>NC_133163.1:68747500-70185000 GCF_040802235.1 Manis javanica
CAGTGCTGCTTCACTGGTAAAGAGATTTTACTAATGGGACCACTGTCTCTGAAATAAAAATATTTTTTTAATTGGTTTTCTCAACCAGAAGGTCTTGGATTTTATTTTGTAAACTTTATGGATAGAGTTTTCCATGAAAAACACATTTCAAGGGTGTTAATTCCAATGGGTTTGGAAAATTTCTAGCTTTTATCCTGCTCAGGTAAGCATTTGAATGTAAGTAAATGATATTGTGATATGAGTGATATTGTTATGGATAAATATATTTTATTAATAAAGATACAAAATTTTATGAAGAAAGTGGAACAGAAGTACATTTTAAGGAGATAGAATAAAAGCATCTCACTTTTAATGAAGAGCTTGTTCATGTATTTTAAAATATTTGTTTTTGTCAGATGTAAATTGTATATATTTAAGATGTACAATATGATGTTTTGATATAGGTATACATTGTGAAACGATCACTCCAATCAAACTACTTCTCATATCTATTCACATAGTTACCGTGTGTGTGTGTGTGTGTGTGTGTGGATAAATGCTTGAAGCAGTGTGTGTGTGTGTGTGTGTGATGAGGACAATTGAGATACTTACCTAGCAAATTTCAATTATACAATACATTATGATTATGATTATTTTGAATTTATTTTTTCAAGTTTTATTGAAATATAATTAACACACACTACATAAGTTTACAGTGTCCAAGGTGATAATTTGATACACATATATGTTACAAAATGATCATCACAAAAAGGTTAGTTAACACTATAGTCACAATGCTATTCTTTAGGTCCCCAGAACTTATTCATGTTATAACTGAAGGTTTGTACCCTTTGGTCAGTATCTCCTCCTTCTCCCCTGCCCCCCAGCCTCTGAAATGAATGCTCTTCTTAGAGAACTGACATTAACTCATTTCTATTGTTAAGTTATTCACAAATTAGCAGTAGATAAAGTTTGAGCTTTGAACTCCTGTCTCCTCCACTTCTTGCTGAAACTTCGAGCAAGGTATATGACTCCCTTATGCCTGAGCTTCTCAATCTGTGAAAATGGTGCACAGTAACTACCTCATTAGGCTGTTTTGAGGATGGAAAGAGTTTTCTTTTCTAAAGATCTTAGCATTAAGTGCTCAAGAAAATGCTTGCTCTTAGCTTTACTAGGAACAAACCATCTCACTGATCTCCTCACATTAGTTTGTATACATCCACCTATTGAGTAAGACAATGAGATTGAGAACCACTGCTCCAGAGCCCTGATTTCAAATGTTTGACACAGTGCCTATTTCACTAAGCTATGGGAATACAGAAGGAGATAGGAAAGTTATCTAACAAGTTGGTTCCGCTGGAGTAGAGATCCTTTGTTATAATATAATCTCGGGATCCTTTTTGTAGACTTTCATATTCCAATAGGAAAGGATTTACAATTACTTACATCCCATGTGCTAGTCTGGACACACAGGTCATTTGCACCAGTTTAAGGCTGTGGCTCTGTATGACCTGGACTGTATCTGGCAATACACACTTACCTTTGACATGATTGGTGTTGATACTGCAGCTGAGTCAACTGGGCAATGACTCACAGTTCTTAAAGTGGGTAAATCAAATTGGAATTTATTCAGTAAATATTTCTTTTTTATGGCCCAAATATGAATGACTTTCCCTCTCTTTCCTTCTTTTCCTCCTTCCTTCTATCCTTCCTGCCCTCTGACCCCACTTCCTTTCTCCCTTCCTTTCTTTCTTCTCTCCCTCCATTTCATTTCTTTTTTGCATTTATAGTCATTCATTTAACTCTCAAACTAAATTCCTCTTTTTTATTTACACATTTCAAATGTTCGCAGTGTGTTAGTTTATTTAGTCTGTATTTTCACTCAACTAGATCAGCATCTTTTTTCCTCATCCTATTCTCATCACTCTTGTCCCTTAATACTTGGTGCAGTGATGTTATGCTTCCTCCCTTTATATTTATTTTGTCTTCCAATTAGTTTTCTTTGGGGGGGTTCTTATTCACCTACAGATAAGAGTAATATTTCCATTAAAACACCCCCAATTACTAGCTGCCTTGTTATAAAGAGACAACAGTTTCTTTATTCTACATCAGCATGGCTTTCTGCATGCAGTTCAATATAGCTTTGACCTTTGTAGCTATGCTATCACACTGTAAACTCCTATAATAATATTGAACCTGGGTCTAGCACTCCATGTTTTCAAAGTGTTTTACAATTATTGATTAGTTATTTCACACAAAGCAGCCTGGGTAGGCACATTACCATTTTGTCCAGCCATCAGCAACTTAGTGGCAGAGAGCATAGTGACACGCCAAGTGGTGATGTATTCTGCAGACTGAGTTACCAATGAAGGGGACATTGCCAATGACATGCAGACGTTTTGTGTGTGAAGAACGCAGATGAGATTAAAAGTACATCCCACAGCCAGGTGACCTAGGTTCAAACCCAGGATTCCCACTTCCTCAAGTTACCTTGTATAAGTCATGTGAACTCTCCATGCCTCCATTTCCTAATCTGTAAAATGAAGGTAGCAACCTGAGACTGGTTGTGAGAAGGTAGAGTGGTAATGCCCTCAGATCAGCCCTTGGCAAAAAAGTACATATTTTTTTAAATGCTAGTTGTTTTTCTATGTAACCTGTTCCTAAGTTTTGTTTACTTTTTAATTTTCTCTGGGGGCTGATACTAATATTTGGCCTCTTTATGGAGCTATATTCACTGACACTTTCCAAAACGAAAACTCAATATTATGCTTTCCTTAACTGCCCCCCCGCACCACCCTTCTTAAAGAATTTAGCCAATGTTTTTCTGTTTCCACTGGCACTTAAAATCAGCCTCTGCTCTCTTGTGATTGTTCTTACATGGCTGGAGAATCTGCCTTGATACTCCCCACCTCCCACCGGCCACTTTCTCTTCATAGGCTACAGTGAACAGAATCATTCATTCATCAAAAACTTACTTAATGAGCCTCTTGTACAGCTAGGAATTGTTCTATGTACAAGAGAGACAGCATTGCACAATACAAACAAAAATGATCATTTCCTGGAGGTTTTGATCTACAGGGATTATATCATTGTTTATAACACCAAATACCATATGACAGAGCTTTGATTGCCTCCAAATTTCCTTACATCAGGTACTGAAACACCTGATGGAAAAATGCTTGTGTTTACTAAAATTTCTGCCTGGGAAAAGCTAAGGAGTGTTCTAGGCCTATGTGTGATAGATCTAGATACCAATACTATCTATACATACATGTGTGTTTACATAAGCATATCATGCAAAAGGGGTAAGATAAATCAATGAGAGTTTAAATTGTATCATAAAAGTGATATATGTGCAATAGAAAGATCATTGGATAGCAGAAGCAACTCATAAGATAACTCATAAGATTACTTAAGATTATCAATACTGGTCTCATAAGACTATTAATACTATATACTTTTTCCCTCATTAACATATGTCTTATAATATTTTGATGTCTCATAACATTTTTATGTAAATTGACATAAATTCTCTCTATCTCACATACACACGCACACACACACACACACACATATGCTCACACAGCATTTTTACCGGTTTCCATAGAACACCCTAGTCCCCATTCCTTGTCATTAAAAAATATATCTGTTTAGTTCTCTAGGTTAAGATTAAAGACTTTTCATAGAGCTCATCTTAAATTCTTGGATGATTGTATTTTCTCTCTTATTTTGGTTTGGAAATGACTGACTAGAGGTTTGAATAATAAGCCATATATATTCATTGAGACAGTAAGTATATAAGATGATTCATTCTATTTAGGAATGTTTATATTATTTTATTATGGTAGCTAGTAAATTATAATATTTGAGTTTCTACTGTCAACTTTTATCATCAACATTTTACATGAATAATCTTCTCACAGTTAGCCTGGGGTGAACACTCCTATCAATTTCATGTTATACGGAGGAGCCTAAGGTCATGCATCTGTAGGTGGTGGAATGATTACTTGGCTTCAGATCTGTTTAACAGTATACTGTCTACTCTTACCCGCAATTCCAGACAGCCTCTCAGTTGATAAGTATTTTGAAAGTATTTGGCTTTTTCTCATAGCAATGTATAACAACAACAGCTTTAAGACTCCTTGGGGTCATTTTTTTGTTTTGTAAGGTTTTTTGTTTTGTATATAGCAGAGATCAAATTATAACTTATGATTTCTGGTTATCTAATTTGTGAGCAGCTCTATAGATATTAATTAGGTGGCCAACCCTTAAATGAATTATAGTCTGTAGCTGAAAAATCCTAAGTGGAATATGTACTTCAATCAGAATTGGTACGCTAAAACTTATGAGAAAAAGTTATTTATGGCTATTTCCTTTAGTTATTTAATTTGATAAATGACAAAAATAAGAGCAGGGTAAATTTATTTCTTAAATTGTAGGACTCCTTACTAGTCTTAACTTAAAAGCAGGTACAATCAAAGACAGACACTTCTATCAGTTGATCACTAATGCAAAGATCTTGCAATTAAAGTAACTTCACCAACCTAGAACTTAAGTGCAAATACAATCAATACTGGTACTGTAGAAATGGCAGATAAGATTTGATATATCATACTCTGCATGCTCTATAGATCATTTTAAATATTAAATATTAATATTATATAAGGCAAAGGTTGATTATTTTAGTGTTTATCATTTAAAAACAATTATTTTCATTTACAACCTAGTGTAACTATACCTAGATACCTTGGGAAGAGTGGAATACCCAAAGCTGCTACTTGGCCTTAACCTCACCTCCTACTTCTCCCATTGAGAAAATGTATGCCATGTTTTCTCTCATTTCCCACCTCAAAGCTATGTCTGTTATACTCATCCTTACTTACTTCCCTCTGGTCCCATGGATAAAATATCCT
This sequence comes from Manis javanica, assembly GCF_040802235.1. Classification (NCBI taxonomy): domain Eukaryota; kingdom Metazoa; phylum Chordata; class Mammalia; order Pholidota; family Manidae; genus Manis; species Manis javanica. Next base: position 68,752,393 of record NC_133163.1, read on the forward strand.
TTCCTCTAAGCAAGACAGTTCCTCTCTCTGTATATTTGATCCTCTCTCTCCTATCCCCTCATAGACTTCCTCTCTTTTGCATCATAAATTTCTCCCAACTACTGCCTTTTATCTTCCAGCACACAGGCAAGGCGAAGAATCTCCTATGCAGATGTTAAAAAACTGACTGACCTACTTTTACAGTCTATTCCCACTGTAACCATAGCCTTGTCTCATTCTTTTCCTTTTATTAACCAGAGTTTCAAATAGTCTAACACTTGTCTCTTCAACTCCTAAATCATATTTGCTCTACCACTCTATTAACTGGATTTCTTTCCTCACCACCCTACAGTTAGATTCACTGTTGATGTCAAGAAAAAGACTCACCTCCTGGTTGTCAGACTCAACAGATAACTTTATGTCCTAATCTGTCTTACCTCTCTAAGGCTTTCGGTGCTGCTGGTCACTCTGTCCTTTATTTTCTTTCTTCTTTTCCATGTATGACCCCAACTCCCCTGATTCTCCACTATCTGTTGCTTGTGAAATCTTCCTCTAGCTACTTCATAAAAGCTTTTCTGTAGGTTTCATTTTCTCCTTTCTTATTTGAAACATTTTCTCTGGGTAATCTCATTAGTTGATATGACTTTACTGACCACTTACATCCTGAAGTCTCCCAGAATTCTTTTCTCAGCCCTGAGAACTCTCTCCAAAGTTCTGGACCCACTTCAAACTAAACCAACCTGAGATGGAACCTATTGTCTCCCCATCTCTACTACATTTCATGACATGACTCACTACTGGTTCAAGTCAGTAATGAAGGAGTCATTTTAATTATCCCCTATCCTTCATCCCACATTCCAATGGATGGCCAAGTCCTACATTATTTTACCTTCTAAATAGCTCTAAAATGTGTCCTTTCCTATTGATCCTTATTTTATAGAAAAAGTAATGGATTAGGGTTAGAAAGGTCTCTGTTCTGGGTCTAATTCTATCACTTACTAACAATGAGGTCTTGAGCCTCAACTTCTAATCTCTTAGTGCTCAATTTTCCCAACCATACAGTAGCAAGAATAGACTGCTCTGAAGACTTACCAAATTTTAGTTTCATATTATGTATATGACATAGTATTTAAAAAGCATTTTTTATGTAAGTACAAAAAGTGGCATTTTATTTCATGATCAAAATTACTCTTAATCATCTATTGTATTTTATGTTAAGTGTGTCGTTTCAAGTCTGCCACCCTTTGCTTTTCTCTTATGGATACTTTCTCCCTAGGTGATCTTACTCAGTCCCATGACTTTTAAAATTAACTATTTGTAATGGACTAAAAAATCTGTATATACTGGCCTTTTAAATGTCATAGCCAACTGCCTACTTAACATCCTCACTTGGGTATACTCTCAGATTTCATTTGCCTAAAACAGAGCTCTTAATTGCACCCTCAACACTGCTTTTCCTCCTGTCTTCCTAGTTCATTCAATGGCAGCACCACACTTTGTTGTTCAAGCTAATAATCTAGGTGTCATCCTTGATGTGGCTCTTAACCACATATTCTATATCCAATCCACCAGCAAGGTTTGTTAGCTCCACCTTCAAAAGTTATTTTGAGTCCATCAACTTCTGTCCATTTTCTTTGGTACTACTCTAGCCCAAGCCAGCATCATTTTTCACCAGCACTACAGCAGCCTACTAAATTCTAGGTTGGCCCTTCCATCCTTTCTGATTTAGCAGCCAGCATGATCTTTTCAAAACCACAAATGAGATTATGTCACACTTCTACCTAATTCCAGGTTTCCCATAATACTCAGATAAAATCCAGCTGCTTTATTCTGACCCATAAGGCTCTATACCATCTGGCTTCTGCCTATCTGCACAACCTCACTTCCTCTCACCTCACCCCTGCTACATTCACATTGGCCTTTCTCTTTCTCAAACACATGTGAGCCATGGATTATTCTGACTGGCCAGCCTGAAGGGCATAAGCATTCCTCTGGAGGGATGATGGGGCCAAGTGATTAACAGAGCTCCCAGAATCAAATGGAGTGGGAGAAAAGTTAAAAGAAGAAGGGGTGTAAGTCACATATGCAAAAAAATGGGTGTCCATTTCAGTATTGATATGCTGGATTTGCCATCATCAGTGTAACTTGTAGCACCAAATACTGCCTAAATGTTCAAGTGAATGGGAGCCAATAAAAAATTACATGGATAAAGTTACATTTTGATTCAAAATCATTAGCTTCAGACAGAGCGAACATAAGCTTCTAATTAGGTGCTTAAGTAGGCTAATGTAGTTCTGTAGAATTAGTACTTAGTTATGTCCAAAGATCATGTAATCATTGTTGACCAGTATAACATGCCTGTTTTCTTTTAGAAAAATCTTTGGAAAAAGTTGCCAGAATCGCAGTCCTGTAGTTTTGAAACACAAAAAAGAAGTGTCAGGGTTGTTTATAGCACTTGAGCTTTCAAAATCCTTGTAATGGCTATTTCAAGGGACTTGGCTACTTGTTCCTTGACTTTTATTTTTTGATTATTAATCATTTTATGATTCATATGTCTTGCTCTGATGATTAGATATCCCTAAATTTCACCAACAAGATTATTTTCCTTAAATGAAAATTGCAACAAATCTTTCTTTTCATAGAAGGCTACATTTATGTCTTGAATTTCAGTATTTGAAATCCAAGTAAGTAATAAATAGGAAAAGCTACTAATGAAAAGTGTTATTTTTAAATGATAAATTCAAAGATCAAAATAAAATGATTATTCATTGTGCTATACAAATAGCCCATCTTTGTACAAAAAAACCCTTTCATCTTCACAACTAAATTGACTAAAAGGCATGGTTTCCTAGCAACATTCATTGTGTTTTTGACCTTTCCTCCAATCTGAGCACACAGATGTGGTTCTGAAGCTAATAAATATACATCACCCAACCTAGACTATTCCAGTTTTCTTAGAACAGGTTTAGAGACATAGCTAACCAAATATGAGAGCTAAGAAAATAAACATATCTTCTAAACAGTTCTGAACATTTTGATATGGATGAGTATATTTAACATGTTAACAAAGTATAATCAAGTGGTATTTTACTGTAGCATTCTGACATACAATTAGAACACAACATGTTTAGAACAAGTTATGTTATAATAGAGAGGTTTTCCTGATATCAGAAAAGATATGTGTGTGTGTATAGCTATACTCCATTCACAAATATATGCATCTATAATTTAAGATTAAGATTGTAAACTATTTGCATTCTTTTGGGAATCTATGTTTGTATACCATTAGAATTTAGAAAATGCTTAATAAAATAAAATTTTAAAGGTATTCTAAGCATTCTTCCAAGATATTGTACCAAGATAAGACCCACACCACTTTATGGTAGCAAAAATTTTGGGTGATACCTCATCTGTATATCTGATATCTGCATCTTCTTACTACCCATCTTTTCCTTTAGAAAGTCAGAGATGGCAAGGACATTAAGAAAAAGTATTCATGTCTCTGTAACTTTGCTATATGTCAATTTTTATGTATTAAACAGTCCAGCAAAATAACAGCAGAAGCAGTCAAAAATCCCTGTTTAATCTTTCCAAGAGAAAAAGGCCTTCACTGTTGGCTAATTCACCAAAAGTGCAGCAGTTAAATGGCATCGAGCCATTGGTGCATTTTCTTCAACATTATCTAATGAATTCCTCCAAATTTATATGTTTTGTATATCACCATCACAGATGCAGGGTTTAGTGAGTTTTGCTTATGCAAAATGAAAATAATTACAAGGAAGCTTTTAAGCCAGATGTTGGAAATCGCTGGAGACGTGTTTGGGTCAGCATGTTTGACAGAGTTTACACAAGTGGCTACTCTAACTGGCAGTTGACTGCCCAGTGGACAATTAGTAATATATCTTCCTTGTTTGCTACGTATATATTTATTTTATTTTAAGTAATTGTGTCTGAGGTTAAGATGGCAATAAGAGTGATAAATTCTCTACCTTAAATCTCTTAATAGGTATGATGAGTACAGTTTAGCCAAAACAGCAACTGTTTAAAAAAGAAATACTTTATTTATTCTGACATCAATATAAGATTTGTTTTGTTTACAAGTCAAAAGGATGATTTTTCTAGCTGCAAAATCTTTGATCTCAACTTAAGAGTTAAAATTCCAGCTGTGTTCTTTATGACTCTCATTTTCATTGTCAACAGTAATGAAAAGTCTACAGTTAGAGACACAGCTGAGGGTTGTTTTCTTTTCTTCTCTTTTCTTTTTCTTTCTTTCTTTCTTTCTTTCTTTCTTTCTTTCTTTCTTTCTTTCTTTCTTTCTTTCTTTCTTTCTTTCTTTCTTTCTTTCTTTCCTTCTTTCTTTTCTTTTCTTTCTTTCTTTTTGGTATTTTTGTTATGATCAAGTTGGAGTCAGCTCAATTTCTTTTTTATGAGAAAGCCCTTGGTTAATAAGTGAATAAATTATTCTTAGGCTTATTAGTAGTTATCAAGTCAAGTCATCCCTGCATTAAAGGCTGTAATTTTAGAAACATACTTAGACAATTGACTTTTCTGGGTTGTTATATTGGTCGCTTACAAATCAACTTCTTAATTAAGTTTGCCATTAATCTAAAAATCTCTTTTATACTTTTCAGGCCCAAGACACCCTGTAGGATCTCAGCCATTAAAATTGATTTGTACTCAGAAAATGAGAGGAATGAGTACTTGGCTGCCTGTTTTCTTTGTCCCAAGTTCATAGTACCCAACTACCTTGCAGGCTGTCTTCCCTTCCCCTCAGCCTACTGAGCTCATTTCTCCACTCCAACTGTGGCCCTACATGACTTACTTTAAAAGGGGCAAGTCCAGGTTCACTGGAGCACCCATGCAGAACTAAGAAACCTTAATTTCAGGAGAATTTATGTTCTTGATCTGGGTCTTGGTCTTTTACTTACAAATCTGAAAAATTGAACAATATAATTCTTTGTAGTTCAAAAATACTATAATTTTTAGAATGAAGTTTCATCATCCTAGTAATGAATAATTTACCATCTCAGTAAACCTTATGACCTGATATTTCTTCTTAAACTTAATTCCTTCCTTTCCTCTTACCTATTCATGCAAAGGCCTTCATATTGTATCTCTGCCTCTCCAATTTATCCAACTCCCATGAAAATATTGCCCATGACATCTATGCTCTTGACATATCTCAGTTCTCACCCCTCCTAGGACATGTCAGAGGCATTGTTGTATACTTGAAAGTGCAGGGGTTTTTGAAGAAAAATGAAACAAAAATAAACAATCAAAATCCAGCTTTTTGGTTTGTAGTTCTGGGAACTTGGCTAAACAACTTCTTGGAGATACTGGTACATATCACAGAGTTGTAAAAACTCAATAAAATGACATACATAACTCTAAATGATAGCTATTATTATTTTTTGACAAATATAGCTATTATTATTATCAATTAATCTATATTACTTCTCCTTGTCCCTAAATTTCTTTAGCCAGGGAAAATAAATTTATCTTTAAGATTCATTTCAAATACCACCTGGTCAGGGTTGCTTGACTTCTTCTAACTTAATGGAATTTCTATGTCCCCATAACACTACTTTTATAACCTGATGTGTATTTTTTCAGAGCTCAGGTTTTTTAATCTGTCTTACAACTATACCTTAGACATTCTAATAGCTTGATACTGTAACATTTTTGTACCCCATTTAGCTCAGAGCTCTGAATATAGGAGAGGTTCAATAACTGTATAACTGTTTTATTGAATAAATTATTAATGAATAAAGTAAAAAAAACTGCTCTTTATACCTGTATCTACATGCCTCCTTCTGGAGCACCTTAACTTCCATATACAGTACAAATTCATTCTAAAATATGGAGCTAACCTTGTCCCCATCAGTGGACAGTAAAGGAATTCTAGTTCAGAAAATTTGCATCAGGTCCTACTTGCTATTGGCTTCCCTTAATGATGTGTATCTATTCTAGCTTCCCTTATTCCTGTAACCTAGTCCCTACCTTAAACTTTATTCCAGTGGTAAAGTTCCAGCAATTTTGACAAAGATGTGGCCTAAGATTTTGTACTGATCACCTGCATTATACTGCAATTCTTCTATGCCAAGAGCTCTGTCTAATTATTTCTATGCTACCTAAGGATGAAATCCTAGCAACCCTGGAATCCCAAATCATGTCTAGGTCCTATCTGCCTATAGCCATTTTTGTGCGCTGTCAATGCCCGAGTCCTCGACTCCTTGTTTGGCAGAACCCTACTAGAGATGTGGCTGCCTAACTGGACCTCCAGCTATTATATAGCTAGACTCCTTTTCAGTTCCTAGAATTCACTTAGTTTCCAACTATCTGTTTCATTCCAATGAATATATTTGGTTTCCAGTCAAGAGTTCCTGGTTTTTCTTTTGCATCTCCTAGTTCAGTTAATTCTGCTTTTGGAAATGACTTTCTCAGGAATATTCATACATTCTTTCTGCTTATTCCTTTCTTCTTCCAATATAAGACCACTTAGGTCAAAAGAAGCTTTTTTTCCATTTTTTTCTTTTACATATGAATCAAAATAGATGATAATCATCTCTGCTAAGTACCTATTGCAAAATTTGAAGTGAAGTTAGACACCCAGATGAGTTGCCTCACTTCTATCTAGTTAAATGCCTTTGGAAGTGCCAACAAGCCTCAGAATCCAGAGGTAGCCACCCATGTTTATAGTTAAAATTCTCAAACCCACATTTCATCAAGGAATTTGAAGGAGACTCTTATCTAAATCCTGATTATATACCTACTTACCCCAACCTCTTAAACACAGGATCTTCAAATGAACATTTTGCTGTAACATTTGCTCAGGAATATCTCTGTTCTCCAAGACTGAGATCTCCTCATTAGTAACTTTTGGGATGATTATGCAGATAGCTTTGACTTCTTCCCCTAGGGGAAGAGGGGCCAGTAGAAATGATTTTCTCCTTGGTAATCTCTGAGTCCCTCACGGATAAACACCAAACTGCAACAAAACAGGTCAAGAAGTAATTAAGTATATGTAGAATCACAAGGTTAAAAAGCAGATGAAGAAAATGAAAAGTACACTATGAGTGATGAGGTTAAATTGCCAGGGTAGGGAGAATAAAGATTTTTCTGTATATAAGAAAAGCTAGCAAAATAAAAGAGATGCAGGATGACAGTTGTTTGGGCCGGTTGACACTAACTCTTATTCACATCACCTGCCTGGAAGGGACAAAAACAGCAGCAGTCAACTAGTTTTGCTTTTGAATGTTTAGCCATACCATCAAAAACTCCTGCCTAATAAATGTTTCAGCATCTGGGAACCAAATATAAATTTATCACGTATTTGGGCCATTTTTATTTCACTCATTTGTGTATATTTAGCTCAGCACCCTATAGAAAGAGTTTTTGAGGCTCTTCAAAATGATTATGTGGATTTTTTAAGCATGTTAGTAAATTTTATTTGATTCCATAATATCAGATCATTAAATGAGTTCTCATGAAATATTTACTCTCATTTAATCTGAAAGAATTAATGAGTTTAATCAACTTTACAACAAACTAAAAAATGGGTATTTTGGTCCAGCCCTCCCTAAACTTATGTTTGTTTGTTATTAAATAAGTCACAGAGACTTGGATTGGGGTATTCTGTCATTTTACTTTCTAGTGCTAAGCAAGATATTGCTCAAGAGGGAATAATTCAACATTTAAACTGTAAAGTTAAATGATGATAACAGTTTTGATTCTCAAAATTAGATATAGTGAATAATACCTTATAATATAAATTTATTCACTTCGATGAACTATAAACATCTTATAGAGAAAGTATTCAATTTATTAACATTTATGTTTTTGTGTTCAGTAAAACTCCAGTTTAAAAGAAATTAGACTGAAATGACTGCTGACAGGAGCAAACTAGATCAATCCTTCAACCTTTGTTTGGTGACAATAATAGACAGGACATTCTTGATACCAATAATACTGCAGTTTCCCTCTCAGTTCTAATTTCTGAGTTAATTCTAAGTATAAGCTTCAAAAACAATGAAACTTTTTTTATAGTAAAAACATTGACAGAAGAAAGTATGGTAGGAAATCTAATATTTTATTTCTGTACAGGACTGAAAAATAAAATAACTAATTCTCTTTGAAAATGCATTTTCACACTTTTCTATTTTTATGCTTTTTTATTTTTTACACTTCTCTATTGCATTTCCTATGTTTCTGTTTTATATATGTATTTTTTAATTAACAATTACTGAATGGATGATTCCATTATCCTACAGACAATGATTGTTTGCCCCTATTGAAAATTCAATCACCATCTAGTGGAGATTTCTTTTAACAACAAAAAAATGGCACCTATAATTCACTCAAGTAACTTCAGTAAATGTCACAGATGGTCATTGGAATGTATGTCTATTGTTTCCTTTTGGGGGAGACTTGCATATTAACCTTTAACTTCAGATTATATAGTTAGCTCTTTAATCATTACATGTTCAAATACATTAAAATCAGATGGTCTTGGTGAGTATTTGGTGAATCCTTTTAAGTGTAGATGAGTGGAAAGGAGATGTTAACATTTCATCACTTCCTATGGTAACTGATACCAATATTTATACACAATATATTTAAAGCAACACAATTAAAACTGCAGTACTTTTTTCTGATTTCTGTGTATCTCCCTTAGCATTATTGTCTAATTTCATTATTTCTAAGTATTTTTTGCCCTGATAAGCTCCAGACCTTCATTTCCAAGTGTCCCTGAAACATCTCCATTTGGATACCCCACAAATACTTCTAACTCAGTATGGCCAGAATCAAATTCATTATCTTCCATCCCGAATATTTCCCTTTTCCTATGTTTCCAGTTTATCTTAAGAGAATCACCTTACTCCCAAAAATAGGAAGCACAAAAATATAGTCTGATCATTGGTAACCAAATATTTCTCATAGCTATTTTACCTCTTTGTAGACACTGTGGTTGTCTAATATTAACCTCTTACTTCACCACATTAACACAATTGCATTTCCCTATCACCTAGTTCAAACCATCTTCTGCCCTGCTGTCATATTTAACTTGCAGAAGCTCTGCTCTGATCATTTCAAAGTACTCTTCAAAATCTCTCTAGGGAAGGTAGCATTTGAAACAGATTTCTGAAAATAATGTTCCCTTAGAGAAGGTGAGGATATTCCAGGCATTATTGTGAGCTTAACTCTAAAAACATCAAGCATTTAGAGAACTAGTAGTCTGGTGTCTCTAGAGGGTAGACCAGTGAGTGTGAGAAAGAGAGAGCAAACAGCAATCCTAGCATTTTCCTCTTGTTATTTCCTTTTACCTCAAATGTTTTTATCTGTGTGTCTAATCTAGCTTTTCAAGACATTTTCTTTGGTGCCACCAACTAGCAATAATCATTCTTTACTCCAAACACAAGCTGTGTCCTTGTATACTCTGTATTGCATTACAAATATTTGTGTACAGGCTTCATGCTCATGATTGTGCAGTAAGCCATCTTTAGAGGGAATGTGCATGATGCTCATTTTGTTTATTTATTTACTTATTTTGGTTTTATTCATCATGTTCATTTTGTTCATTACCCCAAAGCACTTTTTTAAATGAAAAAATTAAAGATGAAATCATTGCAAATGAGACAATGATGTCAGCCATCCTTGTAGGAAAGAAATGAATAAATATCAAGTCTGCCCTATGATAAAAGTGAGATTCTTTTAAAATCTCAAAACATTTTAAGCAAAACTGAAAAAAAAGACATTAAAACTAAAGAAAACTTTGTAGGAATCATATATTTCAGTAATAAAACCATTAGAAACTTTTCTTTAGGTTTTCATTGATCATCATTTATTACAGATTATTGAATGAACTTTTAAGGAAGTCAGATTAGGGAAAAAAAGGAACATTTTTGAGTGCTGAATTCAATTTAATGTAATAATGATTATCATTACAAAGTATCAATTTTTTCCCTTTTGCATTACTTGTCATTCATTTTTGCATTTGGGTTTGCCCTTGTGTAATAAGTTGATTTCAGTTTTTGAATTGCTTTGTAATAGAATGTTCTTGCTGGGTTAAAATAGTCCTTTCATTATAGTATGGAGTAATTCAATGTCAGAAATCTTGACTGGGAATATGAAGCTGTAACTTATTCTCCACACATAATCAACCCTCAGTTATCTCAGACTGGACTCTACATACTTCAGGGAATTGTGTTTCAACAGTTACCCATAGCACTTGCAGTATATGCTCTGCTGAAAACACTTATTCAGCTTTATTATTTTGTGGTTGGTCCAGTCTCTCTTCTTATTTTTACTTTAATTCAGGCTGCATAACAGTAAGAGTATAATATAATAACTTACCCAACTGTTCTTGCTATGGAAAGGTTGAGAGTAGCTCTGATTTTGAGTGCTCCTCTGCTTCATGTAGTTTAACAAAGCATAGTCTGCCAGGAAATAACAGCTGAAGGAATTCAAGTCAGGAAATGTGCATGTTGTGCATATCCTTCTGCCTCCTCAAGTGAGATAACATGTATGAAAATTTTAGAAATTGACATAACTGTCCCAATGTATTCAACAAAATGAGCATAAGCTTTCTCCTGACTCAGATGAAATTACAGTGTAGTGGAACAAGCACTCGATTTGGAATCATAAGCTCTAGGTCTGAGGCCATCTCCTACAACGAAGAAGTTATGCACCCTGGGAAATGTTCTTAGCCTCTTTTTCCCTTTTGGTACAACTTCTGACTTTCCTTTGAGGAACTCCCTCTCCCCATCTGAATCCATGTATTCAGGGTGAAGCTGACCCCAATTTCCTTACACAGTTGGTAGTCTCAGAACTCAGACTGGCCAATTAATCTCAGTGATATTTCAGCCTAGAACCACAGCTGGAATTATTGGAAAAGATATGTTAGCTATCTGGAGTGGCTGGCAGCCATGTTTGCTATTTGGAGGAAGGACCTACCTGAGAACAAATAAACAGAACAGAAAAGGCATAACAGACAAGATAATTGACTCGGTGCCCTGAGGTGGTTGTTTGATGCACAGACATAACTAGGAAATGGATGCCTTGCACTTGCTGGTATGTGAGTGAATAAATCACATTTTAATGTTTAACCTACTTCAAGTGCCCTGTTCAATGTCTAAATGTTAAGCAAGGATAATAGTGTTTTGTAGTGCACAAAAATGCAACATATTGAGAAGTTTTTCTGAAAAACCAATGAAACAAGAAATGAAATAAGTCAAGGAAAAATAAACATAAAATAAAAATAGTGTTTCACAGCATTTGGCTTAAAATTTGACGTATCTTTAAAGAAATAAGTGAATATATATATTAGATGCTTAGTAAAATATAAGCCATCATTCAAATAAAAACTAGTTTCAAAAGTAATACTAGTTTGAACAATCAGCGTAGGGTGGGTTATAAGAACTAAAAGGTTAGACATTTCCATAAAATAAAACTTTTTAAGTAAGGTATTGAGGAAATGTTAATTTTGCTCAGCATTTTTCCTACCTAAAAATTTTTAAAAAATCCATCAGTGAACCTCCCCTTCTTCTGAACTGCCCTTTAAGAACTGCTCTTTTTTTTTTTTTTATCTCTCCTCATTGTATAGTCTAGCTTTGGGGAGTACTGATGTATGCGTCAAGTTTTCATTTTAACAATCTGGATCATTTCTTAATTCAGTTAAAAGTAGTTACAAAATTACATGATCAGTTTAAAAATTCTTCAACTTAATGGAACTCTCTGCTTCACATGACATGCTTTTTAAATTTCTTTTTTTTTTAATTTTTTATTAAGGTATGATGGATATACATTCTTATCAAGGTTTCACATGAAAAAACAATGTGGTTACTACATTTACCCATATTATCAAGTCCCCACCCATACCCCAGTGCAGTCACTGTCCATCGGTGCAGCAAGTTGTCAGAGATCCACTATGTCCCTTCTGTGATACACTGTTCTCCCCGTGATCCCCCACACCTTGTGTACTAAACATAAGACCCCTCAGTCCCCTTCTCCCTCTGTCCCCACCTGCCCTCCCACACTCCTCCCCTTTGGTAACCACTAGTTCATTCTTGGAGTCTGCTGCCATTTTGTTCCTTCAGTTTTGCTTCATTGTTATACTCCACAAGTGAGGGAAATCATTTGGCACTTGTCTTTCTCCTCCTGGCTTATTTCACTGAGCATAATGTCCTCCAGTTCCATCCATGTTGTTGCAAATGGTAGGATTTGTTTCTTTCTTATGGCTGAATAGTATTCCATTGTATATATGTACCACATCTTCTTTATCCATTCATCTACAGATGGACACTTAGGTTGCTTCCATATGTTGGCTATTGTAAAAAGTGCTGCGATAAACATAGGGGTGCATATATCTTTTTGAATCTGAGAACTTGTATTCTTTGGGTATATTCCAAGGAGTGGGATTCTGGGGTCAAATGGTATTTCTATTTTTAGTTTTTTTGAGGAACCTCCATATAGCTTTCCACAATGGTTAAACTAGCTTACATTCCCACCAGCAGTGTAGGAGGGTTCCCCTTTCTCCGCATCCTCGCCAGCATTTGTTGTTCTTAAGTCTTTTCAGGATGCTGGCCATCCTTATTGGTGTGAGGTGATATCTCATTGTGGTTTTAATTTGCATTTCCCTGATGTTTGGTGATGTGGGGCATCTTCTCATGTGTCTGTTGGCCATCTGAATTTCTTCTTTGGAGAACTGTCTCTTCATATCCTCTGCCCATTTTTTAATTGGGTTATTTGCTTTTTAGGTGTTGAGGTGTGTAAGTTCTTCACATGCATGTTAACCCCTTGTCAGATATGTTATTTATAAATATAGTCTCCCATACTGTAGGATGCCTTTTTGTTTTGTTGATGATGTCCTTCGCCATACAAAAACTTTTTAGTTGGATGTAGTCCCATGAGTTCATTTTTGCTTTTGTTTCCCTTTCTCGAGGAAATGGGTTCAGGAAGAAGTTGCTCATGCTTATATTCAGGAGATGTTTGCCTATGTTGTCTTCTAAGAGTTTTATGGTTTCATGACTTACATTCAAGTCTTTAATCCATTTCGAGTTTACTTTTGTGAATGGGGTTAAACAATAATCCAGTTTCATTCTCTTGCATGTAGCTGTCCAGTTTTGCCAACATCAACTATTGAAGAGGCTGTCATTTCCCCATTGTATGTCCATGGCTCCTTTATCATATATTCATTGACCGTTCATGGTTGGGTTTATATCAGGACTCTCTAGTCTGTTCCATTGGTCTATGGGTCTGTTCTTGTGCCAGTAGCAAATTGTCTTGATTACTGTGGCTTTGTAGTAGAGCTTGAAGTTGGGGAGCGTAATTCCCCCTGCTTTATTCTTCCTTCTCAGGATTGCTTTGGCTATTTGAGGTCTTTTGTGGTTCCATATGAATTTTAGGATGATTTTCTCTATCGTTGAAGAATGCTGTTGGTATTTTGATAGGAATTGCATTGAATCTATAGATTGCTTTAGGCAGGATGGCCATTTTGACAATATTAATTCTTCCTATCCATGAGCACAGGATGTGTTTCCATTTATTGGTATCTTCTTTAATATCTCTCATGAGTGTCTTGTAGTTTTCAGAGTATAGGTCTTTTACTTCATTGGTTAGGTTTATTCCTAGGTATTTTATTCTTTTTGATGCAATTGTGAATGGAATTGTTTTCCTGGTTTCTCTCTCTGCTAGTTCATCATTAGTGTATAGGAATGCCACAGATTTCTGTGTATTAATTTTGTATCCTGCAACTTTGCTGAATTTAGATATTAGATCTAGTAGTTTTGGAGTGGATTCTTTAGGGTTTTTTATGTAAAATATCATGTCATCTGCAAACAGGGACAGTTTGACTTCTTCCTTGCCAATCTGGATGCCTTTTATTTCTTTGTGTTGTCTGATTGCCGTGGCTAGGACCTCCAGTACTATGTTGAATAGAAGTGGGGAGAGTGGGCTTCCTTGTCTTGTTCCTGATCTTAAAGGAAAAGCTTTCAGCTTCTCACTGTTAAGTATAATGTTGGCTGTGGGTTTGTCATATATGGCCTTTATTATGTTGAGGTACTTGCCCTCTATACCTATTTTATTGAGAGTTTTTTTCATGAATGGATGTTGAATTTTGTTGAATGCTTTTTCAGCATCAATGGAGATGATCATGTGGTTTTTGTCCTTCTTTTTGTTGGCGTGGTGGATGATGTTGATGGATTTTCAAATGTTGTACCATCCTTGCATCCCTGGAATAAATACTACTTGATCATGATGGATGATCTTTTTAATGTATTTTTGAATTCAGTTTGTTAATATTTTGTTGAGTATTTTTGCATCTATGTTCATCAGAGATATTGGTCTGTAATTTTCTTTTTTTTGTGGTGTCTTTGCCTGGTTTTGGTATTAGAGTGATGCTAGCCTCATAGAATGAGTTTGGAAGTGTTCCCTCCTCTTCTATTTTTTGAAAAACTTTAAGGAGAATGGGTATTAGGTCTTCGCTAAGTTTTTGATAAAATTCAGCAGTGAAGCCATCTGATCCAGGAGTTTTGTTCTTAGGTAGGTTTTTGATTACCAGATCAATTTCATTGCTGGTAATTGGTCTGTTCATACTTTTTGTTACTTCCTTGGTCAGCCTTGGAAGGTTGTATTTTTCTAGGAAGTTTTCCATTTCTTCTAGGTTATCCAATTTGTTAGCACATAATTTTTCATAGTATTCTCTAATAATTCTTTGTATTTCTATGGTGTCCCTTGTGATTTTTCCTTTCTCATTTCTAATTCTGTTCATGTGTGTAGACTCTCTTTTTTTCTTGATAAGTCTGGGTAGGAGTTTATCTATTATGTTTATTTTCTCAAAGAACCAGCTCTTGCTTTCATTGATTCTTTCTATTGTTCTATTCTTCTCAATTTTATTTATTTCTGCTCTAATCTTTATTATGTCCCTCTGTCTACTGACTTTGGGCCTCATTTGTTGTTCTTTTTCTAGTTTCATTAATTGTGAGTTTAGACTGTTTATATGTGATTGTTCTACTTTCCTGAGGTAGGCCTGTTTTGCAATATACTTTCCTCTTAGCCCAGCCTTGGCTGCATCCCGCAGATTTTGCAGTGTTGAATTATTGTTGTCATTTGTCTCCATATATTGCTTGATCTCTGTTTTCATTTGGTCATTGATCCATTGGTTATTTAGGAGCATGTTGTGAAGCCTCCATGTGTTTGTGGGATTTTTCATTTCCTTTGCAAAATTTATATCTAGTTTCATACCTGTGTGATCTGAGAAACTGGTTGGTACAATTTCAATCTTCTTGAATTTACTGAGGCTCTTTTTGTGTCCTAGTATATGATCTATTCTGGAAAATGTTCCATGTGCACTGAGAAGAATGTGTATTCTGTTGCTTTTGGGTGTAGAGTTCTGTAGATGTCTGTTAGGTCCATCTGTTCTATTATGTTGTTCAGTGCCTCTGTCTCCTTATTTATCTTCTGTCTGGTTGATCTGTCCTTCAGAGTGAGTGGAGTGTTGAAGTCTCCTAGAATGAATGCATTGCATTCTATTTCCTCTTTTAATTCTGTTAGTATTTGTTTCATATATGTGGGTGCTCCTATATTGGCAGCATAGATATTTATAATGATTGTATCTTCTTGTTGGATTGACCTCTTTATCATTATGTAATGTCCTTCTTTGTCTCTTGTTACTTTCTGTGTTTTGAAGTCTATTTTGTCTGATACAAGTACTTCAATTCCTGCTTTTTTCTCTCTGTTAGTTGCATGAAATGTCTTTTTCCATCCCTTCACTTTTAGTCTGTATGTCTTTGGGTTTAAAATGAGTGTCTTGTAGGCAGCATATAGATGGATCTTGATTTTTATCCATTCAGTGACTCTATGTCTTTTGATTGGTGCATTCAGTCCATTTACATTTAGGGTGATTATCGATAGGTATGTACTTATTGCCATTGTAGGCTTTAGATTCGTGGTTACCAAAGGTTCAAGGTTAATTTCCTTACCGTCTAAGAGTCTAACTTAACTCACTTAATATGCTGTTACAAACACAATCTAAAAGTTCTTTCCTTTTTCTCCTCCTTTTTCTTTCTCCTCCATTCTTTATATATTAGGTATCATATTCTGTATTCTTTGTCTATCCTTTGATTAACTTTGGGGATAGTTAATTTAATTTTGCATTTGCTTAGTAATTAGCTGTTCTACTTCCTTTACGGTGGTTTTATTTCCTCTGGTGACAGCTATTAAACCTTAGGAACACTTCCATCTATAGCAGTCCCTCCAAAATAGACTGTAGAGATGGTTTGTGGGAGGTAAATTCTCTCAGCTTTTGCTTATCTGGAAATTGCTTAATCCCTCCTTCAAATTTAAATGAAAATCTTGCCGGGTAAAGTAATCATGGTTCCAGGCCCTTGTGCTTCATTGCATTAAATATATCATGCCACTCCCTTCTGGCCTGTAACGTTTCTGCTGAGAAGTCTGATGTTAGCCTGCTGGGCTTTCCTTTGTATGTGATCTTATTTCTCTCTCTGGCTGCTTTTAGTAGTCTGTCCTTATCCTTGATCTTTGCCAATTTTATTATTATATGTCTTGGTGTTGTCTTTCTTGGGTCCCTTGTGTAGGGGGATCTGTGGATCTCCATGGTCTCAGAGACTATCTCCTTCCCCAGATGGGCGAAGTTTTCAGCAACTACCTCCTCAAAGACACTTTCTATCCCTTTCTCTCTCTCTTCTTCTTCTTCTGGTATCCCTGTAATGTGAATATTGTTCCATTTGGATTGGTCACACAGTTCTCTCAATATTCTTTCATTCTTAGAGATCCTTTTTTCTCTCTGTGCCTCAGCTTCTCTGTATTCCTCTTCTCTAGTTTCTATTTCATTTATTGTCCCCTCCACCGTATCCAACCTGCTTTTAATATCCTCCATCATGTTCTTCAATGATTGGATCTCCAACCCGATTTCATTCCTGAGTTCTTGGATATCTTTTAGTACCTCCATTAACATGTTGATGATTTTTATTTTGAACTCCCTTTCAGGGAGAGTCACAAGGTCCATGTCATTTAGATCTTTCTCAGGAGTTGTATTAATAATTTTACTCTGGATCAGGTTTCTTTGGCGTTTCATATTTGTATATCATGCCCTCTCATGTCCAGAAGCTCTATTCTGGAGCTGCTCCACCCCTGAAACAATGTTGGGGATTACAGGGAAGCGGTACTGGTGCCTGGGGGTAGGATAGAGCTCTTCCCTGCCTCCCAGCTGCTGTGCCTGTCTCCACTGCCTGAACCAGTGGGCCAGGCACACAGGTATAAGCTTCTGTCCCAGAGCAGCCGGATATGGATCCCTGCTTTCCACAAGCAGCTGGAACTCAGTCTCTCCAGGAATTCTGCCTGTATTAGCTTTCCAACCCCTTAATCAGAAGAGTATGATGAAAGCACCATGAAATGTAGGTTTGTGCTCCCAGTGCAGATCTCTGGAGCTAGGTATTCAGCAGTTCCAGGCCTTCCACTCTCTCCCTGTTCCATTTCCCTTCCTCTCGCCAGTGAGCTGGGGTGGGGGAAGGGCTCAGGTTCCACGGAGCCACAGCTCTGGTACATTACCCTGTTCCATGAAGTCTGCTCTTTTCTCCAGGTGTGTGCAGTCTGGTGCAGTCCTCTTTCCTGTTGCTCTCTCAGGATTAGTTGCACCAACTATATTCTCTAATTGTGTATGGTTTTAGGAGGAAGCCTCTGTCTCTCCTCTCATGCCACCATCTTTAATCTTCTCTCATGCTTTTTAAATTTCATGGTGTCTTTTGCTCCCTTGCTGGTTTTGAGGAGGCAAGAACCCAATGGAGCAGAAACTGTACGTGGCCTCTAAGAGCTGAAGCCATTAAGAAATTAAAGCCTTCAGAAAATGTATTCCACAAAAACTACATATAGATATTTATAGCAGTTGTATTCGTAATTGCCAAACTTGAAGCAACCAAGATGTCCTTCAGAAGTGAATGAGTTAGTAAACTGTGGTACATCCAGACAATGGAATAGATTTAGTGTTACAAAGAGATGAGCTATCAAATCATGAAAAGACATGGAGGAAACTTAAATTCATATTATTAAGTGAAATAAGCCAATCTGAAAAAGGCTACATGTTATGTGATTGCAACTCTATGGCATTCTAGGAAAGGTAACACTGTGGAGACAGTAAAAATATCAGTAGTTTCTCAGAGTTGAAGGGGAGTGAGATGGATGAAAAGGTAAAACACAAAGGACTTTTAGGGCTGTGAAAATACTGTTCATGATACTGTAATGGTGGATATCTGTTATTATACATTTGTCCAAATCCATAGAGTGTGCAACACCAAGAGCAAACGCAAATGTAAAATATGAACTTGGGTGATTATGATGTGTCAATGTAAGTTCATCAATTGTAACAAATATACAGTTTGGTAGGGAACTTTGATAATGGGGGAGGCTATGCTTCTGTGGGGCAAGGAACATATGGGAAATCTCTGTAGTTTCCCAATTTTGCTATTTATCTAAAACTGCTCTTAAAAAATTCTTAAGAAAGAATACTGAACTTAAAAATTTTGAATCAAGATTAAGTAACATTAATGCAAGAAATGTATAGCTGATTTAGCAGCAGAAAGTGTTTCAATGTAATTTATTATATTAATCCTCTAAAAGAGAAAATCAGTTATCTCATTCAATGCAGGAAAAAATAATTGATATGTTTCAGCAATTATTTATAATAATAACTCCTACCAAGTTACAAATGAGAGATCTTTTCAACCTGATAGAAAATTATTTGCCGAAGTTCTACAATCAATTTATAGTTACCAGAGAAACTTCAGAAATTTTCCTTTAAGGTTAATCTTAGTGGTCAACACCAATGAAATAAAGAAAGAAAAAGGAACAAGAGATTTAAGAATTGGAAGGGAGGTAAAAAAGTGGGCATTATATGGAAATAATATAATCATCTAACTACAAAAATAAATTTTAAAACACTAGAATAAACTATCAGAACAAGAATCTAACTGTAAGTATCAATAACATTCAACTCTAGTTGCAGTAACTGAATGAAAATATAATAAAAATAATATGCATTCATAATAACAGAAACATAAACTACCTGGTAATTAACTTAAGCAAAAATGAAACAAAATTTTTGTGAAGAAAAATTTAGCATGGTCTACAAGGAAAGCTAAATAAATTGAGAAGTAGTCTATGTCCTTCAATAGAATGCTATATTATAAAGTTGTAAATACTCTTAAAGTTTAATGAAATCCCAATCAAAATTCCAGTTAGCATTTCTTAAGACCTCTACATATTTACTTAAATTTAAAGTAAGTTTGAAGTTTTATTATAAAAATTTTTAATTTGAAAACTTGAATTAAGTCACCAATTCAATATCAAAAACAAAGAATGGGATTTTCCTACCAGATATTAAGAATCATTTCAAATATTTGGTCAAAAAATTATATATAGTATTGGTGCAAAAAATTTTTTAAATCTGATAGATATACTAGACATCTTATAAGCAAATGTGTCTATGAAGTTGTTCAATAAAAGTGAAGCCACAAAACAACCGAAGAGCACAGATTATTGTTGAGCATATCATATTCAGTACATGAAGGAAAACATAACCAGATCCCTTAGCATCATTATATGCAAAGGTCAATTTGGTTATATTAAAAATCTATATGTGTTACAAAACACTGATGAAAGAAATAAGAGAGCATCTAAATAAATGGACAGATGTTCCATGTTCATGGATGGAAGATTCAATATTTTTAAGATCCCAGTTCTTTCAAACTCAATGTAGTGACTCAATAGAACTCAATGAAAATCTCTGCAAGCTGTTGTATTGATATTGACAAAATGATTCTAAAGTTTATATGGAAAGGCAAGATATAAGTTATCCAGCACAATATAAGGAAGAACAAAGCTGGAAGACCCACCTTACTCAATTTCAAGACTTAATATAAAAGAGTAGTACTCAAAAAAGCATGACATTGGTGAAAGAATAGATAAATTGATCAATGAAACAGAACAGAGAGCCCAGAAATAGAACCACATAAATGTAGTCAACTGATACTTTTTGCAAAGTATTCATGCAATTTTTGCAAAGTATTGAATGCAAAGATTCAAAAGCAATTCAGTGGAGAAAGGATAGTCTTTTCCACAAATGCTCATGGACAACTGGATGTCCATATGCCAAAATATGAAACTAGGCACAGATCTACACACTGTTACAAAAATTAACTCAAAATAGAACCATATGTATAATAGAAAATTATAAAACTTCTAAAAGAAAATATAAAAGAAAATCTATATAACTTTATGGTTGGTGATAAATTTTTAGATAAAACACCAAAAGCATGATACATGAAAGAAAATACTTGTTTCACTTTAGAAATTAAAAACTAATGCTCTTTGAAAAATGCTGTCAAGACAATGAAAGGATATGCCATGGACTGGAAGAAAATATTTATAAAATATATCTGAAAGAAGACTGGCAATCAAAATACGCAATGACCTCTTAAAAGTAAAAAATGAGAAAACAAGTCAATTTTTAAAAAATGAGTAAAAAATTTAAATAGACACCTCACCAAAAAATATATAAAGATGGCAAACAAGCACATGAAAATAATTGTCAACATAATTTGTCACTAGGAAAATGAAAATTAAAATGAGATACAACTACAACTTAATATGTGTTAGAATGGCTGGAATATGAAAATGACTGACAGTATCAATTACTGGCAAAGATGGTGAGCACCAAAATGTATTCATTAGTAGAGGGAATGCAAGTAGTACTTTATCAGCAGTTATAAAAAACTGGAATTAAGCAAGATGTACTTCAAAAAATGGTTTAAAAAGCTGTGGTATATTCATATAATGGAAAACTATGTAGCAATAAAAAGGAATAAGCTATCAAACTATATACAAAGACTTGAATGAATCTTAATTTCATATTGCTGAGTGAAAGAATCCATTGGAAAGACTCTATACTGCATGATTCTATTTACTTGGCATTCTGGAAAAGGCAAAAAATGGAGGTGGCAAAAAGAAAAGAGTTGTCAAAAATTCAGGGTTGGGGAGAGAATCAAATAGGGAATGATTTAAGGTAGTGAATTGTGTGACATTATAAAGGGGGATACATAACATTATGCGTTTGTCAAAACCTTAAGGTATGCAAATTTTAAAAAGTTTAGGAGGTCAGGATGGAAGGCAAGATATGATAAAATGATGTAACTGTCTCACTGAAGAGGATGGGTATAAAGTACTGACCTAAGTAACTTTTAGATGAATGGAATATGTAAAATTAAAAAAAGTAAGTGGAATTAAGCACTGCACTCTAGTTGATGAAGTTGTTTCCCATGTATCTACAGGTTAACAGTTCAGAAACAAATATATTTATCAAATTGAACAATTAAGTAAATGGATGGTGGATGGTAGAGTCAGGTTTCTCACTTTTGGAGGAGGAAGTTACAGATAAGAAAGGAAAGGAGGCTTAGAGTGATGCATCTGTTAATGGATTAAAAACACCAGTATGAATTCATATTTAGCTTAATATAGATGCAGATGATTATACAGAGAGATATTTATATATTTACATGTATACATGATGATGATGATAGATAGATAATAGGCAGATAGAAAGATAGATAAATAGATAAACATACATATATATCCTTGCTCTGTCAACTGAGAAGGCCTAAAACCAACAACATCCTAATAGCAATAAGTATATCTAGGGCTAAGATCTTGGTTTCTAATACTATGTTCCAATAAAAGGAACCAGACCTCTTTGGCAAAATGGCTAATTCTAGGACTGGGGCAGGAAATACACAAGATGTGCCTGGCACATCTTATAGTGCCAGAAAGTAAAGGGTAACTACTCAGCAGAGAAACATGATAAACATTATATCAGCTAGGTGATCAGGTCAATATCAACAGGGATAAATCATCTTGAAAATATGTACTTGATAGGATGTGATGAAAATGGCACTTTTCCTCTGCAATATTCATCCCCAAAAGTTTTAGTTTAAGAACTAAAGAAATCTGAATACAGCATGGACTCTACTTAATAATATATATCAATTTTGTTCATTAGTGGAGTCATACAACATATTAAAATTATATTCATATATGTTAAAAATAGAGAAAATTGAGAGTGGTGTATATTGGAACTCTCTGTAGTAGCTTCACAATTTTCCTGGAAGCCTAAAACTACTCTAAAACAAAGTTAATTTAAAAAACCCCATATTTGAAAGACAAAATTACAAGATGAATAGAGTAAAATATGGACAAGCATCTTTGACACTCAAGGCCAGCAAATGATTTATTTAAAAAACTGGAAAGCACAAACTATAGGATGGGAAAAGAGGAGATGAATTTTATTAAATCAGTGTTAAGGCTTTCTGTTTAATGAAGTTGTCTTTGGACAAAGCTAATACACTGAAGATAAAATGGAGAAGATACTTTGTAATGTACAACCTTTGCAAAGGTTTAATTTATAATATAATAAGGAATTACTACAAATTAACAAGGGATAAGTAGCAGCTGTGATAGAAAATCAGGTAAAGATCATGACCAAGCAATTTACAGAGAAGGAAACCCCCAAATATAACACACACAAAGAAATATTCAAAATCATGAATAACTAAATAAACACAAATTCAAATTGCAATGTGTTGCCATTTCATAGCCAAAAGATGAACATAATGTTTCAGAAAGCTGATGGTACCACTGTTGCTGCTCATGAACAGTAGTATACACCCTGTAGCAATTGATTGCATATTATAGCCAAATATAGAAGATGAATGACTTATAATTCTGAATTTTGCTCCATAGTATGTATCACAAAGAAATCACTGACATGCCATACATGCTTAAACAAATAATAGTAGATTTTATTTATGAAGATGTCACAGTAACATCATTTGCATAATGGAGAGTTGGAGGAAGTGAGCTGGGTGTGCATCATTGGGAGACTGAAAATACTGGGAAAGTTAAGATGAGGTAGATGAATGAAGGTAGAATAATGTGGATAGAGCTTAAAGACAGAGTGCTTAGTGAAAAACAAACAAAAGATGAGCTATATGATTCTGTACCATTTACATGAATTAAAAGTACCTAGAAAAAAAACTCACTTATTATGAACACATACAAACTAAGTAAATCAATTAAAATGAGAGAGAGGGCCTGTATGCATCAATATTTATAAGGTACCATTAACTAAGAAATGTAGTAACTCAAAATAAATACAAGTTAAAAATCACCAAAGGGGGGACAGAGCCAGGATGGTGGCATGAGTAGAGCAGCAGAAATCTCCTCCCAAAACCACATATATCTATGAAAATATAACAAAGACAACTCTTCCTAAAATAGAGACCAGAGGACACAGGACAACATCCAGAACACATCCACACCAGCGAGAACGCAGCGCCTCACAAAGTGGGTAAGATACAAGCCCCGGTCCAGCAGGTCCTGAGCGTTCCTCCCCCCAGCTCCCAGTGGTAGGAGAGAGGTCTGAGCGGGAGGGAGAAGGAGCCCAGGACTGCTGAACACCCAGCCCCAGCCATCCGGACCAGAGCGCAGACACAGTGTATGCGCGGGGCCCTGGATACTATGGAAACAGGGCAGCAAGATCAGTGAGCGGGTACCGGAGGCCGGCGCTGGAGGACAAAAGAAAAGCGAGCAGACATCTTTTTTTGTTGTTGTTGTTCTTGTTGTTTTGTTGCGGTGAGTGCTTTTTGGAAGTCTTAAAGGGACAGGGACCCCAATACTACAGAAACAGGGCAGCAAGATCGGCGAGCGGGTATCGGAGACCAGCGCCAGAGAACAAAAGAAACGCGAGCGGCCACCTTTTTCTCTCTCTTTTTTTTTTTTTTTTTGTTTGGGCGAGCGCTTTTTGAAGTCTTAAAGGGATAGGGACCCCAATACTAGGGATTGTAGGCAGGCAACCTGGTGAGCAGGTACCCGAGGCTGGTGCCAGAGAATAAATATTTATTTATTTATTTTTTTGTGGTCATTGTTTTGTTTTGGTGGCTGCTTTTTGGAAGTTTTAAAGGGGCAGGGCGAGACACTTAGTCCAGAGGTAGGGAATCCTGGGATCTCTGGGCACTCTAATCCACTGGGCTGCAGGGAGCACAGAGGCCCGTTACGGAGATAAGTAGCCTCCCGGTGGCTCCCCCTCCAACGCAACTCCACCACTTTGGAGCAGCAGCCTGAGCCAGGTCACACTCACGGCAACAGAGGAGATAAACTCCATAGCAGCCGGGCAGGAAGCAGAAGCCCTGTCTGCATGCAGCTACCCAGCACAAGCCACTAGAGGTCGCTATTCTCCCAGGAGAGGAAGGCCACACACCAACAAGAAGGGTAGTTCTTCCAGCCGTCACTAGTCCCAGCTCTGCAAACTATTCGTATCACCATGAAAAGACAAAATTACAGGCAAACCAAGATCACAGACACACCAGAGAAGGAGACAGACCTAACTAGTCTTCTTGACAAAGAATTCAAAATAAAAATCATAAACATGCTGACAGAGATGCAGAGAAATACGCAAGAGAAATGGGATGAAGTCTGGAGGGAGATCACAGATGCCAGAAAGGAGATCACAGAAATGAAACAAACTCTGGAAGGATTTATAAGCAGAATGGATAAGATGCAAGAGGCCATTGATGGAATTGAAACCACAGAACAGGAATGCATAGAAGCAGACATAGAGAGAGATAAAAGGATCTCCAGGAATGAAACAATATTAAGAGAACTGTGTGACCAATCCAAAAGGAACAATATCCGTATTATAGGGGTACCAGAAGAAGAAGAGAGAGGAAAAGGGACGGAAAGTATGTTGGAAGAAATAATTGCTGAAAACATCCCCAAACTGGGGAGGAAATAATCGAACAGACCAAGGAAATACACAGAACCCCCAACAGAAAGGATCCAAGGAGGACAACACCAAGACACATAGTAATTAAAATGGCAAGGATCAAGGACAAGGAAAGAGTTTTAAAGGCAGCTAGAGAGAAAAAGGTCACCTATAAAGGAAAACCCATCAGGCTAACATCAGACTTCATGAAAGAAACCCTACAGGCCAGAAGAGAATGGCATGATATATTTAATGCAATGAAACAGAAGGCCCTTGAACCAAGGACACTGTATCCAGTACAACTATCATTTAAATATGATGGTGGGATTAAACAATTCTGAGACAAGCAAAAGCTGAGGGAATTTGCTTCCCACAAACCACCTCTACAGGGCATCTTACAGGGACTGCTCTAGATGGGAGCACTCCTAGAAAGAGCACAGAACAAAACACCCAACTTATGAAGAATGGATGGGGAGGAATAAGAAGGGAGAGAAGAAAAGAATCTCCAGACAGTGTATATAACAGCTCAATAAGTGAGCTAAGTAAGGCGGTAAGATACTAAAGAGGCTAACCTTGAACCTTTGGTAACCATGAATTTAAAGCCTGCAATGGCAATAAGTACATATCTTTCAATAGTCACCCTAAATGTAAATGGACTGAATGCACCAATCAAAAGACACAGACTAATAGAATGGATAAAAAAGCAAGACCCTTCTATATGCTGCTTACAAAAAACTCACCTCAAACCCAAAGACATGTACAGACTAAAAGTCAAGGGATGGAAAAACATATTTCAGGCAAACAACAGAGAGAAGAAAGCAGGGGTTGCAGTACTAATATCAGACAAAATAGACTTCCAAACAAAGAAAGTAACAAGAGATAAAGAAGGACACTACATAATGATAAAGGGCTCAGTCCAACAAGAGGATATAACCATTCTAAATATATATGCACCCAACACAGGAGCACCAGCATATGTGAAACAAATACTAACAGAACTAAAGGGGGAAATAGACTGCAATGCATTCATTTTAGGAGACTTCAACACACCACTCACCGCAAAAGATAGATCCACTGGCCAGAAAATAAGTAAGGACACAGAAGCACTGACCAACACAGTAGAGCAGATGGACCTAATAGACATCTATAGAACTCTACATCCAAAAGCAACAGGATATACATTCTTCTCAAGTGCACATGGAACATTCTCCAGAATAGACCACATACTAGCCCACAAAAAGAGCCTCAGCAAAATCCAAAATATTGAAATTCTACCAACCAATTTTTCAGACCACAAAGGTATAAAAGTAGAAATAAATTCTACAAAGAAAACAAAAAGGCTCACAAACACATGGAGGCTTAACAACATGCTTCTAAATAATCAATGAATCAACGAACAAATTAAAATACAGATCAAGGAATATACAGAAACAAATAACAACAACACAAAGCCCCAACTTCTGTGGGACGCAGCGAAACCCGTCCTAAGAGGAAAGTATATAGTGATCCAGGCACACCTGAAGAAGGAAGAATAATCCCAAATTAATAGTCTAACATCACAATTATTGAAATTGGAAAAAGAAGAACAAATGAGGCCTAAAGTCAGCAGAAGGAGGTACCTAATAAAGATCAGAGAAGAAATAAACAAAATTAAGAAGAATAAAACAATAGAAAAAATCAATGAAACCAAGAGCTGGTTCTTTGAGAAAATAAACAAAATAGATAAACCTCTAGCCAAACTTATTAAGAGAAAAAGGGAATCAACACAATCAACAGAATCAGAAATGAGAATGGAAAAATTACGACAGACTCCACAGAAATACAAAGAATTATTAAAAACTACTATGAAAACCTATATGCCAACAAGCTGGAAAACATAGAAGAAATGGACAACTTCCTAGAAAAATACAACCTTCCAAGACTGACCAATGAAGAAACACAAAAGTTAAACAAACCAATTACGAGCAAAGAAATTGAAACAGTAATCAAAAAACTAACCAAGAACAAAGCACCCGGGCCGGACGGATTTACCTCGGAATTTTATCAGACACACAGAGACGACATAATACCCATTCTCCTTAAAGTTTTCCAAAAAATAGAAGAGGAGGGAATACTCCCAAACTCATTCTATGAAGCCAATATCACCCTAATACCAAAACCAGGCAAAGACCCCACCAAAAAAGAAAATTACAGACCAATATCCCTGATGAATGTAGATGCAAAAATACTTAATAAAATATTAGCAAACTGAATTCAAAAGTATATCAAAAGGATCGTACACCATGACCAAGTAGGATTCATCCCAGGGATGCAAAGATGGTACAACATTCGAAAATCCATCAACATCATCCACCACATCAACAAAAAGAAAGACAAAAACCACATGATCATCTCCATAGATGCTGAAAAAGCATTTGACAAAATTCAACAAATATTCATGATAAAAACTCTCAGCAAAATGGGAATAGAGGGCAAGTACCTCAACATAATAGAGGCCATATATCATAAACCCACAGCCAACATTATACTGAACAGCGAGAAGCTGAAAGCTTTTCCTCTGAGATCGGAAACTAGACAGGGATGACCACTCTCCCCACTGCTATTTAATATAGTACTGGAGGTCCAAGCTATGTCAATCAGACAAAACAAAGAAATACAAGGAATCCAGATTGGTAAAGAAGAAGTTAAACTGTCACTATTTGCAGATGACATGATATTGTACATAAAAAACCCTAAAGACTCCACCCCAAAACTACTGGAACTGATATCAGAATACGGCAAAGTTGCAGGATACAAAATCAACACACAGAAATCTGTGGCTTTCCTATACACTAACAATGAACCAACAGAAAGAGAAATCAGGAAAACAATTCCATTCACAATTGCATCAAAAAAAATAAAATACCTAGGAATAAACCTAACCAAAGAAGTGAAAGACATACTCTGAAAACTACAAGTCACTCTTAAGAGAAATTAAAGGGGACACTAACAGATGAGAAAGACAGATGCACCCCTATGTTTATCGCAGCACTATTTACAATAGCCAAGAATTGGAAGCAACCTAAATGTCCATCGGTAGATGAATGGATAAAGAAGATGTGGTACACATACACAATGGAATACTACTCAGCCATAAGAAGAGGGCAAATCCTACCATTTGCAGCAACATGGATGGACCTGGAGTGTATTATGCTCAGTGAAATAAGCCAAGCGGAGAAAGGGAAATACCAAATTATTTCACTCATCTGTGGAGTATAAGAACAAAGGAAAAACTGAAGGAACAAAACAGCTGCGTAATCACAGAACCCAAGAATGGACTAACAGGTACCAAAGGGAAAGGGACTGGGGAGGATGGGTTGGTAGGGAGGGATAAGTGGGGGGAAGAAGAAGAGGGATATTAAGATTAGCATGCATGGTGGGGGTGGGAGAAAGGGGAGGGCTGTACAACACAGAGAAGAAAAGTAGTGATTCTACAACATTTTGCTATGCTGATGGACAGTGACTGTATAGGGGTTTATAGGGGAGACCCTAGTAAACATAATATTCTTCATGTAAGTGTAGATTAAAGATAAACATAGGGGTGCATCTGTCTTTCTCAAACTTGATTGAGATAAATAAAGAAAGAGAAGGGGGATTACTCCCTGATAGGATAAAACTAACTGTAAATCAATGGTTAATGCATGCTTTAAATATCCTTAAATTTGATCACTTAAAGGGTGTCAGATGATCGGCTATGGATGTACACTTTTCTGATAATATTCCTTTCTCTACACAATGGTATAAAGGGCATATCAAAGTGTGGGCAAAGGGTCTGTTTGTGTTTATACAGAGGATCAAAGCCTAATTTGGCTACCCAGAAAATGAACTAAGATTCGATATGAAGAAGAACTTCCAACTTAAGCACTCTCTGGAAGAGACATACCAGAAGATGATCATCAAAAATCCTCAACAAAGATCCAGGCGATGCTGCAGTGTAGCTGCAATCATCCCACTGGTTCCTGGTCTTGCCATGGGAATGAAGGAGATATCTAAGCTGGCCTGTGCATACAGTAAAACAACAAATTTGACTGGATCTATACTGGTGGAACTCAACCAAGAATTAGAAGAAGTGCAAGTTGTAGCACTCCAAAATCTTACAACTACAGGCTATCTACTGTTAAAAGAACATATGGGATGTGAACAGTTCCCAGGAATGGGTTGTTTTAATTTGTCTGATTTCTCTCAGACTGTTCAAGTACACTTGGACAATATCCATCATATCATAGACAAATTTTCACAAATGCTTAGGAGCCTAACTGGTTTTCTTGGCTTCACTTGAGATAGCTGGTAATTATAGATCTGCTTTGGTTATGTAACTGTATTCTTATTATGTTAATGTGTGTGTGCAATTCAATTAGGAGTTTAAAACCTATACATACTCTACAAGAAGATTTGTCAAAGAAATAATCAATCTTCCCATGTTTTCTTCCATCTGCTACTTCTATAGCTTTTCTTCTTCCTTCCTAATTACAACCCTTAAATAGAATTCGTGCCTCATATAGAATTCACCGAGTATCATAACTCCTCCAAGTGGTAAAGATACCTCAAGACAAATGCTGGGCATAGAAGCCACAGGGCATAAATCTGCAAAGAAGTAAAAAGCTAACCTTTTCAAACAATATGGCTTCTCTCTCACTTACCAACTTTACATCTCCCTGTATGGCCCCGGAAGATGACTGGTTAGCCAGAGACGGGTAAGATTCCTCAAGGGAGGAACAACCTAAGGCAGGCACAGTTGCAGGGGGGCCATCAGGTGAGAAATTGGGGATCAACAGAGGTGAGGCTTAGAACCTCACCCCCCCTGTTTTGAGAGAAATCTTCTGCATCCGTGGATGTTTTGTTGCCCTTGTCTAGCTTGGATTAACACATAGTCTACAGGCACACACCTGATCATCTACATTTGCTCTCTTACAACACTAAACTATGTGTTCTACCTTTATCTTGGATCTACCTACCACTGCAGCATTTTATTAAAAAATAATAATAATAATAATAAAGGAGAAATGTGGGATTCACATATAAATCAAGTATAAAAATCAAACAAATATTCATATTTGACCTGATTGTTTATAGTTCATAATGAGTGATCAAAACTGAAAGTGTTTGTGATGACTGCCCTTGTACTCTTCACCATGTAAGAACTTATTCACTATGTAAGAATTTGTTCACCATGTAAGAACTTGTTCGTTATGCTTCAGAAGATTGGAGACTGATGAGAATTAGGCTGGGGTGGATTAATGATTGTGCATTGAGCATTGACTCCCCTATACAGAATTTTATTGTTGTTAACAACCATTTGATCAATAAATATGAGAGATGCCCTCTCAAAAAAAAAAAAATCAACAAGGGCAAGTTGATAGGAGCCAGCCATTATTTTAGAAAAGAAGAAATGAAGTCTGTGATGTCAAGCACATATTAAGTGAATATATGGTTAACACGTTTTACATTAAAATTTCAACTGGAATTTTAAGAATGCGAGTGAAAAATCAATACAACTTGGACTTCTACATTATTCTTATTGATCATCCTTATCAATATGAAATATGCTAATTTT
Source organism: Manis javanica (assembly GCF_040802235.1). Taxonomy (NCBI): domain Eukaryota; kingdom Metazoa; phylum Chordata; class Mammalia; order Pholidota; family Manidae; genus Manis; species Manis javanica. Next base: position 68,782,788 of record NC_133163.1, read on the forward strand.
GGCATGAGATTTTGATTAGGTAAATAAAAGGGATCTTATTTTTCATCCCTGACTTTTTAAGTTAGATGTAGAATCAATAGTCTTAGACTCATCCTGAGAATGCAAGTTGCAGATAAATGAACAAAGAAATAAATAAAAGACTCATTGCTGATGGGAATACAAAATGGTACAGTAACTATGTAAAACAGTTTGGCAGTTTCTGACAAGTACATACATAGTATTAACCATAAGATCTGGTAATTGTGCTCCTATTAGTAAAAAAAAAAAAGTAAAAGATTATGACAGAGGGGTCAAAGGAAATAGATATTCAATAGCCTAATTATAGAGTGAACTAACCAAGCTAAGGATTTTATGTGAAGTGAATAAGAAAAAAAATCACTAATATGATGAGCCATCCTCAAAGACACAGGAAATTAATTAGGTGAATGCTTCCTTCTGGTGTTTTCTTTAAATTATATTTTTCAAAAATATCATGAGTCTTCCAGTTTTAAGAATGAATCATCATTGTAAGTCATCTTTTTGGCAATTATTATTACTTTTTAAATGACCACTTACATAGACAAATAATTATTTATGTTAGACTAGCAACAAAGAATTTTGATGTGATTTAATTTATTAGCTACTTTTTTCAGTCAATGTTTGCTAAATAATAGAATTGTTTCTAATAATTATCTCAGTCCTGCTTGCTGCCCTTTTTCAACAAAAGAAATGTAACATGTTCTCCATCTAGCTAGGGGAAGAAAAGAACACAAGGCAAGCTTCCACAGCTGTTCATAGACTTGAAGATAAAATGCAACTCCTTAGGATCAAGACACAGACCTTTGATGATCCAGACAGGGCTTGCGTAGTTCTTGTTTAGGATTTCTCAACTTTGACACTTGATATTCTGGGTCACAAAATACTTTGTGGTTAGGAACTCTTCTGTGCATTACAGAATTTTAGCAGCATCCTTGGCTCTGCCAGTAGTGAACACCACCCCCTCGTCCACCTATCTCCTCATTTCCCAGCCCTCTGCCTCAATTGTGACAAAAATAAAAATGTTTCTAGTTATTGCCAAATATCCCCAGGAGATAATATCTCCGCAGTTGAGCATCACAGCTTCTAGGTTCATTTCTCATGATTAGTCCCGTATTAGTTTTCTGTTGCTGCCCCAACAAGTTACCACAGTTTAGTGGCTTAAAATAACACTAATTTATTCTTTCACAGTTCTGTAGATTAGAAGTTTAGGTTGACTAGGCTGGTTTCTCTGCTTCTGGTTTCACAGGATGAAAATAAAGGTCTTGGTTAGTTGGGCTCATATCAGGAAGCTCTGAGAAGAATCTGCTCCCAAACTCACTCAAATTGTAGGCTGTATTCAATTCCTTATATCTGTGGAACTGAGGTCCTCCTTTCCTTGCTGGCCTTCAGCTGGGGGTCATTTTCAGGTCCTAGGAGCCATCTACATTTCCTGGTTGGTGTCTCTGTTCTTCAAAGCCAGCAGCAGCAGGATGGCTACTTCTCTTGCCCCAAATCTCTTGCTTCCCTTTCTGCCTCATTGCTTGGCTCCAGCTCTCTTTCTCCAGCTGGAGAAATACTCTGCTTTTAATGGCTCAAGTGATTAGATTTGTTCCATGAAATAATCCAAAATAATTTCTCCATTTTCAGGAATGTAATTATATCTACAGAGTCCCTTCAGATGGCTCCTACATCAGTGCTTGACTGAAAAACCAAGGTAATAAATCTGGAGGAAACACCTTTAGAATACTGTCTATCACGACTCCTCTTTTCCACTTAAATACTAAGATCCAATGAACTGAATGGCTTACAGTCCTGCAAACAAGGCTTCTCAAGTGTCTGAGCTGTCAAACCTCCCCACACAATGCCCTGTCTTCACAAGACTTACCCTTATGGGAGCCTCCTCCCATGATCATACCACGAGCAAATGATGGCACCCACATCCAGAGAATCCGGCCCTCATCTGAATCATAGCACTTGAACATAGACATGTTATACTGAACTTATCTACCTAATTAGTAAATAGTGAAAATTCAGTAAATGTTTGTTGAATTAACAAACAAGTCTGTCTTCATGACGGTTTGCCAGAAATTCAAAGCATTTAAAGGAAGAATTAAAGACAAGAAATTTCCTATGCACTTTGACAAGTATTTATTTCTACCTATTACCGACTGTTTTCAAGTGCTATTTAATTTCATCCAAAACCATTGTTAATATATGTCCTATCCCTGTATGTGAGAACTGAGGAATCAAGTACTGTTTAGAATCTATCTGGACTTCAAGATTTAGGCCATTAGAATGGGACAATCTAAGTTTTGACACTTTCTATTGATAACTTAGAACTTGTCTTTATTTTCCTGGATGCCATATAATCATAAGGGTAATTTAATTGAAACAAGGCTCCTCACTCTATCTGCTTCTCCTCAGTCAAACCTAAGACTGAAATAAAGGTAACATCATCCCAACCCTGCTCATTATCTCATTTGTATTTAAAACCACAGGTGTACCACAGAGATTGTGGGCTCAGTTCAAGACATTGTGGTTTACTATCACAATAAAGCGAGTCAAATACAGTTTTTGGTACATATTAAAGTTATGATTACACTGTAATGTAGTCTACTAAGTGTTCAATAGCATTATGTCCCAAAAAAACATGTACATACCTTAATTTTAAAATACTTAATTGCTAAAAAAAATGCTAACCATCATTTGAGCTTTCAGTAAGTCATAATCTTTTTTGCTCATGGAAGGAGGTCTTGCCTCCGTTTTGGTGGCTGCTGGCAGATCAGGTTGTTTGGCTGCTGAAGGCTGGGGCGGCTGGGGCAATTTATTAAAATAAGACAACAATGAAGTTTGCCATGTCAATTGACTTCCTTTCATGAATGATTTCTCTATTGCATGTGATACTGTTTGACAGCATTTTACCCACAGTAGAACTTCTTTCAAAACAGGGTCAATCCTTTCAAAACCTGACATTGCTTTGTCACCTGAGCTTATGGAATATTCTAAATCCTTTGGTGTTTTCATTGTCTTCACAGCATCTTCACCAGGAGTAGATTCCACCTCGAGAAACCACTTTCTTTTTTTACTCATAGGAAGTAACTCCTATCCATTCACATTTTATCATGAGATTAAAGCAATTCAGTCCCATGTTCAGTGTCTACTTCTAATTCCAGTTCTCTTACTATTTCTACTAAATCTGCAGTTACTTTCTCCATCTCCACAGCAGTCTTAAACCCCTCAAAGTCACCCATGAGAGTTGGAGTCCACTTCTTCCAAACTCCTGTTCATGTTGATATTTGGACCTCATCCCATGAATCACAAATGTTCTTAATGAGATCTAGAATGGTGAATTGTTTCCAGAAGTTTTTCAACTTAATTTGCCTGAATCCGTCAGAAGAATCTTTATTAATGGCAGCTAGAACCTTACTAAATGTCTTTCTTAAATAGTAAGATTTGGAAGTCAGAATGACTCCTTGATCCAGGCAGCAGAACAGATGTAATGTTAGCAGGCAGGAAAGCATTATTTTGTCCTTCTTATCAGAGCTCTTAGGATGACCAGGTCCGATGTCAGTGAGCAGTCATATTTTGAAAGGAATCTTGTTTCCTGAGCGGTAGGTCTCAAGAGGGGGCTTAAAATACTTAGCAAAACATGTTGTAAACAGATGTCCTGTCATCCAGGCTTTGTTGTTCCATTTACAGAACACAGGCAGAGTAGATTTGGCATAATTCCTAAGGGCCCTGGGATCTTTGGAATGGCAAATGAACATTGGCTTCAACTTAAAGTCATCAGCTGCATTAGCCCCTAATAACAAGTCAGCCTGTCCTTTGAAGCTTTGAAGTGAGGCATTGACTTCTCCTCTCTGACTGTGAAAGTCCTAGATGGCACCTTCTTCCAATCAAAGGTGGTTTTGTCTACACTGAAAATCTGTTGCTTAGGGGAGCCACCTTCAGTAATTCTCTTAGCTGCATCTTCTGGATAAGTTGCTGCAGCTTCTCCATCATCACTTGCTGCTTCACCTGGCCTTTTATGTAATGGAGATGGCTTCTTTCCTTAAACCTCATGATCCAACCTCGGCTAGCTTCTGACTTTTCTTCTTCAGCTTCCTCACTTCTCTCAGCCTTCATAGAATTGAAGAAAATCAGGGCCTTGTTCTAGATTAGGCTTTGGCTTAAGAAAATGTTGTGGCTGGTTTGATCTTCTGTCCAGACCTCTAGAAATTTCTCCATATCAGCAAGAAAGCTGTTCTGCTTTTCTATTATTCATGTGTTCACTGGAGTAGCATGTTTAATTTCCCTGAGAACTTTTTCTTTTGTGTTCACAACATGGCTAACCAGTGCAAGAAGCTTAGTTTTCACCTGTGTCAGCATTCAACAGCCACCCTCACTAAGCTTAACAGTTTCTAGCTTTTGATTTAAACTGAAAGATGTATCTTCCTTTTACCTGACACTTAGAGGCCATTGTAGGGTTAATAAATAGCCTAATTTCAATATTGTTGTTTCTCAGGGAATAAAGAGGCCTGAGTGAGGGACAGAGATTGAGAAATGGCCAGTCAGTGATGCAGTCAGAACACACACAGCATTTACTGATGAAGTTTGCTGTCTTGTATGGGCGCAGTTTGTGGTGCCCCAATTACAATTACAACAGTAACATCAAAGATCACTGATCACAGATCACCATAACAAATAAAAAGGTTGAATACTATAAGAATTATCTATATTGACACAGAGACACAAAGCGAGCAGATGCTATTGGAAAAATGGTGCTGATAGATTTGCCCAATGCAGAGTTACCACAAACTTTTAGTTTGTAAATAATGCAATAACTGCCAAGCACAGTAGGTAAAGCACAATAAAAGAAGTATGCCTATACAGTAGTAGATGGATCAAAGCCTGCATCCTTGCTGGAGACTTGTCCTCAAAGGACAAATTGAAAAAAATCTTTTGAATACCTAGAAAGTATTTTCATATGCTGAAACAACTAAGACTTAACAAAAAGCTTTTTCCTGTTTTTCTTTTCCTTCCCTTTCTAAAAAAGATAGTCCAAAAGCCATTAAGTAGGGCCAAGAGTGAAGGGTTGGGAGGTATGGTAGCCCAGCATTGGGTATCTAGATCAAATGGATTGAGGTAGTCACCCCCAGAAAGGGCAAATCATAGTGAAGCATTAGAAGACTCTCAACAAGTAGTTGTTAATAATATATATTAATTGAAGTGAACCAAACTAAAGGTTTTTAAATTTTTTTTTCTTATGGAAGTGCTACTGTTTAACTTATAAGAGGAAAGAATGGCCTTGTATATCTTGATGTGAAATGGACACTAATGTTATTTGTACCCAAACTTAATCTAGAGAAAACATAGCCAGTAGAGGAATATTCCTCTTATGATATATTGTTTTTATATAATATAAGGTTTCAGAAATCAAACTTCCCTTATCTTTTGTTATTCTTCTCTTATCTATTATTTTAACACTGATATGAATGATATCTTCAGAAATCATACTGTACAAACTAGAGCTTTTGCCTCATTTGAAAGCCAGATTGACTTGTTCAAGAACAACATGCACATAAAAAATGATTTATGCATCTGAAGAAAATAAAAACTTAAGGTATTTTAATATCTGAACAGAATTTATAAATGTGGCAATTTTTCATTGTGCATTATCAGTCAATAAGAACAACAGCAGATTCTAAAAGTGAATTCTACAGAGTGGTATGACAATTACTGTTATATATCTCAGCAATCTTCTAATAAATAATATGAGTCTTGTTTGCATTTATCAGAGTGATCCTTAAGCAAATACCCATGTGAGAAAGAAAGCTTGCATATTTATAAGAGTGAATTTACATATAACTACACATAAAATATTCCGTTCCTTTGTAAAATACTTCTTTATAATTTCCATTAAAATCATGTAATTATACCAGAGATACAAACCTAACAAAAATTATGCCAAGCATTATTAGAGGGAGTGCTTTTCAATTGCAAGGGCATCTGTTCTGTGAGAATTTTCTGGTTTCAATTTCTGTTACATCAAGAAAAAAAATTAGAAAGATAAAATAAGGACTTTGTCCCTTGCAAACAAGTATGCTCAAAGGTCACCATCAGAATTATTTTTAAACTGTAATGAAACTGATTATAATAAGGTATGACATTGTATGTATTATAAACAATAAACAGATTTATACAGAAAGAGGGAGGTTCTCTTAAAGCCCAGGGGTATAAAAAGAACTATATCATAAATACATAACATTGTTGATGTTTCGAGAAACAGTCACCCAGCAAGCCTTTGTATTGAGTGCCTCCCATGTTTCAGCACTGAAACTGGACACTAAGGAAAAGGAGGTGAATGCCTGAATGCCACAGGCTCCACTCTGAGAAAATTACATGGTTGAAACTGAAAAGTAAATAAGTAATTGTTTTAAGATATAGAGTATTTAACCTGTGACTTCACCCAGATAAAGACTGAGTCCTGAAGGATTAGTTAGAAGAGTAAAAAAAAAAATGCTACAGGAATGTTCTAGGCAGAGGGGAAAATATATTAGAAAGGGGCTACAGAGAATAAAATACCAGGGAACTACTGACAGCTGAGTTTGTCAGGTACTTAGGGTCACCATGGAAGAGGCACAAAACACAAAGATGGAGAAACAGATCTAAGATGTCATTGCAATAAACTTCGCCTTTGTTTGAAGGGCCTGGGGGCAGCACTAGTACATTTTAAGTAGATGATTGTCATATTAAAATGCATATTTTAGAAAAACAATTCTTTTGAGCAATCTGGACTATCAGCATCAGCAGGGAACCTGTTAGAGAACACACTCTCAGGGGTCCCCACAGACCTCGTACCCCACAGCCTGCATTTTATCAGCCTTCAGTTGGCTCTGATGCACACTGAAGTCTGGAAACGGGTAGAGAATGGAATGGTGGGGGCTGTTTCAGTAGAAATCTTCTCGGCTAGTAGAAATTAAAAATCTGATCAACAGTAGCTTAAATTAAAAAATGAGCTTCTTTAGATTTAACGACAAGAATTCCCAGGAAAGGCAACCCAGGGCTGGCACCATGGCCAAACAATGCCATTAGAAACCCAGGCTCCTCTGTTTTCTACTGCATCACTCTCAGGGTGGGACTTTGGTTCTTAGGATTCAATCCTGGCTGTCCTGCTCCCGGGCTCTATACTGCATCCCCACGGAAAGGAAGCCGTGACAGGGCAAGAGCAAAGGGTTTGCCTCTTGCACTTTGTTTTGCTTTTATGGCAGAATGAGACAAAAATGGAAGCTTCTTCAGGCATTTCTTCCCACTTCTTACTGCTGGGAACCATATCAAGGGCCTCTTCAGCTACAAAGTGGCAAGTGTGGTGGTGAACTGGAAGGACTATCCTGTTAGTAGTCTTTCCTATAAGAATTTCTCATTTATGGGGTACATAGTTTTTCTCACCTACATAGCTCCATGAGATATATACATTTTAAGTTGTCTTTTCTAGTAAGAGGAAAATAAAACTTAAATAGTGAAGCCCTGTCTTCTTGCAAGACCCTTAGTTATTCTCAAATATTTGCCACCTAGTAAGGCAAGGATTCTCCTCTCAGGTCTTACAAAGGGATATATGTCTTCAAAATATGTATATGACATTTCACTAGAACAGTGTAGGCTGTGTGAATTAATGCTCAGAAACTTGAAATGACAATCTAGAATTCCCTCCAGTATTCTGACAACTGTCCCCAGGGTAATGCATGCAGAGCCATCTCATGCAGAAATCCGCCCTTTGTATCACCTTTGGGGCTCACTAAAATCTGGTGGTTTCCTCTAGATCAAGACTGGATGTCCTACTTTTGTCCCAAGGGTTGACAATTACAACACACACTTGGATCAATATTTTTCTTCATCTACTTCTCTATAGCCTTTTGCATGACCTTCAGTATTGGTTTCAAGTATGAGACAAGTACAATTATCTTCATTTATTAGCTAGATAAGCTGTTGTGATGAAAATGAAAATCACTTACTCTTAGAATCTGGCATTTGTAAACTAAGCAATTTGCATATTGGTAAAGAGCAAGAATCCCAGTTTTTTTCTTTCCACATTTTCCTCTAAAGCATAATGTGGGCAAAAAGAATTTCAGCTATTTGATATTAGTTGAGGGCTGCCAGGAAGAATATCACAAAGTCCGGTGGGTGTCTCCTGCATCTATCATAGGCCATCATGCTGAGTGGTCCTGGCTGAGGGATTAGGAACAGGGGAGATAGGCAACTCTGAGTAAACACTATTTAATCAAGAAAACAAGCAGCATCATGAATAGTCTCTGGTGAATAATTGAAAGTACCTTAAGAAATATGTTGTCCTGGACAAAATTCAAAAACATTTGGGAGACTAAACCTTACATGTTATAATTACACACATACACTGACAGGAGGGATGAACATAAACAACAGCACTAACCATTGCTCTTTAATTGAAATAAAGACAATTTTAAAACTTCATATCACTGAGCAAAAGGCAAGAGTACCAACTTCAATTTCAAAATCATTATCAATAGTGTATAACACATTGTCAAACAAACACACTTCTCTCGCTGTGCAGTCTGCTCCTGTTGGCATTTGGCAGTCTGAACACACAGTCATGCTATCTAATGTTCATATTTTCCAAACATAACAAAAGGGAAAAAAAACTCTGCAGATTATTAGAAAATATTAGCAACCATGAATTTCAGTGGATCCATTTTGGTGGATTTGGATAAAGGACCAACTGTAGGTTACTTCTTTAATCATAATTTTTATAATCACATGTATAGCCAATGAGGCATGCTTTAACCAGATATTATTACATTTAGTCAAAAGATAAAGGCTTTTTAAAAATTATATTTATATGCAAATAAATTTGAGAAGGAAACAAAAGACAAAAAAGGAAAGGAGAAAATATTATGGATCTTCACCAAATAAAATTTGAGGCTCTGCTATGTTTTAGAAACCACAGAAACTTGCTGATATTTGACCATTTTGGCCTTCAAAAGCTATGACAATTTTATGGCTCAAGCTTTTATTAGGTGCACTCACATTTACTAGTTTACTGACAGAAATGTACGTTACTGTCCCTAGCTTGGTGCCTGAAGAGACTAAACTTGACCAAGGTCATAGATTCTGTACATGAGGACACCAGATTTAAATTAGGGACTATTTCATCAAAAGCCTCTTTTTTATTTTTGTATTTTAGTGGACTTCTCCCAAAGGCTCTAAAGTTCTCCCAAACAATTCCCAGAAACAAGATAATGAGCTGTTTACCTTTTCCATGGAGCACACTCGTCATTTTTATTCCCTAGGAGATAAAAGGGGCCTCTCGTGCATGGTCAGACACAAGTTGATATGCAACATTTTCTCTGACACATTAGAAACAATAATAGGTTTCCTCTCAACATTCAGGTGAGGCTAGAATGGGGAAAAGAAGCATTTAAGCATTAGACAGAAAACATCTTTTAATGAACTCAAAAGCAAAAAGAACTTAGGTGTCCAAATTCTTAGTGCAGAAGTTAAGAAAACCCTTTTAGAAAGAAAAAAAGAAGAAACTGCTGAAATGTTGCTCTCTGCATACTACTTCTCTGAATTTAAATTGAGAGTTACTATATGTTATTAGGCACTATTTTAAGCAGCAGATAGACTCCCTTATACAACAGGGAGTATAGAAATACAAAGCAAGGGAGTAAGGAAAATGAAGCCACCAAAACCCTGTGAATGTTGTTTGTCTAGTGTTGTTTGTCTGCTCCCGGACGTGAAGTAGAAGCACTTTCAGAAATCTGTGTAGTGCTGATCTGGGAACTGGAGAGACATCTGGAGTCCCCTAGACTGGGCCACTCTTGATAGTGATTAGTAGAGTGTTATGTGAACATTTGAAATGACTCAATCCTGACATTAAACTAATTGACAAAAAAAAGTTTCATTTGGCACTAATACTGCCCTTGTTGCTATGATTTAGCATTTGTGTGGCATGTTGTCCTTGTGTATTTCTCCATAGAATCCTCATAGAAATAGCAGTCCTTCTTGTCTTCACTCACAGATTAAGATTTAAATACTTTCTTTAAATTTAAAAGCTCAAGCCTTTTACCAAATCAGATATGCTATTTAGCATTTTCAGAGATTCAGTCATTTATTCAGAATAGTTTTCTATTTTAGTAGTGACAAACCAAAATGACTGGTTCATTCAGCTCTACTCTTCTTAAATCTCTAACTCTTGAAGGCTATCCACTGGCATTGCTAACTATGCAGTGTTTTTTCTTCATCCCATGTCTTTGTCTTTCTTTTAGAGCTTTGTGATTTATATAAGGGAAAGGGAGAGAGAGAAATTTTAGAGCAGTATTTCCCAAATACTCATCAAACTCCTCCTTATGGTTACGGGGCACCTATTTTAGGGTGGCACTTGCAATACTTGATTCCATATGTTTCCAGGTTCAGAAAATCCCTAACAAGCCAACATTATGTTTCATCCATGGAAAAAAAGTGCATATCTCTGCCACTCTCAACCTTCTTATCTTGAAATCTCCGAGAACCTTCTTGTCTTGTAATTTCCTTCATTTTTCCTATACATAAACAGCATTTCAATATTTCTAATCTGTTAAGGAAAATCCTTTGCTTTGCTCTTTGTGCTGCAATATCAGAATCTAATTTGATTATAAGTTAGCTCAGTATAGGTCCCATTTATTGGTTTCTATTTCAGTTTGAAAACTAGAATTAATAATCTGGAATGGGCATCTAGGTTCCTGCTCTGAGGCTGGTATGTAAGACTTACCCTCACAGGACAGAGACAGAAGTGTGAAGAAATCTCTAGAAAGCTCCTCATTTCCACCCACTTAAAGTTTTATTCTGTATTTTGTTTACAGTCAGAGAGAACATCAAAGATATTAAAGGATTTTGTCAATCATGGAGAGGCAACCTCTAGCCCAACAAAAAGGCTTTAGACTCTTGTCATAATCCCAACCATAAACTGATCATCTCACTAAAAGAAACACCACAAACACAAGAATTCTAATAAAACAAACAGATTTCCTTAGTCTCTAGGAAACCTCTTAACAGAGCAATGTGTAAAACAGCACAGTATGAATATCAGAACAACTTGTCCTTGACAATCATGTAAATAGCTTAGGGCACATAGCCCTAAAAGTAAATGGTGGGTAGTGTTCAGGAGGAACAAGACTAAAAGGGTACATACACTCTTTGGAGGACAAGATGCAGCAAAGGTTTCCGTTCTTACAGTAGCTAGGATGTGACTCACTAGAGTTTCCACAATTTTGAAATGATTACCAGCAGAGATTATGAAGTGTTGAAATAATGCCATCCTGGGTACACTAGAAGGATTTTAGCCCATTTATTAGCATCAGAAAACATTTTTATTGTAATTCCCCTTCCAAAATAATGTGAAGGAATATACAAAACATGCAAAAAGCTATGAAGAAGTTAAGTGCAATGACAATTCACCAACATATTATATTATGGATTTTAATGTCTTGTTAACCTAAACTGAATTAAATGCTTTATAGAATCTACCTAACGTGGGCATATTTGTTTAATAATGCCTTAAAAATAAAATCATAGCCCAATTAATGTGTGGAGAAAATGTGAAAATTTCAATATGTTTTTTGGCCTCTTCCTCCAGAAGATAGAGAAAATATTTTAAACTCAGTAATTTATATTTTAAAGTCTGTAGCTTTAATGTATTTTGGTTAATAATCTTTGACCTTAAGATATGACATATTATTTTTACTGCTGAAGAGAAAATCACAGATGTAGAATTTATCAATTTACTGTATCTTTCTGACTCACATTCTCATTTTGAGAGATAAAACATTATATTATGGTGTTAAAATGAAAGGAAATAAAAAGGCAGCCTTGGAGCATTTGGACAAGTTAACCATAAGTCGCTACAGTCAAAGCTGCTAAGATTTTGTATTTTTTTTAAGTTGGTAGATTTTTTTTTTGCACTTTACTATCTTTCTTAGTTTCACATAAGTACATAAGTGAGAAAAAGAACTATCCATTACAGAACCTCTCAAAAAATCATGTTTTGTTCATCTGCCAGACATTTTCAGCAAGGGTGTCTATGATGAATTTCCCTCTCCCCCTTCCCTCTCTTTTATTCTATCTCTATTTGGGAAAATATAGTTGTAGGAATGGCCCTAACGAACTTGTCGTTGTTGTCTGGGTATGCTGAGAGATCTGGTAAGGCCAGATGAGACACATTTATTACTACTTAAACAGTGGAGGAACAGAACATTCAGGAGATGACATTTATTAAGACCGAATATTAAATGCCCTTTCATTATTTTTTCTACTCATTCTTTGCAATGAGTGTTTTTCCCCCAACTCCTTTCATAGGCTTTGTGTGTGTATGTATGTTGATATATATAATAGTTTTCTGTGTAGTCCTATAGAAATAATTTTTAATAATAAACTTTGTAAACTCAAAAATTGTACTTTCAGACCACAACCCCTAATTTTTCCATTCTTGGCATTCCATTAAGCCATCTGGACCTACTCTTCACCAACACTAGACCTTGTCCACAAACCTTCCATATTCCCTTTACTTAATAAAAGTCCTCTCTCCTCACCTCCTCCCTTGCTGCCATAGACTGAAATCTTGTATATTCACCTTTCTGCTGCAGTCTTAATTTCTAAACCTGTGTTCTTCTCCCTACCAATCCCTTCCCTTTCCAGCTCTGCGTTAGTCCAAACTCTCTTTTTGTTGGTTACTGTGTGGAGGATCCAAGCAAACTATTTAAATAAGATAATTCACAAAATTTCAAATATATTATTTTTAATGTCATTGGTCTTTTTAGTTACCTCCTCAAACATGTCCTTCTGACATTACCCAAGCAGATAAAGTAGTCTCCAAATCATTATGTGGCCTATTCGCCTGAAGTCGTGGGGTAATACAAAACCAAAGGGATCAAAACAAACACACTGTACTCAAGGAGAAGCTGTCCGCCGCATTTCTGCTCATATTGTAAACTCTGAGGGTACCGTCACTATCTACAAGTTATTCATCAGCACCATCGTTTCTCCCCACTGCACCACCCCCCAAATAAGTAAAACTCTGGCTCTGCCTTTACAGAAACCAGAGACCTGCATACTATCAACTAGAGTATGGTACAGAGAACAGTGAGTGTGTCTAAGCTGGAAGCCTTACATCCCCTTCTTATGCCATTCCTAAATCCAATCTGTCACCCAAGAATTCTCATTGCATCTACTTCAGAAAAATGTCTCTTGAACTGATCTCCTTATTTCGTCACTAATGACAATGCCTTAAAATCACATCCTATTCATTTCCTGGATGGAATACCTAACTCTTATTCATGCCTCAGGAGTCTTCTTTGTTCCTATTCTTTCCCCACATTACAAGCACATTTGATTTTCTATAAACTCCCCATCTAAGTTTTTTATGACTTCCTATTTTCTAAAACAAGGACCCACAGATTTTTTGGCTGTGCACTCCATTAGTAAGACAAGGTTGAGCAGATGCTACAAATGATATTTGACATTTATAAAGTGATATATAGATATTTATAAAGTGTATACATGTACTACAGATATAAACTTGGCATGCTACAAAACATGCTTACAAAAATAAAATTTTTAATGAGATTAACTATAAATTTTTAATGTTTTTTTTCTCCACACTAGAGTTATTATCATTTATCACCCATCAGGTTCAAACATTCCATTTTGGAGACAGAGTCCACACCAGGGCAGTCCAGAAGTTCTCAATCTTGGACTGTGGACATTTTTGGTTGTAAAATCTTTTTAGTGGGGAGGGTGCTGTCCTGTTCATCATAGGAATTTAAGCAGCATCCCTGGCTTCTTAATAGATGCCAGTGGCATCCCATCTCCAAGATAATTGCTTCCAGACATTGCCAAATGTCCCCTAAGAGACAAAACTGCCTCTGGCTGAAGACCACTGGTCTACATAGAGGATAATATAGAAACAAATAAGCCCAGTATGTAAACCTGTGTATGGTCGCAAGCTAATTATGCAGCTTTGTCTCACACTCCACACTCCACATATATGCCCTCCATTGTACATTTTCACACCACTCCGTCTTCATTCATGTTATTACCTCCATGCTGAAGCCGCTCCTACCCTCTATCCTGAACAAGAAAAAACTCAAATAACGTCATCCCTCTGTAGAAGATGTTACTTTTGTTATACTTAGGGTAAAATTTTACCTCTGTCTATCTATCTATCTACCTATCTATTATCTATCTATCTATCTATCTATCTATCTATCTATCTATCTATCTATCATCATCTAGCTGTATGTATCTATCCATTTAATTTATCCAGGTTCCCTCTGAATTGGATACTTTGGGTAATTTCTCAGTAGTTCATAGGAGCTGTCCCTAGTTTTCTGTTCCCTGGCCCTGAGGCAGGTAGGTGCATACATAGTGGTCCTGGTGTGTGAGAGCCCTGGAAAGGAAGTGGTTGTGGTATAGACTTAACCAGCTGCTTGAGGTATAGACTTATAAGTGGTCTTATAAGTCTAGGTAGGGCTTATAAGTGGGTCAAAGCAGCATTTCAAAACAAAAGTAACACACACACAAACCCACCAAATCATATTACAGTGAGGTAATGTAGTGTCTTAAAGTCTTCATAAACTATAAATACTAATGTTTTGCTACTATGAGGAAAGAACACTAGGAAAACATGTTATTCTGATTAGGAAAGAGAACAATGATACCGCTATTATGAAAATACCAGAAATGAGAAGCTGAAAGAATCAAGGAAAATTTTCCCACCTCTCAATTTTTCCCCAAGTTAGGTAAAATCATGAGTTTTTTCATAAATGGATGAAATATTACTAAAGATTTCAAACTAAAATCTTTGATCTCTGTGTATGATTTATTATTCTGAAAGTGATCATTGTTATGAAAACAATAATCCTTAAATTTTATTGGACATTTACTGTATGCAAGCAATGTGCTAAGCCCTTTGCATTAGTTCTCTCATATGATCTTCATAACATCCCCACTGAAATGAATATTTTATGCCTCATTTTAAATGATAAGCCCATTAGAGAGGTAATTGCTTTAACTAAGGACATTCAGCTATTAACAGATAGACCCTGCTTTCAAACCCGAGGTTAACTGAATTCAAAACTCATATTCTTAAACACTGTGCCATGGGTTGTATAAATAAGTAGATGACTGATAGATTAATGATTAATAGATAAATAGATATATTATCAGTATATTAATTGATATTTAAAAATATTAAAGGAGGGAAGCACATTATGCAACTTTGCGTTCCCTTCCATCCAACCACTCAATGCGATGATGGGAGGGGAGTGGTAAGCAAATACTTGTCTCCCAGCTACTGTGAACATTCAGAAAAAGAAAAAAAGAAACACTTATGATTTAAAATAAATTCCTAAGAATCATCTGCATGTGTTATATTTGGTTCATCAACAGGGAGAAAAATAGACACATGCATTGAAAATGAAATATCTATGCTAAATGTCTTTGATATCCTGCCAGGTTTACCCACAGAAGGTCTTGACTATAAACAAACAGCTACTTACACATGTATGACCCTGGAAAGAAGACCGAGTGGGCACAAAGTGGTGTCTGTTTTATCTTGGATTTTGCTTCATTTTGAGCCGTCAGATTTTCACCCCCTTTCATGGGAAAAAAAAACAGGAACTGTGATACTGCTTTTAGCATTGAAAGAAAGAGTTGCGTAACTGTATCTAAGTAGCTGATTTATACCTTTGCTAATGGAGAGAGTTGTTTTCAAGGGTGAAATATCATTTTGTGGCAGAAATGGCAATGTGACAACTACGACTTCAATGAATATAGACACTTCCTACACTTGGTTTTAATCACATGTCGATCGGATCATAATATTTATTAACTATTCAGAACACCTCCTGAATCTTTTGGTGTTCCCTTTTTGGTTTCTCTTTTATTTTGAGAGGAATTATGTTTTCTTGAAAACAGTTTTGAAGAGTTGAATATAAGTTTATATACAGTTGCAAATAGAAACCTAGATTTTGCTTTCCTTGAAAGCAGACCCATGTCCTATCCTTCTTCAATATCTCTTCATCCTCAACCAAAAAACCACCAGTTCAGTATTAAAAATATGACAGATGGTCAATAAACATTGGTTGACTGATCACACTCACAATGAATTATTCCCTAAATTGAGATTTGGATCTTTTATTTATAATAATATAATTGTCCAGCTACAATTCAGTGTCAGTATTCTACAGTCCACTTTCAGTAGAAACATTTGTTACACTATTTCACATGAATTTTTTTTTAAGTTGGCTATGTTAAAAAAAAACCTGACCCTTAATGTTTTCCCTAACTTCAAATGATTGTTTTATTTGAATACAGTATACAGTTTTATCTATTGCTCAGAAATACCTCTTAAAATACAATTCAGTTCAGTACAATTAGAAAACTGAAACTGTTAAATATTCTAACTCACATATTTTGTATGTTTTTTGGTGGGGTTGTTTATGTAGTTTTATTCAATTAAAATTTAGGGGTTTTTCTTCATTAGTGCAATTGATTTTCACTTTTGTAAGTTTATTGATGAAAAAGGGTAAAGGAAGGAATTAAGTCAGGCATTCTAATGTATACTTAAGAAATATTTACATTTTATATGAATATCACATGTCATAATGAGCTGTATTATATTTGGGCAAAAGTAAAACATTTAAACAATTTTTTAGTTTGTCAAAATAGTTCTTCATAGGCATCTTGGGGTCATATTGCAAAAATATGATTGGGCTAAATATATTTTAAAAGCTAAGGAGTAGTATGGATATTAGAAAAGTCTATCATCTAATAAGTTTATATTAATTTGAGTGAAACAAGTTCTTGTATGGCTCACAAAGGGCCAAGGGAAGTAAGGTATACACACTGACACAATTTAGAAACTCACTGTCTTTGATTTGACAATGAGAACTCATTAAAGCTTTCTGATGGATGGCTATTTTGGGCATATTAGGACACCTATGAAGATAGAAGAAACTAATATTCTGAGTTTCTGTGATTAAACTCACTATGAGTTTTATGATTATTTAAAGCTGAGTTATTTAAAGGTATTGGCCAGTTTGATAAGCTGATATACATGAAGCCATAAAACAATGAACTAATCAGCAAATATTAAGTGTATGTATGCCACATGCCCGCTACACCTTCAGTCCTTGTTTTAACTTGAACTTTAAATAATTTTTTATTTAAACTTTAAATAATTTTTTTCTTTATCATTTTAGTTTTGTCTTTGTAAATTAAGGATAATGAATTGTCTCATATCTAATGCACAAGGCATTTATTTTAAGGTTAAATAACATCATGTTGTTTATTGGTGATATGACCACTTTGTCACTCACTAAAACAGACATAAAAGGCTATTTCCCCCTCTATCTTTGTTGGAAAGAAAGACTTAATTATTCAAAAATGAAACCACAGTTTTGCAGATCAGTTCTTAAATCTAGGCATTTTATTTCCAATTTCTACATCATAATCTACATTTTGAGCTACTCAGTAACCCTTTTAGAGATTAATTATTTCTGGAAGTTGAGCAGAGCAATATATTATGCCAAATTGAATGTCCCATATCTTTAAAATTCATATTATTATTTATTTGTGTTACTACATGGAAATAATCTGCTCTGAAAATCTTCCAGCCCCAAATCATCTTAGTCAGTTTTCCATGATAAAACTTTGGGGACTAAAGAAACCAATAAATTATTTTAATAAAGAAAACCAAATAAATTGGAGAGAACCCCCAAATTTACTGAGATTATCTCTTGAATACTGAGATTTACTGAGATAGTCTCTTGAGTTTTTCTATAGGCCACTCTGAAACACAGGTAGAGATATGACTTTTGTATGTTGAAAGGATCATTATCAAAAGGCTTCTAAGCTTTCCCAAAAGTATGCCAGCCTTTTCATCTACTCATCAAATTTCCAGTCTATAGATTCACTCTCAAGCAGCAATTCAAAAAAGACTCCAAAGGAGGGACTTCAGTGCAAATGCTTAAGGTTCTCTTATGATTACCTTGCGCACCTCTGCCAGCAATCAAGGCACAAGTGTGCTTGGCCTGCCTGGCCCCAGCCTGCTGCAGGCTTAGATTTCTGCTTTCATTTACATTTTTCCTTAGTCCTACCTCTTTACCTTGTTGTTATTGCATTATTGTTATGTGTATAAACTGTTTCAAATCATTTGTGAAAGAAGGCAAAGTATAAATAAACAAGACCCAGTGACATTACACAGAGATATTTTGAGTCCTTCCCAGAAAAGGTGCAATTTAAAGTTCAAGATAATATTACAGGCAGACTACATATAAATTAGGTGTTCAATCATGTTTATAAGCAGCGAGATGGAATTAAGACTTTTT
The DNA here is from genome assembly GCF_040802235.1 of Manis javanica. Classification (NCBI taxonomy): domain Eukaryota; kingdom Metazoa; phylum Chordata; class Mammalia; order Pholidota; family Manidae; genus Manis; species Manis javanica. Next base: position 68,801,162 of record NC_133163.1, read on the forward strand.
CTATGAAAAAATGCTATAGAGACATTTGTTGATATAATCAGTTACCAATTATCATACAACCTATTTAACTGATGATATAACTTAAGTAAACTTTATTTGCCATGAAAGAATAATTAAACAATATTGCTACAATAAATGTTATTAAATAAACCAAATTGCAAAATGAGTCTTTATGTAATTTGTTTTTTCTATCTTTTTGTCAGGAACTGTATCTTACTTATTATCAGATTTCCACAGGGTAGCACAATGTCTCAAGAAATGTTTACTGAGAAATGGAAAGCAGAATGAGTAACTGCAAGCAGGGAAAAAGATACCTAAAGTGTGTAAAAGGAACCTCTGGGTACAGTCAAAATTGCAGAAACCAACAGCACAATTCTCTATTTTGTCTAATGGCAATGAAACACTTAGATTTCTATTTCCTTGACACAGGAAACTTTATGCACTATTAGATTAGACTAGATTTGTTTGGGTAGAGGGGGGAAAAAGTGAAGGCTACCAAAAAAAGGGAAAGGCATTTTTCTTAGATGAGTATGCAAGTCCTGGGGGAAATGCATTCAATAATATATTTACAAAGATATATGTGTTCATATGATAAAAAGACTTAATGAAAGTATGAACTGAATTTACGAGTAAATTCTGAAGAAATAGTGGGAGTATATATTTTGCATGACTCTTTTGAGGGAGAAGGCAACAGTAGTGACTATTTTGATCATGTAATGTCCCATATTGACCACAACCAGGTACTATCACAACATTTAGTTGCATAAATTTGCGTGAAGACTACAAAACTAGAGAATGAAATTAAGATGATGGAAAAAGAGAGGAAACTGTAATATGGCAGTCTGAGTGCTTTAGGTATTAAAGAGGATGGGTTCCTATCACTATATTTGGCATTATAGAAAAGGAAGTTGTATTATCATTGTCTGATTTTTACTTCCACAGAAAGTTTATATATATATATATATTCATGAACACACTCTTCTCACATGAGCTCAAAACACATATCTGATTAGTTAAAAATACCTTCCACTTATAGTGATATTATTTGAAGACTAAAAGGGAGCATTTTTACAGAGATTAGCCTGGAGCCTGTCAAAATGGTCTGAAGGTCAAGATTACAAGGTCAGAGAATGTACAAGCTGTGAAATTAGGAATTCTTATTGGATCCTGCCTCCCTGCTCCTTCAACCCTTTGGCATCTCCCCTTCTTCCATCAACAAGTGCACACTTTGTAATTATGACTGTGTCAAAGAACCTATTCAGGATCTTCAAATCTGTGTTACTAAAGTTTACATTTGGCAATATTTGTATGTTTTAAAATAGAAACACTAAGTCATTTTCTTAAAATACACTGTTAATAACAGAACTAAGGCTAGTACTCTAGGTTCTCTAGAATCTTCTTTAACACTTTTACAATTACAAATAATTGATAAACCACCCTATATTAAATAAATTTGGGATGATCTCTCCAAATAATAACTAATTTTAAAATTGTTACTTTTAGTAATTTTTCTGCTCTGTGAAATTACTTACAAAAAGAGATGTTCATTTCACATCCAATGTCAAAGGTTTAAAATATTTATAACTAAAGATGTATGAGTTAAAGAGATTAGTTTATTTTTTAAAGAGATCTCTACTTACTTTCAACTTCTATTGTGAAAAATTGAACAAGCAATTATTGAGTATTTCTTTGTGTGGGTAATTGAAATACTCTAATACAGGATTAACAAATATAAAAAAATGAAAATATTAAGAAAATATTCAAACTTGGATATGTTTATATTAACATCATTATTTAATCCAGAGAAATGGAAGATAAAAATCTCATCCACTCCATAGACTTTTGCTACGAAGACTATCTCAAGGTACTATGTACCCCCTTTTGTGTCCCTGGCATACATATTCCAAGTTTGAAATGTTTTTATTGTTTAGTACATTCTTCTATAAAAAGTCTTTGAATCTTTTGATTTTTTAATTAGTCTTAAAGCATATAATTTTTCCATGTTATGTTAGTTAAGATTATTGCAATAGTTCTGCACACTGAAATGGGGGAAATAGTACCTACGCCATGAAAAGAGAAGGCAAGATCATTCTGTGTTTTCTCTGTGGTTTGGTAATAAAAGAATAAAGAACAGTAGCCAATTTCATTGGTAATACAAAGGTGATAAGAGACTTAATTTGTATTGCTAGTTAAGAAAAATTTTTGGCAAAGCAGAAGGGCAAAAACATTTAAATCAAAACTTGCATAAAAATAACAGATGATGTACATTTTAGAATGAACAATTTTATTAAATGGAAAGAAAGGTAGTAACAAGAAGCAATAGTTCTATGTTCTAAAGCTCTGAGTTGTACATCAGTGTCTAACATCTCTAACGGAATGACAGTACACTCCTGAAGTTATCACTGATTTAGCTTTTAAAAGTCAGTAGTTTGCTATTTCAGTCATCTCAAGATACTTGAAGGATAGTATCTGAAGAGAATAGATAATACAGAGAAAAATTTTGCATGTAGGTCTTTGAGCAGTTAACAAGGTAAGGTAGAAAAATTGTTAAGAATAAAGCTTGTCTACAGTATTGAGTTAGTGTAAGAGCACTTTGCAGCATATGCATGCTGAAGCATCTTATGCTTTATTCAGAGCACTTATGAAAATTCCTTATTTTGGTGTATGCTTTTCTCATTTCCTGTTTCTCTTCTAAGCATAAAAAAAGTGCCTATGTGGTCTACATCGTTTTCCTCAAGCACTCATTTTGAAAAATATATCATCAAAAAGAGAAACATGAGGGTGAAAGAAATCACAATTATGTTTTATATATGGAGATAAATTTTTCACTAGCTTTGCTTTCAATTATAGAATTGGATATTAAGTATAGACTAAATACAAATGGTTTTAATCTATGAGTGCTTAAATATATAGAAACTTCATGGGGAGTTGTATGTATACTTCTATATTTCATATCTTATTTTTGAATAGTTTTCCATCTTGCAAAAAAATACAAAACTACTGAAAGACAAGAAGCAATAAAAATAGTATAATTGTAGCAGAAAAGTTTGGTTTTACTGTTTCTCCAGGTTTTCCCAGAAGAAATTCTGAATTTATTGTTCACTTCCTATTCTCTTGCAGTCCTCATCTCTTTAAGACTTGTCTTAATCTATTGTCCATATCTTTGTCCTCTGTTAGAGAACAAGTAAGCATTGGTTTGTAAGCCATACTGAAAAGTTTGTTCTTATAGTGTTAATGGAATCATATACCTTGAATTATGGTATAAATCATACCATGGTCTGAATCATGGTATAAAGAAAAGAATAAAAATACTGAGTGTTAATTGAAAAAGCCAAATGAGAGACCAATTTGGTCATTTTTCTAGAAATTAAATTTGTCTATGCCCTATGACCCCAGAAAGTTCAAATCTGGGTATACAAAATTAACATAGAGAAACAGCTGCAGACATATACCAGAAGTCATGTAGAGGGGTACTCATTTGTAGTCTTATTTGTAATAGTGAAAAATTCCTGGCACTTAAATGCCTATTAATAAAAGTATGAATAAATAAATTTGCTCAATGGAATATTTTGCAGCAGGTAATAGGAATGAACTGGAGCTATGTGGAAAAATCTTATTTTTTCCAGTTTTATTGAGATATAATTGATGTATAACCTCGTGTAAGTTTAACGGGTGCAAAGTGATGATTTATGCACATAAAGATTGCAAACTGATTACCACAGTGTTAGTTAACATGCCCATCACCTCACATAATTATCTTTTTCTTGTGTGTTTGGTGAGAACATTTAAGATTTATTTTCTTAGCAACTTCCAAGTATATGATACAATATTGTTAACTATAGTTGCCATACTATACATTAGATTCCAGAATTTATCCACCTTATAAATGAAAGTTTGTACCCTTTGACCAACATCTCCCCACTTCCCTTTTCCCCAGCCCCTGCAACCAACCTGCTCTCTGTTTCTATGAGTTCAGCTTTGTTAGATTCCACATATAAGATCATACAGTATTGTCTTTCTCTGTCTGACTTATTTCACTTAGCATAATGCTCTCAGATTTCATCCATGTTGTCATATGTGGCAAGATTTCCTTCCTTTTTATGCCTTTTTTTCATTATAAATATAATATATAGTATGTTATATATATGTGTATATATATATATACACATATATATAACATTTTCTTATCCATTCATCCATTGATGGACACAGGTTGTTTTTATGTCTTGGCTATTATGAACAATACTGCAACAAACATGGGAATGCAGAAATCTCTTTGATACAGTGATTTTATTTTTTGTGTATTTATACCCAGAAATGGAATTGCTAGATAATATGGTGGTTCTATTTTTAATTTTTTGAAGAACATCCATCCTGTTTTCCTTAGTAGCTGCATCAATTTACATCCCCACTAACAGTGTAAGAGGGTTCCCTTTTCTCCACATCCTCACCAGCACTTGTTACCTCTTTTCTTTTTTAAAAGCCATTCTAATAGGTCTGAAGTGATATCTGTGATTTTGACTGGCATTCCCCTGATGATTAGTGATGCTGAACACCCTTTTGTCTATTGTCCATCTTTGGGAAGATATCTACTCAGGTCCTTTGCCCACCTTCAAATCAGATTGTTTTTTGCTATTGTGTGTATGAGTTCCTTATATATTTTGAATATTAACTTCCTATTCAATACATGTTTTGCAAATATTTTCTCCCATTCTATAGGTTGTCTTTTCATTTTGTTGATTGTTTCTTTCCACACAGAAGCTTTATAGTCGATGTAGTACCACTTCTTGATCTTTGCTTTAACAGAAGCAAAAGCTTGTGCTTTTGAGGTCATATCCAAAAGAAAATATCCTAAGTAGATAAAATAGAACTTTTTTATCAATAAATCTTTGTAAATCAATCTAGATAAATCATATTTATATGAACTCTGAGGAGTGGTGTGTAAAGTATGATACCATTCATATATATTTTCAAAACATGCACTATGTAATTTATGTTTTAAGATTACTAAGTATTAGTGAATAAAATATGCCTTCAAATGATAAATACCAAATCGAGGAGAGTGGTTGCCTTTGGAGAGGAATGGGAGAGAATTTGCTTTATTGGAAAAGTATATACAAGGTGCTTCAAATATATCTATAGAATATATAGACAAAGAAAGAAGGAACTGAAGCAAATATAGCAATATTCTGAGACAGTAAAGATGAGCAGGGATAATGTGGGTTTTAATTATATTATCTAATTATATATTTTATAATAACATTTAATTTTGTAAGAATCATATGAGAATTTATTTGGAATCAGAAGAACTTGTTCTAGTTCACAGTTAACTGAATATATAATACCAATATTAATGTTTTCTAGCATGAGAAAGAGATGAATAATAAAATAATTCATGAGATACAATGTTTGATACTATGTGTTCTATATGAATTGGGAAAGCTTGGATTTAAAATGTTATGTGTATAGTTAGGTAAGGATAGATTTTATATGTAGATACTTCTCCAAGTTTCAGATAGTAATAAAGACAGCTGTGCTGTCACAGAATTATCCCGATAGTACCAATACAGTTTTATGCAATTCAATCTTTAATTAACTTATGGTAAGTGCATAAGTACATATAAATATATTCATCCCAGGTGTTATGTTGCAGTTTAATTGCATTTGTAAAGCTTTGTAAAGACAGGGGATTCAGCATGTGATATAATCATGTGTGATTTTTTTACTCTAAAAATGTGTTTTTATTTAAGTAAATGTAAGAGCCAATAACAGTAGTTACTTGGCAAATGGATGGCACAGTTTAAAATGAAAGAAAAAAATGGGTTTTTGTTAACTATAATCTCTATATGAGTCCTGCAACTGTGGCAATTAACATGATCCTACAATCACTAAGGCCTGTTATGTGATTTGGGGACCCAGTTTCTCATCACCGTTCAACTATATGTAGCTACCAGGATTCGTGCAAATTGTGTGATTCTTGCTGTCTGGATATTAGCCTGTAAAAATGAGAACTGGAGAATTAAGAAATGAATTAGATTTTCTTTTAATTTTCTTTAAGATATTTTCCAATTTTAAAAATCCTAAGATTCTTTCTATTAAAAATACAGTATGTTGAATAGCATACAACTATTCAAGGATAGACTATTCAAGGATATTATGCTGTGCTCAACAATGTTTAGAGTGTATCTCAAGTTTTGTATTTAATTATAAATGTCACATTTTTGAGAAATATTGAAAATTGAGATTACCATAAAAGAAGAAAAATCAAAATTAACTGAAACCATAAAATTTAGTTATGTAAGTTCAGTTCAGTGCCACAGTCCTTTTCCTTGTACTCTGCTTGTGCTTCTGTACTTCTTTCAATGTCTTGTCTTGGTAACTCCCTCACTTTCCTCCTATTAGTCTAGCCCCTCACACCTGCTTTTCCATCCCCTTACGTGTGAACCTTGATATGACTTTGTTAATTTGTGGTCAGTCAGCTTACACTATGGATGGGGGCTGGAGAGGATACGTGAAGAGTTTAATGTAGGTCATGGTGGTCTTTGTGGTAATATAACATCAATTTGGAATATTTAACAATCAGATCTTTTGAATTTTGAATTTGATTCCCTTACCAGTGTATCTTCTGTACTTCATTACTCCAGAAGAGTATCTCTTTGAGATATATTTCAAAAGACTCTCTAGCTTAAAGACACTGACTCCAAGAAAGGCACAGGGAGTGCGGGCTAGGAGAGAAAGGCACAGGGAGTGCGGGCTAGGAGAGAAAAACTAGTTTGCATACTGACTCCCCACTACAACATTTTGAGTCCTCTCAAAGGGGGAGGTTGCTCCCTTTCCATGACCTTCGATTGTAAAGACAACATGGGTGTCTAAATCCTTATCACCCCACTCATAGGAATTGTACCCCCCCACCCAGATGAGTCCTTTTCTTTAAAATTAATTCAGTGTTGGAAGATAGCTCATGCCGAGGAGAGCCAATTTCTCCCCCTTGTTTTAAGTTATCACGTCCTCCTCTGTCTTCATCATTACTTGTGACATTCAGCAGGGTCTAATTAACTTAAAACTTACTGCTTTGTGACTAATTTTCACATCCACGTGCCCATCTTTATTTCTGGTTCAAGTCTGCCTCCTTATCCCACTGGCCTTATCTGACCTCTCTTACAAATTCTAACTTGGGGCTTAGTGTCTTGAGCTTAGCAAGTCCCCTCCCCACCATCATGGGCTCTTTTCTCAACTTTGATTGCAGGCACCTAACTAATTCACCCCAGACTATTGGATCATTTCCAGCATCCAACTAGTCCATGGATATCCGGTACTGCAGTATTTTAGTACAATACCCAATGTTCATTTTGTTGTTTTGGGCATTGCCCTTAGGGTGTCTGAGTTGTTTCTGCTCATTAAGTATCTGAGATAATAATATTAGCAAACATGTATTGAGTACTATGTAACAGGCAGTCATCTGGGTATTTGCATGTGTTAACTTATTTAGTGAAACTGATAAGGTAGGTACTATTATTACTCACTTAACAGATGAAAAGACTTTTATATGAGGAGGTTAAATAAATTGTTGATAAGCACATTATTGATTTATTCTCGGGCAGACTGGCTTCACTTATATTCTCAGCCACTACTTCATATTGACCTAGTGGCCAACTGATAAAGCATTTCAGGTTTATCCTTCAGTTTGAGGTCATGCTAGATGAAACTCTCTTCTTTCTTTCCCTTACTTCACAAAAGATGAGAATATGGATGGTGGGAGCTCCCACTTAAACATACAGAAATAAAGAATTAATCTTTATTGAATGGTGTAATTCCTAATCGCATGATATGCAGAGTCTAAGAAACACATACTTTGGTTCCATTGTCTTTTCTCTCTAGAAAGAACATTTAGTATGCCTAAGATTTCTCTGAAATGTTTTGAGTTGGTGTTTAATCTAATTCCATTCCACTGCATCAATCTGCTAAAAGTTTGGCTACTGCAGTGAGGTGTCATTTGGCTCAGGGCTGCAGTGGAATTTGATTCAGGGGCAATTGAACTGCCACCGTTAAATAATCTCTTATAACCCATGTGCTAGGCCTTAATCAATAAAGAAAAGAATAGCACATTAGCTAGGATATTTAATTTAGTAGCTTCAGTATAGATCAAAATAATAGTAGTTTATATGAGAGAATATTTGTTCTCTCTCATTGAAAAATTTGACCTAGCAGGTGACCTAGGAAAGTAGGATGCCTCCGTAAGATCATTTATCTTATTTCTCTGTCACTCCATTAGGTCCAACCTGCCCCAGGCTTGAATCTGTGGCAAGGATGAAAGAGAAATTGGAGAGCAAGACCTTTCTTTTAACAGCACAGCTAAGAATACACATAGGCTCATTTCTCAGGAGCCGAACTTAGTCACATGGTCATAATTCATTATAAAGGAGGCAGGAAAATGTGATCTCTACCTGGGCAGCAATGTGCCCTGCTAAAGTTTTATTTATTTCTATTATCAAGTATTATATTACTAAGAGTAAGGAATGACTATTGGGAGTATTATTAGCAATCTCAGTCACTATCTGTAACAATATGAATGTACTCTCACTGTTGATTGGTTAAAGCACACCTGAAGAATCCAAAATTCATTAGCCCTTTATTTCAGATTCAAGTGGCAAAAACCAAACTCCATAAAGGTACAAAGGTTCATAGTAGAATTTCTACATTTCATTCTGCTTAATTTAGCCCTGTGGCTTGTCCACAGAAGGTAGTGTGGTGGACCCTGGACTCTCAGGGTAATCCATATGTGTGTTCTCCAGGCTTTTTTCTCATCTCTCCTTTGGGCTCCTTCCCTCACTCACAACACCTTGCACCTGTTGAACACCTTCACTGTCTGCTACCCTGAGTTCTGCCTCTCCTTCTGTCTGGTACAGGGAATGGAGTGCTAGTATTCTGAAAGTGGAAGGGTCTGGAGAAGAAGTGGTTGACATGACCTTGGTATATTATCTAAAAGATGAGATATTTTTGCTGCACAAACTATCCTCCTATTAGTCTATCCACAGTAACTTTCTTTGCTGAAGGATTGCATATCTTTCTCGCAATCTTGAGTTATTTCAAAAGCCCATTTCTATTAAATAAGCCTCTATGGGGACTAATATCCAGAATAAGGTAGAAGAATTACAATCTCAGGTCTTTCATTCATCTTTCACCAGATGACCTTAAGAAATTCAATTTATTATTGATTTTGTTAATAAGGCTTCAGTGCAGACTTGAGACAGTATCCAACTATAAAACTCATCCTATAGATTTTTTTGTATTTTTACCTCTTTTCAATATTTGTCATTCCTCATGAATCTTATTTCTCTCTCCCATTTTTAAAAAATGTTCCTCTTTTTCACACTCTATTTCTTCTAAAATATACTCTTAATTAATCACCCTTTTAATTTAGTCTTTATTTCATGTCAAAGGTGATTTTTTTCTTTTTGTTTCTAATTGTTTCCAGAGTTCAGTCACGCATTTCTGAAAATCTGTAATTCTGATTTATGTTTTTAAGTGTTGTTAACATATTCTTCAAATAGAAGTTAGTTTCATCCAGTTTTGTGGTCTTATATTTCCGCTATGGGATATTTTTCAGATTTTTATTCTTTTACTTTGTATAGTAATTTTGCATGGGATTTGACCTTGATTCTTCTATGCTACTCATTTTTATATGAAGTTGATTTTGCTGAACTTCTAAAATGAGGTGAGGTTCAGGAAAGCTTTTCTAACACTGTAAAGCTTGATTTCTTACTGTTTTTGTATAGTGTTCAGAAATAGTCCATCCTGATTTTTGCGATTTTTCTGTCTTCTTTCCCCTTCCACTTGGTCTAGACCAGGCCTTGGTAAAACTTATTTTCTGTTTTACCAAGGCCTGTGAAAAAAGAGTAAATAAGGGGATAACTCAATATATCAGGCCACATCCAGGAATAGAACAAAGTGCAATGCAAGTACAATTCTAATGGAAAGATTTTAAATGTTTTAAAATTGGAAATATCAACTATTTTGAATTTAAAATAAAGTGGTACAGCCTTAAAAACTTACTTTTATATTTTTACTTAGTTTGCATGATAGTATCCAAAAAGGAATGAATTTAAATTGACAATATGTCTAACTTACAGTAGGCATAATGATAATATGCTTCCTTTGCTCATGGCTTAATTTTTCTAAAGTTCAGATGGCAAGGAAAGAGAGTGGGACAGAACATTTCTTTCTATTTAGAAATACACTTACCATATAAACAGAACTGCTTCTTATGAGCTAAACCATGTCTACTTTATTTGTTAATTCTGATTGCTCAATAAGTTTAAGGCATCATCCACATTTTTGGCAAGAAAATCAGCTCCTTGTGGAGGTTCCCTGAAGTTAAAAAAAAAAAGAAAGCATTACATGCAATTTCTATAAAACCCATTCATACTTGTCTAATAATCTGAATAGGAAACAGTAATTATAAAACTAAAATCATCATAAATATGAATCCTTTCAACAAAAAATACTTAACAGTATGGCCTACAATCAATAATTCAACCCACATTTGTATATGTATGGTCTATATAAGGAATCAAAAAACAGAAGCACTTCTGATATCTTGTGAATTTATGGTGGAAAAAAAATTCAGCACAGTAGTTGTCTCTGGAGGATGGGGTGAAGATTCACTGAGAAGGGGCATGAGGGAACTTTCTAGGGGTGATAGAATGTTCTATATCTTTGATATGGTGTTATATAGATGCATACATTTTGTCAAAATTTAGCAAATGTACACTTAAGACTTGTACATTTCATTGTATATATTATTTATCTCAAAAGAATAAAACTGAAGAAAATTGAACTCTAAGGATAGAGTTTTAAAACTCTAAGGATATGTATGCTAATGTATTTAGGAGAAAACATTAATTTACTTCAAACATGCAATTTATTTCAAAAATGTGTAAAAAAACAAGAGCAATTGATGAATGGATGATAAAGGAAGCATAGTAAAATGTTAATGGTAAAAATTATGTGGTGGGTATACAGGTAGGTGTTTACTGTAAAGGTCTTTATGTTTGAAAGTTGCATAATAAACTGTTGGAGAAAAAGTATGTTTGAATGGTTATAATTTGAAATGATTTTTAAACTGTTTATATGTGGTGGGGGAGAGTAGGAAAAGAGCTTTCATGTTTCAAATAATACAGAAATAGATGGAGCATTAAAAAACAAGCATATTACTTCTGTAATTTAAAAAAAGGACAGTAAATATTTTAGGCTTTGCAGACTGTAGAGTCTTTGTCATACTACTCAACTCCACAGATAATACCTAAACAAATGAGCATGGCTGTGTTCCAATAAGATGTTACTTACAAAAACAAGTGGTAGGTTGGGTTTGGTCCATAAGCCATACAACTGGTTTGCTGACTTCTGGTCCAGTTTGTTCAGTAGATACATAATAAGAGCAACAAATATAAGGTATATGTTATTAAAAATTTTTTAGTAGTCACAATGGAAAGACCCAGGAAAAAGGTGAAATCAACTTAATATATTTTATGTAACCCAAATACCCAAAGTATTATCATTTTAACATGCAATCGAATATTCTTAAATTATTGAGATACATTTTTTCATAGTTCTTCAATATCTGGTGTGTATTTCACACTTACATCACATCGCAATCTAGATTGGTCCCAATTAAAGTGCTCAGTTGCCACCTGAGGTTAGTGCTGCTTTGAACAGCACACATCTAGGTCTTCCCTTTCTTCATCGGCGTATTGGCTCTATTCCTCCCAATACTTAGTCCATTCCCTTAATTTCTCCCAAGCGGGGAGCCGCGTCCTGAACTGGAGCCCTGACGGGTCAGGTTGACAGTCGCAGACGCTGTCCTGCCTCTGCCTGTCCGGCCCTCTTCGTGCTCCTGAATCCCCAGCTCCTGGGCGGGGCAGAGCCCTGACCATCTTCAGCGGCTCTTCCCGCCATGCCTTTCGATGAAGACTGGTGGCCGTGGGAGGCTGTCTTATTGTCCCACACCCCGTTGCTTCCTCTGCTTATCCCGCTAGCACGCCCGTGGCGGGTTCTTTGCTGACGTCCGCTGTTCAGTCAGGGGTACTTTTACATCCAGTTTTATTCACTTTTCTTCTTTTTCATTTCATTACTGTTCCCCATTCTTAATCTATCATCTCTGATTCTGTTCTAATTTCTCTCCCCATATTATACCCTTTTCAAGTCTTGGTTAACAGAAATAAAAAATAAGTACCATGAATCCTGTCCCTCCAAGAGATGTAAGGGAGCACTAGGAATCACGTCTATGAAAGCACAATGCAAACTTTAAACTGTTAAATAAATGCAAGAAAAATGAATCTATGGAATTCTTAAAGAGAAAAACTGCCAGAAAAGAAGATTTAAGCAAACCTGGTACAAGGCTTTCTATACTTGAGATGCTTGCCTTTTTTCCTAATATTTATGTATCTGTAAAAAGCGGTGGTTAACTAGAGAATACAAACTTTAAATAAGATTTTGAAGGTGGACCTAAATCTCTCCCTCTCTCTCTCTCCACACACACACAAACAGATCATCAGTGAAAGAATAAAAGGGACATTTTATCAGTTGGCAAACAGATAAATAAGCATTGCGGTAAATTAGCATGGAAGACAATCTGAAAATTTGGCATAACTTCCAAATATCTTCTTAATAATATTGATTCCTTACCTTGGTTTTACAACAATGAAGGATATACACAATTATCTTTAGGTGTGACATTAAATTTGTGTAACAATAATTTAATTTTAATTCAATTTCATTAAAAATTAAATGTTTTTAATTTAATACATTTTTAATACAAAAATTAATGTATTTAGTGTTATTAAGTTATATTTAAAAGTCCTTCCTTCTCTGTGGGAAAGTAAAAACAAGACTCTAAGAGTGGCCCAACTCAAAAGCTGTTAGGCATCTCTAATAATTAAAATCATTTTGTAATTTGTTAAATTTCACTTCATTTCACTCATTGTAGCTCTTGCTGAATTTTGGGGGAAAGAAAGTAGGGAAGTTAACCGTATTTCAGTTAGGTCTAATTTTATGTAAAGTATCTCATCAGTAACGGGGGGGGGGCCAAGCCCCCTTATTTACATGGTGAAATTTTCAGAGAGAATAATATGCCCTTTGAATTTTTCTACAGGAAACCAAGGACATGTAAGAAAACATGAGGTGGTGCTCCTTTTAAGCTTCAGCTAAATCAGCTATGAGACATGGGTTCATGTTCCCAAGACTTTCTTATGCGCAAGTTCACCTTAAGGGTTCATATCATTTTGTCTAATAAGAGCTGTGAATAAATGTTGCACTTCCGTATTCTATTTTAGGTGTCTCATAAATGGAGTTTGCATTAAATGTAACACAAGCATAGAGACTTGGAATACCTTGGTCCACTTCTAATACAGATGAGTATTTATCTTTATTTTAAGAAAATAGCAGGAGTATTTTTTTCTTATTGAACATTCAACTTCTGAAAAATGGAACTACATTTTAAATTATTTGGTAAAAAGCTTCCTTTTATCCATTTTTGTAGTGCTCATGGGAAGCCAATTGCAAGTCATTGAGAAATTGAGGTGTTGACTATTTCTACTAGTCTCAGGAAATTTGCTATATGTGGTTATACATTCAGAACACATCTGAAACACGAAAGTGTTAAGATTTAAAATGTGTTCAATTTCAGAGGGCCACGTGAGTCAAAAATAGTGAATATATCATGTATCAGCAATGTGTGTGTTTTAAAGCATCTCAAAACATTTAATACCAGAACACAAATGATGTATTACTCATCTCTTTATTACAAAAGGTGATCATATCATAGAGGTAGCACATGCACCATGAGATATGGTAGTTGCCATGGTAACTATATTTTTTTTACTGAGCAGAAGAATAAATAGTCACATACATTCTTTGCAATTTATTAAGTTGGTAAATTATAGTTAAAGACAGCATGTTCATTTCTTTTTTTGAATTCAAATTAGAATATACCCATTTTCATGCCATTGAGTCTAATGAAACAAAACAAAAAATCACTTCTTTGCACTTTTTTGGGTTTTTTTGGTTGTCCTAAACCATTAAAAAAAATTATAATATTTCTGTTACTTTCTGGCATTTGGGGATTAACGAGTTGTTTTTTGAAGACTTTTTATGCAGTATGTCAGTAAGTACAGTATTTCTATAACAAGTGTTTAAATAGTGCTTACTCTGTGCTAGACTATTTTCTAAGAACTTTATCAATTTAATTTATTTCATCTTAATTCATAAAATCATAATATCTTCCCTGCAAGTTACATCTCTCTGGAAATTTGGTCAGTAGCAATAGCCAAACTAAGTGAAGGAAAGGAAGAAAAACCAAATCCTTTGATTTCTCCTCTTGGGTAATTTATTCTCTGCATGGTGAATAAGATATTCAGTATCTAATAGTAAAATATTAAATTTGAAAAAAAACAAATACATTAGGCTTAAAATATATTTGTGTCCTCTGAAAAACACACTTATTTTTATCCCTCTTCCCAACTGACCCCATTATCCTTCTCAGTACCTATTAACTCCATTTTAAGAGATTTGAACATATTTTTTTCCCTACAAAGCTTTTGTCTCCCTCCTTCCCTTACTCATTTTTAAGCTTACATTAAGACCTATATACATTTTCTGGCAGTTGGTATTCTCCTAAACTCTGAGAATCATTTTTCTTCAGTGACCATTACTTGTATTTAAATATTTTTATTTTAAAAATCTTGAAGATGTAGAAAATTTGAAAGGTAACTTTCAAAAACCATGACCCAAGCAAAAGTGTTGTCACGATTTAAATTTCATTTTAAATAAGTTCATTTATTTTGCCTACTGTTTTTTATATATTACAATAAAATGTGTTTTTTATATATTAAAATATAATGTATCTTGCTTTATTCAATTAACATTACATTACTTAATTTTGTATGTCTCCATAAATATTTCTAATGGCTCCATGATGTGTTCTTATCACTGTTTGCTTTCCCTTTCCCTCATGGTTGAGGATTTTAATTTCTTCTTATTCTCTTCATTATAAATAATGTTCCTTTGTTTGCTTTTACTCATAAGGCTTGTTTTATTTTTCACGGTTTTTAACATAGATTCCCAGGAAAAGAATCTAAGGATTCAGATATTCTGAATTCAAGTCCAGGAGTTCTTTGAGATCATGTTAGATTCTAGAGAAGATCAAGTAAAACAAGAAAGAAGAGGTATCAGAGCTAAATTTCAGCTCAGGCCATATGTCCCTTTACCTTCCACACAGCACAGATTCTGTACGAAAGGCCCGGAAATAGGAGACAACATCAAGGAATCTTGGAAAATTATTTTGTTTACCAGGCAACCCCCCCCCATCCCCCAATCCGGTAATGCTCAACAGCCAAAAAGGGGAAATCTGTCCTGAACACAAAATTGTTGTGAACATAAATGAGATAGTGAGTATGAAAATTACAATTCTAGGTGGTTTCACTGTAAATATCTTTGCACAAACATTTTTGCCATGTGACTAACTGGCCATAAGAAAATTTTACTGTAAAAGATAAAAAAAATAATAACTGTTTGACAATTTGGTTTGACAGTTTGTTGGTTTCATCAACTGGTTGACAGATTGGTTTCATTTCTGCACTGATGCAGTGCTCCCATTTTTATATTCCATAAATCTTGCCCTTGTAATGGTCTGTACAGAGGGTTTTTAAAATAATATACATGTGTGTATTTTAACTGAAATATAGTTAATATACAATATTCTATTGGTTTCAGGCGTACATAGAGTTTTGAACCCAGATTCCCCATAGAACTTTGGAGCATCTATCAATGCACATGCGACAATATGCCAGGAACAATCAGTGCGGATGACTTTAACAACACAGTACAAAGCTCAGTGACAAATAGACATCCTAATATTTGGAAACTGATAATGTCTCTTAAGGAAGGAAGAAATTTTAATGAAAACAGAAAAAGTGTAATGCCATATGAGGAGATGAATCAACAAGCAAAGAAATGCATAATACTGTGAATGAAAGACTTTGAAGACAAGTGGTTACGTACAATCCACAAAATAAAATCAGTTGTTTGTGCAGGACTGCCATGAATCTACACACACTTTAAATGTGTTCAAGTAGTTTGTATTTCACAATAAAGTCTTTTTGATTTTGTTTATTCACTTTTCATGTTTCAGTCTGTCCTTTTTAATGAATGTCCATCTTTTATTTTTCATGATTTTTATCTTTTGCAGCAAAATTGCCTTACCACCAAGTAGTTATGCAATGAAAATATTTGTGGCAAAAACGATTATGGCAAAAACACCAGACATGGAAACTATGTAAGAATTCTACGGTGTGTTCAGTGATCAAGTACAGGAGCAGAACTGAAGGAAAAAGTAGAGTAAGTGGTGGAAACTGTGATTAACAGAGAATGTAAACCCAGAAGAAAAGTATCAAAATGAGCATATACTATGTGGGCCACACACGTCTAGCCTGTGGACCTGACTTGGCCACCCACTTGCACCCTGATTTAATGTAATCTTTCTGTCCTTGTCTTCTCTCACTTGCTGCTTCAGCATCCTTTCCCCGCTTGAAACCTGAATTTTCCCTCCAACAACACTACCTCACATCTCCAATGGTACTTACTTCTTAAATGCCCCCTAACTCATAAAAGCAATACTAGGGGTAAAATCCTTTCAGTCATCATGGAACTTAAGTAACATCATGTGATTTTCACTGAAACAACCACCCATTATTTCCTATCACTATTTAGAAATGTCCCATTTTCTAATCTGGATCTCTCATCATTTATTTTTAACAAACGTGCTATATGATCATCATAGAAATTCAAAATGTACCTAAGTGTTTAAAATGAAATTAAAAATCAAATCTCTTCCTCTTTCCTTAAGGTTCCAATCTGCCTATAACGTAAATCTCAACAAAAGATTTTGTTTTCCTTTAAGAATAATCATAAAAGAATTCTTTCAGCTTCTTTCCTCTCTACTCTGAATATTCTAGACCATTCACACACATACACATATATATATATATATGATTACATAAAATTTTTACATATATGTGATTACATATAATGTAATAATATATGTAATCTTATAATTCTCTTATAATTAAATTAATTATATCATAAATCTTATAATCATATATATGATTATATATGATTTTTATATATAATTTTTATAAATTTATGTAATTTATGTATTTATGTATATATATATATTTTTTTTAGATGAACAAGCTCTCTACTGTATTTTCTAAATTAGTTCTGCTTCCCTTACCACTTGGAGACTTTGAGCAAATATTTCTTCTTCCCCCTGTTAGAAATGACTTCCCTTCCTCTGACATGCTTCTTTCTCCCAGCCTATATGCACATCAGGTTTCTAACTTATACATCCTACATTGCCCTTAATTTCACTCAAGACATTAGTATCTCCTTTTCCCCTAATACTTTATTCCTTGTGCAGGATATCTCTTGGTTTCATTACAGCATCCTTTCCTTCATTCATGTTGTATTTCCTTCTCTGTAGAAATTTGCTCGTCGTTCACATGGTTTTGGTTAAGCTACCAACCAAAGAGGTGGGTACCTGACACAAACTGAAAATAACACACAAAACCCTTTAAGAAATAAAGATTGATCCAAGAGTGGGTATGTGAACCAATCACAGTGATTCAGGTTTTCTGTGGAATTCACTTATGAATGCTGGGATATTGTGAGCTTAGGGTTGTCAGACGTCTGTCACCCATCTTCAGAGAGAGAGGTCACCGGAGATAAGTCAAGTCAGGGGTTCAAAGTGAAAAGAGTGAGAGAAAGCAAATCCTTGGTTAGGATCTGCCTCCACCCACATGTAGCACAATTTTTTTAATGCAACTTCGACTTTCTTTTCTCTAAATGTAATTCAGAAGAATGTTGTATTCAAATTCTTCTAAATTATATTCTTTAATTCCTCATAACTAGTCCTGTGCTGTCATTAATCTGTTGAAATTGCTCTCTAAATATTTTAATTGCCATTCCAAGTTCCTTTAATGGTCATCTTCTTAATCTCTCAGTATCATTTGACCATGTTGCCTGTATTTCTCTATCAATTTAGATATATCAAGCTGAAAAGAATTTCTTCTAGGGAATTAAATGCTTCAAAATTGTTAGAAGTCCTGGGGGAGTGGAATTCAGGAGGCAGCCTCCATATCATTTGAAAGTCATCCTATTGCTACTTTGATGCAGATGTTGGGAATCTGCAGCTGGTCCTTCTTCTTCTACCAGTATGCCTTCTGCAAAGCCGTCGCACCATGAGGCTGACACCGAGATGCTGGAACCACTGCTGATCAGCCACTAGTCATGGGAAGATGATCTCTGCCTTTCTTCCACCTGTTAGGTATTGTATGAGAACACAAGTCACATCCTGAAGCTCAGTTTCCAGGGAATTTAGGAAACGCAGGTTTTAAATCCTGAATAGAATGAGGACAAAATGGACACGGAAACACCCAGTCCAAGAATCTATTAAATCTTCTTTCTGACACCATGCACTTCCTCTTAACATATGGTACCAGCTTTTCTGACCCCCTCCTCTTGGATGCTTCCTTCTTAGCCCACTTCACTGCTCCATTTGTTCTACTCTCAGTCAAAGTGGAGATCACCAGCACTCTAACTCCTGACTTTCCCTTCTTTCCTCCATACCCTCTCCATACACCTTGGTTTCAAATACTATTTCTCTGTATATTTATCTCACTTTGACTAAACTCCGTAACTCCAGGATAAGTCATAGGTAAAAAGTGATATGGAATAAATTGAAAAAGCAGAGGGGACTGAATGGAGGATTCTGAAACTCTTGATGAATAAACTCTTCAAAAGAACCAGCTCTAAATATATTTATGTCCCTAAATCCAAATTGATACATTAAAAAAATTAATACAAAGAAAGCTCAGATGAAGATACAGAAGACATATTTATTGTATCAACTGGAATTCTTCTGGCTACAAGTAACCAAATATACAATCCAAATTGAATTAAGTGTAAATGTGTGTAATCTCATATAACAAAATACCTAGAGGGAAACTTCTAGTATTACACTGTGACTTAATAATACTAGCAAAGAACCAGAGGCTTTTTTCACGTTTCCACTCTGAACCTCAGTCTATCAATAGTGTTGTCTTGTCTCCTAGTTGCAAGGTGGCTGTAGCAGTTCCAGGTATGATATGAAGGCATAGCCATGCCCATTGAATTTTTATGGAGCAAAATCTTTGTACAAAGCCCTTAAGAGTCAACCAATGGTCAAATTCCAGTGGCCAGGATTAAGTTAAATGCCCGTGACCTACCTACCACAAAGAAGTCTGGGGAAGTGAGTATTTGCATCTCAACCTCTGTATGGGGAAGCAGACTTTAAGAGAAAGAAAGCAAAGGTGCTCTTGGGCAAAAAATAGTAGTAACTGCCACTATTCAAATTTGTGTATTATATGAAATCAGGATGAATTACAAATGCCTTGAATGACAAATTCTGGATGAAATAACTGAACAGAGTTGAGTAATAGACTCAGTCCAACATAGATGTAAAACCTGCATTTGGAATCTAAACCTAATTTGGTGAAAATACAAGTGGCATACAAAATACAAAGAAAAGACCTAGGTTCCTAATCTGCAATAAGAACACATGAGTAAAAGTACCATGTAGCTGCTCAAAAAAGTGAATTTAACCTCAAGGAACAATAACAAACTTAAAAAGAGAGTGAATGGATTTTTCTGGATGGTGAACAGAGCTGACAAGATATTTGAGTGTGTGTGGGAAGGTATTGATAAATTAGATTATATATAGAATGGACTCGGAACTGTCATGTAGTTTGAGGAGCTAGAAGGGCTTTGCCTGGAGAACAGAGTCATGGCCCTGCCTTATGTGTCTTTTATGTGTGCTGAGGGTCCTTCTGGACCAATCTCTAAGCATCTTACCTGTGCAAATCAATAGGGAAGCAAATAGCAAATACAGTTATATTGCCTCTATTTTAAAGACTCATATATTTTTCTGTAAATACAGTTTTCTGTTCTTTTCTTATGTCAACATAGGCTTCCATTTATTCCTTCTTTAAAAAAAAATCTCCATTTACTCCATTACTTTCTTCCTGAATTCTTTATTCCTGTTTTACACCTAATCTTTCTCATCTTCTGTCCTGTTTGTCTTCCTTCCTCTTTTTCCTTGCCCCTATAATTTCTAATTGAATTGGTTCTCCTTGTTTTCCTTTACTCATTTTATTATTCCCTTGTTTTCATTCTTTCTGGAACTGACGGAGAAGTATTTCCATTACAGGGATGACAGTGACAGAGAGTCAAAAGAGGCTATTCCTGCTGAGTTCAGAATTTCTGAAATAACTAGAAATTTTGATCTTCAAGAAAAGTAACAAATCTATAGCCGTCTTTATTTCTTCAACTTACTCCTTCAGCTGTTTTTCTTGCATTTCTAGATACTACTTATGAATCCTTTAGGTAAGTATCTCCAATATTAGTTACATTTTAAACAGCTAGATTTTCTTATTAAAAAGCCAATTTTGTTTAAGTAAGAGAGTGACTATGACATAGGCCCTCTATTATCTTAGTGGTGAAAGAAAAACAGGCAAAAACTAAGCAAATAAGAAGTAAAAGAAAAAGGGAGAGAGGAGGGAGGAGAGAGAAAAGGTTCCTTGAAGGACAAATTATGGTTTTGCAGTATATTTTTTGTAGACTGATGAATTCCAAATCTTATTCCATCAAGTCTTAATTCTCTCCAAAATATGTAAAATTCTCTGTGACAAGAAAAACACTGCACTAGTCACTACATGCTTGCCCTTGGCTTGACCTATTGACACATGCATCCTTCAGAGCAGTGGTTTTCAATAGGAGTGATTTTTGCTCCCACCCCAGAGGACATTTGACAATTTCTAGAGAAATTTTTAGTTATAACAACTGGGGAGGAGGCACTACTGGCATCTAGTGGGTAGAGGCCAGGATTGCTGCTAAACAAATGCATAGGACAGCTCCTTATAAGCAAGACTTTTCAGGCTGAAATATTAGTGCCCAGGGTAAGGAACAGCTCTTTAAGACAGGTATTGATGCTGTTGTCATGGAATTGTTAGAGTATATTAGAATGTATTTGATTTAAAAACCTTCTTCATGTATATGACAATTCTATACTGTTTCCTAATACCATAGCTGCAAAATTGATAGTTATTGGAGGGGTGGGTGTAGGTGAGGTTTGCATCACATAAAACTTGACATGCTTTATGGTCTTTCTCCTGTCACTTAAAAAAGCATAGCTTGTCCTTCTTTTATTGAATATAAAAGCTCTTTAAGGGTGGAGATTTTTTGTTATTATTATAGTTCACTGATGACCTATAATAGGCATTCATTAAACATTTAATTTTTAAATAAATAAATTCCTAGGTAGGTTTTAGTTATCCAGGTATTAAAAATTCATTTTTTTAGATAATTTTTTCCCATTTTTTCTTCTTTCCTTCCTTCCATTCTTTAAACAAAAATTTCATAGACACCTTGGTAAATCATACAATTGTTATGATATTCATCTTTATAAACAATATAAATGTGTACACACACACACAAATATTTTCAGTTTTAGGAAATGCACAGACATCTTGAAGATACTCATAAACCTCCAGGATCCTTAGGTCCCAAGTGAAAATTTAGGAAACCCATAAAACCAGGAATGCTATAATCAACCAAATATCCAACTTCTTTTAAATGAGGTAAACCTATGAAAAAAAAATTATTCACCAAAGTCAATCAACAAGCTACACAAAGTGTCAAACTTTTACCTGGGAAGGATCTCACTGAATTCAAAACTTACTTATAGAGACTTCAAAGACATTTCAAACAATAAATATTACTTCTGAGTTCTGAAGTAGTCTGTAAATTGAGAAATGTGTTTTCCCATTTAATGTTTGTAATCTATTCATAACAAAGAGATCTTACATAAGATTTCATATTAGCTTGATTAACTACAAGTTCAACTAGGCTTTCCCTATTTATGACCTATTTGCAAGGAAAAGGCAAAGGAGTGCTATATTTCTACAGGGGGATTATTTTCTATTGATGGGTGTCTGTTGACAGAATCCTTATCATTTCTTGCCAATTTTCTCAAAGAACATTGTGACAACTGCTCACAGCAGGCAGTCAGACTCCAGAATTGATTTTGGCAATCTGTATTGATCATATTGTTGATGATCTTTAAAACATCTTTCTGTCCCAGACTTTACTTATGTCAAGGAGAATTAACAAATCTATCTGGTACTGGTATGTTCATGCCTATACCAAATCTTGAATTCTGAAAATAAAAGCATAGGAAGTAAATTATAACTGTCATCAATATTTAAGAGTAATCTCTAGCCAAAAAGCATCAACAAGCTAATAGAACATTTTACAATAATGCTGCTCCCATTTTATTCAGCTGCATAATGACTTTGGAGGTTCATAAAATGAAAATGATAGGAAAGCCTGTTTATCTTTGAGATTCTTATTTCACTTTTGTTCTTTGTGCAAGAAAACAGGTGTCTGAAGGCTGCACTAGATGAAAAGTGAAAGAAAAGAAGAAAAGAGAAAATGCAATTGAGAATTTTTTAGTGTTTACCTTAGTTTTTCCTGACAAAATTTGGGAAATGCTATATTCAGAAGTCAGGAAACTAATAATGGGAAAATGAAAAACTGTAAGTGATAGTGACATTGATTTAAATAAATATATGTGTGTATGTGTACATTTGTGCGCATATATACATATAACATTGTATTTGATTTAGTGTTCCTTGTAAAAGCACAAGAAAAAGCACAGAGCGTGTATTTTTTTTTGTCTCCTTATGTAATTTCTCATAGAGGGAGAAAGTAAAGTGCAGAAAAAATTAGTGATGAGTAAGAAGTCACCCAGTCAGTGGGAAGAATGGGGAATGCCTAGCTCATTTGAGATTCAATCAATGATCTATCTGTTAAATTATCTAAGACATGAAAGATACGTTATGTACTGAAATATAAGACAATGCCCGGAGTCTGCTGGTTTTATTTTACTTAAAAACAAATTAACCTAAAGGGATTATTTGTTTTTGAAATCCAAATTTATTGGCTAAATGGCTTATGTTAGTGTCCATTTCAAAGGCAGATTAGGGCCTAGACTTAGATCAGGGACTTACTTGATCATCCTCTGGTTATACTAGTTTGAGTGGGATATGTCTTCAGCATGTATACATTAAGTCAGACTTGTAAAGTATATCTCAAACATAGAGTTTTATGTTATTTCTTTTTTTCCAAATGAATTTGGCCTAAAATGTTAACAAAATTGAAAACAGCTGTGTTAAGAAACTACTTTCTTTTCCATTTATAGTCTTGTCGACCAATATAAACTTCATCATTTTAGTGGAGCTTCTCCCCCACATCCAGATGTTATAGATTTCTCAATAATTCTCAGCAAAAACTGCCAAAACCAACAAGAAGTTTTAACATGTAAATTCAATACATTGTTTCATGCTCATCATGGCCTTTTCTCCACCAGCCCAGCCTCGGCAGATTTCAGATGCTCGGCAGTTGACACAGAGACAGCAAAGGACTCTGAGTCATCATCTCATTGTGGGATGGATTCCTTTTAAATTTTTTTTTTTGTCTGATTCATGAACTGCTTTTTGAAAATCTAAAAATGGTTCATGAATTGCTTGGGAGTTGGCAAAAATTAATAATAATGAGCCCATTTTGAGTACACTGAAATGAACTGATTATCATTGCAAGCTGTTGCTAATTTGGATTCTTGATGGCAAGAAAGGGTCCTACAGGAGCCTTTTCACTTGCAAGTAGGACAGATTTCCTGGTATGGCAGAGAAAACACTTTCGTGACCTTTACCTATTGTTACCTTTTAGGATTATGAGATATGTAGGTGTGACAGGGCAGTTATTGAGACTGGCTTTTATTCATTTTTTGTTGTTTATCTAATCATACTGGGGAAATGATATAACCAACAGGCAACTCTAAACAAGTGGTAAAATCAGACATGTCACTTAATCCAAGAATAGAGCTTGTGTGCTTTTGCAAATTTTAGGAGATTATGTTCTGGAGAATAGGCATGGATAAAACTGACTATTTTATCCTAATTTATTACCCTGATATTGTTAGTTTTGCTCATATCGGTTTCTAATAGTTTTCTTCTAAATTTTCAAAATTGTTGGCTTCAGCACCATCCGAAAGTATTGTTACGGATAAAGTGAGGATTACCCTTGTTTATGTTTCATGAAAAAAATTGTAGGGCAAAGTAAAGATTAGACCACAGATATTACTGAAATATCAGAGATGGCATTTATTATAATATCAGAAAATATGTTGGGTATAATTTAGGAAAATTTAAGCCCACAGAAAACCAAAACAAATGGAAAAGAAAATCTATTGCCTTCTCGTAAATTTGTGAAATCAAATACTTTAAAATCTTGTTTTCATAGTAATCATGTACCTAGAGCCATATTGTCTACTTTGAAACCAAGTTAAGTGATCTTTGAGAGTAATAACCTGTGAATACAAAGTAATTATGAAAGATTTGACCTCATATGGTTGAATACACAATGGTATAAATTAATTTGTAGTTAAATTATAATGTACAAAAACCTCAAAATTATTAAATAAACATAAGTGTTAGAGAAATTATACTATCCTTAAGCATGTTAAAGCTGTGGGAAAGTTAAACCTTTTGACCAGGACTATTCTTTATTCAGCTACATATGGAGGGCAAGTTTTGTTTAATGTTGCATTCAGAGCATTGCTTCATTCTACAATTTAAAAAAATCCTCTGAATTGTCCTCCTTGAAGTTTTATTTAGATTATTTATTTTCTTAATCAAAGTGAACAAGTACAATAGAGCTTTGAGAATAGTAAATAAACCTTTGACAATGTGCAGGATAGCCACAGTTAAACCATAATTTAAAAATTATTATCAACACTTAGCAACAAAAATTCCCAGATATCATATTAAGAATACATTATTAAGTAAAACAAGAAACTGGAAAATGTAGAAAATGTCAATGTGATGAAAGACAGTGGAATGAAGTTCTTGGATTAGAAATGGTAACTTTATTTGGTATTGAGTAAAAATAGACATATGAATCTTAGCCTTGGCAAGGCGATTTCAAAATCTTTATTTTATTTTATTTTTTTGGTATCTGAGGCCTTAGTAGATCCAGAAATTCTCCTAGAAATCACAACATAAGCAGGTAGTGTTTCACTCTCTCTTACAGGATGTGTAAATGCCAAATCATATTACAGTTTAATGCAGAAAACCGCTTTATTCTCAATGAAAGCTTTAAGTGTGAAAGAGAACCAGAAATATCACACAGCACACACAGAGAATTAAATAATTGTATAGTGTTTCTTAAAAAGTAACTTAATAATTTTTAAAAACCTCTAGCTGTTGAGTTTAGCTGTTAATTTAAAAAACCTAAATACTTTGTCCCATCAAACCTAAAGGCCAAAGCATTCATTCTTTAATTTAATGTTCTAGACTTCATCATGAGACAGAATCAGGGAGTAGGGGGTGAGGGGCAGAGATAGAAAGAGAAGGACCTGGTAATTTTGGCTTCTTTAGTTCTATCTCTGCCACCTGCTAGATAGAACTCTCCAGATCTGTTTTCTTTAATTCTTTTTTCTTCTTCTTTAGTTTCCCATAAGTCCAAATAATAGTGGGGAAAAGACGAGTGCATGGGAATTTAGGGGTTGCTAGAGAGAAACATTTAAATTAATATTAAAAGAAAATTCTGCTTCAATCTCTGACTTAAAAACTTAAAAATATGATGCTGAATGTCTAGGACTTCAGGAAAAGACTCTTTTCCATCTTTTGAGGGCTAAGATTCATTGCTTCTAATAAAACTATCACTAGTTGATTTTTGAGACTAAGAGGTTGCTGAAATAAAGGGAACTATAATATTGAAGCTACAGCATTGTAGTTGAAGCCAATTATAGTATTTGGTCTTCAAATCACAAAGGGTGGGCTGACAGATCCCTCAAGTACATGAGAGAGTGTTTTTCCGACCAGAGGCTGAGATTTCTAGGAAGCAAGGGAAGTATAGTGCCATAGGGACCTCATTTTGATGCTCTGAGTGACTTTTATAGTGAGAATAATATGTATTTGCAGATAATTCTCCTTCACTCCATTCCTTTCCATGGAATCTCTCCTTCTTCATAGCCATGTCCTCATAATCTTCCTACCTTTTTGATTCTGACTTTACCTCCAGTCCTCTGACTATGAGCATTCATTATTATTCTATGAAGCTATTAACTTTCCTCTCTAGTGTAGGAGTCAGCAAGCTACAACAAACTAGCCAACTTTGAGCCACTCCATTTTTGTATAGCCCTTGAGCTAAGAATGAGTTCTATATTGTTGAAAGGTCGAAAAAATTAAAACAAGATTATTACTTTTGTGGCATGTGAAAATTCTATGAAATTTGAATTTCAGTATCCATAATAAAGTTTGATTAGAACACAGCCATGCTTATTCCTTTAGGTATTATTTATGGCTGCTTTTGCACTACAACAACAGAGTTGAATAGTTGCCATGGAGGCTCTTTGGCCTGCAAGGCCTAAAATATTTATTCTCTGGCCCTGTATAGAAAAAAACTGTTGACTCTCTCAGGGGTCAAACAAAAGACACCATAGTTTCCACTATCTTTCTTCAGCAGTCTTGCTTCCAGATTCCTTTATTTCAGGAAATGATACTAATAGTCTTATAACAATTCAGGATGGAAATCATACAGTTTCTTTTTATCAGAGTTTTTAACCAGTATAACTTTACTGGGTTATAGTATGTGTAGTTATCAATCCCCTCCTACCCAAAGGACTAAAGGGATCAATGCAACAGCTATTTCCCTTTAGTTTTCCATGGTTTTAAAAGTTGGGAGGCACTACTAATATATAATTTTCCCACCACCCCCACCCCGACAAAATTATTATAGGCTTAATATAAATTTATAACATCTTATGAGTTATTCCAGAATCCAAAAATTTGCCCTGAACTCTGACAAGCAGAACCTGATTTGAACTAAGAGTGAATATTTCTACTGCAGAAATTTTAATGTTCTTGATAAAGGGATTAAGGGACATTGTACCACACTCTGTTAGGGATATTATGTGTTATGAATGATAAAACAATATTAACTTCCTGAATTCTAAAGAAATCCAGATACACATGTGGTCTTAATAATTTCAGAGCAGGCACTGTGGACCTATAGTCCTCTCAAAATTACGACAATCATACAGAATTCTTTCTTTCCTGTTCATGCTCAGATCAGCAAATGGCACTGCCAGTCACTCAGTTGTGCTAATTATAAATGATATCTAGAACCACTTCTTGCCCGTTCTGCCATTCTAGTCCAGGCTCCAATCTTTTCTTGTGTGGATTTTTGCAATATCCTGTAGACCATTGTTCTTGCTTCCAATCTTGGCCTCTCCATAGTGAATTCTCCACAGATAATCAGAGAAATCTTTTGAAAGTAGATCTTTCCTCTCATTCTCCTAGTCAAAACCTTCTGGTGACTTTCCATTACACTTGAACGAAACTCCAAACTCTTTAATAAGGCTTACAGTGCCCCTCAAGATCCCCCAAGGTCTGGTCTCTGCCTAAGGACACCATCTTGTAGCACTTTACCTTTCCTTATCAACTAACAGTATTACGTTCCTTTTGCTCATTTCTCTCTCAGGGATTTGTACCTATTGTAGCTCCTGCTTGTATCTTTCTTTCTCCTGATTTCACGTGAGTCCTACTCACTGTTCAAGTACATCACCTACGGCAGGCCTTCCATGACTATCTTATATAAATAATATTTCCCCCAGTGCTGCTATCATTCTCTACTCTCACACTTAGGTTGATTTTCTTCAGTACTATGGCTGTCATCCTCCAGTGTCTTACCACCTCATGCTTAGGCTGACACAATAGCCTCTTAATAAGGGAATAGAGCTGCAGATAAAACACTAATTAGAAGGCAAGAGACCCAAATTCTACTGAAGCCACATCACACAGGGCTATGTGACTTCTCTTGACCTCAGTTTCTCATCCCTGTGTGAAAACTCTTGAACTATATATGTTTGCAATATTTAACAATTCTCAAATTCTAAGTTGGTTTGTTTTCTGCCTCATTTCCTTTCTTTTTCTTCAATTCTCTTCTCCTCAATTTTTCTTCTCAATTCTTTTTCTCTTCTAGTCCAGTATGTTATTAGTTGTCAAATTAAACTTCAAAGTTCTATTTCACCAATTTCATTTTCTATGATTTTTCCACTGGCTATCTGTCAAAGTACAAAGTATATTCTTTAACCAATTTAAAAGTTTTTTCTCCAATCAAGTGTTTACTTCCTTATCTAGCTGAATTTCTTACCACTTCTTTATAAAGACACTCTAACTCATCCAGCTAAATTGTTCTATACACAAATACTTTATTTTATTTTTATAGAATTCTTTCACACTCACAGGGCGTATGCCTTCTCTAGTCATCAAAATATCACTCATCCTTGAAGGCCCAGCAAACCATTTAGTAAATAAAATAATAAATAATCATTAATCTAAAAAAAAAGAGTGAAAGAAAATATGGGACAAATAGAAAATAGTTGATTACAGTTAAGAGGAGTCAAATCATGAAAATGTTATAAAATTAAAAATCAATAAGAGAAAGATATCTGGAAAATCCTCCAATATTTGGAAATTAAATAAAACAGTTCCAAGTATTCCATTTTCAAAGAAAAATCATAAAGTGTTTGGAACTAAATTAAAATGAAAATATAACCTGTCAAGATTAGTGGGATCTAAGTAAAGCTATTCTCAGAGGGAAAGAAGAATGATCTAAAAACAATGACCTAAATTCTACCTTTTGAAACTAGAAAATGAAGAGCAAATTAAAGTCCAAGTAAGTAAAAGTTCACAATTTTTAAAAAAATTAAGAGATAAAGTGAAAGAAATAGAAAATAGAAAATACATAGAGAAAAATTCATGAGATCAAGAACTGCTTCTTTGAGATAATAAAAATCACAAACCTCTAAATATCAGGAAAAACAGCCATTCAGGAAAAAAAACAGAAATTACCAACATTAGGAATCAGAAAAGTCACTACAGATATAGGAAATATTACTACAGATATTAAAAGAAGAGTGAAAGAATGTTATGAACAGCTTTATGCCAATAAAATTTAAAACTTGTATGAAATGTATAAGTTGCTTTATAGATGCACTATCAATATCCATTTAAAAAATAGATCACATAAAGAGCCTTGTACCTATTTAAAAAAATAAAACCCTTCCAAAATAAAAAAAGAACAGTCCAGGCCAAAAGGCTTAACTTTTTAATTCTACCAAGGAAGAAATAAAACCAATTCTATACAACCTCTTCCAGAAAATGAAAAGGAATAAATACTTTTCAACTTATTCTATGGGCCAGAATTATGCTTATATCAAAACAGGAAAATATATTACAAGACAGAGGACTACATTCCAAAGTTCTTCATGAATGTAGACACAACTGTTTATAAAATCTTAGCAAATGGAATACAACAATATACATACAGGATTATACATGACCTAGTGGGATTTATCTCAGGAATATCAAGCTGGTATAATTGATTTGAAAAACAATTAATACAATTCACTGTATTAACATGTTTAAAAAAAAGCAAAATTATATGATAGGAGAAGCAGAAAAAAGTGTTTGACAAAAATCTATCATCCATACCAGGCTAAAAATAATAACAAAACCTCTTGACAAACTGGAATAGAAAGAAATTTTGTCCACTTAATGAATATCCAACATCATACTTAATGGTGGAAGAATGACTACTTTTCCCCCTTAGATCAGGAACAGGACAAGAATATGGCTCTCACACTTCGATTTAACATTGTGCTGTTGACTCTAGCCAGTGCAAAGAGCCTAGGAAAATAAATAAAAGACCTCCAGATAGGAAAGGAAGAAGTAAAACTGTCTTATATGATGTTGGGAAATATATGACTTGTTGCAGCCAGATGATGGCCTATGATAGATCGTATTTTCCAAAGATGACTAACAGTATCTCCTGTGACACATGTTCTTCTTCTACCATGTAACTCTGACACTTTCCTCTCAAGAGCTGGAATCTTTGTCCACTTCAGTTGAATCTAGATGGGCTTGCAATTACAAGATTACAGAAGAAGTGAAGCTGAATGACTTTGAATGCTAGGTCAAAAAAGGTGAAGCAGCTTTCACTTTGGTTACTGGAAAAATTGTGCTTAGAGCCTTGAGCCACCAAGGAAGAATTCCAATTACTCTGAGATGCATCCTGAAGAGGGTCATAAAGATGTGCCTGTTGATAGTCCTGCTGACCTTCCAGCCAATAGCCAGCATAAACCATCATGGAAGTTGGCCATTTTGGATTTCCAGACCAGCTCAGCCCCTCAGATGACTGCATTTCCAACCAACACTTGAGTGCAATAGCGTAAGAGAGTCTTTTAGCAGGTATATCAGTAATTTCTGCTTAAGTTTATTTTTCTTTTTTCCCCTGAGATTTTATCTTGTTCTTTTGTTTGGACTATATTCCTCTATTTCTTGATCTTGCTTGACTGTGTTAGTTTCCATGCCTTAGATGAAACAGCCACCTCTCCCAGTCTTGAAGGAATGGCCTTGTGTAGGAGATTAATCTCATTGTTCAACCCTTCCTAGCTCTTCATTGTCTCTCAAGCCTTTGTGATTGTCTAAAGAGCCTATTTCATTTTTAAGAGCTCCTAGTAGTTGAGAGTGTGCCAAGACCTGTCAATGTCTCAGAGGGGAGAACCTCAGTCAGTATCTACTTTCAGGTTGATTGGAAGACACAATCTCAGACAGCAGCTTTTAAAGAATGTAAATATATACAGTCCTGTGGGACAAGCGTAAGCCCTGATGGCCACTAGAACCAGGTGATCTGGAGAGTCTCCTGGCTGGTAGTCACAAAAATTGGAACTCTAGATGAGTATATAAGCTCCTTTCTAGGAGATAAGGTCTGAGCTGCAGTGAGGCAGAGAGAGAAGGCAAAGATGGGGCCCTCCAGCTGGAGCGAGGGAGGGGAGGTGTGCCAATATACCTGCACAAAAAAGAAAAAATAGAGACAAAAAGAGAAGGAAAAAAAAAGAAGAAAAACGATGGTGCCATTGGCTTTTAGCAAGGCAGAGGGGTAGCGTGAAGCTGGCACCTGCCAGCTCCCTCCTCAGAGAGTATCGCAGCAGGTCCTTGTCCCTCAGTCTGGTGCTTTCAAGTTAGCAAATGAGCATTTTCACATAAAGTCTGAGCACTTTTCCAAGGACTGCTTCTGGCCTGGGGCCATGGGCTGACGAATGTGCACGCTGGCCCTTTATGAGCAGTTCCCCAGTTCCCCACAGCCCTGTGGGTCTCGCCGGTCTCCCGGGGTCTCGCGGGGTCTCGCGAGCACAAGGCCTGTTGGTTTGGGAAGCTACCTGTTCTCGGGGCTCATGTCTCAGGTGCAGGTCTTCAAGGTTGGGGCATGAACCTTTCCTACCTGGTTCATTGAGGTTTTTTTCCTCATTTGCCTCTCAGAGTAAAGAACTCGCACTATTAGGCTTTAAGTTTTCCCCGGAGAAATTGTTTCTTTGCAGTTGTAAGGACAATCCGTGGGAGGAAGTGATTTCAAGATCTTCCTAGGTCGCCACCCTGGATCGGAATCCATGTACTCTTCCTAGCAGTGTCCGTGGACGCTCTCATCCAGGTTCATCAAACTGTCATTCCACCTCCAGCTTAATAGAAAGGTGAGAGTTACTGCTTCTTCCTCCAAGCCTCTCTTGATTAATATATATTGTCTGTATTTCTTAGAAGTACTGAGAGAAGAATGCTTTATTGCTTTATACCCAGAAAAGCACTGAAGGGGATAAAATATATTATTTTGCCACTAACCAAAAATAAGAGATGAAAAATTGATGTGGGAAGAGAAAATATACCCCTTGAATTGTTGAGAACAGTAAAGACATAATTAAAAACAATACAAACCACCTAATGGTGAAAGTCATGGAATTTGTACCAGAGAGATAAAGATGCTCTCTAGCACACCCGAGGACAGAATTCCATCTCTAGAAGTAGTTTGAAAAAAGCTACGTCCTTCTCTTAGCCTCATAGAGAGCTTCTCTTTGAGCTGTCAAAGGAATATTTCCTATTATGTAAAGTTAAACTCGATGTACCATATTAGAGAATTCATCACCAAGTCCTCTCTCTGGATCATGGGTCAATGCCAATAATGTACAGATGTTTTTAACTGTGAAAAAGTAGAAATAATCTAGATATAAAACAAAAAATCTTATTGTTTGGATTGGAATTTACATGAATTTACAAATTACTTTGAGAGAGAAATAACATTTTTAAATAATTCTAATTCAAGCAATAATGGGCATTTTTACTCCTAGTTAAAAATTTTTGTTTTTATAAGTTTAAATATAACATGTAAATAAATTCTTACTGAAAAAATTGAAACAGTACATATCCAATGAAATACCTCTTGAGTTCCACTTAGTTCTAGTCCCCACTTTAGAGGTAACCCCTGTTATTTGAATGGGATATATTAGCTCAGTACTCTGCCTATATGTATTTGTAAATATGAATTATACAGTTTTGTTTGTTTTAAATAAATGAGATTATGCCTTAGATATTATTTTATAATTTGATTTTGTAACCTACTATGTCTTCAAAAACATTGCATGTCTGAATACAATAGGGTATGTAACATAACCAGATCTTTTTTTCCCTCATGTTTCATAATGGGGGTGTGTTGTAATTTAGATCATTTCCCTATTG
The DNA here is from genome assembly GCF_040802235.1 of Manis javanica. Lineage (NCBI taxonomy): Eukaryota > Metazoa > Chordata > Mammalia > Pholidota > Manidae > Manis > Manis javanica. Next base: position 68,833,942 of record NC_133163.1, read on the forward strand.
ATACAATTAATTTTCTCCAGTTTTTTTCCTGCTATTACCAAATAGTAATATAATGAACATAGCCCAGAGTTGGATTTTATTTTTACCCTATATGAAAGTCTTTCTTGTTTCATTGTTACAGCTGCTATGTTGGGTATCAGTCGTCTTATCTTGTGCTTTTTGTTTATAATGGCTTCATGGTGTTTCTGTATTTGCTAATAAGGAGCATGCGTACTCTCTTTTTCTCTAGTGGAAAGTATACATCCTTTTTCTGGCAGTTTGACAACCACAAACCTAAATCTATGCTGTAATTATCAATGCCAAGAATAAAATAGTATCTTCATCTCACCATTATTTATAATGACAAAAAATAGTTAAAATACCTTAAATTTTCTTGAATTCTTTATATGGATGAAACAAGAAGAGCCTTTATTTCTATAGTTTATTAGCAAAGGGGGGAATGTCTTGTTTGGATCACAGTGTCAAAGCAGAGTAGTCTTCTAAGTTTGGAATTTTTTTTAACTTATGTACTGTCTAGGAAGACTGTAAAAGCAGAGGTGTTTTGAATATGAGCCATGACAAGGAATTCTACTGGTAACTTTGAACTTAGTAAAGAAAATCTAATTGGAAATCTGCAAGGTGTGTGTGTGTGTGTGTTTAAGGTCTAAGTCAAATGTACCTACTTGGTAAGGATACTTTTATTGTTCGGGGAAAAATAACCAAGTCATTAGCTAGGCCAAAAAAAAGGCAAAAAGAGATAAAATACTGTTTTTGAAGGGCCAGATTGAACAATAAGAATATAAACTGCTGTATGATTAAATGAATGAATAATAAAAAAATGCCAAAGAGGAGATTTATTCAGGTATTGAAATTACTGTTAACTAATTTTCTACATCAAAATAAAAAGTGGGAGAAGGGCTGAGACTTGCAACTTGCAGACTGAGAACAGATTTTAGGCTGGTATCTGTGAGGAGACAATTCCCAGCAACATAGGGGCAGGCTGGAGAAACAGATCCTGTGGTGGGATGGGCAATGGAATTTAGGAAGAGATATCTATGTGGATTGTAGGTTTTCCTTTTTGTATTGTCATTCCTTTATGAAACTCTCAGGTCCTTAGTAAATTTAGTACATTTTCTGAATCACTACATACAAGAAATAGTATTATATTGGCACAAGCTTGGGAAATAAAACAATTACACCCATGTTTTGAATGAAATCAGACTGCAAAAGTCTAGGATAGCATGTAGATGTGGTAAAGATATGGCAAGAGTTACAGTTCAAAGGAAGAGATGTAATAAGACATATCCATTGGATCCTAAGAAATACTTAGGAGAACATTATCTTTCCTCCAGGCTCTCTGAATTGAGTCTCCAATAGTACTTACTGGAGCTTGAACAGGAAGGGTAACCCTAGAACTTGGGGACAGTGGTTATATTGAGTCATCATTAGGTTGGCTGAATTACACTTTTGAAAAATATGTTTTAGAAGTCTATGGAAAACAAGCTTTCTGAGTCCTATGTATAATAGAAGTTAATGTTGACTTCACATACTAATCACTACATGGCTGGGTTTATGCATCTTGGACCATGACCCTTTTCCTCAGAACTATTTGTATATTATTATTTTATATATTGCTCCACTGTTTTCTAACATTTACTATTAGAAAGGTTTCACAAGAAAAACAATGTGATTATTACATTCACCCTTATTATCGAGTCCCTCCATACCCTATTGCAGTCACTGTCCATCAGTGTAGTAAGATTGGAAATCTGAGTCTAGCTGGAATTTACTTCCTTTGAAGATAATCTGTTCTTCTCTAATGCTTGTACAACTTTTCCTTTTTCTTGAGATATAAAATATCACCAGGTTATTTCAAGTACTAATCTATTTTACTAATTCTGCCTGTGACTTGGTTAATACTTTTGAAATGATTTGGTTCTTATGTTCAAAATGTGCTACATTGTTGTTAGAATCTATTTGGTATTCTTTTAAGAAAAAGCATCATAAATATTGTAGATGTGTGTTCCCTTACCTCTCTATCGATCTTTGTCTCTCTCTTCTATTAAACTTCTGCCATTATTTTCTCTGCATCTGAGGATAGTACTTCCAGTTTCTTCACAGTGTTAATTTGCTTTGTGTACCTTGGAGATTTTCCTTTTTATTGTTTTAATACAGTTTCTGATTTTTTCATATCTTTATACTTCCCACACAATATTTCCTTATTTTTTCCTTAGTTCCATTTTTAAATTATCTGACATATCTAGCTCTCTTCACTTCGTCTAACTCTTGTATCAGTTAAGTAACAGCAAATGACAAAAAAAAAGCCCTACTCAAAATGCTTTTAAAAAAGTATACTGACTTCATTAATTTTTTCATTCAATGGGTATTTTTTGGTGTTACTGAAAGACTCAACAATGTTATCAAGAGCCTTGTTTCTTTCAGTCCTCCAGTAATGTTACCATCATCCATAACTTAATCTTAATTGAGGTCTCAAAACTTCCCGATACTTCTACAGTTACATGTCCAGGGAGAGAGAAGTTGGGTGTCTTCTAGAAACACTCAGAAGACAAAGAAACATTTTTCCTGGTGGCTCTCAGCAAACATTATCTACAATCCTCTTGGCCCAAATTGGATGACATGCTCCCCCACCCAGTGCAGGCTGTGTAATTTGTGGAGCTCAGTGCAAAATGAAAATAAAGAGTTCAAAAATCACTATAAAAATATTCATTAAATGTGCTAAAATATAAAGCTTTTTCATTTTTTCTGTGGTCTCTCACTTGTCATAGTGCATTGTATTTGTTATTTAATAGCACTTCAAGTAAAGAAATATAAAAAATTAAAATTGCTAGCAAGCATTTTTATCATTCATCTTTGCATTTTCCAATGCCAGTTTTCAATGCAAATAGAAAAGTGTTTAACTCATATGCAGAATCACCCAAACTGCACCATTCTTCGTAGCTAGTACTTGCGTGTATGTTTCATTTTATCATTACTGTTGAAACCTGCACAAAACCAACTCATCTGTTTTTATTTTGCTTCTTGATATGCATATACTCTACTAACACTTTATCTTCAGTTTCCTCATGAGGAAGGAAAGGACTGAAAGCATTGTTCTATCTTTCCTTTTTTTCTCTATCATCATTTTCAATGACAGTAGTGGATAATACAGAGAAGTTACACAGGTAAGAAAGGATATAACAAGGTTCCTCCATCATTCACATTTCTTAGAACTCCACTGCTTTCTTTCTGTTTGAAGCCATCTGGTTCAAATGGGAAGTGCGTCTTCTTGGGGCTGTTAGTGCTCTCACTCAGTCATAGATGTATAGCACCTTATACTAACTTTGAGACTTGCTGAACACATCAAGGGCTGCTGGCATTCTGTGCTCAGCTTAGGGGACACTGAAAATGCAGTGTGACTAGTGGCAGATACACTTAAGAGCACATACCCCCTCTGCTTACACACATGCCCCCTAGTCTCATCAGACTTCACCTACGAAACACACGTTCCAGTAGAAAACTACCAAGAATTTCAAGACAGTAACAGTGGAGCAGTAAACCCACTGCAAGACCCTTCTGGATGCAGGATGCCTTCTAGCTTCTAGCCCTGAGCCCACCCAGATCAGTTTCTGTAACCCAGGAGATCACTTTGGTTAGGTAGGCCTAGAGCATTTGCTGCTTGCCTGTACTCAAGGAGAGAATCAGTTTCCCTTCAAGCAAATGCCTAAGTGGAAGTGAGAATGAAGAGATGGAGAGAGAGAAATGAAAAGTGTCATAGTTACAAAGAATGGATGGGTGCAGGAGAAGCAGCTATGCAGCCCACTTCAATTCTGTTTCCTTTTCTGCTCAACTTTATCGTTTATTTCATAAAGTCTATGTTTTATTTCTCTTCTTTTATATATAAACCAGAGGTTTTAATACCAAACTGTCTTCTTTTTCTTGTACTAAAATATTTTTAGAAAATATTTTCTCATGGTATGTGAGTGCTATTTTTCCCTTCATTTATTTCACAGATTTTTCCTTAGGCACCAAGTTTTTTATTGTTTCTGTTTACTCACTTTTATTGGGTTGTAAGTATGATGCAGTCTTGGTGTTTGCATATAGATAAAGTGGGAGCAGTTTCCTATATTTCCCTCATGTCAATGTGGTCTCTGAAAATATTTTCAACTGATCTTGAGCCATGAATCTGTATGATGCAAATTGACATGACTAAGTCAGCCACCCAGAAGCCAGTCTAAAACCACCACGTGGTGTGAAAGTTCCCATCACCTGCAGGGCTCTTCTTCATGTCCCTTCTGTTTTGTCCCACTCAGTGTGGTCATACCCATTTTTTCTATCCATGTTTGTATTTGACGTGGCCCCCCAAAACAGGCCCACTAAGCAGCTTTTTCACAGGATCTCTCATTTTTGTTCCTTGCCACACTCTGCTTTCTCCTTTGAGCAACCAAGTGTAAATATTGAACAAAGTCTTTGACATGGTAACTGATATACATCAGAAAAAAAATTACCTAAATTGTGTCATCGTCTTCTGCCTAATTGCCCACTCTCACTTCTAGCCCCACCTTTCTACATTACAGCAAGCTAAAAGTATGCTTCTGCATATCCCTGTCTTAGTGATGAAGAAGCTGGTATGTAAGCTCTGGTGTGCTTTAGTGCCACTTTCATTAGTGCTTGTTTGAAGTGAAGAAGAATCCAGATGGGAGTCATGCTTGCCGTTGTCCCCAATCCTTTCTCCTCTGAATCAATAGATTTTATTTTCTTTTTCCCAAGGCAGCCTTTCTTGTTTGTCTAATGAATTACATAACTTTTAGAACAGCAAGCTTGAAATGTCCCTGGTAATCACATTGTATCTGGATCCAGGTATGTTAGAGCTGGAAGAATTTCTTTGGGTCAGACAGATGGCACCCTTTCCTGATTTCCAACCCTTGTCATATATATTTTTTTTTCCTGCCACACTCTGTGAATAATTTCACTGAGAAAGGAGAGATAAGACTTGTGCCTTCATCACTGTCATGCCCTGAAGAGCTCTCACCCATTTAGAGAAAAAATAAAAGAGCTCAAAACAATAAAAATAAGAGTAATTTCTTTTTGTAAGTTACCTTAAATCTCTTTGGAAAAAAGAAAGACAGATAATATGTAGACCCAATGATATAAGGCTTACATACCAACTTCTGCTACAAAGCAGAAGTTGTCTAAGTAAGTAGGTCACCAAGTGTTATTGGTGTGTAAATTTCATTTCTGTTGCTTACTCTCCATTTCAATCTTAGTTTTCCAATCTACAAAAAAGCATGTTTGTGTATAGAGAAAGTATTGAAATACTATACAGATAAACTTGAAGATATTTCTGAAGTAAAACTGTAATAGTCTGGCAGAGTGAAATCTTTCTGGAAAACAGAACAATATTACCAAAGATGAACAGCTAAGAAAGTATAAAGCATGTTTAAGGACTCTGACTGAAATTGGATTCAGTGGGAGTTTTAACTGTAAAGGGAGCTCATGTCTGTGTCTCAATATCTTGTTTAAAAGTTTGACTTTATTGGGAAGGTTGTGGGGAGCCTATGAATTATTTTTTATTTCAAAAAGCAGAGGTCTAGGCTAGATAATATACCTCAAAGTATACTATTAGTATTCTTTTTTTTCTTCACTTCACTGTTAGCCCCTTGTATATTTACTGATTCTTACTCTTGATTCCTTTTAACCAAATCCTGTCCAATAATTTTGTTTGTGCCATGGAAGTAGTTTAATACTAATGTTAAGAAAAAAGTATTGTATATATAGTGTCTTGTGTTTTTCAAATGAAAACCATATATAATTACAATAAAGAAATAGACTAATAGGGTGGAGCCAACATGGCGGCGTGAGTAGGACAGTGGGAATCTCCTCCCAAAAACATATATATTTTGAAAATACAACAAATACAACTAATCCTAAAAGAGAGACCAGAAGACATAGGACAACAGCCAGACTACATCCACATGTGCGAGAGCCCAGCGCCTGGTGAAAGGGATAAGATACAAGCCCCGGCCCGGTGGGACCCAAGCACACCTCCCCCCAGCTCCCGGCAGGAGGGAGAGGGAGCCCAGGACTGCTAAACACCCAGCCCCAGCCACCCGCACCAGAGCGCAGACACAGTGCATGCGTGGAGGGCTGGAAACTAGGGAAATAGGGCAGCAAGACCTCTGAGCGGGTGCCGAAGCTGATGCCCCTGTGACAAAGAAAAGCCAGTGCTCTTTGAAAGTCTTAAAGGGACAGGGACATAACAGCTGGATGGAAACAACAAAGGTCACAGCCCAGTGGCTGGATATTACAGGGAAAACTGGGCACACTAACCCCCTGGGCAACAGCTCTGAGACCCCTCACAGGGGTAAACAGCCAAAGAGCCCCCCAGTCCATTACCCCTCCAGGCCCTGCGAAAGCAGAGAAGCAGCCTAAGGCAGACCACATCCTCAGAAAGGGAGTTGCCTCCATATCAGCCAGGCAAGACACAAAAACCCAGTCTACATGCAATTACCCAACACAAGCCACTAGGGGTCGCAGTTGTCCCAGTACCTACAAAGGAAAACCTATCAGGCTATCATCAGACTTCGCAACAGAAACCCTACAGGCCAGAAGAGAATGGCATGATATACTTAATGCAATGAAACAGAAGGGCCTGGAACCAAGACTACTGTATCCAGCACGAATATCATTTAAACATGAAGGAGGGATTAAACAATTCCCAGACAAGCAAAAGTTGAGGGAATTTGCCTCCCACAAACCACCTCTACAGGGCATCCTACAGGGACTGCTCTAGATGGGAGTACTCCTAAAAAGAGCACAGAACACCCAACATATGAAGAAGGGAGGAGGAGGAATAAGAAGGGAGAGAAATAAAGAATCATCAGACCGCGTTTATAACAGCTCAACAAGTGAGTTAAGTTAGACAGTAAGATAGTAAAGAAGCTAACCCTGAACCTTTGGTAACCACAAACTTAAAGCCTGCAATGGCAATAAGTTCATACCTCTCAATAATCACCCTAATGTAAATGGACTGAATGCACCAATCAAAAGACACAGAGTAATAGAATGGATAAAAAAGCAAGATCCATCCATATGCTGCTTACAAGAGACTCACCTCAAACCCAAAGACATGCACAGACTTAAAGTCAAGGGATGGAAAAAGATAGTTCATGCAAACAACAGAGAGAAGAAAGCAGGTGTTGCAATTCTGGTATCAGACAAAACAGACTTCAAAATAAAGAAAGTAACAAAGGACAAAGAAGGACATTACATAATGATAAAGGGCTCAGTCCAACAAGAGGATATAACCATTATAAATATATATGCACCCAATACAGGAGCACCAACATACCTGAAACAAATACTAACAGAACTAAATGAGGAAATAGAATGCAATGCATTCATTCTAGGAGACTTCAACACACCACTCACTCCAAAGGACAGATCCACCAGACAGAAAATAAGTAAGGACACAGAGACACTGAACCACACACTAGAACAGGTGGACCTAATAGACATCTACAGAACTCTACATCCAAAAGCAACAGGATACACATTCTTCTCAAGTGCACATGGAACATTCTCCAGAATAGACCACATACTAGGCCACAAAGAGAGCCTCAGTAAATTCCAAAAGATTGAAATCCTACCAACCAACTTTTCAGACCACAAAGGCATAAAACTAGAAATAAATTCTACAAAGAAAACAAAAAGGCTCACAAACACATGGAGGTTTAACAACAGGCTCCTAAACAATCAATGGATCAATGACCAAATCAAAATGGAGATCCAGCAATATATGGAAACAAACGACAACAAAAATACTAAGTCCCAACTACTGTGGGACACAGCAAAAGCAGTCTTAAGAGGAAAGTATTTAGCAATCCAGGCATATTAAAAAAAGGAAGAACAATCCCAAATAAATGGTCTAATGTCATAAATATCGAAATTGGAAAAAGAAGAACAAATGAGGCCTAAGTTCAGCAGAAGGAGGGACATAATACAGATCAGAGAAGAAATAAATAAACTTGAGAAGAATAAAACAATAGCAAAAATCAATGAAACCAAGAACTGGTTCTTCGAGAAAATAAACAAAATAGATAAGCCTCTACCCAGACTTATTAAGAGGAAAAGAGAGTCAACACAAATCAACAGTATCAGAAATGAGAAAGGAAAAATCACGACGGACCCCACAGAAATACAAAGAATTATTAGTGAGTACTATGAAAACCTATATGCTAACAAGCTGGGAAACCTAGGAGAAATGGACAACTTCCTAAAAAAATACAACCTTCCAAGACTGACCCAGAAAGAAACAGAAAATCTAAACAGACCAATTACCAGCAACGAAATTGAAGCGGTAATCAAAAAACTACCAAAGAACAAAACCCCCGGGCCAGATGGATTCAACACGGAATTTTATCAGACATACAGGGAAGACATAATACCCATTCTCCTTAAAGTTTTCCAAAAAATAGAAGAGGAGGGAATACTCCCAAACTCATTCTATGAAGCCAACATCACCCTAATACCAAAACCAGGCAAAGACCCCACCAAAAAAGAAAACTACAGACCAATATCCCTGATGAATGTAGATGCAAAAATACTCAACAAAATATTAGCAAACCGAATTCAAAAACACATCAAAAGGATCATACACCATGACCAAGTGGGATTCATCCCAGGGATGCAAGGATGGTACAACATTCGAAAGTCCATCAACATCATCTACCACATCAACAAAAACAAAGACAAAAACCACATGATCATCTCCATAGATGCTGAAAAAGCATTTGACAAAGTTCAACATCCATTCATGATAAAAACTCTCAGCAAAATGGGTATAGAGGCCAAGTACCTCAACATAATAAAGGCCATATATCATAAACCCACAGCCAACATTATACTGAACAGCGAGAAGCTGAAAGCTTTTCCTCTGACATCAGGAACTAGACAGGCATGCCCACTCTCCCCACTGTTATTTAACATAGTACTGGAGGTCCTAGCCATGGCAATTAGACAAAACAAAGAAATACAAGGAATCCAGATTGGTAAAGAAGAAGTTAAACTGTCACTATTTGCAGATGACATGATACTATACATAAAAAAAACCCTAAAGACTCCACCACAAAACTACTAGAACTGATATCAGAATACAGCAAAGTTGCAGGATGCAAAATCAACACACAGAAATCTGTGGCTTTCCTATACACTAACAATGAACCAACAGAAAGAGAAATCAGGAAAACAACTCCATTCACAATTGCATCAAAAAAAATAAAATACCTAGGAATAAACCTAACCAAAGAAGTGAAAGACATACTCTGAAAACTACAAATCAATCTTAAGAGAAATTAAAGGGGACTCTAACAGATGGAAACTCATCCCATGCTCGTGGCTAGGAAGAATTAATATCGTCAAAATGGCCATCCTGCCCAAAGCAATATACAGATTTGATGCAATCACTATGAAACTACCAGCAACATTCTTCAATGAACTGGAACAAATAATTCAAAAATTCATATGGAAACACCAAAGACCCCGAATAGCCAAAGCAATCCTGAGAAAGAAGAATAAAGTAGGGGGATCTCACTCCCCAACTTCAAGCTCTACTATAAAGCCATAGTAATCAAGACAGTTTGGTACTGGCACAAGAACAGAGCCACAGACCAATGGAACAGACTAGAGAATCCAGACATTAACCCAGACATATACGGTCAATTAATATTTGATAAAGGAGCCATGGACATACAATGGCAAAATGACAGTCTCTTCAACCGATGGTGCTGGCAAAACTGGACAGCTACATGTAGGAGAATGAAACTGGACCATTGCCTAACCCCATATACAAAAGTAAAATCAAAATGGATCAAAGACCTGAATGTAAGTCATGAAACCATTAAACTCTTGGAAAAAAACATAGGCAAAAACCTCTTAGACATAAACATGAGTGACCTCTTCTTGAACATATCTCCCCGGGCAAGGAAAACAACAGCAAAAATGAGCAAGTGGGACTACATAAAGCTGAAAAGCTTCTGTACAGCAAAAGACACCATCAATAGAACAAAAAGGAACCCTACAGTATGGGAGAATATATTTGAAAATGACAGATCTGATAAAGGCTTGATGTCCAGAATATATAAAGAGCTCACACGCTTCAACAAACAAAAATCAAATAACCCAATTAAAAAATGGGCAGAGGAACTGAACAGACAGTTCTCCAAAAAAGAAATACAGATGGCCAACAGACACATGAAAAGATGCTCCACATCGCTAATTATCAGAGAAATGCAAATTAAAACTACAATGAGGTATCACCTCACACCAGTAAGGATGGCTGCTATCCAAAAGACAAACAACAACAAATGTTGGGGAGGCTGTGGAGAAAGGGGAACCCTCCTACACTGCTGGTGGGAATGTAAATTAGTTCAACCATTGTGGAAAGCAGTATGGAGGTACATCAAAATGCTCAAAACAGACTTACTATTTGACCCAGGAATTCCACTTCTAGGAATTTACCCTAAGAATGCAGCAATCTAGTTTGAGAAGGACAGATGCACCCCTATGTTTATCGCAGCACTATTTACAATAGCCAAGAATTGGAAGCAACGTAAATGTCCATCGATAGATGAATGGATAAAGAAGATGTGGCACATATACACAATGGAATACTACTCAGTCATAAGAAAAGAACAAATCCTACCATTTGCAGCAACATGGATGGAGCTGGAGGGTATTTTGCTCAGCGAAATAAGCCAAGTGGAGAAAGAGAAATACCAAATTATTTCACTCATCTGTGGAGTATAAGAACAAAGGAAAAACTGAATGAACAAAACAGCAGCAGAATCACAGAACTCAAGAATGGACTAACAGGTACCAAAGGGAAAGGGACTGGAGAGGATGGGTGGGTAGGGAGGGATAAGGGGGGGAGAAGATGGGGGTTATTAAGATTAGCATGCATGGGGGTGTGGGAGAAAGGGGAGGGCTGTACAACACAGAGAAGAGAAGTAGTGATTCTACAACACTTTGCTATGCTGATGGACAGTGACTGTAAAGGGGTTTATAGGGGAGACCTGGTATAGGGGAGAGCCTAGTAAACATAATATTCATCATGTAAGTGTAGATTAATGATAACAAACAAACAAAAAAAGTTGTTCCTGTGTGGTGACCTCCAGTGAGTTCTACACAATGGTATAAAGGGCATATAAAAGTGTAGGCAAAGGGTTTGTTTGTGTTTATACAGAGGATCAAAGCCTAATTTGGCTACCCCGAAAATGAACCAAGATATGATATGAAAAAGAACTTCCAACATCAGCACTCTCTGGAAGACTCATGCCAGAAGATGATCATCAAAAAATGCCAACAAAGATCCATGCGCTGCTACAAGTGTAGATGCACTAATCCCACCGGTTCCTGGACTTGCCATGGGAATGAAGAAGGAGATATCTAAGCTGGCCTGTGCATACAGTAAAACAACAAATTTGACTGGATCTATACTGTTGGAACTCAACCAAGAATTAGGAGAAGTGCAAATTGTAGTGCTCCAAAATCTTACAACTACGGACTATTTACTGTTAAAAGAATATATGGGATGTGAACAGTCCCCAGGAATGGGTTGTTTTAATTTGTCTGATTTCTCTCAGACTGTTCAAGTTCAGTTGGACAATATCCACCATATCATAAATAAGTTTTCACAAATGCCTAAGGTGCCTAACTGGTTTTCTTGGTTTCACCGGAGATGGCTGGTAATTATAGGTATGTTTTGGTTATGTAACTGTACTCCTATTATGTTAATGTGTGTGCACAATTTAATTAGTTATTTAAAACCTATACATGCTGAAGTTACTCTACAAGAAGATATGTCAAAGAAATAATCAATCTTCCCATGTTTTCTTCCGCCTGCTACTTCTATAGCTTTTCTTCTTCCTTCCTAATTACAACCCCTAAATAGAATTAGTGCCTCATATCGTATTTACCGTGTATCACAATTCTTCCAAGTGGTAAAGATACCTACCTCAAGACAAATGCTGGGCATAGAAGCCACAGGGCATAAATATGCAAAGAAGTAAAAAACTAACCTTTTCAAACAATAAGGCTTCTCTCTCACTTACCAACTTTACATCTCCCTGTATGGCCCCGGAAGGTGACTGGTTAGCCAGAGATGGGTAAGATTCCTCAAGGGAGGAACAACCTAAGACAGGCACAGTCGCAGGGAGGCTATCAGGTGAGAAATTGGGGATCAACAGAGGTGAGGCTTAGAACCTCTCCCCCTCTGTTCTGAGAGAAATCTTCTGCATCCGTGGATGTTTTATTGCCCTTGTCTAGCTTGGATTAACACATAGTCTACAGGCACACACCTGATCATTTACATTTGCTCTCTTACAACACTAACCTATGTTTTCTACCTTTATCTTGCATCTACCTACCACTTCAGCATTTTATTAAAAATAATAATAATAAAGAGAGAAATGTGGCATCCACATGTAAATCAAGTATAAAAATCAAACAAATATTCATATTTGGACTGATTGTTTATAGTTCATAATGCATGATCAAAACAGAAAGTTTCTGTGATGACTGCCCTTGTACTGTTCACCATGTAACTTATTCACTATGTAAGAATTTGTTCTCCATGTAAGAACTTGTTCGTTATGCTTCAGAAGATTGGAGACTGATGAAAATTAGGCTTGGGGTGGATTAATGGTTGTGCATTGAGCATTGACTCCCCTATACAAAATTTTATTGTTGTTAACAACCATTTGATCAATAAATATGAGAGATGCCCTCACAAAAAAAAAAAAAAAAGTACACACTTCCAATTGTAAAATAAATAAGAACCGGGATGTAATGTATAGCATAAGGAATATAGTCAAAATATTGTAACAACTTGGTATGGTGATAGCTGGTACCTAGAATTATCATGTATATAAATGTTGAATCACTGTGTTGTACACCTGAAACTAATGTAATACTGTGTGTCAACTACCCTTCAATAAAAAATAATTATCTAAAAAAAAAGAAAAGAAAAAAAAAGAAATAGACTAATAGATATGTAGATGAAACATGTATGACAATCTGAAAGTCTGAGATACACATTAAGCAAAATGGGCTCCACCCACACTGTGGTAGTATCCCCAGAAAGCAAAGAAAAAAAGTGTTAACAAGAACAGAACGAGTTGAATATAGTATCTAAGACAGCGTAGCCATTTAAGAGTTGATGATAGAAGAGTCCTATAATAAAGTCAAAGCATATTAAGGGAAATTTCAAGTGTGAAAACTGAAAAGGCATTTTTATCAAAGTATGAGTAACAAAGCTGCCAATGTTAAACTTTTATCACAATTAGAACAAAGTCTTTTCCAAAGTTCAACATATGCAATAGAATAAAAACTGTAAGTAGCTAAAGAGAAGAAATTAGAGCATGATTTTCAGTCTGCAGATAATTGGCTTTTTAAGAAACTGAAAATATTTAAGTAGGGCTATTTAATTTTAGTTGTGATATCTAGAAAGATGCTTAAAGTTTAAAGCTTTACAAACCTAAAATGAAAGAGTGGAAACCTAAAGTAAGAATGTAAAAATTTATATATATATATATATATATATATATATATATATATATATATATATATATATATACCACATACATATAAATATATACATGCACATACATGCACACAGAAGTAAGAAGGATGAAAGAAAATAAAATGTTAACTAATGTGTTGTGCCATTTATGTTCTTTTTTCAATTTTAAATAGAATTTAATCAACAAGATAATTACCAGAATATAAAATAAATGCTACTACCCCCTTTAATGTAGTCAACTGGGAAATTGTAATTATTCTAGTTACATTGTCAGCGTTTTGTTTTTAAATAAATATTTTCTCTTCCCTGGGATAGTGGTTAGTCTCAAACTATTTCCCTTGAGAGCAGTTTTGAATTTTGGAAATGAAATCACTGAGAGCAAAGTCAGCTGAAGGCATGTAGTCTATGTGTCCTTGGAAGTCATCTAGCTAACCTCCACCTGGAAGAATGGAAGGAACTCTAGTGTTTACTAAGGACACTTTTGATTGCAAGTGACAGAAGCAGAGCATAAATTGATTTAAACAGCAAAGGGAATTTATTGGAAGGAAGCACTTCAAAAAGTTGAAGGAATAGCTACCAGAACTAGGTCAACTCATGGGACTTCTGGTATGCTTATCATCTTCATTTTCTGACTCTTCCTGTGCAGTGGAGAAACCGCTAGAGGCCATTTTGTGATGGCGACTTTAGTGCTTCAATGGTAAACTAGGAGAAGGGCACTCATCCCCATTGCTGTAGCAGAAAAATTAGTGAGGAAGGACACTTGATCAATGGATTAATGTCCATTCTTGAACCAATTTGGGGGAATGGAAATGTAATCTTTCGTTTATTTCAATTGATTGTGTCTTTACCCAATAAGCAGAGAAATAGGATCTGTTACCAAGAGAGGAAGAAGTGTCTTGACTAGACAAAAACATTAGCCACCACAATCGTGTATGTCAACATATCCCTTATATCTAACTACATAAGACATTTAATAGTTAGTTGGAAATGTTTGGATATCTTAACAGCATGTCCAAAACCAAGCCCATAGTTTTTTTGTCTCCTCTTTCCATACAAGATACCTCTTCTCCCAATATTCTCTCTAGAGACCTTTTGATAAAAAAACCTAAACCTTAGCAAGTTATTTAATCTTTTTGAGCTTCAGTTTTCCTGTCTGCAAAATGGGAATAATAATTCCTCATTAATAAAGTTATAATGAATTGAGTTTAAAAAGTGAAAAATCTCTAGTTGAATGTCTGCTGTGTAATAGGATTAAAATTCCTTTCTACTCCTTTTGCCACTTAAAAAAATCAATGCTTTTTAATAGGATATACTAAAAAAGTCCTTTCATTACTTGATTGTTATCTGGCCTTTCCAGCTTAAACTTTCTCTCTTCCTTGAATTTCTTTGTCACTGTTTGCAGTTCCCCTAACTACAACATGCTTCCACATCTTGTAGGTGTTGTCTTCGCTGCCTGGAACACTATCCCTGCCAGATTTCTCTATCCTCCTCTAATCTTTATCCATTTGGCAAATATTCAGTGGAGTTCAGATAACATGTGTAGCATTCTCTGACTCACCCAGTAAGTGAGAGTTAGAATCCTTTGCTCTTTATTCCCCTAGTACTGTGTTCATGCTATTATTAATGGCTCTTCCTATTTTTGCATTATTACTGTTTATTTATTACTTAGCCTTCAGCCTGAAACTTTGAGCTTCCTGAGGGTCAATACTAAATGCCAACTGTTGTATCCCATCCTGGGAGTTACCAAGACATCATGCAACATAGGACTTGGCTCTTAGTATATAGTAGCTGTACAATATATATTTGACCAATGCCTGAAATTTATATGCATGTCATTGATTATCTGGATTTGGATTTAAGTCAAAAGTGGCACATTGGTTCTTAAAACATATATATGTAGTGTTGAAATCAGTCAATTTCTCCTATTAAAATGGTTAGATGTACCATTTCTCTCATTTGTTGGATTTGCTCTTCTGCAGAGGTAATTGTTATCTATATTATCATCTGACTCAATATTTATCATGTCTAAGGAAGGCCCAAATATAGATCTCAATAACATGCTACAGGGATGCTTGCTTCTAGCTGTAGATTTGTTTACTTCTTTATCATTTTGCCAGAATGTCTCCATCCCTTTTTCAAGGCTGGTATAACAGACTATCCAACACCTTGTTAAAATGTCATTTTTATCAATTAACCTAGTAACCCATTCAGGAAAGGAAATGTGACTTGTTCAGTATGATTTATTTAAGTTAACTTCCTAAAACCATTATTACATGATTATTTAGAAAATCTTTGCTTAATGATACGATCCAGATTTTAGAGTCCATGAGTGTAATTGATATCACATTCACGGGTCCATATTCTGTTACTCACCATCTTTGCTATTCAGAAAGTGTTAGTAATCTTGCCCAGTGTTAGTCTTCTGGAGCTTCCTAATTTTTAGTAGTGATTCAGAGAACCCCAACACTTGCTCAGCAATCTCTCTTCAAAGTGTTTTCATGATACTAGGTTGTAAAAAGCTTCTATGACTGGCAATTACGAAAGACAACTCTTAAAATATTTTGAGCAATGTTTCTTCTGTTGAGTGATACTGCCTCATCCCCAGAGTAATCAGACGGTCTCCCAAGGTGAGCACTTTGAAAGACAATATTCATCTGGAATCTAAGTTGATGCACTTATTTTTCAAAAAGACAATCATTTTATCTCCACATTTATGAGTAAATGTAGTATTCATTTTCTCGGAGTTAGAGAGTACCTTAACAATCAACTCTAATTTTATGGATCAAGAGTCATATACTCTAAAAAATAAAGCAAATTGTTGATGATCACATATCTTATTAGTGGTAAGACTAGGACTAGATGCTGATTTCCTAATTCCCACCTGTGTCACAGGCATTCTATGTGAAAGCCACGTATGAGTTCAGAGAAGCTTCTTAACTAACCATATAATGTGGGAAATTCTGTTTACATGGATAATAAATTTCTTACCATTGAGTGATTTACAACTTTATATTCTCAAAGCAGTTCATGAACCACTATGTTAAGAACTGTTGATTTAGATCAAATTGGTAACCATAATTTCAAAGATTAAATGGAATAAAGTATAAAGGTAGTTTAAATATGAGTCTTAGAAATGTATTCTCATCATTATGAACTGCAGAAACAAAATTGGAAAAAGGAGTTTTAAGTTTTCACTGTATTACCATTGGGTCATACTCTTAAAATCTTATGCATTCATCAGAATTGTTCCTGAATATAATGATAGCCTAATCATCACTAGAGTGCAAGTTGGTTTATGAGAATTTGCATATTTGTTTTGTAAATGTTTCATGGGTGAAATTATTAATTAGCATCTAATTAATATTTGTGTTGCTAAGAACATATTTTTTAAACCCCAGAATCAAGAAAATAGAGAATAGTTAATTATCTATCACTGATCTCTTCTTTAAAATTCCTCATTGCTAAACTCAACAGCACAAAGGAGAGATTAATAAAAATAAATCTGAAGTAACTTAATCGCATTCTTTTCATTTTTCCCAATTACAGAGATTCTTTAACTGTGTCTTCATCTCTTCTAAAGCATTATTAAATAAATATTTTGTAAGCATTTAATAATCTTGGAAAAGATAATAATTGTTAGTACTTGAGAATAACACTGAAGAATTTCCCCCAAATGTTGGAATGATTAGAAATGCAATATGAATTAAAAAAACAACATCTAGGTGAAGTATGAACAACCCCAAGAACAATGAATTAGAAGAGTATAATGCAAAATAAAAAATATTTCTTTCAATCAGATGATCTGGGATAGTTCTACACTTGGTAGAGCTTACCCCAACCAGTATAATATATGGGCTTAGATTCAGAAAAGCTTGTATTTGAATCCTGAGCTCCATCACTACTTGCTGTGGAACAATGAGTAATTTACTTACCTCTGTATTTATTGGTTTTCTCATCCAAAAACTGGGAATAGTAATATTAAATGAAGTAATGCCTGGCAATTAAGAAGCAGTCAGTAAATTGTAAGCATTTTCAGTACACAAGCCATCAGTCTTAAGGCTGTAGTCCAGACGAGAGTAGTAAGTTACACAGGTAAGAGATGGAAATGAAGATATTTGCAGAAGATAAACAGAATGGTACATATAGACTAGGGGCAGTAGGTAAAGAACTTTGCTGTTACACTGTCCAGAGGAGAAGAATCTTGATCAGAAGACTTATTCTTATCCAGTGGCCACAGTAGAAAAATTCCTGTACCTATCCTCGCTGATAACTTTGGGGATATCCTCTAAATTTCTTCTGATTATAATTTGTCTTCTCAGATAATTGGCTCCATTGTAAGAGAAGATGCTAACTATACTGATTTGAATAGTCCAGATTTTGTGACAGGTGTCATTTCTCATAAACTAATGTATTGAAATTCTGAGGTCAATGTAAATCTCAAGACTTGTGCCTATTTTAGTCAGCTTTAGTCAGTGTCTGGTCACCTTTGTAATATGACAAGAGCAAATCTTCTTGGCAGTCCCAGTAGGGAGCTATTTAGTTCCAAGGGGGTCCTTTTTCAATCCAGAGTATCTCGCACTTTAGTGTTTACACAAATCACCTGGCAACCTTATGAACACACAGATTCTGATTCTGTAAATCTACAGGTGAAGCCTCAGATCCTGCATTTTTAAGAAGCTCCTAAGTGAGGCATCGCTGCTAGTATGCAGACTACATTTTGCATAATTGAGGCCTTAGATCAGTGGTTCTAAGTTAGAATCATCTAAACATTGTCCTAAAGTACACACTCAAAGCAATACTCCTACCTGCTGAGCTGGAGTCAACAGGGATGGTACTGTGGTTTTAAATAGTACCCAGATAATTCTAAAGGGCAGCTAGATTCAGGATGTATTATTTTAAGTGGCTTCTGCTGACAAATCTTCAGATTTCTACAAATATAACAACAACAGGACAAAACGAAACACATCACAGCACACCATTTGAGATATTCTCTGTGATCTTTTCTTAAGAATGCTATATCACTCTTACTGAGAAACATATAGAGTCTATTCTAAAGAATGTTGCTTTTTTATTCCCTACCCCATGGTTTGCTATTTATTTTTATAGTTCATGGATCTCTTAGACCCTGAGGTAGGGAAAGAGAGAAAACTAAAAAAGAGATAAAAAGTAGAAAAAATGACAATTATTTGATAAAGCACAAATGAATAATATATTAAAAAGAGCATTCAATATGGAATTATAGTGATAAATTATTTATTACTTTGTAGTATCTATTAGTCGGAAATCTCTATAGCAGGGGTTAAAAAGTGGTGGCCTCTAGACCCAAATTTAAACTGCAAGTATGTTTTGTTTGACTTAAATATTGTCGTTGTTGTATTGTTTGATAATGCTATTTGGATTTGAATACATTTAGGCACAACAAGCATTCAACCACAGATCCTTATACACTTTCTGATGTTATATGCATATTTATGTTACTGGCTATCCTATAGGTATTTGAGGTTTATTCCATACACACACACACACACACACACACACACACACACACACACACACGTATACATAGGTAGAGTTTTTTTTTCTATTTTTTTAAAGCAGACACTACATTTTGTTTTCATGTTAGCAGGACTAAGATAATTTATAGTAATGAAATGAATAAGAGGAAAAAGATTCAATACAGGTTAAACACAAATTTTTCTCTATTTCTAAGATTTTTTTTTTGGATCTAAATTAAAATAAGTTGTGTGAATCACACTTGAAAAGGAAATGATCAAGCTTCAGAGTCCTGAGTAATTTTTTTAAAGATCCTGTATTTTTAAAATTTTGAATAAGGTTTACTACATGTTCAAATAAAATACATTGGTTACACCATAAATGTGTTGAAATTAAAGTATTGAAACTATCAGTGCTTCATTTCTTTCTGCAAACCAGAAACATACTTTTTTGTCAACAGTTTTGTCAACTGTTACATACTGTCAGTTGTCCTGTAGTTTTCTTTGAGTAGTCATATTTAATTAACCTACCTTGAAATAATCATCTTGTTCATGCCTAAACTTTCTCCTGTCCAACCAATTTCCTAGAAAACAATGTATCAAGATCTAGATACTTCTTTTTTATTCAAAATAAGCATTATTTACATCTTATGTGCCAATTAGACCTTATGATTGTGTCATAAAGTCAGTCTTAGGGATTTCACTGAAAGGTAGAAAGACACAATCTGATATTACTGTCCCAACTCACATGTGTTTTTCAGGATATATGAACTTGTCATTTTCAAGGCAACTTGCTGCCTTGAAAAAAATATGATTAGGTGAAATTACAGTGTTTTATTTGGTGTTTACAGCTTAGAGTAGGACTTTTTTTAGCTTATTATTATTAATGAAACAGGTGTCACTTCAAGAAGCTTTTGAAAATTACATATAAGCTTTGTTTAGTTTATGATGAAATGATAGTTATAACAACTCATACAACCTTCTACTGACAAGAAAATTGTGCACAAAAACTCCCAAACTACAATGTCAGTCTCCTAAAAATGTTTTGTATCTAAAGCTGAAATATTGAGAGATTTTGCTTATAACTTGAGAATAAAAGCATTCTTAATTTTTAAAATGATAAGACTTCTTAGTTAAACCATGTCACATTTATGACAAGAGAAAAACTAGTTATTTTGGCAGCTTGTGACTTAATGAAGCATTTAAGTATCAATACAAGGCTTCATTAAATGGAAACATATGGCAAACCGTATCATTATTTAGTTATTCAAATGTTGAAGAACTGTTAGAATTTAACAATGTAAATAATACCTAGTATATGTATCCCTTCATTGCTAAATTTCAGAAAATATTGTAATCATTTTACATTTTGCTACTGTATTTACAACTATAATAAGAGTTGATTTTAGTGGTCATCATATGACATTCTAAAAGTAAGATGTGAACAATAGATTTAAAAAAAGAGAAAGAGCTTCAGCAGAAAGTAGTTTTCCTGGATTTCCTTTATTTGGAATAAGTCATATTTTTATCAAATTTATCATTAGTAAAATTATAAATCTCAAATTTAAGAGAAAAGTATTTACATTTCTAGACCTGTTCTAAATGGCTTTTCATTAATGAATAATACTGTTTAAAAAAAACAAAATTCAATTAAGTACAGACCTTATTGGGTTTATTCAGTTATTCATGAATCAGATAGCATCCAATATAGCAGATAGGAAGGAGCTGCAAAGAGCTGTATGAAAGTAAAGGCTTTTATAATTAGAAATGAGCAGGCACAGAGAAGTTATACTACACAAAAAATGAGGGTTGGCTATTGCAAGGTCACTTTTTTTTAGGGGATGGCAGGGTTCTATCAGATGACCTAACTGGTTAGGTGGTTCCTGGGTGACTGATTTAAGATTCCATTTCTGGGAGAACAGAAATCACAAGTTACCTGTCAGTTTGGTTACATGGGGATTAGCAATAAATGATTCCAATGTGGGTATGTTGTCATGTTTTTAACAATATGTATTAGAATAACAGAGAAAATATGTCTTATGTTTTCATGCTACAATCACCTACTCTGCCTCTATTGCAGTATTATGATTTCTAAGAAATATGTATTTGGTCATTCAGATGAAAAATGTATGAAAAATATTTGTTTGGTCTTTGTCCAAGGTTCCTGGCTAACAGCTCCTAAAACCCATGGGATTTCCTGTGATAAGAGCTGTAAAACTGTCTTTTTTATGTTAATGAGGTGACTTTTGGGGGCTGTTTGCCAGGAGAACCAACCCTGGGACTGGAGGGTTAGAACTTTCAGTCCCATCCCCTCTAAATCTCCCCCAAACCCCACCCCATAGAAGGGGAGAGGGCCTAGAGGTTGTTGACTCAATAGCCAATGGCCAATAATTTAATCAATCGTTACTGTAATGAAGCCTCCATAAAACTCCAAAGGTCAGGATTGGAGAGCTTCCAAGTTCGTGGACACATCCAGGTGCTGGGAGGGTGGCACACATGGAGAAGGCATGGAAACTTCACACCCTTTCCCCATACCTTGCCCTATGTATTTCTTCTATCACCTGTTCCTGAGATACATCCTTTTATAATAAACTGGTAATCTAGTAAGTGAAATGTTTCTCTGTTTTTTTTTATCTGCTTTAGCAAATTAATCAAACCCAATGAAGAGTTGTGATAACCTCTGATTTATAGCCAGTCTTTCAGAAGTTACAAGTAACAACATAGATTTGTGGCTGGCATCTGAAGTCCAAGGAGGGGATTGTGGGAACCTCTAATCTGTAGCCAGTCACTCAGAAGCACAGGTAACAATTTGAGCTTGCAACTGGCTTCTGAAGTAAGGGTGGGGTGGGGGGAATCTGGTCTTGTGGGACTGAGCTCTTAACCTGTAGAATCTGATACCATCTCGAGGTATGTGGTGTCAGAATTGAGTCGAATTCTTGTACACTCTGCCAGTTTTTGAGAATTCTGTGGGAAGCACACCATCATCCTCCACAACACACCCATACCCACACATGCATTGGTATTGGGACCAGGAACCCAAAAGATCTACACACTTAACAAATGTCCAATTATAAATCTCATATAGTGGTTCTCCAAGGAGGGATATGGTTAATCTAATCAGTAAAAGATAATTAGGTTATTTGGGGACATTTGAACAGCTCTGAGATATGTGTTCTCTCCCCTTTTTGTCATTTCTCCTGGGCACCACACTTGCCAAAGCCTAATTAAAATATTTTTTAAATGTTTTGCTTTGGTCAAGGTAAACTTTTGGATACACTCTGAAGGGTCTATAATTGCCAGATTTTCTACGTATATGGTAACAAAATTTCAACAGTAGTCCTTTATTACTCTACAAACACTTATTAAATCTTAATGAAGTAATGCTTTGTCATATAGTTATTAATAGAGCTGAATTGCTTTTAGATGATTTATATACAAAATTAAAGAAAACTTGGATGGAGTCCAGAAGCAAATGATTATACTCTACTTAGTATCATTGAAAACAGGACAATTTTATTTTATATCAAATCATCCATAAAAATTATTTTAAAGCACTTTAGAAAATAACTGTAAATGGTTCAAGAGAATTATTAAATAATGTAAGAGGAGAGAGAAATAAAATTTCAACAGTATAACCAAATGAAGGAACATATTTTTAGCTAAGAATTGAAATCAGAATGAAGGCAGTGATAGGAGAGCTGCTTTTTATAATAAAAGATGCATAGTGGGGGGAGGAGCCAAGATGGCGGCATGAGTAGGGCAGCAGAAGTCTCCTCCGAAAACCATATATATTTTTGAAAATACAACAAATACAACTATTCCTAAAAGAGAGACCAGTGCATACAGTACAACAGCCAGGCTACATCTACATCTGCAAGAACTCAGCACCTCACGAAGGGGGTAAGATACAAGCTGCTGCCTGGCGGGACCTGACCACTCCTCCCACCCCAGCTACCTGGTGAGGGGAAAAGAGTTGGAGTGGGGAGGGAGTGGTAGCCCAGGACTGCTAAATAACCAGCTCTAGGAATCCACACAGGGAGTGCAGGCACACATTGCATGGTGTGCTGGATATAAGAGAAACAGAAAAGTAAAATCTGCAAGTGGGTTCCTGCAGCCGGCTCCCTTGAGACAAAAGAAAAGCGAGTGCTTTTTGGAAGTCTTAAAGGGACAGGGCCTCACAGTTGGATGGAAGCATCCCGGCATACTCAACCCAGGAGGCTGGGAATTCTGAGGAACTTCAGGTGCCCCAGCCTCCTGGGTGACAACACACCCCTGAAGCCCCTCATGTCGATAGGCAGACTGCCAGTTTTTCCCCCGGCTGGCGCAACCCTGACACAGCAGCCGAGCAGCCAGAGAGCAGCTACGAGCACCTGCAGTGGCAGCAGAACAGCCAGAGAGAGGCTGCACGTGCCTGCAGCGCCCAAGCAGCCAGAGAGCAGCCATGTGCACCAATAGCAGTGGAACAGCCTGAGAAAGGCCTCGGGAGCCCACAGTGGCGGAGTACCTGGAGAGTGGCCGCACCCACAGCAACCATCCAGAATCTCCTCCCAGCACACAGACACCCGGGCCAGACCCAGAGGCTGCCACCAGCGTGCAGCTGCCTGGCACAGGAAGAGGAAACTGGGGCAAATTGCGAAGGGGCGCCATTCTCACAGGAAAGCACACCCGGCATGCCTGCCACTCTCCACAGGGCTCTGGGCTGTCCTGACGGCAACCCTGCCCAGGGCAGCTTAGGGGATTAATCCGGAGACTGCTCCAGGTGTGTAAGTAACTCACATAGGAAGCGGAGAAGGGCAAGGTGACCAACAAGCAGGAAAGGACTTTGTTCTCCCAGCTGACACACAAGTTATCTGCCTATAGTTACCTCTATCACCATGAAAAGGCAGAAGAATTTGGTCCACTCCAGAATTACCTAGACAACCCCCAAGAGACTGCCCAGGGAGATAGATTTAACCAATTTTCCTGAAAAAGAATTCAAAATAAAGGTCATAACCATGCTGATGGACCTGCAGAGAAATATGCAAGAGCTAAAGGATCAAGTTGGGAGGGAGAATACAGAAATAAAACAATCTCTGGAAGGACTTAAGAGCAGACTGGATGAGGTGCAAGAGGCAGTTAATGGAATAGAAATCAGAGAACAGGAACACAGAGAAGCTGATGCAGAGAGACATAAAAGGATCTCCAGGAATGGAAGAATATTAAGAGAACTGTGTGACCAATCCAAATGGAACAATATTCAGAATATAGGAGTACAAGAAGAAGAAGAAGAGAGAAAAAGGGATAGAAAGTGTCTTTGAAGAAATAATTGCTGAAAATTTCCCCAAACTGGGGGAGGAAATAGTCTCTCAGACCATGGAAGCCCACAGAACTCTCAACACAAGGGACCCAAGGAGGACAACACCAAGACATATAATAATTAAAATGGCAAAGATCAAAGACAAGGACAGAGGATTAAAGGCAGCCAGAGAGAGAAAAAAGGTCACCTACAAAGGAAAACCCATCAGGATATCATCAGACTTCTCAGCAGAAACCTTACAGGCCAGAAGAGAATGGCATGATATATTTAATGCAATGAAACAGAAGGGCCTTGAACAAAGAATACTGTATCCAGCACGATTATCATTCAAATATGAAGGAGGGATTAAACAATTACCATAAAAACAAAAGTTGAGGGAATTTGCCTCCCACAAACCACCTCTACAGGGTATTTTTAGAGGGACTGCTTTAGATGGGAGCACTCCTAAGGCTAGATAGATGTCACAAGAGAAAATAAAATCACAACAAAGAAAGCAGACGAACCAAATACAAACAAAAGGCAAAAAAGTAAAATTGACTAATCACAAAAGCAGTCAAAGGAAACACAAAACACTACAGAATAAAACACCTAACATATAAAGAATGGAGGAGGTGGAATAAGAAGGGAGAGAAATAAAGAATCATCAGACTGTGTTTATAATAGCTTAGTAAGAGAGTTAAGTTAGACGGTTAGATAGTAAAGAAGCTACCCTTGAACCTTTGGTAACCATGAATCTAACCTGCAATGGCAATAAGTACATATCTTTAAATAATCACCCTAAATGTAAATGGACTAAATGCACCAATCAAAAGACACAGAGTAATAGAATGGTTAAAAAAGCAAGACCCATCTATATGCTGCTTACAGGAGACTAATCTCAAACCCAGAGACATACACAGACTAAAAGTCAAGGGATGGAAAATGATATTTCATGCAAACAGGGAGAAAAAAGCAGGTGTTACAGTACTTGTATCAGACAAAATAGACTTCAAAATAAAGAGAGTAACAAGAGATAAAGAAGGACATTACATAATGATAAAGGGCTCAGTCCAACAAGAAGATATAACCATTATAAACATATATGCACCCAATACAGGAGCACCAACATATGTGAAACAAATACTAACAGAATTAAAGGAGGAAATAGAATGCGATGCATTCGTTCTAGGAGACTTCAAGACACCACTCACTACAAAGGACAGATCCACCAGACAGAAAATAAGTAAGGACACAGAGGCACTGAAAAACACACTAGAACAGATGGACTTAACAGACATCTATAGAACTCTACATTCAAAAGCAGCAGGACACATTTTTCTCAAGTGCACATGGAACATTTTCCAGAATAGACCACAAACTAGGCCACAAAAAGAGCCTCAGTAAATTCCAAAAGATTGAAATTCTACCAACCAACTTCTCAAACAACAAAGGCGTAAAACTAGAAATAAATAGTACAAAGAAAACAAAAAGGCTCACAAACACATGGAGGCTTAACAACATGCTCCTAAAATAATCAATGGATCAATGAACAAATTAAAATAGAGATCAAGGAATATATGGAAACAAATGACAGTAACAACACAAAGCCCCAACTTCTGTGGGACACAGCGAAAGCAGGCTTAAGAGGAAAGTATATAGCGATCCAGGCATATCTTCCTTCTTTAAGTAAGAACAGTCCCAAATGAATAGTCTAAAGTCACAATTATTGAAACTGGGAAAAGAAGAACAAATGAGGCCCAAAGTCAGCAGAAGGAAGGACATAATAAAGATCAGAGAAGAAATAAATAAAATTGAGAAGAATAAAACAATAGAAAGAATCAGTGAAAGCAGGAGCTGGTTCTTCGAGAAAATAAACAAAATAGAAAAACCACTAGCCAGACTTATCAAGAAAAAAAGAGAGTCTACACATATAAACAGAATCAGAAATGAGAAAGGAAAAATCATGACAGATACCATAGAAATACAAAGAATTATGAGAGAATACTATGAAAAACTATATGGTAACAAACCAGATAACCTAGAAAAAATGGACAACTTCCTAGAAAAAGTACAGCCTTCCAATGCTGACACAGGAAGAAACAAAATCTGAATAGACCAATTACCAGCAAAGAAATTGAACTGGTAATCAAAAAACTACCTAAGAACAAATGCCTGGACCAGATGGTTTCACTGCTGAATTTTATCACACATTTAATAAAGTCCTAATACCCATCCTCTTAAAGTTTTCCAAAAAGTAGAAGAAGAGGGAATACTCCCAAACTCACTCTATGACGCCAGCATCACTCTAATACCAAAACCAGGCAAAGACCCCACCGAAAAAGAAAATTACAGACCAATATCCCTGATGAATGTAGATGCAAAAATACTCAACAAAATATTAGAAAACCGAATTAAAAAATACATCAAAAAGATCATCCATCATGATCAAGTGGGATTCATCCCAGGGATGCAAGGATGGTACAGCATTCTAAAATCCATCAACATCATCTACCATGTGAACAAAAAGGACAAAACCATATGATTATCTCCATAGATGCTAAAAAAGCATTCCACAATATTCAACATCCATGCATGATAAAAGCTCTCAACAAAATGGGTATAGAGGGCAAGTACCTCAACGTAATAAAGGCTATATATGACAAACCCACAGCCAACATTATACTTACCAGTGAGAAGCCAAAAGCTTTTCCTTTAAGATTGGGAACAAGACAAGGATGCCCACTCTCCCCACTTTTATTCAACATAGTTCTGGAAGTCCTGATCACGGCAATCTGACAACACAAAGAAATAAAAGGCCTCCAGATTGGCAAGGAAGAAGTCAAACTGTCCCTGTTTGCAGATGACATGATATTGTACATAAAAAACCCTAAAGAATCCACTCCCAAACTACTAGAACTAATATCAGAATTCAGCAAAGTTACAGGATACAAAATTAATACACAGAAATCTGTTGCATTCCTATACACTAATGAACTAGCAGAAAGAGAAATCAGGAAAACAATTCCATTCACAATTGCATCAAAAAGAATAAAACACCTAGGAATAAACGTAACTAAGGGAGTGAAAGACTTATACTCTGAAAACTACAAGACACTCATGAGAGAAATTAAAGAAGAAACCAGTAAATGGAAACTCATCCCATGCTCTTGGATAAGAAGAATTAATATTGTCAAAATGGCCATCCTGCCTAAAGCAATCTACAGATTCAATGCAATCCTTATCAAAATACCAACAGCATTCTTCAATGAACTGGAGCAAATATTTCTAAAATTCATATTGAACCACAAAAGGCCCCGAATAGCCAAAGCAATCCTGAGAAGGAAGAATAAAGCAGGGGAAATTATTTTCCCTGAGCTCTACTACAAAGCTACAGTAATCAAGACAATTTGGTACTGGCACAAGAACAGACCCATAGACCAGTGGAACAGACTAGAGAGCCCAGATATAAACCCAACCATATATGGTCAATTAATATACTATAAAGGAACCATGGATATACAATGGGGAAATGACAGTCTCTTCAACAGCTGGTGTTGGCAAAACTGGACAGCTACATATAAGAGAAAGAAACTGGATCATTGTCTAACCCCATACACTAAAGTAAACTCTAAATGAATCAGACCTGAATGTAAGTCATGAAACCATAAAACTTTTAGAAAAAAACAGACAAAAATCTCTTGGACATAAACATGAGCAACTTCTTCATGAACATATCTCCCCGAGCAAAGGAAACAAAAGCAAAAATGAACAAGTGGGACTATATCAAACTAAAAAGCTACTGTACAGCAAAAGACACCATCAGTAGAACAAAAAGGCATTCTACAGTATGGGAGAATATATTCATAAATGACATATCAGTTAAAGGGTTGACATCCAAATTACATAAAGAGCTCAGTACTTCAACAAACAAAAAGCAAATAATCCAATTAAAAAATGGACAGAGGAGCTGAACAGACAGTTGTCCAAAGAAGAAATTCAGATGGCCAACATTCACATGAAAAGATGCTCCACATTCCTAATCATCAGAGAAATGCAAATTAAAGCCACAATAAGATATCACCTCACACCAGTTAGAATGACCAACATCCGAAAGACAAATAACAACAAATGTTGGTGAGGATGTGGAGGAAGGGGAACCCTCCCACACTGCTGGTGGAAATGTAAACCAGTTCAACCATTGTGGAATGCATTATGGAGGTTCCTCTAAAAACTCAAAATAGAAATACATTTGACCCAGGAATTCCACTCCTAGGAATTTATCCTAAGAACGCAGGAGCACAGTTTGAAAAAGACATATGCACCCCTATGTTAATCACAGCACCATTTTCAGTAGCCAAGAAATGGAAACAACCTAAGTGTCCATCAGTAGATGAATGGATAAAGAAGATGTGGTACATATACACAATGGAATATTATTCAGCCATAAGAAGAAAACAGATCCTACCATTTGCAACAACATGGTTGGAGCTAGAAAGTATTATGGTCAGTGAAATAAGCCAGGCGGAGAAAGACAAGTAAATGATTTCACTGGAGTATAAGAACAAAGAAAAAATGGAAGGAACAAAACAGCAGCAGACTCACAAAACCCAAGAATGGATTAACAGTTACCAAAGGGAAAGGGATTGGGGAGGATGGGTGGGAAGGGAGGGATAAGTGGGAAAAGGGATCATTGTGATTAGCACATATAATGTGTGGGGGGACATGGGGAAGGCAGTATAACAGAGAGAAGACAAATAGTGATTCTGTAGCATTTTGTTACACTGATGGACAGTGACTGTAATGGGGTATGTGGTAGGGACTTGATAATAGGGGGAGTCTAGTAATCATAATGTTGTTCATGTAATTGTACATTAATTATAGCAGAAAAAATACAAGTCACTATGAAAAAATAATAAGATTATCTGTAAAAGGAAAAATATTTTGATAGAGACATGCAGCAATTAAAATATAAATTGTAGAAAGAGTGTTACAGAGAATGCTTGACACAGTGGAACAGCTAATTAGTAAATTGGAAAGTGTTTCTTAAGAAATTAAGCAAATCCAACAGAGATAGATGAGGTTATAGTGTTAAAGAGAGATTAAGAGACATGGATGATAAAAGAAAAAGATTCGACATAGATGTATGAAGATCTGGGAGGACAGATAGCAAGAAGACACACATGGATTTTATATACATACATGTATATATATATATATATTAAAAGATGATTAAAAACTCCATCTTTAAACTCTCAACAATGACAGCAACTCAGTCTGCTACTAATAGATCCTTGCTGTAAGAACTCAAACGATAATTAAAGAAAGTGAATCCAGAAGTATGAATCAGAGTAAAAAAAGCAACAGTAAAAAGTATTGAGGATATTACGCAGTGTTTCCCAGGGCACATCACTAGTATGTAGTATTTTATCTGTTCATATCCTGTGAATGAGTGGTACAATGTATTCAGTAAATCATTGGTGTGTTTGTTCCATGGATAAATGAGTGAGAGTTGGATGAATGAATATTTAGCTTCAAATCATGGCCCTTTTACTGCACCACATAGTTTTTCTCAAAATTAGCTCCTCACTGGTGAGTATGTTTCTGACTTATCTATGTAAAAGGCTAATTAAATAAGTACTTTTTAATCAGGTTTAAAATTTTATGAGTCTCTTAGTGGGTGCACTGACACATCTGTAAACCTCAAACTGAAAAGGTTTCTATCTACTTATAGATCGATTCTATCTAAAACTGAACACTAAGATCCCCACTTATTTTTCAACTAACACATTTAACTCTTAGCATACATATCTTGTTTTATTCCATAGGCATTTTTTTCTTTTGATAGTATCTGGCTAAATATTATATACAGGTATAGTTGCTTAATACATTTTTAACTGATTTATTGAAAATTAGGTGCATATATAGGTAAACATTCATCATCTCCAACATAATGCCATTCTACTCAAAATGCATTTGCATATTCATTTACTGAACAAATATTTATTAAACATCAAGGTATTCTAATAGTGTATTAGGTAGAATATGGTAGAGATCCAAAAAATACCATTTTTGTACCCACAAAACTTGAAGACCAGTGTGAGAAACCAAAAAGACAGGCAAGGAAATAAAGCAATTAATAATTACAAATAATGCTCTATTCCATGAAGAAAATAAACATAGTGGAATAAACAAGAAAATATGTGAGTGGTCAGGTAAGGCTTTTCTAAGTAGGTGCCATTGAGACTGATGGAAGTATAGTAACCCCACCCGCATGGTTAGCAATAAAATAGTGAATGTCAGTAGGAGAATGTTTAATAACTTATGTGAGGGAGTTTCATAGACTTATTGATGGAGATTTTAAAGGTTATTCTTAACCTAGCATCTGAAAGATTCCTGCCAAAATACCATGTTCATATAACAAGCCAGAGAGGTGGGGAGCTATAGCCAATGTCTTACAAGACCATATACTAGAGAAGAATAAAAATCCTTATAAGTACAATTTAAATCCTTGTAAGCTTAATTTGGGAATTGATCAACTGCAATTAGAGAAATTAAAACATTTCCACAACTAATATAAAAATCAAGTATGTATCATTATGTTGTCCACTTAAAACTAATACAATGTTATATATCAATTATATCTTAATTTTTAAAAAGGGAAAAAAAAACATACCATTGAAAATAAAAAAGTCAAATATGATATAGTGAGGCCTGTACAGGAAGTGTGTGAAACACAGAAGAGGAGCAGCCAAAGACTCAAAAACTAGAATCATGAAGGAAAGAATTATTTGAAAGTGATTAAGAGCCATTCCTATTGTTTAATCTGACTAAAGAGAAGCTTAAATTAATTCTAAAACACTATTCTGCTTGTGTTAACTTGTAGTAAATATATTATAATTTTCTTCCCACAGTGTTAATTAGGTAATTCTGTTGACTTTGAGAGTCCTAAATTGAACCTGTCAGGTTTTGATATAATAAATAGTTGAAGACCTCCAGGTAAAATGATAATGCTACTTCTAATAATCCCTTTTCCAGGTTCTCATGGAAATCACCTAGGGAATGAAATTTTTAAAATATAACATAATTGAAAACAGGTAGAATATGACTCACACACTAGAAATGCTGATGGATTTCTTCTAGTACAGCAAGGCACTCCAAAGGAAGATATGAGAGATAAACCCTCCACTCTATCTCTTAAGAAAGGAGCAGTGTCAATTAAAATGTAACTCAGGCAAAGACAAAGACTTAAAGTGACTCCGAAGAAGAAAAGTGGGGGCTGAGGGCAAAGGCAGGCAACTGATAGACCGAGAAGTGCCTCATAGCCACAGGCTAAAATATGCAAAGCATCTGCACAGCAAGGCCTCAGGGTTCTCACAGAGGAAAAATCGGAAAACCTGCAGTGTGGGGGAACCTCTATCTGATATAGCAGGACTTTATGGTGGGCATTAAGTGCCAGGAGGCAGGACAGGTGCAGCCATACCTTGTAATTTTATGTGTACAGAGTTCAAGGCTATAAAGAACTTAGATATGTATCTCAACTTGCAGTTGTCTATCAAATAAGATACTTTCCATGTAAAAACACTTGAAACTTCTCTATCCTTTTTGAAAAGCTATCATGGTGACATTTTTTCTGGTGTGCTAATATCAATCCTAATCAGTCTTCTTTGATCACTCTTAACTTGATCCCTGTCCCTTCAGTTTTGTTGTCCTCTACTAGGACGTCATCTCTTCTTGCTCCCCACATTCTTCTGGAAATCCAGATGTCTTTTCAGAACCACAGCACTTGCATGCATGTGCATATATGCTGAAACACACACACACACACACACACACACAAACCGTTAAATATCAATAGATCTGTATGTAAAATTCCTCAGCCTTCCTTCCATTCCCGATCACCTACCTCTTGAACACTAATTTTAATTCTGAATTAATTTAATTTCCCCTAAAAGTATACACTCTAGTCTCTGGGCCTTTGAAGATATTTGCCTCACTACTTGCTTCCTCTGCCTTCTGCCCTCAGACTTTTATTCATCCCTGAGTACTTAACCTTTGATGTCATGTCCCCAAGAAACCTTCTCTTACACTGCCCTCTGCCCAAGTAGGTGCTTTGTATGCCCTCCATTGGCAAGCAGACTACATGCCACCATGCACTGCTCACGGTGTATTATCATTGCTTTAAATGCTTTTCCCCTGCAAGAGTGAGTTCCATGAGCATAGTAATGTTGTCTGACTTGTTTACAATTGTTTCATCAGGGCCCAACAGATTTCTTGTTGACATACTCAATAAATATTTGTTGAATGAATGAATAAATAGAAAACAAAATCACAATGAAACCTTCAAGAAAAAATGAGAATGACTGCTATTAACGAACATACAATCATGGTAGTAAATATAAACTAATATCCTCCATGAAATGTTTGAAACTCTTATGTTAGATTAAAAAATCTAACTATATGTTGTATAACTACACCTAAAATAAGGTAACAGTAAAATTAATTGATGAGCAAAAATATTTAAGACATGAAAAATACAAAGAAAGAAGGTAAAGTATTAGTATTGGGAAAAATAATAATTTAAGGACAAATTACTAAATGAGACAGTTTTCTAAAGGTATCTACAATGAATATACAATTACATTAAAAATATTTGCATTCTAAATTACATATCAACAAAATATTTCTTTAAATGGATTACTATGTGTGGAAATATATTTAGAAGACATAAGTATGCACACATATGTATGTTAGGTAAATTATAGTGTATAGAACATAAGTTTATCTGAATGTATACAA
This sequence comes from Manis javanica, assembly GCF_040802235.1. Taxonomy (NCBI): domain Eukaryota; kingdom Metazoa; phylum Chordata; class Mammalia; order Pholidota; family Manidae; genus Manis; species Manis javanica. The sequence continues at coordinate 68,867,060 of NC_133163.1, forward strand.
CTTACTGTAACAGAAAAAATACACATTTTTATGTACCTGTAGTTACAAAGATAATCATTTACATAATTTAATGTTAAATATAAATTTAAAAAGTTTAATGTACTATAATACATAAATTTAATACATTAAAATGATGGATGATAAATGCCACATTTTTAAGAAATAAAAAGGAGATTGCAAAGTAATGACAATAACAACTGTAATTCAATACTAGGAAATATATTAATAATATTTTTCTACATATCAAAAAAGATGTAATAGGATTACCTCAATATATGCCAGAAAGGAATTTGGGTTTGATTCTAAAGTTTTTTTTAAAGGAGCAGTTTGATAGAAAAATTATTGAAAATGCATATCTATCTAAATTCAACAGTATGATAATGGTGAAAATACTGAAGGCATATTTAGTGAAATGAGGAAAACACAAGAATGAGTCAACCACCACCATTATTTAAAATCTTCTCAGTCTAGCAAAAACAATAATAGGCCCTTCCATGCCACATTATTATTAAAGTCTAGAACACTAAAGTTAAAAAGAATCAAGGTAGGAGGTGGAGATTTTGGATTACCTACAAAGGATTAAGTTTTCAGGCTGGTATCAAACTAGCTTTTCATGACAATACCTGCTAATAGATGTTAAAATCTTTCAAGTTTAGAGAGAATGGTTTTTAGTCTGGGGTTTTCTACCCAATCAAACTGGCAACCAATATGAAAATAAGATTAAACCATTTTCAGATTTACAGTAACTCCAAAATTCAATTGTATGTATCCTTTTGGAGAAGAAAGGCAACACAGTAGAAAACACTGGATATGAGAAGGAATGGAACTAACCCTGTACCAGGTCTAGAAAACAATCCATAAATGGTAAGGATATAAGATGGAGTCCAATAATAATGTAAAAAGGAAAAATGAATGGATTGATTATTGGAGCTGGATAATACTAGACATATTCAATTAGACGCTCTGGGAAAACATAGAAAATGGAAGACACAGTCTGAATATGGGGCAAACTAAAGAAGATTTGAGTTTGAACAATTGGAGTAATGTAAGAAAGACAAGACTATCAAGGGAGATTAGGAACACTCTGAGTGGTAGAACCAAATCATCAAACCCACAAGGCAAAAGGAAAAGAAACAAAAGCACCAATGTAAACACTATTTACAAAACCTAGGATATCAATGCAGAGTAAGAACTTTTGGTATTTGTGGGTAAAATTGCAATATTTCCAGACTCTCTCGCCTGGCTTTAGTGCATTTGCATATCAATAGGTAGTCACAAGGGCGTTGGGTGGCTTATCTGGACCAGAGCGTTTGGGTGGAGCTCTCTTCTGCTGCAGCCTTGTCAAGAGAGGAGAGGTGGGATGACTGCTTGTAAGAAATAAACGGGTGTCTTAACTTTATTTCTCCCTTTGACTGATTCCGGTTTCAAAGGTATTTTGCCCCAGGATTTTCATCCCAGAGTTACAGTATTAATCTATAAAAAGTAAAGAAATCTTATAGTTATAAATTAGAATGCAAATGTCATCAATCTTGATGATGGAAAATTTAGAGCAGATGATATAATGTTAATAGATAGAAAAGGAGACAAAAATGGGGAGAAATAGTATGCTAATAGTCCCTTTTTTCAAAATGGGGAGGTAATAACTACAGTTTAGAAGTGGTGAAATAATATTTGATATGTATAAATAAGATGTTATTTTTATATAAAGTATATAATACTATATTTCTTAAAAGTTTTAAATAGTAAAAGAAATTTAAATGGAATCTCAAAGAAAGGGGAAAAAGAAAAATAAAAGTGAGCTAAATCTTCATTACTCATGTCTAGAAGCAGTAGCCAACATCTCAGTTTAATAACTCAAGAACTGGTAATTAAAGCATATTATTTAGAGCCATAAAAGAGTCTACACATAAATGGTTAACACTGTCTCTGTGGAATTGGACTGAGAATATGGAGAATAGAGTAGAATTCTTGCTTATCATTAAATAGCCTTTAATACTATTTTTAAAACTATTTTTATGTTTTGTTCTGATCATTTTTTTAGAGAGGTTCCTGGACCAGATGGATATCAAGTTAAAATTACAGTGCATATATAAACACCACTATGGTATCAAGGTTAGAGGAACTACATATACAGAGCCCTTTAGAGGGACTGAAAAACAGAGCCCTTACAAAATGATGCCTTATAAAGGGTGCATTGTCACACATTATGTTTTCTCAAGCATTCACAAGTCCATGTGAATAAAGAGTTAAAAATGATCTTACAGTCGCAGGTTTGCAGTCACTAGGGAAATCATAGAATAGTAGCTTAACAACCCTCTAAGATCAGCACTCCAGCAGTGAATTAGGCACTTGTGTAATGCTATTATTCAATTGTTTTGCTGAAACTGAAATGTGACAAAGATATGGGAAGCTGGAGAAACAAGTGCAGAATAAGGAAGTTTAACAATTAGTTGAACACTGCACTATGAGGCAGTAAGGGGGAAAAAACCCAGCAACCCAAAAATTTATTTTCTCTTCTTGCTTAAGAACAGGTCATGTCAGATAAACAAAGGCTCAAATCAATGCCCATATGACCGACTCACAGAAGGACTGAGCATGAATTACAGTCTCTCATCTCCAGCTTTTAATGACACCTCCATATGGTTTATCCTTCAGTGAGACCATGGAGTTGTGTTAACAAGCTTGCAAGAGTTGGCTGGTTAGTTGGCAGGAGTTACCTGCCATTAGCTATTTAGAGTTTTGTAAATTAAATTACAGTTTCTGAGAGACCCCTCCCTCTTCACTCCAAAACGTGAATGAGTCATTCTCTCATTAGCTGCCTGCTTTCAGCAATTCGTAATTACAGATTGTATCTCTGTTAATCACTTGACAAATGATAGATACATCTCTGCCAACAGGTTTACTGAACTTAGTTTATTTTGAAATCATGTCAAATGAATCTAATGGAAAAGTTTGATTTTGATCGCCTACTTCGGTTTTCCAGATTTGTAACCTGAATTTTAACTTCTGTTTCCTTTTCCAGAAGAAATCCAATATAACTTGGATTTCACAAATAATTTTATTTCAGGAACATAGTCTTTGAGGTATGCTTAGAGGCACATTGCTGTACACTAGTACTTGTGAATGTGTTTCTGGCTATGAGAACATTTGACAAGGTTCTGTCCATAAATTGTTTTAATGTGCTTTCAGTTACATAATTTACATCTCTTTCTTAAATCTTGTGCCCCTCCCCCTACACCCAAGAATTGTTAGGGGAGGGGTCTAGGGGAGTAAAGAATATAGTGTACTACAAAAAATGTCTTTTAGTAAGCCTGGCGGCACCCTCAATTTTTCCAGGCAAGCCTTCATTTCAAACAAAAGACCAGAAATTATGGCTGTCTGATAATCTGTGAACAAGAGCAATAGAATGTATGCTCCAGCTTTATAAATAAGAAAAGCACTATATAGTACATAAGCAACTGAAAAAAAAAGCTCTAGCCTCTTTGCTATGCTGGAGCCTGTGTTACATCATATTATTCCAACACCTAATTTGCCTCCCTACCTCACCCATATATGGTAGCTGCTTGGATACTTCAACAGTGAGTCTAAATTAAGCACAAGCTCTGACTTCACAAAGAAACCACTGAGCTTCTATTAAGTATTTTAGCAGAGAAATAAACACAATCAATCCCTTTAGTCTTAGTCCAGTTGTCAGCTTTAGAGGCTCTCCTCCACCACCTCTGCTTATTCCATTTGTGTTATTTCAGAACATTATAATTCTTAAGGTCCCTGTCCTTCATGGCAAAATCCAATAGGGCATTATCACTGTGAAGAAGAAAATAAATGGCAGTGTCTTTTGTTACCTTTCACTACAGAGCATTCTGTTTGCAATTCAGATTGAACAGGAAATGATAATATCAGGACAAAAGGTCAAGGTATTAGCAACTGAAAATGTAAGATGGCATCCTTTTCTCAAAAGAAATGAGATGTGGTTTAGAGCTATCTTCACTTAAAGTGGTTCCAAATAAAACACAAACTTGTAAGATATCAGAGAGAATATCTATAGGGGAGAAAGTAACTATTCAAAGACACAAACTTCAATTTCTTAAAATTAATCTGATATCTGACAGTCATTGAGTCATAATACAGGCAGAAGATCCTTGTCTTAGTGTGCTGTGCTGGAAATAGCTGATTGCTAGACAAAGTACAAGGTGGGAGGAAATAAAAAAAGAGTAAGTGACTCTTCTGAGAAGAATTAATCTAGACTGCATGTTGCAAACACATGCATTAATAAGTTAACATTGTTGTAGCTTATATGTATTGGTCAAACTTTTCATACTCGAGTATGAATTAGCCAAAATGGACAGGTATGACAAACACACAGGTTCAGATTCTATATATTTTCATGAATTGAATATGACAACCTGTATCAAATTCAAAATATTGCATTTCCCAAAGTTGGACTATCTTAATAGCATAAGTCTTAGCAAATTGACCCCCCAAAATTTCTCTTGTCATTTGAAAACCATGTTGAACAAATGCTTTTGAAATAGCTGTCATCTAGTTCATCTCTAAGGTACCTAATTCTAATTGTCTTCTTTTTGATGGTTCCAGTGAAGGCTTTTTGGATTTTTACTTGACTAAATTACATCAGTCTCAGACTGTTGCTGGATTGGTAGGTACGAAATTTATCCCATTTCTTTTCTTCATTTACTTACATCCATTCCTCTGAAAGAAATTTGTATTTAATACACATACAGGAACAACTCAGGGAGAAAGGGAGATTTACAGAATAAATTATCATAGAACATTTGATCTTATTGGCCTGAAGTTACATAAGCAGGTGATAGCATTTCATCTGATTTCCAGGCTAGAATAATCAAGGGGAAAAAAGAGATAACTGTCTCTAGTGTTTCTTGATTCAGGTCTCTGTTTAGATATCACCTGCTCAGAAAGGTGTTTCCTGACCCTGATACCTAAAAGAGAAGCCCCTTCCCTCCTTCCTTTAGTTATTCTTTATCCTCTTAATCTGCTTTATTTTACTTTTTAGTTCTTAACACCACCTGGCATTGTTTGTTTACCATTTGTCTCTTCATTTGAACTTAAACTCCACGAGCGCAGAAACTTTTGTCCTTTGTGGCTCATCACTGAGTCATTAGGGCCCAGAGCAAAAGCATGTGACACAAAGTAGAGGCTCAACATACATTTGTTGAATGAGTGAATGTGTGTAGTTCATTTTGGGTATGTTAAATCAGTGCACAGCTTTTTGGGTAGTCTTACATAAGTGTACAAAATGTCCTGTCATCAGTCTTTCTGTTTGAATACCTAGATATGCTCCTGGACAAATATAAATGTAGACGGTGAATGAAGGACTAATTCAACACACCATCATCTTTTATGAATCCTATTGAAAAAATTTATTTCAGGTTTTGATATTAGGAATATTCTCCTGAGTAACTGATTTGTTTTTTGTTTAATTGATTTATTCATCATGTTTACCACTTGAACTGGCTGCTGAAAAATGGAGTATGATCTATGCAGGCCCTTTTTTTTAATGTGTAAGCAATTTTAACAATTTAATGCTACTATAGTTAGATAGTGATACCATTTGTACACATTATATATTACATATCAGCACTTCACAGATGAAGAAACTGAGGTTCATTTCACTTAAGCAACTTGCCTGTGGTCAAGGCACCTAGGAAGTGTCAGAGCTGTCCATGCTCTTGACCATAAACTGTGTAGGGCTTTATAACATGCCTTTTTAATTAGCCTAATTAAAGTCTCCATTGTATATTTTTTTTGTTTCCTTGATATGTTAGACATTCAGGTAGTCAGAGGCATGGCTAAAAGTACTGGCTCTGGAACCAATTGGCTGAGTTTGCCCTTCACCATCTGCCCAACCTTGGGCAGGTTAGTTAACATCTTTCACCTCCATTTCTTCACTTATAAAATGGAGATAATTTTAGTACTTACATGATGAACTCACTCATCCACCATGCTCTTATAAGGATTCAATGAGTTGAAACACAAGAAGCACTTGGAACAGTGCCTGGCACACGTTAAAGGCTCAGTGACATTAGCTATCATTTTTATCCAGCATTTTAAAGCCTTTCTGGAACAAAGTGACGCAAAATAAAATTTTGAAGTGCTAAACATATCAGATGAACCACTTTGTGAAGGTACTTTGTGAAGTGCTAAGGAGATATAGATTAACAAAGGAAACACATTAAGATATTTTGCATGTGGTATGGGAACACAGAGGGAGATGTGATATAAACTGAGATTTCACAGAAAGGGTAGCCTCTGGACTGAAAATGAGGGCAGAGTTAAGAGAGGAAACAGCAGCCTTCATGGCCTGGGGGAGCTTAGCTGCTCCAGAAAAGTCAGAATGTGCCTTGAAGAATTAGAAAGCCAGTAGTATAAGATCAGAGATGTGGCTAATATGGTAGGCCTAGACTACATCTCAAACAATTACTAAATTTTAGTTCCTCCATATTCAGGTGTTCTTTCCATTTTTCTGGATTGAGAGGAACCTTCCATCATTCACTCCCTGTCCTCAAAGCCAGAGGTCAACTCCATTAGGAAGGTAGTTCCTGTGATTTAGTCTGACTTGTTCCTGGGGTATTTGAGAAATCTTTCCCTTAAAATAGATTTGTGCTGTAACTGGTGCTCCTGATAAATGTATGAGGTGTCATTTCAGTGAGAGGTTGGAGTCTTACAACACTTTGCTTTGTGAGTGTTCTTTCATTTCACTCTCTAATCCATTGCCTACAGAAACAAATCCAGGTGTTTCTTAAACTATTTGAATCATCTCCTGTAGTAATTTATTCCATATGTTTATTGCTCTGTGTGTGAAATAATTTCATCAAGTTCCTTTTTTTTCTTTGTCACTGCATTCAAATCAGTCAGCAGCAAAATCCCAATCCATGAGTAACACTTTTAAAAACACCAGCTCCCGTGCTGAGGGAAGCCAAGGGATGTTGTAGCACATGAACAGAACAAGGAGAAAAGAACAACAAGCAATTGGGACTTGATGACATTAGTTGAAGAGAAAAAGAGAATTTCAGGAATACCTAGCAGGGGTTGGAGGAGCAGCTTCGCTCAGGTTCTTACTCAATTTTGCATTTCCCCAGGGTATCAATTTTATGAAACAAAGTGATGGGATGATTTCTATCACTTGAGAAGCTGTGTTAGAAAAATTTGATGCACCGGCAACAGCAAAAATTGTTATGGTAGGAATCAAATTGGTGCTTCCTTGCTGGAAATGAACGAAGCACTAGTGCCTGTCAGTTCATTTCTGAGTTTTGCGTTTCAAACTTTCATTTGAGAGGGTGGGAAGAGATTTAATGGAAATATGAATCACTGTTAGAAGAGGACTATATTTTAAACTTTGATTTCATAGTTGTCTCCATGTAAAGAAGAAAATTATTCTTTATACTTAGAAGTAAAAGCACTGTCAGTTCTAAATCTATTAATGAGGGTGGGAAGGAGAAGGGGAAAGAACAGGGAGAGGGTTGTGCAGTATGTACAAAAATGAATGGATTTGCAATTAGTAAATAAAATGATTATTCCCAAATCTATGTACTGCATACACTATATTATGGTAAAAAGATCTTAAATGACATCTTTTGCAATTATGAAAACTTTGTTTTTTAATCAGCTTCCACTAACATTCTCATCTGAGAGATTGAAATTTGCTAACACATTTCACTCCTACCCTTTTGTTAAGGAAACCTTTTGCTGAAGTAATTGTCACTGTCATTTTTTAGAGACGTTATCATTGTCTCTATAGAAAAGATACCCATGCATCACAGATGATGGTAAACACTGGATTCATTTTGTACATGGAAAATTAAAAAAATGCTAAGTTGCAAGTTGCTGGAAAACCCACAAAACATATACTAAGGATTAATGATTGGAAATTATGGTCACTGTGACAGTTACAACCTTGGGAGTTAGGCACCATGTTTAGCACTGTATATATACTATCTTCTAAAGCCCTATGATGTCATTATAATCATCCCTATTTTACAGATAGGAACATGAAGGCACAAAGTAAAATAGGTACCAAGTGGCAAAATTAGCATTCCAACCCAAAGCCATCTGCATCTGGGGCTTAAGTTTGTAGTTATTTTAAGTTGTGCTCCAAGGTACATTAAAATAATATTACTTCAGAGATGATTCTTATACAAATAATTGAATCTGGCTTGTAACTTTCTTAAAATGTTCCTTTGAGGCTGAAATTTTCTATACTTGGTGTCCATCCAACTGTGTGGTGGCAGGAGGCAAAGAAAATACAGCAAGTTCTGGTGGAGGCAGGAACAGATTTTAGGATTCTGTTTGGATTTTGAGACAGGCTGGAGCCTGGACCAGAATCCAAATCCTATTGAAACAGAGTTGTGTCTCTTCCTAACAGTGTAGAGAAGGAATTTCCTTAGAAACTTAATTCAAGCACAAAACCTGACCGGAAACTAAGTAAGTAAATAAATAAATAAATAAGCAGGCAAAATTCATGCTTATCTTTTGGTCCAGATTGACATTTAGATGATAGATTATGTTGGTTTTCTCCATCCTGTGAACATTGGACTAGAATTCTTTAATCCTTGAGTAAGAATGAACATTTACTCTCTTTTATGTAACTACTGAAGGACCCTTCACTCCTAAATTAGAGGAAGGTCATAGGGTTCTATTCAGTGAATGTCTACAGTGTGAATTTAAGATGACAGTGTATGCATTCCTTACAAAGGCCCGAGGGTTGTTTCCCTTGTTTCTCTTCCTCTCTGCCTTCACCTCTGGTATCCTGTCTTGATGTGTGTGTTAGCCCTGAGCTGTTCATGGGCTTTTGTCTACAGCCTGGCCTAAAGGAAGCTGGAACACTCAAAGAACAGAGTGGTGAGAGAGCCCTCTATGTGTAGGTCTTCTTTATTAGATAAAACAGACCAACAAAATCTCCACTCTCACATATGGGTGTTTCCATATCTACAGAATTACTTTGAAGGTACCTGAATCATGCTCTTAACCTCAGCAGTGTCTATCTTTTTGCTGAATCACTCTTGTACTTGTCACTGATGCCCCTTGTGCATGATTCTGTGACTTCACTTATCAACCTGTATTGGGTTCTTTTGTTTCCAAGTCAGTTTTCTCCACCCCCCAAAACTGATATTTCTAAGACATGACTTCTTCAGTTTTATACCTGGAATATGCTACAGAAGGCAGTTGCTTGTTAAATGTTGTTCACTGAACCAGGGCATGCAATCAATCAAAACCTTCTCTTTTTAAACATCTTAATTACTTAACCAGATTCCACAAAAAATAAAATAATCCATTTCCTTACATGCTCAAATAAATTCATAATTAAAATGTTATGAACATGCACACTTATACATTTGTAGCATTTATTAGAAATGGAAAATACAATCCAAGATTTTGAATTAATTAGACAATATTCATTCAGCAAATCTTATTGATCATCTACTATGTACAAGCTCCTAATCAGGATTGACCAACAAAGTTAGACAGAGATCCCCACCCTCAAAGAACTTAATTTTGGCAAAAAAGATAGACAATAAAAATAAGAAATAGCTAAATTAGATTGTATGTGAGGTGGTAAGTGTTACAGAAAAAAGTAAAAATGGGTAATTGAGAAAGCCAAGAGAAAGAATGATGTTCAGAGTGGGGGAGATTATGGGCAAGCTCAATATGAAGTAGGATAGTCAAAGTAAGCTTTAAGGGAGAGTAGCCAGCTGGGCAATAGGCACAGAGGTGATGGGAACAAGATCATTTAGAGCCTGGTGGGCAACTCAAAGACTTTGCCTTATAACGTAAGGGAAATAAGCCAGTGGAAAGTCTGAGTAATGTGATGTGAGCCACTTTTTAAAAAGATGACTCTATATTGTGTTGAGAACAGACGGATGGAGACAAGAGTAGAAGCAATGATTACGAGAGAAAAGACGATGGCTTGGCAGAGAGGGTTGGTGCCAGTGAAGGTGGTGAAAGTGGTAAGATTCTGAGTATATTTCAGAAGTTGCATTCTTAGAATGGAGGACCTTGAACAAATAAGTTTATCTATAACCTATGATATCACCAAGGATTATGAGGTTTGTCTTAAAACTCATGACTAAAGGGAAACATAATGAACATGGGAGATGTTTCTTTAATAAACAGATGTTTATTATATTGGAACCTGAAACTACATCCTTAGACAAAATAGCTTTAGTGTTGGGGAAAAAATACACACACATATATATGCACACGTTTACATGTACATGTACATCTGTATGCATGTCTGTAGATACAGATAAACAAGTAGAAATAAACAATCCACACTTAGAATTTGCTTTATTATTCTTTGGGTTTTGTGAGTGCCTCTTTGTTAAGTGGAATTGAAGCAAAAGCACTGTACTCTTGAGCACTGACAGGGAGATTTTTCATGATACTCTATATTGTCTCACCTGGTAAAAAGCATTAGGCTTATTCCTGAGCATCTAAGAACAAGATAGGGCAGTTTTAACAGGAGATGGGCAAATAATCTACAAGGAAAGCCAGCCAGGGAGACTCAGAGGAATGGGCACTGACAGGCACAGGACTACATCCAGGAGTGTCAAGATAGGCCTGATAGCTGATGTGCAAGGTGGGACTGAAGATGAGACTCACCTACCTGCCAGTTTGTTGAAAGCTCACCTATGGAGGCACACTAGCTGAGACAGGCTATCAGGGTATGATTTGCTTCAAAAAAATTCCTTAGCTTGAGAGACCTGAGTTAACCTCCATGGGTAGAAGCTGTACTCTGAAACCAGGCAGAAATTGAGTGTTTGACAAATTTGTGCTAGTTTGACTATTAAAATCCCTAGTCATGGATAATAATGCAAAGCTCCTTAGAGGGCAAAATGAAAAGCTATCAGAAAATAATATTTGCTTTCATCTGCTCAGATACAATGCCGAAAGCACCCTCTTGTTTGTGGTTTCTTCCTGGGGTGCTTTCTGAATCCCATCAATTTCAGTTCCAGGGAGAGCACAGTAGAGCAGTGCTGAGGTGGAGAAAAGAGCCCAAATTTCTCTTGTCTGATTTAAAAACTGAACCCCATAGTGAGCTTCTCTGTTTGTTAAAATCTCTAATTGGTGTTTTCTCAACTTGCTGCTTGGCTGGTTTCTTTTTATTGATTTCATTTTGGGTTTGTAAGACTGTATTTGGAGCCCTTTCCAGAGTTTGTTTGGAAGCTTATTTTTAATTTTAATGAAAACGCATTTTTTAAAATGTATATTACACCACCCTGCCGATTTTGCTCAAATAAACCTGCTACTGTTTTCAGTGATTTCCAACCATTTTAGTGCCCTTAGTCTCACTTGCTAAAGGGACCCCTGTGCTATTTCTGGCAAAGTAACAAAATCAAGTAGAAAAATGAATGTTCTTCACTGCTTTTGAAGGCTCTTATACAACAAAGGGAAAAGATTCATTCAGGAGACTGCCTTGGAGAATAATATACCAGGATTCGAAAAGGAGAAGGCCCACTACCCCCCATTTCAGTTCTAAGCAGCTTTTGTTTCCCAAATAGAACTCTTTCATTATTCTGAAGAACCCAGATCCAAAGCAATCAGCCAAAAAAGAAATTTAAAAGTCAGTGACCAATATTAGATTTACATATAAAATAGTACGTACCCATATTTGAATAAATTTGGTAACTTGGGGAAATGTTCAAAATAACATGCCCCATATTTATCTGTTATTGAGCCTTAGGGAGAGAGTTTAACCCAGCGAGATAGAATCTAATGCCAGCATGATTCAGATAGCAGCACAATGGGCCCATTTTTAAAACATGATCAAGAGTTCTGGTATTTGCTCCCAATTGTGCCATTTTTCTTGACCTCAAAGTTACTGTGTCATAGGAATCTCCATGATGTCAGGTGTCTAAGCTCAACACTATGGAATCAGCTTCAACTCTTCCATCTGACAAGTGTCCCTGAGTCTTGGACATTCTATTTAAAATATCTATAATCTAACCTCATCTCTCTCCTGCCACAACCACCTTAGATAACTAGGCCCTTACCATCTCTCCCATAGATTATCACAAGAATTTCTCAAGAGTCTTTTTCTTTTCTAGTCTATCTTTAATGCTGCCATTATTGTCCTTCTTAAACAAAATATGATAACATCTCTTCCTTGGCTTTGAAAACTTAACACAGAAAGAGCCAATACTCTCCATTGTAACTAAATCAGGTTCAAATTCCCAAGCATAACAGGTCCTTGGTGAGCTCACCCAAACTTACTCTCAAACTTGTTTTTTGTAAAGCTTTCTCCTGTACATTCCTTCCCCCAGCTCAATATGCCTCTTTTTGGACTGCAGGATGATATGGTGAGGGAAAATTGGCTGTGGAACAAGATCTGGGCCAGAATTACAGGTCTACCACTTACTAGTTGCTAATAGCCCTGCATGAGTCTGAGCCTTTATTTCTTCAGCTGTAAAATGAGGATAACATCCACTTACCAGGAAATTGAGAGGAATTCAGTGAAGTAATTTATGTGGACTGACCTAATAAGAGTTGCCTGAATGTATTAGTCATTTATATAATTTGACTTCCCTTGTAACAAAATTTGAGTTAAATGAAACAAAAAAGAAAAAAGGGACAAGAAAACAAAAAGGTGAGAACAAAAATCGTAAGTAAAAGGGAGTGGCTAATGGAAGCCAAGGATAAGAATGAAGTCTGACCTCAGGAATACATGGAGCTGGGCACTTAAACACTGTGAGGACCCTTTTTTTCACCTCACTTAACTGTTTTCTGGGAATACTTGTGTTTTCTTTTGGATGCTTCCGTGGTTCAGTTTGAATGGCAGGATGATGCTTATTTACACACCCAAATTTTATATGCTTCACTCCAGACAACTAAAAAACTTCCAAGTACGAATACCTGGTGACCTCTTTGATCCATCTTGGGCTAGGTAGTACCAAAAAGGGCAGCATCTGTTGCCCTGAAGAGGTAGGCATGAGGAAGTGTCACTTTTAGAAATATTGCTGGCAGGTGATACCGTGGGTGCATTACAGGTCTGTAAATGCTACTTTTCCCCTCTTCTTCTTCCCCAACCATCTATTTATGTTTGTCTCCAATGTCAGGCTCAAATAAACTTTCCTTTGAGATGTTTTATCTGGTTCCCTGCAATGCCCAACAGTTCCTGACATTAATCACCATTGAACCTTATAGCACTTTTCAGAACACTTACATAAAGAAGCACTCACTCTACAAAATGAGGTCAGTCTCATGCTTGGGAGAGTGAGCCCCTTGAGGGGCAAGTGTGTCATCTTGTTTATTTTTCTATCCCAAGCACCTGCAGAGTTCCTGGTTCACAGTCATTCTCCCATTCAGTTTGTTGAATTGATGCATCAGTGTGTGCAACTGGTAGCTTTCGCCTTTTTTCAAAGAGCTGTATCTTACCTTTGGTTTATAGTTAGATGAGGAGGTTATGATGTTTCAACAATGATAATGATCAAATTGTTGCTTACAAAATTTGGACTATGATAAAAATTAAAGTAAAATTAGTTATATATTAATTATATATAAAAACACATAATTTAAAAACTAAATGGATTTTCCTTAAAACTATTTTCTTTTTATCTTGTACTTATCTTATTCACAGATACTGTTATTATTATTTTATCATCAAAGCTTGAAATCTTGGAGTCATATTTGATTAGAGCTTTTCCTTTATTTTTCTTAAAAATACATCTCATTTCCTATGTTTCCTTTTATTTGCCTCATCAGCTTGTATTTATTATGTCCTTCTCTATGTACAGTACAATTCTAGGCTGTAGGAATGCAAAGAAGTGGGGAATCCCAAGGGCTCACAATATGGTTGTTTTGTAATAAATCTCAGTAGGAGGTGGCATATGCCTAAACTGAGGCTTTACTTTTCCTTCCAGGAATGCTTTAGCAGCATGCCTTCCTCATCTTTTCTTCTCGTATGCACATGGCCAGACAACTTTTTCCACAGAAAATCTTCAGAGGCTCCCAGTTTTCTACCTCCTCCAGCCTGAATGTTTGTATCTAACATTCCAGGTGGATTATGGTCTTCTAGTCCACCTGTTCCTCTCCTCCTGACCTGTTTCTCTCTGTTCCTTGGTATTGGTCTTCCCCTTTTTGCAGATGTCGCCCCACTCACTCACTCTATCTAGTCTTTCACCTCCTGTTGTGGTCACTCGTCATATTCTCTCTTATCTGTGATGCCCAAATGGCTCCCCCAGACTATTTCTACTGTCTGTGGTCTCTTTCCCTCAGGATACTTTCAGGGGCCATTTCACTGGCTTCCTAATTTACATTAAAAATCCGCACAACAGCATTTAGTACTTGAATACTTACTCTCCTGAATCACTCAATAATTATTCCTTTGTTAGTATTATCTAAATAACTAGTTCCTTGATCAAGAGGACCAAGATTCACTCTCTACTCTCCCTGTGAGTTCGGATCACTCTGCTGCTGTGTGGTGAGCACCTGTAGGCTGATAGATTGTTGGCCCACAGCCTGATCTCTGTGGATGCAACTTCAGCTTAATTTTTCAAATTGTTTTTCTTTAATGTAATACCAAATTTGGTCAAAGACCATCTGCAAAGAACAGCCTGAGCCAGGTTAAGTATTCAGTCTCTTGATTCTCTTTTATTTTGCCCTGATGTGTTGTTGCTAAAGCTAAGACAGAATTTCTCCTGCCTCACCACTACAATTACCACTATCCTACAGTTGAATTTTTATTGTTTTCCTACTACTCCTGAATTTGTTTCATATACACTTCTAGTTTTATGTATGTATTAGCTGATCTTTGATAGAGGTGGATCTTGTTGCTGTTTAAAAAACAAATAACTTCATATTAAATAGACTTTCTCATATTGTTAAAATTTTATCTACTATTCTAACAAATCAAGCTGTATATATGTATGCATGTATAATAACATCTGTAACTCCAGGGGGAAAATCCTGGGGCAAAATACCTTTGAAACTAAAACCAGTCAAAGGGAGAACTAAAGTGGGAGAAATCTGTTTATTTCTTACAAGCAGTCAGTCCATTTCTGCTCCCTCCCCTGTCCCCTGTACTCCCCCTCCCCCGCCCCTCTCTCACTGACCAGGCTGTAGGAGAAAAGGCCCCACCCAATCTCTCCAGTCCAGATAATCCCTTGGTTGCCTTTGTAATTACCTATTGATATGGAGATGGACTACTTATCTCCACCCCTTGGAAAAACCTGTTGATATGGAGATGCACTAACTCCAGGGGAGAGATTCTGGAAATATTGCAATTTTACCCACAACATCTTAGTTGCCTCCATCTCTCCCACCACATCTTTTCCTGTCAATAAAAGTGGAAATAGTTGTGATTCTCTCCACATCCATCTCTATGCTTATATAAATGTATACAGATATTTGTACGTATATGCATTTGTATATACATACATACATACTTGTATATAAATATATGTGAGATTTTTCCTTTTGTTCCTTTTTTTATAGAGTGAAACACATATTCACATTGGTCTGCAATTTCACTTTTCCTCTTAATAATAAAACATCAGCACATTCCACATTAGTATACAGACCTAACTCATTCTTTTTAATAATTGTAAGTCCGGGGAGAGGAAATCACAGGACAAAATACCTCTAAAAACCGAAATCAGTCAAAAGGAGAAATAAAGTTTAAAAACCATTTATTGCTCACAAACTGCAGTCCCAGGCCATCTTTCTCCTCTGCTCTGGAAGAAGCAGAAACTGGCCTTCCCTTAACCTCTCAGGTACAGATAAGCCCTCAGTTGTCCATGTAAACCCACTGATATAGAGATGAACTTCTCTCCACCCCTGAGGAATGATGCAAATGCACTAAAGCCATACTTCTCTCCACCCTTGAGCACCTATTGATATGCAGATGTACTAAAGCCAGGTGAGATATTCTGGAAATGTTACAATTTTACCTACAGGCCATCCCTCCAGAAATCTCGCCTTACAATTTACTCATTCCCCCTCTTCCAATCTAATAACATACAATAGCAACAGCAATAAAATCTTGGTAATCCTCAAGCCAGAGTATTCAGCCTATGCAGATTGAGTAAATGTACTTTACAGCACAATCTCTCACTAAGCACAAATATATTTCTACACTTGTTTACTCATCCTAACAACCATGCTAGATTGCTCAAAAAACTTTTACCAAACATTAGACAAAGTCAAGCCTCTCTTGAAGCATTTTTTCTTGT
The DNA here is from genome assembly GCF_040802235.1 of Manis javanica. Taxonomy (NCBI): domain Eukaryota; kingdom Metazoa; phylum Chordata; class Mammalia; order Pholidota; family Manidae; genus Manis; species Manis javanica. The sequence continues at coordinate 68,883,262 of NC_133163.1, forward strand.
CAGCAGCAACACAATCATGATAATTCTTAAGCCAGAGGATTCAGCTAAATTCAAAGTACCATGCAGATTAAGTCCAAAGCTCATCCATTCCAGCCATCATGTGGCAGCTGCAGCCAGGGGGTGCATCCAGGACACAAGGACTGTAGAAGCAAATAACCATGATTGTGGGGGACTAATTTTTTGTTATTCCAGGAACACACAGGAGGCCAGCTTCCAGGCCTTTTCCCCAAGTAGCCAGAAGAGCCAGCCATCGCTAGTCCATGTGTCAAAATGTCCAGGGCCACGTCCTTTTTATTCCTAATTGCTGCACCCATCCTTGCAACACATGTCCAATAAAGTGGGTGCTTTGATCACTCTCAATCACTGGCGACCAGCCATAGGCTGCAAAGAGATGCTCTAGGCCCCTCTTGGTGGTTTACTGATCTGCTCAATGTGCAGGGCACTCCTTCTGGGCTCAGCTGACTTCTTCAAAGGTCAGTGACAAGCCCCACTGATGGGCTACAGCCCACATTGTCTTTTGCCCCACTTGCAACAAATGCTGATGTAGCTATTGGGCCACATCAGAGGCAGGCTTTCCTTTTAGCCAGTGCACCTGGGCCAAAGCATTGGCTTCATTATTCCCTGGGGTTGCCAAAGGCAAATGGCCAGTCACATGATATATGGTAGGTGTCTGTGCCATGCCACTCCATGGCCTTTGGGTCCAGTTTCTCACCCACCCTGAGATGGGATAAGTGGTTATTACCTTGGTTAGAGCTCATTTTAGCAGTGGGCTCCATAGCCAGCAAGACGTGTTACACAGCAGCCAGTTGCTTCTCTATTAAGATGTACTGGACCTCTGCTCCTTTCCATATTGTGACCAGGCTCCAGCCGGCAGCAGAAGCAGCAGCAGTGGCAGAAGCAGTAGCCTTAGGCTCGGGCCATGGGCTGGGGTTGGTGCAGCCAGCAGTGGTGGTGGTGCCTATATGAGCACACGAGTGTAGACTCATGTCCCTCCGTGCAAATGCCACTTCTCCCCATGATTTCTTGGGCAACCCTCCCAAAGGTTGCACCCATTATAACAGATTTCAGGTTCAGAGGAACCCTGCCAACTGCGCCAGATGTAAGTCCAGGGAGAGGATATCCCAGGACAAAATACCTCTAAAAACTATAATCAGTCAAAGGGAGAAATAAAGTTTAAAAACCATTTATTGCTCACAAACTGCAGTCCTGAGCCGTCTTTCTCCTCTGTGTGGAAGAAGCAGAAGCAGAAACCAGCCTTCCCCTCACCTCTCAGGTACAGGCAGATAAGCCCTCAGTTGTCCATGTAATTACCCACTGATAGGGAGATGAACTTCTCTCCACCCCTGAGGAATGATGCAAATATGCTAAAGCCATACTTCTCTCCACCCTTGAGCACCTATTGATATGCAGATATACTAAAGCCAGGTGAGATATTCTGGAAATGTTACAATTTTATCCACATAATCCTATAATATGGGCATGTCATAATTTATTTAATTATTCCCCATGGGTGATCATCCACATTGTTTCTAATATTTTACTATTATAAATAAAATGCTGTGATAAACATCATTGTTTGTAGGTCCCTACATACTGGCAATTTTGTTTCTCTGGGAAATATTTCTTGTCTTTTCTATCACAAATAACTAGTGGGCAATATTGTGATTTATAAGAAATATATATTTGGTCTTCAGCCCCTTTCCTGGTATAGAGCTCTGAAACTCTGCAACAACAGCTATGAAGGTCTTTTGTTATGTTAGTGAAATGACCTTTGAAAAGCCCTCAGTGAACCTAAGTGTGGGGGTGAGTGGTCTGGTTGGGGATCCAACCATGTGATTACAGGGTTGAAACTTTTAGTACCCTACCTCCCATAACACCTAGGAAGGGGAGAGCAACAGCAGGTTGAATCAATTACAATGGCCAATGATTTAATCAGTCATGCCCTTGTAATGAAGCCTTCATAAAAACCCAAAAAGAGAGGGTTCAGAGAACTTCTGGGTTGATGACCATGTGGAGAAGCTGGGTGAGTGATGCACCTGGAGAGGACATGCAAACTCCCAGCTCTTTCCCCATACCTTGCCCTATGCAGTTCTCCAATCTGAATGTTCCTGAGTTATATCCCTTTATACTTAATTGGTTATCCAGCAAGAAAAATGTTTCTCTGAGTTCTGTAAACTGTTCCAGCAAATTAATCAAACTCATGGAGCATCTGACTCAAAACTAGCCATTTGTTCAGATGTTCAGGAAACAACCTGGACTTATGATTGGCAATCTGAGTTGGACAGTGTCATTGGACCCTCCAGTTTGTAGCAGGTTGGTCAGAAGCGCAGGTTCTAGCTGGGCTTGTAACTGGTATCTGAAGTGGGTGGGGCAGTCTTGTGGGACTGACCTTCAATCTGTGTAATCTGACACTGTCTTAGGGTAGATAGTATCAGAATTGAATTGAATTCTCAACACTGGGCTGGTGTCTAAGCATTAAGGTGGATAGGTCCTGAATTTTATTGTGTATTTCGTGTATTTGGAGCTAATGATATATTATTAGTGTAATTAATGGTTATTAATAAGGTTAATAGGACATTAAAATACTAATAGGGATAGTTACTGATATTTTCTCAGTCGGAATTAAATTGACACAGAAAAATAAAGTATACACTTGGTATTGTGGGGGAAGCATCCTCCAATCCAACATGTTGGAATCAGGTCCAGGAACCTAAAAGGCTAGGTTAAGTTGTGAGTAAAACTGTAGTATTTCCAGAATCTCTTGCCTTCCTTTAGTGCATCTCCACACAATAGGTGTTTCCAAGGGGTGGAGAGAAGTAGTCCATCTCCAAATCAATAGATAATTACAAGGGAGAGCAAGGGCTTATCTGGACTGGAGAGGTTCGGCAGGGGTAGGGGGAGTCTTCTGCAGCCTGGTCACAAGAGACATGGGAGAGCAGAAGTGGACTGCTTGTAAGAAATAAGTGGGTTTCTTTCACTTTATTTCTCCCTTTAACTGATTTTGGTTTCAAAGGTATTTTGCCCCAGGATTTTCCCTGGAGTTACATCTGGTGATAGTCAGCAGGACTGCTGAACCCTAAATCTATCTACATGGGTGTGACCCTTGGGTGGGCTACCTCTAGAGATAGTGGGGAGATGTCCAGAACCCCAACTGTAGATAGTGAGATAGTTGGGAGCAGATGAGGGAGTAGGGCCAAGGGCCAATCTGTTCCCAAGGCCACCACTTGAGGCACCACACCCTATATTAAAGGCCCATTTGGTTTTAATTAAGAAAATTAAAACATAACCACAGGCTCCTCAGGGGGAGGGGCCTCCTCCCCCAGGTTGTTGAACACTCCATGCTCCGCCCCTATACTCAGGATGAGCTGGTGGACATGAACATCTGGTATAGGCAGAAGCCGTCAGAACCTCTGCTTGTGTGTCTGGGATATGGGGGTGGAAAACATTGTTATGTCAGGTTCTGAAATGGGTAGACTGGCTTCCCTGATGAATAATCCCACCTTCCTGCAACAGTTGCAAAGTGCTCATCACACTGCTGGTGATCAGGCCTTTCTGGATTGGCTGAAAACAGCCATCAGGGCAGTTTGGCCTAATCGGGGTGATTTAACATACTTACCCACTACCTGGAAAACATACACAGATCTCCAGTAGGTGTTACTGGAGATGGGCGTGAAACATATCATGTATAATATGGATCCCTAGGGCCCCAATGGAGAGTTGTTCACCTTGGAAATAAGAAATCTCATGCTCCATACAGTTCCCCCATCTCTCTTTGGGTCCCTAGTGACTGTTCCTGCCCCTCACATAGGACAATCCATAAGTGAGGCTACTCATACTTTAGCAGATCTGTGGGAGGTTGAAACAATAAGAACACAGAAGGAAGTATGGACTGTGACTGAAAGGAGAGGTGCAAAGGGCCCCGTGAAAATCTCGAGGATCCAGATGTGGGTTGATTTTATAAAGGCCAGGGCAGTGAAAGAAACGCTTGATGGGCAGCCCAATAGGATCTTGTTAGAACTGTGGCACCAATTTAAGCCAGAGTAGCAGTTCCAGTCCCTAAGGTTCAGGATATGGAAACAGGAGTCAAAGCCCCATGTCCAGCCTGTGTCCCTGCAAGACTTCCCGGGAGGACAGTACTTAGGCTCTTCCTGGGCCCTCTCCCCCACAGGATGATGATTGGGCACTGCCGTTTGCCTGAGGGCATCAAGGTCCCCACCTTGGGGGATGTGGTGGGGACCAGAGGCCACATGTAGAATTAGCAATTCATTGGTCCTCTGTGAATGTACAACGTCTCCTGGCACTAGTGGACACAGGAGCTGAGTGTTCTCTGATTTATGGCAACCCTGAGTGATTTTCTGGGACCCCTGCTGTGATAGATGGCATGGGGGTAAGACAATTAGAGTGAAGAAAGCCCAAATCCCATTGGAGATAGGCTGTTTACCCCCAAAGAAGTATACTGTGTACATTTCTCCCATCCCTGAATATATTTGGGGGGTAAATATCCTGCAGGGCCTGTAGTTACAGACCACTGCAGGTGAGTTCAGACTGAGGGTACATGTGGTAAAGGCAATTCTGAGGGGACATGCTAAGCACCCACCTGGAGCTCTGCTTGTACCTCAGCAGGTGACAAATACTATGTAGTATAAATTGCCTGGGGGGCACAAGGAAATTTTAATTTCCAAGTGTGGTCAGTCAAAGAGCCAGACAGCTCCTGGTGTATGACCATGCACTGCAGGGAATTGAATAAAGTCACACACACTTTGCATGCTGCTGTCCCCACTATAGCAGCCCTTCTAGACACAGTCAGTCATGAATTAGGGACGTATCATTATGTTGTGGACCTTGCTAATGCTTTCTTCTCTGTTGACATAGTACAGCAAAATCAGAAACAGTTTGCCTTCACTTGGGAAGTCTGGCAGTGGACATTCACTGTCCTTCCTCAGGGATACCTCCATAGTCCCATCATTTGTCACGGACTTGTAGCCCAGGACTCAGCCACATGGAAGAAACCACAAACAGTGCGGCTGTATCACTACATTGATAATAGCATGCTTATATCTCATTCTCTTGCAGATTTAGAAGGGGCAGTTCCTAGTTTGCTGCAACATCTACAGGAGAAAGGATGGGCTGTGAATAGCATGAAGGTTCAGGGACCTGGTTTCTCTGTAAAATTCTTGGGGGTTGTCTGGTTGGGTAAAATTAAAGTTATCCCATAAGTAGTCATAGACAAGGTCCAGGCTTTCCCCACTCCTACCAGTGTGGCAGTACTACAATAGTTTTTGGGTCTTTGGGGCTACTGAAGAGTGTTTATCCCACAGTTGGCATAAATTCTGAAGCCCTTATACTGGTTGATAAGAAAGGGCATCAGGAGGGACTGGGATGAAACATCTGCAGCTGCTTTTACTGCTGCTAAGCAAGCAGTCAAGGCCAAAAAGGCCTTGAGTATAATGGACTCATCAAGGCCCTGTGAACTAGATGTTCATATAACCAAAGATGGTTATGGATTGGGTCTTTGGCAGCAGCTTGAACAGACATGAAACTATTGGATTCTGGTCACAGCTATGGAAAGGAGCAGAGGTCTGGTGCACCTTGACAAAGAAGCAATTAACTCCTTTGTACCACACCTTGCTGGCTACGGAGCCCATCAGTGGAACAGCTCTGGCAAGGTAATAACCACGTATCCCATTGTGGGGTGGATGCAAGACTGGACCCAAAGGCTATGGAGTGGTGTGGCACAGATGCCTACTCTGCCTAAATGGGCAACATATTTACAGCAGCACAGTACCCTTTCTACTAGCACTTTAAGTGGAGAACTCCAACACTTATTGGGGCCAGTGACGCATACCAGGGGAAAGCAGGAAGAACTTGCTTTTGAGCCATTGGAGAGTCCTTATCAGGAGGGAAAAGCCGCTATACCTGAAGATGCCTGGTATACAGACAGCTCCAGTTGTGGGCAGCCCCCAAAGTGGAGGGCTGTGGCTTTCTGTCCTAAGACTGAGACTGTATGGTTGGAGGATGGAGAGAGGAAAAGCAGCCAATGGGCTGAGTTGTGGGCAGTATGGCTCATGATCACCCAGGAGCCCTCCTCTATAGTTGTCTGAACTCACATCTGGTCCTTCTATGGGGCTTGACCCTGTGGCTATTGACATGGTACCATGCTAACTGAATGGTTAGTCACCGGTCGCTTTAGGGGCAAGAGTTGTGGTAAGGCCTATGGGCCTCTGGTCAGACTAAGACTGTTACTGTATATCATATGACTGGCCATTTGCCTTTGGCATCCACAGGGAATAATGAAGCAGACACATTTGCCAAGGTGCACTGGCTAGAAGGAAAAGCCTGCCTCTGATGTGGTCCAATGGTTACATCAGCATTTGTTGCATTCAGTGGAAAAGACAATATGGGCTATAGCTCATCCATGGGCTCTTTGAAGAAGTCAGTAGAGCCCAGAAAAAGTGCCTTGTGTGCTCTAAGAGGGACTTACATCAAGTCCTACAGCAACATGGAACAATAGTAAAGGGGCCAATACCATTTGTCAGGTGGCAGATAGATTATATTGGGCCTCTGCCCATATCAGGAGAATATCGGTATACCATGACTTGTGTGGACACAGCTACTGGCCTGTTGGTTGCTTTTCCTGCATGTTGTGCTCATCAACAAACCACCAAGAGGGGCCTAGATCATCTCTTTGCAGCCTATAGCCAGCTGCAGGTGATTGAGAGCAATAGAGGCACCTACTTTATTGGACATGTGTTACAAGAATGGGTGCAGCAATTAGGAATAAAGTGCAAGTTTCATGTACCATATAATCCTACCAGGGCAGGCATGATAGAGACATAGAGACGTACAACAGTTTGTAGAAAAGACACCGATAATCTACAGGGCTCGTCAGTTTGTTTATGGACAGTGGTATGGCTTTTGAATGAGAAGCCCCCAGAATGGGCCTTGAGCACTATAGACATGCTAACACATGTTGCTGCCTCTTCTATACAACTGTATATGCAAACCAAGTAGGAGTTACTGAAACCAGGGTATGGCCAGCAGAGCAACATCCTGCTGCCAGCTCCAACTGCATTAAACCCTGGAGATGCTGTTGAGTGGATGTGGCCCTGAACATTTTGACATATGGACTAGTGATGGCTGGCCCTTCTGGCACCTTGGGGAAAAGGCCTGGAAGCTTGCCTCCTGTGTATTTCTGGGGTAACAGCAGAGTGGCCCCCAAAGATCATGGTAGTGTACCCAAAACATCCAGAAGGTAAGAGCATCTTATGGGGAAGTTTGGTTTATCTTTATGGCCAGTGCATGTACCTCCCATAGCCCTATATATTGATCCATCTGTAACTCCCACAGGGAGGGGAGTGAATGTCTGGTATAGTAGATGAGGACGAGATGCCATTCCTGCCATTGTCCTATCACAAGACCACTCTTTTGTATGTATCCTATGTGATGGACAATATTTGTCTATGCTGGTATCATTAAAACATGTATATTATCACCCTTAAGGTTATTTTCCTCTACAGTCCCTGTAGCCTGGACATGCCTCCTGGCTGCAGCAGCTGCATGATGATTGCTCTTGAACTCCCTACCCATTCAGCTACTGACTGTCTGTTGAATGGACAGGCTATGGACTTAATCTGCATAGAACTTTGAACCTAGCTGAATCCTCTGGCATGAGGATTACCATGATTTTATTGCTGTTGCTATTTTATGTGATTAGTCTGGTAACAATGCTCCAGTTTTCTACCCCAGGTACCATTGCAGAAGATTGGGAATGAGTAGATTGTAAGACAAGATTTCTGGAGGAATGGCCTTTGAGTAAAATTGCTGTATTTCCAGAATCTCTCTCCTGGCTTTAGTGCATCTCCACACAATAGGTGTTTCCAAGGGGTGGAGAAAAGTAGTCCATCTCCATATCAATAGGTAATTAATTACAAGGGGGAGCTAGGGCTTATCTGGACCAGAGAGAGTATTTTGCCCCAGGATTTTCCCCCCAGTTAGTTAGAAAGCATATTCATATTTTTAATGTTACAATACCAAATTACTATCCTAAAAAAGATTCCAGTGCTTTATAATCCCCACAACCTGTGTGTTTATCTTTAAATGTTTTGCTAATCTGATGGGCATCCTCATTCCCCAGTCTACCAGTGAAGTTGAACCAAGGATTTGGCCTCAAACTGCATGTAATACAGTCCATGCAAGGTGCTATTCACCTGTTGTGTTCCTGTAAGTGGCAAAAGACCCAACTTTATGTATTATTTGTTGAGAATTTTGTAATTTAGGACTTAAAATTCAGTGATATTAATGTAGTACCCTGGAGGTGAATTGATACTCCCAGACTTAAAACTCCAAAAGAGATTATAAAGATGACACATATCTTATTAGAAAGAAATGCTTGCTTTTTTTGCTTAAAAAAATACACACAGTCTAGTAACTTTCTCTCGAGAGCACTTAGGATTCTCTTAACTTTTAGCACAAACCCTAGTGGAATCTATGATGACGATAGACATAAAGCATTGAGATAATTAAAAGGAGGAAATCTTGTATCAGCTCAGTATGAATTTGACACTTGATGAAATTCTTTGACAACCAGTTGCATGTTTGGTTCTTCTCAACGTGTTCCCATAAAGTTGAAGCCAAGAACACCAAAGCTAGTCATCCCAGTTAATATTTCCAACAGCCTTATATCATGAGAGCAAGTCTTGTGACAGGTACTCCTTGCGCTAATCACAAGACTGTCAAGAATTTTCTAGGCAAAAATACTACATTTTATTTCTTCAAGTACAAATGGAAATTATGCCATTTACCTTCATCACTAAGATGTGTAGAGATTTATCAACTGAAATAGTTTTGTGGTCCCCAGATAAAATATCATTATGTTGCTAAGAGTACTGAAAATACCACATGAGAACCCTACATGTATTTTCTGTAAAATCTCCCATTAAAATAACTGATAATTTTGAAAGTAATTAAATAAGGTTTATATTTTAAACTCAATATAATTGTGACTTTATTATAATTATTAACATACTTAATAGTTATTAAGTTTAATAGGATATTAAAATAACAGGGATAACTATAACTGATATTGGCTCAGTCTGAAATAAATTGACACAGGAAAATAAACACTGGAAATAAATAACACAAGAAAGAATCAGCTAGAAATACTTTCGTGATTTCCAAAAGATAACCTATAAGAGTAAAATTTTAATAGATGTTAACTTCTACTAATTCCACTTGTAAACAAATGCTTCCTTTCATTCATTTATTTAAACAAATGTGATTAAACAGCTTCTATGTGCCAGGCCTTGAGGAACTTGCAAGAGTCCAGTTGCAGAAAACAAATTTACAGAAAGAGCTATAATAAAATGCCATTTGTGGGATAAAAGCTGTGTATACAAGGTATTGTGGTGACACAAAGAGGTTCACAGGCAGGGTGACACTCAACTTGGATATTGATGGATGAGCAGGAGACATCTTGGCAGGAAGGTGGGAATAAGTCCACTTCAGAGAATAGCACATGCGAAACCATATTTTTCAGAGAACTATAAGTTACCTGGATGGGTCTGGAGCAGTAGTTCTCACCTGGAAACTATTTGGCCTTGGGGGATATTTGGTAGTATCTGTGACACTCGGGATGTCATAACTTGGGGAAAGGGTGCTATGAGCCTATATTGGGCAGAGGCCTGGGTTGTTACTAAACATCCCACAATACACAGGACAGTCCCACACAACAAGAAGAGTCATTTAGCTCAAAATGTCAATAATGTGGAGGTTAGAAAACCCTATCCTGGAGGATGAGACGCAGTGGTACAATGCCTAGAGGCAGGTTGAATTTGAGTTGCCTGAGGATCATTAAGGTTGAGAGGTCCTGAGAGACTTTTACTGTGCCTTTGGAGCTGATGACACAGAATGGACCTTGAAACATAGTCTTAGCCCCATTGCTGACTCCTTCATTTGGGAGCCATGTACTCCCTTCCAGGATATGCAGTCTCCTCATTCCTAGAGAAATAGTTCCTTCTATTCTATCTCTGTCTTCTGACTAGACTTCCCCCTTTTACCTCCATTCCAGCATATACTGGGGTATTTCCAGTGTCTCTGCCCTTCATTTGCTTATTTTATCACTTCCTATACTCTTCCTGGCTGATGTCGTTGCCTCTCTCTGACTCATTTACTATAAATATATGAGAACTAGTATTGCGGAGTAATTTAGAACTTGAATGGTAGCACCAGGGGTTCAAATCCTGGTTCCAGTAATCTATGTAATTTTTGGCAAGTTATTGTAAAATGGCAAAATACTTACAGAGTTGTAGGGAGAAATAAGTTGAGCTAACATTTACAGAGCATGTAGAGCACACAGTAAATTCTGAGTCCACACCAGAGTTTATAGAATTTCTAGGCTCATATTAATGAACTACTGGGTATTCTCTACCTACAAATCTTACTGTCTTATAAAGTGGACCATGTCCTAAATTGATCTCATTATTTTTCTTACTTCTTTCCCCAATGATGTTCTAAATAACCTTTTATTCCTCTATTGATGGCACCACTACTATTAAGGAGACCTAACAGACTCCCCACATGTGTCTCTTTCATATCTCATTGAACCAACTATTAAATTCTGTTGACTTTATCTATTTCACACTTCTTGAAACTGTTCCCCTTCTCTCAATCCCACTATCACTGATCAATTAGGTCATCCTTTTATTGTCTTTTATGTTAACCTCCAAGCAACAGCATCTGAATTAATCCCTGACTTTAATATGGTCCTTTTCTAATCATTCCTTCACATACCTGGTAGTGATTGGCACTTCACTGGCTCCCATGACCTGCAAAATAAAATCTAAGCTCCTTAGCAAGTCATACAAGGCCATCCTTCATTCAAACCCTGCTTTCTTTACAACTTCATTGCTTGCCACTCTCTAGCCCGAATCTTGATAGAGGATGGAATTCAAGGCATAAAGTTGCTTTACCTTTTCCATATCTCCTCTGCCATAAATGTATCCCTTTGCCTAACTAACTTCTGCTCATCCTCTACCCCAACAAAACATGTTTATAATTTTCCTGTCATCACATAATATCCTGCTATTGAGCTTTTTCCAATTTCTTTTTAAAGTGAATGGAAATTAACTGCTTGAGGAAAGGGACTACATTTACTAATGACAAAATCCCAGCATTAGTGTAGTCTGGCACAAGATTGGTGCTTAGGAGATGTTTGTTGAATAAATGCTTGACTGGATTCATTAGCAGATATGTAATGATTAATAACGTAGAAGTGAATTAAATAGCTTGGTGAAGTGAGAAGGGGCTGGGACAGAAATAGAACCATGGAAGAACCAGCATTTAAGGAGGGAGATAATGAGGAGAAAGCAGCATGGAGTCTTGGGTAAAAGTTCTAGAAGTAGGATACCTGAAGGAATTATGATGTGGAAGCCAAAGGAAGATAAAAGTTCCAGAAGAAGAAATGGTCAAACATATCAAATGCCACAGAAAAGTATGGAGAAGACCTATAAAGCACCCATGAGATTAGGTTGTTTCTGGAATAGGTAAATATAATGGTATACACAGACATCTAATTGCTGTGTTTAGAAATAAATGAAAGGTAAGGTTAGCAAGAAAGCAAGAATAAATTGCTTTTCAATTTGAGGTAGTAAAATTAAAATGAAACATAGGTAAACTCAATTAACTATTTTTACACACATCTTTAATTTCCATTAAGCAGTCAAAAAAAGAAATCTCTCTATAATGTAATCAGTTGTCATATAAATTATCTTTAAAACATTCAGTTTGTGACCATACCTTCTCTGCCACTGTCTTATTTGGAGGCTCTGAGTTTTTCTTTTGCTATTTATTTTAGCATTGTTGCGTACAGTCTCTAGAAACCTCCTCTCCATTCCAATCCATTCTCCACGGAACACTCAGAATTATTGCCTTTAAAATATTAAAGGTAAACCTGTTATTCCTAAGTTTTAAAATCTCCAGTGGTTCCAATGTAAATTCTGTAGTTACCAAGAGCTCTGTCCTGGAGTATATACATAGGATATTATATAGCATATAGGGTGTAACAAACTGGCCTCTATCTGCCTTTCTCATCTCACCTCTGACCACTTAGGCTACTCACCACTCTTTCCTGCTAGTTTCCAGCTCAGACACCCCAGACACAACACGCATTTTCCTGTGCACACTATGCTTTCACCTGGCTAACTCATGCTAATCTCTCAAGATTTAGTACAAATATCACTTCTTTTGGGAAGTTTTCAGGGACTTCTGTAGTTGGAATTGATTGTTCATTCTCTATACTCCAAGCAATTTGTTTAGCACACAGCATATTTTCTTGTTCTCTTAAAAATGATGCCCTTCATTAGACTTGGAGCTGCTAGAGCACCCACGGAGCCCAACGCCTGATAAGCACAAAAGTTTGTTGACTAAATGTCTGAACGAATGATTGGGTACAGGCTGCTAGAATCAAGGGTGGAAAACTCAATTGTTTCTGTGCATATGAAACTTATATATGTAAAATATTTTATAACTTTACATTTTAATTATATTGCTTTTCTGCTTCAAAAAAGAACTCTAATTTCAGTTGTGTGTGTGTAAAGCTCAATGGTGTAGCCAAACTGTCTAGTCCTATGTCTCTGTGAATCCAGGAAAGTGGTGTCGCTTATCAATCAATGAAGAAAAGCTCTGGGTTTTGAAGTGCTGACTCTGCCCTGGGAGGGCAGCCGGATGGACTGCGACCATCAGAGGGTTCAGAATGCTCATTTAATCTTGGGAAAGTCTTTGAGATGATGGTATAAATAAATAGAATAAGAAAAATCTGAATTAGGATGCAGAGTAGTCCAGATTTTAAATAACAGATAGTGACCAGATAGTAAAGATAGCAATTATTTATATTTTCCAACAGAAGGTATATATTTAGAAATACTGCTTACGAATCACTGTGGCCCATAAAACTTCCAGTTCACTAGGGATTTGTGGAAGGTGAGTGTTGAATATTCATAGGTGTTCTTTACCTATTTGAACAAATATGATACCTTTTCATGGAGCACATTCTGTGAATCAGTTCAGGTTTATTTCTCAGAATCAGCATAATTAAGAAAATGAAAAGGTAAATCTTTAAATATCATGACTTCCTTGTTATTTGTAGTGAGAATCCAAAATAGAAGGTTTACTGTGTTGTGTATGAATTGGAGGCTCTATTGATATTTTTGTCCTGCCTTAGATCAGCCTTGTGCTAGATTTGTGCAGAGCCTGGGATCAAACCCCAAACCCTGTGTCCTCTGTCAGTTCCCAGGGCCTCTAGATTAGTTGCATGGCCCAATGTTCTCAGCTTAACCCCTATAGAGCACTCAGAGCAGAGTCATACAAAGGTGTTCTTTAGTGCCACTGGCAGTATTACCTGGTTCTTTCAGAAAACCTGATCAAAATATTTTAGTTATCCTAAGGTATCAAACTAATATAATTCTCAATATTTTAATATATAGAGCTTCTAAGGAATTTTTTTCAGTCCTCTGAAGGTTTAGCTGTTATTTTTGTGACAGTCAGATGAACCTGTGCATTGTGAGCACTGCAAAAAGTTGCTGAGTAAAAGACAGAAGTGAACAGTTCTTGTTTTTATATTTCTTTACTATATTTATGTACTAGCTTATGTCTGTTTATCTGAAACAAAGTAACTGCAGTAATCAAGATCTTCCCAACATAACGGCTAATCTCCTTTTACTATCTCTGAAAATATCCCTTTAAACTCTACTTGTGTCAGGACTTAACCTAAAACTTGCTAAGGAGAGTCCTATAGTAGAGTCATGGTTCCCAAACTATGAGCTGCTAGCCCCTGGAGGCAGGGCATAGAGTGTTTTCAAGGGGAAATCATAATTCTTCACTGTTGTCAGTAGACTGAACAAAAAATGTCTCCTATACATTTAATAGATACTGAGAGATTGAGCTACTTCTACATGCCACATTGTTATGGAAATTGGATCTGGCATGGGGAGAGACAAATGGCACTCAATCAGGGATTAGAAAAACATGATTTATTTTGGCACTGGTGTAGACTCAGTGATGTAACCTCCAAAGGCTGAGTGCACATGATGTAGCAAACAAGGCTTTTGTAGCGGCAGACTTCCAGGATGGGCAGTGCCTTTGGGCAATTGAAGTTTTACTTCCTAGTGGCTGGCTGATGCAACAATAGGTTGTTTAAGCTTTATGGGGACAGGGACCCCCCCGAGGGGACTTTCCTTCACATTCCTCCCTCTTGATTTAATAAACTGCTCCTGCAGCCCTTGAGATTAAGGGTGAGGGACCCGGAAGTATGGGCGATGACTTCTCTGACTGCTTCCTGCTAAGGAGGGGCATTGGAGGGCAAGTTGTCAAGAGTCTGTTGTAGTCTAATGGAGAGTAGCAATAGTTGGGGTTTCCCACTATCAGTTGCAGCTTAATTTTTTCTAAACAGGTTATCGTATTGAGAATACAGGGACTGAATAGAAGGGTTTAAAGAAGCCTTAGGCTTGGTCCTGTGAGAGGCAGGATCCCAGATGACCATTTTTATACATCATCCCAGGACATCCAGGAATCTGATAGCTCTTGTCTTCTTTTTGCTATGTGCTCTTTTAATTGTTGGACTATGTCCGTGACTACTTAAATTATAGTAGTCTTCATTTAGGAAGAAGCATGATCCTCCCTTTTCTGCAGTTAATAAATACATCCCCTTTCTGTTTTGCAGTACTACAGCAGCTAGTGAGTCTTCTTGGTCTTGTAGGGCCACTAAGGAAGTGGCAACTTGCTCTGTCATCAGCCAGATCTTGAGATAATTTTTGGTAGAAGGAGGCAGAAGAAACTGTTCCTCCCACCTCAGTACTTATTCCAGCAGCAACCCCCAAACCAACTAGTAAAGGTATAATTTGGATGGCAGTTTGGGTCAGGTATATATTGTGAGAGGAATAGTGAAGGACTGATTATTTGGGGGGTTAGGAATGCAAGAGCGCAAGTTCCCGTCCAATTTTCAGGCAAGCATAAATAAGCATTTGTTCTACAGACAAAGAAAATTCCTTGTGTGTTAAGACACTCAGGTGACATAGTTATGTTAGAAATATGGGTTTGGTCACATTGATCATCAGTTGAGTTGCCTAAGGGTATGGCTCCCTCCTGGGTGGTAAAGCAGGTGAGTGATTTTTCCCATGAGCACAGTGTTAGTGATTATTAGGTCTACAGTGTAGATTACAGTTTGCGTTGTTTTAGAGTGGGTGCCTAGGCTGACCTTATCCGGAACAGGAGTGACAAAATAATTCTGAGAAGCTAAGCAAAGACATAGCCAACAATCTTTGGCCAGGTTAGGGTTAGATGCGTTAAGTAAGCGGTAAGTGGAATTCAGAATTTGATATAAGTAGGATTCGGAGTTACAAGGTTTTTTATGCTTGAATTTTAGAAGTTGGGGCCTTGTAGCTGCTGCATCTTGGCTGCTTATTATTGCTTGGATGTGTTCTTGTCAGGCTTGATCCTGAACCCCCTTCCTGTCAGACATTCCTGTATGGGTTTGCTGTGTTCAGCAAGACTTCTTCCCAGATGTTCCATGGCATATTTTTCCTGCCCATTCATGCTTTTGCTTAATCTCCCCTTCCCAATAGGATTTTCCGTCTTGGGTACAGAAGGAAGCAGACCGTTAACAGGCTGCTGGTTGATAATGTGTAAGAGGTAAAGACCTTTTGGGTTGGACCTCCCCAACCTAGCAGTTGAAGGGCATGTCCCAAGGCCAGGTTGCTTGGGGCGTTCACATAAGGATTGGTAGCAATCCTGGCTGCAGGCAGGGAGTTTGTTGGCAAAGGAGTAACGGAAAGTTAGTGATACTGTTATTTGTAAGATGCTTCTTCTGGTCTGGGGCAGGAATGAGAAGAGAGTTAAAATGAGATTAAGTACAGTTTATGACTGTGAAGCAACCTATTAAGAGAAGTTAACAGGTTCCTAATATAAACTTTTTAACCCATTCAGTTGGAGTTGCTTCCACAAGTCGTACAGCAAAGAAAAAGGCTAGAATTTCAATGGTTGAGAGGTATAAGCATTGACAGTGCCCAGGGCATTACAAACAGAGTAACCTGTTTTTTTTTTAAATTCTTCTTGCTGCTGGTTTCCCACATTTCCACGGGTTGTTGTCCTGTCTTCTTAATAGTGACCTATAATGGATTGAGTTGATTTAGTATTATCTTCCAGGACGGTTGGTTCCCCCCTGGTGAGTGGGCTGGATTTATTCATGAGTGATGGGTCCACGTGCTTAGACCTACAACTTTAAGTGGTTAGTACAACTAAGTAGGGGCCTCTTCATGTTGGGCCTAAGGGTTCTTTTTTCCAATCTTTTATCCATACTTGATCTCCTGGTATATGGTAGATGGATATTCCCAGAGATACAGGTATTCAGTCAACAACCTATTGGTGTACATCACCAATAGTTTTTTTCCTGGTCCTTGCAACTGTTTATAAACCTCTAGATTTCTTCATTCATGAAGGTCTCCTTGGAATTTAACTAGAGAGGGTGGCCTTCCATACAGTATTTCAAAAGGGAGAACCCTATTCCCGCCTGGGGAGTGCATCACGACCATAACAGGACGAGGGGCAGTAGGTCAACCCATGGCAAATTAGTTTCTTGACGAAGTTTAGACATTGCTGACTGAAGGGACCTGTTCATGCCTTCTACTTTCCCTGAACTTTGGGGGCGGTAAGCAGCATGCAAATTCCACTTGATTCCCAGAACTTTGGCTATTTGTTGTAGTATTTCAGCTACAAAGGCTGGGCCGTTATCAGAGCCTATAGTCAATGGCATTCCTTATCTGGGGATGATATATCTTAAGAGTGCCTGAGCAACTTCTCTGGCTTTTTCTGTGCAGGTGGGGTAGGCTTCCACCCACCCTGAAAATGTGCAGACAAAGACTAGGAGGTATTGGTATCCCTTGCTGGGTTTTATTTCAGTGAAGTCTACCTCTAAATCTTTGAAGGGAGTCTGGCCACAATGCTGAATCCCGGCACCATGTTTGGCATTGTTTGGCATACAAAGGAGACAATGCTGGGAGACTGAGGCACAAAGCAACAAGAGCTGAGTAATTACATAATAGCAGCTGAGTAGAGCTTCAAGGGCAGTTTTTCCTAAATGCATGATTTCATGTTGTTGGAGGACTACTTTATAGGCAAGTTGCTCTGGTACAAAAATTCCGTGGTCAGGGAGCACCCACCATCTGTCTGTTGTTATGCTTCTTCCTTCCTGTTGGGCCCATTTGATTTCTTGTTCTGTGTATTTTAGA
Source organism: Manis javanica (assembly GCF_040802235.1). NCBI lineage: Eukaryota > Metazoa > Chordata > Mammalia > Pholidota > Manidae > Manis > Manis javanica. The sequence continues at coordinate 68,900,538 of NC_133163.1, forward strand.
GAAGGGGACAGATCTGGACTATTAGGATTTTTGAGGGGGTTACTTTCCCCTTTACTGCTTGCTTAGCAGCAACATCTGCTCTGTGATTACCCACCAATACTGGGCTTTTCTCTTTCTGGTGCCCTTTGCATTGTATAACTGCCACTTCTTTTGGTTCCCAAATTCCTTCCAGAAGTTTTAAAATTTCCTCTTGGTTTTTTATTTCTCTTCCTCCAGCAGTTAGAAGTCCCTTCTCCTTGTATGAGGCTCCATGTATGTGCAGGGTGGCAAATGCATAACATGAGTATTTATACGGATTTGCTTTTTCTTGCTTAGTTCTAATGCTCTTAATTAGGGCCCATAGTTCTGCTCTTTGTGCCAACTGCCCTTGCAGGAGGGCTTTTGCTTCAATAACTTCATTATCAGAGGGCACCGCATATCCAGCATAACTTTTGCCCTCATGTATGAAACTGCTGCCACCAGTATATAGTATGAGGTCAGGATTTGGTAGGGGCTTGTCTGTGAGGTTGGGCCTACTGGAGTAAACTTTGTCAAGAACCCCCAAGCAGTCATGCTGTGGAGGTCCTGCTTCCATAGGCAAGAAGGGGACAAGTTCAGAGTTTTTAAGGCCTCTAGTTTAACTCATGGATTTTCACATAGCAGCCCTTAATACTGAGTCATTAGAGCATGAGTCAACCAGTGCTGTCCCCAGGGTGATAATGGAGGGGGGAACTTTAACATTTAAATTTTGCCCCAATGTGAGCTTGTCCTCTTCTTTGATTAACAAAGCTGAGGCTGCTAATGCCTTTAAATGAGGTGGCCATCCTAGACAGACGGTGTCAGTTTGTTTGGAGAGATAGGCTACTGGTCATTGCCAGGGCCCAAATTCTTGGGTAAGGACTCCTAAGGCTACTCTGTTGTTCTCATGTACAAGTAAGTTATAGTCCTGCAATACATCAGAGAGTCCCAAGGCTGGAGCTCCAGTAAGTTGGGCTTTAATGACTTGAGAAAATTGCTCTTTCTCAGGACCCCAGGCAAGGGGCTCTTCTTCTTCACCGTTTAGTATCTCTCATAAGGGTTTTGCCAATTCTGAAAATCCTGGGGTCCAAATTCAACAGAATCCTGCTGGTCCCAGAAACTCTCTGACCTGGAGGTGGGTGGTGGGAACTGAGATGGCACAGACTGCTCATTTCCTCTCAGCCCCAAGTATTCATTTATCTTGAACTATTTTGAAGCCCAAGTATTTTACCTCCTCCTGACATATTTATGCCTTTGTCTTTGATGCCCAGTGCTCTGCTTCCTCCACTAGGCCGAGCAGGACTCTGGTTCCTTTCCAACATTGAGCTCGCATGGGACTGGTTAGCAGGAGGATGTCTACATAATAGAGGGGAACGCATCCTAGTTCTTGTTCTGACACCTTGCTAGATCAGATGCAAGGCCCCACTGAATAGGGTAGGTGAGTTTTGAATCCTTGGGAAAGTCTGGTCCAGGTGAACTGTTTCTTTGTTCTTGTATTGATATTCTCCCATTCAAAGGCAAGTAGAGGTTGACTGTTGGGTGCTAGTTGAAAACAGAAGAAGCCATCTTTTAAATATAAGCATGAGAACGAGGCCTCAGAAGGTATAAATCCCAACAGAGTGTATGGATTTGGCAGAGCTGAGTGCAGTGTAGTCACTGCCTTGTTGACAGCCCTCAGGTCCTGCACTGGAGAGTAATCATTTGTCCCAGGTTTCTTCACAGGTGACAGGGGAGTGTTCCAGGGGGACTGGCACCATTTCAGGAGCCCCCATGTAAGCAATTGGTTCAGGTGTACCTGGATTCCCAGACTCGCTTCACATGGGATGTAATACTGTAGTATTCTGACTGGTTGGCCTTCTGGTTTTAGATCAATTAATATCAGGGGATGATTTTTTGCTAATCCTGGGGAATTAGTTTCAGCACAGACTAAAGGGAATTCAGCTTCCAATTCGGGGACCACTGCCAACTTATTAGGGGGAAGAGAGCATACAGCCTCCACTCCTTCTTCCATGGTACTCCTGAGGACAGTATCATAGGATGGTCTCTGTTCCTAATGTGCAGTTGTGTCAACCCTTCCCAATTGAAGGTTATTTCAGCACTCATTCTGGCCAGTAGGTCTTGGCCTAGCAGTGGGACAGGGCAGTCAGGTAGGTATAGGAATTCATGAACTACCTGATGGCTTCCCAGCTTGCACTGGCAAGAGCCACAAAGTGGCTGGCAGGTGTGGGTCCCAGTGGCCCCCACTCTTGTGGCTTCTCAAAGTGTCAGAGGTGCTACTTTCTGGGTTACCATGAAATGTTCTGCCCCCGTGTCCCCATAAAGTCAGTGATTTGGCCCCTGACTTTAATTCGGACCATGGGCTCATGGGGGCCCAGTTAGATTGAGCCCAGTCTATCCTATTCAGTTCGCATTCTGGCCAGACCAATGAGGTCAGCAGGTGGTTCTGGCTGGTAGCAGCTAGGCAGTGGGATCTTTTTTGGCTGCCAGTTAGGGCACTCATTCTTCCAGTGGCCAGTTTCCTTGCAATAGGTACACAGGTCTTGTCTCAAAGGTGCTCTTTTTCCAGGTTGTCACATCCCTTGGGGTCTTCATGGGGGCCCCTCTGCAGCAGTGGGTTTCCCCAACACAGCGGCCAAGAGGGTGGCTTTTTGTTTCATTCTGCATTTGGTTTCCCTTTTCTGCTGTCTGATCTCAATTCACAAAGACTTTGTTGGCTATTTCTAACAACTCAGTGGCATTTTTCCAAGTGAACCCTTCCAATTTCTGGAGTTTTTGTCTTATGTCACCCTGTGCTTGCCCCACAAAAGCTGCATTAACCATGTGCTCATTCTCAGGGGCTTCAGGGTCAAATGGAGGATATACTCTGAAGGCTTCATAGAGTCTTTCACTGAAGTTTGCTGGACTTTCATCAGGTTTTTGCAGAACTTCAGAGACTTTTGCCATGTCTGTTGGTGTCTTAGCCCTTGCTCTCAGTCTTTGTATGAAGGTGAAATGGTCTCTCTCCAACCTGGCTTTCCCACCTCTGTGCTGGGGTCCCAGTTTTGTTCTTCTTCAGACATGGCTTCTTGTGCCCACACTTCCACATCCAGTTGCCCATTGGGTGCTTGAGTTTGGAGTCATTTTCTGGCCTCAGTGATGATTTGCCAGCATTCTTCAGTGTTAAAGAGCACAAGCAGAAGCTGCTCACAGTCCACCCAGTGGGACGGTGAGTTTGGAAAATAGATTCTAATAAGTCTATCATTGCCTGTAGCTTTTCAGAATATGGTGGTATATGGTGCTTCCAGTTGAGGAGGTCAGTAGTGGAGAAAGGTTGATAAAAGAAGACTGATCCCCCCTCTTGTATGGTTCCACTGGGGCCCATTCTCTGTGGACTTGTTGCTTCTCTTAGGGGTGTTTGTATCACTGCTGGAGCCTTCATTCCCTGAGTAGTCAACCTAAGGCACCTTCTTACCGGTTTAGGTGATTCAGGAGGTGGTGTGCTGGCTGCCTGTGGAGGTGAAACCAAGTGAGGGTGGGCTCTCAGGCAAGTGGTGGGGCTCTCCTCCTTCAGGCCCCAGAGCAGTGGGGTGATATGGTGGTGGTACTGACAAGGTTTCTTCAGAGTCCCTATGGAGGATGTGGGGACACTTCTTCAGAGGCAGACTTTTCTTTTCCTGAGCTACTAGGACCTTACACTGTCCCTTTCTAGAAACATAGAACTGGACCCAAGGGGGTTTTACCTGAGGTATTTCAAGCCACTGGTCAATATAAGGAAACTGATCTGGGCGTCCAGGACTTCCAGTAACTACCTTGTAAACAGCTTGAACTATGGAGACATCCAGTGTGCCCTCAGAGGCCTAGCCCACATCAGAGGTGGGCCATTCTGATTCACAGGGTACATAGTTTTCCTGAGGTTAGTTTTACTCCGTAGTCTCCTGAAAATCCCTTCTTAAAGTTCCTATTCATACATTCTGAAACAGTGAGTTTGGAAGTATTTCCTCCCATGATGGTGCCCTCCCAGTGTGCAATGTTACAGGACAGTGAAGAGGCTTTTGCTCAGTCCACCAGTCCTCTCGGGGACGTTGAGAGCCTCTTAGCTTTGGCAGGTTAGTATGAGCCTCTGGTTAGGAACTGGTTCACAGTTCTTCCTAGCCATACGAGGTCACCACGGTCTCTCAGGTCAGGACCCACACAGTCTCTGTTGCTAGAGACATGGAGAATGGTCAGTCATGCACACATTCAGTCAGAGTCAGATGGAATTCCTCCCAAGGAATCCCTGACTTAGTGGTGTAGCCACTGGGGAGGGGATCAAGCTCCCCTTCTGCCCCTAGGGTGGGCCTGAACTGGGACCTGGTTCCCCAGGGACACTTACCCAATCAGAAGGCCTTGTCCTGGTGGAATTTTCAGTCTCTCTTCAGAGTCTATTTAAGTGTGGTGGCCGATATTATCCGGCCCAGCAAGGGCCACGACTCAGGAATAATTGCCTGTGGCATGCCTTCTCATCCATTGCCTGGGGCCAGAAGCAGCAGCCCCCATTGACTCACAACAGCGGTGGCACAAAGGGCCAGCATGGTTGTCTTTCCTTGCCAATGCATCAAATATGTTACGGAAATTGGACCCAGCATGGAGAGAGACAAATGGCACTCAATCAGCAATCAGAAAAAACTGATTTATTTTGGCACTGGTGCAGACTCAGCGGAGTAACCTCCAAAGGCTGAGCGTGTGTGGTATAGCAAGTAAGGCTTTTATATAGGCAGACTTGCAGGATGGGCAGGGCCTTTGGGCAATTAAAGTTTTACTTCCTAGTGGCTGACTGATGCAACAATAGGTTGTTTAAGCTCAGCGGGGCCAAGGAACCTCCCAGGGAAATTTCCTTCACAACATAATAATCCTCACAACAATCTTATGAGGTAAGAAATGTTTTATGCCCATTTGAACAAATGAAGAATCTAGGGCATAGATTAAACAATTTACCCAAGATAATTCAGGTAGTAATTAGTGGATGTTAATGTAGAATGATTTGAACATAAGGCCCTCTTTATTCAGATGTATCTACATATAGATATCATTAGATAAGTGAAAATGATAAGCACTTCTGACTTGTTGGAAGTTTTTCATTGGCGTCTTTTGACATCAGAAAACCTTTACCCTACCCAAATAGTTGAAAATCTGGCATAAAGCCCATAACTTCTGAGAAATACGTGAATCCCCAAAGATGTTTGTAATCCCTGTAAAATATTCTGGGAGCAACTGCTCTTCCTACTGTCATCAGGCACAAAATCTCATGTACAAAATAAAATTCATGAGACACCTGGATATTTTATCCTTCTCTAAGGGAAATTATGAACTAAACCTGAATGATACTGAGGAATGATTGCAGTGGTCAAATTATGGTGCTATATGAAGACCCATTAGACTGGACCAAAGAGATCTAGGTTGGACAGCAACTGTTGTCTATCTTTCTGTTAAATTTAGAGACAGTAGCAGCTAAAACCTAACACTTAAATCAGGCAGCTTATCAGGACCTGCATGGATTTCTGTTGCTCATCCTTTCATTTTTTCTAATGCCCTTTATCTCATCTATGACTTAATTTTTTCAACATAATTCTGGGGGAAATTTCACTTTGATTTACATCTCTGTCTTTTTCTAAATATAAAGCATCTTGATCTCCTTGGAGGAAAGGTGCTATAGGACTGTAATGTAGGGATAGACTAAAATTAGAAATATCATCACATTAACATCTTTTTCCCAATAGTTTGGTACTTTTGACAATGTACTATTTTAGTGTATCATGGGGTTTCACAGTGATTGTAAATTAAAGCTTTCCTTATGAAGACTGAAAGTGTGCCTGACTTAGTAAATTCTTTTCACTTTTCTGAGAACTCCATTTAAGGGAATCAGTGTTCACTCTTTCTTTTTTTAGCCTAATATATTAAAGATTGAAATGAACACTAGAAAAGAAAATATTTAAATATATAAATATAAACAGCAAGCAAGTTCACTGTGCCTGGTCAATCATGACAAACTCTTGGACCATTAATTCCAACTAATGTTCTTAGATGTGGATTTTGTTTCAGACCTAAAGAACTGAGGTAATGCAAACAGGTTCCTGCCTTTTTCTCACCCTCCCACAATACCTTGCATCTTCAGTGGCAACAGAAGAACCAAAGCTCTTCATTTTCTGTTTTGTCTTGTTAGTAGAAGTGGGCATCAAATGGATCATGTGAGAATATATTTCTAGCATGTGTATGTTTGCTTTTCTGCCTACTCGAAGTAATCCATTTTACTTAAAATTAGCAATACATTCTTGACTTTCAAACTTCCAAATTAGCATTTGGAAACATAAAATTGTTTATTGGCCTGCTTTGCAGGATAAATAAATGTCTGTTCAGCCCCATTAGTTTTAAACCCATGATTTAGGATTCTTTTAAATGTGCTAAAATTAACAAGACTTAACTCTGTGGGTACAGAAAATGACAATACGAAATAATAAGTCATGCTGAGAATTGGACATTTGACAGGACTTCAATTTTTAATCTGGCCTTCCAGTTTGGGTGATCCTTCCTTTGTGGCAACAGATCAGAAAATATTTGCTTGTCAATAAATGTAGGCAGTTGCTACACCATGGCAGACCTGGGTAAGCCTGAAATTTAGAAGGTAATGCCAAGCCAGAAGAATAGCTGGAAAGAATATGGTTTGATTTTCTAAACCACCGAGTGATTTGGTAATTGTAGTTTATATTGGCAACTGAATTCAAGATGTCACAGTTTAGTACACGGCTAAGGTCAGTTATTACTTCATTATAATTATGCAGGGGCATCATTATACTATGTTTGATTGAGTTTCTTTCTTCAAAGAGCTAAAGAATTGTAAATCTTTCTCAATCTGTATTATATGCACGTATGTTAAGTTACCTAAAAGAAAATGCTAATAGAATTCTTATTGTGGAGCTTAAACTAATTCATAATAAAGTAAGCTTGAACTCCCTGTATATGAACTATCTTAAACAGGCTTGCAGAGAAAACTCATAATATGAATTAATAATTTGGGGGAAATGTTTATCTAATTAAGAGAATACACCACTTTTAAGACCTTTACAATTACCATTTACATCCAGCCAATTAATATAATAATTAGAAATCATTCTTATATGTTAGTATTGAGTCACTTGGATTCACTTCTTCAAAACTGTGTCTTTTTTAAAAAATCTTCATTTTTAAACCAGTACATATAGATATTCACATTGTACCACTACTGCATTTGATGGGATTAGCAGATTGTTATTAATGTTATATAATTAAGTTCCCTCATCAATTTAGATAAATTATGATTGATTGCCAATAACCTGCAGTATGAAAGGAACAGGATTTTTTCCAGTGCAGGGAGAGTTCATAAATATAATTTTAATCAATAGAGTAAGGGATATTTCACCAATGACTTCAACAGCATTTCTACTAATTGGCAAAACTGACTAGGAGTAGAGTGTAAAATAGAACAAACACCTTAGATCAGGGTTTATCAGTGCCAGCTCTAGAGCCAGAGAGGTTGGATTCAAATTCTGCCTCCTTTGTGGCTACTGTGTCTTAACTCTGTTGGCTGAGCCATTGCTCATTCCTGTTGGAAATGCAAAGCCTCTGGAAATGTCCCTGTTTCAGAAACATTTTATTACTACTTAGAGAACCTAATTTAATTTTTAAACTTAGCAGTAATTTTCTGATGTTTTAAATTTCCAAAATGGTATAAAATTGTTTATTGGCCCATTTTACAAGGCAAAATAATTTTCTTTTCAGTCAGTCCTGATAACTTAGGGGTCTAAATTGTAGCTTTTTGCATCTGGACAAATTACTTAAAACCCCAGAACTGAGTTTTCTCAACTGTTATATGGGGAATATAGTAGACCAATACGTATTATATATTTTAAATACTATTTTATATTTTGTTTTATTTTATAAAATGTTCTTATTCTTCTATAATAGGGTTGTGAGGAGGCAATAAATAGTTAAGGCGGAAAGAAAAAATATTAAGGACTGAAATTCGAACAATCTGAAGTTAGGCAATCACTTCCTAAACAACCAAACTTTGTATATTGGCCAGTTTCAAATATAAACATAAATAATACAACCATGCTTCAAATAAGGAAATGTTTTCATTTTGTTAGAATTTTAAACTCTAAATAGCATTCTGATTTAATGTTTATAAATAATACTTTAAAATAGAATTTAAAATATTATTCAAATATCTTATATTCACTAGAAGACATGCAAGCATATTCTAAATCATCCAAAAGGAAAAAGATTAAAGATATTTAGGATGTGAGTGTATTGTGTTTACCATGTTCACAGTCTTTGAAATTCAATACATCACACAATATATATAATAAATCTCAGTTAAGCCAAATATAACATTTACTTAATCAGATTAGCTTATGTTCCTGAAATAAATGAATTTTAATATTTTGTAAATTCAGAACAGTGAGATTGTATATTTAAAAATATATATTTATATATGTGCATGTGTATATGTATACATATATATTATGTACATATATCATACGATTCTATTGTGATTGAGGTAGTACAAAATAGAGCAAAAAAAAGAAAGTTCACCTTTTTATTGTAATGTCAGACACAGTAAAACCTAACTAACAGACTTCCTTCTTTGGCATTATTTTCTATAAGCCTGGAGTTTGGATAGTACTTCCTTTTAGTTACATTTCTATGTGTTTGTTTTGTCATTTTATTTTTCTGTTGTTAGTTTGTCCATACCTCCTTTCTGCTAGGAATAAGATGTATGGAAACACTGTCATTCCTACAGAATTTTGCAATAAAAACATTTTTATTTCTGTGGACTTTATATCAATCCTTGTTCTTTGTGTAATACATGAATCATATATACACAAATCATATACAAAAACATACATAACTTTCTTTTAAATTTAATGCTACTTGGTTGCCAAAATACCAACTGCCAAATTTTGTAGAAACAGTTGAACTTCTCCATGAGGAAACTTGAACAACACTATTTTTACCTTCAGAATTTCCCTGTGAGAATGATAGTGAACATTGGAAAAACATAGTCCTTTATAAATATGCTTTACTCTATTTCAATCCACTTTCCCTAAGTATTACTCTAAAAATCCTCTTTTAGCATGTCACTGTATAACTTAGGGCCATCAGTAGGAGTAAAGGCAGTGTCTAACAGTTTTCATGACAAGGAGTCTTGTTCTGGGGATACCAGTGTTCTCGGGTAACTGTTTACACTGCCATGATCTGCTAATGTTTCTCCATCCAGAATGCCCCCTATCCATTGAGAGAAAAGAATGTCTCACTTTCTGTGACCATCAGACAACTTGTATCAATCTTTTCCATTCAGTCGCTCCTCTGCAAGTGTCCCGACACATATGCCCTAGCGCCAGCCTCTCCCAGAGGAAACTCCCTGGACTCCAGAGGGAGATCACACCCTGCAATTTTGTCAATCTGGGAGCATATCAATTTCCAGAAGCCTTGAATAGGGGGCAGTTCTCACCATATGTGCCTAAGTGTACCCTTTTCCCTGCATCCTTCTTAGTGATTGTCAGGACTGTTATCAAATATTTCCCTGATGTTATCGGACGATAGGAATCACTGACTCCATAGGGTGAACTCTGGATCTAGGAGTTTTGTTCTATATACAGGAATATGCAGCGTGACTTTTGCTGTCATATTCAGTTTAGGAGAAATATTCCACTTTTTAGGAGGAATATGATTTTGGAAAGAGCCTTGATTTAATATATCCTTCTTAACAGTTATAAATTGCACTGAATTAATTTCTTCTTGTGTCCTCTGAAATAGTGAATAAGAAAAAAGGACAAATATTTAAAGCAGCTTACCAAGTATTTTGGGATGGTCACTCTTTGTAAGCAATTGTAGATTTGTTTATCAGAGTTAATAATCAGAAATAGCAGCACTATTTGACATTTAGACATTGTTTTGAATCTATTAATATGAGATCTGTTTCAAATAGGTTAAACTTCTGCATAAATTCAGATTCCTTTTTCGGAAATACACAAAATCTGTTTTGAAGTGGAAATTTTATAATCACTAACATATCTGCATTTTTATCTATTCTCAGGTGTTGAAAGTAATAGTACTGGGAAAACATAGAAAGAAAAGAACCCTGTGAATTTGTTACAATGCTATCCTCTTTTAATAATTATAATCATGAGAAGAATTTTAACTCTTTAAAGTTATGAATAATTTCTAAAAAATATTCACTATGATCATATTAATTGCATATGTTCTACACAGAAACACATTCTGACCATGGTGCTCTAATTTTTTTTTTTAATTTCACACTCTAATAGTTGATTCTATTAAACTCACAGTTTTCTTTGGAGTAGAGAGGGCACTATTCATTCAACATATATTTGCTGGACATCTAAATAACATATTTTGGGAATTCTGAAAGCACTAGAAATCAAGGCCTAGACAGTTACGATCATCTTATTACATCTGGTGGGGGCCACTTGGGCAGGTTTCCAGACAATCAAATATTGTGTGATAAAATGTTACAGTGACAATATAAGTTGCTATGGCAGCGTATCAGGGAGAGGGAGAAAGAATTCAACCAGGACATCAAGGAGAATGGAAAAACTGCCTGGAAAGAAATATTCAATTTGAGACCTGAAGGGAATGTAGAAATGAGCCAAGTGCAAAGATAAGATGAGGAAGAATAGTGTGTGGCAGGAATAGAGAGAGATGAGGCCCAAGAATGAAGAAATGAAAGCTTTGTGAGTCATTAAAGAACTTGTGTTTTCATCTTGAGGATAATGCGAGACACTGAAATAAAGATGGTTCTTTAATCCATATTAAGAAATGTCACTCAGGCTAAAGTGAAAGAATGCACAGTATAAAAAAAAGAAATGGAGTGAGGCCAGTCAAAAGGTGGCTGCAGAAGATATGTCAGATGTCAGCACACTGAACTAATGAGATTCAGTGGATATAGATAGAAACACATTTTTGGGACTTGGTTGGGTGTGAGTGGCAGGTGGGAGGACCATTTTATGTGGCACTCAGGTATCTATTTGAGCACTGGGTGTTTGAGCAAGAGAAATGAGAGCCAGAGAGTTTGGAAGAGAAAATTTTGTTTATTCAACTCATATTTATTTAGTGCCTACTATTTGCCACTTAATCCTGGACTAGGTGCTAAGAATATAGCATTAAAATAAAAAAGATATAACTTCCTACTCTCATGGAGCTCTACTATATTGAGTTGAGTGCTAAGGAGAAAAAAAATAACAACAGGAAAGGAAGATAGGGAATGTTGGTAAGGAGGAGGCAGTGCGTTTTGCATAGGGTGGGCAAGGAACGCTTCACTGAGAGGGTGCAAGGAGACAGCCTTGTGGTAAGGTAGAAGAACAGCATTCCATAGAGGCAACAGGAAAAAGACTCTGATAAATATTCTTAATTTTAGTCAAATTTATCTATGTTTATCTTAAAATTTCTGTCCTATATAAGAACTAGTTTCCAACACCAAGGTCATTAAACCATTTTCACATATTCTAAATGCTTTATTGTTTCACCTTAAACATTACGTCTATAAATTACCTAGATTTTGATTTTTCTATGGTATAAGGTAGAAATTACTTTTTGCCTTCCTAAATATACGTAATTTCCCAGCTTCATTTATTGAAATATGAGCTTTTGGCTTTTTTTATTCTATTCCATTGGTCTGTTTATTTATAGTTGAACCAATACTAACTTGTCTTAATGTGACTGTAGTAGGTCTTCATATCCAGTAGAACAAGTTTTTCCACCTTGTTCTTTTCCAAGTGTCCTGGCTATTCTTAGCCTTTGTATTTTCCTATATACAATTATATTGTCTAGGAAATTACTGAGTTGGATAATATATGTTGTGTGTGTGTACATATATATATATATAGCATAAAAGAGACATATCCAGAATGTCTTATAATAAAATTTTTAAAAGAGAATTACTACAAATCAATTTTTTTTGAGAGGGCGTCTCTCATATTTATTGATCAAATGGTTGTTAACAACAATAAAATTCTGTATAGGGGACTCAATGCACAATCATTAATCAACCCCAAGCCTAATTCTCAACAGTCTCCAATCTTCTGAAGCATAATGAACAAGTTCTTACATGGTGAACAAGTTCTTACATAGTGAATAAGTTCTTACATGGTGAACAGTGCAAGGGCAGTCATATCACAGAAACTTTTGGTTTTGATCATACATCATGAACTATAAACAATCAAGTCAGATATGATTATTCATTTAAAGATACACAATCCAGCAGAAACATGGTAAAAAGATTCATGAAAGAGTAAATTCAAGTGACTAATACCAAAAAATGATAGACAATTCCTTAGTATTGAGAGAAATGCAAATTAAAATAATAAAATTTTACTGTCAACATACCAAATGGCTAAAATGTGAAAGCCTTATACCTAATGCTGACAAAAATGTGAAAAAATGAGAATTTTTATATATGGAGCTGGGGTGGGAAAAATAATTTTAGGAAATATTTTAGAATTCTTTCTATATTTAAAGGAGATTAGTAAAAGCAATTCCATTCCAGTGATACATCCTTGAGGAAATGAGCATATATGTATATCAGTAGTTCACAATCAGGGGTAATTTCTCCCCCACTGCAGAGGACATTTAGTAATATCTGGAGACATTTTGTTTTCACAACTTGAAAGGGAAGTGCTTCTGGCATTTAATGACTAAGGCCCAGTGATACTGCTCAGCATCCTGTGATTTATAGGATGCCCTTCCAACAAAAAGGAATTATTCAGTCCAAATGTCAATAGTGCCAAAGTTGAGATATCCTCATGTACATTAAATATAGGTACAAGTTTATTTATTAGATTATTAATATTAGTCAAAAATGGAAGAAAAACATCTGTTAAAATACACAGATTAATTATTAATTATGGTGCACTTGTATATTAGAGTACTGCATAGCAACAAAAAACTAAACTATAGCTCACATAACAGCTATTAATGAATCTAAAAAATATAATACTGAGCAAGTTCAAAGACAGGAAAACATGTAGTGTTGAGGGATTCATAGTAAGTGGAGTGATTACTGTAAAAATTCAGATAGTGGTTACTTTTAGGAGGGAAAAAAAGGGTTTTTTGTGAAATGTCACATGGGGATGTTCTAGGGTGTTGAAAATATTCTATTAAATTAGGTGATGGTCATATGAGTATTTACTTTATAATTTGTATATTATAATTCATGTATTATGTATTCAATTATATTTCCCATTATAAAGGGTTTTTAAATTTTTTATAACTTTAAAATTTTTTTGAGATTATTACTGATTCACATGAAGTTGTAAGAAAAAAATAAAGATCTGTGTGCTCTTTACCCAATATCCTCCTTCTCCTATAACATCTTGTGAAAGTGTAATATACTGTCACAGCTGGGAAATTGACATTAATACTGAAAGGGTATCTCACTGCAACCCTCCTTACCCCAGAATGACTCAGGAGACATGGGCCCACGGAAGAGATTTTATTATCTGAAAGAGAAAATGGCTGCCCCCAGAGAGGGGGAGCAGCAGCTTGTGTGTGAGGAAGCATGTTTTTAAGGAGTAGGGGTAGGGTGTGTTCTGCGTTGGTGATTGGATCTGAAGGGGTGGGCAACCATCTGGTCATTGGTGATTGGATCTGAAGGGGTGGGCAACCATCTGGTTGGTGATGATTGGATCTGAAGGGGTGGGGGTCTTAGTGTGTCAGAACTTGCCTTCAAATACAATATACTGATCCTGTTTAGATTTCCCCAATTTAACGTGCTTGTGTGTGTATAATTAGTTCTGTACAACTTTATCATGTATTTAGGTATAAACACCTGCACAATAAAGATGCAGAACAGTTCCATTACTGTAAATATCCCTTGTGCTTCCTTTTTATATATCCACCTTCCTCCTATCTCTAACATCTTATAATCACTAACCTGTTCACTGTCTTTATAATTCTGTCATATAAGACTACTATATAACTAGAATTATACAGTATATAACCTTTTGAGATTGGCCCATTTTTCACTCAACATGATTCCCTTGTGATTCATCCAAGTGGTTACATTTATCAATAATTTTCTCCTTTGTATTTCTGAGTAATATTCTGTGGTATGGATGTGCAAGAGTTCATGTAACCATTCTCCCCATCAATAAAGGGGAGAATATTCTGCTATGAATATTTTTATATCAGTTCTTGTGTGAATATAAGTTTTTATTTCTCTGGAATTATTGTTGAATAGAACAATTGCTGGATTGCATGTACAGTTTTATAAAAATCAAAAAACTAAAACAAAGTTCCACACTCTTTTCTAGGGTGTCTGTGTCATTTTACATTCCCACTAGCAATGTATGAGTGATCCAGTTTCTATTCATCCTTGCCAGCATTTGGTATTATCACTGTGATTTATTTAACCATTCTGTAAGGGTGTAGTGATGTCTCACTGTGGGTCAGTTTGTAATTCCCTAATGGCTAGTAATGTACATCTTTCCATATCCTTACTTTCCATCTGTACAAAATATTTTTTATAGGTGAGGGATTGCCTAGCATGTTCTAGGCTAGCCAGGGTGGCTAGAAAAGAGGTATTGAGGGGTAAAGTAGTAGGAAATGAAGTGAAATACTGTTGCTTTTATTCTGAGTGAGAGCTGATGAATGGCATAAGCTGAATTGCCTTTTTACTAGATCATTCTATGTTGAGCACAAACCAAAGGGCGATAGAGTATAAAGATGGAGACCATTTATGAAGCTATTGGAATTAGCCAGCTTAGTATTAGTGGTGACTTAGATGGGAAGAGTAGCAGTGAAAGCAGTAATAAATGGTTGAATTCAGTATATATTTCAAAAGTAGAGTCAAAGGAATTTCCTGATTAAATGTGAGTAGAGGGAGGCTTCAGGGATGACTCAGATGTTTTAGGAGATTCTTGTGGGACATGGAGGTGGCCTATATATCTATGTAGCAAACTAAATATTTCAACAGTTCTCAGGCAGAACTCAATGTTTCGCCCAGTTGACTATTTCCTTGTTCTTGAAACATTCTCTTTTCTACATTTCTATGAAAGATCACTGCATTGGTTTATTCTACCTCACTGGATGCTCCTCTAAGGTTTCTTTGCTGGCTCCGCCTTCTTTGCCCCACTCTAGTGTGCTCAGTCGGGGTCTACCCTAGACTCTTTTATCTTTTCTATTGCTAAGAGAACCCTCTGTGATTAAATATCTTCTAAAAGATCTTGGCTTCTAAATTAATGTCTTCCATTTAGATCAAAATCATGAGCTACACACTACTTTATCCAAAGTAGCATCTTCACTTTGATGTCTGATAGGCAGCTTAAATTTAGCAGACCTGAAACCAATTGCTTATTTGCTTAACGCTACTTTCCCCCTGGCTTTCTACAACGGCAATACATCCAGTTGCTCAAGATTAAAACCTGGAAGATTCCTTAACTTTCATCCCTTACATCTATACAAATCTTGTTTATTTTAACTACAATCATATCTCAAATGTCTATTTATCTTCATCTCATTTGCTACCATTCTCATTCAAGATCATATTATCTTTTCCCTTAACTCTTATCATAGCCAGATAACTGATCTCCCTTCCCTCCATTCTTGCCCCACTTAAACTATAAACAGCAACCCAAATTTTTCATTAAAATATATCATACAGTTATAAATAAATAAGGCAGAGGAAGGGTTTTTTCTTACAGTAGAATGCTAATTACTGACTAATAAATGTAAAGGAAGTGCTGGGGTTATAAATACCATCATCTTGCAAACACTTCAGTAAATGTTGGTTCAGGCAGGAATTACCCATTTAGGTTAAATTCAGAAGGGTGGGTTTTGATGTATCCACACATTTTTTTTAGTAGCAAGGAAAAAACTAGTAACTATATCATGATGAAAAAATCAGACAACCTTGACTGGGGCAAATAGATATTTTGTGCCTCCAGGTGGATAGTCTGAAAAGGACACGATATAGTTTATATAGTATTTCATCCAGGAGCACACGAACGAAAACTGATCTTGAATGATTATTGGGCAACTCCAAAATGAGGAACATTGTACTAAAATGTTGGACTATTTCCTTAAAAATGTCAGTGTCAAAAAGGACTAAAAGAACAGAGGCACTAAGAATAAAGGAGACTGAAAGACATGAAAACTATGTATTATATGACCCTGTATTCGTATAAAGAAATGCTATAAAATTTACATTACAATTAATGTTCTAGTGTTTTTATTACTAGACAAATTAATAAAACTGGAATACCAACAGTAGATTAGGAAAAACATTAGTATCAATGTTAAATTCACTAAAATGGATAACCATCCTATGGTTATGAAAATAAAATCCTTAATTTTGGGAAATGGTAAAGTATTTAGAAGTAAAAGTCCATCATTTATGTAACTGACCCTCAAATGGTATAGAAAATGTATTATGCATATATACAAAAAGAGCAAATGATGAAGAAGATGGGGACAAATAACAATATTTGATTCTTAAAAAGGAGTTTTTTAAATGTTCTTCTTGAAATTCTTCTATGTTTGAAATATTTTCCAAATAAAAAGTTAAATATAGCATGCACATGTGCATGTATACAAATATATATATTATAATCACTTGAGAAAACTGGTAGAATCTAATAAAGGTGAACATATGCATAAATTATTACCCCAAAATTCACTGTTAGGTATATTCACATAAAGTAGATGCATATGTTTACCAAAAGACATGTACCAGATTGCTCATAGGAGTACTGCTTACAGATTCCCCAAACTGGGAACCCCCCAAATGCCCATCATAAGTTGAATGGATAAATGAATTGTGGAACACAATAGAATACTTTACAACATGGGAATTAATAAAATATCACTAGTCATAATGACAAGGGAGAAGTTCATAGACATAACATAGAAAGAAAGAAGCCAGACACAAAATATCACATACTGTATGATTACATTTATATAAGGTACAAAAACAGATGAAATGAATCTATGTTAGGAGTCAAGACTGTGGTTACTCTGGGCAGGGGATAGGTAGTGACTGGAAAAGGACATGAGGGGACATCTAGGATAGGAGTAATGTTTTATTTCTACACCCAAATACTGATTACATTGATGTGTTCAATTTATAAAATTTCAGCAAGCTATTCACTCATGTTTTCTGTAATTTTCCCTAGTTGTACTTATCTTTAAAAAAGTGGTTTTTTTTAATCAGTATATTTCTCTCTTGCTAAAAATGCTTCAGTGGCTTTTCTTTATCTTTGAAATAAAATAAAAACTATGATTTTATGGTCCCCCAAGACCTTTATTGTATATATGTCCAACCTCATGTCATATCATTTCTACCCTAATTTCTAAGTCTAAACTCATTGTTCTGTTTAGTTCCTCAAACACGTCAACTGATGTCCTGCCTCAAAACATCCATACTTGCTGTTTCCTCATGGAACCCTCTTCAACAGGCATTATTGCCTAATTTCATCTCTTCTCAGCTTCAAAGCTACTTTCTCCAAACTAACTATCTCTGTGGCTATTCAATCACCCAGTTTCTTAGTCCCTTTGTAGCCCTTACATTGATAGAAATTTATTTGCTTATTTATTTGTTGTCTATATTCACCACCAAAAATTAAAGCTCTTTTCCCTTGCTCATCATTATATTCTCAACATGTAGCAATTTGTTTAACATACAGTGGACACTCATTTAAGAATTTTTTGAATGTATTAATAGATGTTTATCAAGCTCAGGAGGACCACGCAGAATAAAGTTATATACATTCATAGCCATTAACAAATAAATAGGAGTTGAAGTTTTGGAACTATATAACGAAGTGTGTAGAATGAGACTTACGGGTCCTTGCTAAGGGTGAGCAAGATTTATGGGGCAGGCAGAAAAAGAAGCCATAAAATATATGGAAATGGAGATGCCACAGAGGGAACTTAGATGCTAGGCTGTGGTGAAAACAAACCTAAGTAAAAGCAAACAAAATAAGACAAGCAAATAAACAAAAACAATAATTGTGGTATCATGGCAGCCAAGAGAGATGAAAAATGCTGTCCAGCTATGACTCAAGTTTTGATGAGGAAAGAGCTGGTGGCCTTGCTGAGAAGAGGTCACTGAAGATTGCAGATTATAGATTACAGAGGGCTGAGGAATGAGTGAGAGATGAGGATTGAGGACAGTACAAAACCTCTCTTTAAAAATACTGTATTGTGAACAGAAGCACAGTGTGGCAGTAATTAAGAGAACTTGGATAGGGGGAGAGAATTTTGTTTTATTTTAAGATGGAAGAGACTTACTACTTAAAATGCCGATTGGAGAGCATTGTTGTTCCTGTGAAGCAGAAAGGGAAGAGAACCAGAGCAAAGATGGAAGAATGATATGGGTGGAAGGGTGAGAAGAGTTCAGGTTGGAAATGAGTAGAAATGGAGGTTGGAGAAGAGTAAACGGTATGAAGTACGGTAACATGAGTATAGATCTCTCTGGACACTTTGCTCAGAGTTACCATCTCAGCAGTGGTGTGAAGAGGACACAAATACAGGGTATGGAGAAGGAAGAAAAGAAGGTCAGGGAAATAAAATCATAATAAACCACTTTAGTATTATGGTTCATGCTTGCCATCAACAACTTTGTAACAGAAATATCTAGTTAACCTGAGCTGTGCATTATGGAAATACATATTTTGGTTTGACATTAACTATGTTCTAATTTTTTTATTAAGGTATCATTGATATACACTCTTATGAAGGTTTCACATGAAAATCAGTGTGGTTACTACATTCACCGTATTATCGAGTCAACCCCATACCCCATTGCAGTCACTGTCCATCAGCGTAGTAAGATGCCACAGTCACTACTTGTCTTCTCTATGCTACACTGTCTTCTCCATGACCCCCCAATACCATGTGTACTAATTATGATACCCTATAATCCCCTTCTCCCTCCCTCCCCAACCACCCTCCCCCACCCCTCCCCCACCCCTTCCCTTTGGTAACTACTAGTCCCTTCTTGGAGTCTGTGAGTCTGCTGCTGTTTTGTTCCTTCAGTTTTGCTTCATCATTATACTCCACAAATGAGGAAAATCATTTTGTACTTGTCTTTCTCTTCCTGACTTATTTCACTGTAATTCCCTTCTATTTTAATTGCCATTTTCCCCCCATATATGGGATATTTACTACTGTGTGTCTAGCCTTAGAATATTCTGGGGCTGAATGTTGCATAGCTTAAAAATTGGTCTGTACTGTTAAAACATGCTTCAGAATGTTTTAAGATAATACCATTATTACAAATGAGACATGAAACAAAACTAAAACCAAGAGCGAATGTTCATCATAAAAAACAACAGAAAATTCCAACATGAGTAGTATAATTTCATTTTATCAAAAAAAATTTTATATTTAGTATAAATAGTATTTATGTCTATGTGTTGTAGAGCAGCTTTTTTCTGCATATTTATTTTTTTAATTTCCACAAAAATTGTATCTGTAATATAAGAAAAATATTAGGACATATTCATAAATATTGCCTTACGAAAAGCATCTTGACATAAATTTATGTGAGTCAAAAAGCATGCATTTGTTTGCTACACATTACCAAATTTCCTTACAAAAATATTGTACCAATATAGGATCAATGCTAGCAAAATCAAACACTTCTTATGAGAAAGCACACATGATTCTTTAAAAAGATGACCTCCAGAGATCAATGCGAAAAATAGGACAAAAATCAATCAGTAAGAAAAAGTCTTGGTTTTCTTTTGATGATTCTTAGTGGCAGGAGTTCCCAGCTAATGAAGGACTGAAGTTTGTATATTGGTAAGCCAGCTTCCTTGATCACTGGTTGAATAACTCTGAGTTTATGTTTAATACTAGACCTTCAGTGGGTCTCCAGGCAGGACTGACACCAGTGATTCAATAATTAAGGAGCTCTTTATTGGCACTCCTCCCTTCCCTGACTCACCTTCCCATTCCACTTGCATGCTTCCTGCGTTCACCTCCAAAGGACAACATTGGACCTAAATCTTGCCTCAAGGTCTGCTGTTTGGGAAACCCAATATAAGACGTCTGTCGGAGTCACATTAGAAAATGTAAGTTAAGCCTTTGCATTGTCTTTTTCTTTTCTGTTTCTATATCAATATATATCTAGGAATATCTAACACTTATGAAGAAATTACTGTATTCCCAGGACTGTGCCTAAGTTATTACCTGGACTAATTTATTAAAAATCTCACAAGAAATGCTAAATATGATATGGGATTTATGAACAAACCCCTCATCTATTTATTCAACTAATAATAATGAGTGCCTACTGTCTACATAATGATGATAGAGCCTGCCCTCATGCAGCTGTCGAATAGTGAGATAGATAATATTACATAAACCAAAAGTCCAAATGGTTATTTAATTGCAATAGTGAGAAGTTATAAAGAAAAGGGCAGAGTGACATAAGGTAGAAGTTTAAGAAAGGACTTAATGTCCTCTTGTGGAGGTCATTTCCTGACAAAGTGTTATTTAACATGGGATCAAAATGATGAATAAGAATTTATCAGTTGAAAAGAGGAGGCAATACATTCTAAGCCAAGGCAATGACATGTGTAAATACCTTAGAGGGAGGAGCTTAGCACTTCTGAGAAGCTAGAAGATCTTTGTAGGTGCACTGTGGCAAATAAAGAGGAAGGTAACTTGACAGGAAACTTCTGATTTGGAAAGTTGCCAGATCTTGTGAGACCTTGCTCCCTATCAAGAATGCTGAATTTCACACCAATCTGAATTTGGAATCATCTAAGGATTTTAAGCAGTGTGCTGTTTTTTCCAGCTGTTTTTAATGCATTTCAGTTATGGACTAAGCTCTTTGGCTAGACTCAGAAAAAGAGGCTTCTCGTCTGCTAACAGAGGCTGTAAACTGACTGTCAGAAAATGTTTTTTTCATTCGCATCATACTGGCCCATGCTTAAAAGTTTAAATGTGTTATTAACTAACATCTAGATTTCTAGGATTTCTGGAAAAGGAGACTATCGGGTAACACTAGCTTGGCATTTCCCATAGCATCAGTCTGCAGGCTTGAGAAGAGGCAGCCATATTTAAATGGCACTTTGATTTTGCATATTGCACAAATTTCTGTATTTATCATAAAGCTACTATATCATAGAGTATCATAGAGTTACTGATTTATGTTACTGCCTGGTCTTTGTAGATCATTGAGTTTACAAAGTTAGTTGTAGCTCCAGGGGGAAGGGTTTTCCTGGCCCAGGAAGAGTTCCCTATGAAACTGATGAAAATGAAATAAGTCAAGGGAAAGGGTAGGTTGGGAAAAACCATTTTGATTGCTCACAGCTTGCTCGAATTTGCTGCCTGGCTTGGCACTGTCCATCTTCTCTAGCTGTGGCTCCCACTCTGCTGCCGTGGCACGTTCTCTACTTCCCACCCAACCCTTCTGGAAGGAACTCCATGTGTGGGTTCTTGGAGACTAGCCTGCCAGACCAAATACATACCAGGAATGGAGGGGAGGAGAAAATATCCATTTTCTCTCCACTCCTTGCCTCAGATTGATGAGATGCTCTGCAGTGGTAAACACCTACTGATATGTAAATGAACTAAGGCTAGGTGGGAGATTCTGGAAATTCTGTTTTTTACCCCACAAATCACCCCTCCAGAATTCTCACCTCACAATCTATGCACCCCCAATCTTCTGCAATGGCCCCTGTGTGAGAAAACTGCAATACTGCAACAGGACGAATAACATATGGTAACAACAGTAATTATGATAGAGATAGCAATAAAATCATGATAATCCTCAAACCTGAGGATCCAGCTGGGTTCAAAGTCCAACACAGATCAAGTCCATAGCTTGCCCATTCCATGGGAGGCCAGCAGCTGAACTGGTAGGGAGCTCCGTGCACACTCAGGAAGCAGCAGCTGTGGCTATGAGGCAGGCCCAATCTTCAGGAACTGTAGAAGAAATAACCTTAAGGGTGATAAGATGCATGTTTTAATGATACCAGTATAGGCAAATCCTATCCATTAGATAGGATGCATGCAAGAGAGTGGTCCTGTGATAGGACAGTGGCAGGAATGGGGTCGTGTCCTAGTCTAGCATACCAGACTTCACCCCCTTCCCTGTGGGAGTCACAGATGAGTCAATATGTAGGGCTATGGGAGGCACATGCACTGGCTATAATGACAAAATAAAACTTCCTTGTAAGGTGCTCTTACCTCCCGGACATTTTGGATACACTCCCCTAGTCTTTTGGGCCCACTCTGCTGTTACTCCAGGAACACACAGGAGGCCAGCTTCCAGGCCTTGTCCCCAAGATGCCAGAAGGGCCAGCCATCACTGGTCCATGGGTCAAAATGTCTAGGGCCATGTCTGCTCAACAGTGTCTAAGGTTTAATGCAGTTGAGGCTGGCAGGATGTTGCTTTGCTGGCCATATCCTGA
The DNA here is from genome assembly GCF_040802235.1 of Manis javanica. NCBI lineage: Eukaryota > Metazoa > Chordata > Mammalia > Pholidota > Manidae > Manis > Manis javanica. The sequence continues at coordinate 68,922,971 of NC_133163.1, forward strand.
CTTCAATAATTCCTCTTTGTTTTGCATGTGCAGTTGTATAGGAGAGGCAGCAATGTGTTTTAGCATGTCCACAGGGCTCAATGCCATGTTCCGGGGCTTCTCATTCAGATGCCATAGCACTGTCCATAAGTGGACCGACCAGCTCCATAGGCTACTGGTATCTGACTTCAGGCCAGATTTTAACAAGCTATTGTACCTCTCTATCATGCCTGCTCTGGTAGGGTTATATGGTACATGCAACTTCCATCTTATCCCTAACTGTTACACCCATTCTTATAATGCATGTCCAGTAAAGTGGGTGCCTTGATCGCTCTCAATCACCTGCGGCTGGTTATAGGCTGCAAAGAGATGCTCTAGGCCCCACTTGGTGGTTTGCTGATCTGCATGATGTTCAGGAAAGGCAACCAACAGGCCAGTAGCTGTGTCCACATAGTTATGGCATACCAATATCCTTCTGATATGGGCAGAGGCCCAATATAGTCTATCTGCCACCCCAATAGTCTATTGGCCCCTTTGCTATTGTCCCACGTTGCTGTGGGTCTCAGTGTAAGTCCCTCTTAAAGCACACAGGGCACTCCTTCTGGGCTCTGCTGACTTCTTCAAAGTTCAAGGGCAAGCCCCACCAACTGGCTACAGACCTCATTGTCTTTTGCCCCATGTGCAACAAATGCTGATGTAACTATTGGGCTACATCAAAGGCAGGCTTTCCTCTAGCCAGCGCACCTGGGCCAGTGTGTCTGCTTCATCATTCCGTGGGGATGCCAAAGGCAAATGACCTGTCACATGATATATGGTAACTTTTTCCAATGCCACAAGAAACAACCACTCCACTTTTCCTGCTGCCTTATGGCCACTCAGTTCCCCTAAGGAGTTCCTGATTTTGCAGAGGGCCAACACCACTGCCTATGGTGTCCCCATCTTCCCCAATTCTGGGGAAGGGCCTACTCCTCTAGGAGGTACTTTACCAGAGACCGCATCCCCACTGAGGAATCTCTGGATGAATCCCTACCACCCACAAGGGGGATCCTGAGCGAATCCCCACCATCCATAAAGGGGTCCCAGGGTGAATCCCTGCCACCCCTCAGGGGGTCCAAGGGTATCTCCCCACCATCTATAGGAGCAGCCTGCCCAAACATCACACCCATGAAGACAGATTTCAGGTTCACTGGATCCTGCTGATTTATGCCAGGTGTAGCTCCCGGAAAGGGTGTTTCTGGCCTGGGGCAAGTACCCCAGTGAAATAAGTGAAATCAGAATAAGTCAAGGGAAAGGGTAGGTTAGAAAAAAACATTTTTATTGTTCACATCTTGCTAGAATTTGCTGCCAGGATCAGCACTATCCATCTCCACCATCCATCATCGCCGCAGCTCCCACTCTGCTAGCACAGCAGGCTCTTTACTTCCCGCCCACTCCTTCTGGGAGAAACTCCATAGGCACATCCTTGGTGACTGGCAGACGCCAGACCAATTGTGTACCAGGAAAGGAGGGGAGGAGAGAATGGCCGTTTTCTTTTCTCAGATTGATGGGAAGCTCTGCAGCGGTAAACACCTGTTGATATGTAAACGGACTAAGGTCAGGAGGGAGATTATAGAAATTCTGCCATTTACTCCACATGGATGTTTTAACATCTGGTAGTGCAGATGATCATGTCCTTGAATAAGCTAGCTTCTGAATTAGTTTAGGTATTTTTTTTATAGCAGTTAACAGGCCTTCCTGAGAAAATAATGCAGAACAGTAAGAGCACAGGTTTTATATGCGGATGCACACAGGCTCTGTAAGAAGCCCCAACTCACAGGACCAGGGCCCTCTCTCACCACTTGTCTTGTAAACCTAGCATCTAGTCCTATCTAAGCAGTTGACACTCCTCTCTAGATCAAGTTCTTTATGCCTTCCAAGCTTGTGTTTACCCTTTCTATTCCTCTCCTCTAAAACCCTTCTCTATGTTTCCTGTTTATCTCTCAGGGTCTACTTGAAATGTCTCATATTCCTAACAAAGTTACTACTCTCACCCTTGCCTACCTCCAGATCCCTCTGGACTCCTGTAATATTTAAGACATTCTTCCATGATGAAACTTACTACATTATATCTTAACTATTTATTTCTCACCTCTGGATTGTGAGTTCTACTAGGCAGTTACAGTGTTTATAGAGAGGAGAAAATGAATGAATGAATGAATGAATGAATGAATGAAGAAAGTGCTTGTTTTTGAAAATGCTTTTAGTTATTTTCATAATTTGAAAGTAACTCTCACAGGACTATGATAGGAGAAGAAGGAAGAGGAATTACAATAGAATATCCTAACTACAAGGTGATGACAAGGGAGATGAGAAGGCAAATGTATTAAAATCCTGAGAGGGCCTCAGGGGATGAGGGTGAAAGTGAGAGAGAAACTAGAGCAGCTCAGCCAGGTGGGCAACAGAGTGACCTAATGCAAAGGAGCTGATGTGTTCACACTGTTGATGCAAAGCAGAATTCAGCAGGAACAGTGGAAGCTGGAAAAATTGATGTGTATATGATGTATAGGCTGAGAGAGAAAATGAGCAAGATGAGAAACTAGGACCACAGAACTTATCAGTAATTTTTTCCGAGGTCTGTAAGCAGAAACAGGAAAAACAGACTGTCTGCGGGATCCAGGGATACAAGCTGATCAAGTTTATATAACATGAGTTGATAAGGTGCAGAAGTTAGGAGATAAGGTTCAGATGCTAACTTAAGACTTTTAGGTAGATTCTGGGTTCCTAAATTGGGGGACCCAATCACTGAGAAGTGCCCTTAATTCTATAGATGCACAATATAGTAGGAAAGCCACATTAACAACAGGGAGTTAGGGAAGAGAAAAATAAGGATTAGTCTCTTAAGAAAAATATTGCAGATTTTCTGATTTTAAAACCATTGAAAACAAATAGTACTGTCAAATATGTTTTCTTTCTTCTGGGTGTTTTCAAGCTCAAATGCAATAATTATAATAATATCTCACATGTGTTATTCTATAATATTTACAAAATATATTGGCATATATTATTATCATTATCACCACCTTATATCACTTGAACATTTAATGGTACTGCTTGGGTTGTTTTGCACCCTATTAACAATAAAAACAAACCACAGTGCATACTCACACACACTACTCTCACACATTTTTCCAATCTAAGTTTTCTAATTGCACTCAATTTTTGTCATGCTACTTTTTAGCTTGTGCTGCTTTGTTCCATTTTATGTATGTTTATAACTCTGGAAATCCTTTCTGAAACAAAGTAGTACCACAAATATACAAATGCCATTTAACATTATGAGGTTTATCTTCTGGAAGATTTTGATTATCATCTTAACTATTATCCATAGATCTATGAAGAAAATAATGCAACCTTTGAAAGGTTTATGAAAGAGTCCTTTTCCATTTAAACATCATTTCTTATCTGAGGATACCAAATGTTAAAATAATCACTTCAGACATTTAAAATATTAGGAAATGTTAACAGGTCCCAAATGTGTAAATATACATGGCCATATCAGCTTTTGATCATGTTCAAACATATGTGCACAGATTCTACCTTACAAATGATTTCCCATGTATTTCTTTGATCTAGATGTTCTACATCATTATGCTAAGCAAAGATGATCCTTGTTCTTTATCTCAGTTACAGGGCACAAATAAGAGAAAGCAGAAATCACCCCTTCAACCCGTCACCTCCAGTAAAGTCCCAGTGTATCTCCTTCAAGGGTATGACTGAATCAATTGTCAAAGAGCCATAGATAAGTTTAAAATATCTTTACCCCAATGAGTTAATAACATCTGATAAGTCATATAACATAAATCAGTAAGATATACCTAAATGAACCAAAACACTGTAACATACAGCCCCTCTAATCAGGTTTGGCATCTAGACCAAACTGTCAACTCTAGAATTAAAAAAAAAAAATTGAGCCTCGCACAGTTCCAGTGATATTTAGGATATGTAAACTAGATTAAGAAATCAAACAACTTATGATCCTTGCTAAACCTGAAAACTGAAAAACATTAACATCTTCCTTGGCACAACATGGTTTTCAAATCTATATGACATTGCTTGGCTCCATTTTTAGTCAGCATAATTTTGGCTTCTATTCTTATGTGGATAACAGCCAAACTCATCTGTCTCCTATGTCCCATCCTAGCATCTTTGTTTAGTTCCTCGACTGAGCTTCTGTTTTATGTAACCTGAAACATTGCTGTAAAGAAAAAGCTTTTCCTGAGCGATTTGGGGTATCTTTGTCAAATCATATAGTTATCTGAAGCTTTGTTTTCAGTTCAGTGGTTTGAGTAGTATAGCCTTCTTTCTATAACTTGCTTAGAGATTCCCATGCCTCCTTTCATAACAAATTTCTTTGATTAATATAATTCTCTTTCTGCTGTGATTTCTTTTGCTATTCACTGCCCTCTTTGATGAGTGAAAAATGCAGGTGCTAGATTTCTCAGGACGCTAAGTTTGAGGGCAGTGTGTGCATTCCTATCTTCACGGTCACAAATTTGAGTATTTTGGTTTTTACATTTGTTTATAAAAACTGGGAAGATGATTTAGCATGTCGTGGGCCTGTTTGCCAGCACATTGATTCCTCATCCTTGAAGGCTGAATTTTCTTGGCTTCTGTGCTAGCTGACTTCCAGCCTGGGTCAGTCAGTGGGCAGTGAAGATGAGAGATGGAGGGCAGGATGAGGGAGGCAGCTAGCATGTCCCCTACTTGTAGCAGCTTGTCTCTTCTTTAACTCCAGCTGCCACCATCCAGGCCCATCCTGGTTTTGTCATCTAACCTGAGAGACACACAGATCCTAAGCTCCATTTTCTACTCTTCTTCCTTCCTTTGATTCTCCAGTCTAAGGATGTTAGTGAATTCCTGATGGTGTTAATCTGTAAATTACTCTATCCCTATTGTTACCACTTACTGTTCTCAGCTATTCCTTCACCTGTGCAATTAATTCCCTGCATTAAAATTCCCTTTATTGTAGAAGTGGATTATGTTTTGCTGGATATGTCCCAGATGAACAAGTACCAATTCTTACCTAAAATAAGTAGGAAGATTTTAAGTTTAACAAATTTATCACTGGCACTTGCTGAAGAGGATTTATGAAGGCTATTGTATATGCCAAATAAATCTAGCCATTTATTTACAATAAGTTACCATTTGGAATAATCCTACAAAAAGTTCCTAATAATGGGATTGCAATTCAGAAGGGGATTAATTGGATTGGATATTTAGAAATATTAGAGACATTTAAAATTTATTGGGAAAAACTTTCAACCCTTTAAAAGATGTTCTTATATGGTACATAAAAACTTCCTTACCTTTTCTAATTTATAAACACTTTATGTGTCCAAGCATTTCCCCTTGAATTCTTTCATTCTAGGAAGGAAACCTCAATTGAACTGGTACAAAAAATTAAGCAATGACAATGAATTTTAACCTAACTATAATCAAATCTGAAAATTTATATATAAAGAATAAAAAAGACATTGAAAAGCTAAAAATGCCTATGCCTGATTAAATCACATAATTCTTAATAAAATAACTGGATCACATCCCAGAAATAGGGGTTTTTCCTTTGTAACTATTATTTTCCTAATTTGATCCTAGATAATAACTATTATATCATAAGAGACCTTTGCCTTTAGAGATATACCACAAATATGGTAAATGTTAACAGAATTATCTTAAAATAATTTAATACATCTGCATGTCTTACAGAGTAAAGGTTTTATTTTTACTTTTGTATCTGTGTCTTACATATGGAATCATGGATTAATATGCCATATGTTTTTGTCAGCCCTTATATTCTTACATCATTTATTTGTATATTCACTTTCAGAAAAATTTTTCAGAAGATACCCTTTATTGGTCTTTCATGTGGAAGAAATAACATTCAAACATACCAACATAATGTGTAAAGGAAAAGTAGAAAATATATTCAGTTTCTGATATGACTCTCATGGCCACAGGCAACATGTTCACAGTGCTGAGTGGAGAAGGCAGTGGGAAGAAGAGAGGGAGAGTGACTGAGGTATTGATATGCACAAGTGGCCTGGTGAAAATACATTGCTGTTACCTTCTTAGTTCCCATATCTTTCTGAAGCTTTGCAAATAACAAAAATGATTTTAAATGTCTCAGTTTCCAATGATCATCTCTGAGTGAATTGGTCCTACTGATGTGCTCTGGGTGAGATCTTAAGGCAGAAAAGTTTCCCGTGTTTTCACTGCACTCATGAAGTATTGCAGTAACTCCCAAAGCTACTCTTAGAAGCCACCATGGTCATTCATGCCTTGGCAAACCATAAGAAGGATAAAATAAAAAGTGAAACTTCCTTTTGATGTGGTTTTATATGATCATATTTCTGTCAAACTGACATATCGTCAACAATATGACTATTTTTCCAAATGATATGTAAACCCAAACATTCAAAAAACAAGTATTCCCTTAAAAACATTTATTTTTATGCTAGTAAAAGGTTCCTGATCAGAGATCTCTCCTCTGAAGAGCAAAGTGCAGGCATCAGCCTCTTTCCATCCTATCATGCCACCTTCCCATCTTCAAATCTCTCCATCTCTTTGCTTTCTCGATGTTTTGTTACAGTAGCCCTCCAGGTTTGTTTACAGTGCTATTTCTCAAACTCTAATGTGCATCCAGATCACCTGGGGACTTTGTGAAAATGCATGTTCTGAACCAGTAGGTAGCAGATGGCCTGTGAATCTACAGTTTTAACAAGCTCCAAGGTAATGCCTATATGCTGGTCTTTAGACACATTTTGAATAGTAAGTAATTAAGTTTATTGCCTCACTTCTGTATATTATATACTCCTTGAACATAAGAACTTTGTCTTGCTTATCTCTCAGTACATAGTAACACAGAGTAAACATAATTATTTCAGTGATGTATTTAATATATAAAAGTTCTGATCATCTCTTTCCCCAGAGTTAGTTTTCTGTAGATACAAAATGAGAACTCCAAAAACAAATGTATTCTTATGTAAGAATAAAATATATCAAACAAGTTAGATTTATATATATATAAATTTGTGGTTTCTGGCTTTAAAAAAAATTGTATTGGAATTCCTATGAAGGAATCATATCTGAGTGCTTTATCCCTAGACACACTAGAATTGTAAAGTACACTGCAATGAAAAGTAAATAATAAGTATGAAAAGTCTTGGCATAGAGAGGAGGAAGATATAATTAGTAACATGCTGAAAAGCATTAATCATTTTTAGCTGTATATGCCATGATATTTTAAGAACATAGAATGGATTCCTATAAGATATAAAGAAGTATAGAATTAATTTAATAAGTATATCTCAACCAATGTAGTATTTTTCCTAGGTTTGAATTTAGAATAGCAAAACAGAATGATCTCTACTTAAAGCACTAGGGAAACCAAAATCTTGTGTATCATAAGTATTTTTGTGTTGGGGTGAAGGAGCTGATGCAGATTTCTTTTTCTAATTTAATAAATTCCTAGATTCTTTTTACTTGAAGTGAGGAAGATGACATCTGTAATAATGTTTTATGTGAAAGGTCCCAGAATGTTCTGTAAATTAAGGCATAACATGAGAACATGATAAGTGCACACACTTTCTCAATATTTTCCTTTTCTGCTTCTCTCTCCCCAGATAAACCCATAGTAAATCTCAGTGCTAATAGGAACCAAAATGATCACAAAGAGGCCTGAGAACCACATGCCCCTGTTGCCTTCTAGTACTTCATGACTTCTGACTCATTCTCTTTCTTTCTCTCTCCCTTTTTGCTCTCCCTTCTTCTCCCGCTCCCTCTTCATCTCTCTGTCTTAGCAAAATGAAAAGGAGGACACTGATACTCCAGGCAATAGGGCTCTGGTCAAAAAGGAAGTAGGAAAAGATAAAGATTCAGACTGACAACTGCTATTTTACTTAATCTGTTAGTATCCATATGCCTGTTAGTATGAAGTTGAATTGTTTCTATGGAAAGTTGTTTTCTAAAATGCTAAGCTCTTTTGGTTGTTGATGACTGCAGCACGACAGCTCATATGTACCGTTGAATACTCTGACAGCATGAAAAAATTTACTGGCTCCTGGATGTTTTATCTTAATGTACCTACAAGTGCCACATACATTACAGTTTCTTTTTGCTTAAAAGTTTTTCACTGTATAGGCGTATTGTCGGTTTTTGCCTCATGATATCCTCATCGGGGCTTTCTCCCCCATCACTGAAGTAATTTATTTTCAGAATAAGTCCCAGTCACTATGTGGCAGTATTTTCATCCATGTGTTTAAAATGATAAATTGCTATCAGTTATATTTATAGAATGGAATTCTTTCCTGCAAATAAAAACAAAATATATCTGTGCTGTTACCAATTCATGTTTTAAAAATTAGAAACATAAACTATGATTCATATTTGGAATGATACTCATAATTATATACATAATAAAAATCACTATCCATATATGCATATAATGCTATCAGCATATTAGTTTCTCAATAGTTGATGACAAAAATGATGAATACCCATATCTCATGAATATCCCTTAGTGAAATATTCCATTTTTATTCCCCCCATCCAAACTTTCTAGCAAATAAAGCAATTTCTGGGATATATGGATAATAAGATTAAATAAAGTTCCATTTAGAATTATCTTGTCATCATTTTTTAGAATCTGGTAGCACAATTTCTATTCAAGGATCTAGTAATTAAGCTTTCAGATATAAAAGCAAAGTATTCGAAGCAGGAATTGGTTGGCTTCTATGAAGATTAACTAAAAATCTCAAAAACACTCCATCTCCAAGATTAACTCAGAGAAATAAAAAGCCACTTACAGCCAGTAAATCCTATCCTGTAGGATCACAAAAAGGAAGTGGCTGTTCATATTTAAAGATATGGGCTTCAGCCTTTTCCCTCTGATATGTCTGAGAAGGTTTTATTTATAAAGATACTCCTTACATAGCATTATACATTTTATATACTCAAGAATACTTATGAAAAAGGTGATTATTTAACATTTCTTGGACTATTCAGGAAAAAAGAACAAACAATGCATATAATGTGGCTACAATATAAACTTTGTTTCATTTGTGTATTTGAGGTAAATTTCTGAAAAACCAGTATGATTTAGAATACAGATAATTTTATCTTTGTGGTATTTAGGCACAAACTAATGTTATTCAGTGTCTTCTTCGTAATAGCACAGAAGACTTTTTAAACATCTTTGTAAAAAAATGTTTGATGGGTTTTTATAAGCTGCAAGAGCTACAGCAGCCATGCGGAGGCCAATTTGATGGAGAAAAATTCCAAACTTCTGTGGATGATCTGTGACTGAGCTGTCCCCTCTGCTGTGAATCTTTTGGCTAAGGAATTGACAGAGAATTAATTTTCCAAAATAAGAAAGGAAGAGGTGGAAACTGTACATTGGTCAAAATTAGGCAGATATGGCAATGAAAAAAATTAAGATCTTATACTACTAAATTTGGATTTGGAGTTATTCAAAGAATAATTTCTATAAGTTACCAGATTATTATCTGACAGTATTTCTAGCTGACTTTTCCTCTTTTGTTATGATCGTTCATAGTCTTAAGTCTGGCAATTGATTTAAGAGTCTGGGCTGGAATGTAGCATTAAAAAAAAAGCCTCAGGAATCTTTCTGTAGTCAGTGCTATTCATTAATATTCAATATTTCAAAACTTTCACTGTAACTTAGTAATCATGTGTATATGTATGTATATTAGATGTTTAATGTTAGTAAAAGTTTAACCTGTTGGCAAAATGAAGTCTAAGAAAGAACCCAAATGGCAGAAATTTAACATAGCTTTTTTTTTAAAAAAAAAGAAAAGGGAAGAGCCCTCTGATATTTAGTTCAATTAAATGGCACTTCATTCTCAAATGAAGCATCCAGGACTTATTATCTTTATAAGTATATTTTATTTTCTGTATTGAACCACAAGATTCACTGGTAAGTGTGGTTGAATAATCTGAACTTGTAGAACTTTCTTAATTCAATTCCTCTCTTCTATGAACTTACACAGCTGTTTAGTTCTTTTGTAAACAGGGAAGGCTAGGCACTCTTGCACAGATCTTTTTAGCATATGAAACATATTGACATGAATATAACATATGTGCCAAGGCAATATTATTCAGCTAACATTTCAACGAAATGCAACATAAAATTTTAAATTACTTATTTCTGCCTGTGTTTGATTCTTGTTTACTGTATCTGATCCAGAGAAAAAAAAGAAGACTCTTAATTTGAAAAGCCATCTCTAATGTCTTTGCATTTTAATCTCATTAGAAAAGAATAGTTATAACCAGTTATCTTCCAATTGCTCTAAAGTCACCAGGTATCAACATGGCAGTTTTAATTGGTCATTTATTTTGATTCATACGGCAGGTGTCCAGGAGAAGGGCACTGATAGACACAGTTATGTCAGACATAGAAAGCAGGTAGGTTCATTGTTTTTGTTGGAGAGCAAGATGAAAGACAGGTTTGCCACTGTAGTCAGAGCATATCACCTTAAGCAAATCTGTCGCAATTTGTTGCCTTAGTTTCTCCAGATAAAATGCACAGCCTCTTTTCCTTTCTCAGGTAGATTGGTGTGATTACTGATTACTTTCTCTTAAAAAAAAAAAAGACAATATGTAGTGTATTAAATTATATATTTTTCTTTTGAATCTTATCTTCTAAATACCCATTAATGAAATCTTTTTATGATTTAACATTTATCTCCTGTTCTAAGGTACAGGAGTATCTTCTACAAAAATATTTCAGAAATGTCTTTTGCCTTTTATTCATTGTAGAAGTGTATAGATTGTCAATATTGTAACTGAACTGTAATGTTGCAGTTGTTTATAATTGCATGATAATTGGATATTCCACTAGAATTTAATTTTCATAACACTGTGAATAATGCAAATGTCTTACTACATACTTAAACAATATGTCCTTTCATTACTACAATACTCTGCATAACCAAATATCTCAGAGTAGAACATAAAAGAATCTTGCAAGGTGAACAAATCCTGGAAGTCAAAAGTAGGCAGCTATTTTTTCCAAAATGTTAGTATCAAATTTCAGATGTTGGATACAAAATAAATGAGGAAGGAAAGCTAGATAGGCACATGGAATATGTATTATGTCAACTGCATATGAAATTTTAGATTAAGATCCATGTCATTTTTACATGCTAAAACAAATTACGATTCATGTGTGTTTTATCTGTACAATATTTTTACCTTTCTTACCTTACCTAAACATTAAAAAAAAATGCCCATATATTGCAGTCTGACCCAAGCAATGAGGAAAGAGTGAGGATCTGATATCCACTAAGCGCTTGGCTCCCTGGGAAGGGGAGGTAAATGGTCTCTGTATACGAGAAAGACCTGAAGGGGAGGTACTAGGATATTAGATATCTTGCAGTATGCTGTAAAAGCTCCCTTCGTAAAGTGCTGCTGTAATCTGATCTCTTTCTCTTTCCTTTTTTATTAATAAAAGTGAAGTGCTGGCTGGCTTCTTTTCTTATTGACTGTTTTGAGCCCTTAATCTTTACAAGGCATTGGAGCAGTTGATTTAAGTCAACCTGGTTATCATTTAGCCCCTGTCCTTCCTGGAGAGGACTTGACAAGAAATAGGGAATTTCAGATAAATAAAATTTACACTGATACTCTCCACAGTGGAATCGACTTTAAAGTCTGATTAAGAGAAAGAAGGTCTGTTTGGGGCAATCTCTGATCTCTATGAATTCCTTTATAAATTTTATAAATATGCTTCAGGTTTTGCTGGCTCTAAGGGATTTTATATGACTATTTGAACACAAGTTAAATACTGAGAAAAAACCTAAGAAATACCCCTTTCAGAAATTTCCATCCCTGATGGGCTTGAGAGTAAAAATTTTAAATGCATCAGGTTTAATAATTTTTTTTAATGATCCATTCATCGTCCCTAGCAATCATTGGAGTAACAGGAGTTTTATCCAAAAAAGATCCATGCAGATTAATTGGATACTTTTCTTGAGGGAAGAATTGAAATGGCAGTTCAACATCAGCTTCAATCAGAAACTCCATGACTTTTAGCTTGATCTTTGTCACTCCATAGGAATTTTACCTTGTTAAGAAGCCTCTGGTGCTATTACACAATTTTGTGCTGTGTAAAAGCAGGGAGCCCAGTGTTTGGGCAATTCTGCAATCTGACTAGAATTTCTGGTTTGCTTCCTGGAAGGAGCTTTGTTACACCTAAAGTGAAGTGGCTTTAATGAAACGCCATTGCTGGTGGCTAAAGGGCTTCCTGTGTCTGGTCAGAACATGGGAGAGGAGGTGAATTGAGATCCTTCTCACTATGCCCCCGGGGAAGCATTGTTAGCATCCGGGAGAATTTGGTTTCTGGAGTTTTCATTTGCACAAATTCCATATGTGTTATCCATTGCCAGTGGGATAAAAGGGGAGGTTTTTCAAGAGAATTGATACCAGGATTCTCATTTGAACAATGCTGTATGTGAAAGGCGTGGCCAATCTAAAGGTAAGTATTTCAAAAAGAAAGAAAAGTTAATTCTGTTCTAGAGGGTAAAGCGTAACAAGAATTGGAAGATATTAGAACTTGGATGAATGTGTAACATAGGTGTTAATTCATAGCAATAACAACAGTAACAGCAACAAAATATTTTCATTAGAATCAGAACCAGTTTGTGAAAAGCTACTCGTTTTGTGCATTTGCAGTCTCTTATTTATCAATGAAAATATTGGTTTCACATAAACTTTTAATCTTTTCCAACTGCTCCTCATCTGAGTAAGCTAACACACACACAATCACTTGTCTTCAGAAATATTTGAAGGTCCACACAGAGAAAAATGTTTTGAAGTATGTGGATGTTAAGTTGTGTTTTAAAATATGTGGGTGTTAATTATGATTTCCTTAAGCTAATACCCTATTTCACAAATTTCAGTGAGGTAATCTTTTAATTAATTCCACATAATCCTAGCAGACTATCCTAAGTATTTCTAGATAAATTTATATATAATTTCCCAAGTGTTACAGATTTCTTCATCAGAAAGTAGTTTTAATAATTGTTCTAATTTTAAAACAATATTAGACTTCAGTCTGATAATTCAGTCTCATTGGATATGAAGATTAACTGATTGTTCTGTCTATAGTAACCAGTTACATTAATGAATTATCTTATGAAGTTGTGCTTCAGTTCTTTTGCAGTTATAATGAAAATTCAGTTGTTATCTTATTAACCACATAATCATAAATATGTTTTCTTTCTTCTAACTCATGAACAAAGACACAAGAAAAAAATCTGGAAACTGTTCAGGGGTTTGGAAGTCTCATTTATATTCTTTAATAATAGACAACATTTTTATGTTGGTGGGGTACATTCTTAGCACCCACATGCCTACCCCTAGTCAGATGTCAGTATGATATATGATGTTTGCCCCACTGTGATAAACAGTGAGGAGACTAGATTCAGAAAAATAAATATTAAATTTTCATATGTCTTTCCAAATATGTGAAAATATGTAGAGTCAAATTTGATCTTAGTCAATTCTTATTCTCCAATTCAGCATGCTAGCTAGGAGGCATGATTTCAGAGTTTCACTTATCAGAACTCCCTGCCCACTTCTAACATTTTGACTTACTCAACTCAAATAATAAGCCAAGAATCAAGAAGCAATTAAGCTGAGTGCAATTAAATTCAGTATGCCAGTCTTATATTCAGGTCAGAACAGAAATGAAAATTAGACAAAGTGCTAAATTTGATCATTGAAAAAGATAAAGCTTAAGATTTTAACTTCTGTATGTAATTTAAACCTCAAACTCTTAGACATAATGTTTTGAAATATTGAAATGATTCCTTTTTTTTAGAAAAAATAAAAGCCTCTAAGCAACTATAAATTACACATTTTTCTTACTTTTTCAACTTTACTGTATTTCATACTCCATATCAGTGGTCATCTCCCCTTAAGAATTCTTCCTGACTAGTCTCATGATAGTTTCCTCTTTTCATACGTTAACATGTTAACATGGCTCAAACACCTTTCTCAATCACACATCTTCCATAATCACATGCTGTCAGGTGCACACTTTCTGTTTTCAGAAAGCGAACTAATCCACTTAAATACATTTTCTTTATATCCTTCTAATTTGGGGCTTTTTGGTAATATAGGTGGATATAGCTAAACCCCTGAGTGTTGGAGTTTCAAGCCTACCAAGGAGAGGGAATGCTTAACTTCCAGTCTTCCAGTTGAGACTTTAAGGTTTATATTCAAGAAAGAATTCAGGACATGCTAGAAACAAATGAACTCATAAAACTGAAACCCAACCACACATGAACTGAATACTAATTGCAGTCTGAGTTTCTTCCCCTACCCACAGTCCAATAAGTAGTCTCATAGGGTTGAGTGGTCAATACTTGGATTGGATTAGGGCAATCTACCTCTAGCCTGACTGCCTGCCTGCCAGAATTAGAAGTAAATACTCTCTGGGGGAAGAGTATATCAGTCAGAGCCTGAGCCACAAGTTATCTACAGTTTTTCATACACAATATCTAATATTACCAAAAAGTTATCAGACATACCAGGACACAAAAACCAAAGGGCCCAAAACTGAGAAAAACTGACAATACAATTATACCCACATGTGATCCAGATACTGCAGCTGTCAAGACAGGTTTTTCAATAAAAGCAAATGGCATTTTCAAGAAGGTAAGAGACATTCTTGAAATTTTCAGCATAAAACTGGTCTGTGTAAAAGAAGAAAATGGATATGCTAAAGCTGAGAAATAATAATTACAATAGCAATTCAGAACTCAATAGATGGTTTTTATAGCTAATAAACTACTTTTAAGTGTTTACTTTCTGTACAGAGTGAACAATTAGCTAGAGTTAGGCAGTGATTTCTTAAATAGGACATACTTCTGCAGAACAGAGGATTAGGAAAGAGAAATTTAGGTCAGGAAAAAATAACCAACCTGAAGCACAAAGAGAATACAGGATTTAAAATACAGAAAACAATATAATAACCAGAGGGGATGTGGTGAAGTCATGTGTATGTGGAGTATTAGATAAAGAGAAGAATGAGAATAAGGAAAAGGAATATTCAAAGGGTCCATATGAGAGAACTCTCCAAAAGTAAACAATGACATTGAGACACAAGAGCATATATAATATCAACCTCAAGAAGAATAAATGCAAAGGAAAACACACTGCATTATATCATAGACTACCTGCTAAAAATCAAAGACAAAGAAAATGTCTTAAAAGTATCCAGAGATTCTGACATGTTATTTTAAAAGCAGTTAACAATAAGACTGATAACTTATTCTCAACAGTTACCATGGAAGCCAGAGAACAATGAAATGACTTTCTTTTTAGTGGGCAATCTAGATTCTAAAAACTCAGAAAATATTCCTCATAAATGAAGACTGATAGATACAATTTCATAAACTGAACAGACCCACATTAAAGAAATACCTCAGGAAGTTCTTCAGAAAGACAGAAACATACTTCTTCAGTATGAAGAAGAGATATAAAACAAAAAGGGTAAAAATCTGGGTAAATCCAAATGAATGTTGACTAAAGTCAATAATATTAATGTCTTATGGAGTTTAAAAATACGTTTAACATAAGATGTAAGGCCTCAACATTACAAATTATAAAACACTATTGAAAGAAATTAAGACTTTATTAAATGGAGGAATATGCTGCCTTTACTAATTAGAAGACTCACTATGTTATGATAATTGTTACTCAAAGTGACCTAAAATTCAATAGAACCCAATAAAAATTCCAGAAGATTCTGTATATGAAAATTTTAAAACTGAATATAATGTTTATGGAAATTGTAGCTCCACAGGGAAGGGTGTTCCTGGCCTGGGGCAAATCCTCTGTGAAACCGCTGAAACCAAAGTAAGTCAAGGGAAAAGGTAGGTTGGGAGAAACCATTTTTATTGCTAACAGCTTGCTCAAATTTGCCACGTAGGCCTGGCCCATCCGATTCCTCCAGCCATGGCTTGCACTCTGCTGGCTTGGCACACTCTCTACTTCCCACCTGCCCCTTCTAGGAGGAACTACATTGGTGGGTGGTGATTGGCAGATGCCAGACCAATTACTAGTAGGAACAGAGGGAAGGAGAGAATAGCCATTCTCTCTCCACCCCTTGCCTGGGAGGCTGCAGGAGACTGAAGTGGTAAACTTTATTGATAGGTAGATGACTAAGGCCAGGCAGGAGATTATGGAAATTCTGCCATTTAACCATATAATCTAAAATCATCAAAGCCACCTTGAAGAAGATGAAGAAAGTTAGAGGTATAAGCTGCCAGATATCAAAACAATGTTACAGAGTTACAGTAATTAGACAGTGTGGTATAGGCATCAGAACTGGAACAAAGACACTGCTACAATTCTGGAGGAGATATACAATCTTTTCAAATAAGTGGTGGTGAATTAATTGGACATCTGCATGAAAATCATGAATTCTTCCCTGCTTTACATCATATATAAAGAATACTTCAAAGTGGATGGATCATACAGAAATGAAAATTAAAGTTTAAATATTCTTGAAGAAAACAGGAAATAATATTTATAACTTTGAGTTAGGCAAATATTTCTTATAAAAGATATATAAAAACTAAAAATAAGATAAATTTCATTAAAATCTATAACATCTGTTCATCTAACTATACCATTACGAGAGTGAAATATAAGTCAGAAAGAAGGAAAAGATATTTGTAATGTCTATGTCCAAGAAAGGACTCAAATTCATAACGTGTTTGGAATTATAACAACAACAAAAAAAACCAGGCAACTCAATTTTAAAATGGGTAAAAGAACTTAACAGGCACTTCACAAACAAAAATACCAAATGGACAACAAGTATATTAAAGCATATTCAACATCATTACTAAACAGAGAGAAGAAAACAAAAGCCACAATGCTATGATATATCCACAGAATGACTAAAGTAAAAAGGATAGGCAATACCAAATAATGGGGAGAATGAATCAGTTGTAAATTGATACATGATTGATGGGAATTTAAGATGGTACAAGCACTTTCAAAATCATTTGGCAGTATCTACTAAGGTTAAACATGCATCCAGTCTATTATCCAAAAATACCACTCCTATATTCCACTCCCAACAGAAAATGAGCAGTAATGTTCACCAAAGGACATATATGCATGGAGAGTTTGGTACATAAATTGTAGATAAATAGCAGCTAGATAGAGAGAGAATAATGTAAATATACATGCGTAAATATGAACATACATACATTCAAGCAATCATAAAACCAAAAAGCATTTTATTGCTTCTGAGCAATAAAAATGGAAGAGCTATCATTATACCCATTTTACAAATGAAACGACTGAGGCTCTGAGAGGTAAGGAAGTAGATCCTGAATACTGGATATCTGGGGAATCAGGAACAAAGGCAAGTTCTCTCAGATTATAAGTGAAAGGAATATATAAACAGGATGGCCATCCTTTCCACTGGCCTTGGCTCTGGCCTGGGATAAAGCTCAATGATGTATTATTGAATGTAGCAAGCAATAAATCATTCCTTTATGCCTACACACCTGAAATTAAAACTTGAGGAAGAATGAGAGACAGATAACATGGAATCAAAATCAACAACTTAAGGTGAAGGTAAGCAGAGAGATAGTATTTTTCCTACTCCATCTATTCCATAACCCACAATAAGATGCCTTCCACAAGGCCAATGAAAACAGAGTAAGAGGAACAAATGTATTGTCTGTGCTGGGGGGAGTGCTGCAAAACTATTTCTTAAACCATATTTAAAAATGTATAAGAAAACATATCTGAAACCAAATTGTTCACACTGATTCCCTTTCAGGGAAACACTTTTAATATTATGTATTTCTGAGTGATGGAACTTTTTATAAGAAGCACTTTTATGCTATCATACAAATTGTAATAAAAATTATTTGAAAAGATTGAAATATATGTAGAATTCATGATAGCAAGAGCAAAAAATAGAAAAAGGATAATTGGTATTAAAATGCTTTATGTGTTTGAAGGTCTTTGCGCTATCTGGAAAATAAAAGTATCAATTTACATTACTCTTTATTTAATAAGTCAAGATGAATACTGTAACCTTTAGAATAACCATTAAAAGAGTAGTAAAAAAATGAATATAAGTAATAGGATGGAAGAAATTGAATAACTAAAAGTATTCAAATTACCCAAAAAAAAGGTGAGAAAGAAAAGAGAAGGAATTCAGAACAGTTGGGACAAATAAACAACAAATAGTTAGATTGTGGATTAAACCCAAATATGTCAGTGGTTTATCAAATTTCAAGTCTGACTGCCAATTATTTATATCTAAGAATAGTATTTCTTGTCCATAGGGAAAATTCTTTTCATTCTTTTTTGAAGTATAGTTGACATACAATATTATATTAGTTTTGGGTGTATAGTGTAGTGATTAGGCATTCATATACATTATGAAATACTTACCATGATAAGTATAGTCACCAAAAACAGTTATTACAGTGTTACTAACTATATTCCCTATGCTCTACTTTTCAATCCCATGACTTAGACTATTTCTTTGAATATAATAGATGTCCAATATAGTAATTATTGTTAATTTCCATATATAAGTTTTCTCTGTTCACTAAAGAAATTATGATCAATCTTCAACCAGAATTTTAATAACATTATTTTTTACAGTTCTTGTACATCTTTTGTCTCTCCAATGTCTCTCTCTCTCAAAAGGCCTCTTCTTAGTATATAAACCCACTAAAGTCTTACCCTCATAATAAAAACAAATAAAAACATGAGACAGCAGCATTAAAACTTTATTTTTCAACCCAATATTCTCCTAAGGAATATTTCATCTACTCTGAAAAAAAAATGTCTGTATTCATTATCATTTTTCCACTTCTTGAAACTTTGCCAACCAGATCTGTTTCCAACAATGTTAATGTCCAACCCCCTAAACTCATGATATCTTTTTAGCCTTCTTCCTATCCCATAGTAACCAAGCTGTCCTTTGAAATTCTCCCTCACATTAATTCCCATTGCCCTAATTTTTCCTTATATGCCTATTTTATGCTATCTACTTTTTAGTTTACTAAGAAAGCTTTTTTCCCTTTGGTCCTTCCAAGTAGGCCATCTTCCAAAGCTGAAGATAGGATTTCTCTCTTCACCCTACACAGACTTTTTGCAACCTCATCAACCCTGGCAACATCATATATTTATTTCTGTGTGCATGATTCCCGAGTTTCACTGATAGCCTTGTACCTCTCCCTGCCTGCTAAACCCTGCCCTATGAATGTCTTACTAATTAATACCAAAATCTACTTGTTTTACTCCTTGCTATACTTCTGGAATATTTGTTTATTTTTTCTCCCAGCATCCCTACTCTAGCTCAGATCTCAAATATCTCTCTTGTAATCTAATGTAAAAGTTATTTATCTTTTGGCCTTCAGCCTTGCATCTCCAAACTAAGGCCAGTAGAATTTCCCAAGATGAATTTTTATAATAGAAGAGTCATATTAAGAGATACTCTCTGAAAAAAAATCAAGGGTCAAAGATATTTGAGTAAAGCTACCTCTAACAGCCTGTTTGTGAAGAGTCATAATAAATATTAGTACGTGAAAGGCTCTAGGAAGTAATGTCTTTGAGAATGTAGTATTTAGTCATGTATTCTGTAGAATACACTCTCACAAAAGCTGTGCTGGAGTTGCTAAAGTTGCTCCTCTGTGCTCCTGGTCAGTAGGACCAACCCTCCTGCCTCTGTCCTCCAGTGTTCTCCCTCTGACATGCAGCACAGTCCATTTACTATAATACTGTTTTTTAAGAGAAAAGTCTACCTCATTCATCTTTTATTTTTTCATGGTGCCTATCATGATCCACTCTACCCATACATATTCAATGAATGCTTCACAATTTTGTATTGAATTTTCTTCATAGATTAAATAGAAGAGTAATGCCTTATTCTGAAATTTAGGGGCTTTTTCATTAATATTTAATAATCTAGATATTATTTGTTACTTTGTCCTTGTAAGTGTCAGACATTTTGAAAAAGTACTTAATTCAGGCCATCAAAGAAAGCATAGTCAGGCAACCAAATAATTCCACACTGAAATGAATGTGTTAAACCTACTCCCAAAGCACCTAAAACTCTGGAAGTGATTTACTTACTTCCATGAACTCATTAATTAAGTGCTTATGATACTCTAAGCTTTTACCAAAAATAGAGACGATTCAGTCTCTTTCTGAAGAGCCCATCTTCAGTTTCTATCTAACTGTTATTATTAGAATTCAAATGTAGCTTATTGGTATCTTATTGGTATCTGAGGGACAGTGAAGCATATCACAAAGAGAAAATATTTGTGCAGTGGTTGTCTCCAGCTACAACTGCCTAAGCAACAGATGTTGATGTTGAATAGGTTGATGTGTGCTGGCAGGGTTCTATGAGAACTTTGAGTTGCCTCTTCCTGCATTATGTCTAGCATGTCAAGCACTCAGTTTCACAGAGGGAGATCCAGTGTTCCATTGCCTTTCATAATTAACTCAAGGTGGTCCAGATCAACAAGTGCCCTCATGGTAATGCCATGAATATGCAGGCAAATGTGGTAATGTGATAACTTTCCTACATTTGTTAGGACACTAGAGATGCTTCTGATTCTTCCTGAGCTGCGACATGTCATTTCCCTTCTAACTCTTTATCTACTGATGACACCATTTATATATTATGTACCCAAAATGCCTATTCTTTTAAAAGACTAAGTCTTTTCTTAGATGAGCATCTTTAGCTATTCAATGGAAATCAAATCAGTTGGGAAAATGAGGTTAATTTCTTCATCCTGAACATGAGAGATTAGATACTCAATCTTGCTGAATTCCTAATGGAATCTGTGAATCTAAATCTTTTTATGCCATTACCTATTTACTGCAAAGCTGTGGGGAATAGAGAAGTTTAAATGCTTCAGTCATTTCTTTTGAAAAACTTTCTTGTGCATTTTAACTCCATAGAATTGCAGGGGAAGGGAAAATAGTCCTCCTGTAAATTGTCATGATGCTCTTGATGATTGGGTCAGACCAGCTGATAAGCATTCGTAGGAATGCAGCACAGCAATCGACTGTCATAAAGATGAACATCCATTTGCTCAGCTAATGAGTGCCACATGCACAGCATATCCAAAACTCATGCTTTAGAAGGTTGTATCCATTTTTATCATCACATCTGGAAGCACATCCAGCGTGGTATACAGCTGCATGACTGATTTTTATGTTTGTGGTTTGTAATCAGTCTCGTTAATTTTTAGTCATATTCCATATATATTGGCATACTTGGAAATATATATTATTGGACATCTGGAAAAGTTTCACTTTTCAGGTGTTTATAAATGCAGTTCAGCACTACTTTTCTTTCTTTTTGGCCATGGATGGTTCTGTCTTGTTAATTTTGACATGCATAATATCTTACAAAAGCTAGCTCTTCATAGGTGATAATGCAATGAAGGTTTGCCAGGGATTGCTTTAAATAGACATTTGCAATTACAGCAGAGTCACATGACCCCATTTAGTCTTTTTCAGTGCTGTTAAAGTAAGAGGGAAAAAAATGCATTCACAAAATCTTAAATTAAATGTTTAAAATTAGCCTTTGCCATATTTTGCTTTGAAATACCTGCGTGTGTACTTTTAAAGATGTCTAAATGATGTGTCATGTTATGTTGAGTATCTTCTTTCAAAATAAATCCTGCCCCTCAAGGATATCTATATCCAAAGTAGCTATGCCGTAATGTAGACTATAATAGCCCCTCTGTGCTAAGAAGAACAGGGATAGAAATAGATACTGTATGACTAAATGCTGATTGACAGCTCCGTCACAAGCATGGTACTTCTTTAGCTAAACTTCGATAAAGAGACACCATTCAACAGATAATAAAATAGTGTAAACAGATGTTACCTTGTGGAAAAAAATTATCTACTCTACTATAATGATAACAAATTGAGCATTTACTTTTTAGAATTCTTGTCATCAAAAGTTTTATAAGAAACTAAGCAGGAGGCTTCCAAAAGCAAAGACCTTTTCTGCTCACAGAATCACCCATGACAATATGTGGCATCATAATACAGATTCATCTAAATGTACGCTTTGAATCATGGAACACTCAAGAACTCATTAACAGTTGCAAGACCTTGTACAAAAATTCATAAAATACAAAATAACAAGCCCCTTCTGAGTCAGTTATGACCCACATCATCTGTATAAACCCTCTTACATCCTTTATGAGAAATTTGATGTGAAACACTTGTAATTATGCCCATTTCTGATTTCATTTCACTGATGGCAATACTCTTCCATGATCTTTTTGTTAATGCTAAGTATTTTTTAAAACAGAAGTTAACAAATTCTAAGATTAAAACTTGTATCTGTTTTGATCCACATGAAGGGATTGGACTGAGATACTCTTAGTGACAGAGCAGAAGGGAGTGTAATTAATGGCATCCACACAGACTCCTTGGGCCATATAGAGTTTCTGAATCTCTGAATTCAGCAATGCTGTCAGTGTTTTGGCTGGCAGCCTATAACCTCCTTTTAACCTGAGCCCAGCTTACTCAGCAAGCTATGACAAGTGTCTGCTGAGCTGTTACTTTTTTATTTCAAAATATACCTCCAGTTGAGAGAGGGACATGCTCTTTTTCATATGGTTTGGGATTTTGTTTGGGAACTCAATTTTCTGTTATGAGTTTTTAAAGAAATGTGCAACAGTGACAGTGGCAAAAAAAAAAAATCAGAAACTTCGGAAAAGAAGGAGGGAGGGTGAATTCCCAGAAACTGAGATGCAGCACTTGTTTTAGCCAGGCACAGAGAAGCTGAGAAGTTGACTCTGTAGGTAGGCCAACAAGATCTGTCATGTAGGACAGGGACTACAGAGTTTGGAGCTAACAGCCTTCCATCCGGCCTGTAATGCCATCACCACTCACAGCTAAACAAGAACAGCTTTATTCTACTCTCCCACATTTAGTTTACATACCTAAAGAAGTATTAGTTGGTTGGTGAAAAGAGGCAGGCATTATACTGACCATTATAGTGAGAGGGCATATAAGAAAGGGGAGGAGACAACAGTGAGCAAAGTGATGAGCCACCTCCTAAAATGATCACAAGCACAATGTCTTCCTCAGACTGTCTGGGCAACAGCTATGCTTCTAACCCTAACTGCTGAACTGAGTCAAGCAGAACATTCAAGCAGTATACTTCATTCTTCCATCCATTCATTCTCCAAATGTTTGTCGAGAATAACCTGTGTTCAAGGTGCTGTTGTAATGTATTGAATACAGTGCTGAACAAAATGAAGATCTCACCCTCATAAAGGTTACATTCTAGTCAGGAGACATACAGCGAGCAAGTAAATGCACAATCCAGTTCAAGCAGTGACAAACACTATTAAGACACCTAAGGGAGGATAAGCAAGGGGATAAATATTGATGAATGTGGTGGATGAAAGGGACCCTATTTCCTATTTGGTGGTCAGTGAAGGCTGAACCAGGAAGGTGGAATGTGAACAGAAATGCTAAAGAAGTTAGGCAGTGAGCTATGTAAAGATCTTAGGAAGAATTTTCAGGAAGGAGAGACTAGCATATACACAGGACTTGAAGTTGAAATACATCTGTTTTCTAGCACTGAAGCAGGAAGATCACTGTTGCTAGAGTGAGAACTAAGCAGAGAGTGAATGAAAGTAATAATAGGAAATTCGGCAAAGGCCAGTCATACAGGGTTTCACAAGCCATGGCAATGGATTTGACTTTTACCCTGTGTGTGTTAAAAACCGTTAGAGATTTCTCTATACAGGAAAGATATGAAGCTGCATTAAATTTTTAAATGACTCCAAGGATTCTGGTCTGAGCAAATGGATGAATAGCCCCATTTCATGCTGAGGTGAGGAGTGTTATGGAAAGAGGTGGGGGAAGGTGAGAAAAAAGTTGTAATTTGGATGTAGTTTGTGATATATATTAGACAACAGAAAAGTAAAGCTGAATAGGTAATGGAGTGTAAAAATCTAGAGCCCAAGGAAGAAGTCTGTCCTGCTGGAAAATGTTTAGACATCATCTGCTTTTAGGCATATTTAAGGTGGTGGGACTAAAAGAGATTGTTAGGCAGTGACTATAGATAGAAAAGAGAATAGAAAAGAGAACTGAGTCAGGTCTCTCCAAAGTACAGAAGAGGTGCCTACAAAGGAAATTGAGAACAGTCAGGGAGGAGGGAAAGAACCAGTGTCACATTTCATAAGCTAGTAAGTGAATAGAGTGTGTCAATAATGAGGCAGTTGGCAACTCTGTCACATTCTGCAAAGAGATCAAGTGTGAGGAGAACTGAGAAAAGATTGTTGGACTTGGCAAGTGATAGGTGTCCATGGTGTCCTTGACAGTTTCAGTGGAAGAGTATGGACAAAAGCCTGACTGGGGAGGTTGAGGAGAGAATGGGAGGGGAAGAAATGATGAGAGCAAGACATTTAATTGGAGCTTAAGTTTTCTCTAATAAAATGCAGAACTTGATCCAAATAATCTGAGATTCCTTCTATCTAAACATTTCTCATATTTTTATCATGAGTTTGAACTCTTTTTATGCCTGCCATTTTGTTAAACCTTACATTTCTGCTTCATTTCATTCCCTTCCATTGCAATTCAAAATGAGAGATAAAAAGTTATTGGACATCAGCAATTTCTCCCCAGATCTAATTTTTTAATTTCACAGGTCAGGTATCATTGCTTATTAAGCTGTTATTTTGGATATGTTGCCATTAGCAGGAAAATATTTTCATTTCCCTAATGCTCAATATTTTCTTAATAAATTATTTTCAGAAAACTATGCCTTAAGGTACCTCTGCAGAAAAATGTAATAACTAGCAGCATTGCAACAAACTTTAAAATATATCTAATAGCACCTAAGAAGAGGGAATAAGATGCTTTTCACAATTCTGATTCAAAATGGGCAATGATTTTAACAATTAGACATTTTAAATATAGTTGTCTAGAAGATTTCCTATCTTGGTAATATGAACATTCCAGTCAGTGAATTCTTCCCATGAAAGGACAGAATGAAACCTCCTGTTTCGATTATCTCTTTCATATACTAAGTATTAAGCATTTAACAGCTCTGGCAAAGCAGTACTTCAGCTTGTATTACTACTACCACTACTACTACTGAATAGATCCAGCTAGACTGATCTGTTGGATATGGTCTGTCTTTCAACAGAGTGAAAAGAAAGCAGTCAAGCAATGCTTTAGTCGAGCATTTAGCCTTGGTGCACGTGGCCCCAGGTATGTCAGCATTAAATCAGTTTCTACAAAGCAGATTGAACTATGCTGCTGGGAGACGGCCTGTAATATTGTGATTTCTAATAAATAGATATTTGGCCTTCATCCTATTTTCTGGCACAGAGCAAAAACCCTTGGAATTCCTAAGAGAACGATAAAAATGTCTTTTGTTATGTGAATGGGGTGACTTCTGAAAGCAGCTAAAGATGGGGCTGGTCACAAGAAGACTAACTTTGTAATTAAAGGGTTGAAATTTTGAGTCGCCAGTTCAGGTAACAGCACAGACGTGGTTGGCATCCTGAGTTGGAGGCAGGGGGGAGGGGGTGGGGTTCTTTAGAAACTACAGTTTGCAGCTGATGGGTCAGAAGCACAGGTAACAGCCAGGGTTTATGACTGGTGTCTGAAGCTGGGAAGGGGGGCAGTCCTAAGGGGAGGACTGAGCCCTCAGTCTGTAGAATCTGACACTATCTCTGGGCAGACAGTGTCAGAATTGAGTTGAATTCTCAGTACCTACTTGTGTCTGATAATTTCTTGGTGTTGTCTGGAAAGCACTCTCCCACCCTCAACACACACACATTGGAATTGGGTCCAGAAACCCAAAACAGGACCTGATTGAAATTCAAGTTGTCTGTTTATATAATGGATTATGTTGCATTTATCAGGAAGATAAACACTGAAGTGATGTTATCTTCAATAGACAAAATAGACTAATTTTCCCAAATATGATGTGGTTTATTCCAAGTTTATAAACTTATTTGTAAATGAATCAAGGTTTATTTTCAGGTCAGTAACAACTAAGATATTATTCTGAGTTATATCTCTTTAATATAATATTTAACAACATTACTCTTATAATATTTTGAGATATTATACCTCATTAAAAATTCTAATTGGTAATTTTTTTTTGAAAATTTTCTGGAAGGATTTTTCTTTCTTAGAGTAAATGACATTTCTTGTCATTTCAAGTTGTAGAAACATAGTTCATAAATAAATGTGGTACTATGGAATAATTCACAATGTGAAAAAAAAATCAGTTGTCCATTCTGTCAGATTGTACACATTAAAGGCATTTCTCTTAGAGCTCAGGTTTAACAAAACCCATATTTTCTAATTAGCCAGTAGGCTGACAGTCACATCCCATCTGCTTACCCCCAAACTCATAACGCACTCTGTGTATCTCTCCCAGCCTGCATCAAGCTCCCACTGTTGTGCTTCACTTAGCATCAACTTCCTGTCTGCCCTGCTCCCAACCCATACTTGTTTGGAACTGTTAGCTCTGGTTCTTCTGTGACTCAGCACTGAGTTTCATACCAGAGTAAGTTGAAATCCATTTCCAAGTCATTAACTCTGTGTTTGCTCAAGCCAGGTGTCACAACCTCACCTAACCCTCTGAATTTTCCCCTAGGTCTTGACCCCTTCTTTTGTGGAGATTGCAAATTCTCTCTGCGTCAGTCACAATAAAATCCAAATAAGAGTTAAATCCTGACCCTACTTGAATTTGAAAACTTTTCCCACTCTTAATGCACACAGAGAAAGACTTGAAGCTACAAGGACAGAATCTGATAGAGCATCTCTTTTCCTAGTCATGTGCAAGGATAGATTAAAGCTAAACATGGCTCAGATCAATCAAAAGCTCAGACTACTGAAAACCACTCTTTGACTCTTGGAAACTGATGCAGCTTGCTATTAGGTAAAAATCTATTAACTGAGAAAGCTGACATTAAAAAAATTTTTAATAGTACCCATCATGTCTGATATAACCATAGATAATGATAGGACATTGCCATGTTCCTTCAGATATGTTGGATAAATTCTTATTTGTCAGTGAGAATACAGAAGAAAAAGATACTCTAGTTGATTTTAATAGCAAATAATATGTATGGATTTTAATTCATTCATATCCACACATGATATGTATCATTGCATTTTTTCTTTTGCTTGCCTGTATTTTAGCGTTTAGTGATATTGACACCAAAACAAAGATTTGACACATGTTTAAATGAACTATATAACTTAGCTGCTGAAATTTTCCATCTCTTTTTCATGATGTCTAAAAACAGGAGTCTGCCCTACTGCTCATAGCTCTTATACATACTAAGATATTGCACAACATTAAGATATAATTATTAGAAGAAAACACTATCCTAATTTATAGGAAGCTTTATCTCCCAATCCCTTCTGATCTGACCTTTTTATAAATTTTACATATTACATCATTTCATACTTTCATTTCTAATTAAAAATAATTATATGTTATTACTGGAAAGTATACAAAGCTTTTTCAATGTACCGTGAAACATTTTTACCCAGGGATTGTTTTTCTTTTTTCTTAAAACTACTTGGCTGCTCCCTTGAGGGAGTCTGTTTATACCGGCAGGATCTTTGAGTCCTCCTCACTTTCTGCTAGCTATGATGTGGCAGATTGGGTCCAGATTCTGACTTAAATGAAAACTCAGAAGGTGAATTTTCAGAGGGGCCTCCATATACTAAAAGCTGCTGCTTAATTGGCAGTAAATGTAGCAGCAAAATTAGAGCCTGTAAGAAAATGGATTTTTAAAAATATCTTGAACATGAGAATAAATTATGAACAAAGATCATGTGCCACATGCTTACAAACCCTGTCTTTCCAAAGAATGTCCTATGTAATTTCTGATTTAAAAATAAGATATGTATTCTTTTATTTATTTATTTGTTTATTTCACTGTAGTCAACAAATATTCTATAAAGTTGCTGTTCAATTACTCACACAGCTTGCTCATTTCTGAGCTGGCTAAACTCTAACATTGTCTCAGTGCTCACTCTCTTTGACCTGCTCCTTACAGAGACCAGAAATCTTGTAAAATAAGCACTAACTAAAATCAAGGAAATACCATTTTAGGTTATATGCCAATCAGACAACAATCTGGTACTGACTCTCCAGGCTTTGACACATAGAAACATTTAGCTGTGATTGTGAATGATGTCATGCAAGTGAGTAAGGATCATGTTGTGCTCATCAGTCTGTTTACATCAGGAGCTTATAAAGAAGAAAATCACTTCACTTTGTGAATGATGGTTCTCTCTGTTTGATCTTTTCTAGCGCCTGCAGAGAACATATCACACAGTGATCCCATCAAGCACATTCCTTCACACACACACACACACACACACACGTCACACAGTGTAAACTAAGCACACAAAGAAAAGTGCACCCAGAGGCATATAGTTAAATTATAACGCTTTTTTGTTTTTGAAGTCTCAGATGTCATTGATTTTGTAGTAGTAGAATTGCTTCCTTTTCTCATTTGAACTTGACCTTCCTGGATTCATTGCCCACTAAGGCAGCAATCTAAATGATGGAAGTGATAGATGATGAATAACTGGTGACATCGCTTTTTAGTCCCGGGAAAAAAAGAACCTAATAAGAAAGTAAGAAGACATATTTGTACTGGTAGATTATTTTTGTGGTTATCCATCAAATAGATTGATCTTATCGAATATATCTACTAATAATTTTCTCTTTCTTTTTATTATGTATAGAAAACCTACACTTCATCAAATTACTTCTGCCAGTTTTCTATACATACAGTAAACGATTTCAGAAATTAACCCAGTAGAGCTCTTTGTTACAATTTGTCATTTATCTATTAAAATTATTCAGCTTTTGTCAGACAATGTACTTAGCTCTGTAATAAGAGTCCCTGAAGATGTGTGTGTGATTTGTCAAAAGAGAGACAAAAAGTGTATAAAACTCTAAAATGTCAGCAATCAGGAGATTTAACAGACTTTAGTAAATTTACATAGAATGAATAGAAATCTTTGGTATTAATAAACTTAGCTCGGGGGAGTACAATAGAGGGAGCAAAGAATGATAATTTGAATATAATTTCAACATCACTTCTTCCAAAATTAAAAATTATTATGGATAAATGTATGATAGAGTTTAAGTAACATAAATGTAGCTATTTCTCACCACCCCAGAGTTTCAGAGTGAGAATATTTTTTTCAGAAGTGAAGCAGTACAGTATGTAAGTTTTCACTTAGTTTACTTTCTCCAACACAAGAACTAATGTTAAATGAGACATATTACATATTATAAGGTTGCCTGGCGGAGAGTGGATTGTAAACAAATAGGTAGGTTGCTTTACTGAGTACAAAAATATGTTGCATCAGTATACTAGCACTGCCATAACAAAATATCATAAACCGGGGGTTTTAAATGATACGAACTTATTTTCTTACAGTTCTGGAGGCTGGAAGTCCAAGATCAAGGTCTGATATCTTCTGAAACCTCTATCTTTGGCTTACAGATGGCAGTCTTGTTACTGTGTCCTCACCTGGTTTTTCCTCTGTGCACACACATTCCTGGTGTTCTTTGTGTGTCCAAATTTCTTCCTAAAAGGTACCAGTTGGATTGGATTAGGACCCATTCTGAATTGCCTCTTCAAAGGCACTATATCCAAATAGAGTTACATTCTAGGGCTTCAGCGTGTGTATTTTGGGGAGACACAATTCAGCTTATAGCATGTGTTCTGGAGTTAGGGTGCCTATGGCTTTCAAGTGACAAGTTCTTGGCAATGCCCTGCAGCAGTCAGAAGTGGATGTCTCCTGCTTGCCCACTGGTAGGACCAAGAGAAGTCCTGTCCGTGGATACCAGTGGAAGGAAAGTTCGTCTGCAAGACTCTAAACCTATAAAGGCTTTGATCACTTCCATTCTCTGCTAGAAGAGAACATTCCAGGGCATGAGAGAAGTAGGCAAAAGTTTGACTTATCCTTTTAAAGCTTGAATTTCAATCCTGCATTTCCCTTTGACTACAAAAAGTCTCCAAGCATGAAATTTCCCACATCCTTCGGCTCTTCTTCCATCCCCTTCTTTCCACAGTGTTTTATCTTTTCTTGGCCAATCAGTGTTTTGCTGTGTGACAGTGGGCACATTGGTGCATGTGTGGGAGTGGAGTAGTCATGCAGAACTCAGTATGTGGAAAGAAAAAATCTTCTTTTCCTCTTTTATTCCTTAATTACTTCCTTAAGCTGATATCACATAAGAAAATAATTTAGTTAATAAACAGAACATGCTAACATATTTTCCCTTAGAACTGAATTTCTGATTGGGAAGATCATGGAACAGGAAAAGAAAAGAATAATGTTTGCAAAATTTATTTTGTGACTTTAAATTTTACATGGTACCAATATTTTATGAGTTTTATATAGGACTTTTCTATTATAAAAAGCTTCTTCTCTTATAAAACAAATTCATTTATAAGTGGCTGAATAATAGTGAAAGCAAACATACAGTTTACTGTGCACCAGGCACTGCACTAAGCCCTTTAAAAATACCAACCTTTTTGTTCTTACATCAATCCTGTTGGTAGATAATAGTACTATGTCCATTTTACAGATGAAGAACTGAACCACAGAGAGCTCAATTGATTTCCCATGGACATAGTAAGTGGCAGAGCCAAGAACTGCACCCAAGCAGGACCCAGGTTTTCAGCTATTACTTTATACATTTGTAATAAAAAGATACATTCAAGTGACCACTATTCGTGATAAAAATTATAATTTATAAAACAGGCCTGCTCTACCATTAACAGAGAAGAGAGGCAATTTTTTAAGAAAGGAGAACATTTTAACTGAAAAACTAGGACCATATGGTAAGGAAATACATGCCTTGGTACTAAAGTCTCCCCCTCTGGTGCTGTTTACTAATGTCCTATTTGGATATTTGCCGACAACTTTTGCATATCCTATTTGTTCTAATTCACTGTGGCTCTTTATAAAACAACCAGAACTGCCTAAATATTTTAAGTGTACAACTTTAGGATTGTAAGGCTGATCTCCATAATAAAATCAAAAGATTTTTTAAAATGGAATTTCTGTCTTCCCATGATTGTATAACTCACCAAAGCACTTACTGTGTGTCCTTAAAAATGTCAACTGTCTACATGTTCAAGTGGTTCCTTCACTAACCAATATAGCTGATATAAAAATATATATGGCACCAAGACTGATCTTATTCTTTGCTCAGAGAAGCTATACTGATGGATAAGACTCTAGCTAATAATGAAATAAAGGAGATTGACATATAAATTTAATCTTTCTTTACTGGGTTGGAGCTATGTATAAGAATATTCCAGGAGGTTCAGTAGCCAGTTTTGGCAAAGTCTATTAGAACTCCATGCACTCCACTACATTTCTCAGTTTCTTCTGTGGTTAGGTTATAACTATGTGATAAGTTTTAGGCAAAGGATTGTCAGCAGATATGTCACTCTTGTTCTAGGTATTTAAGGACAGATGTGTCTCCTCCCTTCTTATCTACTTCTTCAGCAGTAACTTTGGAGTCAGTGTATTCCACATGGGGCCACTACAACATGACAGTCTTCTGTGTACCCTTGCTAACCTACATTGGCCATGTAAGATTTAATGTGTTAAGCCTCTGGGATTTCGGGATTGGTTAGTTACCACAACATAACTTAGCAATGTCTAATGAAAATGAAGGTTGTACAGATGTGAAAGGTAGGGGTCAGTTGAGAATTTACTATACCCTTGTTAGACAACTCAGGGGGCATTATGTATTTCCCACATCTGAAATTACATCCTGAAAGACCCCAAACAGTACATTTTTAACTTATTCTGAATTTCCTTTCCAGCTCCAATAGCTAACCTGGTGGGGTAGATGTTATGAAAAGTATAGGCAATTACAGGTATGAACATGAAGAAAAATTCAAGGTAAAAACTACTTGGAACAAAGAAAATTAAGGCAAGCCTCACCTGGCTTAAACTACCTGTGCCTAGGAAAATTACTCCTTGCCTACTTTCATATTTATTCTGTGACCACTTTTAATGCTGAAGAGTTAGCTTCATTTTAATGACTTCTGTGACACAATACCCAGATCCCCTTTTTAGGACAAAGGTGTTCATTCCTTCAGCTGCCAGGAGTGTTCCCTGCTGAGATTACAGTTGAGACCCTCCCCAGAAATTACAACTGACCTGAGAGTCCAATGTATGACCCCTCCCCAAGGTAGCCTCCTGCCAAGGGCTTGTCAGAGTAGTGGATACAAAGGTCTTGTCTCTCCTTGGAACATCTTTGAACTGTGATCTCACATTAGTGGATCCCATTGGATCTGCTGAGTCCTCTGTTACTTTATTGTATGTAAATTCTTCCTCTGCCCAAACCTGCTTTCCTTGCTACCTAACAGATATTATTCTTCAGAGCTCACCCCTGCAGATAGGACTCTGACTCAGATTCTTTTTCCTGAGAAACCCGATTTATGACATATATATATATATAAGGCTCCAAACAGAAGTATGACTTATAATGAAAGGGTAGTTTGTGCATAAAGTCTGAATCTTTATTCTTTTTTCAGATGTCTAAGATAAGTGGCCTTATTTGTAATTCTGAATTATCATAATTAACTATTTTAATTATAATTTATAATTATGTATATGAAAATTGTATAAAATAAGTATTGGGATAATTTTAGTTTTCCAGAGAAGTTGTAAAAATAGTAGAAAGTTCCTGTACACCCTTCTCTCAGTTTCCTCTGTTAAAAGATAAACTGAGGCATATTAACAATTTTAAGAGTTTATTTGGGCAGAAATCAATGTGAGTAGGGCAGCATCCAATCTAGCAGATAGAAAGGAACTCTGAGTTGTAGTACAGAATGAAAGACTTATAGGGAGAAGGGAGTTGAAAAACAAAGTTACACTAGACAAAAAATTGGATTGGTTATGGCAAGTTATTTCCCATAGGGAATGGCAGGGGCCTATCAGGCAGATGACCTAACTAATGCTGAGAGCATAATTCCTGATTGGTTTAAAATTCCACTTCTGGGAGAGCTGAAACTATAATTAAGCCTTGGTTTGGTGACATGGGGCTTAGCGTTAGTGACTCCATTTTGGCCCTGTTGTCTTGTTTTTAACACCTCTAATGTTAACATCTTAAATTATTATGGTACAGTTTCCAAAACATAAAATTAACATTGGTATATACTTATTAACTAACCTCTAAATTTTCGGATTTCATCTGTTTTCTATTAATTTTCTCTTTTCTGTTCTAGGATCACATCTAGGATGCAGCATTGTATTGAGATACAAGATGTTTTTAGTTGACAAAATCAATAAAACACACTGATGTATGTGTATGTGTATATATAGAAATAATTTTGTAGTGATTGACAAATAATAAATTTTTTTAACCTACATGAAAATAGCATACCATTTGATATTAACTAGCAGTGTGACTTTATAGATATTTTCTCACTCTTCTGGGCCTCAGTCAATATATCTATAAATAAGATAGGGTTAAATTTGATGATATTTTGGGTCCTTCCATTTCTTACATTCTATGCTTTGATACTTTAACATGAAAATTTGCAAAGTGCTGTGAAAAAACAATTCCTTGGAACAGAAGTTTTCTAATTAACGTAAATGAAGTGGGAATACCTCCATAACCTTGATGGAGTTTTGTTACAATTTTTGATTGTTAACTTGAAAATTTTTTTTAACTTACTGTTTAGTTCCCTTGAGCAAGTAACAAATTCAAAGATTGAGATATTAAAAAGAAGAAAGGGCATCTGTGAAATGAAGAAAAATATTTGAAATAATTCTTAGAAAAGTTTAGTGCAGAAAGAGAAGGCTCTTCCAGGTCCATAAATCATTAGTTAAGTATATTTATGTTGGGTCAGCAAAGAAGGGCTCTGAATTGGTAGGGTTGGTGATTAGAAAGCCTCAGAAGATGCCATACTCTGATCAACACTTAATTACTTTTTGTAAATAAGAAGCTAGTTAACAGTTCAAAATGAGAATAATTATTATTCTGAAGAAGAACATTAATTTATTGAAAATGAATTATGCTAATCTTTAGGCATGTTATTGCAAAAAAAAGAAAATACTTAAAGAAGTGTACATGCTTTAATTCAAATCCCTTATAATATGGGAGTCATTTAACAAAACTCTACTTGTATAGGCAAATGGTAATTTGTTAATAAACATTAATTTCAATATGAACATTAAGTAGTTTTGTAAATGTTGCAAAAGAAAGACTGTAATATAAAGAGTAATTACTTATTTAAATATATTCAAAAAATTATCAATGAGTGGTTTAAGTATTTTCATCTGAGTCAATTTATTTAGAAAAATAATTTAGTAAATTTAGTGACTAATAAAATTACAATAGAGTTCAGAGTTTAAATTTAGCAGTGAGCATGTATTCTTTTCCTAGTCTTTAAAAAGTATTTTAAATATTGGTCCTCTTGCATAATGAAAACCTTAGGGAAACTTATATTTTATCCATGTACCTATATGTGAATGTTATTAATTATTAAGGAAGTGAATTAGTTTGATACAACTCTGCTAAAAACTTTGTCATTTGAAAATGGGCACAATGTCCATAAATATGATAGAATTTGTTTTATTTTTTTAAATAATAGTATTTATGTGTACTAGCTAACCTTAAGCCGCAGAATCTAGAGTGACGTCTTTTTGGGGCTTTAAAAATACTTTTTGATACTTTAAAGTGTCAAAGAGGAGTGTGTGTGTTTGTGCATGTGTTGGGGAGATGGGTTGTGAGGTGGGTGGGAGCTCTACAGCCTTTCCGATGAGGAGGTATGAGGTCCTTTTAGCTCTGGGTATTTTCAGCATGAGAGAGTAATGTGGTTTCAAGTTATGACTACGATTCTTCCAATAGCTAGATCTATTTCTTGAGGGAGAGCCTGTAGGCCTTTAGAAAGTAATCAAGTTTGCAGCTACTCTCTGACATAGTCAAATTCTGTAATTTAATTATTTGATTAACCAAATAAGGGGACTTCTCTTAAAGATTAGAGGTCTCTTTGTGACATGGCCAGCCCAACTCAATTACCTAAGTATCACGAAAAACAATAGTTGGATACTTCAAAAGGGTAGGTGGCATTCAAATCTTTCATATTTGGCTTTGTAATTCATGATATTATTATTTTTCCAGCACATTTGCTTTCCTAATTGTGTTTTGCTTGGATTCATATTAAAAAGAGTTTCTTCCTGAGTACACACCAGCTGGGTGGTGGGAGGAAAGGGCCTGGGAGCTAACCAGGCAGTGGGGCAACACAGCTCTGAGATTCAAAATTAGTCATGAATAATTCACAAAGCAAATTATCCACCCATGGATAAACAAAAGGTACTGGAATCATCCCAGGATTATTTTCTTCTCTGTTCTAATTCTTAGACTACTAAATTTTTCTTTACTTTTTTTAAAATACTGGTTAACAGATACACTAAGATATTTTATTTAAGGGTTTTAAATTGAAATTTATAACTTTTTAAGAACAAAAATATTGATTTTGTTTATTTACTTTTGGTTATATCTCCTTTTTATTTGAAGGCAAGTATGTGCAAACAGCTACTAAAGAATGAGGTTAATATGTTTTGGGGATCTAAAAATTTGCA
Organism: Manis javanica; assembly: GCF_040802235.1. Taxonomy (NCBI): domain Eukaryota; kingdom Metazoa; phylum Chordata; class Mammalia; order Pholidota; family Manidae; genus Manis; species Manis javanica. Next base: position 68,958,653 of record NC_133163.1, read on the forward strand.
GATTTTGGATTTTCATCTAATTTGCCATTCAACTAGGAGACAAACACTTTACCCCTCTGTGCTTCGGTTACTTCCTCCAGATTGTAGATGAAAATAGCAATACTTCAAAAGGTATTACAATAATTAATAAGATAACATAAAAATTTCCTCTGAAATGCCATTCAACTTCCCCTCACATTAATTCCTTTCAATATTTCAGGGCAACTTGAATATTTTATTTAAGGGAACATGAAATGGAACCTTGCCTTTAACACAAACATTATCACTTTTCCTGGCATATTCCCCTGTGAAAGCAGACTCTGTTTATTTAATTTTATAGTGGACATATCATCCAAAACCATCAACTCTGCTGATGACACACTCATTCTTGGACATCTCTCCTTGAATTACAACATTGTATTCTCTTGATTTTCATTCTTCTTCCTCTTCCTTCTCTGTCTCTTGCCTTTACCCCTTCTCTTGATCTAGCCCTGTTAAATAGTATCCAGTACTCTGTCCTACAGATGATGTTCTTTTGCCACCCTTTGCCCTTTGAAAATCTTGCTTACTCACCTTCACATGAATGTCCTTGTAAAGGGAACATATGCTAATCTATAAATAACTACTGACTCTTGGCTCCACAAAGGGCTATACTTCTAGGAAAAACAAAATCACAAAAAGATGGGTGGTATTGTCAGATATAGCTAGTGAGTGCAGAAAAATATCTCTATGCCTATGAAGAGTGATTATTGTTTTGTTTTCCATCTACTGCATAGTCAGGTATTATAACAACACAATGTCTTTCATATTTTTATATATCAGTGGTTCTAGTCCTCAGAACTGTGAAAAATATATCAGACTATGTTCCTTCAAATATGCATACTGTTCACTGTTGACTTTTTTTTTATTATGGAAAGATTTCTAGTTTGATGATTCTATGAGATGGAGAAATAATTAGGATCCAGTAACCATTATGCCCTGTGGAAATAAAAAGGTTATTTCACAAATTAAGATGCATTCAAATTATAGAATGGAAAATACTTTCTAGTTTTTTAAAATTTACCTTTATTTCTTTTAACAGCTTTATTGTGGTACAATTGATATATAAAAACTGCACACATTTGGGAGGCGTAGTCAAGATGGCGGCGTGAGTAGAGCAGCAGAAATCTCCTCCCAAAACCACATATATATTTGAAAATACAACAAAGACAACTCTTCCTAAAAGAGAGACCGGAAGACACAGGACAACACCCAGACCACATCCACACCTGCGAGAACCCAGCACCTCGTGAAGGGGGGTAAGATACAAGCCCCGGCCTGGTGGGACCCGAGCACCCCACACCCCAGATCCGGGCGGGAGGAGAGGAGTCAGAGCGCGGAGGGAGAGGGAGTCCAAGACTGCTAAATAGCCAGCCCTAGCCATCCACACCAGAGCACAGACACAGTGCATGCGTGGGGTCCTGGATACTAGGGAAACAGGACAGTAAGACCTGTGAGTGGGTCCCTGCAGCCGGCGCCCCAGGGACAAAGAAAAGTGAGTGCTTTTTGGAAGTCTTAAAGGGACAGGGACCCCCAAACCAGACGGAAGCGTCCTGGGACTCTTAGTCCAGCTACAGGGAACTAAGGGCACCATAAACCCCTGGATAGCAGGGCAGCTCAGAGGCCCCTCACGGAGATAAACAGCCTCCTGGCCGTTCCCCCTCCAATGTAGCTCCACTATATTGGAGTAGCAGCCCAAGGCGGGCGATGCCCAGAGCAACAGCGGAGATAAACTCCATAGCAGCCAGGCAAGAATCAGAACCCCCGTCTGCACGCAGCTACCCAGCACAAGCCACTAGAGGTCACTGTTATCCCAGGAGAGGAAGGCCACAAACCAACAAGAAGGGAAGTTCTTCCAGCCGTAACTCATGCCAGCTCTGCAAACTATCTCTGTAGCAATGAAAAGGCAAAATTTGAGGCAGACAAAGATTACAGAGATAACACCTGAGAAGGAGACAAACCTAACCAGTCTTCCTGAAAAAGAATTCAAAATAAAAATCATAAACATGCTGACGGAGATGCAGAAAAATATACAAGAGCTAAGGGATGAAGTCCAGAGAGAGATTACAGATGTCCGGAGGGAGATTACAGAAGTGAAATAAACTCTGGAAGGATTTATAAGCAGAATGGATAAGATGCAAGAGGCCATTGATGGAATAGAAACCAGAGAACAGGAACACATAGAAGCTGACACAGAGAGAGATAAAAGGATCTCCAGGTATGAAACAATATTAAGAGAACTGTGTGACCAATCCAAAAGGAACAATATCTGTATTATAGGAGTACCAGAAGAAGAAGAGAGAGGAAAAGGGATAGAAAGTGTCTTTGAAGAAATAATTGCTGAAAACTTCCCCAAACTGGGGGAGGAAATAATAGAACAGACCACAGAAATACACAGAACTCCCAACAGAAAGGACCCAAGGAGGACAACACCAAGAAAATAATAATTAAAATGGCAAAGATCAAGGACAAGGACAGAGTTTTAAAGGCAGCTAGAGAGAAAAAGGTCACCTATAAAGGAAAACCCATCAGGCTATCATCAGACTTCTGAAAAGAAATCTTACAGACCAGAAGAGAATGGCATGATATATTTAATGCAATGAAACACTTGAACCAAGGATGCTGTATCCAGCATGATTATCATTTAAATATTAACGAGGGATTAAACAATTCCCAGACAAGCAAAAGTTGAGGTAATTTGCCTCCCACAAACCACCTCTACAGGGTGTTCTAGAGGGACTATTCTATATGGGAGCACTCCTAAGACTAAACAGATGTCACCAGAGAAAATAAAATCAAAGCAAAGAAAGCAGACCAACTAAATACTAACTAAAGGCAAAAAATAAAATCAACTACCCACTAAAAGCAGTTAAAGGAAACACAAAAGAGCACAGAATAAAACAACCAACATATAAAGAATTGAGGAGGAGGAATAAGAAGGGAGAGAAGAAAAGAATCTCCAGACAGTGGATATAACAGCTCAATAAGCGAGGTAAGTTAGGCAGTAAGATACTAAAGAAGCTAACCTTGAACCTTTGGTAACCATGAATCTAAAGCCTGCAATGGCAATAAGTACATATCTTTCAATAGTCACCCTAAATGTGAATGGACTGAATGCACCAATCAAAAGATACAGAGTAGTAGAATGGATAAAAAAGCAAGACCCATCTATATGCTGCTTACAAGAAACTCACCTCAAACCCAAAGACATGCACAGACTAAAAGTCAAGGGATGGAAAAACATATTTCAGGCAAACAATAGTGAGAAGAAAGCAGGGGTTGCAGTACTAGTATCAGACAAAATAGACTTCAAAACAAAGAAAGTAACAAGAGCTAAAGAAAGACATTGCACAATGATAAAGGGCTCAGTCCAACAAGAGGATATAACCATTCTTAATATATATGTACCCAACACAGGAGCACCAGCATATGTGAAACAAATACTAACAAAACTAAAGGGGGAAATGGAATGCAATACATTCATTTTAGGAGACTTCAACACACCACTCACCCCAAACGATAGATCCACTAGACAGAAAATAAGTAAGGACACGGAGGCACTGAACAACACACTAGAACAGATGGACCTAATAGACATCTATAGAACTCTACATCCAAAAGTAACAGGATGCACATTCTTCTCAAGTGCACATGAAACATTCTCCAGACTAGACCACATACTAGCTCACAAAAAGAGCCTCAGTAAATTCCAAAAGATTGAAATTCTACCAACCAACCTTTCAGACCACAAAGGTATAAAACTAGAAATAAATTCTACAAAGAAAACAAAAAGGCTCACAAACACATGGATCCTTAACAACATGCTCCTAAATAATCAATGGATCAATGAACAAATTAAAATAGAGATGAAGGAATATATGGAAACAAATGACAACAACAACACAAAGCTCCAACTTCTGTGGGACACAGTGAAAGCAGTCTTAAGAGGAAAGTATATAGCGATCCAGGCACACTTAAAGAAGGAAGAACAGTCCCAAATGAATAGCCTAACATCACAATTATTGAAACTGGAAAAAGAAGAACAAATGAGGCCTAAAGTCAGCAGAAGGAGGGACATAATAAAGATCAGAGAAGAAATAAACAAAATTGAGAAGAATAAAACAATATAAAAAATCAATGAAACTAAGAGCTGGTTCTTTGAGAAATTATACAAAATAGATAAGCCTCTAGCCAAACTTATTAAGAGAAAAACAGAATCAACACACATCAACAGAATCAGAAATGAGAATGGAAAAATCATGGCAGACTCCACAGAAATACAAAGAATTATTAACGACTACTATGAAAACCTACATGCTAACAAGCTGGAAAACTTAGAAGAAATGGACAACTTCCTAGAAAAATACAACCTCCCAAGACTGACCAAGGAAGAAACACAAAAGTTAAACAAACCAATTACAAGCAAAGAAATTGAAACGGTAATAAAAAAAACTACCCAAGAAAAAAAACCCAGGGCTAGACGGATTTACCCTGTAATTTTATCAGACATACAGAGAAGACATAATACCCATTCTCCTTAAAGTTTTCCAAAAAATAGAAGAGGAGGGAATACTCCCAAACTCATTCTATGAAGCCAATATCACCCTAATACCAAAACCAGGCAAAGACCCCACCAAAAAAATAAAATTACACACCAATATCCCTCATAAATGTAGATGAAAAATACTGAAAAAAATATTAGCAAACCGAATTCAAAAATATATCGAAAGGACCATACACCATGACCAAGTGGGATTCATCCCAGGGATGCAAGGATGGCACAACATTCGAAAATCCATCAACATCATCCACCACATCAGTAAAAAGAAGGACAAAAACCACATGATCATCTCCATAGACACTGAAAAAGCATTTGACAAAATTCAACAACCATTCATGAAAAAAACTCTCAGCAAAATGGGTATAGAGGCCAAGTACCTCAACATAATAAAGGCCATCTATGATAAACCCACAGCCAACATCATACTGAACAGCAAGAAGCTGAAAGCTTTTCCTCTGAGATCGGGAACAAGACAGGGATGCCCCCTCACCACTGTTATTCAACATAGTACTGGAGGTCCTAGCCACAGCAATTAGACAAAACAAAGAAATACAAGGAATCCAGATTGGTAAAGAAGAAGTCAAATGGTCACTATTTGCAGATGACATGATATTATACTTAAAAAACTCTTAAGACTCCTCTCCAAAACTACTAGAACTGATATCGGAATACAGCAAAGTTGCAGGATACAAAATTAACACACAGAAATCTGTGGCTTTCCTATACACTAACAATGAACCAATAGAAAGAGAAATCAGGAAAACAACTCCATTCACAATTGCATCAAAAAGAATAAAATACCTAGGAATAAACCTAACCAAAGAAGTGAAAGACCTATACCCTATAGACACTATAGACACTATAAGACACTCTTAAGAGAAATTAAAGGGGACACTAACAAATGGAAACTCATCCCATGCTCTTGGCTAGGAAGAATTAATATCATCAAAATGGCCATCCTGCCCAAAGCAATATACAGATTTGATGCAATCCCTATCAAATTACCAGCAACATCCTTCAACGAACTGGAACAAATAGTTCAAAAATTCATATGGAAACACCAAAGACCCCAAATAGCCAAAGCAATTCTGAGAAAGAAGAATAAAGTGGTGGGGATCTCACTCCCCAAGTTCAAGCTCTACTACAAAGCCATAGTAATCAAGACAATTTGGTCCTGGCATAAGAACAGAGCCACAGACCAGTGGAACAGATTAGAGACTCCAGACATTAACCCAAACATATATGGTCAAATAATATTTGATAAAGGAGCCATGGACATACAATGGGGAAATGACAGTCTCTTCAACAGATGGTGCTGGCAAAACTGGACAGCTGCATGTAAGAGAATGAAACTGGACCATTTTCTAACCCCATACACAAAAGTAAATTCGAAATGGATCAAAGACCTGAATGTAAGTCATGAAACCATAAAACTCTTAGAAAAAAACATAGGCAAAAATCTCTTAGATATAAACATGAGTGACCTCTTCTTGAACATATCTCCCCGGGCAAGGAAAACAAAAGCAAAAATGAACACGTGGGACTACATTAAGCTGAAAAGCTTCTGTACAGCAAAAGACACCATCAATAGAACAAAAAGGTACCCTACAGGATGGGAGAATATATTAGTAAATGAGAGATCTGATAAAGGCTTGACATCCAAAATATATAAAGAGCTCACCCACCTCAACAAACAAAAAGCAAATAATCCAATTAAAAAATGGGCAGAGGAACTGAACCAACAGTTCTCCAAAAAAGAAATTCATGTGGCCAACAGACACATGAAAAGATGCTCCACATTGCTAATTATCAGAGAAATGCAAATTAAAACCACAATGAGGTATCACCTCACACCAGTAAGGATGGCTACCATCCAAAAGACAAACAACAACAAATGTTGGCGAGGTTGTGAAGAAAGGGGAACCCTCCTACACTGCTGGTGGGAATGTAAATTAGTTCAACCATTGTGGAAAGCAGTATGGAGATTCCTCAAAATGCCCAATGTAGACTTAACATTTGACCCAGGAATTCCTCTCCTAGGAATTTACCCTAAGAATGTAGCACTCCAGTTTGAAAAAGACAGATGCACCCCTATGTTTATCATAGCACTATTTACAATAGCCAAGAATTGGAAGCAACCTTAGTGTCCATCAGTAGATGACTGGATAAAGAAAATGTGGTACATAAACACAATGGAATATTATTCAGCCATAAGAAGAAAATAAATCCTACCATTTGCATCAACATGGATGGAGCTAGAGGGTATTATGCTCAGTGAAATAAGCCAAGCGGAGAAAGACAAATACCAAATGATTTCACTCATCTGTGGAGTATAAGAACAAAGGAAAACCTGAAGGAACAAAACAGCAGCAGAAATCACAGAACCCAAGAATGGACTACCAGGTACCAAAGGGAAAGGGACTGGGGAGGATGGGTGGATAGGTAGGGATAAGGTGGGGGAAGAAGAAAGGGGGTATTATGATTAGCATGCATAATGTGGGGGGTTGGAGAAAGGGGAGGGCTGTGCAACACTGAGAAGACAACTAGTGATTCTACAACATTTTGCTATGCTGATGGACAGTGACTGTAATGGGGTTTTGGGGGGACTTGGTGTAGGGGAGAGCCTTGTAAACATAATATTCTTCATGTAATTGTAGATTAATGATAACATTACTCGTGCTCTTGGCTAGGAAGAATTCATATCATCAAAATGGCCATCCTGCCCAAAGCAATGTACAGATTTGATGCAATCCCTATCAAATTACCAGCAACATTCTTCAATGAACTGGAACAAATAGTTCAAAAATTCATATGGAAACACCAAAGACCCCGAATAGTTAAAGCAATCCTTTGGCTCCCTGATAGGATAAAACTAACTGCAAATCAACGATTAATGCATGCTTTACATATCCTTAATTTTGATCTTTTAAAGGGTGTCAGATGATCAGCTAAGGAAGTACATTTTTCTGATAATATTCCTTTCTCTTAAGAAAAAAAAAGCAGTTCCTGTGCGGTGATCTCCAGTGTTCTTCACAATGGTATAAAGGTCATATCAAAGTGTGGGCAAAGGGTTTTTTTGTGTTTATACAGAGGATCAAAGCCTAATTTGGCTACCCAGAAAACGAGTTAAGATACAATATGAAGAAGAACTTCCAACATCAACATCCTCTGGAAGAGTCATTCCAGAAGATGATCATGAAAAAACTTCAACAAAGATCCTGGAGCTGTTGCAGTTGTAGCTGCGTTCATCCCACCCATTCCTGGACTTGCCATTGGAATAAAGGAGATATCTAAGCTGACCTGTGCAAACAGTAAAACAACAAATTTGACTGAATCTATACTGTCGGAACTCAACCAATAATTAGGAGAAGTGCAAGTTGCAGGGCTCCAAAATCGTGCGACTATAGACTATCTACTGTTAAAAGAACATATGGGATGTGAACAGTTCCCAGGAATGTGTTGTTTTAATTTGTCTGATTTTCCTCAAACTATTCAAATTCAGTTAGACAATATCCATCATATCATTGATAAGTTTTTACAAATGTCTAGGGTGCCTAACTGGTTTTCTTGGTTTCACTGGATATGGCTGGTAATTGTAGGTCTGCTTTTGTTATGTAGCTGTATTCCTATTCGGTTAATGTGTGTACGCAATTTAATTAGTAGTTTGTTAAAACCTATACATGCTTATGTTACTCTACAAGAAGATATGTCAAAGAAATAATCAATCTTCCCATGTTTTCTTCCGTCTGCTACTTCTATAGCTTTTCTTCTTCCTTCCTAATTACAACCCTTTAGTAGAATTCGTGCCTCATGTCAAAAATTACTGAGTATCATAATTCTTCCAAGTGGTAAAGATACCTCAAGAAAAATGCTGGGCATAGAGCCACAGGGCATAAATCTGCAAAGAGGTAAAAAGCTAACCTTTTCAAAGAATATTCCTTCTCTCTCACTTACCAACTTTACATTTCCCTGTATGGCCCCGGAAGATGACTGGTCAGCCAGAGATGGGTAAGATTCCTCAAGGGAGGAACAACCTAAGACAGGCACAGTCACAGGGGGGCCATCAGGTGAGAAATTGGGGATCAACAGAGGTGAGGCTTAGAATCTCACCCCCCCCCTGTTTTGAGAGAAATCTTCTGCATCTGTGGATGTTTTGTTGCCTTTGTCTAGCTTGGATTAATATTTAGTCTACAAGCACAGACCTGATCATCTACATTTGCCCTCTTATAGCACTAAACTATATTTCCTACCTTTATCTTGCATCTACCTACCACTCCAGCATTTTATTTAAAAATAATAATAATAATAATAATAATAATAATAATAATAATAATAAGGGAGAAATGTGCGATTCACATATAAATCAAGTATAAAAATCAAATGAATAATCATATCTGACTTGACTGTTTATGGTTCATGATGCGTGATGAAAACTGAAAGTTTCTGTGATATGACTGCCCTTGCACTGTTCACCATGTAAGAACTTATTCACTATGTAAGAACTTGTTCGTTATGCTTCAGAAGATTGGAGACTGTTGAGAATTAGGCTTGGGGTTGATTAATAATTGTGCATTGAGTCCCCTATACAGAATTTTATTTTTCTTAACAACCATTTGATCACTAAATATGAGAGATGCCCTCTCAAAGAAAAAAAACTGTCAGTGCCATGGAAGGTAGAAAAAATGAGGGGACTCTTGCAGCTTAAACAAAAATAGACATGGAATTAAGAAATAATGCATGATCCTTGATTGAATCCTGGATTGGGGGAAAAAGGGACATTCTGAGGGCAATTGTAGATATTTACAAATGGACTATAAGGTAATAAATACTCTATCAATATTAAAAAAAACCTGCACACATTTAATATACACAATTTCAGTTTGGACTTTGTTTCTTTCATAAAATGAACATCAATGTGCATGAAATTACTATAAGTCATTATATTATCGTCATCAACACTAAGTATTAGTTCAGACTTGGCTCATTGTTTGATGATCTGTATTCTGTTTGACTGTATGCTGTTTATTATAGGGTTCAGGGAGGTATTATGTCCTGTTCATTTAGATCAGATTTGAAAAAAAAATTTTTTTCTAAGTAAATAAACTGCATAGTCAGGTATTATAGTCTTTATTGTTTAATAATTTTTCAAATGTTCCAATTCTCAGTGATCCATGAAATAAGTGTATGACTATAAAAGAAGGCAGTTTGCACTTGGCATCATGTACAGCTATGAAATGTTGAGAAATAAAGCTTTTAGAATTATGGAAATTTAGTAAAGTTAATGAACATATGACAAATGTACAAGATGCTTTCCTATGGAAGCATCTTTAGTAAGAGTTTATAATGGGAAAAATCTACTTATAATAGGAAAAACAGCAAATCTAAGAGAAAGCCTAACCAAAAAAATCTTAAAAATATTTTTTTATCTTAGAAATATATCCTCAAATCTAGCTGAAGAAAATCAGCACAATTTAGAAATACAAATTTTAATAAATGGAAATGAATAGCATATTCATGGACAGAAATATTATAAACACATTTAGTATTTCCAAATAAGTTTATAGGTTCAATTAAATGTTAATCAGAACTCCAATGGAGTGTTTTGAAACTGAAAAAGAAAGGTAAAATATCTTAGAAAATATTCACTCATCTTTGGAGTATAAGAACAAAGAAAAAACTGAAGGAACAAAACAGCAGCAGACTCACAGAACCCAAGAATGGACTAACAGTTACCAAAGGGAAAGGGACTGGGGAGGATGGGTGGGAAGGGAGGGATAAGGGGGAAAAGGGAGCATTACGATTAACACTAATGTAGTGGGCGGGTGGGCACAGGGAAGGCAGTACAACACAGAGAAGACAAGCAGTGATTCTATATAGCATCTTACTCCACTGATGGACAGTGACTGTAATGGGGTGTGTGGTGGGGACTTGATATTGGAGGGAGTCTTGTAACCATAATGTTGCTCATGTAATTGTACATTAATGATACCAAAAGAAAAAAGAAAAGAAAAAAAAAGTCTATTAGAAAATAAACTGGCTAGACTAAATAAAATATTTTGTAAAAGAACAACAACGATGGAGACTTGGTCTACCTTGTATTAATATGCATGGCACACAAGACAAAAGAGTGTACTATTGGAAAAAATATGGACACAACAGGGAAATAAATGTTCTCAAAACAAATCCTTTTATATATGCAAGAATTTGTTATAAAATTAATATAAAAATCAGTAAGGAAGGTAAAATGATTTAATGAACAATGATAAGATTTCATTCCCTCTAGAGGATAAAATTCACAAAGGCAAATACTTTATTTAGTTCACTGTTTCATTCAGTACCGGGAAGACTGTCTTCATAGGGTAGATGTTAATTATGTAGCTGCTGAATGAAAAATCGTTTGGAAGATTTCATTTTGATCCTCACATTACACTGCACTCTAAGATTAAGTTTTACAAACTAAAACAAATAAAGGACATATAAGACACCTTAAAATTACCTATTTAATTATAAATATTTAAAATATATGTAATGTTCAACACTTGAAGTAGGATAGTATGATAGGCATGCTCAATCACAAATGTATAACAGAGCGTCTGTAGTCTTTGACTTGTTAATTCCACTTCTAGAAATCTCAGCTAATAAAATGATTAGAAGTTAATCACATATTACAAATCACACATTACAAAAAGTTACTCATTAAATATTTTAAATCAAAATAATTTAAAAAGAAATAACCCAGAAGTATAATAAGGTAGTGTTGGGGAGGAAAAATTTTCTTCTTTCCTTCAAGGTTCTCCTAGCTGGTCTAAGAATCAAATTGACAAGAAACAGATTAACAGGGAAAAATCAAATTCAATTGTGCATGTCCAAGGAATCCACACAGACATAAGATTCTGAAGACAGGCAAAATGAGATATATTATGTCATCCTGAACTAAGGAGAATGGGGAAGGGGTCCATCTGGGACTTCAGAAGGAAGGAAGGCAATTCACAGGAATATGAAGAGTAAATGTTTGGTAAAAAACGTTTGTTGGGCCACACAGCAACAGTGGGAGATAGAGAGGACTTTTTAATAAACAATCTTTGCTAAATTTTCCCCTGTCTACCACCCCTAGTTAATGTTATAATGTAATCATATATGGTGATTGCTCTCTTCCTGGAGCAGGTCCTCTATCTTTAAATTCTTCTACACAGTTAGGGGGAAGGTTGAAGTTCTTTCTTTTTTGGGTCTTGATTGATTTTAGCTCTGACATAATCTGCATACCAAAGTGGCACATCTGAGGGTGGCCTGCCCTTGGCCCCTATAGTTATATTTACAGGAAAGTGTGATTAAGCCATATAACAAATTTTTATGCAGTGTTTTAGTTGAAACTGGGTTTTTTTAAACACAGGAAAGTTACTGCTTTAAAATGTTAACAACAAAAAATACCAGGAAACATAGAAACTGTAAGTATAGGTGCTATAATGATAGCAAAGATGGTTTTATCTAATGTGTAAGTATGTAGATATTACATTCTTTATTTTTCCAAACTTTTTATTTGTATTGTCTTCTTTGCACTAAAACATCAAAGAAGTTTAACTGTCAGAAGTTTTATATACCCAATAAATTATTAATTATATTCTGAAAGACCAAAGCACATTCATTTATATATTTATACCTACATAGAATAATTAATGTATCTAATGGGGTTCTTAAAAAGTGAATAGAATTGGGCCACTCCCTTCTGTTAAAACACAAAATTCAACTGAGAAAATTTGAAGATCTAATTGGCTTTATCAAGCAATTCATGAATTGGGCAGCATCCTGTCTAGCAAGCAAGAGATACTCAGGAGTTGTACAAAATGGAAGGTTTTTTATCATCAGGAAGATGGGGCAGAAAATTATTCGCAAAAGAAAAGAAGGGATTGTTCCAGGCAAGGTCACCTCCCTAAGGTGGAAGTGCAGGGGGTCTTATGCAGATTGCCTCATCTTTTTAGGGGCTCATGTGATGGATCACCTCACTGGTGCTGACCAGAAAATTCCTGATTGACTGACTGTTCAGACTACATTTCTGGGATAGATTGAAACTGCAGTGAGGCTAGGCATCACTCTTGGGCCCATGGCTTTCTTTTTTTTTTTTTTTTAGAGGGCATCTCTCATATTTATTGATCATATGGTTGTTAACAACAATAAAATTCTGTATAGGGGACTCAATGCACAATCATTAATCAACCCCATGCCTAATTCTCAACAGTCTCCAATCTTCTGAAGCATAATGAACAAGTTCTTACATGGTGAGCAAGTTCTTACATAGTAAATAAGTTCTTACATGGTGAACAGTGCAAGGGCAGTCATCACAGAAACTTTCGGTTTTGATCACGCATCATCAACTATAAACAATCAGGTCAATTTTGATTATTCGTTTGATTTTTATACTTGATTTATATGTGAATCCCACATTTCTCCTTTATTATTATTATTTTTTTTTTAAATAAAATGCTGAAGTGGTAGGTAGATGCAAGATAAAGGTAGAAAACATAGTTTAGTGCTGTAAGAGGGCAAATGTAGATGATCAAGTCTGTGCTTGTAGACTAAATATTAATCCAAGCTAGACAAAGGCAACAAAACATCCACGGATGCAGAAGATTTCTCTCAAAACGGAGGGTGAGATTCTAAGCCTCACCTCTGTCGATCCCCAATTTCTCACCTGATGGCCCCCCTGCGACTGTGCCTGTCTTAAATTGTTCCTCCCTTGAGGAATCTTACCCGTCTCTGGCTAACCAGTCATCTTCCGGGGCCATACAGGGAAATGTAAAGTTGGCAAGTGAGAGAGAAGCAATATTGTTTGAAAAGGTTAGCTTTTTACTTTTTTGCAGATTTATGCCCCGTGGCTTCTATGCCCAGCATTTTTCTTGAGGTATATTTATCACTTGGAAGAATTATGATACTCGGTAATTTTGATATGAGACACGAATTCCACTTAGGGGTTGTAATTATGAAGGAAGAAGAGAAGCTATAGAAGTAGCAGATGGAAGAAAACATGGGAAGATTGATTATTTCTTTGACATATCTTCTTGTAGTGTAACATAAGCGTGTATAGGTTTTAAATTACTAATTAAATTGCATGCACACATTACCATGGCTTTCTTTTTAACGCTGCCTAACTCTTCCAGGGTTTACCAGGATAGCTAAAATACAATGTGGGCTCCCTAGCATGGCCTCTGAAGCAGCACAGGGTCTGCTCCTGCGCAGACTGATCTACTAGTTCTCACTGTTCACCCCTATAGTCAACTGTTCTTTCAGCTCCCAGAAACTGCCAAATTCCTTCTCTCTCAGCATCTTCAGGTGTTCTCTTTGTTCTGGCTGAAACACTTTTCCCTTTTCTTTTTTCTTAGCTGATTCCTTCCAAATATTAGACCTAAAAGGTCATTGAGAAAGGCTTTCTCTGGCACCAATATAAATAAGGTTCTTGCCACTGTGCGCATTCCCCATTTTATTCATTCATAGCACTAACTCTAGTATGGAGGGAAAAACAATTTTAGAAAAGTCATTAGAGATGTTCAGTGAACAAAGAATACAACCAGTTGAGCAAGCGTCCTAATAGTCTCTTACCCGATTAAACAGTTCCCATGCGTTTTACAAAAATCCCCTGATTTTGTAAACTGTTCACTTTAAGAGCATAGCAGTTTTGGTAGAGATATACAATATAGAAAACATTTGTGATTTTCAGGTTTCTTGATTGAAATGAATGTGTGCAGAGGAAGATTTTAGAGACTATACTTCAGAGATAACCAAATAAATGTTGGGGTGGAGGGAGGCATTGAGAAAATTTGGAGTCAAATATCTTACTGTTTCTTCAAGATACATTGGATGATGAGCTTAGATGCTTTTTAGTACTACTAGGTTATTTGATGCCTTGAAGCATAATGTTGCCTGTGGCATAACCCTTAGTAAATGAAAGTAGAATTTCAAAGTGCATTGCAGATTTTCAGCACGAATTCCATCTTCAAATGGCCATATGCAGTTTCCATATAATTCAAAACCGGAGAGTTGTCCTTTTAAGTCATTGTAGAACCAACAAAATACTTGAATAGGAGTGTCAACACTGTACCAAGGGTTAAATATATTGAAAAGGATGAGTATTATAATGGCATCTTCCTTTTCTCTCTTTAAAAAGAAAAAGGAGAACAAGAGTGAGGAAGGGAAGAAGAGAGAGAGGGAGAAAAGAAGGAAGGGAGGGATGGAAAAAAGAGGATAGAGGAGGGAAGGAGGGAGGGAGGAAGGAGGAAGCCTAAGAATGAGCTGAAGCAGGCCCTCACTGCTGGCCGTCTTAGTTCCTTTCTTCTCCCACCGCTATCTTCCTATCAAGCTTGGAGTAAGAAACGTGGAAGGGAGATCTTCTCAAGGTCAATTCTGGAAATTCATTCATCATTCATTTTACAAATATTTTTACTACTTTTCCTGTTTCTAGGAATACAATGAGCAGAACAAGGTTGTCCTTGAGTACATTCACTTATATTCTGATTAGAATCATAAAAATAAAGTAACCAAATAAAATTAAAGAGAAAATTGTATTAAGTGTTACTGAAGAAACACAGAGATCAGAGGGAGAAGTGGATTAAGTTTGCAGGGCCATTTAAGGTTGGGGCGCAAGGTGGTATGCAATACCAATTTATTGCCCCTTAGCTCTATATGAACCCTCCAGTAGGTGCTCTGTGCTAAACAGCAGAATTCCTTTAAAATTTTGTACTTTAAAGTGAACGTGATATTAAGATTTCTTAGGGGAAGGTGCTGGTGCGATACTGCAGAAAGAGGCTTCTAATTTCCAGCAAGGTGGGGCAGGGGGTAGCTTGTGGTGAGAGACTGTGACTCTGAGGACATCTCACAGAGGTTGCCCCTGTTAAGGACCAGAACACTCTCTCTGTGACTTTGCAGCACTGGCTGACGATAACCTTTCCTCAGCTCTCCAGACCAGAGCTCCCACAAGGCTGAGCATCATAATGCTCTCTTTCCCTATTAGTTTTTTATGCACCAGAGTGTCACACCCCTAGTGTTCTGCACATCTTCACCCAACTCCTCCTGGACCTCAGGCTCTGAAGGCTTGCTAGCACCGCTGGCTGCCAGACTCCTATTGCGTGTTCAACTGCCTATTGCTGATAGCCTTTCACCAATCCTAAAGGGTTGCATTTTGTTCATCTAGCAAGTCCACACCAGCTCTGGCCTAGTTACACCAGCAAACTTCTCTGCTGTCTGGTTGCCAGACCACAATTCCTCCAGTGAGGTCTGAACCACTTCCAAGTGTTTCCTTCTTTGAGAACTCTTCTTCAGCCGTGGGGTACTGTGTAGAGTTTCCCTATATCTTATAGTTATTCTTGTATCACAGTTAATAGTACTTTATATTAAACATCCCCTATTTAACCTTGTATATGTTTTCCATTATGACTGAACCAAGATTGCTATAAGGTGAAATTTCTGTAAATTTCATTCTCTGAAACTGAAGAATAGAAACTGTAAGTTTCATTCTCTGGAACTGAGCAATAAGAAGCACTCACTGTGTAGAGAATGGCAGAGAATGTTTGGGCAGATACTAAAATGTAGGGAGACTTGGACAAAGAAGAATCTGGTATGTGGGAAATGACAGAGATCAGTGTGTCTAAAAGATGCTGAATGATTAGAAAATTAAAATAAGTGATGTTGGAGAGAGGATATGCCATAGAAAGAAGTTTAGTTATAAATCTAAGTGCAATGGAAAATAAAAAAATAAAGGGAGGTGGTAAAATTTTAGCTGTTATAAGATATAGCTGCTGCTTGATATAAGTAGACTGCAGAGCAGCAAGACTGAGCATAGCAGGTGGTTTGGAGGTTATTGAAGTAATCCCAGGGAAGAGGTGATGGCAGCCTGGCCCCTATAGATGGTGAAACATGGAGAAAGAGTAAATTTGGAAATAGAGGACTAATTGAGTGGATAGGGTTGCTGAAGGAAAATAAATAATCCCTTACTAGAGTTGAAATACCCAGGGGAATGTATGAATAATGCTGCTTCAACTTGTGACCAATCAAATCTTTAGTCCAGTCCTTCTAGAAGCTTTCTTTTTAGATTTAAGTAGAACAATTCTATCCAAGATCCAAGTGCTCCAATCCCAGTAAGAACTAAGATCGTATCAGAATTTGGATTTAGTTATATCTGAGCCTCTAAGGACCAGTGCTTGCTCATCGTACAACAGATTCATGTATCTTGATTTATCCCAAACCACTCACTCAGCCCAGCACCCTGGATTGACATCTTCTTTTATATGTAAGTATGTGCCCAGATTGCACTAGGCAAAGCATGATTTAGGGACCCATAAATTTAATTTCTGAGCCATTCTAACCCCTCCAAAAATTCCCATTCTCCTCCCATCTGATTCAAAGCATATGCTTTGAATGCTTTGAATCCTTTTTCCATTCTGTACCCAGCAAAGAAAAAGTCCTTTATTCAGATAGATTTTTTAAAGCTGAATTTTTCATAATCTTCAAAAGCAGTATTTCAGGATTTGGTGACCTCTCTTATAAGAACACTCTGATGCTATATTAAATAGTCCTCTTCATCATTACCTTACCTCTCACCATATTGTTTCACAGGTTAAGAGTACTTTCATATACTATCACATTTGATAACAGAATATCAGTGATTGAAGTCAGCTCAAACATGGTGAAATAATCCAAGCTTTTCAATATATAGATAGGAAACTGCAGCCAAAGGAAAAACATTTTTTTGCTGTCACCTGGCTAGAAACTGTTGGACTGACATCAAGAGCCCTTGTCTCCTGATATGTGGTACAGCCCATTCTCTACTATGCTGCCTTGTCCTTGATGGCTTATATTAGAGTGAAAGTTATGCCTACTTTTCTTGTTTTGTAGAACTTCTAACATAAAGCTAATCTTTATTCGGCACCAGTGTTCTTTCTAAATAAAGAAAAGTAGAAAAAGCCTAACATAAGTCTCTTTTCTACTCTCAAGCAAGTTATATGACCACCCATAATGCAAATAAAAAAGTGCTGAAAAGAAGGATCTGAAAAGTGGAGAGTGTGGAACATTCTTTGCTCAGAATTCCCTGAGAAGAACACAGCAGCTGCTTAATATGCATAGGAATTCTCTGGTGGTCTTACTAGCATGCAAATTCTAGTTCAGTAGATTTAAGAAGGGGCCTGAGACTCTGCACTTCTAACAAGCTCCCAGGTGGTAATAGACACTGAAGGTCTACAGACCACACTTGGAGTAGATAGGGCAGGGACTTTGAGACCCTCAAAACTTGTGCCTGAGGGTGCCCTCTGCTGGCGGGAGCTGTGCAGACAGCATACAGGCAGATAAAACTCCCAGCTGGCAACTCAAGAAAGAGAAACAGGGTTGAAGGATTAAGGGTTTTTAAAAAGGCCTTCTTTTGTCATGTTAATTTTATGTGTTAACTTGGATAGGCCACGGTACCCAGTTTTTGGTCAAACACCAATCTAGATGTTTCTGTGAAGGTATTTTTTTAGATCTGATCAAAATGTCAATCAGTAGATTTTTCAGAAAGCACATTACCCTGGTATGTGGGTGGGCCTCATCTAATCAGGTGAGAGCCTCAAGAAAAAAGACCCTTCCTTGAAAAGGAAGGAATTATACCCCCAGACTACCTTCCAACTCAAGACTAAATGAATTCTTCCTGAAATTTCCAGCCTGCTGGACTGCCCTACAAATTTCAGACTTTCCAGCCCCACAGCTGCATTAGTAAATTCTGTAAAGTAAATCTCTTTCCCTCTTTTGTATATATTGCATAATGTACATATATGTGAGTATATATATATATAACCTATTGGTTCTGTTTCTCTGGAGAGCTCTAATATATCCCGACAATTAGAGAATGACAATTTCCCAGCATAATACTGTTATCTTATCAAATACTGAGGAACATGAACAGGAGACCCAGAGGAAACACTAAAAATATTGATTTTTCATTGATTTATCAAATATTTTTGAGTATCTATTCTACACCAGGTTCTTTTCCAGACCATGGGGTAAAGAAGTAAGGAGGACAAAGTCCCTACCCTCATGCAGCATATGCTCTAGTGAGGAAGACAGACAATAATTATGGGAATGTAGATAGCAATAAATGTCATAAAGTAGGGAAAGATGAAAGCAGCTAGTAAAGGGCTCTCTGTGGAGCTTGTATTTGAGTAGAAACCCTCCCCATTAATTCACATATTTACATAACCAACAGTATCTGTATATATCCACCATATTTCACATGATTTTCCAGATACCAGGGATTAAATGATAAATCTAACTTTAAGAAACTTACAGAGAATGAAACTCACACTTACCCTCAATAAAGAGGTCATTTTATAAAAATTACACCAAATAGGTGTAGCCTGAACTGTAAAATAGCCAGAGGATAAACAAAAGTTAAATTGAATAAAGCCTTTCAACCAGATGAGCAGTGACAGAAAATATATATTGTTGGGATTCAAACTTTAAAGTAAGTTGTTTTTCAAACATACTAAATTACCTAATTTATTTTGCTTTCGGCAGTATTTCTTTGAAGATCTAATTTCAGTTCTCATATAACAAATGCTATCTAGCTATTGATCCTTCCAACTTTCAAGTCTCAACATTTGTTCTTCTGTTGTTTCTTTATGACTGGTAGCTATTAGGGCTGTCATTACACAGTTCTACTCTGATACCCATATGAAGTGCAGTACATAAAAGAAGGCATTGTTTAAGAGGTTAGAGTTGGTGGTGCTTAGCCCAAATTGTAATCTTCTCTACTTACCTTAACCTACTTATTAAGTCTATGTAATGAGTTTTGCACATTTTCTTGTTTTTATTCAGATTATTAGAACTTACTTTTTATATTAAATAAATAGCAAGAAGTCAAGAGTAAAATGTATAAAAGGTACTAATATAGTTATTCAGAACAATACAAGAATATAAATCTTATATAGAAGTTTCAGGTGGATTTTAAATTTTGAAAATGAATGTGCTTTGACAAATGAATGAATGAATAGTTCTTTGACAAATGTTTAATGAGAATCTGGTTTGAGAGAAGTGAAAGAGAACTGAAATTTGTCAAACTCTCTATAAATTCTCTCATTTAATTCTTGCAACGTCATAGAAATGCTGGAATCTGGGTGTATGTCAAGCCTGCTCAGATATAAATTCCATGTTCTTTATATTAGTTTCCCCGATTTGAGCAAGAAACATAACTGTTCTCCTGGGTCCACTCTAGTTCCCCTCCAAGCATGACAGAATGATCTTTAGAAAAGCATATCTCATCACATGACCTCTTGTGCCAGGATTTTAAAGCTCCCTCTGACTTTTCATTGCCCTTAAGTTAAAGGGAAAACTCCTTAACATGATCCATGAGACCTTGTAAGCTCTGGCCCTGATATTACTCTCCAGCCTCCTTTTATACCCACCCACACCTTTCTGCTTCAGCCATGTGCTGGTCATTTTTTATGATCCCTCCCACAGGAACTTTGCACATGCCAGATTGTTTGCCTGAAATATTTTTTCCTTCACTCTGGATCTAATTAACATCCTTCAGATCCCCTTCAGGGGCATCACTTCATTAGGGCAGGTAGATGAGGAATGGAGAGGGAGTATTATGGGAATTTGGGAGGGAAGGGCAGCCATGATCAAGGAAAAATCATGAGCTTCAGTGTCACCACTATTCAATCAAAATTGTAGATCTCTAATCTGTATTTCTCAGTCTTTTCAGACTTCTGAAAAGTGTACATCTTCCTGTGTACACCCTTTAAATATTGTGTTCTCTGTAATTCTGTCCTCAGCTTTTTCTTTTTCCCCCATGTGCTATTTATGAACAATCACATCCTTCAATGTGTTTTAATTATCATTTGTCCACTAATATATCTTATTCAATGTTCATTCAATAAGTAGTTACTGAAAACCTTCCAGGTTCCAGGTTCCAGGTTCTATATTCAGTGCTAGGGATACAAAAATTACTTAATATTGGCTCTGCCCACAAAAAAAACACTGTCAAGTGGGGGAAAGAGACATATTAATAAAATTTTATGGTACATATGGTGAGATGCACATGTACATGGAGCAGTACAATGATGGAGAACTGCGTAGTTTATTATGAGGCATCTAACGCTGCATAGAGAGAAAAAGTCTCCTTTCCTAGATACTGAGTCTTAAAGAGGGATGTTGGTTATGTATGAAGGGACCCTTTTAGAGAGAGGGATCATAAGAGAACATATCAGGAGAGAATCAGGCATATCATCAGTATTGCTGGGCCTGCAAGGGATGCGTTAGGAGACTGATCTGGAAGGAGGGATTAGAGTTTGGGCAACCTTGAATCCCGTGTAAATTACACTGAGCTTCATTCCATTGGTGATGGAGAGTAACTGAGATATTGAAGCAGAACAATTCCATAATCAGATTGCATTGCAAATGCAAGAGTCTCAGGGTATTGAGAATAATGACTAAAAATGGTTAGATGGAAGACAGGAAGACTTTTGAATTATAGTAGTGTAATGGAGATATGGAAATAGATTTATGAAGTACTATATTCACCTAATGTAAGGCACCATGGACTGGACCATAGGACTCAACATTTCTTTGTGTACCACTAACAAGGAATAAAATCTCTGCTAATCAAACTATAACAATACATTAATTGTTGCTTGCTGAGACGTATCCTGATTTCAGAGATGTTAAAATGTGAAATCTGCATCTCTAATTGATGAAATACTGTACTTAGAGGTTTCAAGTATGAAGAGGAAAAACGAATGAAGGAAGTCAAGAATTAGGCTTCTAGCTTAAGTGATATAATAGAAATTGATCCAGGTAAATTAGGCAGAAAATACAGGACGTGAGCTTGTTTAGGGTAAAAATGGTCAGTATCGTTTCAGATTTGTTGATTTTGATGCAACTGAGAATATAGTCTAAAGCCCAGATGAAAGTCTGGGTTGGAGATAGAGATTTGGAAATCATATACATGTTGGGTATGCTTGAAATCACGATCATAGATGAAATCTCACAGGAAGAGATGTAATTCTTAACAGCAGTTACAAAAGGGCCAAACTAAGAGAAAGAGAGAAAGAAAAAGAGGAAGAAGAACGAAGTGAGTATAGTGTCATGGAAGATACAGGAATAGAGAAGTTTTAAGAGGGAATGAATATTAATATTCACTGAAGAAAGCTGTTAAGAAAGACTGAACTGTTCATTGGATTTGATCACTAGTGACCTCAGCAAGAATTTTCTCTGCAGAGTGATGAGATGAGGGCAGAAGCTGGGTTACAGGGGGTTGGAGGGTGAATGTGGGATGAGGTAATAGACATCTGAGATGAAACCAATTGTTCAGTAAGTGTGCATGAGAGGGAAATTGACACTAGAGTTTGTCAAAAGATATATGATGAAGGAAAATAGTTTTAGTGCAAGAGAATTTGAAAAGTTTTTAGGCTTAAGGGAAAGGAACCATTAGGAGAACAGAAGCAGCTGTTCAGAGAATGGATGGGTGGTTGAGATAAATCATTCCCAAAAGCTTTAATTTCCTCTTGAAAATAGGAGCAGATTCTTTTGCTGTCTGATACTGTATTATGAAAGGTTTCTGATTATCACAAGGTAAAAACATTTTCTAAATTAATAAACAACTTTTCCTGTGTTTTTAGATAGTGTCAAACTAGTCAAACTCCAAGTAGCAAAGAGAAAACAAAGAGAGACTACTTTGCAGAGATGCATAAGTCAGATATGCTTTATTGCTCTCTAAAGACTAGATTTTATTGTGTTTACACCGTGAATAAGTCAAATACTGCCAAGCCACCATCTAAAGCAATAACCAAGGGTTGTGCCTAAAATGGTATTAAAAGAAAGTAACAGAATGATGATGGGGGTATTGAAGATGACGCCTGACTTTTTATCCTTTTCATGTCACCTTTTACTACACAGAGTTTCAGATCAGACAATGTGATGAATACAGTTACTTTACCTTCAGAGAGGGCACCAAGAAATGTTCCACTGTCTACTGGAGCAATAATGGAGACTTTTAAAGTTACAAAAGGCAGCTTGCTCTTTTGACTTTCTATTGTGAAATAGAAGCAACAGAATTATTCACAAATTCTAAGAATGAAATGATAAAATGAATTTCTTAAATATAGTTTAAAATCTTCTAAGATTTAAATGCTCTATATCCCATGAAAATTTTGCTGGAACTGCATCCTCTTGAATTGTTGAAAATAATAACCACTCTGCTCTGTTGAAAAGCAAAATGTTGTTTAATAACTACTGGTAAGTAGTGGATAAAGGTCACATCATCAGCAAAAACAACTTTGTTTTAAGTAAACTGCCACTAAACATCAATGAACACATTAAAAGTGATGGTTTTCCTATGTCCTTTAATAATTTTTCATCAATTTAATTACTTAATTGAATATTTTATGTACAATAAAATAATATTTTACAAAAGTAGTATTCAAAATCAAAATGTTTTGCAATTAACAACTAAGTACCAATCACAACTTCTACATAAGAAAGGTAACGATTTTTTCTATATATATTAAGATTATGTTTCAAAACTATCTATTTAACCTAATACAAATACTGGTTAAAGGACTGTGGTTGAAAAGTTGCATTATTTAATCTATTGAAGGTGACAGCCGTGCATTACATGAATGTGTAGTATGGACTTCTGAACATTTATTACTTGCTTACTAGTCTATAATGGCTTTAAATAGTCTGCTATGTAGGTATATATTTGGTCATTTCAAAAAATGCATATTATTATTTGGTAGACTTTGTACCAAAGCATGATAAAAGAGGTGTTGTTTTCTCAGTACTATTCTGGGGCCATGCCAGGTATTCACGAGTTAGTCTTAAACATATTATTTACTAGTATGAGGCTTGAGAATTTGCGTGTTCCCAGAGTAGGCATTGCTGCCTCAGTATAAACTCTATAGCAGTTTCTCAGACATATATATCTAGGAAGTGACAAAACCTGATTCCTATTTTGTTCAACTCTACCTTTACCTTTGACTTTGCTCTAAACTGTCTTTTTGAAAAAAATCTAATCTTGACAGCAGTTGATTACTTAATTGCTACCTCATTTCCTGCCTCCCATTTAACTCTGATCTTATAAAAATGCCTACACCTGTACCACTGGCATTCTGTTTCCTAGTTCACAGTTTCATCTCCTCAGGTCCAGCCTTCCAAGATCTCACAGCACTGAACTAATTACCAATAGAGGGTTTATCACCATATATCTCATGAGTTTCTGAGCTTGTTTTTATAAGACTAAATGTCCCTTCCTCACCATCTGCCCATCTCTGATTCTTCCATTATTTTAACAGAGTTTGCATTCTCAAATTCACTAATGCAAAAATTATCCAAACTTTTTATTAATCTAGTTTTATTACTAACTTGGATTCATTGAATAAATGACAAAAAATAATTTCAGCAATTTGTAAGTACACCTAACATCATGAATTTTGGAGTTGTACGTAACTCACACATCATCTAATGTGATCCTTTCACTTAACAGGTGTGGGAAGCTAAGGCGAGAAAAATCAAATGACCTTGATCCTACTATTGGTGAGTGATAATGCCAAGACTAAAATCCAGCTCTTCTTAGTACTTCATTGTTTTATCTACTATAGTTTTTAAAACTTTAGATATGCATTATTTTCATATTCTGTATTTTATGTGGTCTATGATAATTTTGATTGCTGATGATACTTCCACATGCTTTCTGGGTCTGGAATCCACCTTCCCTTAACTTTTTCCTTGCCTTTCATGGAAAGTAATGAGATCAAAGGTCTAATGAAAAAAATGCATAAAATATATTTTAAAATATATTTGGCAAGCATCAGAAAATTAAAAACAGGAATAAAAATAAAGTAGAACATTTGAAGAAAAAACAGAGAAACTAATGTTCTTGTTTTCAAGTGTAAATCTTTTGTTTGTTCTTTGGCCTCAGATTCTTCCATCAGTGGCTCTTTGGGATTTCTGTAGCACATTCCCTAGTGTTTGCTCATTGGCAATTACAAATCTGATATCAGTGAGTGGTTTGTGTTTGAATGTATTAGGTTGGGTTTTCTTTATTTCCATTCTGAAGCCCATTCTTGTCCTTAAGCCACAGAAATCTTTTTATCTGTTTGTTCTCTGAAAGAGATTATGAATTTCTCTTTGTAGGAGCTAAACCGACGTTTAGGAGACTGTAAGCTTAGAAAATTATACATGTAGATATATTTTTTTCTTCATATAGAGAAAGTATCTTATCTTTGATGCCTACAAATGGTCATTTTGCACTTATATGGCCACAAAAATATAAATTAATATAGAATCTCAAACACTTAAATTGCACTGCCATTAGCTGTACCACCAAACTTACTCTTCACTAATTCTTCTATTAATTTTAATATCTAACCAAATGTAATTAAGGTAGAATCAAATTTTATATTTACATCTTGCCAAATTAATGTCGCCAAGCAAAAAATATGAACAGTAATTTAAATTTGTATTGCCTCCTCACACAAAACTATACAAACAGCATTTACTAAAGGGAATGGAAATTCATGATTGCTGTGCTCAAGTAAAAGTTTGGAATTTAAGAAGCACTTAGTTGCTGCATTAGGCCATTTAGGATGTTTCAACGTCTCAATTGACTGTAATTCCAATCTGCTCAAGTGCCCTGTTAATGACCTTCCATCTCCAACTAAGCAGAGGAATTCAATGTTTATACTTAAAAAAAAAAATCTCTACCACCAACAGATTGAAGGACAGGTTCTTTTCATTCTATCTCTACTATGGCAGGAGAGAGTAAATTGTTACCACTACATCAATTGAGAGAGACTAACCTTCAGTGGTTCTTAATGAAAGCCCTCATTGACAAAACAAAATCAACACATCCAGGTATAAGAAAGCCACTTAAGTGTTTTCCATTTCTTATTGTCTAACACTGAGTAATTATATTCCTAAAGTCTAAACAAACAGTGAAATTTACCCACACTTACACTTCAACTTCGGTGACATGTAGTAAACAGATAGGTCTCTAGGCTTCCTGTAGAAATGTCACTCCAATATATAAATATATTCACATGTTTATGCAGAGTGAAAAAGTCCTAACATCTAGAGATGCTGTTATAAAGATGTCCCATGTTCAACCCTCATGCCAAAAATAATCTAGAAACCCAAAATATACCAATATTTATTTGAATCAGTGCCAAGCTAAGAAAGCGACAAAACCTGCTTCAGGTTCTTTTAAAGTAGAGAAAAGAGTCTATGGCTGACTATTGAAATCTCATATAAAAAGCCATTGTGCTTCAAAGACACGTTGAGGTATTGCATTTAATATGTAAGCCTTTAATGTCAGGTTGTAGGCATCTGATGTCATCTTTCATTATGAGCATGAAAGCATCTTATATCTTCTAATATATTTATTCTCAGATGATTTATTTCCAGCAGTGTACAATGTCCTCCTTCTAACCTATAGGAAAAATATTCCATCTTATTTTGTACAACATGATTTCAGACTCAAAGAGGCAAAAACCCTTGAGGCAAAATATCAGTAATAATGACATGAAGTCTTGCACTGTTTCAAGATAGCGTCAAAGAAATATACAAAATTCTGTATTTTTTTCTGTTACAATATTTGCTCATGGATTTAAACAATGATATAGTGCAATTTCTTTATAGTATAAATACACCTTTGAATGTACCTCATATTTATCAAGTTAACAGCCATTTTCCCCATACATTTTCCACATAATTAGTTAATTAACTAGGATTCCTAGCTGAAAGGATAGTTTAGAGAACTAAATTACCTAAATCCTTCAGCTCAAAAGAGATTAATCAATTTAGTGTTTTCCCTGCCTAGTGTTTTCCTCTATACCACACATAAAAGTAAATCTTTTAAAAGTAAGACAATGAAAAAATCGTCATAAGGAAGTTTCACAACAAATAAATGCTACCTATATGAACACAATAAAGTTTGTTAGGGCATTAGGTGGAAAATGCTGCCGAATTTTCACCAGATTAGAAGAGGTCTGTGTGGCTGAAAAGGAAGCATGAAGGGTTGGAAATGGGGGGACATGCTGGGGAAAAGGAGAGAAGGAGCAAGTAGCACTCAGAATGTAAATGGGGAAATAGAATTAGACCAGACTAAAAAATGCCTTGCATGTGAAGTTTCTGAAGTTTAGATTTTATCTTCTAAGTCATAGGGAACCAATGGTGATTTTTCAAGTTTAAGAAATCCTTGGCTTTCATCCTACTGTCTCAAATTCCACCAGTAAATAATGTGTCATGGAGAGAGTGTCTCTACCACTTAAAGAGTTTAATAGCATTTTGGCTGAACTGGGTATTATGATGATCAGTGGGAGAATTTCAATAAAACTGGGGGGTGGGGGGAAGGAAAGCAAAGCAAGGGTATCTTAGTAAAAAAAAATGGTTGGTGCAAAATTTGTTGAAGTGAACAAGTATGCTTTAAGCAATAAGAACCAGAGGTTGGCTTGAGTATTGCAGTCATATTCTAAAACATAATGGCTAAGAATGCAAACTTCGTAGTCATCTAGACTTGAGTTCAAATTTCAGCACTAACATATATTCTAACTGAATAAAGAGGACAGATGGAAAAGGAAGGAAGGAATTTATGCATGAATATGGGGTAACTAAGGGATTGAAATGGAATCTTGCTTCAATGGCAGGAACCTGGAATCTCTAGTGGGTTTGTAGCTGAACTAATAAACATTCTCTTAATATGCTGATATTGTTGGTCTCTTTTTTATTATTATCAAAATTTGTATCCAGAAAGAGTATCTGAAGTCTTGGTCCATCCTTTGGCTGAAGAGGGCAAATCACCCTGAGTGAAAGACCTAAAATTGGGGGCTATTATGAGAAGATGAGGAAATGAGTGCTCAGTGACAAAACTAGTAAATTTCCACAACTACAAGTAACTTATCCTTACTAACTCTGTTTCTTCATCAGTTTAATGGGGATAAAAATAGTACATACTCCAGAGGCTTGTATAATCAAATGAGACAAATAATATAAAGTGCTTAACAACTGCTTACAGAAACTACATAACCAATGCTATTAGCAGGTTTATTATGAGAAGTATTAGATGTGATTCTTGTTAAGGAGGACTGAGATCAGATTATAGCACATATAATGTTAAGCTAAGGATTTTGAACTTTATGTTGTAGGTAATGTGAATATTTTTATTTTTATTTGTTTACTTTTAATTAAAGTATAGCATACATTCAGTATAGCACAAATAATTGGTATATAACTTGATAAATTTTCACAAACTAAATATACCTCTACTGTCTTAACAGCATGCAAATTAGAACCCAAAAAATCTCCCCCTTCTGCATGGAGCATGTTTTAAGCACAAAAATTCATTTTCAAGAATAGTATTTAATAAAGTTGAATTTGTCAGTGGGGAGCAGAACAAAAACAAATTGACAAAACTTGATAGCTGGATAAAGGAATATAAATATCAGGCAGAGGAGTATAAGATGGTTTTGAGTAGGAATGGCCAAGAATGGGGTTGCTATTGACATTATTAGAAATTTAGAAAAAGAAATTTTGGAGGGGAAATGTATTTATTTTTTAAATATTATTTTCTTACTGTAAAACCAAACACACAGTTTCATTATGAAAGTAAATAGAAAATTCAATATAAAGAAAGTAGAAAAATTACCAAAAACTACATTTCACCTTATGTGTATACTCTCCCAGGTCTTTTTCTTTCTCTCTCTCTCTCTTTCTCTTTCTACATATATATGTAGACTAATATATGTAAATGTACAGATATAAATGTGTTTTTACAAGTATGGTGTTACATTCTACGTACTGTATCATTGCCTACATTTTTCACTTGATGTAAACTTAACATAAACTTACCTTGACCATAAACTTATCCAGAATATCTCTTCACATCATAATTCTTCTGTAACTGTGTGAGTTGACTGTAAAATATTTTATTGTGTCAATATGCCATTGTTTTTAAATAATCCTCTTCTGTTGCACAATTACATTATTTCTGATTTTCATTGATATAAACAATGCTGTGAGATATATACATATATGATATTAATCATATGTTTTTACCCTAAAGTGCTATTCTGAGAGTGAAATGACTGCATTATACTTACCACACCATTTAAAGGTTTTTGATACATATTGCCAAATTTCTGTTCAGAAAAGTTTTGTCAAGCTACTTTTCTGTCAACAGTATGTAAGTAGCCATTTCTTTACACTCTTGCCAAAACTGCAATACAATTTTTTCAGTAGTCTTTGACAATTTGTTAAGTGTAAAGCTATGCCTTTTTTTGTTTTGATTTGTACTTCTTTGACAACTAGTAATTTTGAACATTTTTTGCTTGTTAGACAATTTTCCTTTTCATTTTGTGCATTTTCTGTTTGTGTCTTAACTTTTTTTGTTGGAGTGTTTATCAATTTTTAGACACACAGACCTAGAAGCAGGATGATGGAGAAGAAATGAGTAATAAATACATAGGGGTATTCTAGTGGACTTGTGAGAGGGCCTGGAAAGGAAATGAGAATTTAGTTTTAGAATAAAGCAAGAATAGTTAAAGCCATACGATTGAATACTTTAAGTGCATAAAAAGAAAAGAGCAAAGGGCCAAAGACTTACGCTTGTAAAACATCCACAGCCTTGAGAACAAAATGAAGCAGAAGGACTCCAAGAGGTAGATGGGAAAGGAGGACAGCATTATGTATGGAAACATGACAAAATATTTTTCAAGAAAAAATATCAAATGTTACAGACAGGAAGAGTAGTAAATAAGAAAATCTGTTGATTTGGTAATGAGAGGATCAGAGATGGCCTCTTGAGAGTGAGGGAGCCAACCGTTGTACCTACTGTTAGTGTTTCCTACATTTGAAGTTTCTTTTTCACTTCATTGGCTTTGACACTGTGGTCACAACTGGGCACTGAAGAGTTTGATAGCAAGATGCCAACAGACATCTGAAGAGTAAGAGACAAAAGTCTCATTCCCAGCCAAGGATAAGATGTTGAGGTATTCAGACACTTGGCCTTAGTAACTTAGTAACTCACTAAGCCTTAAGAAGCTCCCTTTGCCTTTCTTATGGGGAGTGGTTACCTCTTGATTCTCCCAATTGACTAGCCACAGCCCCTGCCTATGCATCAGGTGGGTGAAACTAGTAACAACTACTGCTTTTCCTGAATTATTTAGTGACACTGGGAAAGTTTGATTTCTAAGTCCTACAACCATATGAGTAGGCCTAGAGCCTACAGATTCTCAGTTTTTTTATATTCTATTCCACTGTAATCCTTGATGTTTATTAAATCGTCTTTAAAAGTAATAATGATATATTCTCTCCTATGTGTCGTTTCTATATTTCTGTCTTCTCTTTTCTTCTCTTTGTATCTTCCTTTTATATTTATGTTTAGTACCTATAGAAAAAAGAACAGCTATTTCAAATAGATGCAACACAAAAATCCAGGTTTCTGAAAAATTTCAGAAACAGCTTAAGGCATTTTTTTTTATTTTGGTATCATTAATGTACAGTTACTTGAACAACATTATGGTCACTAGACTCCCCCTATTATCAAGTCCCCACCACATACCCCATTACAATCACTGTCCATTAAGGCATTTTTCCATATAGCAGTGGTAACTGCTTCTTCCTTATCCCACATTTCCTTATTCCATTCCATTTCCAAAATTCAGAATTGCACTGAATAACAGAAAAAGCATATGCCCAATCTGAATTCAAATCCAGTTGCTGCTTAGTAGTTCTGGGACCCTAGAGAAGTTACATGAACTCTTTTGACCTCAATTTCTTTGTCTTTAGAGTGGACATAAAAAATTACCTCACAGAGTTATTAGAAGAAAACAGTTTCTTAGCATGAGTATTATACTTAGCAACCGTAAGTTCCTTACATCATGTGAATCTAGCTAAAAATTCAAATAGAGGCTTAAATATTGAATTATCTCAAAGTAGTATAACAATCATATCAATTATATCAACAATAATAATATATCAACAATTTTTAAACAGTTTAATTGCTTAAAATTGTATGATATATTCCTTCAGTCTCTTAATTTATATTATACATTCCTCTCAAATTCTTAATAGTTTTAAAATGACTCTCAACATTTTTCATTCTCATACTCTATGATACTTACATAGATGAGGTTCATGAAGAGTCTTTTGGTTTTCTAATAGAAGCCTCTGTCAGATTTGAGGCCTCCAATTTTCCTAAAATTGGTCAACTCTTGTATTAGGCATGATAGCAAGAATTACATCTATTTCTCATGTAATACTCCCCATGCAATCAAAAGGAAACTTTACCCCTCTAAACTGCAGTACTACATCAGCTAAAAATAATATTGATGGTGAACATGGATAAGTTCATTCTTTTATCATTTGCTTACCTCATATACCTAATCACAGATAATTGGTGGCTATAGGTAAATTGATCTTCAAAAACACTATTATCAAAGTCAAATTGGTGTTCTACATAAGGAAATCTTACAGTTCAAATCTGGATACTGTCCTAGAAGGATGAGGCTGAATGGGAGCAATTTGGCAGCAAGTTGATGTCATTGTGCATAGATGGAGCCAATATCTGTTCTCTTTGTCTACTTTTGTTCTTTCCTAGCCTTTATGGGGTAGATAGGGTAATCAGAAGAGCTGCTTAAATTCATAGTGGGCTTGGATTTAGATTTGTTATTCAAAATATACTGTCACCTCAAGTTTGAAAGTAAGGTAGAAAAGAAGAGTTGAAGGTCCAAGGTAACCCTGAAGTTGCTGTACAAAAATACCACATGGATGAGAGTCTCCTTTAATGCTTAAAATGAACTGAAGTCTCACCCAAGCAAAAGCAACAAAGGACATATAATGACAATAAGTCTCAGTACTGCAAACTACACTTTCCTGAGCTTTCAGACCATATCAAGAGACTTTATTTTGTACTGCATAAAACCATCAAGAACAGAGTTGAACTCTAGCTCACAATTCACAATCATCTATTTCCTTCCCAGGAATAAATGTTGTATATAAAAGGGGAGTTGACTGTCCTTTTTTCTGTATATGTTATTAGTATTTTATATTTTGACAGAAGCTAATTCTATTTTATTTCTAATTTTATCTTCTTTAAGGTAGGGTTTCAAAATAAATTTTTTAATTCATGAAAATACCTTATTTTCTCCACATCTTATAGTGGGTTCCTTTCTGTAATGAAATATGGGGTAAAGTTTAATAGTATCAACATTTCTCAGCAGTTCATGAATTCATAATAAATATCTGGAGAAAAAAAACCTATAGAGGAAGTGTGCCTGGAACTAATTATTTGTGAAAGATGGGTAGGTTTTTTGAGTGGAGGAAAGAATGAAATCATTATCAGTAGGAGACCAATAGAAGGGAAAGAGGAGGAGAGAAGGAGGAAAGAAAGCAGAAAGCAAAGAAGGAAGTGAACATAAAGGCAAAAATGTACATATATGTTTGGTGAAGAGAAAAGCACCTATTTAAACTAGAACAGAAATTTTATTTTAGGATTTGCTTTCTATTCATAGATTGGACTGAATAAGAGATAAAAACATTTTTAGACTTACTACCTTCCAAATAAAATATGGGACACTCAATTAAATTTGAATGTGAAATAAACAATGACTTTTTATTTTAGTTTAAGTATAGCCCACACATACAGGCCATTTATTGGCTATGCAATACATATAGGCCAAAAAAGAAAAACTTTCTTTATCTGAAATTCTAATTTAACTTGGCCTCTATACTTAATCTGGCAACTCTAAATAGAGTTGTAACAAAATCTGTTGAAGTTTTTTAACAAATTAATTGAGTTATATTATATAAATGCATACATTTCTAATGCAATTACATTAACATATCATTTTGGTCTCATTTCAGATCTTGCATGAATGTCATCAGACATTTTCTTTGTTATTGATAGAGTAACTGATTTTCCTGTTATTTCTTTATTTAGAAAAAGCTCATTAATTTCAACAAACTTTTGTTTGTAGATTAAGTATATATTATTTTGGGATTATACCATCTATTACGTCTGTTTTTTTAATAATGGAAACTGAAAGCCTGAACAAAAAAAAACACACTATGCAAAAATGATGTGAGGCTGGAATTTGCTTTTCCTGTGTTAAAGCACTTTGTTGAAAATGAAGAGATGTTACACCAATAGCCCTTTGTCACAGAAGTGAAATTTGATAAAGCAAGTATATAATAACATTAATCACCTTAATAGTGTTAAAATACAGGCTTTTCAAGTCAACTTCCTTGATTTAAGTAATATCATTTAAAAGGCTACTTGACTATCAACTAGCTCTTACCAAACAATATTTTGATTAAAGAAATTGAAGGAATAATTCACAGGTGCCTGTTCACATTCCACGTGGGTATCAGTTCTTCTGTCTTCAGGTGGACTCTGACCTGGAGTAGACTGAACAGAAATTTTTATAAGCCCAGGCAAGAAGGTCAGCATTTGTGTGTCTCTGGTTATACTGTAATAATAGAAAGATCATCTGTGTTATATTTTCCTGGAAAGAATCATATTGTATCCCCTAAATGATGTGATTATTAGATACCAGCAAAATCACCATCAACAGCAAAATAACTTTTCTACTTCCTCACCACTCTGCCACGATGCTAATCTGAAGTTGTGGAATCCTTTCCAAAAATGGAGAGCAAAGGCACATGTATTGTGTCTAGATGTGCGCTGTGAAGGTATGCCCCTGAAACCGGAGCAGGGAGGGGTAGTCTTCCACTTTCTCTTCATTAACAGTGGCCTAGCATGTTACCTTAATTAAGGGTGAGCCAGAACTGTCTACTGATGCAACAAGAAAGGAGAGTGTACCAGCGAGGACGCTGGAGCTCCTTATGTGGAGAAGAGAAGGAGGCTTTTGCCTGAATTGACCACTGGAATGAGGAATCATGAACATGTGGAGTCAGCAAAACCCCTGCAGAAGACTGAACTAACTGGGCCCCCACAAACATCAGAACTCTTAGTTAACCCGGGGCCATCTCTTACTACTACTCCCTCCAGCTCCATCCAGCCTGTCATCTTTTCCAGGCCTTTTTGTCCTTCATCCTCATCTAATCTCTTCCTCCACCGTATTTACAAGAGGGAGAAAGTAAGTAACGTGCTAAAATAATTCCTTACTGAAATTATTAAATTCACAGAGCTGTAAGTCAGAGTCTTGAAATTTAAATCCAGGCCTGTCTGATGCTAAAGGAGCACACGTGCTATTGCATACTACTGGCGAGAGGGAAGATAAGGAATGAGAAATATTGTAGAAGGAAGGAATTCTGATAAACAGTGTCTCTAGTATAGTAATTGAAATTCATTCAATTTATATTTATTGAGCACTTAGCCAGCCTCACTCCAAATTAAGATTAGACTAAATTCTTAAGAAAGTAAATAGACGTAAATTACAGTGGGGCCATATTTCTAAAGTCATGTTTTGGCTTTCCTTTCTACTTTGGTCCTTCTCTGTATACTTTACTTTTACCTCTATTCCTTCTATTTAATATAACCTTCAATTCTGTTTTATTACATATATATTTTTTCACATTGGTTCTATAATGAAAACTTTAAGCTATTTTTCTGCATCCTTTTGTCTTTGTATCACTCTAGATAAAATTATTTCCAATATAAGTTTGGATTATTACCTAAAATACAATAATATTTCAAGGTTCTCTGTTTATTCATACAGAATTTTAATTCCTACTTATGAGAAGCACACTCTTAAATACAGGCCCACCACCATCCTTTAATGAAGCCCATCCTCTGAATAGACCTAGAATCTTCCCCTAAAACAACCAGCACCCTGCCTGGCAGTGCCTCAGTCATTCCTCTGGGTAACATTGACCAAGTAACTTAAAACTTCCAGGCAACAAATAACTTTTACTACTTTGAACCTGATAGTATCGATTATAATCTATTTATTTTCAGGGCTATATGTTGACATCAAATGTATTTATTTTCCTGTTTCTTTTCCTTAGTAGCAGTGTATGTGCTTGATCTTCTGTTCTACTTTGTGTGGAACAATCAATCATACCCTCCTGAATACCACCAGTGGATACACAGTACGTAAATCTCAACCACTTTTTCTTTAGTTTTCTATCTTGAATCCACTCTCTGGTCTCTCTTTTATCTTTTTTTTTTCCTTCTCTAGAGAATTTTTTTCTGAAAGACATGTTTCAAAGTCCACCTCTGATAGCTCCCTTGAATTTCAGTGTAAATAAATAAAGATTCATGATAGCCTTCAGCTTATGATTACTTTTCTCAATAGAAATCTAATCCTTGGCTGTTAGTAATCCTACATCATGTATGTAACATTGGTGAATAATTTGCTTCAGTATAAGAGAAACTGAATGTTTTATATTCTTGTTCATCTGTAAGGGCTAAATATTCAGTTCTATAGGATTTGACACATCACCATATGTCTTTTTTCAGAATTCATACTATTAGTTGGTTATGTAGCAGCTAAGAGTTAAATGTACAGCATGAGTTAAAAAGCCTACCAGTGTTTCCTTGTTTTTAGGAACAACTTTATTGAAATATAATTTTCTGCTACAACTCTCCCATTTAAGGTATACAATTCAATAGATTTTAGTTCATTCACAGATACATAAACATCACCCCCGTCAATTTTAGAACATTTTCATTACCTCAGAAAGAAGCCCTGTACCCTTTAGCTATTCTTCCACCATCCTGGCATTCTCCCCTCATCTGCACTCATCCCACACCTAAGCAACCACTAATCTACTTTCTGTCTCTTATTCCTTATTCTGGACTTTTATATGAATGAAATCATAACACACAGACTTTTGTGACTGACATCTTTCACTTATGGTAATGTTTTCGAGGTTTATCCAGGTTGGCACATGTACCAGTGCTTCATTTAATGCTGTTGTTGACATTTATGTATCTATTTTATTGTGGATATCTGTTTCCATTTCTTTGGTATAGATCTAGGAGTGGAATTGCTGGGTTTTATGGTAACTCTATGTTTGTTTGAGGAACTGCCAGACTGTTATCCAAAGCAGCTGCACCATTTTACATTCCTGCCAGCAGAGCATGAGGGCGCCAATTTCTCCATATTCTCACCAGCACTGATTATATCTGATGTTTTGATTCTAGCTCTCCTGGTGGGTATAAAAAGGTTTCTTATTGTGGTTTGAATTTGCATTCCCTTGCTTGCTGATAATGTTGAGTATCCTTCATTTGCTATTGGCCATTTTTATATCTTCCTTGGGAAAGTGTCTATTGAGATCTTTGCCTGTTTTAAAATTGGGCTTTTTGTCTTTTTATTATTGAATTGCATGGCTTTTTAATATATTGTAGACACAAGTACCTTATCAAATATGTTTTACAAGTATTTCCACCATTCTATGAGATGGCTTTTCACTTTCTTGATGACGTCCTTTGAGACACAGAAGTTTTTCATTTTGATTAAGTTGAATTTGTAGATTTTTTCTTTTGTTGCTCATGCTTTTGGTGTCATATCTGAGAATCCTTTACCAAATCTAATGTATTGAGTATTTACCCCTGCATTTTCTTCTATAAGTTTTAAATTTTAGCTCTAATGTTTAGGTTTTTTGTTCATTTCTAGTTGATTTTTATATAGTATGAAATAAGGATCTAATTTCACTCTTGTACATGTGTATATAAGGTGTTCCAGCACCATTTGTTGAAAAGACTATTCTTTCCCCATTGAATGGTCTTGGCACCCTTATTAAAAATCAGTTGACCATAGATATATTATTTCTAAATAGATATATTTATTTCTAAATAGATATATTTCTAAATAGATATCTAACATAGTTAATTTATTTCTAAATCTCAGTTCTATTCCATTGATTTATATGTCGATCCTTGTTCCAGCACTATGTTGGTTACATTTGTTTTATAGTACATTTTGAAATTGGAAAGTGTCCACATACTTTGTTCTTTTCTGATTGTTTTAGCTAGTCTGGATCTCTTGCAATTCCATATGGATTTCTGAATCAGTTTATTAATTTCTATGAAGAAATCATCTGGGATTTGATAGGAATTGCATTGAATTTGTGGATCAGTTTAGAAATATCACCATCTTAACAATATGTCTTCTGATACATGATCTGTGCTTTAAAATTTTTATCAACTGTATTTTTTTAGTATATTTTTTTTGTTTGCTATTGCAAATATGCCTGCCATGCCATCTTATAAAAGTACAAGATTATTTCATTTCAGTGACACACTTTCTCTCTTCATTGCTTACATTATAAGGGAATTGATTTATAACCTTCTGTAGTTTGGGGTATAAAGAAAACAACTTATGGGAAGAATATTGCTTGTAAAATTCTACCACCATGCCTTTTACCCAGAAAGTCCTGTATGCTAAAGATATTTTTTTGCATTGTATTATTATTATCCATATGCATAAACAACCAAAGCTAACAAGTGTCTACTTGCTACCTCACTGTATTTCAGTACTTTCATACACATCTGTGTGAGAGTTATACATATGTAAGTTACCATAGAAATCAGGTGGGGGTTGTATTTGAAAACTATTGCTCAGTTTATGCTTCACAAAATTTACTGTTATGAAAGTATTCTACAACTTCCTCACATTCCCTAATTCCACAATGCTCCCTTATCCTTGTGTAAATCTCTCATATGTTCACTTTTGCATTGTGCTAGATTTAATAATTTGGTGTCATATGTCAGTATGTGCAGAAGTAAAACTTGAAATTATGGTTTTCACGTTTCCGTTGTTCATCCATAAATTTAATATGCATCTGGGTTTCTCATTCGAATTGTGACTCTGAAAGCACTGTAGTGTGCACATTTTCCATCAGCCTGACATATAAATGTGAAATCGTATGTACTACTTTTAAGCCTTCCATAGATGGTCTGAAACACACTAGAGAGATCAGAAGGAAAACTCATGATGGTGTCTCCCATTGTCCCAGATTGTATTGCAGCTAATGGCACTGGCAAAGTTGGTGGTCTGGTAATTAAATAAGAATCAATCCACAGCTCATATGTTTGCATACAGTAGTTCTCAATGAGAAATCCTAAGTGGTCACTTGAACTTTTGTGGCAGGGAGCCAGATTCTTCTCTAAAATATGCACAATCAGTTCTTGCTACCTT
Organism: Manis javanica; assembly: GCF_040802235.1. Lineage (NCBI taxonomy): Eukaryota > Metazoa > Chordata > Mammalia > Pholidota > Manidae > Manis > Manis javanica. Next base: position 68,996,348 of record NC_133163.1, read on the forward strand.
CAGCAAGCATGAATCCTAAACTAAGTGGAACATAATCCTTTTTCCCTCTCTGAGGAGATGCTACGAACAATGATTTTTCAACACACTATAATACATTAATAGAATAGAAAGAATAGATTTAAATAATGATAAAGGCTGATGATCCAATCACATAAAATGAATGTGAAAAAGAAACTAGATGAAATGACTGATTTATTTTTTTATGCAAGCTTATATCTAAATAATTACTTCTCAGTTTCTTAAAATATTTTCTTTGACTATGACTTGAAAAGCAGCTCCAAATTCTTTCCTTTAATTTTAGCCTTAAATAACTGTGTTCTTGCTGATAAACATCAATTTATAGAGTTGATGTAGTAGGGTTTCCTACTACATTATCTAAGTAAATACAAGTGACAAAATGCTCTTACGTGCAGGGAGTGGATGAACTCAGGCAAATTTTGATTCTAATCTACTGGTATTTTTAAATGTCTGTGACAAAGAACATTTCAACTTCTTGGGTTACTTCTTTCAACTCTTCTGGCTACCCTTGAGAAACTACTTCAGTGTGATAAGCAATTCAAACGGAACCCTTCAGACACTGGTCCTGCACTTTTCATTGTATATGTTGATCTTCTTTTAGAAAGTAGTTTAGATTTCAAGCCCAAATGATAAATCAGAGAAATTTAAATTTTATTATTAATAAAGGAAAAAGTAAATGAATCATTGAAAATTTTCAGTACTCAGGTGAATTAAAAAATAAATGTTGGAATTTATGTTACAGTAAAGTTTTGTGTAATTGCATGTTTAAGTAGTTGCACAAAATATTGAATGGTTCCATGTTAATATAGACAGTTCAAAACATTAAAATAATTAGTTTTCCTGGATCGATGAAACGGAGATGATGATAATTCCCAAATCATTGGATTGTGGTGAATAGTAGGCAAAGTAATATGTAAAGGGTAGTATTTTTATTTGGAATATCATATCATGTGCTCTGGTCTTCTTTTTTGAAAGAATAATGCTATCATTTTAGATGTTTAGTAGTAAATCTTTACAGTACTAAATAGGTTGATAAATTTTACTATAGTGCTTCAACACCAAAGTTTTGAAATTTGTAATAGAAGCAAAAGCTGTATTAAAAAGTAGATATTTTATCAAATCAGAAATAACAGAAAGAGAACCTTATCTGCAGGTTTTCAAAAGGACACCCAGAGATCAATAAACATAAATGTTATCTTCTAGTCAAATATAGGCATCCAAATTATTACTATATGCCATACATCTGCTGCACAAAATTCTCCTGTTTTCAGTCTAAGTCTCATCTCTGATACCAACCTGCTTCTTGCTTCCATTTTCAGTTTTAGAAAATTATCTAGAAAATAATCCATTATGGAGCCTCACTGTATATCATACACCACTGAGGAATTCTTTTTTTCCCAGGGAAACAGAAACATTCAGACAAGAGAGTATGAAGTAATATATATACAAAGTGGTATATACAAAAATATACCTCTGTGTGTGTGTGTGTGTGTGTGTTACAGAAAAGAAAGAGGAATCAAATTTGATTGGGAAGGACCAAGTAAGTGAACTTGGCTCTATTGAGACAGTAATCTCAAACTCAAGTTTAGTCACCATTCAGATATCCAGACTGAAGAAGTATCCACTATCTTAGACCCCCATCATCTCATCTGGAACAGTTTCATACTGACCTTGATCTTGACAGGGGAATAGGCAGGAAGCCCACATCACTTCAGCTTATAGCCCATTGGCCAGAACTAGTCAATGTCTTCCCCCCTTACTCTACCCAGAGCCTCCAATCCACTCCAAGATGACTGAAAAATAAGGACAATTAGATTTAATATATTTGCTAAATATTATTGTCTCTACCAAAAAATGCTTCAGAAGCAAGAGCTGGGCCTTAAAGATTGAATCAAATTTTGACACATTGAATTTTAATAAAGGACACTGTAGGTAGGGAAAAGAGTAGAAGTCAAAAAGAAAATCTCATAGCATGTGATGTAGAAATGTTCATCATTTCCTCTGTGGCTGAGACTAATAGTCATTCTGCCAAAATCTGTTCTCCTTTTTTTATAGTAATAGAAGCTTTAGCTGAGAATTCTGTCTAAAGAAATCATTATGTAGCCTCTTTTGCATTTAGGTATCACCATGGGACACAGTTCTTATCTGTTAAATGTAAGAGAAATGGTATGTGCAACCCCTTGGATGTGCTCCTAAAGAGAAGGAATATGTCTTCCTCTTCTCCCTTCTTTCCATCACACTGGCCTACGGACACTTTGGGAAGTCATTTCAGTCACATGTATGAGAACAAACTCTAGCAACAGTGGAGCAAGGAGATGGCAAGAGCAAAAATCCCTTGTACCATCAAACTGTCCTACCTTTCCTGACTAGTTATCTAGAGAAAACAATAAACTTCTGTCTTGTTTAGGCCATTTTCTTTTTGTGGGTGTTTGGTGGGGAGGACAGTCATCAGGCCAGTTGTGCCGTCCTAGGGTTGATGCAAAGGTCATGGATTTCTTTGAAGAGTGTTACTTTTAAGGGTGATTACACTGGTCTGGGTTGGGGTGACCAGCTGTCCCTTGAAACACTTCTGTATTTGTGAAGACGTTTATTCTTATGCCAAATTCTTTCGGAATAACTTTTTACACCATCCAAGCCTGTATCCTAGTATAGACTTTTTGAGGTAACATCAGTTCTCTGTCTCTCTTTGTCATATCTTTATAGCTATAAAGAGTTTTTCTAAGAATATGCTATTATAAATTTAAAGCTGTAATTGCAAGAAATAACCCTTTTTTTTTAGGTTGATTACACTTCCAATATCAGAGGAGTGAATATATAGGTTAAGTTGGAAGCTTTTTTTCAGAGGTACTGAAGAGTATTTTATATGTCTGTGCTGTAGGAATGGTGTGCATATAATGCAAGGATACAGGTTACACAGAATTAACAGCATACTTTTGTAGCATTGTGAGAGGCATTGTTCGAAAACATACCTGCATCATGATGACTGTATTACATGGTAAACAATAGAAAAAGAAGAAAATTACATTGGTGGGTCACAAAAGGGGAGAGGTGAAGAAAATGACAGGAAGTAAGAACCCCCTCCCCAGCAGCATCATAGTGAATTTTGCAGATACGAGTCACAGATTTCAGAGCTGTTAACTGTACTTGAGGAGTGAGCAAAGTCTACTACGGTCCAGATTCTGGAAGAGTTGGAAGTATAGGGAATGTCAGGGAACCCAAAGTGGAATGGTGCAGCTCAAGCACAATGATTCCGATGTGTTTGGTCTTTGAGAACTAACTGACAAACATAAACTTTGGATTCAACATTATGGAGTTAAAGTAGGGGAGTTTCCAACTCCACATACAATTAATGTCTCTTCATGTTAATTAACCTCATTAGTTGGATAATGTCAACCCTTGAATGTTCCATGAGATTAATTACCTAGAGAATTTTGTGAGACTATTCATTGACACAAGTGCTACAAATTCTACAGCAATAGTAAGTAAAGTGGTTGTATAATTTTTAGGAGGATTAAGTGAGCCATTCCACAAAAACTGCTTAACATGGTGTTTAGCATATAGTAAGTACTTAATAAACTTTTGTAAAGATCCAAGTTATGAACCAGGTTTAGAGTTTGGAGTGTTAAGAAAAAGAGATGCAGAATTAGAATGTTTTCCCCCAGCAGATTTGGCACAAAGTTGGTTTATCGTGCTGTTACTACATATCTGTAAATCAATCTGTCATCTTAATGCATTGTTTTTACCATTTTTTTACTGGGAAGTGATACCTAAATATTATGTAATCTTTCTAATGGCTGTTGAAGCCCTAGCTTTTTAAGCTAACTTTAGATTAAAAAAATTGTCATGATGTTCCCAAGTAAATCATTATATAACATGTCAAATTTGGATTTCAAGTTTTTCATGCCACTTCATACTCTTATTCAATAAAAATCCCACAGAAAAATATTGATATTCTCAATCTAGAGGAGCATAATATGAAATATGTCATCTTAAGAAAGGTAGGCTTGTATAGATTATACTAAACCAGAATATTAGCTTAATTTTTTTAGATGACAGCAGTGATACAGATGTCCTGCATCATGTCTCTTTAATATTCTTATCTATAAAATATAGATAGTAAATAATCCTATAATCTCAGTCCTGTCCCCCTCAACTAGTTGTCACAACTACTGCCTACCTGCCTCCTGTTAGTTGTTAATATCGGGGTAAAATACACTAAGGGGTATTTTCCAGTACACATTTTGGCAATTGACTAAAAGCACACTGGGTCTGAATAAAGGGAAAAAAATACTCAGACTTATACATATTTAAATTGCACATACAAGTCACAGATTTCAGAGGTGTTAACTATACTTCAGGAGTGGGTAAAGTCTCCTATGTTCCAGTCACTGGAAGAGTTAGAAGTATAGAAATGTCAGGGACACTTATTCTCCCTTTTTCACTCCATATTAAGACTTTTCTATTCTGCTCAACTCTTTTGCAGCTTCCCCATCACTTTACTCCCAAGGAAATCATGCATTTGCTGCCTTGCCCACACTTCTCATAATTCCACCCTGAGCAGTATCATGAATGCAGGTAGTTGTATCTCATTTTATTTCTCTTCATTCTTCTGTTGCTCCAACACACACACAAAATAAAACTCTGGTGCATTTGTGAGCTACATAGCAACTTTGTAATGTAAAAGTTAATGATGTGCCTCTATCCTTAATAGAGGAAAACCACATGTTCTGAAATAAAGTTAGAATAATAAAGAACTATCAGATCAGTGTCCCACAAAACTCTATGAAAATGAGAAGCTCTGAAGAGCTTGTGATAAAGTATATCCTTGGGTCCTATCCCAAAAGTGATTCTAATGTATTCTCTCTGGTTAAGATCTAAAAATGTTGCATTATTACTCAACCCCATCCACCTGATGATTCTGACTCCAAATATCACACTTGAAAAACACTATACTGGATTGCAAGTTTTGTGAAGTCATGGCTACCTTTACCTCTGCATCCCTAGAACAATGCCTGAAATTTAGTAGGTACTGAAAAAATGTTTGTTCTTGACCTCTCTAATCTTTGCCATCCCAGCAAATGCAAATTTCATCCTACCAGTTGCTCAGGCTCAAATCTTTAAAGCCATCCCTGATCTCTCTTTCTTGCATACTCTGTATCCAATTTACCAGAAGCAAATCCTTTCAAAACAAATTTTAAAAACCAGTAATGAATCTGACCTCTTTCCTTTATTATCATTACTTTAGTTCAAGCCATCTCAATCCTCAGACTCAGGCCTCTTAACTGGCCTTCTAGGTGATACCCTTACTCCCTGCATTCATTTCCTGTGGCTACTTTTCCAAATGACCACAAACTTAGTGATTTAAAGCAAAATATGTTTATTTTCTTACAGTTCTGGAGGTCAGAAATCTGAATTTAGTTTTAACTGGGCTAAAGTTAAGATGTTGGCAGGGGTGGTTCCTTCTGGAGGCTCTGAAAGGAGAATCCGATTCTTTGCCTTTTATGGCTTCTAGCGGCTACCTGCATTCCTTGGCTCATAACCCCTTCCTTGCATCACTCCCAACTTCTTGTTTACATGGTAACATCACTTACTACTCACTCTGATCTCCTGCCTCTCTCATGTAAGGACTGTTGTGATTATATTAGCCTGTTCTATAATCTGGGATAATCTCTTCATCTCAAAATCCTTAGTTTTAATCATATCTGTGAAGTCCCTTTTGCCATATAAAGTAACATCCACAGGTTGCAGAGATTAGGAATGGGCATGTTTTGGGAAGACCACTATTTAGCCTGTTCTATCCCTTTACAATCAATTCACCTGAGAACTGCCAGAATGAAAAAATTGGACAGTTATCAATCCTGGACTCCAAATTTTCCATTTACTTCCCATTTTAGCCCAGGCATGAACTATGAAGTTAAACATGGTCTAAAGACCATGTATGATCTGACTCTGTAGAACCTCTCCAATATTATCTAATGCCACAAACCCCTTATTCCATGTTGGCCTCCTTGCTCTTCCTAATATGTGCCAAACACACTTTCATTTCACGGTTTTTGCATTTGCTCTTTCCTCTCTTACCTTCAGATATTCACTTACTTAGCTTTCCAAGTTCATCCTGGCTTGTGATTAAATGTCATCTAATTGCAGGTCTTCTGTGAATATACCTCATGGAAAATAGCACCTCTCTTCTCAATCATCCAACCCTTATTCTGCTTTATTTTTCATAGCACTTTATGTCCATTGGAAATTTTAATTTTATATATTTATTTGTTTGTGTGCTTATCATCTTCCCCCCGTTTCAAGAATGGTGTGGGTTTTTTGTTATTAACTGTGTCCCCAGTGCCTAGAATAATGTCTGACATGAAGATGTACTCAAGTATTATTTCTCAAACAATAAATGAAGGAATAAATGTTGAATTAATTATTTCTAAACCAGTATCATCAGGTACAAAATCATCATGTTTCTTTTTTCTCATCCTTTTATTAAAAATGAAATGTAAAGGTAATTTATCATCCCTTTTTCATGATAAAACCAGTATCAGTTTTTATTTTTATTGTAAAAGCACATCATGAAATAGATAGAACATTATAGGCTTGCCTAGCCCAAATTAAAAATATATGAACTTCCAATAACTTTTTGCAATACAGTCTGTTTATAAAGCTATTGGCATATACCTGATTATAGAAAATGCATACCATGTATATTTATAGTTTAATCAACTAACATGTTCAAATTCATGGGAGGTTGCTCAAGTGAGCCAACTGTGTTGAAGTAATGACAATAGTATTTAAAATTACTGTAAACATTGTACCAACATTAATTACTTCTCACACTATCACTGCATTGTCATCTCTCTTTTACAGGTTTGTAACCTGAAGGATAAGGAAGTGACTTGTATAAGTCACTGAAAGACCTGTTGTTGAGGTAGAACTCATTGATTCCTGCTTTTAGAATATGTTCTGCTACCAATAGGCCACACTCTTCTATCCAGAGAGATGTGTCAGCATGGGATTGTACTAAAGCAGAGGTGTGGAATGGAACTATTATGTATCTTATCTAATGGGAAGATCTGGAGAATAAGCTACCAGTGCTAAAAGAGAGGCAAATCTTATCACACCACTGTATTTAGAAATCCCATTGACTAATTCTACAATTAAAGCTAAGAAAGGTAAAAAATAATCTATGCCATTTAGAAAAATGGGGCCACCCCCACACCTTGGAAAAAGTATATTAAACCTTCTTTTGATTTGACCTCTAATAATATGGATAATTACAATTCATTTTCTTACCTCTTGACCATTCTATAGATCCAGAACATATAAGCAAAACCTGTTCAAATTCACACATTTAATTTGAAGAGTTTGCTTACATAGAAAAAGTAGTTACTTAGCATTCTTTCCGATTAATTGCATGCAAAAGACTTCAGGCTATAGTCTAACTTCAACTATTAAAATTATACACAGGCATGTGTGTTTATTCAGCAGTGGTTCTTTATACCTTTCCTCTTAGACACCCACACTTCTTTAAAAATAAGTTGGGCAAACACTGACTGTGAATGTGTTTTTGTTTTCTTAATGGAATATCAATGGGAGTTGTACACACAGATCAAGAGCTGTACACATATTATTATCTCCAAATAATTAATATTTGTGTATTATTTCCCTTGGGCTGGCTGTACATGAATACAGAGGCACTGGTACTACTCATCACAAAATACAGTGTTAGCCGGTTCCAGGGGTGCCTTTGTGAATACTCCCTGCCAGCGGTTGAAGGGACTAAGGAAGCACCCTGCTGAGTCCCTCCCGTCCTCCTCAGGGAGTATATGCTAATTCTGTCTTCTCCCCTTGGGAAAGCAGCCAAAGGCAGAAGCAGGAAGGACAGCACTGTATTCCTAGAGAGAGTAAGGTGCCAACAGTCAGAAATGGAGGAGAAAAAATGCAAAGTTTGTAGAATAAGGATAAAGGCAACAGTGACTAGAGCTCAATCTTTCCATTACAGTTGAAGAGGGAAGCCTGTCCTGGGACTGGCAGACAAGGGAACAGCCCCAACTGCAGCCTATGTTTGCACCACACATGAAGATGGAGAAAGGAAATCACTGAAAGGAATTAAGCCATGGGGCACAGTCAAATGCAGGGACCACCACAGGCTTGGTACCCAGTAGTGTCTGTGTCACAAGATCTCACCAGCTGGTTGGGCTCTCTGCTTGCTTTTGACCTTAGAAGTTTGGCCAGTAATTTAGTTTCTATTACTGAGGGGAGAAAACTAGCTATTTAACAAAAAATAATAGTTATTTCAAAGGATTATATATAAATGTAGGTCTATTAATAGAACAAGTTCTGTAAGACAGTTGGTTCTTAGGAAGCAGGAATAGCATCTGGGTGGAGGAAATGCCTACTTTTAAATGAGCTTTATAAAAATGAGACAATAAGAAATATGCCTAATGGTGAATCATCCTTCATAAATAATTACTATCTTGTTGGAAAATATAGTTAATTATGTGTCATATGTAAGTTCACCTGAGCATGAATCCATTTCTGAAACTAGACCTTTTCATTTTGGTATATATATTAAAAAAATATGTCCCTGCAGAGCCATTTCTGAATGTTTATGAATAGGAAGGAAAGGTGAATATTGAATTTAGTTTGGAAATTACAATTCTTTAAACAGCTAAAAGCTCAACTTCATTATTGCAAGAACATTAAATAGAATCTTAATGATCATTATGTGTACAACCATATAAATGCCACAATAGATGTGGCTTCTTTTCCTCTTAAACATGTTGCTAAAAAAGAAATCCTTAAAATGAAGGGAAATTAATATAAAAAATTCTTTTAAAATTAAAATCTCAGTTCCATGGTAACAATGTATTATAAAGTTAAGCAGCAATCACATGTATAATTAAAGCAGTAATTACATGTATATTTAGATCAATATACAGTCCTCAATTTGTTTAACAGAAAACAGAAAACATTGCAAAAATGGGAAACTTTGTGATGTGTTTCTTCATTTAATTCCAAGCTTTAAGTCCCCCTCCCCAATTGTAAATTTTAAATTCTATGACTTAACTCCAACACAAAATCCAGGAAAGAAAAAAATACTTGGGAGGCAGAGAATTAATTCAAAGGAAGTAAAAAAATATTAACTGTGTAATATTTCCAAGAGACTCAGACAATGGAGGCAATGGTATGTGAAAGTGGAAATTACTCGTAACTTTAGGCTTTTAAAATGAAAAACTCTAAAAGAGAGAATGTAAACTAACCTAAAACACTATCCACAGAAACTGAAATGTCTTTTCTTTATTGTGACCTTCTCTACATGATAGAGCACCAGAGTCAGATATATCTGCTAATATGAAGCCCTGCCACTTGTGAAATCTGGGAAGGAGCTGCTGCTCTGTGGAATGGCCTCTTCGGATTCATGAGTAAAGAGTATTTCAATACCATGAAGCTGGCAAAGATTGCCAGAAATAGTACTTCTCTATGGACAAGATGGCTCTACCAACCTTCTTTTAATTTTTTTAAGTTGAAGTATAGTTGATGTACAGTATTATGTTAGTTTCAAATATATAATAGTTCTACCAGCCTTCTTAATGATAGAAGCCTAGTTCATGGATCTTGAAACAGTAGGCTCCAGGAACAAGCTGTCTCAAACAATATCTTGGGGTCCAAGAAGTAGACAGTGTAAAGACTTTCAAGTCTGAGAACAGAATTCAAATCATGTCTCTTCATTAATCAAACTTGAGAGAATTACCTAACCTCTCAACACTTCAGTTGTCTTATTTATATAATGTGGATAATAGCAGGTTGTATTTCATAGGAATTTTGAAAAGATCAGATCAGATGATTACAGAAAGGTCTTGGCAATGCAGCTTATTTAAATAGTCTTAAATTCGTGGTTGCTATTGATGCTCTTGCATTAAATTTCAAAATTCGCTAACCATAATCATTTACATTTTAGGACAACTCTGTTGTTTTCTGAATGAGTGTATTGTCAATATAGTATGATATGATATGATGTAATACAATACACTATAACCCAAGAAATCATTTTAGACCCAGAAGTAACCTTCAAGATTTTACAGCACAACACAGTCATAGCACACCATAGGAAGTTCAGACCCAGAGATAATTATCTTTTCCAAAATCAAAGTTTTTTAAGTATAACATAAATTTCCAACACTAGAACTCAAACCACTTTTTTTTGTCTCAGAATCACTAAGTGATCTGAAAGTTTGCTGTTCCATGGGATTCTATATTAATTCCTTCTACTCATTCTGTTTTCATTAATCAGCCTCTGTTACGTTGGCTGATAAACTATTTATCTTTGTGAAAATCTGTGCTTGTCTTGACTGTCAGATGACAGGGTCAAAAACATACAGCAGAGATACTCACTGCCAATTGAGATACCTTCAATAGTATTAAACATGTCTATAAAATTATCTTAGGAAAGTAGAATTAATATTCCCACATGCATTGGAAGAGCTAAATTGTTAATGGCTTCCCAGGGCTTTGATTTTTTTCTATGACACCATCAGTGATTTTTGTCACTGTTTAAACATTATAAACTATCACAGTTTATCCTCATAAAAATGAAACCCAGTGCTTTGAAGACTTTCATTGCTTTTAAAATAAAGGATGATTGTTTGCTTAACAATTAGCAGTTGATTGAACTGTATAAATCAAGTACAAAAAAAATAAAACTATGGAAACTGAATTATACAGACCAACATCCCAGAGTAATCAAATAAACTGACTAACTGCCAAGTGTCTTCTTCATTTCATTCCTTTATCTGGTGCTGCATTTTGTACTGTTCTCACATATTAAATAGAACAGATCATAATATATTCTAGTTTGAAAAAAAAGTATATACGTGAATGATATACTTGATAAAAAGATAAATTGAATGTAAATTTTCAATGGAAGTAAATTAGGCATTAAAAGGATTGTGAATGTCTTAAATGTAGGACACTTGAGCATATATATTATAAAATTAGTGTTCTGGCATTAAATGAATAACATTCTCATTGGATTATAAATTGAGCTCTATATAGTAACCTAATGAGGTGGACAGAGAAAATCTGACTTAAAAACTTTAGCAGATTCTGAAGTTGGGACAAAATTAGGGCACCTAAAAAGGAAAGAATCCATTGGTGCATTCAATCTACTACAAATAGGTGGGTCGTAGACAGATGGAAGATTGAAGATTCATACTCCCTGTGAGTGTACCAATAATTAATGCTTCAGTCATGATAGTTTATATTTGATAAATCATTTCTGGCACATCAAAACTTTTTATTCCTATCCAAATAGGGAGAAAAACCTTTACAGTGTAAATTTCCAATATAGATACATAAAATACCATTTTCATTTGAACCAAATGTGTTAAACTGTTCTTTACTTTTCAAATTTGTTGTTGTGAATTTTTAATTAGCCATGCTTTATTTAAAGTTACCTAACATTTTTTCAGTTCTGGCATTACACATTATAATATAAGGGCTATTACAGAACAACAAAAAAGTTACATATTCTTTTTGTTTAAGCTCTAATAATTCTTAATCAATGAATTAGAATTAGTGTGAATTGGCGGACCTTTTGAAATATACATTCTCCAAAGATTAATTTGTTGTTGTGGCTATTGAGACAAATCACATAAAAATATGTGTGAAAGCCCGGCAGATAACAGAATATTTTCACACCCAAATCCTAATCTATTTTCCTGTTTTCTTTCTTTCTTCTTCACCTCTTCCTTCTCCTGTGCCTCAGCCATCCCACTCTTCTCACACTTGCTTTCACAGATATCTGTTGAATGAAGTTGAATAACATGGTTCTTCAACAGAATATTCAATCAGGGATAACAGACATATAAGTATATATATATCATGAACAGAATATTCAATCAGGGATAACAGACATATAATATACATATATATATCATGAATATTCTGTTGAAGAACGATGTTATTCAACTTCATTCAACAGATATCTGTGAAAGCAAATGTGAGAAGAGTTGGATGGACAAGGTACAGGAGAAGAAAGAGGTGAAGAAGGGAAAGAAGACATATAAGTGATATATATATATATATATATATACATATATATATATATATATATACACACACACACACAAAGAATAATGACAGCACAGAGGATACACCAGTTATTAATTGAGTCTGAAAGAGGGCCTGGGGAGGCTGCAAAAGCAACTGATATGATTTGGACATTGAAGAATAGCAGACTTTACCAGGTAGATGTAGAACAGATTTTAGGTAGAGGAAACAATGCTTACAAAGTCTTCTCAGGAACAGAACTAATTCCATCATCCTTGTGCTACAGCAGTCTGTATGTGCCTCCCAGGACATTGTATGGTGTCCTTCCACAATTGCTGTGTAACCAATGTGGTAGCAGTTGGGTTAAGCCTTATTCATTCAAAATAGAATTATACCTTAGAGGTCATTTTCATTCTAGTAGTGGGGCTTGTTGGATTTCTAGACTGCTCTTCTCAGGAAATGAAACTTGAGATGTAGTAAACAAAAAGAATATTGATTATTGTCTGTAGCTAAGTGAGAATCAATCTAAGGAAAGCCATAGACTAAGAAGAAACTTGGAAGAAAAGTATGCAAAAGTCAGGGAGAGTCGATTTTCTAGGACTTAGCACCCCCGTAATAACTGTCTCTTGGTTTCTGAGAAAATGTACAAGAAAGAAGAAACTACTTAATTGGCAGAATTCTGGGAGATATTTTTGGGCATAGTTTACAATATGCTATGTGAATCTTAAATTGGTTCAATTCAGGACTGAAGTCAGAGGGAGAGTCAAACTTCAACTCAGAGAGAGATATTAGAGATTTTTTTATTAGCCATAATTGGCTCATCTCCTCCCAGTTTCATCCTGTTCTCAATAAATTTCAAGGATTGGGGGTGGGGATAGTGGTGAGGAGATTTAAGGTAGCTTTATAAGTAATGGTAAAATAAAACTATATATATATATTATACATTACTATATATATCTATGTTACCATACTATAGTTATGTATACTATATATATTAATATATATATGTGTATATTTCCCCAAATTTTCCATTACTTAACTCCTGTAATTTAATATCCTCTAATATATCACCAGGATGAGAATCTTATCCCAACAAAGACTACAAAAACCTTATTTTTCAAAAACGTTACTACCTTAAGCTTACTCCCATCTCCATTCATATGGAGAGAGGATTATATATTTATGTACTCCTACCAAAGTGAAGTGTGTGTGTGTGTGTGTGTGTGTGTGTGTGTGTGTGTGTGTGTGTACTTCAAAAAACATAAAAGAGCTAGGAATTTTACCAGCTAACTGAGTTTATTTGGAAATAACAGAGGATTGCAGTTTGGGACAAGCAAACTGGGGAACCATAAGCAAGTCGTGAGAGTAGTCGATAGGAACTTGCTTTTTAGGGGAACAGAGGAAGCTGGGAAGGGCTGTATAGTTTCTCACTGGCTGAGAGAGGCAGTTTTCTCATTGCTGGGCTGTTGCTAGGCAAGGAGAAATTCTTCATCCCTCCTGCTGGGGTATATAAAGAAAGATTCTTCCTGTTGGGGAATGGGAGGTATGCTTCTGATGGTTAAGTGATAGTGTGGAGAGCTCCCCATTCAGGGCTTCTCAACTTCATTTTGTGGAAGATTTCCTTTATTTTCCCCTTTTGATCAAGATCTTTCCTCAAAAGCATCACTGATCAATAGTAAGGTTTTTTGTGTTTAGTGGTTTCATCTACTGAACTGTTTTTATCCCTTGATACCAGAAAGGACCTTTCCTGCTTGTCAGATTCCCCCATCAGAAGGAAAGTTTGCAGATTGGAAACAGTTGAGGCCATGTTTGAGTAACAAGGGAGCTTATGAGGGGAAACCTCCTGCATTTGCCATCTGAGGTCTATATCTTAAGCACTAGAGATCATCTCAAAGCACTGAGCTAATGTAACTCTGTTGGGCACATCATTTCTAAAAAGGACTAATAGACAACAGATATAAAGCTTTAAAATGATTATACAGAGTAAGAAGATGAAAAGACATTCTGCAAGGAATCATCCTGCCCTAAAGGGGTCTTTTCCAAAAGCTTTGCAAAGAGGAGTTAGCTCTTTTATGTCTCCCTTGAGTGCAGGGAACAGATCAAAGACCAAGAGGTCTCTGTCATGTCATCATGAACATATCAGTTTCTGGTGGCAGACCTAACATTCAGAAAGTTTTCTCCCTTTTGTAAAAGATTGGGCCAAGAAAAAGAGGGAGGAAATAAAGTAAGAAGCAACAGCAAGGACTGTGTAAACAGGACTGGTCTGGCCAGCTGAGAAAGCTGCCCCCTTCAGCTGTCATCTACTTCTATTCCAGGAAATCTTTACCTTCAGGTCACCAGTTGGCATGCAGGTCCACTCAGGGTTTGGTGCTTTCTTTAGATGCAACACATGGATCCACAGTCTATTCCTTGCAATTTGGTGGCACAAAGAGTTGGTTCCTTTTCAGTGGAGTTGAAACACTTTCTGGAGGTGTCTTTTCCAATAGTTGAAATATCCAGGCTTCAGGTGTGACGTTTAAAGCTTTCATCTCCTGGGAACACACTGCAGGAAGACTGTCCTAGTAAAGCATGGTTATTCTCAACAGAAGCACTTAGGACCTTATAATTTTGAAGTATAACCTGTTTACCACCTGTGGATCCAAAGAAGCAGGAGCCAACTGCATTGGGAACCCTATGATTATCTCAAAGGACAAGAGTTTATAGGATCCAAAAAGGGTACACCTGAGATTTAGGACTAATGGCAGTGCCTTTAACCAGTGTATTTGAAGGGTCTCTATAGATTTTGAATGATGCCACTAGTGTGTTGGACCAGCCCTGGCACTTGAGTGTGGGGAAAGTGTTGTAAAACTGGCCAAACAGTAGAAACTGTGGAAGCACTTGACCAGTAAAATGAGTTTCCCCAGCCACTGTGAAGTTTGAGGTGGGGTTCCCCAGGTAGGAATGATATTTTAAGACATAAAAACCGTTACCAAGACAAATTTATGACCATGAGATGGAGGGAGCTATAGAAAATCCATTTGCCCAAATAGTCCATTGGGCAATTGAAATAGTCCGGGAGCTAAAGGGACAGGTTTTCTTGAATTGTATTTTGGGAAAGTGGGGAATCACAGCAGACACTCTGTGGCCTTATTAATATTTCTCCACCAACATTGGTTCATAAAAGTTATCATTTTATTAGTAGACCAATGATTCAGTGGATGTACAATAGTCAGTAATGGGAACTTAAGAGTCCCTTGCAGGACTGAATTATTATTTGGCCCAAGTTAGAGTTTTCTTTTAATAAAGTCAACAAAGTCAACAGTTATTAGATTGCCAATATTGTTTTTCCTTTTCCAGGGCTGATTGTTGGGCATCTAGTCAATTTTTCTAGATTATCATTTAGCAGAACATCCCTTTGGAACATGACAGAGGTTTCGTTGTTGGTTCCTTTGAGAATAACGTTCTTTTTGGAAGTATCAGCAAGGTGGTTTTCTTTAGCCTCCAGGGAATCATTTTTGGAATGCTCCTGGACCTTTATAATGGCCAAAGTGCCTGGCAAGAGTGTAACATCTAATAATTCCTGGACATAAAGACCATTTTTAATTTTGTCCCCCCTGGAAGTGAGGAAGCCTTGTTGTTCCCATATCATTCCAAAGTCGTGAGCTACTCCAAAGTCATACCTACTGTCAGTATAGACATTTGCAGTTTTCCCTTGGATGAAATGCAGGCCCCAGCCAAAGCATACATCCAGCCTGTGAGGCTGAGGTAGCTGCCCGCATACGTGCTGCCTCTATGACTTCAGGAGGAGTTCCAACAGCAGACCCAGCAAGGTATTTACCATTACCACCTTTTAAATAAAAGCCATCAGTAAACTTGAAAAGTCAGAGTTATCAGGAGGTAATCTGTCCAACAGTCATAAGGAATATCATGCACCAAGCAGGAAGAAGTGTGGCAGGGTTGAGGTTATTACAGTGGGAAAGAGTTCTACGAGGAGCAGTGCCAAAAGGCGTTGAGTGTGCTGAGGATTCAGGAGGGCTTCTGCTTCATGATGTACAAAGATGATTAGAGGGTTTGCCATGACTATCTGTTTGGCGGCCCTGACCTAAAGGATAGTGGCAAAAATGAGTCTGAGGTGAGGAGGGTGTCCTGTGCCACAGAGTCTAGCTTTTAGCTATAATACTCTGTGGGTTGATAGTTGTCCCCATTTTGGAGGTGGGGGAGAGTGCTCATTCTCTTCTTTTACAAATACAAAAGGAAAAAGGAAGTTGATCCAAGGGCAGGGGATATTTATCAACCTTTCTTTAAGAATTTTAAATGTTAACTCATCCTGAGCTTCCCAAATAGAACGGTCAAGTTTGAGGCATTTTTTCCTTTTCAGTTTTGGGTTTCAGAAAGTATTGAAAGGATGCCATGATCAGGTTAGTATCCTTAAAATTAGCTATAGTGTCATTAGAGATGAAATAAGTCAAAGATGTTAAAGGGCCATTTGACTCACCTGGTTGACTCTTTTGCCTACTGTTGTCCAATTTAAGAATTATATCCCCCTGTCAGGAGAAAAGTACTGGCACAATATTTCTCTAAGAAATATTGGCCCAATAAATGAATAGTGGCAGAGGAACTAAGGACAACCATTTTAGGACTCTGAGGCAGAGGCTGTTCAATAAAATTGGGGTTGAGGGCAAGGAGTGTAAATCCAGTATCCATAATGTTCATTCCCAGTCTGGAGAGTTGTTTCTCCAAGCCAGTTAATAGAAAAGATTGGGAAAAGCCCCTGCAGTTCCTAGAGTTTCATAATTGGACCAGCGTCCTGGCTTTTTGCAGTAATGAAAAAGATCAGGAGGAGTTTGGTTGTGTTTAGGGGCTTCCATTTGCTGTAGTTAAAAAATAAGATTTTTAGAGTCTTCCTTTTAGTTTAATTAGGGTTCTGGCAAACTGATTTACAAACTTAACTCAACCTGAAGTGGATATAGTTTCCCATTCTATCCTGGTCCTCTTAACTAGAAGGAAAAGATCCTGGTTCAGTCCATTAATAAACATAGAATTGAAGGCTACCTGAGTAGATTCAACATCCATAGGAAGACCAGAATTTTCCTGAAAAACAACTTGGAGCCAACTATAATAATCATGCATAGGCTTCTGGGTACAAGCCTGAATCTTATCCCATTCACCATGTTTGGGGAAAGCCCTAGGGATTTCCAGGTGACGTCCTTTAGGGACTGCTGAGCTCAATCTTATAACAAAGCAAGGGGTTGGTCTCCCATTTGCAGTTCTAGAGATTTTCAGGATCATCCCAATTGGCTGTTTTCATTGAGTGTTGAACTGGGCCTTCACCAATGAGCGTGTGAACTAGCTGGTATGAAACTCAGAAGCCAGGTTGGTAAGTTTGAACGACTACATTAAGTTCCTCAGTAAATCTGTGGGTATCCTCAGTTACTCTAGGAAAATCTTTTATTGTAGCTCACAGTTCAACCTTAGTCCAGTGGACACAGGAAATTTGAAGCTTTTCATTAGGATCTTCAGAGGGTCTGATTGTAAAGGGGCAGGTTCTAATGGGGGAAAAGGGAAATTCATCAAAAGGGTTGGAAGGAAGTAGAGGGTACAAAAAAAGGTACAGTAAGGGAAGAAGAAAAAGGAAGTTAGGGAGAGGGTGAAGAGGTTTCTGGTGCCTTTTTCTTTTTTCAATTATTTGTTCTATTTGGTTAATTTATAAATTATATTTTATAAAGAGGAAATGTAAGTCCTGAAATGCTTGGAAGCCTAAGATACCAGTTGAAATAGGTGTCCTATTTAGTTTGTTTTATTTTAGAGCTGTGGTCTTCTAGCTTGGTTCAAAGAAATGCAAGTTGGGGAGATCAAATTTTCCTCATAATGGCCGTTGGAGTTCTAAATTGTTTTTTGTTCAGTTTGCCCAATTACTTAAGAACATGCATGAGGAGGGACCTTTGTTTTTAAACAAAACTGGTTGACATCCCAGAAGGAGGACCCTCCTGAGAGAATTTAGCAATTGGGATCCCATTATTCAAAGCCAGAGGTTCAAAAAAAACAAATGAGTACTCACCAGAAAAGATAGTCATTAAACAGAAAGGAGGAAGTCTTTAAACGGGTGAACAAAGTCAAAGAGCTCAACCAAAAGGAGGGAGTTCAGATCTGAAACAGACTTCCTGAACCTAAAGGAAAAAGATGCCTCACTCAAGTGGAGAGTGCAGGGACTCAGGTGGGAGCCACATACTGTTCAAGGGGTCATTAGTTCCCAGGGGTTCATCTTCAGATGCCACTTGTAAAGTCACATGTAATGTTTACTTAAAGAAAACCAAAAAGCCAGCTATTTTCCAGCAAAATTTTAAATGAGGTTTATGTGTGTGTGTGTGTGTGTGTGTGTGTATAGAGAGAGAGAGAGATTTCAAAGTATTTGTTTTGAAGTATTTCAGATCCACAAAAGTCTCCTTTTCTTTTATTCATAAAAGTAGTTCTAGTGTCATCAGAGGTGGAAGAAGTAGAAGGCAATAAAGAGGCATTTGATTCACTTGGTTGGCTATTTTGGTTGCTGATCTCAAATTCTAGAATTATATCCCTCTTTCTTTTGTGTGTCCAAAGAAATTTTGGTGATCTTAAACTGCTTCTAAAAGTGATATCAAACTGTTTAATTTCTTCTTAAACCATAATAACTTTATGGATTATTTTAAAGAATTGCCTTCATAGGCCAAAATTAAGTAGGTAGGTACAATTTTTCTCCCCAAACCTATTGATAACAGGGCATTGTAGAAGGGATTCCAGCATTGCTTATAGAGGTTGAAAATAATATATCAGACAAATTAAGTAATCTCTTAAAAGTTATCAGACACCCTCATGAGGAGGATAGATGTGTCAGGATATGAGAACGTTCCAGTTTTCTATTATTTTTCCTCAGTGATGGGAAACTGAGCTTAGTGTCTGTGGGGGAAAGTTTTACAAAGAAAACAAAGCCTTGACTCCTATTTTATTTTTATTTTCATTAAATTATTCTATTTACCCATTCAGCAAATAGTTTTGGGGTCTCTGTTACATGTCAGTCACTGCTCTCAGTACTTAAAATTAAATCTTTAAGTATACATTTTTAAAAATTAAAAATAGACTCAGAGAATTTATGACTTATTCAGTCAGCCTTTCCCAGAGGGAAGCCATATATTTAAGAAGACTGAGGACTAGAATGGGAGATCATTTTGGAAATGCTAAGAGGTTTCTGGAATAAAGATAGCATGTGGGAAGAGTCACAGCTAACTGCTGAGCCACTCTCTGGGTTGATTAGCCTTGTTTTGACTGAAAAAATAATGGTAATAATAATAATACACAGTAGGTTGAATCACAGTAATGATAACATAGAAGATTCTTAAATGGTGAGTTTCAAAGAGGACAAAGCAACACCATCAGTTAAGGCTGAGGTTAAATCTGCAGCAATGAATGACCTTTGGGGATATCTTGAAGTTACTTGCTCACAGGAGGCTTTCTTAGAATATACTTTGAATAGGTTTCTGTTAGGAAACAAAACTTCCTGAAAAGCTGAGTCGAGTAATCCAGATTGATAACTCTAGACATCTTTTGATTGCCACTGTGTGTTTCATACCTGAGAAAGAGGAGGTGTAAACAATTACTTAAAATTCAAATATTTTGAGGTCTCTCTCTCTCACATCCACTTGCTTGCTCTCTTTCTCTCTCTCTCACACACACACACATTCTAATCAAATAAACAAAGAAAGTAAATAGTGAACGACCCAGAATTCTTGCTATCTAACTAAACTTAGTTGAAGTATATGTGTTCTGAAGACTAAATCAAAAGGATAGAATAGAAAATCCTTTCCCATTTACTAGTTGTGTGATCCTTTTTCTTTGATCCCATTTCCTCATTTGATAATGATATTTTTAGTATTGTTTGCAAGAATTAGAAGCACATCCAGAGCTATAAACAGTGCCTGTACCTACTAGGTATTATTACTTGACCAGAGGTGCTAATTAATAAAACAAAGGTATCCTTCCAACTAACAATATTTTCTCAGAGAAATAGGGTAGATTCAACAGAGATTATTTTTCCTGTATACCTACACAGGAAATTTATCAGTGAAAACCCATAGTGGAATTAGTTAACAGTGTCTGAACATTAAAAAAATGTGAAAACTCTTCATTTATTTGATTTCAAAGTTCATTCATGTGTTGTTTTAAATTCATTCTAATCTACTGCTGTATTAATCCTTTGAGCTTTTGAACAGTTTTGTAGAAAAGAATTTTACAGAAGATTTGCATTTCAGCCTTTAGATCCTTTTGTTAATTCAGTTCATTTCAGAAAATGTCTAAAGTCTTTAATGAAGTACTATCTTGATTTATTAGTGCACTATAATTTGAACTTCAGCAGCTAAAGTACAAGGATGACATAATCAATTATAATTGTTTTAGAAATGTTTTTATCTTAATTTTTTTAAAAAAAAAAGCTCTAAGGTAATAGTGGCACTTTTCTTCAGCAAAATACCTTATAAAGGTGAACTAAAAGAAAAGTATTATTCTTTGGTGGCTCAACAATAAATTGAGAGTCCAGAGAACAGAGTTCTATTTTTCTCCCCTCTATGGACTTCAGTGATTTTAGATAAGTCACCAACATAGGCTGTGCTCTTCATATGTAATGTTTCCTGCTTTAAAACAGGTCAAAGAAGTACTTCTTGACTTCCATTGTGTAAGATAATTAGATAATTCTACCCCCATTCCATATCACCCTATTTTTCTTGTCCTCTCTCTCTCTCTTTTTTTTTTTTTACCAGTTTGTATCTTTCAGCATTTTACATGGGGGGGGTGGAAGAGAGTAGATAATGCTGGATATTACTCTGAAATAATTTGGAAGTGGAAAAACCTGAATTCAAATTCTGATTCTTGCTTTAAATAGCTGCTGGGCATGTCACTTCACTATTTCTCAGGGTTGTCCTAAGGAGTAAATTAAATTATATTTGATATGCATTTTATCTTTTTGCCTAATGAGGCTTCTTGTTGGCTTCCCCATCTGGTGTAGTCTTTACTAAAAACCATAAAAATATTTCTATCTTACTTTTATAAAAATCTAGTCTTTCCAGTGAACCACCAGCACTGAAATTTCTACCTATTTCCCCTCCAAAAAAAACCAGACAGACAGACACATACACACAATATAAAGCTTCTCCTTGTCTCCATAATCTCTCTCACCAGTTCCTTTTTAGCCTCACTGGCATCCTTGCATTCTCAAATCTTATAGAATTACTTCTCAGGGCATTTGAACTTTTTCTTCCTTTTTTTCTGGAAACTTCTTCCCCCAGATATCATCTGGTGATTTGCCCTTTCATTTCCTTTAGGTGTTTGCTTAAAATGTTACTATCTGAGTGAGTCCTTTTGTGACGATGCTGTTTAAATTTGTCATCTATTCCTCACTCTTCCAGTACTGCCTCTCTCTCTTCTTTACCTATCTTCTCTTCTTTAATTATAAATTTTTGCATATCATATCAAATTACCCCAAAACATACTGGTTTAAAACAACATTTATTTTGTCACATTTTCTGTGGGTCAGGATTCCTGGCATAACTGAGCCAAGTGTCTACTGATGGCTCAGAGTCTCTCATGAGATTTCAGTCAAACTTACAGCTATAGTTGTGGGCTTACCTGAAGATTTGCTCAAGGAAGACTACATTTCCAGGTTCACTCATGCAGGTTGGTAGCAGGATTTCCTTGTGGACTGTTGGACTGAGGACCTCAGTCCTTCAGTGGCTGTGGGCCGGTGGCCTCTCTCAGCTCCTTGCCATACACCTTTTCATAATGCAACTTCCCAGGTGGCTGGCTTTCCTCAGAGAGCAAATAAAGGAGTGAGAAAGAATTCCAACATGGAAGCCACAGTAGGTCTGTAACCTAATCTCTGAAGTGCCACTTTTGCCATAGTCTATTAATAGTAAGTCACTAGGTACAGCCCACATTTAAGGGAAAGGTTCCATACAAGGAGGTAAACACCAGGAAGTGAGGGTCACTGGGGGCCATCTTAGAGACTGCCCACCATACAAGACAGGGAATTTTGCCTATTTTGCTCAATGTTATATCCCAAGACTTATTAACAATGCCTGTATATAGTATATTTTCCATATTTATTTGTTGAATGAACAAATCTAATCCAGAATCTACACATAGTGTTTAGTTAATGATTGGTGCATACTTAAGTTCTTGAAAAAGTTTTTTTACAGTCACTCCTATTATTCCTTAGATTATTATGTTAGATTTGAATTCCTATGATGTCACTGAATTAGAAGAAAGCTCACCCTAGGGTGCTTCCTCTAAAACTTTCATATTTTACAAACAATATGTGTCCTCTATCAAACAAGCAATAATAGGAAGACCAGAGTGACCACATGAAAAACTGAGACCAGTAGTAAAGAAAACTAAAGGATCATAATTCCCATCAAATTACACCCTATAGCAACTGTTAGAAAACGAGATTCATGGAAAAAAAATGTTTTTTTTCTCGTTACAATTCTGTATTTCTGTTACTTTGTTTCTGTGTAAGTGTGAATTGCTGTTAAAGAATAAGTATTCCTAAAAGCTCCTCTCTTTCATAAAAAGTCTTTCCCTTATGTAGATACCATTTACTGGGGGTTTTATGCCCTTTAATACTATTGAACTGAGACCTGGGAAAATTGTAGGAATTAAAAATTAGCAGTGGAAGAACATCCATAGCAGAAAGAACATCTTGTTCCCATTTGAAGCTAGGTGAGATTCAACTGAAGAAAAGTGCACAGTTTGATGAGCTCAACAACATCTGTTTCTCTTGTTTTTAACTGTTCTTGTGAGCAAATGAATAGATGACAGGTGCTGAAGAAGAGGAGTGCCAGTAAAGCTCGGACTAGGGATGGGATGCTGTCCTGTCCTTCCAGGACAGCTCTGCAGTGTCGGGAAGTTTGAGTGTTCACAAGGCTGGCTTGGCAGAAGGTGGGAGAACCCCAGGGATCCCAAGTACCCATCTTGTGAGAGCCATGCTTTGTGTGACCCAAGATAGTAGGCCCTCAGTGGGAGAAATCAGACCTAGAGTGCTTCCTGTGAGGTGTGCCGCTGGCCTGGACGGAATAGGAAAACAATCACCTTGTGCACTTTCACTTTGGTTCACCTTTGCCCTTTGTAGCTATTCCTTCAGATTAGTATTCTGGTAGCTTCTTATTTATGTTATTCCAGAAAATGAGACAGTCATATGTTCAGGAACTGACACAACTACCTTTCAGCTACACTGGAATTAAAGACTTTGTTATCAATAGAGCAGACAAAGGTCTTTTTTGCCTCTAATGACCATTAGACATTAGAGATGGACACCAAAGTTTATGCCCAAGGCAGAAGTGTGCAGTAACTGTGTTCAAGTGTGTACACTTTTCTGGGATCACTGAGTGAGCTGAATCTCCACTCTGATACAACTGGCCTGTGTAAAAGCTTTAAGTCAAAAGGAATGGGGACTCTTTGCCCTCTGTAACCCAGCTGGAGAAAGGTGGTAAGGTGGAAGGCCCTTCACTTCTGTAAGCCCTATACTACAAGGGAGGAGGGGAATGTTTCTCTAGCATGCCTTCCTTCAGAGAAACAAAAGCCTTGAGGAGATTAAATGACTTTTCTTAGAACGATACAGCTTATTAACACCCAAATTGTAATTTTAAACAAGCAATCAGCAAGTGTTGGGGAAAAAAATATTTAAATAATCATATCAAGAATAAAAATAAACTATTCTTTTTGAGCCATGAGATTATAAAGATGACAGTTTTTCTTTGATAACTGGAAGTTAAACTGATGAGTGTCTAGGACAATGCACTTAGTTTCTCAGCAAACAATTGAAATATTAGATCATTTTAATTGTATTAAAATTACTCCCATGTAAGCTGCAGTAGCATTTGTGCAACAGTGAAGTGTAAGTGCACAGGAGCTGAAGGCTTTAATTAGAATTGAAAAACAGGAACACTGATGTACCATTCCTTTTAGAATAGATCCTAGCTTCATTTCATTTAGAATTAGAAGATTTGCAAAAGAATGAGACAAATATGGTTAGGCTAGAGGTAGCAAAAAGTGTAAAAACAGTCAGCAAAGATATGCTAAATAAAAGCTGTTATTTACATTAGCACTTAACAGAGTAAACAAGAAAAAAGATTGTTTTACTAATAAAGACAAAGGTAACAATGCAGTTGTAACAATTCAGGTTTTTAAAACTATATTTCAATCATTTAAGAGGCATTAATGAAAACTGCTGTTAAACCAAATATAAACAACTGTGAAAACAAAGAGGTAGTGCTGTCTAGTGGATAGAGCAGCAAATTGGAAATGCGTGGCCTTGAAAATTATATTCAGCTGGACCTCTGATTCTCCATGGGCCTCAGGAAAGGCATTTTATTTCTGTCTTATCTGTAAAGCAGTCCATAAAAATTCCTAATTACATCTAACTCCTAAATATACTATGTGAGGTAGTGGTTCAATATCAAATATGAGGAAACTTGCAAATATTATCTACTTTATACCAGCTGATTTAGTCTTGCTGTTCTTTCTTCATAAGGTAAGACTAGGGAAGCTCTAGCATACCAAACTACTCAGTCGAGCTGCTTTTGTGGAGTTGAGGAGTGTTCAGAGCACCACCCTCCTGTCTGCTTTTCATTTTTTCCATCCTGGATGTGACTACAGGTGGTTCAGTAGCCCCACAGCTCTGTTGAACACAGTATAAAAACACTCATCTTCGTGATGCAACAGCTGGATATTTGGAATGATTCAAATAACTGTTTTTTCTCGACTTTTCCTTCAGGCTTTTCATGTATACAGTTGTAATAGAATAATTTTAAAGAACATTAAAGTATAAAAGGCATTAGAGATTCAAGTTCAGTAGCCTCACTTTTTTCAATCAAAAGTAAATATGAAACAAAATTTTTGAATCCTGAATTTCAATATCTTTCAATTTGTTGGGTAAGACCAAACCATAAATATCTCTAGGCAAGCATTCCTGTTTTTAAAGAACTCAATTTAAAGGAAGGCTGAGGGACAGCAAAAAGCTCTCCATACTAACAATTGTAAGACCAGGGCTCCTGGGTTCTAACTCTGGTTCCTTCATTTGTCGCCCATGTAGTTTTGAAAAATTGATATAATCTATCTCCTTCTGTATAGAACGGAAATCATTTCCAAAAGATAGGCTTAAAAGAGCCAGTGTTCAGTGATTACTGATATTAGAGCCCATGACCTCTTTGGTTATTTCTGTAAAGACATAGCATTTTGATCAAATCCTTTATTGATGAGAGAAAGAAAAGGAGAGAAAAAAACCATTATTTTCCATCAATAGATTTTTAATGCAGAGATCCCCCATGCCTCTCTGAAGTAAGACTGTTCCTTACATTCACGATTATCGCCTGAAAAGAAGCATGACCATAAAATGAGGCAAATAAATAAAAAAGTTGTACATGAGAACAACAGTGTATTATTCACATTGACTTGAACGCATATACATCTGAAGGAAAACACTTTATAAGATTCCATTCTGTATTCAGAATTTTAATGTTATTTTGTACTAGTTCCTCCATACCATCTTCTTTCTCTCCACTGACTCACACCCCTCAAGTCCCCCCTTCTTCCTCCTGTGACCTTCACTTTCTTTAGTTTACATTTGGAATTTTCCAGCTCTTGTGTCAAAACTCTAATTGGTTTCTAGATTTTCTTCAAACCTGCAGTTGACTTTTTCTTAACTTTGCCCACATAGTTGCAGGATAAGTTATGGTCATATAATTATGCTAAAATGTGGATGATGTTTAAATCAGTTAAAAGAATTAATGCATATGCCATTAGATAAGAAGCTATTAGATGAGTAGAGCAAAGTGGGTGTTGGTATTCTCATACTCCTGTACTTAAATGCCAGAAAATTAAAATCATCAAAAGAAAGAGCAGTTTGGCTGTCAATACTACATTGTTACTCAAGTCCTGATCAACTCTTCTTTGTGTAACATTCACTGTGTTATAATCATGACTAAAGAAAGCCATTACATTAGTACTCTCTTTACAAGGTCTTATTAGGGGTATTTTGAACTAAATGCCTTAAAATTGTTTGAATGTAAAAATAAGAGTTATTTTGATTATATAAATATTATCTTTGTCATTTGAAAAGTATCAAAACAAAAATTCCTGAACTTTAAACTTAAATATATTCTCTTCAGTTACAATGAAAATGCAATGCTATTATATATTTTTTTATATATACAAAATCTTTCACCATGTTTTCTACAAAAACACCTCAAAGTCTAATATATTAGCTATTGTACTTATAAATTAATCAGTTGAGGATGAAACCTTTCAAGTTCAAGTTAAAGAAGTATATTTAAGAGTATAGTGATTTTATTTATACATTGTAATAATTTATCATTTTAAAAACAAAGAAGCTTGGGTTAATGCTGACTACAAATAGCATTGCTTAAGATTTCAACCAATTTCTTAAACCTCTATCCTGTTCATTAATTCCTGACTCCAGTTATTTTAAAATCCCATTGTCACTAAGAGGAAACTCTATGATTAGTGTCAAATACTTAAAGAAATGTAACACAATACACCCAAACTTGAAAAATGAATATTGTCATTTAAGTCTATTGGTCTCCATTGCTATCTTACATAATGTTGTTATCAATATAAATATTATGATTAAAATGTGGAGAAATTACATCAGAATTCAGTATAAGTGGTAGCCAAAGGTGAGGTTGCTTAACTTTACCCAAAAGCTTGCTATGACCAAACTTGAAAATACAGCAGTTCCCCCTTATCCATGGTTTCGCTTTCCACAGTTTAAGTTACCCGTGGTCAGCTTGGGTCCAGAAGCAGATCCTCCTTCTGAAAATACATCAGAATAGTAGCCTAACACTGTGTCATTCACCTCACTCTATATCATCACATAAACATTTTATTATCTCATATCATCACAAGAAGAAAAAGAGTGAGTACAACACAATAAGGTATCTTGAGACCACATTCACATAACTTTAATTAGAGTATATTGTAATTGTTCTGTTATAAGTTATTGCTATTAATCTCTTATTGTGCCTAATTTATAAATGAAACACTATCATAGGTATGTATGCATAGGAGAAAACATAAAATATATAGATAATATCTATATATGTATATATGTAATACTATAGTATCTATGATTTCAGGTATCCATACCACTGTGGGTAATGGAACATATCCCTGATAGATGAAGGGGGTCTGTGGTATTACTGAATGCTTTTCTCTCCAACTTCCTTAAGCAAAATTCTCCTGGGAAACAACTCAGAGTTGTTTTCACATCTTATTATGCCCTAACGATACCACATTTTCACATCATCCTTCCTTGGCCTTCACATCTAGTAGGCCATTATAATAGGTTCGTTCAAATGTGACCTTCTACCCTGAACATTTCCAAGTCCATGGGAAAGCAGTAGGCACCTACCTTACATACACATTACTGAAGAACAACATCTGGTAAATGGGGATTCCCTTTTCTAATTGCATAGTTTTAGTCAACTACTATAAAAAATAAAAAGCATATTCATTCCACTAGTCACCTTGGAATAGAATTTTTAGAGGACAGCAGCAGTCTATGCTTACACTGTTCAGTGCAGCTCCCAGCACTTCTTGGGTGCTTAATAAATATTGAACAACCCAGCAATCAGACCCTCCAGGCAATGGCTGAAGTTGTTAGTTGACACATATGCAGACTGTACACAGTAGGAATTGCCAATCAAACAGCCAGATCTGAACTCACAGAAAATAGCAGAGAAAATAATCGCAGCATCACCTTCAAATACAAAGGACAATCTGTCTGTATATATTGTGCTCTGTATGAATTTAAAGTATTCATGGTTTCCCTTGCATTCCACTGTGCATTTACATAACTCACCTCATGTGAAATTAGCCAGATGCACACACTCTTCTTGTCAGTGAATATGCTTAACAAAAGGTCAACAGTCTCAAATTATTTTTAAATAAACAATGCTTTTGCCCAAACTAAATCCAAAATTGTCCTGGGTGCAAGGTATCTAACCCTTTTCTTCCATCAAAAGTGGAATTTCCTCAAACCCTAGATGCTTAGAATTACTCATGATCCCGGCCAGCCTGAGATTCCACTGAATGAAATAGATCTCTTCACTAACAAATCCATCTAAGGGTTAGATATATAAACTTTACCTTTAGCACAAGGTGGTTACTTTGAACTTCAAACCTTTGTAATGAAAAACTCTCATTGGGATTTCAGACTAAGATGCCATTTATTAAACATTAGGAAATTGTTATTGCCCTTTTTGCAACATCATCTTCCAGGTGATCTTGAAGAGTTAAATCTCAATATCCCTAATTTTTGTGCACAGGTTTAGCTTTTCCTAAGGGATCTGACCCAGTTTAAAAAAAAAAATTGAACCCCATGTAAAATGCAAGATAAATGAGGGTGTGACTGTTCTGAGGTGATGGGAAAAGCCTTAGCATGACTATCATTTCCCTTCTCACCTACATTTTCCTGTGATCCTTATTCTTATGTCAACCTATTAGTGAATGCTACTTGAGCTGCTTAAAATTATACATTCAATGTCAGCTTTATGCTCTAAGGAATATTTAATGTGAGACATCATTCACTTTTGCATAGAAATTAGCTCTGCAGTGTGAAAACTGGCTTCAGGTGAATTCTACTTTTAAAAAAATGGAAGTGAGAACAGGAAGAACCTGAAATCAAGCACCGTAGTCTTAAGAGAATCACCAAAAGCAGATGGAGGGTCCAGTATATTCAGAAAATTGTCTTATATCCAAATGAGTTGAGTGTATACACTGTATAAGAATTACATTCAAATTAGGAAAAAGAAGAGTCCTGGTATATCTGAGGTACACATAGAATTATTTTTCTACCTTAAATTCTCAGGAACATTGTAAACTTTATTCACTCTTTGACATTTAAGAAGGCACTGAAAACACACTCAGCATAGTGAAGAGACCTGTCTTTTATTTGCTCTTTAAAATATATCTTGATATACTCCTATTCCTCCTGACCAGCAGGTAATGCTGACTCCTCAGCCACAGTATGTGCACCGTTTATTCAGTATTTACTTAGTGTTTATGATATGCTAGGAATGGTAACAGTTGCAAAGTGTAAATGAGGAAGACTGCTCCCTCTCTCTTAGGAAATATACACTCCAGAGGAGGAGATAGACATATAGATTGTTGCAATGCAGTGCAGGAAAGGCTAAAATAGAAGCATGAACAAAGGATCTTGGAAGCACAGAGAAGGGAGCTAATTCCAGATGATGAAATAAGAAAACAGAATGAGTAGATTTTAAATAGAATTGAAAGAATGAGCAAAGGGAGAAAGATGTACACTCCAGGCAGAAAGAGCAGTTACACATGTCCTCTAATACCTTTTCCACTAGATCCTTTAGAATGTCTCACTGTAGGGCTATACAGATTTCCTTTCAAGTGGATGGAGTTTGCAGAGGTATTCTTCACTCTGCAAGGTAAAAATACTTGTAAATATCTGAAGGTCTTAATATTAATCTGCTTCCCACTCAACAGCAGGGAAATTTCTACTAGCTTTCCTAATGTAAGGAAAAATGGTAGAGTTCACTTTAAGCTTGGTACTAGATTTACAAAGATGAGTAGGATTTGGCCCATGATCTCCAGGACCTTTTGTTACAGGAAAAGCCATAAACAGATAATCATGGAATTCCAACACTGTCTGTCTGTTAAGTGTGATTACAGAGAGAGATACTGGGTACAGTGGAAACATGAAAGGACAATTAGTCCATCTAGAGGGGCCATCAGAGAAGGTAGGTGTTTGACTTGAGTTTTAAGGACAAGTAAGATGTGGAAAAAAAGATGGAAGGGAAACTAGGCAGAGAAAATTAATGAACTAATACATGGAAGCATCAAACAGTGCTGTATGTAACAGGCTCCTCAAAAAGTGAAGTTGCATGGAACATAAGGACAAGAGCAGGAAAGAGAGGTGAACCTGGGGAGGTGAGCAGACATCAGATGCTTGGGAGATACTACATGCCTTTGGAAAGAGCTCCATGTTAAATTGTAGTCAGTGGGAAGACATTTTATAAAGAAAGACACAGCTGTCTTGAGAGTTTAGTTACTTGCCGACATGGAGAAGAAGCGGGCACAGAACCAGAGGTCAGATTCAGGTCTGTCATCTTCCAGAGCCCACCCACATGGCCACTGCTCCATAAATGACCATCCTAGAGTCGGGGGCAGAGGTATTTTCAGATCTTCATTAATGCACCTCTCCTTTTCCTTCCTCTTGTTATCCATCCATGATAGGGTGGAATGAGCAGGGCTGGGGAGGGAAAAAAATCATGCTATACCAGGAATGCATTTGGGATTTACAAAGATGGCAGATGTGAAATTGTTTGGAAGAAGCATGACACACAAGTACTAATGTGATATCAGAAGCCAGTGATTTTATTTTCCTGCTAAAGCAACAGAGTATTATGAAATTAAAGTCATAATTGGGCCCAGAATGCTAATAGGTGCAGCTGTATAACCCAATCAGTAAACAAAGACGGTGACAGAGAGAAAGGAAGTAGAATGTAAGAATGCATGGCAACTGAATATGCAGCCTAGATTATTTGAAGAAGAGAGGGATGGATGTAATGTTAGCAAAAATATATATAAAATAATACTTCTCAGACAGGGAAATTATTTTTATTCTCTGGAGATTATGTAATCAGAAAAATTGGACTTACTTGATAGAGAACACTAGTTTACCTAGTACTGTAACAGAAAGGTTAACTACAGAATACAAAAACCTTGACATAGATGAAAGGGGAAATATACCACTTAAATTTTTCAATTTGTAGTTTTTCAGACTAATTGAATCTATTCTACACATATTTCTACACATACTGGAATCCTTCTACATTCAGCAGAGGCTGATGCACACAGATGACTTAACAAGGGCCCTTTTTGCCCTAAATTTGCAATAATGCTCTGACATCACATCAAGTTTCAATAAATACTGTCCAGGAAAATGGTTTGATGCATTCTTTGAAAGAGCAACATTGTGTCAATAATGACTGACAATTGAAGGAAACTGTGATTACTCTCAAACACAAAGACAACCTATCCCTCCCTTTTCCTACTTCTTTGTGTGAAATATGGGAGGAAAAAAAAGTGTTGAAGTTAAAACAGGAATTAAAGAATCTGCAGGAGCTATACATGCTCTTTAAATTTGTTAATTAACATTTCTTCTGCCCAGGAACTGGTCAGATTAAAAGTCTGCACTGAGTAAGTGTCTGTTTGAGGAACATAAATGAAGTTTAAAAGCTTCCAGGAAGTTTGAACACAAAACGTGTTATTTAGCTGGAGTTTGTCAAAGAGGAGCATCCTCCTGAATTAATCTGCTATGGATTCATTTAAAAATCTATAATGACAAATACTCAGTTGAAGACCAGCATTCCAATCTGTGCATACATATTCATCGATTTCTTTAGGAAAATATTGCAGGTGGCACTGAGAGAAGTTTATATTTTGGCACTGATCTTGCTCATTTCTTAGATGAAAGATGTATACAGATTTAGGTCAGTTACACTATGAATCCTTCTCAGTTTAACATTGAGTGCCTGCTATTTTAAAGGCATCATTAGGGACACCAAGCATGTGATGAAGAACAAGATATCAATCACTGTCCTCAAGGAACTTAAAAATTGGGGAGAAATAGTTGAATATATTAAAAGGTTTTATTTTAAAGTAGTATTGGTTATTGATACAGAAAATAAGAGGGATAAAGACAATTATTCTTTACAATGTAATTTGTAGTCTCTGTGAAATGAGTGATTTGATTGTGCACATGTAGATCTCAACTAGACCTCAGTATCGCCTGAGAATGTTTACTTTTCAGTTTCCAAAACAGCCCTTTTCCATCTTTATTCTCTCCTCAAACCATCTGCATTCCCCCCCTACTCAGCCCTATACCTCATTAACAAAACAGACTCATAATTCAGACTGCCTCACTCTCTTGCCTATAACTGTATCATAGCTTCCTGCTGCTTTAAAATAGAATCCAGATTTTTACCATGGCCTAAAAAGTTGCAGATGGTCTGCTACCTGCCTGCCTCTCTTCCCTTTTTGTACCTCTTTCCCCTTAGATCTCTCAGCTCAAACTCCACCTGTCTGGCTTCCTTGAACAGCCCCTCCTCCATGCTCTCTTAGGCCTCTGCACCTCCAGTTCCCTCTGTCCTAAGCATCCTTCCCTTAATTGTTCTCATGGCAGCCTTTCCTCATTCAGATCTCACCTTTTCTTTTTCTTTTTTCTTTTTATTGAAGTATGTTGATATACAATATTATATTGGTTTCTAATATACAACACAGTGGTTCAACAGTTATCCACATTATTAAATCCTTGCCCCAACTAGTGTAATCACTGTCTACAGTTACTATTCTACAACATAGAAAGATGTTGCAGAACCATTGGCTATATTCTTCATGCTGTACTACCATCCCCATGACTAACGTGTATTATGATTGAGAATTTTTGTGCCCCTTATCCCCCTCACCTTTCCCACCCACCTACTACAACCCTTCCCCCATGGTAACCACCAGTCACTTTTCAGTGTTTGTGAGTCTATTGCTATTTCATTCATTTTGCTTTGTTTTGTTTTTAGATTCCACAAGTAAGTGAAATCATATAGTATTTGTCTTTCCCCACTAGGCTTATTTCACTTAGTGTAATACCCTTTAGGTCTGTCCATGTTGTCACAAATGGCAGGATTTCTTTTTATGGCTGAATAATATTCCATTGTGTTTATGTACCACATCTTCTTTATCCATTCATCTATTAATGGGCACTGTGGTTGCTTCCATATCATGGCTATTGTAAATCATGTGGCAGTAAACACAGGAGTGCATATATCTTTTTGAATCAGGGATTTTGTTGTCTTCATGTAAATTCCTAGAAGTGAAATTACTGGGTCATATGGTATTTCTATTTTTAGTTTTTTGAGGAACCTCCACAGTGGCTGCATCAATGTCACCTTTTAAGAAAGGCCTTCTCTTACTATCTTATCTGAAGAAGCTCCCACCATAACCCTTTCCCTAAACCAATAATTTTCTACTACATAAAGCTTAGCTTTTTAAAAATAAGTCCCAAACTAAGGTTTTATTAGAACAATTTTGATATGTTTATTTCACATATAAAGATAAGAATAAATATAGTAAGTTATTCTCTCACCATGAGTCTGTTATTTGAAGATTTATAGATCTAGTTTCTTTTTAGTCCCCAATACCTCATCAAAGTCCATTCTCAAAAAATTTTGTATCATCATTTATACTCCGTTTTTAAATAAAAATTGTATATATTTAAGGTGTACATATTTTGATATACATGTACATAGTGAAAAGATTGCTGCAGTCAAGTTAACATATCCATTTCATCACACAGTTACTATTTATTTATGTGTGATGAGAGCTCTTGAGATCTACTCCTACTAAGTTTCTAATATGCAATAGAGTGTTACTAACTGTAGTCACCATGTTGTACCTTAGATCTCTAGAACTTATTCCTCCTGCCTAATTGCAGCCTGGTGTACCCTCTGACCAAGTCTCCCCATTTCCTCCACCTGCTTGCTCCTTGTAACCACTTTTCTACTATTTCTATGAATTTGACTTTTTTAGATTCCACATGCAAGTGAGATCATACAGTACTTTTCTTTCTGTGTCTAGTTTATATCTTGTTTTTTCCTTAGCACTGGCTCTCTGAAATTATCTTATTTAGCTTTTTTTGCCTTGTCCTAGCAGAATGGAAGTTCTAGTGGGAAAGGGAGCTGACACCCTCATTACCTCATCCTATGCCTGTTATGTGGAGCTCAAAGACATACCTGCCGATTGAATGAATCAATGCATTTCTAAAAAAATGACAAAGCTTGAATGTAAGTGTGCAGAAGAGAAATAGAAAGTATGTTTCTTGTAGGTTAATCCTTACACAGGAGTTAAACTGGTATAAGCTTCCAACTCAGATATTCAGGTGTGCAGGAAAGATTCCACTTCCATTGTCAGTTGTGTACATGATTATTCCAAAAAATTAGATAATACAATTTATCTGCAGTTTGAGTTGATAGAAAATCAAAAGGATTAAAGAATATTTATGAAATGATGCTGACTTTAATTTACATAA
This sequence comes from Manis javanica, assembly GCF_040802235.1. NCBI lineage: Eukaryota > Metazoa > Chordata > Mammalia > Pholidota > Manidae > Manis > Manis javanica. Next base: position 69,030,546 of record NC_133163.1, read on the forward strand.
ATTCTACCAACTACTTTTACATCCATAATTTTTGTTAACATTTCCTGCTGTCCAGCTGAGTTGGATAGATATCCACCATTAACAAATGTATGTGTGTGATGCAGCACCATTACATATTCATAAGTATGCTGAAGACTGCAAACACCATTGAGTAACTAATATTCTCTATATTACCCAGCCAAGTGACAATTACTGTGACACTATCGTACAAGAGTCTACCAAAGCAATAGATTCTAATTCACTCAAGCTATGCTACTAAGCTAAAAGAGAGTAGTTACTATTACAGTATATACTAGGACTTAATGCTTTTCTTAGTAGGAGTGAAGATTACATTCAGTGAAATACGTGTTCCTTTTAATGTTTCTTAACTTAATATTTAACATTTCATTAATGGGGACTTAGAGAAAAAAATCTAAAGAGTCCAAATCAGAGCAAGCAGTTAAGATTATTAAAATAATTCTCTACACATTTTTCTTTGCACACATTTAATATAACATTAGTCTTAGGAATAGTTTTCAAAAGTACCTCTGAAGAGACTTTTTAGTTACTTTTAATACCATACTCTGGTTTCTTGTTGCCACTTCAAAATTAAGGTGGCTTGGGGAAAAACTCCTACCATTCCTGAAAAGCAGCTTTTTAAGTAAAAATCTTTTTTTCTTAATTTTATTCTTCCAGCTATTTCCTTTAATGTACTTCTGATATAATACAGGATAATGTTGCTCATAAATTCTGAACATGTAGTTATGGACTGATAATTTCATAGGTTAGAACATTCGGTCAGAACACTCATTAGATTACCATGTCCTATCCTATTGTATAATTTTTCATATATCCATATGTCTGTCTAAACACAAAAGACCATGGCTGCTCTCTGCTGAGAGATGAAACGGAAATCTCCATTACAATACATTGTCTCCTGTATGAATGCTCTACATTTTCAGCTGTCTTTACTATATTAACTGATGTCATCTTGTGGGTTTTTAGCCTTGTCTAAACTGCTCTTGCAATGACATTAATAATGAAAAGACACATCATGTGGAGCAGTTATTAATATATAACACTAATTACATAAAACATTGTTTTGTCTAGTACTACTGTATTACATGAAAAACTGCCCTATCATGTTCATTTAATGTCAACATAATCTATAAATGGAGAAATATATTTTGAAAGGGAAGTTGGTTAACTCTTTTTAAAGTCTTATGAAAAGTGGTTTTGAAATTGCTATATATCACCAACCAAGTCATTACATAAATTTGCTTTTGTGGATGAAGATCAATCTGAGAAGCAAAAGTTTAATTATAAAAAGCAAATATGAATTATTCAAACAGGAGCAGGCATTTAATGTTTGCTTTAAAGAAAATGCTGATAATGAAAATGGAGATGTCTTACCAGTTTGGAGCTTTTTGCAATTTTGTACTTCCCACTCATGTAACTATAACAAAAAGGTATAATATGGAAAAAGCATGGAAGTTACCATATTGAAATATAGTGCATCAACACATGCCTTTATCAGCTAGAATTTTTCTCTTTTTTGCTAATTGCATTCTCAAACCTTTTGCAGTCAAGAGGTAGATTAAAAAGAAAGACAATGGAACCAAAATTTATTAATCAATAATAATAGTAGAACATCAAATGTTTAAAGGTAGGTTAGGGACCCCAGTGAAATGTATAAAATGGTGATATCCTTTAAGAAACTAGCCTTTTAGTAAGTCTAGCCCACATCTACAAGGCCACAGAGGGACTATGGAAAAAGACACTTCAGTTTTTTACATTATGATTCTTTTATGCTGTCTCCCACTTCTCTGTCCCACTATTTCTCACTATTAACTTTCCAGGTAGGTTTCTCCACCCTCCAGTTCTTTTAAAGTTACGCACTAGGTCTTCGTCCCTGCCCACCCCTGTGGTTTGGCAAAGTGGTTTCAATCAGTCATCCTGGCAGATCTCAACATGCTGAAGGGTGTATTTTCCAGTGTCTACCTGGTGACTTTATGAACTCCAGTCATAGGCAAGAAGTTGTACCCCTCCTCATCCTTTTACTTCCTCCTTATGGGCCCTCCTCACCCCAAGTCCCTTCTGTGTTTCTCAACATGTTACTGTTCGAGTGGTAGAGTCCTCTGCAGTGAGCTGTGATTAAAGCCAGAGGGCTATCTCAGGGGCATTGTCAGAATATGTGGTGGGTACTTGATTAGTTTCTGAGGAATTTTCAGTGACTCAAACATACATTTTGTTGATAGTGGGGAAATGTATCATAACTATCTGCAAATTTCATATAAGACAAATGAGCAAAAGTTCTGCAGGAAAAAGAATTAGGGGACCAACCAGCCTAGCAGGACTTTCATTTCCATAAAAATACCATTCATGATGTTTTAGATTAAATGCTGTATTTTTGAGCCTAAAGCAAATGATCAACATCTATCTCAGGCTGTATCTGAGTAGAAAGAAGAATCAACAAACATTGCTTGAGCAACTATGAACCTAGACAACGTTGTATCTGTAGTTCGAGCACTGACCAGCGTATGTATAGGGCATCTACTGAGTCTAAGATGAAAACTATAATTGAAACATATGGTATTTTGAAGAAAATGTCTTTCAATAAAAAATAAAGAAATTGCATAAGAGGTAATTTAGATAATAAGAAATAAAGCAGGAAGAAAATAATATTATCTGGGTAGGTAGAAATAAAGGCAAGCATAGTTTTAAAATCAAGGAGGTAAAATATAAAACTGGCTATGAAAATGAATGTAGAATAATGTTCCTTTTAATCCAGTGAGCAGACTAATAATAACTTTTATTTATTCTGTGCACTCTGAAAGACTGAGATTTGAGGAGGTAGGTTCAGTAAGGACAAAGAATCTATGAATCACTAAAAAAAAATGTCTAAGTAAGAAGAATTTTTGATTGGTCTAAGAATGTGTCTCAGAAATACACTATAAAATATAAGCTCTTTGAAAAAAAATAGCAATTATACTGAACAACTATCTAAGGGACTGTAACCTTTAGCAAAAACTTTAAAATTTAAAGAAACCTCAAAGTAACTAAAGAAAATTGTTACTTTATCTGTCTGATAAACTCTGTCAGGACTTAGTCATTTGCTATTTACTGTTTAGCTCATTTGCTATGCATTGCTGTTTGTACTTTTATCATCATAACTTAGCATTAATTACCACAGCATTAAAATAAAATGCCATTGTAATTCTTATTCAGGCCCTAAATGTCTCAAAGTGACATCCATGCTTAGCAATTTAGCTACCAAACAGAAATCCATTTATTCTTTAAATATTTTTTCTATAAATTAATTATTTTTAGTTATCTAATTAATATTATAGTATCTTCATAGATAATAAAATATCTTCACCCTTCAAAAAATTAGTTGGAAATTTGACTCTTCTATCATCTAACATGAACTAGAATTTCATCATTAATTGAATCCTGATCTTATAAGTGAGGAGAGAGAAAATAGTTTGCTTTTGGGGAGGAGCATTAGCTTTATTTCATTGGAGTACTTTTAGTTAATTCTATTCTCTATCTAACCAAGTATAAATTACTTTTCAATATGACTTAGTGATTTTTTTCAGTATGACTTAGAAGTCTTACTATAAAATTCATCTCCATGTTGTGGTCACCTATTAGAAGCATAGAATTCAATGTGTTCACTGTTCCTCCTAATCCATTCTTTAATTTGGCCTCTATTTTCTTTGCAAAAGTGACTGGTCAGCGTATTGTCTTTTGTCTGACTCTAATCTTAATTCAATAATATAGCCTGACTATCAGATATTGGGGTCTATATCATAATAGGACTCACATACTCCCCTTTTCTTTAATCCCTGGACTCCTCCACGGTTCCTGGACTGGGAAAATCAAAGAGCACTGCATCACTCATGAACATCAGTTGGGCCAAGAGCCCAGATCCAAGCGAATTTGACTAGCAAATTCTGCAACCTTAAACTAACCTCTATCCACTATCTAAAAGCACTCTGTTTTTAAGCATCAATCACCTGTCATTTTTCTGTTACTCATTATCAAACTGTGGAGTATGAAGGAATCACCAAGTTCCACTGCCAGAAGTTTTGTGGGGAAGACCCCATAGGTCTATGGAGAAGATCCAGGAGTAACATTTTTACCAGTGAGTTATATAATGCCAAAGCAGATGATTAATGCTCAACACATCAAGAAATATCCTGAAATTCTAGAATGTTAAAGCGTTTTTACTGGAGTAAACTCATTTTATGAGGATATGCAAATGAATCAATTTGTTCAGCTCCTTGTGAGATTAAGCTACAGTTTGATCATATTGCTCACGAATCAGAGAAGGCTAATAGGAAAAGCTAGCAAGGCACGTGGTCCCACAGTGAGAGCCAGAGCCTCTGGATCTAAGGGAAAGTGTAGAGTTCAGAAGAATTCTCACAAAACACCTGTCCCTTCTCCATCTACTAAGTTACATGGGGCTGAGACTAGTTTTCAAACCCAGGGATGGATCAAGATTCTCAAGAAGTGACTCTTATCTTTGCCTCTAAACTTTTCCAAGTAATTTGGAGGAAATGAAAAATATTTAAAGCTTTTATGTATCAGTAATATTAATTGAGAGATATTATAGCACTCTAGAGAACGTAGTGTGAAGACTTACACCAAGTGTGTGTGAATGCATGCGTGAGTCCTGTCAGCTCAGTCTGAAGATGTGTTACCTGCTATGATTTACAGGTACAAGGTCCTAAAAAAGAAGACATTATCACTTTACATTACGAAATGGTCCAATTATACCCTGTTACTTGTATTAGTAATTGACAATTGCGGAGATGTAAAGGTATGGGACTGCAGTTCTGTGTTGCTAATTGATTTATATGTGAATATGCTAATACAATCCTGATTTTGTTTTAGGATTTCTAATGATATTGAACTTGAATACTTACTGTTCATGCCCTAAAATATTTTAAAGTAAGTTTGAAAATCTACAGCTACTATTCTACTTTTCCTAAAATATAAACAGTATTTAACTATAAACTAAATGTAGTCTCCTTGCAGTTGTTAAAATAAATTTTCTTGCAGTCTGGATAAGTTAAATGAGTACAAATGACTAAGAATAAGAAAAACAGTTTACTAGGCACATAATTATTTCTGGGAGAAGGGGAGTTACTGGTAATTTCTCCTTTTAAGAAGTGGGTAGATAAGGGCAGCAATTAAGGAAACAGCTAGTATATGCTAAAGTATTCTCCTCAAATAAAGTACTCTTTTTAGTGCATATGTGTGTGTGGCTATATAGATATACAAATATATGTAGTCATATTTAGTCATTTTATATCATTTAATAGATCATATAATAAAAATCATAATTACTCTGAGAACTTCTATCTATGGAATACTATTCTATATTTATCAGATTATATATTTTCCTATCCCCATGGACCCAATTAATTCACTCTGCACGTGATAGCACTGAGTAAATATTTGTTGAATGAAAAAATGAATAAAGTTCATTCTACTTACATGAAGGAGATGGGACTAATATAAATGAAATATTCAAGAGTAAAAGCTTCAAGAATATTTAATAATATATATCAATTAGAACCAAATATATATGCAGTGTTTTGCTCAAGATAGTGATACAAAGTGACATCCATTGAATTAGGTGCCCAGACTCTGAGAGTATTCATGGAAAAACTTCATTTGGGGAGTTATTAAAGGGAAGACAAGCACAGTCTTTAGCAGAGAGCAATAGAAATGCAAGTAAGGGGCATGGGAGAAACATAACTTGAGATGACCCATTGGAGACATAATAATGATATTAAAATCTTGATTGCCAAATGTAGAAATTCAAGTATGACAGGCTTCTCTAGCAGGTGCAGATTTAGGATAAATAAGATTTAGGGTAAAGCAGGAAAAAAAGGCAGTTAAATAATTGGGGAATAAATTGAAAGAAAAGAAGGACTTTATGCCATTTTGAATGACAAACAGTAAAATAGTTCACCATCTTTGGCTTTTAAAATTGGACAACCTATGACCAGAATGAAAAAGAATATTGCAGTGGTGAATTTAGATGGTGTGGTGGGTAGGATGCTCTGGGATTCAACATCCATTCCACCTTCCTTCTAATATGTTGTATCTTCCAGACACCCTTATAGCTAGGGCCTAGATATATGATCTGGGTTCAAAGAATCAAAGACACTCACATGATGGTTGGAGGCAGAAGCCAGGTGAAAGCAATGCTTCCACTAATTCTGCTTCTGCTGGCAAGTGTGGCCATGGTGACGCCACACTTTCCTGGGGCGGCATTAGTAGAGGGGCCAGTGTCAAGTCATCAGCTTTATAGACGTGGAGAGGTAAGGTGTAGGGCATTTATTTTGGAGCATTTTCTCCTATAATGAAAATGTATAGTGTGAAATTTGTGGGTAAACCCTCTTGTAAAAATTTCCTTCTTCTTCTCACAGTTTTGATCTCTCTTGTTTAAAGACTGTAATATCTAAGGAAGTAATGCCTTTACCAGATGGTACATTGGTTCCTAGACCTGGAAGTTGAGATCACCGTCAGGCCATTTGGGAGTTCCTTATGACTTTCAAATAACAGAAAAGAAAAAGGGGTTTCTTTTTTGGATAGGAATATTAATGTTGATTTTAAGGGGACACAGGGCTGCTATTAAAATATGTATGTATATATCTGGAATAAAGGGGATATTTTGGGGGTTCCCTCGAATTACCATGTTCTGAGGTAAAATTCTTGTACGATTCAGCAATCCAGGATAGGCATGGCCACCAGTGGCTCAGGCCCATCAGGAGTGAAGGTTTGCTTTGACCCACCCATCGTTTCATTCCAGACAGCCCAGGGCAAGGGAAGCATGGGATTCAGAGTAGAAGAAGGGTGCTTTAAATGCCAAATGTGGTCTTAACGACCATTTAGAGAAACAAAGACTGGATTAGCCTGTTTTTCTTCATGTATGTGTGTCTGTGTAAACTTATCTCCCTTTTCCCACTTAGTTTGCTCCATTTTATATTGTATGCTGTTTTTTTGATAACTTTCTAAGATACATAAACTGGAAGGTTGGTGAACTAGAAGGCAAAGGAACATCACCTAGAAAAGGATTCTATGACTAGTAGAAGCTTGGATTTCTTTTCTTGGAGGCAGTGTAAATACATTGTTATTTATAAGGAGGACTAGTTGTATTGAATTGGGTAGATATCAGTTGCTGCTTCCGTTGTTTGGAAATTTATGTATGGGAAGAGAAGCGTGAGTATCAGGAAACAAACAGCTGGGCAGTGGGACTTATCATGCATTGTTGTTCATTACCCACTTACCCTCTTTCTAGTGTCCTTTCCTATACTTGTGAGGTTCAGAACCTCAAATCTACATTTTGAATTCTCTTGCAAACAGGCATCAAAATCTGGTTTAGATTGGATAGTTAGATATTTTCTTGTGCTATTTAGAAGGGCAAGTAATGTGGAGGCCACATTTCTGCTTTCTATTGGTGATCCCAGTTATAGAGTCCCTGGATTTTTCTGCAACATTTGCAGAGATCCCAGTGCCCTATAATTAGTTTTATGAATAGAGAGGGTTTGGGGCATCCATTTGTGTCTCTGTCAATATATAGGTATAATGTGACTCTGTAGTCAACAGTATGTAGTTTTCTAATCTAGAGATTGCAACAGCTAAAAATAATATATTCTTATATTCCGTGGTTCCAGTGACAGTGCCCCAGATTCTTAACTATAACACAGCAGAGATTCACCTGATGGATTCTTTCTATGGTATTGGAGCCTGTCCTCCAGGCTTTCCAGTAAATTTATACAAACTTAATTCCTATATTAAATCATTTTCTGCTTAAAATAGCCAGAGTGATTTCACTTATCTTCAACTTAACCTTGACTCAAACAGATGGTATATTGAGAAAGAACACAATTAACCAAATTAAACCACTCTATGTGATGAAATCCATCCTTCCTGAGTATAATGTGAACTGGAAACAACCATGTGTTGGGAGAAGAGATAATTTCAGTACAAAGTATGTTGACTGATTTATCAAGAAACCAAATGTAGCTTGTAACTTCCAGTAAGTTATTGCTTTTTTTCTGTTATTGTCTTATAGGCACAGCAAGGTAAAATGGTTTCACCAACAGAACTACTTCATTAGAAATTTGAACCTGGGCCACCAGCTTTCATTATTAGACCACATACAAATTTTTAGTTGAATTTCACATTACTTTAATAGTCACAGTTGGTTACTTGCTACTTATATGCTTCTTATAAACTATATATTTATCAACAAATTTTGGTACCTGAAAAGCAATGATGCATATTCATATGGATGTTTTCATAGTACAGAGATGAAAAGATGCATGTCATGCAGATGATAAAATCTAACAGTTTAGAAGAAGATGTCCTTATCTGTAAACAAAAGAGAATTCATAATTAGGTTCATCAAATATCAAGCATTAAATATTTATATATTGATTTATTTTTTGTTATAATCTAATTATTTTTCAAGTGAGACTGAGATGTTTAAAGAGACAAATGCAATCATGGATCATGTAAATTTCTGAAATAATGGCTGATTACAAAGGTCCAATTGGGATGAGTAGGGTAAGTCACCCACAGTTTAATCAAGAGATCAAATGTCAACTGTGAACCAAGCTAATTATGCAGTGTAGATTTTGTCTGTATCTCCTGCTTTTGCTTCTTTCCTTCTCAAGGATGCCAAAAACTTGGAGTTATGAAGTCTTTATACAGTGCAAGGTGCATTGAATCACAGGTATCTGAGCAATTTGGTTGCAGGGAGCATCTATTTAACTTTGCAAACCTGCCCTGTAACAGAATTGGCTTTCATATCTGAATAATAATGGAAGTAATGACAACAGAAGTAAATATCCACCTTTGGTTGCAATTCAGAATCTTTTTTCTTCAGATTCTGAAGATCCATTTTACTGGTAATTCTAGCATAGAAAAAATTCTGGTTAGCATAAGCTGTGCATTTGAAGACAGTTCACCAACATAATAACTGCAGGATATTTTCCACCTCTCCCATATAATATCTAATATGCTGTGTCCTCTGTACTTACGTAGAGTTACAAATAATGTTTGACATAATCACTCTTGTTTTAATTTATTAAGCTGACTTTTCTTTGTGGAGGACAGGTAAATAGATATATTTGGAAGACAGCAGTTTCTTTTATATTTAACTGTAAGTGCAAACCTGTCCTCTTTGAGCCAGGCAAAATACTTGTGAAAGATGTTAAGTCTTGATACATTATTTCTCCAGTTGATTTCCTATTTTGTTACATATTGCTAGAAGCATAATATTAAAAAAATGCTGTAATTACAAAAAAGGGTAAAAAGCCATCATTAGAATATTTCTTGAAAATAAAAAAACAAAATATTTTCATGTAAACAGAAGTCACATTTTTTCAAAAAAAAAAAAGCCAGCCCACAGACATGAAATAATTAGGTGTTGAATAAATGAACAGTGTATCATCAGAATAGGATTTGTACATGATGGATCCAGGGGCACTGTTCCTTTGCCTAAAGCTTTGCTTCCTGTCAGAGGTTTCTGGCAGCTTACAGGATGGAAGTAAATTTTATGATAAAATTACTTCTAAATATCTTGGAACAAACAGTACTCCCCATGACTTCATGTTTTCTCTTCCCTCTGTGTCCACAGACAGCAGGAAACCCTCTTGTTGACTGAGGCAGTATTTGATAATAACCTTTCTCTCCTTGTCATATTACTTGGAGTGCTCATCATTTGAGACATGTAATGTGCTGGGAATCTCCTACAGTCCACTTCAATTGCCAGGCACCATACCTTCCATGTTCTCTCGGCATGCCATTTTTTAAAATCCAACTTTCCAGCTGAGTAGATTGAGGCACACACTATTTTCTGAGTATCCCATGAATTTCACATATGGAATTGGCAAGAAAATGTGTGCTGACCTGTCACCTTTGCATATAATCATAGAGGGTGAGAAAAACTTTTTATACTTAATACTTTCCCCCGATATTCAGAGTGCCTTCAAACACTGTAGATACTTAAATAATGTATTCAAAAGACAAAACAAATTAAGTCTCACAACTCCTAGGAAGAGCAGCATTTTGTAATATGATGTTTTAAAGAAGATTAGGAGTAAATAAATAGGGAAATGCCTGGGAGGCATGGACATTCTAATTTTGGCATTAAATGTATAATTTGTCGAAACAGTTATGTGGCAATTCAGTTTCTGGCTACCTGGTCAAAAAAGTAATGCTATTTAAAGAGCTAGCTAGACTCTTTTGTAATAGGGTAACAAAGTATGATTTTGACCTAAATACTGAAGTCAAGCAATAGCTAACATATGGCATCTCTAAATTATCAGCACACAGCTTGGGGGAAAAGGCAGAATTCTGAGTCCTTACTCAGTTGCACATAAACACACAAACATCCATAAAAAATATATATATATACACACACACTCATTCACATATTAACACACACATACGCATAAACACTATGCATGCATTTACCCACACTTAAACACATACACACCCATATATACACCTACACACACTCACAAATATATGCAGCTATACACAGACTTGCCTTCTCTCAGGAGGATATATGGCAGGGTATTGACCTAACTCTGTATTTATGTCTCTCTATGGAATATTATTCCTCTACTCCATGCTCTCTAGATTTTCCCTAGCAATAAGGCCAGGAGTCAGCAGACCTCAGGCTATGGGCTGAATTCTGTCTGCCACCTCTTTTGTTATGGTCTGAGAGCTAAGAATAGTATTTACATTTTCACTTGGAAAGCATTTATAGAGTTCTGTGAGATTATTTTCTTGGCATTTGCCATTTACCATGTCAATACTGCACAGGTTAGTCATTTCCAATAGAAAGTTACATGGAAGCTCCTCAATTGCAAAGTTAAATGGACTTTGAAATACGGAAATTACTTTGGTGTGTGCTTTGAGGCCTAAAAAAATGTTACTGAAAATGTAGTTTGCAGTCATAAAATATAACCAAAAGAAGAATAACATTTCATGACATGGGAAAATTATATGAAATCCATATTTCAGTGCCCATTAATAAAGTTTTGTTGGAACACAGCCACATTCAGGTATCTCATATTGTCTAAGGCTGTTTGGGCCACAACAGCAGAGTTACTACAGAGCAGTCACTATAGAGACCACACATGTGGCTCTCATTGCTTTACATGCTGTTCAGGTCACTACTGATCAGTGATGTAGTTATAAATCCTCAGTTTTTCAAGTGCCACACCTATCTCCATCTCATGACCTTTTAGGATTATTTTTATTACCAGTGCATATACATTATGTTGAAACAGAAAACTAAAAGTGGACTTCTTAAGTTTATTTTTAGGACATAGAGATTGTGGATTACTTTGTTATTGAATAAGATCAATAACGAGTACATTTAAAAACAAGGTATCAACACCACACTGGAAATCCTAGCAAGAATAAGATGGAAGAAAAGGAAATAAAATGCATACCAATTGGAAAGGAAGGAATAAAATGGTCCTTATTTGCAGATTATATGATTATTTATGTGTTTTTTTAAATCAGTATTTTGTAGTTATCTGCACAGTAGATTCATACTTAGGTATGAATTGCAAAGTTAAATGGACTTTGAAATATAGAAATTACATGTGCTTTGAGGTCTAAAAAATGTCATTGAAAATGTAGTTTGAGGTCATAAAATCTCATAGACACTACAAAAACCTTTGGAACTAATAAGTGAATTTAGCAAGGTCACAGAATAAAGATAAACAAAAAAGGTCAATTTTTTTCTTATATGTTGGCAGGGAACAATTAGGATATGAACTTTAAAAACCAGTAACCATTAAATATAGCATCCCATACCCAAAATGAAATACTTAGGTATGAATCTACTGTGCAGATAACTACAAAATACTGATCTTAAAAAACCACAGAATATGTAAATAAAAGGAGAGATATTCCATGTGCATGAAATTTGAAGACTCAGTGTTGTTAAGGTGTCAATTCTCCCCCAATTTTCCAATTTCCTTTATAGATAAATGTAATCCCAGTCAAAATCCCAGCAAGCTATTTTAATAGTATCAAGAACTTTTATTCTAAAATTTATACAGAAAGGCAAAGAACTAAAATAACCAACACAATTCTGAAAAGAGGAACAAGTATTCAGATTACCTAAAATTACAAAGTAAACAGTGTTTTTACATGAAAAACATATAATACAATAAAGTTAATTCAAGGACAACTAACATTATTTGGGTGACAGGTAAATCAAGCTGTTCTATATACTTTCCACAATATCAAAAGTTAAAACAAGATGTAAGATATCCATTTCCACAAAATATTTTAGTGGTTATATTTTATGACTGCAAACTACATTTTCAGTAACATTTTTTTAGACCTCAAAGCACACACCAAAGTAATTTCCGTATTTCAAAGTCCATTTAACTTTGCAATTGAGGAGCTTCCATGTAACTTTCTATTGGAAATGACTAACCTGTGCAGTATTGACATGGTAAATGGCAAATGCCAAGAAAATAATCTCACAGAACTCTATAAATGCTTTCCAAGTGAAAAAATGTGTTTAATTTAACTTCGTAACTCATGGACTGCTATCAGTAGTTTCAACACCTATCTGTATGGGAAAAAAATATTTTTAAAAATGAACTATGTAAAATCTCTATTTGCAATGGATTTTGGTGATAGGGAACACTAATTGAAACAAAATTAAGTAAAATATTATCCTAAAATATAATTCCATTTTTACCATTAGTAAATCTGAATAAAAAAAATGTACTCAATTATTATTGTATTTTTAATGTGTCAGTAAAAATGTGGAAGCTTATTTTCTTCCTTGTTTATAAGTACCTATGTAATAGCTTCAACTTTTCCTCTTGGCACCTCAAAGCCAAGGTATTTACTATCTGATCTTTTACAGAAAAAGCTTACCAACCTTTGCCCTCCTAACTAGAGCTGTTACTACCCTGCAAGGACCAGAAGAGAATATAATTTTGCTTTCTGGATGAGAGTTAAGTTGGTATAGAATGGGTTTCTTTCCTCAGTGCCATACATTCTAATATCAAAATCAAAATTTGGACTATATTTTCCCATAAAATAACTGGGATTAGTTTGTATTAAATAGATGCATTACTACCTATAGTTCCAATTCATTAAACAGCAAATGTGCTTTGATGGACCTGAGTACCTAAACAGCATTTTAAGTAGATTGCCCAAGAAAATGAATATTAAGTTCCTAAAAAGCGACCAGTCATACTTTTAGACAGAACTCTGTTGCAATTCAAAAACTACCTGTAATATTTATGTTTGCTTTAAATAAGACAACATCATGGAACATTTACACTAGTCCAGTTTCTAATTCCAGTGAGGTCTTCTAATTTAGCTAGCTTTTATAGTCAAAAGCATCTTTTTCCAAATCACATTAATGACTGGATACTCAGATCAGCAAATAAAATTGTTAAATATAAATCAGTTAATGTTGGTAAAATATGCTGAGAATTAAGAGCATGATGTTATGTCATGTATATTATTATCTCCATGAAATAATGCTGCTTTTCATTCTGGTAGCCAGATTGACTCCCAGGCAGAAAACCACCTCAATCCCTTAAGGTGGGTAATTACACACTGAAACCCACCTGAGTCTCATTAATGAGTAGGCAAAGGCAATAAACAGATCCCGCAACATTCTTATTAGGCTAATACAACTGCACTTGGGATAAAAAATAATTCCACATTGAGTAAACCTGATAATCAAGAGTCTTAAGTTAAGCAAAGTGCTAGGTTGGGTGTACGGAAAAAAAAACATGAAAGCAAAAGCAGGAAAATAAGCATACATGTAATAAAAATGATTAATCAAACCATCCACGTGTCTAATTATTTCATAAATTTTCCTTATTTCTTATAGATAGAGGTCAGTATCTGTTTTTAAAACCTTTTTCCCATTTTATAATCACTTGCTTATTCAGTTGACAAATATTTCTTTTATTAAGTTCTAGGTAAGTTGTTAAGAAATATAACTATATCCTCAGTATCCAATAGGGGAAACAGGTAATAAATGTCTAATTATGGAGACATATAAATGGATGGCAATTCATTCCCTACATTGAAGAATGTGTCATTCTTATATCATTTGTGATCCACAACAACTGTAGATGAGAAAGAATTATTTTCTTCATTTTACGCCTGAGAAAATTGGTACTCAAGTTAAATGACTTGTGATGGGTTCTACATAAACGCACATTTTTGATTCATGGTCTAGAACTTTTTACACTACATCAAATCTACCTTACTCTTTTTCATAATACTGATTTTGAATAGCCTACTGTCTCTTCAATATCACCACTTGAATAACAACTTTATCAAAATTTCCTCACTATTTGAAGAATAATACAGTTTCCTGATGTTAGCACCTCCATAGAACATTTGAATTCCTCTTCATTTACTTTCTCCTCAGATCAAATGTAGCAAATGCTACTACTTTTATTATTACCTTATATTTATCTTCTTCTCTATATCTTTGAAGAATTACTCCTCCACATTTGTACTATTAACTTTTCTACTGTTTTATGACACTCTCTTTTACTACAATTCAGCTCAAAAGATTGTGGACTAAACACATTTTCCCCTGACAGTCATCACTGTTATAGTGGAAAAAACATTAGCCAAGGAATAAAATACTTGATCTTCAACAATTATGAGTCTCTCTTTTTGTTAGATCTCCGAATTCTTACGATTTAAAGAAGTAGCAATGATTGTAGACAGGTTTGGAGCCATCACACAAATTTTTAATAGTGACACTTTAGGAAAGAGTACTAATAAAAAAATAATGTCTAATATTTAATAAGTGTGTACTGTGTGCCAGCCATTGTCAATCATTTTATGCATATTACCACTCATAATCCTCACTAAACCCCTTTTAGGTAGATATTCACACTCTCAGTGTACAGAAGTAACCCCAAATTATGGTGGTTAATAGCATGGATCCCATAGTCAGACTATAGGGGTGTGAATCCTACTTCCATCACCTTTCTAGCTTTTGTCTATGAAAATCTGATTTTAATCCTTTTGAACTTTTGCCAGATATTCTTCCAAAAGAGGTAAATATGTGTGTGTATGTGTATTTCTTTATGTGCATATGCAAACACATGAGAGCATATGTGCTTACAAGTGGACATGTATATGTGTCTGTGAGTGGTATATGTTTTATGTGCATGTGCGTATGTTTATGTGTGATTATATGAGTACTCAGGAATGAATGTCACCCTCCTCCCACAAAGTATATGTACCGATGATGACTTGTGTGCTGATAATTTAGAAATGCCAATGCATTAGCTATATTGTGGCTTCAGAATCTAGTTCAAAATATGTATCATACAAATGCACTGCATTTTGAAACGGATGAGGTAACAAGTGGAGTTCACAGGTTTTAATATTTCCACCTCCAGACTCTGTCACTTTCCATGTACACTATGATATTTAGCTGTTTATAGATGCTTTGTTATTTTATCATTTTACTGTCTTGGATAGTTTTTGGCTGATTTTCTTATGTTCAGGTGTATAACAATTTTATTTCCAGAAAGCCTTTTCTATTTTTTAAACTTTCCTATATTTGTATCTTATTTTCCTTTTTGAATAGCTATGGCTCAGTATGTTTTGATATGTTACTAAGTAAGAGTTTGTAGAAAGTACATTTTTATCTTATTCCTGAGGAATAACCATGTCGCTCCATTAAGTATAATGTTAGCTCTGGGTTTTAAATATGTACTCTTTTTCATGCTAAGAAAGAGATACTCCAAACATAATTTTCAGTGTTTTAATCAAGAATAGTTGTAGAATTGTAGCATTTCTTATCATCATCTATTGAGATAATTATATGATATTTTACTATTTTTGCTAATGTGATGAATTGTATTAATAATCTCTCTATATTATACCTGAATTTCTTGGCTGTGCTAAATCCTACTCAGTCATAATGGAAATACATGTTTTAATTTTATTTTACTCTGTGATGAGCTAAAATGTTATTTATAACTTCAGTATCTCTATTTACAAGTGAAGTTACTTGCCACTTTCTTTCTTTTAGTCTTGTGATTTAATGTTTGTATTCTAAATGTGACAAAGTAAAGTTATGTATCCTTTTTATGCATTAGAGTCATTTTCTATAAATGACAATGTTCTTAATAAAGGGATCATTTTTCCTTTGGAAAATAACAATTCTTCAGTAAATCTACTTGAGCCAGAACTAAAGCAGAAAAATCTAGTACAGTTTCTCAAATGTGGTCTGAAGGGCCACCTTCTTTAAAACCATTTGAGAAGAATTTTTAAAATGTCCAATCCAAACTTACTGACTGGTTCCCTTTATTACTTTTGTGGGCCTATACACTTATGCCTTTATGGGCCCTTTCTCTACAGGAAAATATTTAAAATAGTATGTTACATATGTGTTAGTATGAAGACAAGTATATTAATATTATGTATTTTAAATTTTTTCTTTGACCTAAAAGTTTAGGTATTTTTTCGACTGATTAAAAAAAAACATTTCATAGACCCCTTGAAGTATGTAGGCTCTAGGCCCTGTGCTTACTGTGGTTGATAAGTACATTGGCCCTGCATACTGATTCAGACTTTTCAGGAGTAGGAGCCAGAAATGTGCATTTGAAAAAGTAGCTTTGGTGGTTCATGTGCCCAGTGGTCTAGGGGCTAAGAGAACTAGGTTCACTGAGGGCCATTCCAACCTTGGCCACTGACTGATAAGTTACAGTAGCAAGAAAGTAGTCTCTTAATTTCTTCAGCTTTTAATGGTTCTGTCCATAATATCTCTAAATTCCTCTTGCCACCATTATTTATGAGGAAGTAGTTTACTGAGAACTGAAGACTTCCTTATCTTTTTATGTTTCCCATCATGCAATAACTAGATAAATGGATGCATCAAAACTGTGCCAAGGAGTATGTATATGAGGCACTAGGTGTATCAGTCACTGAGTGAGGTATTGGTTCCCAACCCTTTGAGCTTTCACTATAGCAGAAAATAGACAGTGAGTAAATACAGTTGTGAGGATATGAAAATAAGAAAGTATGGGTTGATAAGGAGCCTTAACCAAATCTGGGAAGCTAGACAAAGTCTGTTTGAGAATAATTAAGACTTAGCAGATCAAGAATGCTGTTATGGTTATAGATGGAGGTAATATTATACTTGAATGCAATAAGGCAAGGGAGTATGGTGCATTCAAAGATTTAAAAGAAGAGCAGGATGGTAGGAACAGAAACGTAAAGGGAAAGAATAGCATTTCATGTGGATGAAGTTCATTTTCCATTGTTTGTTTTATTTCATTCCAAAAAGAATCAAGAAGACTTGTTTATTCATATTGTACACAAACCTGTTTACTTAAGTGATATTTATTTAGAGCTTATCATATTACACACACTGCTGTAATATATGTCCTAATGGACCTGGCAACCTATGAATGAGACAGACATTAAACAAATAATTGACAAATAATTATATAATTGAGCTTTATTAATTGCTGTAGAAGAAAAACATAATGTATTATAAGAACACATAAGAAAAGAAGCTTACTGAGTCCACTTGAAGGCTGAAACCTGAAAGACTAGTAGAAATGAGTATGGAGACTGGGTGCTAGAGGAAGGTTGTGAAAAGGGCCCTCTAGGAAAAAGAATTACATGTGCTAAAAATTTGAAGTACAAAGAGATTTGCAAGGTCTGGTTGTATTTTTTAATTTTCAGTAATTCTGCCTTTTCACATTAATATATAACTAAGACATTTTGTATTGTGGGATAACATCTGATCAGCAATCATAGAATTAGTCTTGATGATGCAAATAATTAGCTATTCAATTAAATCTGTCAATCTATAAACTGTGTATATTAGACTAGGTACTTCAAAGACTGTAATAAATTTAGCTATTATAAAGCACTTTCTACGTGCCACTGTATTAAATTATTTCATTTAGATATCATAAAATATGCTGCAATTTTTATTCTATATTCTCATAAAATAAACTGCCTTTTCTTTTAAAGCCATCTCCAAAGATAAAAGAATAAGTTTTATCACATGTACAAATAAGGAAACTAATTCATGTAGAGCAAGTTTATTCAGCTAGTATGTCAACTTCCAATAGGATGATGATTTTTTTATTGTAATCTGCCTTCTGTCTTAATAAAGTATATAATTGCTGCTCTTATTCTAATAAAGTTTTGCTAGGTCAGGTCAACCACATATGGTATAATATATAACTATAATAATGTCATAGTTGCATATGAACAATATAAATTTGTTGTATGTTCTCATTGTAAATGCCAAGAATACAATGTTTATAAAAGGAACAATAGAAAATCATAAGACCAAGTATGTGATGGGTAGCTCTCTAGAATGTGTTAGGCAGTACCTTTTCTTATAAAAACTTAAGCTTCAATATATCATAGGTTCTATTTTTGTCCCCCCAAAAATGTTGCTATGAAAACTCAGAACTAAGTTACTTAGATTCTCAAAGCTTTAAATTTTGTAAAATGTCATAACATCTACCTCCTGGGACATTTGAGAGGATTCTCAGAAAATTTAATTATGTTTTTAAGTTATATGTGTTGAAATAAATTTGAAGTCAAAATTATAAGTGGAATCATGAACAAAATCTGATCTGTTTTTTGGGGACAAAATTTGGAATCATTTTTCACAATCATAAAACAAGAAATGAAAATTATGAATCTCATTCAGGACTAAAGTATAATTAGGCTGGATCCACGCTCAGATGTTTGAAGGTAATGAAATGGTTAGGAGGAATCATTTATTTATCTTTGAGCTAAATTCCCTTTAATGGGATAATAAAGACAACTGCAGATATTCATGCACATAATCCCAAGTTTTGGACCACTTCAGCATGTGTATGTATCACAGAACAGTCATTCAGGATCTTAAGAAACAACAGGCACATTATTTATTTTTCAGAAAAATAGAGAGATGCACATAAATTATTAAAAATGTAAAACATTTAATTACTCTGATGTTTATGTACTGTCTTTTTATTGGCACTTCTTTAAATAAGGAGTGTGAGTGGTGATGGTTATAAAGCAAATGTAATAATCACCACTGAAAATTTTGTTCTGCCCTGTGGGATTTGAGGGTGTTTGAAAGAAATGAAAGCAAATCCACACATAGGAACTCAGCAGAATAATCTTTATCCCCCTGCCACAGTATGTATGACATATGTATAGGAGATGAACATGGTGTATATGATTTGGATCTAAAATGCTTCCCTACTATTCATAAGCATTTTTAAAAACCTTTTTCCTATTAAAGATTATAGAAATTAGTAAGTCATTATTTCTTAAATTACAGACTTTTATTCACTTATTCTATTTTTTCCCACAAGAATATAGACAGAAGTTGTCAAAATTACTCTTTTTAAAGGCATTTTTGTTCTTTTTCATTCCCTATTCATATGTTATGCAAAATTCTGATCTTACCATCATTTCCTGTTGCTGTTCATGTAAATACTCTTGTGGTCAAATTTCCTTAGTTCAGCCATAAAACCCTGAATGACTTTTATTTAGCACTTAATTGCACCTTACAACTCTATTTTGGCCATTTTTTCTTGCAAACTATGTGCTTCATGAGGGCAGGGACAGTACCTAGAATAGTATCTGGTATTAGCAATAAATACTGTTATTTTGAACCAAAATAAGTATTTCTTCAATTAG
Organism: Manis javanica; assembly: GCF_040802235.1. Taxonomy (NCBI): domain Eukaryota; kingdom Metazoa; phylum Chordata; class Mammalia; order Pholidota; family Manidae; genus Manis; species Manis javanica. Next base: position 69,050,253 of record NC_133163.1, read on the forward strand.
TGAATCAATCAAATATTAACTTACCTCTTGATTATAACAAGCATAGATAACATATATCAAGAGACCAGAAGGTACAAGACACATTCACTTAGTACTCCAGTTTGTGAGATAGGTACCACTACCACAAATGTACAGAGACAAAAAGAGAAGCAGGAACACCTTAAGAAACATTCTCAAGGCCAAACAGCTAGTAAATGAGAGCCAAGAAATGAAGCCACCCTGCCTTACCCCACTTAATCACTGCCCTGGGCTATATTTTAAGATAACTGTCTCACCCAGGCCTTATCTACACAGATAAAACAAACTGTTGAATGGAGGTAAAACTGAATCATTTCATTGAAATCCTTTCATTCTGGGGAAAGGAGACATGTAAATACCTTGACATATGAGTTTATTTACATGTACCCAAAACAGCAATAGTTAGAATGTTCTTAAATGTTACAAGAGTGATAGTTGGAGAGAGAAACAAGCCCTAGGAACATTTAAAAATTAGGAAATGTAATACCTGAAATCAAAGCTCCTGAGAATAGTACCATTATGTCATCAATTTATAATGTGTGTTTAGCATAATATCACAAAGAGTAACATCAGTTTTGATAACCTGTAAATACCTCACTTCTAAGGATCATGAGAAGTATAAAAGATTTTTGTTACATCAATGTAAAAATAATCCAAGTTGCTAGAAATCATCCGATTGGAAAAATAATGATTTGTTTTTGTCACAGCAAGGGTATAGTCAGTGAATTTTATTTTAATATCTTAATCAATGACATATAAGTGACTCTGTGGAATAATTGCAATGCTCATACTCACTAGTAAATACAAGAGTAAATTTGCAGAAATCAGTTCTTTTTGACTTATCTAAGATTAAAATTGTTTCACCATTCATTTTTTTTTGTATCATTAATCTACAATTACATGAAAGACATTATGTTTACTAGGCTCCCCCCTTCACCAAGACCCCCCACATGCCCCTTCACAGTCACTGTCCATCAGCGTAGTAAGATGCTGTAAAATCACTACTTGTCTTCTCTGTGTTGCACAGCCATCCCCGTGCCCCCCCAACACTATACATGCTAATCATAAGGCCCCCTTTCTTTTGTCCCACCCTTATCCCTCCTTTCCCACCCATCCTCCCCAGTCCTTTCCCTTTGGCAACTGTTAGTCCATTCTTGGGTTCTGTGATTCTGCTGCTGTTTGGCTCCTTCAGTTTTCCTTTGTTCTTATACTCCACATATGAGTGAAATCATTTGATACTTGTCTTTCTCTGCCTGGCTTATTTCACTGAGCATAATACCCTCTAGCTCCATCCATGCTGTTGCAAATGGTAGGATCTGTTTTTTTCCTATAGCTGAGTAATATTCCATTGTGCATATGTACCATATCTTCTTTATCCATTCATCTACTGATGGACATTTAGGTTGCTTCCATATCTTGGCTATTGTAAATAGTGCAGCGATAAACATAGGGGTGCACCTGTCTTTTTCAAACTGGAGTGCTGCATTCTTAGGGTAAATTCCTAGAAGTGGAATTCCTGGGTCAAATGGTATTTCTATTTTGAGCATTTTGAGGAACCTCCATACTGCTTTCCACAATGGTTGAACTAATTTACATTCCCACCAGCAGTGTAGGAGGGTTCCCCTTTCTCCACAACCTCACCAACATTTGTTGTTGTTTGTCTTTTGGATGGTAGCCATCCTTACTGGTGTGAGGTGATATCTCATTGTGGTTTTAAATTTGCATTTCTATGATGACAAGTGATGTGGAGCATCTTTTCATGTGTCTGTTGGCCATCTGAATTTCTTCTTTAGAGAACTGTCTTTTCAGCTCCTCTGCCCATTTTTTAATTGGATTATTTGCTTTTTGTTTGTTGAGGTGTGTGAGCTCTTTATATATTTTGGATGTCAGCCCTTTATCAGATCTGTCCTTTATGAATATATTTTCCCATACTGTAGGATACCTTTTTGTTCTATTGATGGTGTCCTTTGCTGTACAGAAGCTTTTTAGCTTGATATAGTCCCACTTGTTCATTTTTGCTTCTGTTTCCCTTGCCCGGGGAGATATGTTCAAGAAGAGGTTACTCATGTTTATGTCTAAGAGATTTTTGCCTATGTTTTTTTCTAAGAGTTTTATGCTTTCATGACTTATGTTCAAGTCTTTGATCCATTTCGAATTTACTTTTGTGTATGGGGTTAGACAGTGATCCAGTTTCATTCTCTTACATGTAGCTGTCCAGTTTTACCAGCAACATCTGTTGAAGAGACTGTCATTTCCCCATTGTATGTCCATGGCCCCTTTATCAAATATTAGTTGACCATATATGTTTGGGTTAATGTTTGGAGTCTCTATTCTGTTCCATTGGTCTGTGGCTCTGTTCTTGTGTCAGTGCCAAATTGTCTTGATTACTGTGGCTTTGTAGTAGAGCTTGAAGTTGGGGAGTGAGATCCCCCCCCCCACTTTATTCTTCCTTCTCAGGATTGCCTTAGCTATTCGGGGTCTCTGGTGTTTCCATATGAATTTTTGAACTATTTGTTCCAGTTCATTGAAGAATGCTGTTGGTAGTTTGATAGGGATTGAATTGAATCTGCATATTGCTTTGGGCAGGATGGCCATTTTGACGATATTAATTCTTCCTAGCCAGGAGCATGGGATGAGTTTCCATTTGTTAGTGACCTCTTTAATTTCTCTTAAGAGTGTCTTATAGTTTTCAGGGTATAGGTCTTTCACTTCCTTGGTTAGGTTTATTCCTAGGTATTTTATTCTTTTTGATGCTATTGTGAATGGAATTGTTTTCCTGATTTCTCTTTCTATTAGTTCATTGTTAGTATATAGGAAAGCCACAGATTTCTGTGTGTTAATTTTGTATCCTGCAACTTTGCTGAATTCTGATATTAGTTCTAATAGTTTGGAGTGAAGTCTTTAGGGTTTTTTATGGACAAATTCATGTCATCTACAAATAGTGACAATTTAACTTCTTTACCAATCTGGATTCCTTGGATTTCTTTGTTTTGTCTAATTGCCGTGGCTAGGACCTCCAGTACTATGTTGAATAACAGTGGGGAGAGTGGGCATCCCTGTCTTGTTCCCAATCTCAGAGGAAAAGCTTTCAGCTTCTCTCTGTTCAGTATGATGTTGGCTGTGAGTTTATCATAGATGGCCTTTATTATGTTGAGGTACTTGCCCTGTATACCCATTTTGCTGAGAGTTTTTATCATGAATGGATGTTGAATTTTGTCAAATGCTTTTTCAGCATCTATGGAGATGATCATGTGGTTTTTGTCTTTCTTTTTGTTGATGTGGTGGATGATGTTGATGGATTTTTGAATGTTGTACCATCCTTGCATCCCTGGGATGAATCCTACTTGGTCATGATGTATGATCCTTTTGATGTATTTTTGAATTCGGTTTGCTAATATTTTGCTGAGAATTTTTCATCTACATTCATCAGGGATATTGGTCTGTAGTTTTCTTTTTTGGTGGGGTCTTTGCCTGGTTTTGGTATTAGGGTGATGTTGGCTTCATAGAATGCATTTGGGAGTATTCCCTCCTCTTCTATTTTTTGGAAAACTTTAAGGAGAATAGGTATTATGTCTTCTCTGTATGTCTGATAAAATTCTGAGGTAAATCCATCTGGTCCAGGGGTTTTGTTCTTGGGTAGTTTTTTGATCACCACTTCAATTTCATTGCTGGTAATTGGTCTGTTTAGATTTTCTGTTTCTTTCTGGGTCAGTCTTGGAAGGTTGTATTTTTGTAGGAAGTTGTTCATTTCTCCTAGGTTTTCCAGCTTGTTAGCATATAGGTTTTCATAGTATTCTCTAATAATTCTTTGTATTTCTATGGGGTCTGTCATGATTTTTGCTTTCTCATTTCTGATTGTGTTGATGTGTGTTGATTCTCTTTTTCTCTTAATAAGGCTGGCTAGAGGCTTATCTATTTTGTTTATTCTCTTGAAGAACCAGCTCTTAGTTTCATTGATTTTTTCTATTGTTTTATTCTTTTCAATTTTATTTATTTCTTCTCTGATCTTTATTATGTCCCTCCGTCTGCTGACCTTAGGCCTCATTTGTTCTTCTTTTTCCAATTTCGATAATTGTGACATTAGACTATTCATTTGGGATTTTTCTTCCTTCTTTAAATATGCCTGGATTGCTATATACTTTCCTCTTAAGACTGCTTTCGCTGCGTCCCAGAGTAGTTGGGGCTTTGTGTTGTTGTTGTCATTTGTTTCCATATATTGCTGGATCTCCATTTTAATTCGGTCGTTGATTCATTGATTATTTAGGAGCATGTTGTTAAGCCTCCATGTGTTTGTACACCTTTTTACTTGCTTTGTGCAATTTATTTCTAGTTTTATACCTTTGTGCTCTGAGAAGTTGGTTGGTAGGATTTCAGTCTTTTGGAATTTACTGAGGTTGTTTTTGTGGCCTAGTATGTGGTCTACTCTGGAGAATATTCCATGTGCACTTGAGAAGAATGTGTATCCTGTTGCTTTTGGATGTAGAGTTTTATAGATGTCTATTAGGTCCATCTGTTCTAGTGTGCTGTTCAGTGTCTCTGTGTCCTTACTTATTTTCTGTCTGGTGGATCTGTCCTTTGGAGTGAGTGGTGTGTTGAAGTCTCCCAAAATGAATGCATTGCATTCTATTTCCTCCTTTAATTCTGTTAGTATTTGTTTCACATATGTTGGTGCTCCTGTATTGGGTGCATATATATTTATAATGGTTATATCCTCTTGTTGGACTGAGCCCTTTATCATTATGTAATGTCCTTCTTTATCTCTTGTTACTTTCTTTGTTTTGAAGTCTATTTTGTCTGATACTAGTATTGCAACACCTGCTATTTTCTCCCTGTTGTTTGCATGAAATATCTTTTTCCCTCCCTTGACTTTTAATCTGTGCATGTCTTTGAGTTTGAGTTGAGTCTCTTGTAATCAGCATATAGATGGGTTTTGCTTTTTTATCCATTCTATTACTCTGTGTCTTTTGATTGGTGCATTCAGTCCATTTACATTTATGGTGATTATTGAAAGATATGTACTTATTGCCATTGTAGGCTTTAAGATTGTGGTTACCAAAGGTTCAAGGTTACCTTCTTTACTATCTTACTGTCTAACTTAACTCGCTTATTGAGCTATTATAAACACTGTCTGATGATTCTTTATTTCTCTCCCTTCTTATTCCTCCTCCTCCATTCTTCATATGTTAGGTGTTTTGTTCTGTGCTCTTTTTAGGAGTGCTCCCATCTAGAGCAGTCCCTCTAAAATACCCTCTAAAGGTGGTTTGTGGGAGGCAAATTCCCTCAACTTTTGCTTGTCTGGGAATTGTTTAATCCCTCCTTCATATTTAAATGATAATCGTGCTGGATACAGTGTCCTTGGTTCAAGGCCCTTCTGTTTCATTGCATTAAATATATCATGCCATTCTCTTCTGGCCTGTAAGGTTTCTGTTGAGAAGTCTGATGATAGCCTAATGGGTTTTCCTTTGTAGGTGACCTTTTTTTTTCTCTCTGGCTGCCTTTAATACTCTGTCCTTGACTTTAATCTTTACCATTTTAACTATTATGTGTCTTGCTTGGTATTGCCCTCTTTGGGTCCTTGTCATGGGAATTCTGTGTGTTTCTGTGGCCATTTCCTCCCCTAGTTTGGGGAAGTTTTCAGCAATTATTTCTTCAAAGACACTTTCTATCCCTTTTTATCTCTCTCTTCTTCTTCTGATACTCCTATGATGTGAATATTGTTCCTTTTGGATTAGTCACACAGTTCTCTTAATATTCTTTCATTCCTGGAGATCCTTTTATCTCTCTCTGCATCAGCTTCTCTGCGTTCCTGTTCTCTGTTTTCTAGTCCATTAATGGTCTCTTGCATCTCATCCATTCTGCTTTGAAGTCCTTCCAGAGATTGTTTTATTTCTGTATTCTCTCTCCTTAGTTCTTGCATATTTCTCTGACTTTTGTTTTGAATTCTTTATCAGGAAGATTGGTTAAATCTACCTCCCCAGATTCCTTCTCAGGAGAGGATGGGGAAGGTGTCTGGGTTAGCCTGGTGTGGATAAATTTTTTTTGCCTTTTCATGTTGATAGGTGCAGTGTTATGCTATTGACTCATCTGACAGCTGGGAGAGCCAAGACCTTTTCCACTTGCTCCTGGCCTTTCTTTACTGGGACAATGGCAACCCCTATCAGCTTGTGTTGGGCAATTGCGTGTAGACTGGGTCTGTTTCTTGCCCAGCCACTATGGAGGAAACTCCCTTGCTGTGAGCGTGGCCAGCCTCAGGCTGCTTTCTGCTATGGCGGGACACCGGAGTGGGAACAGATAGGGGGCTGTTTATCACTGTGAGGGGTCTCAGAGCTGCTGCCCAGGAGTTTAGGGTGCCCGGAGTTCCTCAGGATTTCCAGCTGCTGGACTGAGTGTCCCGGGATGCTTCTGTCCAACTGTGAGGTCCCTGTCCCTTTAAGACTTTCAAAAAGCACTTGCTTTTCTTTGTCCCAGGGGCGCCAGCTGCAGGGACCTGCTCACAGTTCTTACTGTCCTGTTTCCCTAGTATCCAGCACCCCACACCTGGGTGCGGATCGCTAGGGCTGGCTATTTAGCAGTCCTGGGCTCCCTCTCCCTCCCCACTCCAACTCCTCTCCTCCAGCTCCCGGCACTCGGGTCCCGCGGGGCCGCGGCTTGTGTCTTACCCCCTTCACCAGGCACTGGGTTCTCATGGGTATGGATGTGGTCTGGCTGTTGTCCTGTATCTTCTGGTCTCTCTTTTAGGGATAGTTGTATTTGTTGTATTTTCAAAAATATATATGTTTTTGGGAGGAGATTCCCACTGTCCTACTCATGCCGCCATCTTCACCATTCATTCTTAATACATACCAGGTTATTTGGCATTTTTTCTCACAGAGCCTATAGGAATTTGCAAGGTACCTTCTGTAGAACACGTACCTTCTTTAGAACATTGTATTAAAAAATACAATTATGCAAGCATCTTCACACACTTTGTTTGAAGATGTGTATTTCTGTCAGCATGACACTTTAATATTCATGCCCTGAAGATTTATTACTATACCTGTTTCAACCAGAAATGCATTATCTTTTCATTTCTGTAGATCCTTTCTTATCTCATCATTTTCTTTCAAGCCCATAATAAATTTTGATTATTGTTCTCTAATAGGCATTTTCCCATTGCCTCATTGATACTGTAGCTGTACTGGCAACTTCACATTTCTTAAGCATTTATTGACTTAAAGGTATCAGTCACCAAAACTCTTTGTATTTTTTAATTAAAGCTTGTGATACTGCACTCACCTGGAAAATAGTGTCTCCTTCCATAGGTGTTCTGGACAGAGTGAAGATGCAGTCCATACCTTTCTAGTCAGTGTTAATCAGTTAGTCAAGAATATATTTGGGGAATTTTTTCTTTAACTTGAAAAATTGAATAACACAGTCAATTAACTGCATATTTATACCCAAGATTTTTTAATGTGGGGAAAGAAGGGTAAAAGGTGTTGGTGTACTTTTGACAGTATTCTCAGTGGTAAAAGGGTAAAGCATGAAGTCAGAGCACCATATTTAGAGGAGTATGTAGAAAATGGGCATTGAGTGGAAAGGGAGAGGGAAAACAAATTCAGTTGTTCTAATATAAATAGTAAGAAGTTCATGTGTAGCCAACTGAGTATTTATTTATTCTACATATATTTATATTAAATGTCTATATAGGAGATGAGAAGCACTATGCCAGATGCTTTGGAGGGACATAAGCTTAGTTAAGAAAATTCTTTTTCTAAACTCTGAATCACTGGTCCAGGGGCTGAGCTCTGAATACAAATAGCTAAAATGTCAGTAGAATTCAGAAGTGAATCTGATGAGCCTCTCTACACATAAACCTTGAAATTGGCCCATTTTGTGTAGGTCACAAACAAGAGCAAAGAAACTTTGAGAGGTCAAAGGGAGGGTGTATCCCGTCCAGCTCAGGAAGAATTCAAGGTGGGAGCTTACCCTTGAGCTCACCCACAAAGAGCCAGGAGAACTAAAGTGTAGAAGACACAGGAGCACATGGGAAGTAAAGAACAAGACTTGTTAAGGAAAGACAAAATCGTTAAATTTAATTAAGAATACCTAAATACATGAAGGCATTAGTTACTATGAAATGTGAATAGCATTCAAGCTATAGGCAGCTAATGGAAGGCCTTAAATGCTTTAATAAAGATTTTTAAGCAGATATGTAATACATTTAGCAAGTAGCTGGAGATACTCATCCACCATGTATACCTGGAGGTACTGATTTTCAGATTACACACACAGAAATGATAGACATACATAGAAATAATATATAGAGAACATACACAGAAAAGGAAGAAAGTGAAAGAGAAGAGATGGGCTGAGAACAGATTGATGGTAAATACCTACCTTAAAGGACATTAACAGAAAAGGATACAAAAAAGAAGACATAAAAATAATTTTCAGAGGGGTTGAAGGAGATGGTATCAGACAGCCAAGGAAAAACACAGCATGGAGAAAGACATGTTGGCAAAGGGTTAAATACTCCAGAGAGCTCATTAATCACTTTCAGGAAAGCTGAGTCTAAAGAATGGTGCGAAAAGAAAGATAATTTTGTGTAGAAAAGAGAAAGCTACAAATGAAAAGTAGTCTCATTACCATTTTCATAGTGAGAAAAGAAGGAAAATAGAAGAAATGGTATTTTTAAGATTGATCATTCCTTAGTCTCTTTGTAGACACAGGAGATGATCAGATGGAGAGAGATTGGTGATATAATCAAAGGTAATCATTCACAGGAAGATAAGGGAGATACAGCAAGAGCACAGATGTTCAAGCTCATAAAAGAGAAGGAAGGCCATTTCTTTTGAGAAAGAATGTGAAGTAGGAATCATAGTTAAGTACATACATATATCTTAATAAATATAGCATAGAAGGCAGTATATGCTTTGATTTTAAAAATAGGTGATGAGATGCTTTGTTATCTGTATAATGAGAATAAATATTAAATTTGGGATTTTTAAGGCAATGCAAATTTCTGAACTCACTGTGGTGGAAAATTTAGTGGGGAATTAGAAGCTCTGAATAATAAAAATATAATTGTTCTGATGTAGATCAAGATGAAATTAGCTAATAAGCATTTATAGTGGACTTTATATAAATAGTTAATAATATTCTTAAATACAACTATCCAGCTTGAGCACAGAGTATAACACAGGGAAGGTGGAGATTATTTGAGATAAAGTTGGTAATAATACTAGGTATGGAGATACAAAGTAGATCAAACAGATAATAGATTCAATAAGGTTAAGAGTTTTGTTGAATAGCTGATTATGATAAAGATTCCAGTTAAGCAAAAATAGAGCAATAGATTATAAAATGGAGAGGCTAAAGATCATAGTGAGGAATAAGGTAGGTTCCTCAAAAGGGAAAGAAATGAAGAAGTTGGGGTAACAAGTATTAAAATAGAAAATATGAATCCATATCTCCTGTGTACCGCTTATTTAAAAATAAGTGAAGGGTCAAATTAGTGTGATAAAAAATTAATCACATTAAATTGAAAAATTAAAAAACCACTTAATGACATACAATGTCCCTGATGATGGAACTGACTGGGGTGTAGTCATTTAAAGGATGTATAAAATCAGGGCTGACTCATCTCCTTTCAGGTACAAAGTATCCTTAGAAAATGGTTAAGTTACCATGTATGTATCAGTTCATTGTTTGGATGAATGATTATGTGAAAGTTTGACTGCAAGTAGATATCCTCAGGTATCACAACAGAGACCATGTAAAAATAAAGAGATTATTCAATTTAGAATTTATTCCTAAACCAAAGCCCATTTAAGGGAGTATAAAATTGCCTTCAGTGCTTCCTTCCTTTATCAAAAAAATAGCCTGGTAACTGAATCTCAGGTTAGGTCCTTGTATTCCTGGGGGAGGAAAGAGAAGCAAAATTGTCCTGCAAGAAAAATAGAAAAAGTTGTTGTTCTGTGCTTGAAATAATAGATACAGCCTTGTAATTTTGTAATAGTGCATTGCATGGAAACATTTTGTTTTATAATGTTTTTATTTCAACTATATGGGAAAACAGTGGCATTTTGGAAAGGGTGTCAAAGCAATGAAAGCTTCTTCTGGAAATTGCCTGACAAAGTGAAACATTTTAATGATGTCAACTTCTTCCTAAGCAGAACCCAGTCATTGTTAAAACAGAGACAATTTATCCTTTAATTTGGTAATAGTCTGGTCCATTTAAAACTATATTCTTTCATAATTCTAATAATAAAAGGTAGTTTGCTAAATTAATATTACTTACAAGAATATCTTTTTTTCTATTGCATTTTTATAGCAAAGAACATTTAACACAGTTATCTTTGGTGAATTATACAAAATTAGTATTTTACCATTCCAGAAGTCAGACACATTTTGGTCTCCATTCAAGATACTTGAGAGCAGCATGAAATTAAATTCTTAGTAATATAAGACTACTTCAAAATGGTGGGGAATCCAGAAAAAAAAGATAGGCTTGAACAAATTGCATGAAATAACAGCTTAGAACAAATTACATAAAATAATTTAATAAACAACCAGCATGATATTTTGGTGATGTAATCTTAGAAAAAGTAATTTTGGTAGGGAAAAGATGCACACTGCAAAGCTTAGGTCTAGTAAACTTACTAAGAATTTAGATTCAAAATTTCACTTTTGAAAATTAGATTCTATCTCTAACATCGAGCAGATGAATACGTAGATACACAAACAAAACATTAAGCAGAAGAACATAAAAGTTAATAAGAATTAGCTCTCAAAATCAAGAATCTAGATTCATTTATTAACATAATAGGTATTTGTTTAGAATCTGATATACATTAGACACCATGATGGCCTGGAAGCTACAGTGTTCAGTGATCCAGGAATTCTACCTTTCACTTGTTCATAGTTTAGTAAGGGAGAAAGACAAAGAAAAAAATAAGTATAATTCAAATATCTGTTTAGATTCCTGTTTATTTTTGTTTATTATAGTTGTATTGTATATGAAAAATATACTGTGAAAGTTAAGTACTAGATATACATGAAACAACACAGTGTAGAAATTACATCCATAGGCTTTAACCACTAACAGTCTGGGCTCGACTCCCAGTTCCATTCATTGGTAACCAGTTGTGAGTTACTTTATGTTTTGTATCCTTAAAATAGCATAACAGTATCTACCTCACAGAGTTGTAAAGAGGACTAAATGAGATAATGCATTCAACATGTACTTTGGGCATTTAATAATCATTTGATAAATGTTGGTTAAATAAAGGCCATTATTTAAAGTAGAGATAGGAGTAGAGATGGAATTCTTACAGTATAAATGTTGAAGAGGAGTTTGCCAAGCAAATTATGGAGGTGTTACTATGCAAGAAAGAGATGTTAAAAAAATATGACAAATATGGTGACATTTTTCATAGAACCTTTCTATCAAGCTTTAAAAACCTCCCACTCCTTTCTCAATAGTTTCTTTTAAAGATACCTCAATTATTCCCTTGGTCATAAATGCCATTTAACTGTTGATTATTTTTCAAATTTATATATCAAACACAAATCTCTCTTTTGAACTCTAGAGTCAAGTATGTAACTTTTCACCACCCAGATCATTAACTGGCATCATTATCTACCCAGTAACTCAAGCCAGAGACCTGGCAATCACCCTTGTTTCCTTTCTCCACTCTCCATGGCCATACATCAGATATACATGGCAAGTCGTCTTGATACCTGATTGTATCTCTAAAATATATCTCCACTGCAACCATCCTCTCTACTGGCCTACTTCAATAATATCACTGTTTTCACTTATTTCCTACCAAGCTTTCCACACAGAGGCCAGTCCTTATCTTTTATAAACATATATTAGATTTTATAATACCCCTGCTTAAAACCTCCTAATGGTCTCATTGTAGCAAAGGAAAAATCACCAATTACCAGGCTAAGGTTCAACAAGATGTGTCCCTTCCTAATTTTCAAACTTACTTCTCTTCCTTACAATGTCCAGGCACATTGGCCATCTAAGTTTTGTGCAACAGGCAAGAACTTTCCTCTCCCAGAGATCCTGTGCTTCAAATTCTTTGCATATAATATTCTAAGCATTTTGTTTATGTAATCTTCACCAGAGTGCTCCTTCTTATTCTAACAGTGTCTATTTAAAATATACCTACTCAGAGTAAACTCAGATACCTTCCTTAGCCATCTTATTTTAAATATATCTACTGCTTCCTACTTATTCTCTCATAACACTCTGTTCTTTTGGTTCACAGTAAGTCCTTAAACTTAATACAATATCTGCTTTTTAAAAAAAAATCACTGAGAGTCTGTGCCAATTAATAACATTAGTAACATATTCATACATTGAACAAATATTTATTTAATGTTTACCCTGTGCTCAGCACAAAGTTACATGATATAATTTATGTTTCAGAGGGATTATTTAAGCAGATATATAGAGATGAATTACAAAAGAGCAAGAGTGGAAGCAGGAGGACTTGCTAGTGCCTAACAGACAGGAAGGTTGCTTTGAGCTGATTGCTGTGGAGATTCATAGAAACAGATGGGTTTAAGCTATGTACTAGTGTAGAACAAACAGGACTTGCTGAAGGAATGAATGTGGAAGAGAAAGTAAAGAACAAAGAATTATTCCAAGATTTTCTACTTGAACAATCTAATTGATGGTAATGTCAAAACAAGGAGTGAAATTGGTTTGAAAGAAAGTATCAAGATTTCTACTTTGTACATGTATAAAAGTTTGATGTGCCTTTTGATAGTGGAAATATCAAATTGGCAGTTAAAATATTTGTTGGAAACCTATGTTCAATGTTCAGAATAATTATAAATTTGGTTGTTATCAGCAAGGAGATAGTATAAAGCCATGGCATTAGAGAAAATATTCTATGGAGAAAGTATGATAATAAAGCATCACCAACACTTATGATACATTTAAATTAAAAAGTACCAGACACTGTCCTAAGCATTTTATTTACATTTTCTCCTTTAATACAATAACCCTATGAAGTAGGTACTATTATTACCCCCATTTTACAGATGGTAAAACTGAAATACAAAATAAAGATAAGATACTTGGCCAAGGAACTCATAAATCTGGGATTTGAACACAGGATGTCTGTCTCATGAATACATTCGGAATCCAAAGATGAAGCTATCAGATGGTTGAAAAGTAGGTCACCAAAAATTGAAAAAGGGGTGGAGGATCTAGTAAATAAAAGTGAGAAGAAGTGGACAGAAGAAAAACCAGGATATAGTGTCATCACTGTGGGGATGAATTTTTTCAAAAGAGAGAGGAATCAATCACATTGAATTCTGCCGAGAGATAAGATACAATATAGACTGGGAAGTGTCCCCCGAATTTGGCAAGAAGGATATGTTGGACTGCAGTGTCAGTGAAGTAGTGGGAATGGAGATTGCGGAGGCAGTAAATATTTGAAGACAAGGCAGTTGCATAGACGGTTCCTTTGTGATCTTAAATCATAATTTAGAAAGAATTAAAAATGTAAGAATGTACTTTGGTAATATGGGAGCCCACAGAGAAAACATGAGAAACGGTGTTAGAGAAATATTAAGTACCACATCACAAAGGTCCGTGTATTCCTGAATCTCTCCATGAAAATAATTGCAGTAATTGTTATTTTGCAAGCAAATGTCTCAATTTCTTATTTCAGATTGGCATATGCTACAAGGAAATCAGACTATCATTTGTAAAGTATTTAATGGGAACAAGTAATGATAATATTAAGAAATTTTAATCCCTCGTTTTCACATGTCGAAATTTTAGTAAGAACAGAGAATTGGTAAAACTTCATGTATAGATATTTTTTAATTCAAGTTAGATTTACATATAGTGGAATGCACAATGTTAAGAGTACTATCTGTAGCTTTTATTATTTATCTTATTGTGTCAGAAATGTTAAGTAATTTAGACTGTGCTCAATCTAATTTCTATTCAGAATTATTTCTCAACTATGAATCTCTCAGACCTCTCCATAAAAAGAAAAGAAAAAAACATCAAATTTGAGAATAGAGTGATTAGCACTTTAAAATCTCTAAGTGCTACACAAATGTAAGGTACTAATATAAAATATACTAGAATCACTTTTTAAATAAACCCTACTACTATGAAATTATGCAGACTGTTAATAAACTGGATACATGTATATACAATTTTTATGAAAACATCTAAAAATGTTAGTATCTCAGTAAAAAAAATATCAACAAATACTAAGGAAGAAAGAAAACAGTTATTCATTGTACATTCTACAGAAAATTTTGGGCTTCTTACTATTGAACCATTTTTAAAGGTCTTCTTGCTAAGCTGTTACCCTGCCTGCTCTTAGTCCTCTCCTGGAACTACAGTGGTGGACATGTTTCCTGTGGGGCAATGATTAATCATCATAGATACAAGTTAAGATCAAGCCATGGGAAACTTGTCTTCTCCCATCTAATTTGATTAATGAGTTTTATGACTGAGATGCATTGTGAAGAAAAAGTTAAAAATACCTGTGCAAAAATACAATTTTGGTACATCTCATGTGAATTTTTAGGAAGATAGAAACAATCTTGAACATGAAAAGTCCATGATTACAAAATGATGAGATCATCTATCCAAGGCTGTATATGATCAGAAGAGGTTCTCTATAATCTGAAAATAAATAAATAATAAATCCTCTACTATTTTTTTCATGCTGAAAGCTACTAACACACTCGAGTAACCAGTGAGAGAATGATGCTTCTTTAGATTGGTTTCTTTACAAGGGCAATTACATCAATCTTTCAGCAGTAATAAGGGTCATTCAAATGTTGACATTGTCAGTCATAAGACAATGCAGCTCCTTACTTAAGTAACAGTAGAATTCTTATGACATTTAATTAAAGAATGGCCCATGGCAGTTTTTTGGACCTCAATGATTAAGTGAAGAACATAATAATCTCTTAAAACAGTCATTTGAAAGTAAAGAGAAGCTTCAGTGGTTTTTTTAAAATGTCAATACAGAGCTACAAGTAATGAACAAATAAGGTTAGTTATTTTTGTCATGTTACAGACAAAATCTTTATTAGCATTAGGACTTACATTACCCACCTTAAAAAATATGACAATTAACCTTCATTTCTAGATATCAGATGCTTTCCTAACCTAAACTTGCATATTTTACCTAATATATTCTTTATAATTTGAATATTAAAGCTCTTTTGACTTTTACTCCTAGAATAAATTTTCATCTTCAAACTTCCTTGCTCTTAAATTTGTCTCATTTACATTTGTGTGTTTCAGAATTCAACATTTTAGTCTCATTATTCACAAACACATTTTATGATCTCATGTAGAAACACAATGGAGAACACAAAATATTACTGCTCCCTGGTATGTTCTCTCTTAGGCACTGGACTATAATATAATCCTATCAAGAAATAATGACCACTGTAGCAGTTTCCTAGGACTGCCATAAGAAATTACCACAACTTAAATGGCTCAAAGCAATAAATATTTATTCTCACAATTCTAGAAGCTAGAAGTCTAAAATCAAGATGCTGAGGAAGATCCTGCCTTGCCCCTTCTTGGCTTCTGATGGTTGCCATCCTTGGCATTCCATGGCTTGTGGCGTTATCACTCCTATTTCTGCCTCTATAGTCACATGGCATTCTCCCTGTATCTGTGTCCAAATTTGCCTCTTCTTATAAGGACTCCAGTCATTGGATTAAGGCCCACTCCAATCCATTATAACCTTATCCCAACTTAATTATATCTGCAATTACTCTATTTTCAAATAAAGTCATATTCCCAAGTACTAGGGTTCAGAAATTGAACATATCTTTTAGGGGAACACAACTCAATCCACAATAATCACCCTCAGTAAGTAGTCTTAGAATCTAATTATTTTCTACGACTGAAAATCATTATTTTAAATGTTAACGATTTCATTTTCATACTTTTACTAATAAAACACTAATTTTTCTTTTAAAATAATAACTTGGCCAATGTTTATGAAAGACAGTGGCTCCATGATGAAATGATTTTTTAGTCATGCTTTATAACATCAATGAGCATAAATCTCTGATATTTTTTTAGTGATTTGATAACATATCATTAAAAGCCAAATTATACTAGGTATACTTTTTAAAAGTAAGGAAAGGAATTAAGTCATAGGGAAAATAAGTGTAAAAACTTAAGTATACAGAATTTATAAAATTAGTGTGTTTAAAATTGCTTTGAACCTGTCTTCTGATGGGTTATAAATTTTGCTCTAGCTTTCTGGCAGCTAATGGAAACAAAGAAAAACTATACGGTGGGTACTTTTTAAAAAACAGTTACTCAGAAAATGTATATTTCTGATAATAAGATTTGAGAAATAGTTCCTCCTGTTGATCATAAACTTGAAAGAGTCTGACTGAATGAACAACAGCTATAATTCTTCTACCGATATTACAATTATGACATTAAGGTGATACCTTTTACAGGATTCTTTTTTTAAAAAATAATTGCCTTCAATTCATGTCACAGTAGCCAAAAGACTGCAACTCACATAGAAATCTTTCTAAAGGACTGGCATAATCCAAAGATAAAATTTAGAGTGTCTATAAAAGATGGAATGGGTTAAATATTTAACAGTTTCCAAAAATATTTTCTCACAAAAGCAAGCTTTAGATAATTTTGAAATGCAAAAAATTCAATTCTATCTCACAGATTAAAGGATGCAGGGAAATGAGAACCCTCCTACACTGTTGGTGGAAATGTAAATTGGTGCAGTCACTGTAGAAAGCAGTATGGAGGTTCCTCAAAAAACTAAAAATAGAAATACCATGCAATCCAGTAATTCCACTTCTAGGAATTTACCCAAAGAAAATAAAATCCCTGATTTGAAAAGATACGTGCACTCCTATGTTTATCACCACACGATTTATAATAGCCAAGACATGGAAGCAACCTAAGTGTCCATCAGTAGATGGATGGATAAAGAAGAAGTGGTACATATACACTCCGGAATATTATTCAGCCATAAAAAGAAATCCTGCCATTTGCAACAACATGGATGGATCTAGAAGGTATTATGCTCAGTGAAATGAGCCAGGTGGAGAAAGACAAATACTACTATATCATTTCACTTATTTGTGGAATATAAAAACAAAGTAA
The DNA here is from genome assembly GCF_040802235.1 of Manis javanica. Taxonomy (NCBI): domain Eukaryota; kingdom Metazoa; phylum Chordata; class Mammalia; order Pholidota; family Manidae; genus Manis; species Manis javanica. The sequence goes on from NC_133163.1 coordinate 69,067,411, forward strand.
AACAGAAGGAACAAAGCAGCAGTAGACTCATAGACACTGAGAAGTGACTGGTGGTTACCAAGGGGGAGAAGCTGGGGTAAAGGGGTGCAATAATTCACAATCACAGTGTTAAGTGACAGGCTAGTAGTCAATAACATGGAGAATGTGGTCAATGATTCTGTAACATTTTTCTACATTGATAGATAGTAACCACACTAGCGGGGGGAGGATTTCATAATATGGGTAACTGTTGAACCACTGTGTTGTACATTTGAAACAAATATAAAAATATATATCAATGATAAAAAAAATTAAAGGCAGTCTGTATGGTTTAACAGGATATCAATTTTTTATCAAAACTGAAGAGACATAATCAAATAATAAAGATATAAAATTGAATAGTAGGCCATCATACAAATGGACAAGAAAAAAATAACAGAAAAATATATAAATGACATGAACAGGAAATTTACAAGAGTAAACACAAATGTCAAATGAATATATGAAAGATCAAATTAATGGTAAAAAGAGAAATGTAAGTTAAAACCATAAGAGAATGTATTTTCTATCATCAGATTGGCAAGAATTTAAAAGTTGATGATATTCGGCATATCTAATACGTGATGAAAATAATACCATGTTGCACCCAATGTGAAAGTATAAATTAGAAGGTCACTCTGGCAAAATCTAATCAACTAGTAAACTTTTTTTAGACCCTGAATAAAAAGTCACACATGTACACAAGAGGACGTGCCTGAGGATGGCCATTGTAACATTGTTTGTAGTATAAAGCTGCAAACAATCTAAAAATGGCAAACAAATTATCGCCCATCACACTATGAAATACTGTACAGAAATCAAAATGAATGAAGTAGAATTATGTACACTAATAAAAGATTTCCAAAATATGTTTCTGAGTAAAAATAGCAGGTTGGTGGCACCCTATTCTTTATTACTTTTTTTTTTCTGGAAATAAATACAGAGCAAGATCAGTTCATAAGTCAGAGCTCTGCAAATTTGTGCTAATTAAGATCTTATGGACATTGTATGGGAGAATTATCATTCCTTCCTAGTAGAGAGTCATTTATCCAACTTATCCAAAAATGATATTAAGTTGTATGACATGAATTTTAAAAAAAGGATCTCAGAACACAAAACTGACTTGCTTCACTAGGACATCTGCCATTAAACTTTTTGCCAACACTTCCATGGTAATCAAATGTTTCATATAAGCATTAATAGCTAAGGACTTATGTCACATTCTTGCAGATTATTCCAAAAGCACTCCCAGTTCAGGGGCTCAAAAGAAAAAGTGTGAGCAAACTTGTAAGGTTCCGGTAGATTTGTCCACAAGATGATAGAATGTGGAAGTATCAGTAATGGGATAACTGTGCCAAAATCCTGCCTATGGCTGGTTATAAGATATTAATACTGGGGGAACCCAGGCTGTGACAGACTTTTAAGATGAAAAAATCTAAAAAGCTACAGTAAGGAGAATGTAATCTTTCTTTACCGAGTGAATTTGCTAAAGAGAGAGGAAGACAGCCAGCAAAAAATCACATTATTCCTCAGTGGATCCATACCAATGAGAGAAAAAAGGATGAGGACCATAAAATCAAGGATGTCATTAACACCTTTGATATTTCCTTGAAGAACTTTGGGCTGTAGTAATGAAATTTACATGGCCTCCATCTGATAAGAAGTAAGGAAAATGCTCTCTTGTCATTTTTATACATGGAGGATTTGGGGGAGAGCTATTATAATGAATAGATGTGATATCATAAACACAAAGCACAGCTCAAACTAAAACTACATATATAAACACATACTTTCCAATCAAGAGTTAAAGGCATAACAAAGTAAAATAAACTCTATGAGTAAAAGACAAATTTTTAAACATAAAATAGTGTAGTTATTTAATAAGCTATATTTCACAAAATTCACAAAATTAGAAGCCTTCAAAATTTACCTGTAAGATTTTCAGAGAACCAATATTTGTTTCCATACTTATCACAGGAGACCTTCCAATTGAGGTCTCGTCAAGTAGAAATAACTCAAATGTAAATACCTGTGGTCTAAAAGCATTCCTCTGGCATATGTTTGTGAAAAAATCTTACAGGTAAGTAATGGATGCACCTTTTGAGAAGGTAGAGAATTTCACTAAGTGCAAGCCTCTTAATCAATTAATTCATGCTGTATAGCGTCTTCTGCTGACCAATGGATCCAAAGATGTCCAGATGCTCTAATATCAAATCTTAGAAAGCACCCAACAAGGGGTACATTCCAAAGTACAAATTGGAAGCTTTGCCTTATTGTCATTCAGAATACTCCTTAGTAGGTTTTATTATGTCTACATTTTCTTTGAACATGTTGAATGAAGTATGTTATCAAAGAAGAAAAATAATTGCTTCAATAAAATAAAATTTGGGGATATGGTTTTCTCTCTAATTGTGTGTAATTCCCCTTAACGAGTGGAGTTAATGTAAGTGATTTTCTCAGAAATTGTCCAAATCAAGAAGGAAACTGAGGACCTTTTAAAGAACTAAAATAATTCTATATTGATACAACAAACAGAATAATAATATAGATGATGGAGGTGTGATAATAATATGATACACAAAAGCTATAATTTATCAAAGGCTAAGTGCCTGACATGATGCAAAAACACTTTATATATATTTACTCTTCACAACAACCTTGAGAAATAGATGTTATCTTCTTCTTTTTGTACAGTAGGAAACAAGCTTAGCAAAGTTAAAGGTCTGGCGTAAGTCTACAAAGCTAAAATGTTGATACCAGGACTTAAGCCTAACCACCTTGGCTGTAAAGCTTTAACAAATACAAAGTTGCTACAAGTGTTTAAATCAAGTATCTCTGAAAAACAATTCCATTCAAGTTTGGTCTTCCTTATACAAGCCTTCAGAAATTCATAATACAAATATTGATTGCATAACTCTTGGCCAGTCTGTTCTAGGCATTCAGAATACAACAATAACTATACTTTTTTAAAAAAGTTTAAACATCCATTCAGAACACAGAACAATTCTAACTCAACCCAACTAGTCCCATATGAATACTTGTTATACAGGAAAAGATATTGTTGACTTTTATTTTTAAAAAAACTGAAAAATATTAGCCATCCTAAGCAGGTAGGCAGAACATGATAGCTTTTGTAACCTTGCACTGGCACCATGAATAATATTTAGTGGTTGAAAATATATATACCCATTTAAAGTGATACGGCATTCCAATCAAGTAGCACAATGAAGTTAAAAAAGGGAAAGCATAATAAATATTGTCATTTCCTGAAGTTCAGTAGAACTTTCCTGTTTTTTCAGTTTCACTTTTTAATCCTGAAGGCATTACTTCAGTGTGTATACATTTATGCTAATCATATACCACAGCCATGGGTTCTTCTATCAATATGAAATGTTTTGTACTTGCTGTTTTTGTGCATCTTGTATTGTTATGTGCAATATACAAAATAATGTGTCTAACTATGCCATTTATGCTTTTGAAAGAAAAAGCAAATTACTTACTGAAGAGAATGGCATTTGCATGCATGTGTGTCAGCTTTCAAGCCATTTCCTTCTACAAAATATTGCTTTCTACACTTAGAAAATGCATCCATCCATCAGTTACAAACCATTTCAAAGCACTTTATGAATCTACAGAGCAAAATGTACTTATCTTACATTGGCAGTGTCCCAGCTGTTACAAAATTGCTATTGTCCTAATACTTACAGGGCAATTTTAGCATCAGTTAATAATTTTACAGGATAGATAACTTCTAAAGCATTATAAAATGACAGACATTAAACAATAGCAACTTAGCATTTTTGAAACAGTTCGTGACAGCTTAAAAACTAAAGTGATTTTAATGTATAGTCTATGCAGTTTTAGTTTCTCATTGACAATTCCTTTAGAAGATAAAAATGTGAAAATCCTTTTAAATAGTGGGTGAAAGGATAAAACAAATTTATCTTTAAAAGATATTCAGTGAAAATCTCTATTAGGAATAATGTCTCAAATCTGTCTGTACAGATAGTAGATGACAAGAATTTGAATTTATTTACGCAGAAAAAAAAAATGATGGTATCATTTAATGGTAGGGTACCACAAAATAAAAAGGCATATCTATTCATTAAAGCTAATACAAAAAAATACAGTGAGCAGCATTTTATATAAATCAGTATGCATTATTTCTTCCTAAACACTGTTTTCTATCAATCTTAGTTTAAAAGCTTCAGTTAAAGGACAAATCTGGGTAAATGTAACACGTATTTCTCTTATTCTCTTTGTTTAAGTTGTTGGGATAGGCTACAACCACGTCTGGCTGGATATTTTACCATCACCTTTGGTAACTAATGCCTTGATGGTACAGAAAGAAAAATAGCTCTAAACAAATTACATTAATTGATAGTTTGGTGTTTTACGTGTGCAATCTCTACAAGCACCAATGTGCAACAGTGGCTATTTTCATAAATGGACTTACTAAATAAAACCAATTATTCCATGAATGTTCACAAAGGCTAAGTAATTGACCATATCATCAAAAAATAACCCGAATTCCCTTGGTACACAATTATTATCTTCTTCTCTATCATTGAGCACATTGATATTGCATCAGTTCATTGAATACCAACTCCTTCAGAAAATCAAGTACAAGTTGAATATTCAAATGGTGTAAATTATGTTCACACAGTTAATTTTCTATAGAATGTTACATTTATATTTTAATACTGCCATTATCTCAAAAATATAAAATGAGACATTTGAACGATTTCAGTCCTTTTCATGGCACCAGTATACCTAAAGAAAACTGTAATTCAAAGTCTCAAATACTTTTTTCTGTATGCAATTAGTGCAATTTGTTAAACAGTTGTGTATTACAAGACATACAAACCCTTATTTTACTCCTTCTAGAAGGAATACATCTGGTAAAATAGATCAAATAGTCATACAGTCTATATTGCCAGCTCCACAGAGGTAGGAACCGTGCCTCTCACAGATTACTCCAGTACCTTTCATCACACCCAGTGCTTGGAACATGGTGCATGCACCGCAAGCATTTGTTGACTTAACCGATTGACTGAATTGATCTGATTCAGGTGAGATTAACTATTTCAATACTACTTTAGCTACTTTTTATTTACATTCTAAATTTCAAGCTTTTTTTCTCAGCGTGTATGTAGAGCATAGTTCTCAAAAAAGAATCCATTTTAGCTTTGATTCATAAAATCAAACAGCCACTTCTTGCCAAACATCAACAAATATAAATATTTCTATTAGAATCTATTCTATCAGACATTTACATGTCACCTACAAATCTTATGCTACCTTCAATAAAGTGATTCATATTAATATGAAACTGACTCATATCTATAATGAAAATAAAGAAAATGAAGGTAATATTGGGCACTTCTTTCCTGTTGCCTTCTTATATGATCAAAGTAATAACAGACCTATTTAAATTATCAAATATTTATTTACTATTGCCTTTGCTGATGTGTTTATTAATTAATGAGTATTGAATATAATGGGTTCTAAGCAATATATTGAATAAAAACAAATAATTCTTTTTACTGAGAGGCTAACATTAAAATTGTAATTTTAAAGTGTAATTTAATTCATTTTTTAATTTCAACCTCAAAATACAAGTCCTTCTCCCCAATTTTTAGCAAGAATGTATTTAGACAGAGGTAATGAATTCCTACTTATAGAAATAAATAAAAACTTATTTATTTGGGCAAAGTGTCATAGAAGAGGGGTAGAATTTGTCAAGCCCCAGTTTTAACAAACAGAGAAGCAGTCCAAGGCTTTCCATCATCATTTATCACTGGACTTTAAGGTATTTCAGGCACTCCAGCATGCTTGCTATCTTTGAAGTATGTTTGTAGTATCTCTTTCTTGAATAGATTTTGAGTAGGTTTCCACCTGCCTTTTAATACCTTATGTGGCCATGCCCCTTGACTATCATCTACATTTAACCAAATGTGAAGACTCTTTCTAATCCTGCTCTCAAAAGAGATCAGACATTTGGCTTGCAGGGCAATGAACCTAAATTTATATCCTAAATTAAGCCTGGAGTAGACTACCCTACTGGAAGATTCTACTGCAGATCCTTAAGCATCTGACTGAAAACTTTCAATGGATGTATTTATCATGTTGTCAAATCCTTAAACCTAAAAAGTGTTGCCCACTTAGTTTTCTTTGCTATCTTCTCATACACACCTGCACTGCATGAATTATTAATATAAACAAATTACATTCTGAAGTTGTTTGTATTATTCAGACACTCATCAACTAGTTTCAGGCAAGAAACACTGAAGAGTAAAACAGGCAATTTGAACAAGGAAATTACTTAAAGGAGGTGCTAGCATGATTGAATACAACTCTAGATACCATACTATTTCCAAGAAATTGGTCCAGAATTAGCATAACTGAAATGACCTCTTAAAATTTCCCATTGTTTTGATTGGTCTAATCTAAAGGAGGTAGGCCCAAATCTGAGGAAGAATGTAGACTATTCTGATTTCTGGGCTAGCCTTTACTCTTGAAATCAACATGATCTTGAACCTCTGGCATTTGCTTAGAGACAGTCTGCCAAGACTATCCAAGACCACTTCACCAAAAACTGCCATTTTGAACAACTGGCCTAAGCTATGATCTATTGGTGAAAGAAGTGTTTCTGTTTGGTGACTGCAGCTTGTTAGAAATAAATGACCTACCTGTTAGAGTCTACTCACAGCCTTAAGTTGCCCCTTATACCACTGTAACACAAACCGAGACTTTCTGTAAATAATGATTTCATGAGTGTATTTCATCTGAGCCCTAGAAAGATTTTTATCCTGCATATATATTCAATAAGGAGTTAAGATTTCAGCATGTACTCTAGAATGCTTGGATTTAAATTGTGCTCTACTGTTTTTGCTGTGTCACCTTGGGAAAACTGCTTGACCATTTTAAATACCTGTCCTTTTCTATAACGCAGGGATGATGATAGTTACTACTTTATCCATTTGAAATGTTTGAACAGTACCTGCCATATGTTAAGGTTTCATATATAAGCTAGCCACATTTTTAACATGCTTGCCTTTATTATCTCCAACCTATTAAGTATACCTTTACCAGAATAAATCAGAAATACAGTTAATTCAGTACTTTTTTTTTAATGCTCACAAACTAACTAGGAATAACATACTGAGTTGAGTAGACAGTTCAGGGAAATAATCTTATTTGAAAGGAGAATTTTGATATCTGTAATATCACAAAACTGTTCAAATTATAAATTATTCAATGACATCTTAGCTTGAAGAAGAGGTTGAAACTAAATCATTGTTGCTTACAACTGCATGTACATTTATAGAACATATGATATAAAATAGATAGTATAATAACTGAAATAACAAATTCAAATTTTAATTCTTAAATTTTAAGATTTAGATATGACTAAATCTTTTGAAATTAAAGGGATTCAGTAATAAAAAGCACATTTCTATCATTATTACTATTATTGAAAATGAAGATATTGATGCTGTTATTTACCCAGTAAACTTTGATTCAATTTTTTTTATAAGCTGAGTAAAGCTTATGTTGGGCACTCACTTACTTTGAACATGCAATTTCATGTACTTTTCTCCTCAAAATTTGATCTGTTAGCAGACAGAACATTTATTTCTTGAACATTAAAACAAGATATTCCAATCAATAATGTTCATGCTGATATTATCATTTTAGAAAAATTAATTTTTAAGAATGGAAGGAGGAATTCAGTCTTAAAAGATTCATCAAAGATCAAAACCGAATTTTCAAATTCAGAGTAGATAACATTGTTTTTTTTAAAGTACCGTATAAAAGAATTACACTGAAAAAATAGACTGACTACTTATGTTAACAGAAAAAAAAATCATGAGGCAAATGAGTTTATTTCAGAGAATTCCTTGAAAGCAGGTTTCATGTTACATTAGTACTAAATAAAATATCAGATAAGATAATGTATGAAAAGGGCTTAACAGTTTCTGGCACATAGTAAGCCCTTACTCTATGTCAGCTATCATCGTTCATCATCATCATGTTGTATAAACAGTGTTATCTTTTCATTAATGGTTTCCATCTTGAATAAACTCCTTGATCATCTGATGCGAGGATACACTTATGTGCTAGAAACATACTGAATAATTTGTTGTTTTTTCAGACTCTGCTCCCACCCAAACATGTTTCCTTTAAGTTTAATCGTAACTCTACTATATATTTTTACTTCAACATAGTAACAATCATCTCTTTCTAGTTTTAGTCTGTAAACATAGTAAAAGAAAAAATGTTTCTTCATTATAAGTAATGTTTACATATCTATTACAATAAAAAAAAATCCAGTAACATTTAATTGGCTACCAGAGATATAAGATAGATGTGTCTCTCTGTTGAAGAGCACCCAGTAATGGTTCTGGGATTGACATTGCCATCCTCATACATGGACAATACCCAGAAATGCCAAAATTTGTTGTTATTTTTCTCAAACATAACCACCCATAACTGGGCAAGAGAATTTCACAAGTAATTAATTATTGTTTTGTCTTTTATATATATATATATATAAAATATCCACATTGCAACTATTCACCCAAAATCAAATAACCAAAAGTTGTATTTTTATAATTTGCAATACCAAAATAAGAAAAATTGGGGGGAAAGATCACTGTTGCCAATCTATAATGTAATCTTGAAAAAAAGAAAGGTATTGTATAAAAAATAGCAATATACTCGACTGCTTATAAAAGCAACAGATACCTTCACGAGGAAATATCCTCTTTCTTCCAAAGAATTAAGTCAGTTTACCATATTTCTTTAGTATGAATATAGAATTTTCAATAAGATTGAGAAATATAATCCTGTAAAAAATATATACATCCATTCTTAGCATCTCAGCAAATACACAAAAAATTTAAAGTTTGGTTAATTGCATGTAAAAATTAGAAAATTAAATCATGATATTTTCAGAGTAAAAATCATTTTTAGAATTCTCTTTCCTGGACCTGCCAAAATGCCTATACGTTTGACTCCAGTGCTTTGCCTTCACAGTGAACTCTAATGTTGTGTAAATTATATTCTGTTACTGAAGTCTCAAGTATATTACTCTATTTACCCACACTCACCTTTTTTTCCCATTCCAAGATTTAAATGAAAATGTCTCAAAATTGCTCACATTTTGAAGAATAGAGCTAGAACTCTTATGATAGCAGTATTTTTTTTTCAAGAATTTTTTGAATCATGAAAGTTCAGGTCATGAATAGCTTCTTCAACCATATGCCCTCAAATTACAACATATTTTATTTGTCAACTTCCCATAGAATATCCTGAAGTTATATATAATATTTATGACCCTTAAGTAGAGGGTATGTCTGATGATTTTCTATAGTGGAGTACATTCATGGTACAGAAAGGCAAAGTGGCAAATAAAAAATTAAAATTTTTTTAAATTTTTAAATAAAAAATAAATTAGAAAGGCAAAGTGGTAAACTTAAGGTAGACTATGGGCAAACTTTTTATGGGATTAACAAGCTTTTCAGAAACAAGCAGGTAGGAGAATCATGGCCTTTGCTCTTCATAGATCGTTCCTCCACACTTCTTTAGTGCTACCCTCAAAATGATTTGTGATTAATCTACTTCCAAGCAATGAACTAAATATGCACTGACCAGTTGGTGTTTTATTACATGCTCTGGAGATACGGATAATGAGTAAAACTATCAACCTGGCCTTCAAGGACTTTACAATGTAACTAAGAAGATAATTTGGGTAAACTAACTTGGGAGAATGATTAGGTATTAAAAAGTATTGAGCAATTCTGTAAGTATGCTAGGGATAATATCTTAAGTACCTCCCAGTGGCTCTTGAGAGGTACTCATCATATACTAGTTTCTTTCCCTGCAACACTTTCGCTACATTGTCCCAGTAAAGGATAAGTGAATGCCCCTAAGGGAAGAGGAAGGTATGAACCAGGCAGTTTCTGTCAAATGGGGAAATAAAAAGGACTTCTGTCCCTCGGGGAAGAAGTCAAGAAAGAAAGACAGAATGAGGGAAGAGCATGAAGTCAATCCTGAACATCCTTTCATACCATTCCCCCATTCCACGGAGTGGGAAAGTCAGGAGTGGTACATAATAGAGGGGGTGTGTATATACATGTGTGTGTGTGTGTGTGTGTGTGTGTGTGTGTGTGTGTGTGTGTGTTTTGAGTCACATAACGGTATTTATTTCAATTTGGCCAGAACACTAAAGTTGGTATTGTTCTAAAATCATTGTTAACTTCAGTTGGCATAATACATTCAAACTAACTAACCTTGATGAATGTTGAAAGCATTCTCTCAAAATACTTGGATTACTTTTGGTGAGGCAAATTCACTAGGGTTTGTTTTTTGCCAAGTATTTTTTAAAACATTTTTTAAACATTTAGACCTGCAGAAGAGTTGCATAAGTAGTGCAAAGAATTCTTATGTATCTTTATCCAGCTTCCCATAATGTTAACATATTATATAACCACAGTGCAATCATTAAAAAACAAGAAATTAATAATGATACCATACTAACTAATATACAGACCTTATTAGAATTTTGCTAGTTTTTGCACCAATATCCTTTTTTCTATATCCAGTGTCCCATATTGCATTTAGTCGTCATGTCTGTTAGGGTTCCTTCAAACTGTGACAGTTCCCCAGTATTACATGTTCTTGACATTTTTGAAGAGTACATGACAGGTTTTTTTTTTCAGCATGTCCTTCAATTTGTATTTCTTTTATGCTTTCTCATAATTATATTGAACTTACACTTTTTTGGCAAAAATAAAACATAAATGATGTTATGTCCTCAACACATCGTATAATGAGGCATATGATGGCATTACCTCTTGTTACTGGTAATGTTAGCTCTGATCACATAGCTAAATGTTGTCTACTATCCTTGTCTATTGTATTGTTAATAGCTTCCCTTTGTGATTAATAATATATTATTAGAAATACTATAAAACTATGTAAATATCCTATTTTTGCTCTTTAATTTTAGCATCCACTCATAGTTTGAACAATATGCTCTCAGATACATAAGACAAATATTAATAGGATTAACAAAACTTTAAAAAACAAGCAGGAAGGAGAATCCTGTTGTGTTTGTTTAATGGTGATTTCTATTTCCCTTATTCCTTGTGGATTTATTAAAATACATTCTGCTATACAGAAGACTACTCTTTTATATTTACTTACTTTTCCATTTATATATTTGTATCTGTTTGGAGTCACTGATAATTATTTTAGTCATTGTTCTCTAACTGGCCCAACTTTGGCCATTGGGAGCTCTTTAAACTTGGTTTTTATGGAGTTTTTTGAGATGCTTCCATCACTTTGTGAGTACTTTTATACTTTCTGTTACCTTAAGATATTCCAGTCTCATCTTGAATTTTTCCCTGTGCTGGTCCTTTCTGGCATCAGCCATTTCTTCAAGAGCCCTGGTTTCTTTAATCCTCTCATTGGAAATAATGTTTAGAGCCCAAGATCTAAATGCTGAGTGTACTAACTGCTGCTGGGGTATCATTGTTTCTATGTCCTATCAGAGAGGCAGAGCTAGGAAATGTATGCATAATAACACATGAATACACATACCTATTTATTTCCATATCCAACTGTATATATATTTAAAAGTGTGTGCTCACACTGATACCCTTTATTCCAGCTTAACATGACAGAGTTTATTTTAGTCTTTCCTCACTTTCATTTGTGGCCCCTTTCTCTGGCAGTAAGAAACAAGACTGGTTATTAACAGTATATTTGTTTATTCATTCAAACCTAGTGTGAACATAAAATAGTCTCAGAATTGCTCACTTATACCCATGTTAGAAACAAATTTACTGAACAGTACAGAATTAATGGAAAGCTTGTTTATTTATTTGTTTTATAATAAATGCATTGTCTATCCATACTATGTCTAGTCAAAATACTGCTTTCAGAAGTTACTTACATTAGTTCTTTTACCCCAGCTTCATCAGTGTAATTATTTTATTTATTCGTAATACAATTAGGTTCACTTGTTACTGTTTTTTTCCATTTTTGATCCTCCTCACATCCTAGTTTATTTAGTCATTTAGTTATTTTGGAGGTATATAAAACAATATCATGATTCTAAGAATAAAAGCTATAAAAATGTATATTCAGAAGTGTTGCTTCTCCTTCAGTAGTTTCTAATATTTCAGAAATATGTTTAAAAAATTTTAAGGGCATCCCAGTGTGAAAATTTGTTCCTGCATCCTCATGATATAGCCCAGAAAACTTCAAGAATCTTGGCAAACACCACAAACAGTGCACTGAAACGATGGGGCCTAAGAGTTACAAGTTAAGAGCAATCACAATGTTAGAACACTGGGTTCCTTACGGCTGATACCTGCTATATAAGGCATCCAAAGTTTTTACATGCTTAATTGCCAAAATACAAGTAGATTAAAAAGAAGACTAGGGCCACAGGAAAGGCTATACAGTGCAAGTATTTTAAAACCAGCAGCAATGATCAGTTCAGAGAATAAGTAGATTACAGAGTGATGTTCAAAAGGGGCCAGTGCCTCAGAGGACTCTAACTGGAAAAAAAATTAGTGTCCAGGTAGAATAAGGGTCCTCTCAACAGAGGGAGCAGGACCTTGAAAATGGTACAGAATACCTCCATCATAAGCTTTTCTCTGGAAAACTTCCATATTGGAAGGGAGGTAGAGAAGGAGAACTGAGGAATATGGGGACAATTAATCCTACCAGGGAATTTGAATTTAAAAGTGACTGAATGATATCTTATAGTTACTATCATATTAATTATATATTATTGTGTAACAAGTTAGCCCAAAACTTAGTGGCTTAAAACAACAAACGTTTATTATCTCAAACTACCTACGTCTGAGTAATTAAGGAGTGGCTTAGCTGGGTGGTCTGTCTCTGGTCTTACAAAAGATTGCAAACAAGTGATCAGCCAAGGACTGTGTCATCTTAAGTCTTGACTGGGGCATCAAGGCCTGCTTCCAAGTTCATTCATATGGCTATTGGCAGGATGCCTCACGTCCTCACTACCTATTAGCCAGAGGTCTCAGCTCCTTGCCACGGTCTCTGTGGGCTTTGGAGTGTCCTCACGACATGGTTCTTAGCTTCCCCCAGAGTGAGTGACATCAGAGAAAGAGCAAAGAGTAATCTACAATGCCTTTATGTGCTAATCTCAGAAATTACACATTGTCAATTCCCCCACATTCTTTTCTTTTAGAAGCAAGTCACTAAGTCAGCCCACCTTTAAAGGGAGGACAATTAATCTCCACCTTTTGAAGGGAAAAATGTCCTTTCAGAAGAAAATGTGGACATATTTTATAACCACAGCTGTTTTAAACTGGAAGAGATAAGTTACCTCTAAGGCACAAAATAAAATTTATTTCTTTCATCAACAGGGCTTAGTCTCCAGAGCAAGATCAGTATATAATAAAAGAAACTCCTTTTTTCCTTCTTTATAAGTTATATGTAAATTTTCACCCCTGCTATAGGAAAAAGATAGATCATTGTGAGCTTAAGTGCTGAAAAAGACTAAATCCTTTCTCAAATAACATAAAGACTGAATCTATACTACTTCTATGAAATCACTAATAGCAAAACCTCTTCCTTTATCTTCACCACCAATAGATTGGAGAAAGTTTTAAATTCCCATTTCCACAATTCTTGAATTCTACAATTTAAAATACTTAGGTTTAATGATGAAAAACTGTGGTAGAAAGATCTTTATCCAGACACAGCTTGGTTGGAAACTCATTTCTAGTCACTTCTAGTTTTGTGTGAATTTACCTTAGTCTTCTTATGTGCAAATAGGGATACTGATATCTTCTTCATAGTATTAGCATGAATGTCACTAATGCTACTTGTGCAATACCAAGAACACAGTGAGTACTCAGAAAATGGAATTATGATGCCATGCTACATAATATAATTTATATTGATAACACTTTTAGGATTGAATTTCCAACCCTCATTCTGTTTAGAACTCTGCAAAGTATTATACCTAAGTATCAACATCAAAGACATGCAATCAGATGATGTCATGAGACAAACTTTGCCATCCCTATCAAGAGTAATATTGGTCGTGGAACTAATGAAATCTGTTCATAAGTACCTAGGATTAGAATACAGCTTTGAATTACCAAAGAAGGTTTCTGAGACTTAAAAGAGTTCTGGTACTGGAGTCAGAGAGCCTGTGGTTAAAATACTGGTTCAACACTTACTAGATGTATGACAACTCTGTACAAATCAGTAATTCTCTGTACCTCGGTCTCATCATCTCTGTAATAGAAATAATAGTACCTTCCTCTTAGGGTTATTGGGAGGATTGAATGAGATAATACATTAAATTAATTAAATAAAAACTCAGAACAAAGTAAGTACAAAATTAATGTTAGGTATTTTCATTAATATGATTATGATTATGATTATTACTATTATTACATTCATTTTGCATTTGTTCTTTAGGGGGAAAAGAGTTTTGAAAGTTAAAAAATACCACTATTAATACAAGGTGATACTTTAAAATAATTTATTTTCTGTGGGGGTTTTTTGTGAATTATTTTAGGAGTAATAATATTTTTAACCCCTGGACCTTGAAAGGGAGAAGAATCTCAGAGAGAGGCCAGGTGAATCTCAGAGCCAGAAATGTCAACAGCTGCTTTAGGACTTCTCAATCTGGGTGGAGGTGTGTAGCTGTTAATCATTTTGAGGCCACTCTGAACAGAATGCCTTAAAAGGAAAAGAAGGCTTGTAGCCACATCTGTGGTTGGGCCCCAGAGTGACCGTGCTCCCTGTCTCTCCAGCCCTCTGTCCTCAGTACTCCCCATATCCCTGCCATCATCTCCAGTATCACTCCAAATGTGCTGATCACTGACCAGAATTTCCACAAGATTCTTTACCCAGTTACTTAGTTCCAGTGATTCACTAAACCCTTCAACAAAGGTAGAAGTTCCTCTATTTGAGAGAACCTGCCAAGAGGTTAAGCAACATTGTGTAACCAAGAAAGCTTGCTCTAAACTCTAAGAAAATAGCACTAACTTTTCTCCATCTGATGTATTTTAGAAAGCTTAGTTCAACTGAGAATTTATACCAAAACAAAAATCAGCTTAAATATGCACTCATTTATTACTGAAAAAATATGTAACTTAAGCAAGGAAATCTTAAAAGTCACAGCTTTCCACAATATAGCGTCAGCCTCTCTGGTCAACAGAGGTCTAGTAATCTAAGTGAGTTATCATCACCCCAGTTCAACTATAGCTGATGGGAAAAATAAGTCAAAACCATATCACTTCACTTGCCTGTAACTATAAGAATGGTCATATTATTTACAAAAATATTCAAATTGTTGCTAGGTCTTAGTGCATACATTTTATTGCTCACTTCATACTTTGCTCAAATTTTCCCTTCTGACATTCTCAAGGAGAAGCTTCACTTGTTTCCAGGAACAAGTTTCACTTCTATTTTCAATCTCTGCTTACTTCACAAAGTCAGGTATTCATAAACCACTTGAAGGAGGTGGCACAAAACCATTATTGCTGCCTTTCTCTACTGTCCTCTCCCACACCATCCCACAGGGTATGAATTTTGCACAGAAGTCTGGCTGAGTGGAGAGTCAGAGATAGCCCTCTACCCAACTCCAGGTGGAACTTTGGTAGTATTACCAAGATGGTGATGAGTGAAACTAATTTGTACTAAAATGTTAATGACTTCCATATAATATTTTCATTGTAAATGAAGTAATTTAGTGCCTTTGTTTAATAGAAGAGATGAGACTTGATACTCAGAAAGCCACTGCAAGAGATTGTATGGATGGCATTATCCTTATGATGCCTTCCAAAATGGAGAATTGACCTTGATATCACAGAACCAATGAAGTATTATAATTCTTGGCAGAGGAAAACAGTATAAAAAGGCAACATTTTTAAAAAGGAGAGGTAAAGACCTTTGTCTCTTTTAGTAATTAGATATTCTTTGATTCTATACACTCAAAATTCAAGTTTTAAAATCTTAAAATGGGCTAATCAGTCTTTGCCTAGTTTACATGATAGATCATAACCCCAAACAATCTATCAATATAAAGCACATTTTATAATGTTTCATAAAGAAAGGTTGACCTGTTGACTTGGCTGAAATTTACTTTAGTAACTGATTACCATTTCTTTATATCCTTTATTTCTACATAAGAAGGAAAATACTTGCACCTTAAACTATAATTTCCTTATCCTCTGGAAAGTTGTCCTTGAACTAATAGAAAGCTCCCTGACTCTCACCTCTGTTGAGTAGTGACGGAAACAATTACTTGGCTTTCGGGTATAGTTCTTTGATGTCAATGGTAGGTACTACCTATCATGTTCTATGTTTAAATCTACTGAATAAAAAGGAGTTTCAATGAATTCAAAAGTAAAGTCTGTCAAATCTAAATCTTTGAGACTCAGAAGGAAAAATAGAATCAAAATTCTCATTCCACTGAAAATATATTATTTCCTTAATTTCAAATATCAATTTAGCATGTGACTCAACTGAATTCGCTGTTGGATAGAGAAGAAAATTATAATCTTCAGGGAAGTAAGTGGAACCCAGGTCTCTCTAGTGTAACACGAGCTGATGAAAGGAAAGTGACAGGTTCAGAGGCAACTAATAAAGGAGGCAGATTTCAAAACTAAGATTTAGAGGGGAAGATCTGGTAGCCTAGTGAATAAAAACAATTTCTGTGAAAAATGACTAATGCTTATATAAAATAAAGCTTTCATGATAGTAATTCTTTGCATATCAATTTTTGTACATCGTAAGTCTGCAAAAATATTTCTTAAAACAGTCTGGAGAAGGTTCTTGATGAAGAAAGAAAAACGTTCCCAGTTTCATTTCTCACCCTTCTTGTGTGCACTGCTCCTTATAGAAAAAGGTGTTCTCCCCCTGAGATCTTTCTGTTTAAGAAAAAAGAAAGAGGTCCTAAACTACAAATGGACCCACTCTAGGAATTACACCATCTAGATGTAAGTTACTATTAAGTGACCTGGAAGCCTTTTTAAAAGGCGCCTTGAATTGCTTCCTATTCTCCTGATTTGAAGAAGAGGGAGGAGCCTTACTTTTCCTGAAGGCCTTGGTATCTCAAACCAAGGGAATCAATTTGAAGTATTAAAAAATTTAAATAAGGAAACAGGAAAACAACAGAATTCTGTGACTCATGAAATATGGCCAAGAGGAGAATGCTTCCATTAACCACTTGCACCATTTCTGTGAACTTGCTGAAATCTTACCATCAGCTTATACTTAACAAACCCCAACTAGTTCAGAGCCTACTGGAAATATCATCAAGTTTTTATTCTCAAGACATAGCACTGATATTTTTTCAAGGAAAAAATAATCTATCTCACAGTGTTCTATAATAGGTTATCATGCAAAATAGTTCATTGTATTTAATATGTGTATAAAATGGGAACCCAAAATTTGTTTTATGATAATTCATATTTCATTTGAAAAGGTTGTCCTTATGATTTTAATTTTTTAAAGATATATCCCTTTCAAGAAAAAAATGAAGATTTGGTATCAAATGATCTTGAAAATACAATGCCTCTGACTGTTTGGAGAGACTGAAATTTTATTAGTAGGCTTTAATCACTTAAAATAATAAGAGTATCTTCGATTCATTTTCAATAGGACAAGGCAGTATTAAAACAAGACCATTCCATCAGAGAGGCTTGATTATTTCCTCAGTGTTTTAAATTATGCATATGATTGGTGACACAAATACATGTTTAAGTGGTTGCAAATTTTAAAAATCAATATTCCCAAAGAACGAAAATTATGCCCAATCATAAATAACAAATTAATTCACCTGCATATTTTGATCTACAACTTACCCTATGAACATGAACATTTTATAAAAGAGAAATATCTTTTCACATCACTCATTATGTTTCACACAAATATAGTCCAAACCAAATACAAGCCTTTTCAAAGAAAAAAAAAAGTAGGACTGTTCACTGTTCTTTTCTTTGCCAGATGATCTGGTGTGAGATGTGGACTGCCATGTTGCACCAAACCCACAGTAACCAGGACCCATTGTTCCCAAGGGAAACGCAGCCTATGCAGGAATGCAATGGTGTGCTCTGCAAAGAACGTGGAAAATAGCATGTGTCACTACTGTACAGTACACAACAGACAATTATGATTCAACTGTCCAAATTATAATCAGTTTGACAAATGTCCACAAGCGTCTTCATTCTACTTTATATTTTCCCTAAGACAAGGCAATCACACAACCAGA
This sequence comes from Manis javanica, assembly GCF_040802235.1. NCBI lineage: Eukaryota > Metazoa > Chordata > Mammalia > Pholidota > Manidae > Manis > Manis javanica. Next base: position 69,085,715 of record NC_133163.1, read on the forward strand.
CAATTCCATCAGGGAAGCTTGTTAGCTGCTTAGTCTGTTAAACCCTGGTTGCCATAGCATCTAGAGTTGAAAAAGCTGCAGATTGGCATGAAAAAGCATGTCGACAATTGCCCTGTCACAGCATGCAAGCCAGGTCTGCTCAAAGGCAGCACACTACAAGTTTTCTTTCCCAGTTTGCACTACCCCATGCTGTTTAATAATATCCATTTACTGGTATTGGGATTGATCTAGCACAGTGTAAAATTCACATCTAGTGAGACTTTCCTTTTCACATGGAGTGAAATTCTTTAACAAATGGGAGTATGGCAATTAATTTAGAAATGTAATACTGTATATACTGTAAGAAGTATATTTAGATTTAATAGAGAAACTGTCCAAAATTTTAATGCACAATTCTTTAAAGAGCCAAACCGTTTTACTTGGCAATTTTTCAGTTGACTTTCTAGTCATTTCTGAAGCTTAGTTAGTCTTACTTTGGAAATGACAGACAGCATTCAGAATTCAGTAGTACATTTTTAAACATATTTTAATCATGCCATAGTCATTTTTTTCTTTATGTGCATGGTATAATTTAATTAAGGATATGCATTTCTAAAATAACTATAATTTAATTAAAGATTAATATCGTGAACACTGAAATTACAGTCTAGAGAGCAATGTGCATCAGTTTTTTTCCAGAGGGATCATATACTTAATGGTGATAAATTACCATGTATTAATAAGAAAAGTGGGTTTCTACCAAAGGGTATTCAAACCCCTGCCAAACTCCCAAGTTTGTACAGTGTATGGATTTTAAATAAAGTAGAGCATGTTTACAAACAACCATTTGTTAACTTATTGGGACTAAAAAAATATGAAAATATCTACAGAAATTGTGAGACTAAGAAAATAATTTTTGTTAAGAAGTTCATACTTGAATTATTCAGTCTTTCTTTCTTCCATTGTCCCCTTTTCTAATCTGCCACTTTAATTTAGTTTTCCTTTAATGTCACAGAGAAAGAAAAATCTCAAAATGTATACTCAAGAGCACAATTAACCTATAAAACCAATAAGTATTTCAAATATAGGTATTTTTCTACATTTTCTAAAATCTTGTTCCTTCCATTAATATCCATTGCTTTGCTATCATAGTGTCACAAAATAATAATGAAGTAGAAAAGATCTCATTTTTTGAATCTTACACATGAAAAAAGTTGATTGTTTACTATGATTCAAGAAAGGGAAGTTAGTATTTATGCTAAATAGAAATATTGAAATAATGACTATTTTTCATATTCCTGAACTGTTGAAGACCTTTTGTCCTAAACAAGAATATCAAAGATTTTTAAATAAAATAATCAGAATATAACACCTTCAGTTATATATATATATATATTATACCCACATATACTATACATATACATATACATATACATATACATATACATATACATATACATATAAATGGATATGAATCGGTATGCCATATATATATATCAGTATGAAAATAGTGTCACTGAGTGAATTTCTTCAGACAATAAATTTAAATCCCTCATTTTCTAGGAATTCTCAAAAATCTCAAAATGTTGGGATGAAACTTGGTTCACATATGGTGTCCATGAATGTGTTTTCTTATACCACATCTTCCAGTTAAAAAAAAAAAGGGAAAAGCTGTTTACTTGCTAAAGGTCTTTTTATAAGCTTTGATGACTCAAAAACACCTTCATTTTAACACATGGAATTTGGCAAAAAACTTAACCATGTTACTATTTGAAAGACTTTGATATTTTGAAAAAGAGAGAATTAAAAACAACAGGGATTGAAACTTAAGTTGCTTTTGTGTATAGAACATAATTTTCTCAAGTATATTTTTTAGTATAAGGATCTGCCAGAATACGACAACATATCAAAGCTACAGTTATCCTGAGTGAACAATGGTTAACAGAGCCACAAACTTTACCTTAGTCTATCAAGGTAAAAAAAAAGTATTGACATAGCATTAATGTAGTCTAAATAGGTAAATGTGTATGTCAAATAAAAACCTTAACAAAAGGTTGAAACCAAATTTTTTCCGATTACACTTTTCCAGGGAGACTGTATTTAAACTTTGTTTGCTCCTGATTTCCTTAATTCACATACAATATAGTGCAGAGCAATTCTTCAAGTTGGATTAAATAGGTACCACCTCTTAATTAACCTTTAGGATATACTTATTTTCCTACAGTTTACAAGATATTCAGTTTGCAGAGCCCAAAACTGGGTAGCATGGAAATGAGAGTTTGTGCTTTAACTCAGGGTACCTTTGCTTTAGCCAGGACACCTCAAACACATACTTTTTTTAAAAATATGGAACGTTTCACGAATTTGCGTGTTATCCTTGCACAGGAGCCATGCTAATCTTCTTTGTATCGTTCCAATTTTAGTATTTGTGCTGCTGAAGCAAGCCCCCTTGGTCTATGATTTACAAATAAAATGTTGGTCTTTAAGCTGTTCTGTGTTCATATTACCGTTCCCACTACATTTTTAAGAAAATGAATTATGTATGAACCGCATTTCCTTTCTATACCTGATTTATTTCATGTTCATTCATCTACTCTAAAATTGGAAGTTAAGTTTTTCTTTCTGAATTGCTTAGAATATCTTCATTAGTTATCATTTTTACTTTTGGACATCCTCTATAAATAATTACTTTCAGTCATTTTGATTATTGCCAAATTGAAATTATGCAAGAAAATGTTGATATACTTACTATTCCATCAAAAGAAAACAAAAGCTTGACTTGTGTCAGCAGATAGGTGGTATCATGCAATAGCATGAGTTCCTTTCATAATACAAAGGGCAAATGTCATGAAGATAACTACACTGCTTTATTTTGTAAAATAAATGCATCTTATTTATTCACCAAGTAAAATATTCCCTTACATAAAATGTAGGTTTCATATAAACACATACATTCTTGAGAAAGGTAGTTCTCATTTTTCTGAGTGATTTTACCTTATTCTAAAATTTTCTTCACCTGACTGAAAGCACATTAACTGCTAGATAGGCATCACACTGATGTCTCCATGCTGTAGCATACAGCCGTGAATTTGCTACGATCTGTTTAATCAGCAGTATATTGATTTTCCGCAGCTTTCCTTCATTTTAGCCCCATAGCAGGCTTCTGTAATTTCCTTTGGACAAAGTGTAACCAAACTGTGCTAAGTGATGTTGATTTGCAGGCAAAAGTAAAGGGGTAAATATAAATTAACAAGCTATAAACATTTTACAAGTGGGGAGTCAATAAAAACAGTGTCTGCAGTTTCTTTTAAAAAAATGATTTGAAGCAGATTGTTAACAAACGTGTCCAAAGAAACTGACATGAGTCTGAGAATAATTTTTGCGCTTTGTGATTAAGAATTGATCAGTCTAAAAGCCTCGGATGCAACTGAATCACCCATGAGCTGCTGGCCTGAAAAGGCTCAGCAGGAGCTGGTATTTGTTTGTTAAACTCCCATGATTCCAAGTAGATAATTGGTCTGTGAAGTTCATGGCAGAATCTGAATTTGCTTTCTTGCTTCCCAGCTGGCTGAGCACTGGTTTATAGACTTCTGTGTACAAATTTAGCCAGCAGCAAACCTCACATCTTTAATATAAAAGGTGTTTTGTTGTGTTTTTCAGGTGCTGAGTGGAAAGCCCACACTCCAGAAGCTCATTAAAAGGGCCAAGTTACAGTACAGGTTTATTTCTGTCACAGCGTTTCTGAAAACAGTGACAAGGATTAATATGTTTCTTTAGTACTGGAAAAAGCCTGACACAATCCCTTGTGAATTTGATCATCTGTTTCATTGCCTGTATAAGATTCAATCTCCTATTATATCCTAAAGTTACAGCTGTAAACTAACACCGGTAAGAATTCATAAACTATTGCAGAAGCCTGGGGCAAAACTAATTGTTTTATTCAACAGTCACTTATTTGTTAATTATTTACTTCATACTCCTCTCCTATCATCTTTTTCCACTGTTTCTCCACAAAGTCAAGGTTATCTTGGCTCTTTGTCTGACTGCACAGAGCAGATATGAAGCATGGGGATTTCATGTTTCCAGGAGCTTTCAAAGAAGTTGCTGCAGATCAGTGTAATGTGGACATATTGTCCATTCTAAATATTTATAAAACTATTCCTACTTTCTTTTCCTTGAAATGGAAATTCTTTATGAAAAAACAGTATCTGCACAACATAACCTTTGCGTTCTGTGTAATCATGTGACATTGGGTTTTCTCTGCTAGTGGTTGCTATAGTTCTGGAACATGATTTGACATGTGGTACATGGAAATCCTAGTTAAGTGCAAAGTCTGTCATCAAATTATTCTATTTACATCAGATTAAATAGGCAAATAGCTATTTGCTATTTTCAAAAGTTTAAAGTTACAACAATATGCCATATGGGTACCATAAAACAATCTTTTAATTGAGGTATATTTCTCTCTCTCTCTCTCTCTCTCTCTCTCTCTCTCTCTCTCTATCTGTTTCTCAAGTTAGCTGGAGAGGAACAATTATTCCTTCCCTATCAATTTTTATTACAATGGTAAATTATATGCTACATTAGAATTTTAGATACAAAAATATACATTCAAAACTTCAAACATTATACAAGTACAAAATAAGACTCATGCAGAAGGATCCCTAAAATCCATCTGTGTGCACTTTGTAAGAGTTGGTGGAAATTATTACAAGATTAGACTGAAGAAATATATTTATACGACGTTTGAAATTAGGCATTAAGCTTCCATTATTCTTAACAGAAGCGTGTGCCTAATTCTCCATGCACCACAGACATTTTAACCCCTCATAACTGATTGTAAATACAGTATGAAACTAACTAGAGCCTTATTTACACCTGCCAATTTGCTGCCCTCCAGCACTAAAAACAAAAGCAAAATGGTAGCAAAAGAACTGCCAAGCAAAACACACTCTGCCCCTCATGTACACTCCTTTCTATTTCCACAAACAGAACATTTTGCTTCTTGTTTTCCATCAGCAAATTAAGCTTTGGGATATAAAATGAAGTTAAGGAAAAAGACATTTGCATGATGTGACAATCACAAAATAATTTTAAAAAATTTTTAATGGTTCTGTCCTTCAAATGTGTCCCCTTAAGATAATGTAAGCACTGGAAGCACTTCATGGCACTTCTAATTGAGAAGTAACACATGTGCCATGCAATGCATATGTTGCGATGTCAGCCACATATTCTTCCTGAACAGCTACAAAATTTGCACTCAATTTTGTTCATGGAACAAAAGCCCATGTTACTCATTTAAAAGAATATATCACAGATATTTTGATTGATAAAGTTGAATTCCCTGTTGTTTTTCCATGTTCTGTGCTCCCATATCATATCTCATTTACATAATGGCAGCCCAATTATTTCTGTTTCTGTGTTTTTAGAAGATTAAAGCATTTGTCAACATTTTAGTGAGGTCTCCCTACTACCTTGATTCAGTAAAAATACTGCTAAATGTTAAACAGTATTTTACCCAATGATTTTTGTATTATTGCATATAGTACTTGCATATATTAAAATAGTAACATAAGGCATATAATAATGACTTGCATACATAATGATATAAATAATTTCTGTGTTGATATCATCTTTTTCCAATGAGCTCGATACTTGTTGTTTGATGTTGAACTCGATCTTTAAATACTCAAAACATTGAGTACCAGAGGAACTCACACATCTTGATAAAACTTCCTAATTTTTTTGAGAAAAAATATTATTTTTATCACAGAAAAGGAATTTGAAGATTACTTCATAGAGAAAAAAACTGATGGTTAAGCCAAAATTAAACTCAGTACTCTAGATTTCAGATTGCAGCTTAGTATTCATGCCAAAGGATTATGATTTCCAGAGCTGGCAAACATATGTGGAAATCTATGTTTCACTGGCTAGATGGTAGGATCCTGAAGACAGAATAAATGTTTCATTTAACTTTTAATCAACCCTAAACGCATATTTAGTATTCAATAAATATTCATTAAATTGAATACATTGAGGCATTTAAGACATGAATTGCCAATATATGGTATCTTAAGAGACCATACCAATTTTTATCACTAGTGGCAATGATGTTGATCAGTTTTTCATGTCAAAATAATGCAATTACAAATTGTTGCACAGACTAAATTTACTGTGCCTTCTAATGAGAAATTAAACGAATAGGAATAAAAAAATAAACAGAAGGGCAGAGCCAGGATGGCGGCGTGAGTAGAGCAGTGGAAATCTCCTCCCAAAAACACATAGAGCTATGAAAATATAATAAAGAAAAATCTTCCTAAAATAGAGACCACAGGACACAGGACAACATCCAGACCACATCCACACCTGCAAGAACCCAGTGCCTTGTGAAGGGGGTAAGATACAAGCCCCGGCCCGGCGGGACCCGAGCGCCCCTCCCCCCGGCTCCCGGTGGGTGGAAAGAAACCAGAGCGGTTTTTTTTTTTGGCGAGCGCTTTTTGGAAGCCTTAAAGGGACGGGCCCCCGTTGCTAGGGAGGCAGGGTGGCGGGACTGGTGGGCAGGTGCCTGGGACCGGCGCCTGAGGACAAAGAATATCCCGCGTTTCTCCCTGAGGGACCGGCGGGCGGGTGCCTGAGACCGGTACCTGAGGACAGAGGAAATCGCGCGTTTTTCCCCCTTTTTTTTTTCTCTTTTTGGCGAGCGCTTTTTGGAAGCCTTAAAGGGACAGGGACCCCAGTGCTAGGAGGCAGGGTGGCGGGACCGGTGGGCGGGTGCCTGAGACCGGCACTTGAGGACAGAGGAAATCGCGCGTTTTTCCCCTTTTTTTTTTCTCTTTTCTGCGAGTGCTTTTTGGAAGCCTAAAAGGGACAGGGACCCCGGTGCTAGGGAGGCAGGGCGGCAGGACTGGTGAGCGGGTGACTGGGACCAGTGCCTGAGGACAAAGAATATCGAGCGTTCCTTCCCTGCGGGACCGGTGGGTGGGTGCTTTTTGGAAGCCTTGAAAGGACAGGGACCCTGGTGCTAGGGAGACAGGGCAGCAGGACCAGTGAGCGGGTGCCTGGGACCGGCACCTAACGACAAAAAAAGAAAAAAAAAATCGCTTCTTTTTTCCTTTTTTTTTTTTTCTTTTTCTTTCTTTCTGTTCCCTCTCTCATTGTTACTGTTGTTGTTTTGGTTTGGAGAGTGCTTTTTGGAAGTCTTAAAGGGGCAGGACAGGTCACTTAGACCAGAGGCAGGGAATCTGGGGATCTCTGGGCACTCTAACCCCCTGGGCAGCAGGGAGCACAGAGACCCCTTACGGAGATAAATAGCCTCCTGGCCACTCCCCCTCCAACGGGGCTCCACCATTTTGGAGGAAGAGCCCCAGCCAGGCCAAGCCCACAGCAACAGTGGAGATAAACCCCAAAGCAACTGGGCAGGAAGCAGAAGCCCTGTCTGCGCACAGCTGCCCAGCACAAGCAACTAGAGGTCGCTATTCACCCAGGAAAAGGCTACAAACCAACAAGAAGGGAAGCTCTTCCAGTGGTCACTTGTACCAGCTCTGCAAACTATCTCTATCACCATGAAAAGGCAAAACTACAGGCAGACAAAGATCACAGAGACAACACCTGAGAAGGAGACAGACCTAACTAGTCCTCCTGAAAAAGAATTCAAAATAAAAATCATGAACATGCTGACAGAGATGCAGAGAAAAATGCAAGAGCAATGGGATGAGATGCAGAGAAAAATGCAAGAGCAGTGGGATGAGATGCAGAGAAAAATGCAAGAGCAGTGGGATGAAGTCCGGAAGGAGATCACAGATGTCAGGAAAGAGATCACAGAAGTGAAACAATCCCTGGAAGGATTTATAAGCAGAATGGATAAGATGCAAGAGGCCATTGAAGGAATAGAAGCCAGAGAACAGGAACGTATAGAAGCTGACATAGAGAGAGATAAAAGGATCTCCAGGAATGAAACAACACTAAGAGAAATATGTGACCAATACAAAAGGAATAACATTCGTATTATAGGGATACCAGAAGAGGAAGAAAGAGGAAAAGAGATAGAAAGTGTCTTTGAAGAAATAATTGCTGAAAACTTCCCCAAACTGGGGGAGGAAATAATCGAACAGACCATGGAATTACACAGAACCCCCAACAGAAAGGATCCAAGGAGGACAACACCAAGACACATAGTAATTAAAATGGCAAGGATCAAGGACAAGGAAAGAGTTTTAAAGGCAGCTAGAGAGAAAAAGGTCACCTATAAAGGAAAACCAATCAGGCTAACATCAGACTTCTCAACAGAAACCCTACAGGCCAGAAGAGAATGGCATGATATACTTAATGCAATGAAACAGAAGGGCCTTGAACCAAGGATACTGTATCCAGCACGACTATCATTTAAATATGATGGTGGGATTAAACAATTCCCAGACAAGCAAAAGCTGAGGGAATTTGCTTCCCACAAACCACCTCTACAGGGCATCCTACAGGGACTACTCTAGATGGGAGCACCCCTAAAAAGAGCACAGAACAAAACACACAACATATGAAGAATGGAGGAGGAGGAATAAGAAGGGAGAGAAGAAAAGAATCTCCAGACAGTGTATATAATAGCTCAATAAGCGAGCTAAGTTAGGCAGTAAGATACTAAAGAAGCTAACCTTGAACCTTTGGTAACCACGAATCTAAAGCCTGCAAAGGCAATAAGTACATATCTCTCAATAGTCACCCTAAATGTAAATGGACTTAATGCACCAATCAAAAGACATAGAGTAATAGAATGGATAAAAAAGCAAGACCCATCTATATGCTACTTACAAGAAACTCACCTTAAACCCAAAGATAAGTATAGACTAAAAGTCAAGGGATGGAAAAACATATTTCAGGCAAACAACAGTGAGAAGAAAGCAGGGGTTGCAGTACTAATATCAGACAAAATAGACTTCAAAACAAAGAAAGTAACAAGAGATAAAGAAGGCCACTACATAATGATAAAGGGCTCAGTCCAACAAGAGGATATAACCATTCTAAATATATATGCACCCAATACAGGAGCACCAGAATATGTGAAGCAAATACTAACAGAACTAAAGAGGGAAATAGACTGCAATGCATTCATTGTAGGAGGCTTCAACACACCACTCACCCCAAAGGATAGATCCACCGGGCAGAAAATAAGTAAAGACACACAGGCACTGAACAACACACTAGAACAGATGGACCTAATAGACATCTATAGAACTCTACATCCAAAAGCAACAGGATATACATTCTTCTCAAGTGCACATGGAACATTCTCCAGAATAGACCACATACTAGCTCACAAAAAGAGCCTCAGTAAATTCCAAAATATTGAAATTCTACCAACCAATTTTTCAGACCACAAAGGTATGAAAGTAGAAATAAATTCTACAAAGAAAACAAAAAGGCTCACAAACACATGGAGGCTTAACAACATGCTACTAAATAATCAATGGATCAATGAACAAATCAAAATAGAGATCAAGGAATATATAGAAACAAATGACAACAACAACACTAAGCCCCAACTTCTGTGGGATGCAGCGAAAGCAGTCTTAAGAAGAAAGTATATAGCAATCCAGGCACACTTGCAGAAGGAAGAACAATCCCAAATGAATAGTCTAACATCACAATTATTAAAACTGGAAAAAGAAGAACAAAGGAGGCCTAAAGTCAGCAGAAGGAGGGACATAATAAAGATCAGAGAAGAAATAAACAAAATTGAGAAGAATAAAACAATAGCAAAAATCAACGAAACCAAGAGCTGGTTCTTTAAGAAAATAAACAAAATAGATAAGCCTCTAGCCCAACTTATTAAGAGAAAAAGAGAGTCAACACAAATCAACATAATCAGAAATGAGAATGGAAAAATCATGACAGACTCCACAGAAATACAAAGAATTATTAAAGACTACTATGAAAACCTATATGCCAACAAGCTGGAAAACCTAGAAGAAATGGACAACTTCCTAGAAAAATACAACCTCCCAAGACTGACCAAGGAAGAAACACAAAAGTTAAACAAACCAATTACAAGCAAAGAAATTGAAACAGTAATCAAAAAACTACCCAAGAACAAAACCCCGGGGCCGGACGGAATTACGTCGGAATTTTATCAGACACAAAGAGAAGACATAATACCCATTCTCCTTAAAGTGTTCCACAAAATAGAAGAAGAGGGAATACTCCCAAACTCATTCTATGAGGCCAACATCACCCTAATACCAAAACCAGGCAAAGACCCCACCAAAAAAGAAAATTACAGACCAATATCCCTGATGAATGTAGATGCAAAAATACTCAATAAAATATTAGCAAACAGAATTCAACAGTATATCAAAAGGATCATACACCATGACCAAGTGGGGTTCATCCCAGGGATGCAAGGATGGTACAACATTCGAAAATCCATCAACATCATTCACCACATCAACAAAAAGAAAGACAAAAACCACATGATCATCTCCATAGATGCTGAAAAAGCATTTGACAAAATTCAACATCCATTCATGATAAAAACTCTCAGCAAAATGGGAATAGAAGGCAAGTACCTCAACATAATAAAGGCCATATATGATAAACCCACAGCCAGCATTATACTGAACAGCGAGAAGCTGAAAGCATTTCCACTGAGATCGGGAACCAGACAGGGATGCCCACTCTCCCCACTGTTATTTAACATAGTACTGGAGGTCCTAGCCACGGCAATCAGACAAAACAAAGAAATACAAGGAATCCAGATTGGTAAAGAAGAAGTTAAACTGTCACTATTTGCAGATGATATGATACTGTACATAAAAAACCCTAAAGACTCCACTCCAAAACTACTAGAACTGATATCGGAATACAGCAAAGTTGCAGGATACAAAATTAACACACAGAAATCTGTAGCTTTCCTATACACTAACAATGAATCAATAGAAAGAGAAATCAGGAAAACAATTCCATTCACCATTGCATCAAAAAGAATAAAATACCTAGGAATAAACCTAACCAAAGAAGTGAAAGACTTATACTCTGAAAACTACAAGTCACTCTTAAGAGAAATTAAAGGGGACACTAACAAATGGAAACTCAACCCCTGCTCATGGCTAGGAAGAATTAATATCGTCAAAATGGCCATCCTGCCCAAAGCAATATACAGATTTGATGCAATCCCTCTCAAATTACCAGCAACATTCTTCAATGAATTGGAACAAATAGTTCAAAAATTCATATGGAAACACCAAAGACCCCGAATAGCCAAAGCAATCCTGAAAAAGAAGAATAAAGTAGGGGGGATCTCACTCCCCAACTTCAAGCTCCACTACAAAGCCATAGTAATCAAGACAATTTGGTACTGGCACAAGAACAGAGCCACAGACCAGTGGAACAGATTAGAGACCACAGAAATTAACCCAAACATATATGGTCAATTAATATTTGATAAAAGAGCCATGGACATACAATGGCAAAATGACAGTCTCTTCAACAGATGGTGCTGGCAAAACTGGACAGCTACATGTAGGAGAATGAAACTGGACCATTGTCTAACCCCATATACAAAGGTAAACTCAAAATGGATCAAAGACCTGAATGTAAGTCATGAAACCATTAAACTCTTGGAAAAAAACATAGGCAAAAACCTCTTAGACATAAACATGAGTGATCTCTTCTTGAACATATCTCCCCGGGCAAGGAAAACAACAGCAAAAATGAGCAAGTGGGACTACATTAAGCTGAAAAGCTTCTGTACAGCGAAAGACACCATCAATAGAACAAAAAGGAACCCTACAGTATGGGAGAATATATTTGAAAATGACAGATCCGATAAAGGCTTGACGTCCAGAATATATAAAGAGCTCACACGCCTCAACAAACAAAAAACAAATAACCCAATTAAAAAATGGGCAGAGGAACTGAACAGACAGTTCTCCAAAAAAGAAATACAGATGGCCAAGAGACACATGAAAAGATGCTCCACATCGCTAATTATCAGAGAAATGCAAATTAAAACTACAATGAGGTATCACCTCACACCAGTAAGGATAGCTGCCATCCAAAAGACAAACAACAACAAATGTTGGCGAGGCTGTGGAGAAAGGGGAACCCTCCTACACTGCTGGTGGGAATGTAAATTAGTTCAACCATTGTGGAAAGCAGTATGGAGGTGCATCAAAATGCTCAAAACAGACCTACCATTTGACCCAAGAATTCCACTCCTAGGTATTTACCCTAAGAACGCAGCAATCAAGTTTGAGAAAGACAGATGCACTCCTATGTTTATCGCAGCACTATTTACAATAGCCAAGAATTGGAAGCAACCTAAATGTCCATTTGAGAAAGACAAATGCACTCCTATGTTTATCGCAGCACTATTTACAATAGCCAAGAATTGGAAGCAACCTAAATGTCCATCGGTAGATGAATGGATAAAGAAGATGTGGTACATATACACAATGGAATACTACTCAGCCATAAGAAGTGGAAAAATCCAACCATTTACAGCAACATGGATGGAGCTGGAGAGTATTATGCTCAGTGAAATAAGCCAAGCGGAGAAAGAGAAATACCAAATGATTTCACTCATCTGAGGAGTATAGGAACAAAGGAAAAACTGAAGGAACAAAACAGCAGCAGAATTACAGAACCCAAAAATGGACTAACAGGTACCAAAGGGAAAGGAACTGGGGAGGATGGGTGGGCAGGGAGGGATAAGGGGGGGGAATAAGAAGGGGGGTATTAAGATTAGCATGCATGGGGGGAGGGAGAAAGGGGAGGGTGGGCTGCACAACACAGAGAGGACAAGTAGTGACTCTACAACATTTTGCTAAGCTGATGGACAGTAACTGTAATGTGGTTGTTAGGGGGGACCTGATATAGGGGAGAGCATAATAAACATAGTATTCTTCATGTAAGTGTAGATTAAAAATTAAAAAAAAAAAAAAAAGAAAGAAAGAAAGAAAAGGGGGATTACTCCTTAACAGGATAAAACTATTGGTAAATCAAAGATCAACGCATGCTTTAAATATCCTTAATGTTGATCACTTAAAGGGTGTCAGATGATCAGCTATGGAGGTACTCTTTTCTGATAATATTCCTTTCTCTTAATTAAAAAAAAAAAAAAAAAAGCAGTTACTGTGTGCTGACCTCCAATGAGTTTTGCACAGTGGTATAGAGGGCACGTCAAAGTGTGGGCAAAGGGTCTGTTTGTTTCTACGCAGAAGATCAAGGCCTAGCTTGGATACCCAGAAAATGAACTAAGATACGATATGAGGAGGAGCTTCCGGCATCAGCACTCTCTGGAGGACTTGTGCCGGGGGATGATCATCAAAAAGCCTCCACAGGGATCTGGATGATGCTGCGGTTGTGGCTGCATCCAGCCCACCGTCTCCTGGACTTGCCATAGGAATGAGGAGGGAGATGTCTAGGCTGGCATGTGCATACAGTGAGACAACGAATTTGACCGGATCTGTACTGTTGGAACTCAACCAGGAGTTGGGAGGGGTGCAAGTTGTAGCACTCCAAAATCTCATGACTATAGATTATCTATGGTTAAAAGAACATATGGGATGTGAACAGATCCCAGAAATGGGCTGCTTTAATTTGTCTGATGGTTCAAGTACAGTTGGACAATATCCATCATATCATAGATAAATTTTCACAAATGCCTAGGGTGCCTAAATGGTTTTCTTGGCTTCACTGGAGATGGATGGTAATTATAGATTTGCTTTGTTTATGTCACCGTATTCCTATTATGTTAATATGTGTGTGCAAATTAGTTAGTAGTTTAAAACCTATACATACGTAAGGTACTATACAAGAAGATATGTCAAAGAAATAATCAATCCTCCCATGTTTCCTTCATATGCTACATCTATAGCTTTTCTTCTTCCTTCCTAATTACAACCCTTAAATAGAATTCGTGCCTCATATCGAATTTACTGAGTATCATAATTCCTCCAGGTGGTAAAGATACCTCCAGACAAGTGCTGGGCATAGAAGCCACAGGGCATAAATGTGCAAAGAAGTAAAAAGCTAACCTTTGCAAACAATATGGCTTCTCTCTCACTTACCAACTTTACATTTCCCGGTATGGCCCCGGAAGATGACTGGTTAGCCAGAGACGGGTAAGATTCCTCAAGGGAGGAACAACCTAAGACAGGCACAGTCGCAGGGGGGCCATCAGGTGAGAATTTGGGGATCAACAGAGGTGAGGCTCAGAACCTCATCCCCCCTGCTTTGAGAGAAATCTTCTGCATCCGTGGATGTCTTGCTGCCCTTGTCTAGCCTGGATTAATACTTGGTCCATAGGCACACACCTGATCATCTGATCATCTACATTTGCCCTCTTACAGCACTAAACTATGTTTTCTACCTTTATCTTGCATCTACCTACCACTTCAGCATTTTATTAAAAATAAAAATAATAATAATAATAGGAGAAATGTGGGATCAACATATAAATCAAGTACAAAAATCAAACGAATATTCATATTTGACCTGATTGTTTATAGGTCATATTGCATGATCAAAACCGAAAGTTTCTGTGATGAATGCCCTTGTACTGTTCACCATGTAAGAATTTATTTACTATGTAAGAATTCGTTCACCATGTAAGAACTTGTTCGTTATGCTTCAGAAGATTGGAGACTGACGAGAATTAGGCTTGAGATGGATTAATGATTGTACATTGAGCATTGACCCCCCTATACTGAATTTTATTGTTGTTAACAACCATTTGATCAATAAATATGAAGAGATGCCCTCTCAAAAAAATAAAATAAATTTAAAAAAAATAAACAGAAAACAATCTCTGTCATGATACAATTGGATGTTTCATTACTCTTATAAATAAAAGGACATTAGATATTTTAGGAGAGAAAAGAGTAAAATTTTCAAGAATTGCTTTATTCTTTTTGGTAAGCTGTCTAGAATCCTATGAAACATTAGTAAACATGAAAATAAAAACAAGAAGAATATTATAAAAGGCACAATTGCTATAGATTTATGGCAGAGTACTAATTAACCCCTATCATTCATTAGAAATTGCATGTAAAAAATACAAAGTTTCAATTTTGTAACTGTTTGAGCAGGTATGCAGCATGGTCTTATATTCACCTTGGGAATCCATACCAAGAAGGAAACTAAGGTAGATATAATTTGTTAAATCAAATTTTGAAACCAACAACTATATGCAGGTTTTGTCAGTTAAAAATAACCAAATGTTTCAAATTGCCAGGAACTTCTTAATGGACAAAAGAAGAAAATTTTTCACATTGAAACTAGAAAAATGTCCGCAAAATATTTGACTTTGGTCTCTTCTTAGATTTAGATTTGCCATGGCTACTTTGGTCTCCTCTAGATTTAGAATTTTTTTTACCAGTTTTTGTTTGGATATTAAAGCCTAGTGTGGTCAGGCATTGAATTGACTTATGTAGGTGTATGATAGAAATCTGAGGCACATTACTAAGGAAAAAATTTGCACCAACAGAATCAGACACTTAAAAAGTACTATTTAGAATAATTAATGACTATCTAATGTTGTTGTTGACTTTTCTGTGCAGCACAGGTGGTGGTCTCACATTTATTTTGGTAATAGGCACCATTCTGCAAACTGAATTCCAATGTTTAGTTTTATCGAGTTAACCTTTAGATTTTGCTAAGTGGAAGTTATGCTTTGTTCCCTCAATTTCCTTTATTTTGCATTATAGTATGCTTTTCGAAAATGTCCAAACCAGTGAATTAAGTACATACAGTAAAGCACTGAAATATTAGCTTCTGTTAGTTTAAGTAACTTCAAAAAGTTAAGATACGTTAGTGATCAACTGTCTGTTGATCACTATGCATAAAGGATATTGCATATATCATAGTATATTTGTGCCTCCACTGAAAAAATGATTCGTACTTTTTCAGCTTTCCATTAATCTACAAATTTTCAAAACTATTTTGTTCCTGAATATCAAACACATGACTCTGTTCAGTTATTTTAGTCTTCATGCAGAGAATATATATTCCAATTAATACAGGTGCTATCAGTGTAGGTGATGTTTCCTATGGAATTTGTAACTAAAATAACAAGAGAATAATATTTACCTAGGGTATACCTAGGTATATACATTCATCTCATTATAACCAATAATAATACTATAGATATCATACTTAGAATGAAATTACTTCTTTATCCCCAAATCATAGATTGTCTTTTTTGTTGGACTATTTGTTTTGGAATTAAAAATATGGTTATCTGACTACTTGAGTCTTCTTACAGGAAGTTGTTCCTTCAGGGAAAGGGAAAAAATTATAATATCTGAGATGAGATTGCCCAAGTGAATTTCCAACTTTTTTAAACAATATTTATTAGACTCTTACTTTGTAACAGAACATTATTTCAGGTTTTACATGGGAATAGTACAAAAAAGGAGAGTACGGTGCAGGACTCCTGCCCACAGAGCATTTTAGTGGACATTGGAAAGTGAGGACATACATCAAGAAGACATAGATGGAAATTTTTGTTAACCAGAATTGCATAAGTAACCAAGAAAATGCCGAGTGGAGGTATAATCACATTTAGGTGGGATTGATCAAGGAAAACTTTACAGAGAAAGTTAGTTTTAAGCAGGTTTTGAAGTAATTAAGAACTATTTAATGGAAAAGAAAAGGACTAAATAAGCTCACCAGAAGGGAATTCAGTGTCATTTAACAAATATTGAATGCCTTCTATGTGCATGTCACTATACTGAGAACTTGGTTGATAATGCAAAAAGCTCCAACACTGTGCCTTCCTTCATGATCTCTCCATCTAGTGATGGAGACATAATATAACAGCAGCATGTGCCAAAGCTCAGAAGAAGAAACATCATAAAATTTTCAGAGACTGTAAAGACTTCACCTTCCCTAAAGATTCCATATAGAAGAATAAAAATTAGTTTATGAGAAGAGATGGAATGGGTCATCAGTTTGTAGATGATCTTAAAAGCATATATAATCAGCTAGAAACAGTTTCAGTCTTTAGAGCTATGAATCAGAAATTCCAAAATGTCTTCAATGTCCCAGGTTCCTTCTTTGTATCTGCTCCATGATTCATTGGAATCATAATCTAGAATTCATAATCACAATATATCTTGTGTACTGGGACACTATTCCAAGCCAAGAGAAAGAGGTGACTGGGCCATTTTCCTTCTCCCCTTTGAAGAGTTTTTATGAAAGTCAGTTAAAAATAACCAAATGTTTTCTAGTTACATCTTTTTGAACCATATGTACCCCTAACTGCAAGGGAAACTGTTCTTGTAGTTTTTCACTAGTCATATTACCACTCCAACAAATTAGTGATATGGGAAAGAAGGCAAGAATGCATATGGAATAATCAGCCAGTAGTCTACCAAGGTAGGATTGAGAGGTTCTTATTTAGAAAGTACTAAGCATTATGAAGGAGCATATGTATATTTGTGCCCCCACTGAAAAAATGATTTGTACATAAAGAAGGAGCATTATGAAAACAATAATTGACAGAGATTATGTTGACAATTGCATTTAAGTTAAGTTTTTTTAAAAAAGGGATTAGACACGACTATTTTTAGACTATTGAATTAAAGAACTTATGTATATTCAATTCACATAGTTGTAGATAGACCCTGGATATGGTAAACCTAAGAGATGACCTGAGGAAATAACCTTCAACATGTGTTAATAAAAATAAAAGAGATTGTATATGTGTGTGAGAGAGAGACAGAGAGAAAGAATCTAGATTTGCATTTAGTTAATAATCCTGTTTGAATCATAAAGACTGGTGCAATTGTAAAAACATGGAGAAGTCACAAATCTTTGAAATAGAAAGGCAGAGATGCTTAAGAGGAAAGGATACATGGATAGTAGTTTCTTCTTTTTATATATATTAAGTTTTGTAACATAGTAGAATGGCTACATCTCCTCTAAGACTACATAGATGAATGCAAAAGTGGAAATATAAATGGGTGTGGACTTCCCTCGAGCATGCGCATGTATGCTTTCTCTCTCTCAATCTCATACACACACACACACACACACACACACTTTCCCCATCTTAGCTAACTCATATCCCTTCACCCAAACTGGAAGTGTAGTAGTCATCTTTCTCCCTTTCCTCACTCCTTGTATCAAATCAGCAGCGATTCCTATAAGCATTACATCCAAAATACGTCCTGAATTTGAGCATTCATTACCATCTCCACTACTCCCACTCTCCGTCAGCATCTCTTACTGGGGTTACTACAACAGTATTTTATCTGCTCACCTTGAACTCTTATCCCTCACAATGTCTCTTCCTGACAATCAAAGTGATTGCCTTTTAAGAATACAAATCAAATTATGCCACTCTCATGTTTAAAACTGTTGAATAGCTTGCTACTGCAATTAGAATTAAAACCCTCAAAGTCTGTGTAATGGCCTGCCAACACGGCCACGTGTGTGCTGACCCATCAGCACTCTTCCTTCCATTCTCTCACATTGGCACACTTTATTTCTGTAGCACATTAAGATCATTTCTACTTGTGTGTGTTTACACACTGTTTGTCCTTCCTACACAACACTCTTCCCTCTAGACAACTACATCCATATATCTGGTCCCTTATCTTTCACATCTCAGAGGCTTTCAAAGTCCTGCCTAACTAAAATGGCCTCCTTTCATATAGGCACCATCCTGTTTTATTTTTGTCATTGTAAATTTCACTTTCTAAAATATGTATCTTATTATTTATTATGTATTTTGTCTGTTCAGTAGAATCTAAGCTCCATAATGCAGGCACATTATCAGTCATGTGTATTATTGTTTCCCTGTACTTACAACAGCTCCTGCTTCAAAATAAATACTTGTGGAATGAATAAATGATTATAACAGCTATTGGAAGATATCTGCAGTATTGCCTTTGAAATGAGGCAAATTTTGAACTAGCTGATGAGAACCAAGGAGAAATATTAATACTCCCTTGCAGTAGCAAATGTAATACTGTAACAAAAACTAGTTACCGGCTGTTCTCAGACATTCTTCCAAAGTACACAGCAGGCAGAGGAAGGACAGATCAGGTTTGGAATTGAAGTAGGAAGGAATTAATAGTATCAGGGACTGTAGTCTATAGTAGAGTGACTATACAACCCTATTTACTCAGAACAGCCCAATTTTACAACTATTGTCCCAACTTAATTATTGACTATGTCCCCTTTCATTCTCAAAAGTGTTCCTTGAATGAAAAATCCTATGGTTAGCTGAAGTCTAGGATGCTAAAGAGCTATCCATGGACTTCCTACAAGCCAGTGAAGAGCAAATGGAGATTCCCTGGTAGTTTTGTACCACATTACTTGCTACTTTTAAATGCAGAACAATTTAGAATGTTTCCAAAGGCATCAGTCTCAAAGGGATGGACAGAGACTTTTCCACCAGCTGGTTCAGTGACTCTGCAATAAGCAATCATCCAGGGAACTCAGCCTGAGCTCCTGTGAAAGTATTTGGCATAAAGGAACTAACACTGCTACTTCTGATGCAAGAACAGTGTGTACTTCACTGAATCATCAAGTCAAACCAAAGATGGAAGGAGTCCCAGAATGCCAGCTGTGCTAGGTTCCTGCTTTAGAAAGCTAAAGACAAAAACTTGATCTGGTCTATAAGGGCATTTCTGTGACACAAAGGTAAAATAGATCATGTGAAGTCTACATTACATGAACAAGCCACAGAACCGTATGGCAGGCTTCTGCTAGATTTGTAGATATGTGTATAATAATTTCTCATTTTTATGTAGACTTCTTCCAGCTCTGAGTTTAGAGAGAAATCTTTAAAAATAGACTTAAGTTTTCTCTGATAAACTCTGTTATGATTTTTATCATTAGCAGAATTAGTGTAGTAGTTAACTAGCACAAGTGCTTGCTTGGAATTTTACATATATCAGCTAATCCCTGTAAATACTCTACAAAGTAGATTCTTTTACTGTTCCTATTGTACAGATGATAAACATGGGTCTGAGTGAGGTTAAGTAACTTATTCAAGATTAACTAAATAGTAGAATTGAAGTGGGATTCAAACCTAGGCCTGCAAACTGCAAAGCCTGAGTCACTGTGCTCTCCTCTTCAAATAATGCTATTATTTTAGTACACAGTGGTGTGATTGAACAGTGTGTTAAATTATTAAAATAAAGTAAAGGTAAGCTCTATTCCCAAAGAGCTTATAATCTAATTTTTTCCTACTAGCTAAACTAAATCAAACTTATCCATCAAAAGACTAAAGAGAAGTTTCATATCTTTAATAGTATCACTTTTTAATTTAAGATCCCTTTATCTTGTTTTAGCTTATTTTCATAATTAACAATTTTTTCTTAAATCCTTTGTACAATATCACCAGTAATAATCATAGCAAATATGTATATGTGTGTGTGCATAAATGTGTAAAATCTGCAGGCTGCGTTCTAAGTGCTTCGCATACTTTGTCGTAGACTCATTTAGTCCTCTTCAGTTGCCCTCATTTTTCAGATGAGAAAACTGATATAACAAATAGATGAAATAATTTGTCTTACATGTTGTGAGTGGAAGAGATAGGATTCAACCATAGACCTTCTATCTCCAGAATGTGCATGTAACCACTGGATCGTCTCTTTCATTCTATGTAAATTGATTAATAAATGATTTTCTCCACTTTCAGAGTACTTTTTTTTTAAGACAAATCAATTAGAGAAAGGTTTTGATTTTCTGCTTTCTAGCATAAAGCATGCTGGTTCACAGTGAGTGGATCTAAGCCTATTTAAAGAAATAAAAATCACTAGGTCTCAGACTTCAATATAGTAGTGACATGACCAAAATTTCTTTTTCCTCTATCTTTAGCTATGTAGACTTCAGAGCTAATAACGTCCATGGAACATAAATTTTATTATTTTTTCCACTTAAACTACAGAGAGTGATATTTAAAAAATAATTTTAATGTGTTCTCCTCTTTTGTACTTTTCTGCAAATGATCTCTTTCCAGTAGAGCCAGGAAATAATCTGCAGAAAAGGGAATGAACAGAAAAAGAGGAATAGGAAATAAGAAATATAATAACAAAATTCAGAGAGAAAAAAAGATTTTTGGCTATGATATCCAAAATAAGATTTTTATTCCAAAATATGTTTGAAAGCTATTTTTAAGTTTTAAAGTAGGTTTGAACCAAGATTTAAGAGATAGAGAAGATTTTTCATAATATTTTTATTTTATCTCTTGACTTTTCATGGGACAGGCCTGCCACTTGGCCACAGAGTTTAAGGGACAAAGGGACTGTGAACAGATTTACCCCTTCTGGCACTTGTGGATTATGGGGAGAAGAAGAAAGACACAGCAAGGCTAGGGAGGAGGTCAGACATGGATCTTCTTTCTTCTTCAGAATTAAATGAACTAAGAACACTTGTTAAAAAATTTAAGAATACTATACCCTTTATAATATTACCATACAAAATACTGAAATATGGATTTTATCAGCCATCCAGACTCTGTGGAGTTTCTACCCAGTGTCCCATTTGGTAAGAAATGAAATTGAAGTCTTTCCTTATGCCAATAGGAGAATTCCACAGCAAAGAAACTTGTAGCACTGCACGGAAATTGAGGAGGGGCCTTAACGTCATTTTTAGCTGCTGCATAATATGGAAAGTACTCAAGACTTACAATTACATTTGGATAAGGACAAAGAAGTTAGTTAAATTGATACTTAGAAACCTACATGTGGACCAATGTGATGAAATTCAGAATAACCCCACAACATAGGCAGTGGTGTGGCCATCATAGATCAGGAATGAATGGAAGATGTGACATGGAATTGGAGAGGTCTACAACAATAGCAAAAGGTAAGGTGGGACTTGGTTTGGCCAGGGAGAAATCATGGGTCTTGATGAAGACAAGACACAAGATCATGAGTTACACCAGTGGCAGAATTCAGTAACGCAGGCTGACCAATGCCCAGAAATGGTACTACCTGGACTCAGTCAGCCCCAATCTAGAGAGGAGATAGACTAACCATTCCTAGCCAATCCATAGAAGCTTCAGAGAACTCCAGATCAGAAGGATCTAGCTGTACTACTTCTAATAATCTTAGCCTCCACCATGCAGAGGAAAGTTTGTCCTCAAGATCTCACTAAAAAAAAAAAATGAACATTTACCTGATTCAACAAATCATAAATAAAACACATACTTAAAAAAACTAAATTATATATTGGAATAGATTAAGCTCATAGATTTGAGGAAAATACAAGTTTTTAAACTTTTTTCTCTTCAACACCCAGCAAAGGTTGGACCACATAGAAAAATCATATCATCTCTAGAAATAGAATTTTTTAAAAAGACTCCACAGTTCCCAGAACACATGAATATAGTAAAACTGAACTAAAATTAAAATATAACTTGGCAAAATTTTTTAAATGTAGATAAAGTAGTATTAGAGGGAAATATATAACACTGAATGCATGCATTAGAAAAGAAGTTTGCAATCATCTAAGCTTCCACCTAATGAAACTAGAAAAAGAAAAGCAAACTTAATTCAAACAAATTGAGGAAAATAATGAAAATTAGAGCATAAATCAAAGACTAATTGGAATTTAAAACCAAATCACCTTTATTAACAGCAAAAAAAACCACAAAAACACTTAAGTATAAACCAAAGAAGTGCTAAAGATCTATATGATGAAAACTACAAAATGCTGTTGAAAGAAAAAGGAAATAAATAAATTGAGAAATATTCCATCTTCATGGGTCAGAATACTCAATACTGTCAAGGTATCAGTCAGTTCTTCCTAACTTGATCTATAACTGCATATTATAGATCTATGATCTCAAGTCAAAAATCCAGCAAATTATTTTGTGGATATCAACAAGTATTTCTAAAGTTTGTGTGGAAAGTCAAAAGACTTTAGAATAGCCAATTCAATACTGAAGATCAAAGTCAGAGGTTTGAGATTATCTGACTTCAGGATTTACTATAAAACTATAGTGATCAAGACAATATGGTATTTATGAAAGAATAGACAAGTAGATCAATATAACATGATAGAGAGTCTAGAAATAGACCCACACAAATATATTAAACTGACATTTGACAAAGGAGAAAAGGCAGTTCGGTCAAGAAATGATACTGTTTGCAATAAATGGTGCTGAACAGCTAGATAGTCACATTTTCTAAAAAATTGATCTAGACTTGGAACTTTCACAAAAATTAATTCAAAATGAATCATAGATCCAAATGTAAAATGCAAAACTGTAAAACTCCCAGAAGAAAACAAAGGAGAAAACATAGATGATTTTGGATTTGGCAGTAACTTTTTGGATACAACATGAAAACATTGACAGGAGCTAGAGACTAATCACACAAGACAGGTATGGGAGAAGTCAAAGATGATTCCAAGCTCATACACAAAAGCTATTCTCAAAACTTTCTTGTGCTTAGCCTACATTTAACACTTCAGGGCTTTTTAACTCATTTCTTTTCACTGAAAATTATATTCCATTGTCTGGATATACCCTCTTCAGTTTTTAAAGAGTTATATCAATATATCTGTGGTTTTCCTGCACTGAGTTTTATAAGAAAGGAATAACAATGTACATCACCTTCTACTTGTTTTTAAAATTCAACATTGTTACTAGTCATCATTTCTGTGTAGTTGTTCATTTTTACTGCACTGTAATATTCCACTATATGAACACAATTTATCTATTTTTCTTGATAGAAATCTGGGAGATTTATATTTGTCATCAATTCTGAAGAATTCTCAGATACTATCCATGTAAATTAGCTGTCATTCATTCTCTATTTTTCTAAGATTTCAATTAATTATATGATGTAGTCTCATTCTATCCTGTGTATTTGAAACATCGCTCATATTTTTTTTTGGATTTGCATGTCATCCTTGCGCAGGGGCCATGCTAATCTTCTCTGTATCGTTCTAATTTTAGTATATGTGCTGCCGAAGCAAGCACACATCATTCATATTTTTCATCTTCTTGTTTTCTGTACTGCATTCCAGATAATTTCTTCAGATCTATTTTCCCACCCACTAATTCTTACTTCAGCTTAATCTAATCTATTAAACATGCCCCTTTGTTTTTTAGCCTCAAAGTTATATTTTCTAAATATAAATTTGGTCCCTTTTCAAATACCTGCTTATGTTTTTGTTATTCTTTTGTACATTTGTAATTGCCTCTTCATTTTCTTAAACATTTCATTTTAGAAATTTTATGTTTTGGGCTTTAGAATATCAATATCGGAAATCCTTGGTCATGGATCTGCTATTTGTTGTTTCCGCCGATTCACACATGATGGCTTGTTTGCTTGCATGCTTAGGGATCTTTGTTTAAGAGCTCATGTTTGTTTGATCTTAATTTGTGAGAATCTTGGATACCTCTATGAAACCAAAACAGGTTGTGAGCATTCAGCTTCTCCTAGTAGAACTAATTGTATTTCTTTCTTTCTACTGTTGAAATCTAAGTTTCTTCACAGAATAAACCCTGTCTTCTTTCATACCTTAAATTAGCATTTAATTATTTAAATGGGTATTACCAACCTGAGATCACTTCAGGTTTTTTCTGGTATACCTTTATAATACAAGAGTCTAAGTTTCAGGTCCCCTTTCTTGAAGTTAGTCCCTAAAGGCAAGGCGACTATCAACCTGAAGCTACCTAAGCTGCTTTCTTCTTGCACAGGCTAATGCAAAAGCCTGTGTTCCTCAATCCTTCCTTGAGGCTTGCTCAAGACTTTTCTGATGGCAATGCTAATATTGGCATTTGCCTTTAGGGACTAAAGCCTCATGGTTCTTGCTTACTGTTTGCTGACTCCACAGTCAATTCAGTAAACAGATTTTTTCCCCTATAGCAGGCACCCTTGTAATTCTTTTATTTCAGCAATGCATAGAAACCTGTTTTATCAAGAATGTGGTTGTTTTATAGCAGAAAGTTCCTTTGGACTATTTTGGGTCATAATTTAATACCTGGTCTTGGGATGTGCAGTTTTAAAAAGCTCTTTCCAATACTTTACTTAGGCACAATAAGACCTGAGAACCAGTGATACAGATTAGGCATGACAATGAATGGCATGTTCCAGCAATGGTGTGTGTTCCAGTCTGACTGAACCCCGGACTATGTAAGAGAAAATAATAAACTAAAGATGTTGAATAGATACAGAGGCTTAAAAACTTTAAATGTAATTCTAAAGAGTTTGGAATTTTTCTGGCTACAGAAATTAATAGAAGTGTTTAAAACATAAAAGCTATATTTAAAATTTTGTGTTCTAGAAAGATCATTTAGTATTGTGAAAGAAGGCTTAGAGAAGATAGAGACCAGAGGCAGAGAGGTCAGTTTTTCTCACCTTTGGCTACACTTTAGAATTACCTTGCGAACTTCAAAAAAGTACTAATGTGTGGGTATACTGAATCAGTGGTTCTATTGTGCCACAAAGGTTATAAACCACTAAACTAAAAGGCTTTAGTCCACATAAGATATGACAAGGAAAGAGGCAGTGAGAATCAAGAGGAAAGGCAAACTGAGGAAGCACTGACAGGACTTGGAGACTATCACACAGGAGAGGTGCTGGAGAAGTCAAAGATGATTCTAAGGTCACACACAAAAGTTATTAGCAAGGTTCTCTTGAGTTTGACCTACATTTAACATTTTATTTGCCATGGCAATAAATGGATACATCCTTCTAAAGTGTTGCTTCCAAGCTGGTTCATAAGCGATGCCTTTAGAAGGCCCACTTAAGCACTCTCTGAGATCAGCTGCTTCTAGATGATGCAGAATATAATAAAACCAGTGGATCTATGATAATGAGCCCTCTCCCACATCTCTGCTTTAAAGTAGGCTTCCTGGTCAAATGCTATACTGTATGTGATTCCATAGTTCTTATATAGTGGTATTGCCTGAGTCTCTGAGGGCAGGAAAGGCAAAACAAATACCTGGATTAGCTATCCATCCCTGGAAAATGAACTGCTGATTTCCCCATGATGGAGGGGGCCCAGTGTAGTTGATTTGCCATCATGTGACCAATCAGTCTCCTCAGGGAATAGTGACATATCAAGGGCTTAACACTGGTCTTTGTTGATACTGGATATCCAGAAGCAATAATAGCTACATTAACTTTAGTAAGAAGTATGTGCTTTGGGGCCATTATATGTAGCCTCTACCTCTGTCACTGTGGACAGTCCATTCATGTGCCTATGTTACCAGTTCTAGAGCAATGAATGACAAAGACTGGATCAACTGGATGAGTTATTTTGTCTACTTTGTATCTCAGTGCCTCCTTGATATTAAGTTAGATGCTTTCTGATGGGCATTAACATGAGATTCAAGAAACTTCCCACTCATGCCCACAATCATATATCCATTTACATGCCTCTCCTTCAGACCTCTCAACTCCAGCTTTTTAAATCATTCCACAGAGTCAGGTCATTGTTCCAAAATCTTCACATTCTCACCTCAGATCACTTATTCCATACAAAGCAAATGCAAGGTACATGGCTCATAGTTCTGCCCACTGAGGAAGTATTTCTTCTCTCTTTCTCAAGGCCACCTCTGAATGTTGCTATATTGCAGCTACTGTCTATTTTCAACTTACACTCGCATACCAAGCCAACTCACGTCTAAACTATTTTTCTCCTCCTTTGGCTGGTGGTATGAACATCCCCTCCCCATATAGCTGTAGATGAAGGCTGGAATATGGGCAACTCTGGTGCAACTGTCCAACTGTGGTGGTTAGCAAAGAAGTCTAATCTACTCACTCATGCGGCTTTCTTGTGCCTCTACTCATATTCAGCCTCAGTTCCAGGTATACTGTTTCCAACTTATGATGGACTGATTCTAGGCTCATCTTGTTTTGTGACTTAACAGGTCCAGTGGAGCTCAAATCATAATGGGCAATTCCAGATGCATGGTCATTTAATGCCCCAGGGTCAACTGCTCTGTTTCTACCAGGATGCAGTAACATGACAGGAAATATTTCTCAATAGGCATATAATTTTCTACCATGAATTATAATATCTTACCTCACAATCCCAGGACTGCATATGATTTTATTCCTTGGCTTTCCATAAACTCCACACTGCATTTTACTACTAACACCTCCAAAATCATAGATGCTGCCTGCCAGATCACTTGACACAAGTGGCAGGGTAGCTTGTACCACAGTTTGAAGCCATTATACAACCCCTAATGCTCTAGATTCCACGCAGAGTTCTTCTATGTCACCCAGCATACAGACCAGAGAAATATACCTATATTGCTTCTAGAACCAAAGAGGCTTACTAGGAGATGTGCTTCCTACTTTGTGGTAGGGGGAGCAAGATTCCAGAATTTGTTTTCCTCTTTGGAGGAGAATTGTGGCATTCTCCTGACCCGTATACACCCAAAGTCTTCACTGAAGTAGTCCCTGAATCTTCATAGAGTTTACCTCCCACCCTCTGGGATATAAATGTCTTACCAAGGTCTCTTGTTACTATCTCTTTATCTGAACCAATAAGTAGGATGTCATTAATGTAATTTTTCAGCATGATATTCCGCAATATTTTTGGATTATATTGTGCCAGTGGGTGGGAGAATTCATATTGCACTGAAGCAACACTGTAAGTTAGTATTTCTGCCCAATACAGATGAATACAAGCTATGTATGATTTTCTTTGAAAATTATAATAGGAAAGGATGTGTTTATTCATTTTTTTAGCCACATAACATATATTTGAGGCATTATTCATTTATTCTAACAATGATACCAATTCCAGCCCAGCTCTACAGTCATTCTTCAGCACCTTTCCAGTTTCTATAAGGCCAACTTACTCAATTAAATAGTTATTGAAAGGAACAACTACACCTGCATCCTTGAGGCCTTTAATTGTTGAATTAACCTCTACCCTCTCCCACAGAGTATGATATTGTTTTTAGTTTACTATCTTGACAGGGAGAGTTGGAGGGCATGGAATGTTTCAGAGGTTTCTACTTAGCCTTCTCCACTGTTACATCTCTTGTCATATAGTCCAAAGAACAAAAGTGAGGATTACTCCACCTGAGAAGTATATCAATTTGAATTATACATTCAGAGACTTGCAAATTGAGGACTAAGTGGGCCCACAAATATAGTGGAACCACTATGAGTTGAACTTTAAGCCACAAGTCCATTTATTACATGCCACCCTTAAGTCTCCACTCCAAAAGGAAAACCTTAAAGATGAAACTTTAAGCTTCCAAATATCATTGTCAACTCATACCCTATATAATATTCCACAAAATGTCCACATATTCTGATTTCTCCAGTGTCCAGTCACCCAAGTAAATTGCCAGAGATCTCTCTTCAATGGAAAACAACAGAACCCTGTTTCTACAATATAGCATCCACAATGTAGACCACCATGTTATTAAAAAATTACTAGATACAAAAAATGACCAAGAATGAATGGCAAAAATAGTCAATAGAAACAGACTACAAGGTGAGTCAAACATTGGAGTCAATAGACAATGACTTTTTTTTTTGGTATCATTAATCTACAATTACATGAAGAACATTATGTTTACTAGGCTCCCCCCTTCACCAAGTCCCCGCCACATACCCCTTCACAGTCACTCTCCATCAGTGTAGTAAGACGCTGTAAAATCACTACTTGTCTTCTCTGTGTTGCACAGCCCTCCCCATACCCCCCCACACTATACATGCTAATCATAATTAGACAATGACTTTTAAGCAATTATTATTACAGAGTTCAAGAACTTAAAGGATAAAGTATGGTCATGAGTAAACAGATTGAGATCTCAGCAGAGAAATAAGAGCTATAAGGAATTACAATTCTAAAGTTGAACAGTACAGTATCTGAAATTTTTAAAACCCTGTATGAGGTACAATATTATAGATGGCAGGAAAGAGGTTCATTGAACTTTAAGACAGAGTGATAGTAAATTCTTTCATCTTAATTGCTGCTAGTATTCTAAAAGATATTTTCCTCCTTCACATTAACTTTGAATCCAATAGAGATGTCCTAGTAGAAAAAAATCAAAGCAGTTTATTTTTTACATAAGCACACACACATACACACACTCAAAGGGTAAAAGTATTTGTTTATATTATTTCAATAAAAAATTATCTGGTCTATTTATTATTTTTTTCCATTTCTGTTTATTTCAACAATGTCAAATATATATTTTCATTTAAATATACAAAAATGTGGAAAAATAAAGAGAAGAAAATATCACTACCAAGAGGTAATGTCAGTTAACATGTTACATTTTGATAGATTTTTTTACACTTTTTTGTCTAAACAAATGCAATTGTATTATTTTTACCAAAGTAGGATAATTGTGCAAATAAAATTATCAACTGCTTTTCATTAATATTTTTTCATGATCATTTTCGGGTCATTAAGCATTCTTTTAAAATACTTTTAGTAGCTGTATATGTCTATATCAGAAACTATACAACCTTTCCTCTATGTTGAAAACATGAGTTAATTTCATTTTTCAGTATTCTAAGTAGCACTGTAATTTAGTGGCATATAAATCTCTCTGAATTTCTTCCTGTATATTTAGAGAACTTAGAATTGGGATTAATTATAGAATTCTATTAGTTTGGTAGGGCTTCCATAACAAAATATCACAGTCTGGGTGGCTTAAACAACAAATTTACTGTCTCACGGTGTGGGAAGCTGGAAGTCTGAGATCCAAGCGTCAGCACAGTTGGTTTCTTCTGAGGGGTCTAAAGGAAGGATCTGTTCTGGGCCTCTCTCTTTGGCTTGTAGATAGATGGCAGTCTTCTCCCTGTGTCATCACATCATCTTTCCTCTGTACGTGTCCAAATTTCCTCTTCTCATAAGGATATCAATCCTATTGGATTAGGGCCAACTGATGATGATGTTATTTTAATTACCTCTTTGAAGATCCTATCTCTAAATATAGTCACATTCTGAGGAACTGAGGATTGAATAGACATTTTTCAAGAGAAGACATACAGATGGCCAAAAGGCACATGAAAAGATGCTCAGCATCACTAATCATCAGGGAAATGCAAATCAAAACCACAATGAGCTGTCGCCGTACACCAGTCAGAATGGCTACTACCCAAAATACAAGAAATAACAAGTGTTAGGATGTGGGGAAAAGGGAACCTTCCTACACTGCTGGCGGGAATGCAAATTGGTCCAATCACTGTGGAAAACAATATGGATGTTCCTCAAAAAACTAAAAATAGAAATACCTTATGACCCAGCAATTCCATTTTTTGGAATTTATCCGAAGAAAGCAAAATCACTAATTCAGAAAGATATATGCACACCTATGTTCACTGCAGCTTTGTTTACAATAGCTAAGATAAGGAAGCAACCCAAGTTCCCATTAATAGATGAATAGATAAAGAAGATGTGGTATATGTATGCTATGGAATATTACTCAGCTATAAAAAAGAAGGAAATTTTGCCATCTGTAACAATGTGGATGAACCTAGAGGGTATCATGTTAAGTGAAATAAGTCAAAGAAAGATAAATACCATATTTCATTTATATGTGGAATTTTTAAAAAAAGAAATAGACCCATAAACACTGAAAACAGATAGTAGATTACCATAGGGAAGGGTTTGGGGGAATTGGTGAAATAGGTGAAGGGGATAAAGAAGTACAAACTTCAAATTACAAAGTAAATTAGTCATAAGAATGGAAGTACAACATAGAAAATATAACCAATAATACTGTAATATCTTGGTATTGTAACAGAGGGTAACTACACTTACCATGATAGGGATTTAATAATATCTATAATTATCAGGTCACATGTTGCATATCTGAAACCAATATACTATTGCATAGCAACTATATTCCAATAAAAAAGAAAAGCAAAAAAACTATCTTAAAATATATATACAATATACTTCACCAGTATGTTACAGCTTTTTACAGATGAGATACTTTACATCAACTTTTCAAATGTTTCTTCTGTCATACTTTGAAATGCTGCTTGCAATCAGGCAATAACTGAAAGGCAACTAAAGAGGTCCAACACAGCTGCTAGAATAATCTTCTATAAATATTGTTTAGATAACATCATTCCCTCTCTTAGAAAGCTACAGTGGCTTTCAACTTCTTTTTGTTCCAAATATGGTCTTCTAAAATATTTGCTACAAGGTTTGGAAAAATTCATACCCACCTATCAAGGCTGTTGTGGGGTTTTTTTTGCCTAATGATTCACAGTCGAATTTTCCATTCTATCAAGTAACTGATAACTAGCTTCCAGGTATGTGTGTTGCACTCTCATGGTTGACTTTTGGCTTAGTTATCACTATCAACCAAAACCCCTTTTCTATAAGATCAAACCCTTTCTTTCCACTAAAATTATTTTCTAAAACTTGCCTACACCACAATGTCTCTTTAAAAAAATTTTTTTTTTCATCAAAATACTCCAACAGATCCTAGCACTTACATTTTTCCGAGATCTCATTTGCCCTTTCAAAAATGTAATCCTTTAAAGGTCTAAATACAAGACATGAAACCATAAAACTCTTAGAAGAAAACATAGGCAACAATCTATGGTGGAGAAAAACAAATACCATATAATTTCACTTATATGTGGAATCTAAAAACAAAACAAAGTGAACAAAACAGCAATAGATTCACAGACACTGAGAAGTGACTGGTAGTTACCATGGAGGAGGGGTTGGGGTGGGTCAGTGAAATAGTGCATGGGATAAGATGCACAAAATTTTAATTTTAATATAAATTAGTCACATGAATGAAAGTACAGCATAAAGAATATAGTTAATAGTTTTGTAACATCTTTCTGTGTTGACAGTAATACACTAGTTGGGGTGAGCATTTAAAAATGTATTAACTATTGAATCACTGTGCTGCATACTTGAAATCAACATTATATATCAAGTATACTTCAATAAAAAAAATACAGTCCTTATTGAAGTCAAGTTTCTGACTGACTTGCTTTTGTAAATTTCTGAAACATTTTCTAATATTCAAGATATTTTATATTAGCCAAAATTATTATGGCATACCCATCATATGTTGTTCAATATTTTATTTTTTGAAATGATAAAATATTGCGTATTATTCTAAAGCACTGTTGCTAGAGTATACATCTGTATAACATTTTTGAGAGAAATTCTATTTATCAAAAAGAATTTACAATGCTTATACTTCACAACAACAGTGGATTCCATTGACTATAACAGGTACGCACATAGAAAGATACATGTTGAAGGATGTTAGTAGGAGCATTGTTTAATGCAAGGGTCATTTAAAAGAAAATTAATGGAATATTACTCAGCTATTTAAAGGTTAGAAATGAAATATTTCTATGCATAGTGCTGAGATAAAGTGTACTAGATATAATGCGGGAAATCTCATTGCAGAACTATATACAGAGAATAATGCCATTTGTTCAAACCAGGGTTAGGAGTCCTTGCTTCTGGGAAATATGGTGCTTTGAATTTCTCTTCTTCAAATAGACTGGAGCATCTATTATTCCTGCAGTATAAAATGGAGGAACGGGTTAGGCGACTGCTCCTTTGTAGGTTTTGGGGGACTGTAGGAGGGACAGTAGGCAGCAGAAAGCCAAGATGGGAGGTGCAGGGAAAAAGATGGGGGATGAAAAAGTACAGGAAGGGGAAGACGAGGAGGAAGGGAAAGTAGAAAAGGAAGGGGAGGAGAACAACAACAGTAAAAAGTAAGAATGGGGACATTAAGAATAAAAACAAAAAAGGCAAGTGGAGACAAGGAGTCCAGGGTGTAAGCATGGAGAGCCGCCTTTGGTAGGAGGAGTTCTGTCTGGCCGGCCGCCTCCATCAGAACGGTGGCATCTGTTTCATTAATACCTTCTTGGATAGTGTGGAATTGCCTGGGAAATTAGGAGAGCTGATTTCTTAGTCTCTAAAAAGCTAACGGGCAAGAAAACTTAGATTAAAAAATGGCAAAAAGAAACTTTTGGAGGTGATAGATATGTTCATCATATTTATTGCTGCCGATGGTTTCATAAGTACATGCATGTGTTAAGACTTACTAAATCAACCACATAAAATATGTTCAGTTTATTGTATATAAATTATAACTCAATAAACCGTTTTTAAAAATCCTCAAAAAAGTCCCTCTTTACCTGCTTTGATAGGTGTTACATGGACTTTTGGCATGATATGGAACAGTAAACATGGATCAAATCTATACTTGACAGAGTAATACAGAAACTGCCATTGTTATCATAACATGCAACAGATAAAGAGGTAAACATATCCATTGAATAGAGTGTTTATCAGTATGAGAACTAATCTGTCAAGATTTCCTATATCCTGGGTAAAACAATGAGTTTCTTTCTGCCTCATCAGCACACCCAATGTGAAGACCGCTCCCACAGGGAGCAAGAACTTCCCCCTGAGGGATCTTCTTATTCCAAACAGATTGCTTTTTCTCTGCAGATCCTGGGCCTCATAGAGTAGTTTGTAGTAAGAATAAGCATATTCTTACTCTTCTAAGAATAATGTGTAAGGATAGTACTAAAAAAAATCCTCTCTTGCATGGGTATCCATAGAATTCTGGGACTAAGCGAAGTCTATCACCCAGACAGAACCTCTGAAGCATGCCTTACAATTCTTAAAATCATTCATAAAAGGGGCTGATGAGACCAAACAAGCTGAAGAAATTCCAAAGAAAATATTAGCCTACAGTTTTCTGGGCAGAAAACTTATTTTAAAAAAAGAGGAAGAAACTTAAAATGATATGGGGACCAAGATTTAAACCTCACACTGATGGAGCAGAGATTAAGAAGCTGCATAGAACCTTTGGAAATGATATGCTGGCTATTGATCAACAAGCCCATCTGAAACTCTTGCACTTAGTGTCTTTTGAAAGGGATGTCCATACTGCCTCTAAAATCTGTGTAGAGGGACCTCACCTACACACCAACCTCCCTTTTGCTATCTGCTCCCAAACTCCTCCATTCCATTTCCCCTCACCAGGTCAGCCCATTTCTTTATCATCACTGTCACCCAGAGCAGGATATTTGAATCTCTGTACCTCACCTGGACTGTAGGAGGCATCATGGAGAAAAATGGATCAAACACAAAACTTAGATTTCCTGCAGCTTCCTTCAAGATTGTCCCAGCAGAAAATCTAGATGTCAGAGAGGAGATGGTTATCATTACTCAAGGACCAGAGCATATCTTTAAGAAACTCGAAGAAAAGGTATTTAGCAAGAAAAAAATGAACATCAAAGCCCAAATCACAATGACCCTATAAACCAGCAAGGATAGCAAAACCATCATTGAGGTGCAAGCCTTACACAATGCAGAAGTTAGCCTCCAGGATCAGTCCCAGATGAGGAAGAGGAAATGGTGGTCCTGATCATCGAGCATTTCTTTACCAGTCAAAGCACAAAGCACAAGAGCAGAAAACCTGTATCTCTGCTAAAGCAGGAGAAGCAGGAATATTCTCAGGAAGTCAACTCATGTCGCAGCAACTGAGGCTCCCAGAAGCACTAGCAGAAAAATAGATGAGTAAGGTCTAAAGCAAACAGAATAAGATCAAACACAGCCAAATAAAAGGGGGAGCAATCAAAAGAACTTCCTAAGTGATAAGAATTTGGCCAGGGGCATGCTGGAACTTTAAAGAGACACTGAGAATATAGGACACTGAGAAGAGAGGGGGCGGTGGGGGTCAGACCAGTTTGACCGGATAACACAGCATCAGGCAGAGACCTCCCCAGCCACACGCCTCCCACTAGAGATTCTGGGGGCTTCCAGCCATGTGCACTACCACCCCCTTGGTATACTACATAACTCCTTTGACACCATCCTATTTAGTTGGGCCAATATAGTTAGCTATATTTAAAACAAAAAAAAATTCACACACTTTTTTTTTTTTCAGAAACCAGTGTCTACATTAGTGTTAGGTACTAAGGAGAAATATGTTCATATGTTCATACGTATTCCTAAAGAATACACAGAGTACTTAACGCACTAATGTGTTTTTTAAATAATGCGTCCTATAATTTGAGTAACTTCAATTTTTAATCATTTTTTCTTTTGACACTTTAAATGCTAAACAGTTAAAAGATCAAGTTATTTGGGGCAGTCTCATGGTATACAAGGAAACGTCAAAGAATCTAACTATCACATAATTTGCCTAAGTTAAAATCTTAATCATTTGTACTTTTTTCTCTGAACACTTGGAATTATAATTACTTTAAATGATAAAGTCATTTTGTGGCAGGTATTTAGTTTAAAAAGTAACTTCAAAGGCATCCACAAAAAAATTCATGGTAGGGGGTAGGAAGATCTGGCATGCGGCTTTATTCAAGAGGGTGCTCACAACGGTTCTGGATAACATGTATGTCAACAAACTGCTTACTATTTTTTAGAAAGGTAAACTATTTCTCTCCGTCGCTAATTCACATGCCCATTATTCTTTGCTTCACCAATTTTAAACTAGTTTCTGCATACTGCATGTAATAATCTGCTTCTCTCTTCTCTACATCTTCTCCCCACTTCTCTGGCCCCATTTTTTTCTGTTTCCATTTTCTGGAGCATTTATCTACATATGCTGCAGGAAAAGCAGTATCTCATCATACAAATGGAAACAGTAATTGGTTTCAACCTATACTTGGTTAATCAAAAGGACAAGAGTCCATGCCACTTGCCCTAGAATTTTGAAAGAAAACAGAGAATTAATGAAAAGGAAAGAAAGAAGGTATATTCCTAGTATATATTTTGTGTACACATATTTTAATGTATCAACTATCAATATCCACTAAAATGATTTCAAAAAATGGAGGAAATAGTAAATTATCAGACCGTATTGTACCAGAGTGCTAATAAAAGCAAAAGGAAGGGAGGGAGGAAAGGAGAGAGGGAGGAAGAGAAAAGCTACATCAGTCAGATTTTTCACCTCAGTACTTTGCTCTTGTACTTGTTAGAGAGATTTTGGAGAGCTTATGGTTGGAGTGTTTTTAAATAAAAACAAGTTGATTTGGGAAAATAAGACATCAATTCCCAGCCTCAAGAAGGTGATGCTCCAAGCAGGCAGTAACAGTTCTGAATTGTCTTCAGCTAGTCAAGAACCTACATGGCTTTCCTTTGGGAAAATCTTGAAAATGTTTATTACTTTAAAAAGACAAAAAAAATAAAAGGAGAAATAGTGAGATGCAGATTTTCACAGGGTACGTACCATCAAGATTTTTGTTTTAAAAGATGGCATTGCACTGATTTATGTGAACATACCATTGCACCAACAGGCTTTGGTATGTTTCCTCTATTGCAAACAAAAATGTTATCAATTGAAGTTACACCTTCTCATTTTAGAGAACTGTGAGCAAGAGGCCAAAGAGGTTTTGAATACCTACAA
Source organism: Manis javanica (assembly GCF_040802235.1). NCBI lineage: Eukaryota > Metazoa > Chordata > Mammalia > Pholidota > Manidae > Manis > Manis javanica. The sequence goes on from NC_133163.1 coordinate 69,122,010, forward strand.
AATAAGTGAATGGTTTAATTTTGAATACATTTCAGGTGGGCACTTGCCATAGTTAATTGAATTAATTTATTTTTCCAGATTCTAGTATTTATCTCATTCACCAAGGTGATGTGTTTCCAAACTTCAACTTGCTGAAGTGAGTGTGATAGCAGATTCATACATAAATAGTTTCAGGCATTCCTGAGTCTGATACTGATAAGGCTGTGGTCTTTTTGACCCATATAGCACTGTTATATTAATTTTATCAACATGTCTTGCTTGAGGGGGATTGTCCCTAGGCAAGTTCACTCTGGATTCAGTGAGACCTAATAACAACCATGACTGTTAGGGGCAAAAGGGTTAATACCAAGCTTTCTTCTCATGGTGGCAGGTCCAGTGCTAGAATCACGTCTGCCTCTGGCAATTTCACAATCCATCTCTGTCTCTGCTTCTGGGCAGATTACTGGGCGGAGCTCTTTATATAGTAACACCGACAGTAATGGCTCATTGCCAATGGGTATATAAGCATTAGCCTAGCAGTAGGCCAGTTACATCATCAAGCAGTTTAGGGTTAGGTGAGGATCCTGGCCATAAGAACTTCCATTTTTCCCACATAACACTTTCTAAGAATAACCAAAAACATTCTTCCCCTAATTAAGATTTTCCCAGACTTTCAAATCAACAGCCTCTACTAGAATTGTTATTAAATAAATTCCTTAAGTTATGCCATATGTTTTCTTCCTCTGCATTCCTGATTCTAAAAGCAAATCAAATACTATATTCTCAGATTATGATATAAAGAAAATAAAGCAAATATCATGTTTCTCAATAGTTTTTTCAGAAGAAAAGAAAACAGACTAAGTTGATTGTGATTTAAGAGGTGTGTCTGTGTTAGATAGGATGGTCAGCAAAGCCTTCCTGAAGAGGTGACTTTTGAACAGAGACACACTACTCATCTCAGCACCTACTACCTAGGATTCTTCTAGTTAACAATCAAAAATCACAGTCAACTCATGTCATTTTCTTCTCAAAAATTTTTTGTAACTCCCTCCTTATATGTAAATTAGGCAGATTAAGGCCACATTCAATAATAAAAATGATCAAGACAAATCTCTAATCTTAGCAGTGTAACAGTATGCTAAGCAAGACATAAAGACAGAGTTTTTATAGATTTTATATATAATAATATATATGTTATATATATCAACAAATATATTAAAATATATATATATAATAGATACTTTTTGTATATTATAAAGGCATAAAGATCTGTTTGGACTGAGTAAGGCCCCAAGAGGCTGAGGAAAATCTCTCTTAGTTGGCATTTAGAGTCTATATTAGGGATACCAGATACTAGACCATATGGAAAGCTACAAAATTCTGGGCATTACAATAATGGCTTCTAATATACTTCCTTTTATGAGTGAGCTGAGTTTGAAGGTTTCAAGTGCTAAAGCCTCTACCTAGAGGGGTATTTGAACATATAAAATGGGAAAGAAAGGGAACTGACACTTGATAAGTACTAACTGCAGGTAATCCCAGGTCAACAGTTTACAGATGAGGGAACTTAAGTATTAGAATAAAATGCTTATTCCCCATTTCTGAGTTTCCTTCCTTGCAATGATGTGACACACTGGGCAGAAAAATTTTTCTTAATTTGATTAATGAATTTGGAAATACTGTATAGGCATGTTTAGGAGAATTCCTCTCATTGTTTGCCTTTTTGGTATTCTTTGTGCCTTCCCGTCTTATGTTACTTGGGCTGGAGGCCCCTATGGGCCATTTCCTCTGACTACAGATCATACACTTCATAAATGGGAAAACTGTGCACAGCCAGAAATGGTCTATCAATGCCTGTGACTGGGGTTTGCTTTATAGCTTCATGTGTCATTCGTGCTAAGCTCTGTCCTCCCACTGACATCCATTAGAAATAAAATGTTTTAATTTCTTTATGGCATTTTAATTGTTGACTCCTTGTTTTTAGAATCCAGAAAAATAAAAGTCGACTCTTTACTGATCTCCCTCAGAGGCACAAATAGAATTTGAACATCTTGCCCAGGATCACATAAGTTAATTGGTGGCAGCTAGGATTCAAGTCCTTATTGCTCTACCATAATTCTCAGGGTAGGAACATCATGAATTAGTTACTGGAGATGCTTCATGAAAAAAAATGTTGTGATTAAGTAAATTTTGGAATTACTACAGACCGTATCATCCTTTTAGAAATTTCAATTGTGTATTTCTGTACTAAAAGCTCTGAGAAGTCCATGATGTGAACAGAGAAAATTTTTTAACTTTATTTATTCATTCATTTAACAAATATGTATTAAACAACCCTTAACCAAGTTCAAGGCATACCAAGTACAAAGGCCCAAAGGCAAGAAAAAACTGGCTTGTTTGGAGAACTTACAAAAGGCTGATATGACTGAAGTGTAGTGCTGACATGAGAACAATAAGAGACAAGGTTGCAGAAGTTGCTAGGGGCCAGATCATGCAGGAATTCATAGGCCACCAAAAGAAATTTGGATTTTATGTTCATAGAATTGGCAGCCACTGAAAGGGTTAGACAAACATTAAGCTTATTTGGTCATAGTCCTCTTTATTCATATAATAGTTTAATAAACATATTATGCCTCTTTATACTTTGCTGAGCCCCTTTCAGTGACGAAAGCTAGTAATGGCCAAGATAAGCTCCTCCAGAGGACTGACGTGGTCGCTGTGAACCCGGCACCTAACATAGACGTTCGCACTGAGTAGTTACTCAAGAAATGATTTGTGAAATGAATTAAAATCATGAAGGGATGGAAAGCTATGACATTTGACACATTTTTGAAAGAACTCTAAGTGTTTTATCCTTACATCTAGAAGATTTATCATCAAATGTTTGTAGTGGTACTTGAAAACCGATTCGATTTGACTTATGTGTGAGGCTCAAGAAGGTGTAACAAGGAGCAGTGAACAGCGGTTACAAAGTAGACGGTAAAAAAGACATGTCATGAGGTAGTACATTTCTCATCGCTTTTGTTTTCAAACAGAGATTAAAAAACAACTGGAAAATATCACAGGATTTATTCATCAAAGGCTGGATTACATACTTTGAAAGTCTCTTTCAACCCAAAAAATTTTGGGTTCCTTTTGGAAAAAAATTGGAGAAAGGAAAGTGATTTGATAAAAAAGTAGGTGTGGCTAGGGAGAACTTCCAGACAACAAAACTTTCTTATAATTTGAAAGCCTTTTATCTAACTTAGAGTGAGGAGAATTATTTAAAAGAATGGAATGAAGCAAAGGAATTTCCAATAAAAGATGTCAGTGAAAAGCTGTACTCCTCACTCTGACACTAATATGAAACAATAGAACAACAACAATTAGAGAAAAAGTTTCATCCATAAACTATAAAACCCCCAGAACTCCCAAGTCAAAACTGTAAAAGCTATCAGTCAAACTAAAGGAACTCCCAAATGATTCAAAGTTCTTCAGATATTTCTGTAATACACAAGGAAACACAAATAGAACATTTTAGGGAGTCATGATTGGGTTTGCAGAAAGGTGGGGACATTTCTATTTTTCACTTTAAACCTTACCCTCCTCTTTGAACTTTTTTAGGTAAAGATGCATAAATTGTACATTTTAAAATTTTCAGAAAGCTAAAAGTGTTGAAACTAAATTGGTACTGAATATATGGAAAATGTTTTCATGGAGACATACATCTTCAGAGTTATGAATCTGAGTACATGGACAAATTAAAAGAGTTCCTGAGAGGAAAGCAAAGGGATAGAAACATAAAATGTGTTCTACTTCTAGATCCTACAGTTCCATTGAAAAAAAAAAGTTCCAGAATAATGGAACTAATAATTTGATTGGAAGAATTAGATTCATACCACTCTATAGAAACACCTGATGGCTTATCAGAAATAACATGTACTTAATTAATCAAAGTCCAGTCTTCCCGTCAACAATAAGCATAAGCCCATATACAGGGTTGTAGGTATAGGCTGAGCAATAGCTGAGATTCGAATAATATCCTCCTCCTAGCCTCTAGAGTTTGGGTATGTAGCCTGAGTAGCACCTTAACAGGCAAATTTCAATGAAAAAAAAAAGAATGATGAGTGAATGGGAAGAGATTTTTCCCAAATTCCAGGGTTCAAGTAGATTTCAGTTGAAGAATATGTTTTGTCTTATGCTAAATTTATTACTTTGGAAATATTATCCTGAATGCCAAGCCATGTTTTAAAGGGAAATTTTCTTTAAATGCCTCTTACAAGAAGTGACCTGGAGCTTTACACTCGCCTTTCTTTTTTAAGAAATCTACATTCCACCCAAGGCATCTGTAGGCTACAGAATATTATCAGACAACTAATACATCCCAATCAGACTGAATTTATTTATAGACAACGTTCTTTTTGCAATGTTAGATGCCTCATTAACTTGATTCAGCTTGTGCATAGCAAAAATATTCCCTCCCTCTTCAGATTTTTGATAGAGTGAATTCTAATTTCTTGTCTCACTCATTATAAACCTTTAGTTTGGAGGACATTTCAGAAATGTGTAGTGCCACTTAAGTGAATCCTGGATTACTTGTCCTGGATTAATTATGTGCTTTATACATTTTCCTTTGGGAGGAATATGAAGTAGTATGGCGACCATTCTTTCTTTTTATTTTACATGGAAAATAAAATTTATTTTTGCTATGAACCTCCCCATAGGAAAAATGAAATGTGAATCTGTGTGTCAGGAGATCCCATTATGGTCAAATAAATGTATGGGTGGGGTAGTTGGGATTTTAAGCCTGGAGCCTTACTAATTTAACTAACTTTTTAGATATGTTCATCTGAGAACAAAACTAAGAAGATACTGTGAAAACCAGCACATACAACTCCCATATTATGTTACACATCTTCAGATTTTGAAATTTCCTTTTGAATATCACTATGCTCTTTTAATTTGGCTTGCACTTCTATAAGCGTGGGGAAAAAAAAGATTCTTCATCCAAATCTTCCACTGCAACTGTTTCAAATTCATCATTTTTAAACCAGATTTAACAGGTTAAATTGAACTTAGGAAAAAAGATGATAATTAGAAAGATAACTTCTATTTCTCTTAAATTCAACATTCCATGCTTTCAATGAATTTTCACACAATTCAATAAGAATATTTAATGTTTAATGTAAAGTGGCCACAATTTATGCTGGGAAATATTTCCACATTTTGTTTTAAATAAAATGATAATTTTGTGAAGAAGAATGAAACGACTTTTCTTGAATTACAGCCTGCAATGTTTCAAATATCCTCTATATGGTTTTATTAACCTGCTCTATATACTGGAATATTACAAATATAAAATGTCCAATATATATTATTTTCATTGTCTGCCACATGGTAGAGGACATACTATCTTGTAGCTCTCAAGCGGTTTCACTGCAGAGTCTTAACACTTGAAAATGTGTAGCAGAAGCAAGTTTCAGGACTTCTGTGTTTAGTCAAGGAAAAATGTGGAAATTCTTTCCATTCTGCAAAGCAGACTGTTTTTTTATCCTTTATTATGTGTATTCTAAGTGAGCTTCTGTTCAAAAGAAAGGATTAAAAAGCAATCTCTAAATATGAAATCCTCTACGTGATTGGAAAAGAAAAAAAATTGAATGTTTTTAAAAGCACCTCTACCAAGTGTTTTGTCATCCAAGACTGTGACATTAACTAGAAAATTTTTTCGCCTTTGAAGCCACAAATAGTTCTGGATCCATCCTGTTTTATAAAAATTCTGGTTCTCACAAGAGACTGGGAGTTTGTGCAGAACAGTATGACCTACGTTCATCAGATGGAGTCCTTTACTCTGTGATGGCAGTCAGAATGGAGAGTGGAGGGGGTTTAAAATTAAGATGAAGTTCCTAAACTTGTGAAATTGGTGTAGTGTGCCAAATGAACGCTAAATAGTATGGAGCATGGTTTTAAGCTTATAAGACTGGCTGGTGGATAACCTTTTCTAAATATGTCAGTGAAAAGTTATTTGTAAGCCAATTTTTGGTCCTAGAGAAATTCTGAGTTTACCTGATGATTAGGCTTTGAGGTTTCAGGGTACATATGGTAAGCCTAAACTAGCGACCGTCCTCTATTCTAATCACAGTTAAAGTCAGCTGTGGGAGGCTGCCGCCCTTGAATGGTTTATAATCAGCTTGAGACATGAAACTGACTCATTTCTGGAAGTGTGGGGGCTGTTCTTTCACTCTGCAGTACATGAATGCCACCATAAAATAAGATTAAATGCTCTGGGGTTTCCCCCGCTGCTTCTCTTCCCTGTTTGTTAACTTTTCATGGTATGTGGGCTCATGCTGTATTTATGTTTTCTCAGCTTCACATTGTCTCACTCACAATTTTGGATTGGGCAGCCTGCTTTGCTATACTTCTAAAGTAGGATACATATTTTCCTATTATGCTGTATTTTCACCATATTATTTTAAAGAGATGAGTACCTTAAATATAAATAGATATCAAACTTAAACTCATTAAAGATAAAATATTGTTCTTCGTGCCCCACTCCATTCAATGTCATCTCTTGAAAGATTACTTGTGAGCTTCTTTCACACTGTCTAAAGGTAGCTGTAAACTTGTCCTCTAAAATACTACCATTAGGGAATCACACTGCAATTATAGACTTTTTCCTGAAGCTTCTAAACGTCAAGCTATAGTGCTTATTTCCTTCTTTTAAAAGTATCTTGGTCTCCTAAATTATGGACACATATCTTCCAGGATCTTACAGACTTTTACCTTACTGAAGTGATTGTTGCCTTGAATTTTTAAAAATCTTGTTAAGTTCTCTCCCACTTAAGCTGCTCTTACTGTGATCTTCAAATAATCTTCCTGAGCAATTTTACAAGGGTAAAAACTGACATAGCTGTATTAGTCTGGAAATTAGACTAAAAGGCAATTACCTTATACCCATAAGTTAAAAGTATAAAGCTTATTGGTACCACAGAGCAGAATAAAAATAGATATAAATAAAAAGATACTTTTTAAAACTTTTCTCTGATGGACACAGGTATACTGTCTCTTTGAACACTTGAGACTATGAAACCCACAGCGTGCTTCGCCTAGCACTGTTGCCAAGGCATGTTGTACCTGTGCTGGCCCTACACTCAGTGTGGTGCTGTTGGTTCCTCCCAAGGTAGAAAGAGATAACAGGCCCAAAACTCTCTTGTTTTAGGCATAGTATCTGCCTCTTAACCTGGCCTGGATTAATTGCCCATTAATAAGTGGGTAAGTTGCTTCTACATGCTTCCCAGTTTCTAAGCAGTCACTCAGCTCACACCTCTTCAACCTCCATCCTTAACATTCTCCCTTATTTTCGATAGTGCATTCATTCTCATTATGTACCACATTCCCAGCTTCCACCTGCAGTCCTTGAACCCACAGTTTTAATCTCATACCTCTGATCATCCAGCATCTACACTACATTCAAGATGCATGTCCCACTGTGGGGAAACTTATAAATTGCAACTTCATAAAGGTATTAAGGCATGACATTAAATGGCATTAAAGAATCAACAAATGGATTCTTACCTCTGGTGTTAACATAGTTTTATGTATCAGGATTCACCACTTTTTCTTGGAGATAATTGAAACTCAATACAAAGGAATTTTAAAACCCCCATAATTCTGACTTTGCTAATTTGAAAGACAGTTATACTCTAGAGCTTTCAAATTGATGAAAGAGATCACTAAAGCTATATGAGATAAAAGAGAGGTAAAAAGCTAGGAGAAGAATCTCAGCAGTAAGAGGGGCCTATCACAGCAAATCTCAGAAAAGTCCACCAAAAAATAACTTTCTAAAGGGACGAGACATGCACTAAAACGGAAAACTGTAATCCTGTTTCTGTTGGTGGCGCATGACTGAGGTGAGCTGGACTGGACCCAGTCTGACTCCAAGAACAGAGGGAGGAGGCAGGATGTACAAAGAATCACACAGGTACCACACCTGTTCAGAAAATATCTTTCTCTAACATCTGAGTAGAAAGGAGACTGTTGTAAAACCGTAGCAAACTTACTGTATTCTGACTGTTCTCCAGCACAAGAATCTCTCATAAATTAGCTAGTCAAGGAAGTACATAATCATTCAGTAATGAATAATAAAAAATAGCACAGACATTAAAATGGGAATAAAATGAAAAATAGAAGAATAATCAGCAGGGGAAAAATTTATCAGAGAAAATAAGATTGTAGCAAAATATTTCAGAAAGAATTTTTTTAATGTAATAAAGCAAACTCCCTTGTGAAGGAAGATGCAGAACAGAAATAAAGAACTCAAGGAAGAGATAGCAAAATAATAGGAGGAAATAAATTATGAGCTGGCAGGGTTTGAAAAGAATTAGGAAAAAAACTTAAAGACAGAATTCAGATGAGAACAGGGTTTTATGCTTCTGCCATGATGGAGTAAATAGGACAGGACTTGATACAGACCATAACCAACTAGAAAAATAGAAAAATATACAAAAGAAGGGTTTTTAGACATCATATATGACTCTGATCACTTAAGAAAAGAGGTGAAATTAGGTGAGGTTTATATACAAGCTCTGCTTGGAAGAGCTTTCGGGATCATATTGTGAGGAAGGAGATACCAAGCAGAGACTGAGAGACTTCCCAAAAAGGGTAAATACTATCAAGAGAACTCTGTAGCTGTAGATTAGTTATGTTTAAGATGCCTCCTTGCAAGGCTTGCTTCTTTGGGATATTAAGATATGTACTGAGCTCCACTAAGGATGCTGGTCCTGAAGTCTGCCAAATTTTATACTGCATTTTAATTGAATTTAATTATATATAAACTTATGAAAGTAGCCATAGATAACTTAGGAATTAAGTCATCCTCTTTCTGAGGATATGGTTCATGCTGTTGTGAAGAATGTTTTACTTCATAGTTTTGTCAATTTGTATTGAGAGGATTTCCTTTTACCCTATGTAACTCATAGAGCCCCTGATGTATCAGGTCAAACACACTAAGTATGCCCCTGAAGGCAAAGAAAATCCTAGTGGTTTTCACAGCAGCTTTATAAACTACAAAATCTGAAAGATGATATTTTAATTGCATCTTTACATATTTATAACCTCATGGGAGCTTACCTGTGTTATGAACCCCCATGCCCAGCATATATCTAGCTCATAGTTAGAACCCAGTGATCAATTCTGAATAAAGATATCAATCCCAATTTATCTTAGTTAAAATAACCCATACATAGTTTTCATTCTGAAATTTTTCTAATTTTCAAGCTTTTTAATTGGAAGATGTGGAAAGGTAACTAAAACCTTGAGATTCAATATCTGTTTTATAGGCATATTTATAATATAACACATTCACTTACTAACAAGCTCTGTGAAGTCCTACTAACTCAGAGGGGATTCTGCATACACATAATGAATATTTCATCATGTCTTTGCCTATACATTGAAAGTGTGAACAATTTTTTTAATAGCTTACATTTTCTCTTTTAAAATGCTGCAGGAAATTTTGAATAGGGAAATTATGTATTTTTATGTCCAAAACAAAAATGTTCACAATTTTTTTCTACAATTTGGAATATGTTGTTCCTATAGGCAAACAAGGTCAAGCTTATAATTTTCATAAATGTAATTTTGCAAATTTCATAAAAGCTAAAACTCTTTTTACTCAAGGTAATGAACAGGTGATGGTGACATGCATAATGCAATTTTCACAAATGAAGGTAAATGTAAGCTCATATTTCTGTATTCAAGAAAAATATGAACTAACTCAATAAAGATGAGCAATATTAACCTTAAGGAGTTAATCATCAGAATGAATGAGGGAAAATAGTATAATTTGCAATATCTGAAGGTAGTCATTAAGGTGAACCAAAGCACATAATATAGTTTGCAATATAATGTAAACAAAAGCCAAAGTTCCCATAGCAACACAAACTTTTCTCCAATGTTCACATACTGTATTTTGGATTACCAGCTAAGAGTTCTAAATTTATGGTTTCTTATGCATGTGCGTAACAAGGGTATGTCACTGTGTTTCTGAGAACAGTAAGATTTTTATATTCAGATTCAGATGTGTTTAAATTTGCAAGCTTATCACTTAATTTTCTATACATTTGACATCCCCTAAAATTATGCTGGCATTTTAGGTCAGTGCCATGAAATTACATTTATCCCATTTGTTGGAATGTCTGAAAGTATCTCTATTGTTAAAGCTTCTGTGTTTTAGAATACAGATATTATATAGTATGTGAAATTTAACTTTTAAAACTTTGATGATTTAATCTATTGGCACTAAAATGTAAGGTTATGTAAATATTAGGAAATCTAACATCCAGCCATAAATTATTTCACACACACAATAAAAGCCATAAAATGATATTTTTTGCTCAACATGGACAATTGTTTTGAGTTATTCTTTCTTCAGGACAAATTTTTTTCTTCCATGATTATAGCTCAAATAATCCACCCCATTATACCTATATCTTTACTTTGTTTTTCTTCTTTGTAAAATAAAACAGCTGTTTAAACATTTGCTCTTACAAGGTGCTTTACAATCATTTGTATACTATTCCTTATAAAATTTTTGTTAATTTGCCAGATGGATGATAGCTACAATTAAATGTATTTTACATATGGAGGTAAACACCCAAGGTCACACAACAATAACAAGTTGACAATAGAGTGGTTTACTTAGCATATCAATTTTAAGTCCTACATTATTTATCTAGGGAAAAAACCTTGTATTTCATATTCACATATTTTATTTATCTAGATAAAAATTCTTATTTTTATTAAGAATCAATAACCAAATGTTCAACATAATATGGAGAATTCTAGTGGCTCTCTATTGCAAAGAGAAATTGAACTTTTTGAAGTTTAAAATATGGAAAGATTTTGCTTATTGTAAAAAGGGAAGAGTTTAAAAGAGGCTTTAGTTTTACTATTCTATCTATCCTCACTTCCAATGCCTTCAAATATTTGTCTTTCAAATTATGATAGGGACAGAAGGATCAATCTTTAAGTGAAGATTAGTGAGAAATCCCAAAATTAAACTTGTTTTGGAATTCAAACTCTCAATGGCGCATAACTGAGTATTTGACATATGGGAGATAATATTATTTTCTTATAATTCAAATAGAATAAAAATATAAAAATCTCATCAAACTTTCCAGAAAACATGGATTTGCATTCTTCCATTAGTAAAAGTGCATTCATTTGATAAATACATATACAAGAAGTCAGAGAAGCTGAAAATAGGATAAGGATTAAAATTCCTCAATTAAAAATGAAACAAAATAGTGATAAGAAGGAGCATAGATAACACTAATATTTTAGCATTTTCTAGCACCTAGACATTGTGGTACAGATATAAATGTTTTCATTCATGTTGCTATTAAAGTGAAAATGTATGCATCAGGATATAAATTTTAGAATAAACATGTCTGATTTCAGGGGGCAATATCTCTTCCCTTTTGAAGATGATGATAAATATTCAAGTTTTCCTTCATGAAGATAATATTTTTTGTCTAAGTCAACATACTTTACCATTTTTAAACTTTTCTCATCATATTTTTGACAGCAGGTTTTCCAATTTTGACAGCTCTTAAAAAGTAATTTTAACAGCCGAGTGATTTCTCTTCTAAGCAAAGTCAGATTATGTGAAATGTCAATGCAAAAACTGTACACTCTGACACATAATCATTTTTAGTTGAATTTACTTATTAATTTTGCTTGCTATTTCTAATAAAACATAAGTGCTTAGCTAATTGTATTGCTTTTTGAAATGTTTTAAAGATATTAAAACTGTATCTTTTTCACTACAAAATGTCTCACTTTATCACAATTAGTTACTTTTCCAAAAATGGAAAAGAGGGAGGAGTAGAATGCCAGGTAGATAAAAGGAATTCAAAGACTGAGTAAAGTGGTTATTGTAAAGTGAAAATACAAGCCTGCTTTGGTTAAACCAGAATGGCCGTATATCTGAATTCCATGGGGCCCTCTTGCAAAATATATGCAGGTCCCTTCTCTCGCATACATAGCCTTATATTTCCAACTCCCATTGCTGAGATGTTAATATACTCCCAGGGCAGGAGGATAGAGAATACCTTTTCCCCTCCCACCTGATTGAAAATCCCTGGAAACAATTTAAATAAAACTGACCATTTTCTTTACTGACTTAATCCAGTTAATTTCCTCAGTCCTTTATTTCATAATGAAAGTGTTACAGGAGGTAATTATCTGATAAATATAAATAAATGGGTTGTCAGTTCAAAAATTATCTTCTCTTAGGGTATTTGTTCCAATCCCCTGTTTCCTGATCAGTTTACCTTGGCAGTGGAAAACCTGTTTCTCCGTAGAATGACTTTGTCATAATTTGAAAGAAAAGAAGTTTTTCAGATGAGGATGTCATTTAGTTAATGATTCCTCTACTGTGTGTTAACTAGTTTCTGACCACTATTCTACATGGAATTAAAATGTCATCTGATGTGTATCAAAAGAAATTTCAATAAACTTAGCAAAATTTAGAAAAGTCAAATTAGTTTTTTTTAAAGATATGGTACATAAAAGAAGCAAAAGATTATTCAGCTATAGAAAAGGAAATGCTACCATTTGCAACAACACGGATGGACCTAAAGGGCATAATGCCAAGTGAAATAAGCCAGGCAAAGAAAGACAAATACCATATGGTTTCACTTATTTGATCTAAAAACAAAGCAAAACAAAATGAACAAAATCTCAGTAGACTCACAGACACTGAGAAGTGACTGGTAGTTACTATGGGGGAAGGGTTGAATGGGTGATTGAGATGGATAAGGGGGTAATAGGACACAAAAATTCTCAATCATAATAAAAGTTGGTCACAGGAATGGTAGTACAACATGGAGAATATAGCCAATTATTCTGTAACATCTTCCTATGTTGACAGATAGTAGCTGCACTAGTGGGGCTAAGGATTTAATAATATGGGTAACTGTTGAACCACGGCATTGTATACTTGGAACCAATATAAGATCATATATCAACAATACTTCAATAAAAAAATTTAGCTTATAAAATGCAATAAAAAGATTAATTTTATTGGATAAATTCATTGAGAAATATACATTGCCTAGACTATTAAATTGGATTCTAAACTATCCTATGTTTCCCATCATTACAGAAATATTCCATTTCACATTAAATGAGTAGTCTTTCTTTATAGGAAATAGGAATGATAATTACTTTTTGCAGTATAAACAAGTAAAAAAAAACAGGCAAAATCACAAATAAATTCAACTACTCAATAGCATCACTCAATAGAAAGTAGAAAATAATGGAGAAATAAAAATTCTGAGGGAAAATTATTTCCAACCAGTCCATCAATCAAATGTGAGAGTAAGAGACTTTTTAAGTAATGTCTAAAATAATTTACCTTATAGGTAGCCTTTCTCAGTAAGCTATTAAAGGACATATTCTATCAACTCAAAAAGAAACTCAAAGTAGTAACTCAATAAGTAAGTCAATGAAATGGAATCAAGCAAACAAGAAACCAAACTCAGGAAAGAGACAAAGGTTACATTTTGAGAACTGCCAAACTGTAATGTGGATGCCCCATTTTGCAATCCCACCAGCAACATATGAGAGGTCCAATCTCTCTCACTCCTTGTCAATACTTGTTATTGTCCATCTTTTTAATTTTATCCATCCTCATGGGTAAGAAGTGGCATGTCATTGTAGTTTTGATTTGCATTTCCCTAATGACTAATGACATTGGGCATCTGTTTGTGTGATTATTGACCATTTGAATTCTTCTTTAGAGAAACATCTAGTCATGTCTTTTGTCCATTTTTAAATGGGTTGCTTTTTATTATTGAATTATAAGAGTTCCTCATATATTCCAGATGCAGATCTTTTATTATATATGTGGTTCATAAATATTTTCTCCCAATCTATAGGTCAGAATATTCTTTTAACCTAAAATTATACATTTTGGATAGAGTTATGGGAAATGAGTGTGTGTGTGTGTGTGTGTGTGTGTGTGTGTGTGTTATGGGATTGAGGAGGGATGATGATTCACTTGACAATTATCTTGCACTTGAAAATAGTAGAAGAGCAAATCCAATTCATGCAATTAAGTTGTATGCTTTCATATTATGTAAATAATAAGTTGATGAAAGAAATTTTGAGTGCCCCTCAGTTTCTTCACATTTTCTACTCTGTATCCTCTACTCTCTGCCCCTTAGTTTACATACAATGCAAATAGAGATATGCTGAGATAGAGGAAAAATTGGGCATTTCTTAAAATGCCATTACAATGACAAAAATAAAAACCTGTCTACTGGCACTGAAGAGTTAAAAGAAACAAACTTGACAAATCAGACTTTTGAAAATTGACTTTTGGGAAAAGAATCTTCCTTAAAATGTTCTAGAGGAATACAACTTTGTCATTAAAGATATTCTCAGGCTTTTAGAAGGTAATAGTAATGTAAAAATATAAAGTTTTTGTGAAGGAAACCACCAAAACCCTAGGTCACTGTGGTATGCTTGTTCTGTGTTAACAGTATGCATTTATCAGGTGAAGGTTCTTAAGACTCCCATGAGTCTCACCATTATAGAACATAGGAAGCAATGATATGTGTTGATGTGCCCACATTTATTCTTAATTTCACTATACAGGATTGCATTCATTTAACACTCATATACTAAATACTTATTATGGACAGAAACAAATTACAACAATTAACAAAGCAGACACAGCTCCTGTTTCATTCAAGAATCTCAAATGTATGCAAAACCTTCAGTAAATGTAAAGTCTATTCATTATAAGACACTGAAAAATAAAGACATTTTTACCAGTGTGTGGTAAGTGTCATGATAAAGGTGACCATGACACTTAACCTAGGCTGTAGAGATGCAAGTGGTGAAAAAAATGACATCTAAGCTGAGACTTTAAGAACAGAGGTTGAAAGGTTGAAAAAAGATTGAAAGTATACTGCACAATGGAAAAAGTAGAAACACAGGTCCAGACCACCACACATTCCTTCTGATTGTAACTTTAAACAATCCAGAATAGATAATTTTAAATTACTCTCATTCATCCACAGGAATTTTATAAATAGCCACTGATTGGCCTCTTTTTTCAATAGAGAAATATAGAATATATAAAAAATTTAAATTATTACATGTCTGATAGAGCCTTTAAAATCAACTAGTGCATGGCAGTACAGGACTAGTACGGGACAGCCCAGGAGAATCAGAGAAATACATTATTAATTACTGTTTCTTCAATTCATCAGACACCATACAATTTGTAAATACTTACAAAAAATAAAATTTTATAAAATGTTTTCTTTATTTAACACTTCTTCCTAAATCCATTCATTCATCCATCTATGCATTAAACAAATACTTAACTCATCTTAGGCATCTCATAAGCACTGAAAATTAACCACAGACAGGATAAGATGTAGAGGACGAAGTCCCTGACATCATGGAGTTTACATTCTAGTGAGAAAGACAAACAATAAACAAGATAAATAAGTAAAATATGTAGTATATTTGTTAGTTAAATGGTAAAGCAGGGAAGACTCAAGGGAAACCAGGGGAAGGGCTGCAATCTTTGATAGTGTAGTCTAGGTAGGACTCACTGAGATCTGTGTAAAGGGAGGGAGAAGTGAGCTATTTGCTATGTGTGTGTATGGCTGGAGGAAGGGAAGCTTTCCCAGCAGCAAAGACAGGAAATGCAAAGGACCTGTGTCAGGTGCAGTTTTGGTATCTTCAAGAAAGAATTAGCAGGCTAGAGTGATGGAAAGAGAGAGTAAATGGAAATGAAGTCAGAATGTTAAGGAAAAGCACAGGTCATGTGGGGATAGACAAGATTTCCGCTGGTAGCCTGACTAACGTAGGAATACAGTAGGAGGTTGAAGAGGAAAATGAAATTACTTGAGTAGTTTTGAGCATTTCCTTGCTACTCACTGAGTAAAAACTAAAAATAGACAAGGACAGAAGCAGAGGCTGTTGTAATAACCCAATTAAGATACCGTACAATTCAGACACCATACAATTTGTGTGGAGTGGCTCAGACCTGAGCTGTGGTAGTTTGGATAGCAAGGAGTGAAGGAATTTTAGACAAATTTCAAAAATAGCACCAACATAAATTACTCTCAATTTGAATGTTGTATGTGAAAGAAACATAGCAGCCAAAGACAATTCTAAGGAATTTGGGGTTGTGTCATTAGAAGAATGCAGTTGCCTTTCCCTGAAAAGAAAAAGACTGGGTGAAGGGCAGGTTGTGGGAAAATATCAGGTTATTTTTGGACATGTTGAACTTAAGAAGTATATTTGCTTTCCAAGTGGAGATATCTTATGGGTAGCTGTAAACAGTGGGCTTCACAAAAGAAATCTGAACTGATCACTTATATTTATATATAATATGTTTATAGATTTGTATATTATATTTTATAAGTATATTTTATAACTATATATTTTTATATTTGTATTATATTATAAACTTATATAGCATATCAATGGCACCTAAAACCTTGAGAGTGGATGAGTTCCACAAAATAGTCATTAAAGATAGAAAAGAGAATTGATGTGAGTACTGAAACTAGGGGCACTGCGACATTACAAGTCATGGAAACTGGGAGGAAATATCAAAAAATCTGAGATGGAACATCCAGACATAGGAAAAAAAGAAACATAAAATACAAAAACACTGTTTGTTGTCCTGGAAGCCAAACAAAGAAAGTGTTTCAAGAAGGAGATAGTGTCTTGCCAATGGGTTCCAGTCCCAGCAAGTTCACTATAGATTCAATGAGACTGAAAAATGACAGTGGAACATTCTTGGGGTGAAAGAGCTTACACCCAACTTTATTCCCATGGTGGCAGGTCAATCACTAGGATCCTGTCCAATCAGAGCAAGTCTGCATGCAGCAAGCCAGTCTCTGCCTCCAGGTCTCTGCCCCCACAGCCATCTCAGTCTCTGTCCTCGGCGCTGCCACCACTCCAGTCCCTGTTCTCCTGCAGCCGTGCAGCTGTACACACCATGTTGCCCAGAGCACTGGACGGAGCTCTTTATATAGAGTCAATAATGACATATTGCCCAAATATGTGTAGTGAGCAAGCTGACCAGGGCCAGGTGAGAATCCTGGCCATAGGAACCTTCACTTTCACCATAGATAGTAATCAATTTTGTCAAATGTTAATGACAATTCAAGTAAGATGAGGCCTGAGAATTGACCATTTAGCAACATGGAGTTCATGGATGACCTTGGTAAAAGCAGTTTCAGTGGAGTTCTGGTGCTAAAAATCTGTTTGGAATGGATTAAAGGAAGGATAGGAGGGAGAAATTGGAAGTTGTACATAGAAACTTCTTTCTAAAGGAGTTTTATTTTAAAAGGAATGAGAAAAGAGAAAAGGTTGTAAAGGAAATGAGCCAGAAATGAAGAAGTGGATTCAAAAGTGTGTTTTTTAGAAATGCAAGAAATAGCAGCATGTGTATGTGCTGATGTGAACCATCCAGTATCCAGAGAAATGTATGTGGTGCAGGAAAAAGAGAGAATTACTAAACTCACATTGCAGAGTAAATGGAAGAGGAATAGAATGTAGTGCACAAATAGAGATAGCCTTTTTCAGGAGTATGGTGATGAAAGTTCAAGTAAATTCACACAAATATAGTTAAGTCACTGGATGTAGACAAGTAGTAGTTCATGGAAACTCTCTTAAATTTGCATCAGTTTTCTTAGTGAAGTAGAAATCACGGTCAACAGGTTAGGATGAGGATGAAGAAAGCAGTGTTGGAGGTTTGGGGAGAGAAAATGTGAAATAATCTCATGAATAAACTAGGGAAATCTAGCATGATTGTTAAACAGTGTTAAGGAGCCACTTGAGAAAAGTGATCTTAAATTTAAGGTGAGATCAGTCAGTGTTATTTTGTATTTTTTTCTCCAGCCACAGTCAATCACAAGTGGGCAAATGGTAAACAGGTTAAGGGTTTGATTTAACAAAGATGGTGCTTTATCCAACTGAACATAACAAAGCAAGCATGGGCACCAAGGAGTGGATGGTGTTTGCGGTGAGTGATTACACTGACACAGGTCTTTAAGAAGTTATAACAGTTTAAAGCCAAGACGTATTTTAAGCATTTGGGGATTTCATCAGTTGTTCAATTTTGTGGTAGTCCTTGACAGTACAGAAAAAAGCACAGTTGAATGTGAGCCTTTTCATTTTGTGGTTCTAGAAGAGCTGCTCTTATTGTCCACTACTCTTTAAACAGTATCAGTTGAAAAACCAGGGTCCTCCATTATCAATGTAAGTATTAGGACTTGGGCTGCTCTAGAATAGGAAAAAGTTTTAAGAAAACTTAAAATCAAACTGCCAGTAATGTTACATTATCCCTGAGTGCACATTATTAGTTTCTCGTTAACTTGATTGTTTTCCAGTAAAAGTGAAATGTGCAATATGCAGATTAAATAATATTAGGTGTCAGAGTTTGAAAGAAATATTCATTTAACATTGGAAGAGGTTTTTCTCTGAGGAAATCTTGTTCATTTATTTTGTGAGAATATTTGTTTGTCGCTATTTGTTCAAAACATAATACAATTGTGAGATCCGGTGCCTGCTGGCAAAGTTGGAATAGCTGTCAGCAGGAAATGGCAAACTAATAATAAGTGCTGGTAAAATATTTATATTATAGTTTACTGGGAAGCTGAATGAAGTTTGTATTTCATTAGTGCTTGAGGCAGTACATTGTAACATAGTTGTGCTCTAAAATAAGTGGATAGAATTCTAAATACTGTACTATAGTAATTTATCTTTCAACTATCTGCTGGGGGAAAAAAAGAATTCATAATATTAGAGCGTTTTACAAGTTGAAATTTAAGAAATTTTAAACAAGGTCCATAGGGCAGTAATTAGTAGCATCTCACATTCGGTGTTATTGGACACGGAGCTGCTGGATCAACCACTTCTGTCCGAGGCCTAGTAATTTAGCTCTGGTTCATAATTCTCAATAACAGAGCTATTCAGGAGGGAGGGGTGGTCCTAAACCACCAGATGACTCAGAAGTATGGTGATGTTCAAGTACAACACTGTGTTTATGTACTCCCCAAAGTGTATCAAAGCTCAGATCCAGAGAAATAAAAGGAAAGTCAAACAAAACAAGCATTAGACTACGTAAAATAAGGTACGGACAAGGCAAACAGGTGAGGCTTTGTTTAGGTGGCTAAGGTAGATCAATATCTATTCTTGCAAGCCAGGAATCCTGCCTGCTTTCCTCTGGCGCTCTGCAGATCATCTTACGACTTGCAGACAGACTGTCGCCTAAACCCAACTGACAGACAACCTATTTCACCCCTGTAAAAATCATACCCATCTTCTTTCTTTGTGATTCACTAGAAGGGAGAAAAAAATACAACTGCCAAAATAAAATAATACCAGATTGGCTTTACCATATTTTAACATCCCTTTTCATTAAATTAAGTATAAAAGACTAATTCCCAATTTCTCTTTGATATAGAATTGTAATTTACTCGATAAAATATAAGTATATTGTGAACATAACTGTGTGTGTGTTGTATAGAGAGATAACCAAATTTATCCAAATAGTAAACATATGTAAAGTGTCTTACATGTAATCAATAAATATTACCTAATATCAATATTCCTATATAATAATTTTTAATATCTTACAGAGGGATGTTCAGAGAGTCAATTATAAACTGAGAAAATAGATGTATACTTACCTTGTAATAATTCATAGAATAGAGAAGCGATATTTCAGTAATTTGAAAATATTTAACAAGCTCATGATAGCTGAACTTTGAGTAAATAACAGAAAACCAAAATGTTTATGTTCTCTGACATAGTACCATCAGTTTGCCTTGTTCTGATGAACTACAAGTTCATGAACAATTATTAGTACTTTTAGTTTTCACATAGAACGTTTTAATTCTGATGGGAAAATCAAAATCGGAAATCTTTTCTCCAAAGCAAGTATTATATTTTGGTTAATCAAAATATAAAACCTGTCTTCTAGTTCCATAGAACTTTGGAAAATTATCCAAACTTCCTTGCAAACAGAGTATAATTATATAAAACTTTTCCTTTACATGTACAATTTTTATTTAGTTATTATTGTTTTCATTTCATAAGTTTAACTAAGTTAGGTGAATGCCTTTTACTGTGGTAAAAGCAATGGTAATACTGTAAGAACAAAATCTCTGAGAAATTAAAACAAAGGCTGCTTAACAAATAAAAAATGTACACAATCCTAATTCTGCTTTGACAAATAGACATTTAGTATGTTTTACTCTTGAGATAACATTAACAGGCAAAATTTTTCACATGTATACAGTAATTTATGATTTTCATTTTATCCAGACTATCATATCAAAACCCATCCTGCTATTTTTTTACCCCCTGAGCTGACTAATAAAAGGAATGGTAATGTTAATATTCAAAATACTGAAAGTCAAGACAAATCCTTATTTTAGTGGTTGTAGAAATTTTGTCCTAATCTTGAAAGTGGAAGAGGTCATATTTTGTAGGCTGATGTATATCCTATCTCAAGTAATATGAATATGTCTTTTCATCACTGCTACAACTTTCTGCTTACCTCTTCATGGTGGAAGAAATGTAATTTACTTGTCAGATTGAAATGGTTGATATAAATCCTTATTCCATCTTTTGAACTAGCATTTCTGAAACCCTACATTACAAACAAATGGAATGTTTAATTAAACAACTACTTTACTACTACCTGAACAAGAGTGTGTGATTATATCAACTTAAGAGCAAGCTATGGAATAGAATTCAAAGACAATGTTTTCAAGTCAGGCAAAAAGTATGAATATACTAATTTAAAATCAAGACATGTGATTGGAATGTAAACAAAACATTTTAAGTTCCTGTCTTCAAGATATCAAAATAGTTGTCAGTTAAAACTAATATAATTTAGAAGATATTAATTTACATTAAAATTTCTTCTTTAAATTACTAATGTACACACAAAGCTAAATTTAAAAGCCAATTAACAGTTTATTATGATGCTAAAAACTTATTTTAAATATAAACAATTGTTATTTTTGCAAGAGATTCATTTTACTTCTGTGCATCATTGGTTTTACACAGCTACAGATTAGCAACTCTGAAATATATTCTGAAATAAGAATGAAAATATGAAAAGGTACATTTAGCTGAAAAATTAGGCATACTATAATGTACATGATTGTGTATGTGTATGCATGTGTATCTATATTTATATGTGCATAAATATGTTTAAATATATAGTATATATTATATTTGAAAGCCAAGAATTAATTTTACCTTCTTATTTCAAAATATAAAATAATAGATTTGCTATAATCATACAAAGGCACTTGATGTTAAAGGTCAGTCCATTTTTTCACTCATTTGTGGGAACCAAGAAAAATAAAAAATCATTGGGTTCTGACCTAATCAAAGCCATAAGTTGTTTTTTAAAACATTCATTGTTAGGATTCTAATTATCTTATTTGTGTTTGTTTGGATAAACAGATGAAACATTTCTGATCCAGATGTGACAATCTCAGCGCTGTCATTTACCTTTCAAGGATCATAGAATTTTTGCTTTTAACACATTCCCTCGAGTACCTACATGTTTTCATTATAAACCAGTAGTTGAGAAAACATGTCAGATGCTAAATTCAAAATCCACGATGCAGGAAACATGGGGAAATGTAACAACTGTTTTGGAAGAAAATGCCTTGAAGTCAACTTACATAAAATCCTAAATGGTTTGTCAGTGAATTATAATTAGCATTTATGTTACAACTGCAAATGCTGAACAGTTTCTCCTTAACTACTATATGGCTGAAATTATTTTTGGTCAAGTATGCATAAAATCTTGCTAAAATGTCTATATTCTATAACATAAAAGTTTAGTGTTACAAATGTAGAATTTATAATGCCAATTAAAATTATGAAACTGAAGGAAAAAAATAAAGTCCAGAACACTTAAACTCTTTCAATACTTAATACATTCACTATATGAAATCTCATAAAGAACATGCAGCACTCAAAGTAATAATATCTTGTGTGATTATTCAATAACCTGTATGTCCATGTAGACTAAAAATGGAAATTTTTCTAGAGGTTCACATTCACTATAGTAAATGAAATGAAAGTTTTAGGGTGCTTAGGTAAAGGCTAAAATAACTCAAATTATTTACTCAGCAAATGTTCACTGATCTTTATCAATCATTATTCTCAAATACAAAGTAAACTATAAACACAAATAATATAATTAATGAAAGGATCTATGCAAAGATAGACAATGCAAGACAACTGAACTTATAATGAATAACATCTAAAATATTTAATCACAGTCTTATATGACTACACACATTTCTACTTACTAAAATAGTGAAAGTGCCATTTTCTACTTTTTTAAATGTATATTTGCAAACATTTTCTCTCACAGAATCGTTCAATTAAATAACATGCATTTCCAATTAAATAACTAATGTATTTATGAATATTCATTTTCTACATTTATTTGATAAAGGCTAGAGTTGGTTAGACTAGCATGGAAACAAAAATTATTATGTTATTTTAAACTCAGCAACCTCTTTTAATTTGAAACAGGTGATTATATAAGAAATTGTAGAATACACTAAAAGAGTTGGAGAACAACAATGTTTCATGTAAGAATTATTAATTAGTGTTTATAATCACTAAAAACAAGTATGTACATGAATATATAATCATCTAAAGAATGTCAATCTTTAACTTCACTTAATTACTAAAATGGACATTTAAGAATGTATTTTAATGAATATCACAAATGTATTTTTTGATTAAACACAGATAATAAAAATAGTTTGGTTTCTAATAAAAATACCAAATATAAGACCAATTTCATGTATACATATTAATTATGAGAAAAAAATTAAAATATTTACATCTTTCAAAATAGTATCAATATAATTATAAATACTCAGTGGAAATGAAATCCTTAGTACATATAGCCAGTCTCCAACAGATTATTGGTATTACTAAAATGTGGGTGTTGAGTGCCTAGTTTATATCATTTGCGATTTGTTGTGCAAAGTGTAAAATAAGCAGGAAGTTTAAATCTTATTTCCTTAACCCTGATGGATAAACACCATCATGAAAACATTAAAAGTCTGTTATTTGGAGAGTGTGTGAGAATCCATGTGCTAAATGTGTCTTTAATATAAGAAACTCATCAGTAAGTGGAACTTTAGATACAATTGTATTTTGGAGTATCAAAGCAAAGTTTGCACTGTACATAAAGTTTACTGTCACAGCAACTCTTCAAAGAAAAAATTCTTAAATCTACGGTTGTCAGTCTGCTGTTTTCTGAGTATTATAGTTAATGGAAAAAAACTCTTAAAAGCATTGACTTTTATCCTTCATTTTAACAAAACAATTCTCTGTTTACTTATTTTACAGTTAATCTCCATGCTAAATCTGAAAGTATGCTCTCAATAACAACTATAATGAAAGAATGTTGGGATAATGACACAAGATGATAAAAGCAAGAAAAATGATCATCTGAGGATAGAATCTCCTTCATATATATGAGCTTTAAGTAGAAATGAAGTAGGAGAAATGCTCAACCAAAAATTAAGCAGAGAATTCCAATAGAAAAAAACTTATCCAAAGGTGGTCGAAAGCCTTCCTAGACTCCAATCCCTGTCGACAAGGGTTTTCTAATATGAAATACATAGCTCTATAAAATTATGTGCAAATTTTGTAGACAAGAGCTCCTCACCATCTTTAACTGATGAAAATTTAGAGGAGACTCATAGACTTAGTTTTGATGGTGAAAGTGTTTTGTTGTTTAGTAAGATAGAGATAATGCTATGTGTTCAACAAACCCATATATTTTTCTTCCTAAACAGAACTAAATTACACTACCCTGCAATTAGGTTGGGCCATGTGTCTTCAGGCCAATGGAAAAAGGTATTCACAATCCTCAGCAAGCTTTCTTCCCTCCTGACCCAATGCAGAGTATCCAGTGGAGAACTCTAGGGCTCCAGAAGATGGCACAGCCACTCACAGCCACTCTGAAAGACTGAATGGAACAAAGATCCACCCCCACTCTCTACCTAACCAACACTGGAATGTGACATAAAGGAGTAATAAATCTTGATAATACTAAGCCATTGAGATTTGAGAAAGGCTAGATTATTCATTCATTCATTTACTCAAATATTATGAATAATTAAGAGTTATGGGGATA
The DNA here is from genome assembly GCF_040802235.1 of Manis javanica. Classification (NCBI taxonomy): domain Eukaryota; kingdom Metazoa; phylum Chordata; class Mammalia; order Pholidota; family Manidae; genus Manis; species Manis javanica. The sequence goes on from NC_133163.1 coordinate 69,146,203, forward strand.
AAAATAATATTTGGTACTTCAGAGAAAGGCAGGTGGTAATTGTACTGGATCTAAGTATTACAGTAGGAATAATTCTTTGAAACTATACGTATAGATATCAAGTATTCTGCAGTTGGTCCCTATCAAAGTCTTGCTTCCCTAATCATATGCTGAATTTGTCATCTTATTATATTATTACTATTAATGATAAATGCTTAAAGCACTACCTAGCATTCAGTTCTTACCATACTCTGAGCATAGTGCTAAACTCTTTATGTGAATTATCTCATTTAATGTCAAAGTGACCCTGTGAGGGAGTTTTGACAATATTACTCATTTCATGGAGGAAACTGATGTCTGTAGATATTAAGATGACCTCCCAGCTAATAAGTGGTGAATCCAGAACTCAGAAAGTCTTTTTGACTTCATGGCCATCTTATTAATATACAGTATTGCATTGAGGGTAATATTTGGTCCCAACTAATTATTGCTTGAGCAATAATTGACTTCAACTACTCTCCTACCCACAAACAGAATCATATAGCTGTATGTTCATTTTGTATGTCACAGAAATGGCTGACAGGAAGGGTTGACCTTAGCAGATAGAGTATAATATTGGATCTACCCCTTATAGTGGAAATTTTACTCTCAGATTTTATCAACGTGCCAAAAATTGATCCATCTATCAAAGTAAGATGCACAGTTATCACTAAAGTTTTGACCCAGAAATCATCTATTTATGAATAAGTTAAATGAAAGAAAGTCACTGAAGCTCTGGAATATAATACTCACTCACCCAAAGGTAACTGCCATTATAAATGATATATTTGAAATTCATGTTCTAGGATCAGATACTTTGGAAGCCAAATAATAATCAGTATATTGCTTGAAAAACATGGATTCAGGATGAAGATATTTTTATGGATAGAATGTTGAATAAAAGCATCAAGTTGAAATAGTCTGAAATCCATTCACAACTGGAATGGCCTTGTCACTGGGACTGAAGTCCAAAGGAATTAAGTCCACTCCTTCATCTTTTGAACCACATTTATATACATTTTGCCTACACTGCTTCTGATTTTTCTGTTTTCATGGCTAAACTTCACTGGATATGCCAGTACGTTCAATTAGCTTATGCCACACCCTGCTGCACGGAATTTATCCTTTCTTTTAAGATAACTTTGCATGTGCTCATGCTGATCTATTTTGTGTCCTTGAAATTTAACAATCAAAAGGCAATCTCATTTTGCATCCTTTATTTCAAATTTGCCAATAACTCTGTCATTGTAATCTGTACGAACAAAAACCAATGACAAGGATTGAAAGAGTTAATTTCAAGATAAGATAATGCTTCCTGAAAAATTCCTGCTTATTTAAGAGAAATGAGTGAGGATAAATAATAGCAGCTGTTCTCTTTTTCTTTCACACAGGGTAGAGGCAGAATCCACAGGATTCAGTTAATCATCTTAACACACATCTTGATTGCTGGGGTAAAGCTCTCCAAACTCCTCCCACAAGAGGCACCATGTTTCTCTTTATAATGGGACCAAACCTCATACTAAGCTAGAACTGTTGCTCTGGAAGGAGGTGTGGCCCAGAATAAATCAAAGCTGGCACACAATAATCAGCAAAGGATGGTGCTATGCCAGTTGCACCCCATCAATGAAAAACTAAGCTTGTTCAAGCCTTATGCTGCCACAGTGCCTTACACTTCAAGAGCAAAGTCTAGTGCCACAGTCCTAAGGTTCCCTTTTCCAACTAGGCAAATGCCAAGAGAAGCACTTTCCTACAAACAACTGTGTGGGAGATGGTAAATGCAATAATAAGGCTAATTAACCCACCAGGGTGCTACAAGATTGGAATGATTCAGTCAGACAGAAACAAATGATTTTTATTCCTTTATTATTACTTCTTTTCTGTGGAGCCAGAGGGTGGGAAGAGTACCAAGAATTCAGACATAGGACAGATGTGTACGATCTTAGGAACCTATCTAGTAGTTTAGAGTCTGGAAGATACTGTCGAGAGAAGTATTTCAAAAACAAAAACGAATGCTGAAGCAACTTTGTCTGGAGATGCATCATGCACACTTAGGGAGTTCCCAGATGCCTTTCTCTCTGGATCCAGCTACTTTCATTTGATGAGTAAATATCTTCTGATGCCCAGTAGAAGCGATCGTGCCATCAACCTTCATTGTACTGACCAATGAAATCCTCTGCAAATAACAGCATGAAAAAGACAAGAAAATAGATGATCAGTACAGAAAAAGCAAAGCTTAATAATGAGAGAAATTAAAGATTAAAAATTGTTACAAAAGCCAAAACAATGAAATCTGTATTAATACTATATTTGTATTAAATACTAATTTTTTAAATGGCTGTGTTGTTATAGTATGTTAAGTTTACCGAATTTTATTTTTATTAGTAGAAATAATTTAATTGATAATAAAATAGGGGAAACTCCATTAAAGTAAGCATTGGAAAAAAACTGTTAAGATCTGAATACTCAAGCTATTTCAGTAGAGCAAGAAAGAATAACACATGAAAACTCATGTAAAAACTTATGTATACTTAAACATATGCAATTACCTTCACCAAAATGATGAGTAAAGAATTTAAGAGAAAAAAAAAGGGCCAAGAAAGTGGTTTTGGGGAAAAAAATACGTTATAGATCCTAAAAATCTAACTATCTTACTCTATTCAATTCTTAGCAACTATAAAAGATAAGATGCGGCACCCCAAACTCACCAACTGTCATGGTTTCACTTGATTCTGCTTAATAAGTTTCTTATAGTCAGTAACAAGCAGAATCATTTAATGAAGAGAAATCAGAAGAAACATAAATTCTAAAAGAAAAAAATAATATTCCAAAGAAAGAAACTAAAGAAATATCTAATAAAACACCTGAAATAAGAGATAATTACTGTCTAGCAGAACTAGTGAATGGGCAAAAAATCAAAGCTGAACTAAAGCTTTATTACATAACCACTACCACTACTACAAATAACTTGGAGTCCTTGTCCAAAAGCTGTATTTTGGACAATGACTTTTGGTTTACACTTTTTTTCAAACACTATAGTTTCATAGTGTGTCTATACTAAATAAATAACGGACCATTAAAGTTGTCAAGAATCTTGAATTCAATTATAAGGGTGAAGGAAGCTTCCATTTTTTAGAATAACCTGCTGCACAGGAATTTATCTGTTCTTTTAAGATAACATATATATAAGATAACATATATCTTTTAAGATAACTTAATATAACTTATGTAGTTATATTCTGAGAGGCAGGATTTGAGTTTCAAGTCCTAAAATGTCATTACCATGATATTACTTTAGTTATGTGACTGCAAATGTGATCCGGGTTTCCTTTTCTAAAAATGGGAAATCAAAAGGAATGAAGCCATGCTTACGATCTAATCGAAATTTATGGAAAACATGGTGCCTATAGTTCATTTTCTCAGTGTGGCCTTTGGTTTGTCTTGCCTACAACAATTAAGTGGAGTAATACACAAAGATGAAGGCCCATTCAAGTTCTTGTACTTTTCAATCAGAAAAAGACAATGCTCATATCCTGCTAATTACCTGTCTGTTTCATAGGTAGTACCTATATTGCGGCCACAAGTGTGAAGGTGCAGTATCAGCCAGCTATTAATCAAGAATCACTTCCCTTCAAAGTGACTGATGATCCACTGTTAAAGAAGCTTATAAAAATAACTTACTTGAAAAGGTGCTTCAGGGTTTTCAGGCATATCTCACCATTCCTGCTAGCTTAATGCATGTTTGAAAGTTAATTTCTCATTAATATTTAAAGAAGAAACAACTTCAGAACAAGTTTTAAATGATCCATTACATTTTAGAAATAACATATTATTGGCATTATTTTCATCTCAATTACAAGGAATAATAATGTCCAAGATAGGCTTTTAAAACTGTTAATGAGCCCTGGCGATACGAAAAAGATATGGATTAGGTAGATGTAATGAGATATGATTAAAGGGTGCAGACTGAAGGGTGTTGGGGAAATTCTTTTCAGAAAGAGTATAATTAGTGTCTGATAAAAGTCCTTAGTAGGTAAGATTTTTGAGGAAGAAAGGTTAAGATAAACATATTTCATGACAAACCTGCTTAATTTTTCCCCTTCGGTTCTCTTACATGCTCAATATTATGTTGAAGTTTCATACATAAATAATGTTTGTCAAATGCTTGATGCAATTCTACCAGACAATTAGAGTGTTTTAATTGCCAGACTCGGAGAGCAGAAAATGTGTTGAAAACATCTTATTCCATTTTCAGTGTACATTTCTTTGTTGATTTATGTAATGTAGCTAATAATATGCAACCTACCCTAGTTTTAAACAAACAAATGAACTTCTTAAAAGCAAGCTTTCTGTAGGTTGCTAAGCAACTCTGAAGGCATGTTTTATCAATTTAATAAGTAACATTTAGATGACAAATCCTTCAGGAAGATTTCTAACTCCATTTTATAGAAAGTAGAAAATCCAAACAGGTACACTTTTGATTCTCCTGCTTCTAAGACCTCAGGGATAGACAGAGACACTGCCAGTTTCAGAGGTACATTTGACTCACTGAACAAATAAAATATTTCTTCAACTGAAAATGTTTCTATACTAGAAGTTAGGTTCTGAGACTTAATGTGTAGCTCTTCAGAATTAAAGTTCATGCTTTATTCCATAACTGAAGTTTCTCAGCCTCACCACTACTGACATTTTGGACCATAGAATTCATTGTTATGGGGTTTCTACTGGGCACTGTAAGGTGTCTGGCAATACCTATTCCCGCCCTCTACTTCTCCAGTGCTCGTAGTGGCCCCACAACTGTGACAATTAAACATGTCTCCAGATAGTGCCAAATGTGCTCCTGGGGTAGGGGGTCAAAATCCCATCCAGCTGAGAACCACTGCAACTGAATAATGAAATAATGTGCAAACACGCTGAATGAGAAAGACATTGTGATCTCAATTGGTGATGGAGATATCTTGAGGTTAGTCCCCATTGGTCATTACCTAATATCACCTAGCAGCACCAACAATGAAGAATAAAGGGATAGTACTGATTCCAGATATACTGAGGCTCTTATACTATTCAAAGCTGGTTACTGATTTTATCATTTCAATGTAATTTCCACTGTATACAAATTGGGAGACAGGGCCTAATGATGTTTCTGTCTACAGCCATTCTCTATTATTATTCCATTCCAGAACTGCACCAAAATCTTTTCTCCCACTCTTTCTCCCTCAGTTTTTACTGTACTCACTTGCTGCCTAGAATCATTTCAAATACAAATCTCAGTTTTAATCATGCCATCCTCTTCTTTATAGGGTTACCATAGGTCTCTGTCACCTTTGCTATCAAATACAAGCTCCTCTGCATGGTCTTTAAGGTTTCCCATAAATTACCACCAAGCTCCATATCATAAAACATCTTTCTTATTCCCCATTTATGTGACCTTTACCCCTCAAACACAAAAGCTTGTGTATTTCATTCTATGTAATACATAAAGGAAAATTCATTCCCTCCATGAAAGTTTTCCTAATTATTCTTTCCTGTATTTCGTATCAGCATCACATTTCTGTTAAAAGAATGACATGACTATAATTAATATGTGAGGCAATTGTTTATGAGTGTTTTCCATATGCCAGATACTGAATATTGCTTAGTAGCTGTTTCTACCAATTTACATATACATGTTTATGCCCAACTAGATTGTAAGTTCCCAGAGAATAAGAACAGTTCTTATTTGGATCCCTCTGATGCATCTTAATAACAATGCTAATAAATACTTTAAATTTATCAGCAATTATGATCTTTCAAATTAATTCCATGGTTATTAGCTTATTGGTTATATATTTCCACTATTTTACAGTCAGTGAAAATGGGACAGTAAATGCTCTAGGGTGCTCAGTACCTGCAGGTTACACAACTGGTGCTCAGTAGAATATGGTTTTAATATACATTGACTGACTGAATCCGGTCTCACAACTTCACAACTATAAAATTTCTCTCTTAGTTACAGAAAGTTCCTATGACATTTAAAAACAAATATTATTGCAAAGAACAGTTGAATGATGCAGGAAACAACACAGAAGTGAATTAAGATTGGCAAGGGTAAAACATTGCAGGAAAGCAAACTAGAAATCTGTTTCTGCCTCAAATTGTCTACAAGAGATTAACTTCATAAGGCCTTGACCTCTTACCATAGAAAGTAAAACTTTAAGAAGAAAGCAAAAATAGAAAGGAAAAGGCACAGAAGGACTGATAAACCCCTCAATTCTAAAAAATCACTCACGTTACCTCATAAACAGGAAGACGTTCAATAAAACATCCTGAACAACTCTAAGAGATTTCTTCCCAGTTTTCTAGGGTGGATCTGAAAAACACCAAAATGCCCGTAAAAACCATTTATGCATCAACCTCTCGACTGGCTTCAGCAAAACAGCAGAAGTCAGAAGTCAACCTGATTTCTTAGGACACCCCCTAACCCTAAGCACCAAGTGCCCAAAGAAGCAACACAAATTTAGTCAGTAATTCTTTTAACATTTATTCCATGCCTACTAAGTGCAGGCACTGCTCTAAGCCCCAGAGGGGGAAAAGAAGAGGCCTAAATCTCAGTTGCTGATGTGAAACTGAGCAGGAAATTCAAAAAGGGGCAGGTGATTTGAAAAGACAGAAAGATTTATCATCAATGAACCTTGTCTCTTAACCTCAGCCCCTCTTCACTCTGCTCTTTCCCACTTCCCACCAAGTTTAAGGAAGGGAAGAAATTAAAGGAAATTCAAAATAAGGTGAAATGATAACAAGGAAAGTTCCCACCAGCCAACGAAAAGAAGTTCTCAAAGATACCCTCAGCCACGTGACTGCCTGGAATTGCTGGAGTCCCAGGCCGGAAGTGCTCGGGGTAGGGAAGGGCTCGTGCGCCCGGGAGGGACCGGAAGTGAGGGACCTGCAGTGCGCGGGAGAAATGGCCCTGGGCTGTTTGACTCTAGGATCGAGGCGGCGCGAGGCCTCTCAGGGGTCTTTCTGACCACAAGGCCCCATGACATCAAAACAGGCTTTTTGCAGAAAAGGAATTTTTGACTTCTTCCGAAAAGGTTCCTAAATGTGGCGGTACCCTTGACGTGAGTTCTGTAAGGAAGGGTCCGCGTTGCTCCTCCAGCTTTTCCTCAGCGAATCTGCGTCCCCGACCCCCGACCCGGGCGGGGAACCGGCACCTCGGTTTCCAGTCACGCGGGCCGCCAGGGGAGGGGAGGCGGTGCCGACCTGCCGGCGTCTGCGAAGCGGCCCTGCCCTCCTGAGAGGAGGACTGGCGTGGGAGTCCCGCCGGGGCCCCGGAGGGCTGGGCGCTGGGAAGCGGGCCCTGGGGCTCACCGGGGCCCCGAGGCGGGCACTGAAGTGCATCTGGTCGTGGAGCTGGTAGCGGGGTGGCGGCGGTCGGGGCCTGGGGCGGGGGGCTTTGTTCCGCGGCGCTCCTTCTCCGGGACCCCTGCCGGGCTCGGCGGGGCGGGCGGCGAGCCTGGCAGGACCGGCTGTGGCCTAGGCGGACGCCGGCAGCTTGGCCGCGCTTTGTGAGCGGCTGGGGCAGGGTAGGGGGGGCACCACGGGGCTCTTTTCGAGTTAAATTTTTAAGAATAAGATTGGCCCCAGGATTTTTACCTGGGATATAGAAACTCAAGAGTCAGTCTCAGTTTGCCTCCGGCCCCCGCCCCCCCACCACCCCTCCGGACTTCTGAAGCTCTCCGCCGGCCAGCAAATGCGGGAGCCAGAGGAAAGGCAGCACTTCTTCCTTTTCTTAGTCTCTGCCTCTCTCCCTCTCCCTCCTTCTACCCGTGGACTCTCGCCCCCGCCTCTACCCTCGTTCTACACACTTCATTGGACCATCTCAGGAATCGCTTACATATTCCACAAAACACGAAAAGACCGGAGTAGTCTACTTCACTGTTCTCAGCATTAGGCGACTGACTGACAACAGAATAGGAGAGCTAGAAAGTTTCTTCCTGGTCTTTAATTACCAGGCACCAACCCTGTTTCTTCCCAAAGGCATAGGAGGGAAAAGGTTTGGACTCAGCACTGAAGATCATCAGTAGATCTTCACAACATGGTTTATAAGATCATTTTTAAGCTCTCCTCAACCTGGCTATTGCTGAGAATTCGGTTTTGAGAGGAAATAGTTTTTGAGATGATTTTTCATCACATTAAACGTACAGCTCACTCTCTGTTCTCTCTGAATGTCCGAAGAAGTAATGGAAACTGTTCATTTCCAAAGATCTGTGACCCAGACGAACCCCACCCAACTCCCCTTCCCTGCACTCCCTGCCCCCTTACCGCCCCGGGACTGGGGAGAAAACCTGGGATCAGTTGGCCTCATAACTGAGGACCCTAACATGTTGTAATTTGTTGAAAGAGGGAGGCGGGATGGAGGAGAGAAATAGAAAGGGGGGGAATTTTGTGTTCATTTACACATTTCCTGTGCAGAACAAAAAAGTCCCACCATCAGCAAAAGAAGTCTCTTCCTCCAAAATAGCAGCCAAGAGGGAAAATTAGAATATGCATAAATTCCTTCATTTTCATTCGCACAGAGCACGATTTCCGGCAGATTTGTATTTGAACTGCTCCATTAATCCCAATTTCTGAACAGCATCTTATTTAGCATCTTTCTAAAACTCACCTGAAGAGTATTGCTCTTCTCCCTCTTCCCTGTTCTCTAACTGCCAATGAGATTTTCATTAATAAAACTGTAACTTTATTTTTTTATTGTCCATTGTCTTCTCAAAACTAGACTGATTTATTAGACTACATTTTAACACATGCTGGCTGCTGTCTGTGAAACCATAACTGCAAATGAGAGCCTAGTGGAAAGGGTATGTTTTTGAAATAAGTGCCCAAGAGAACAAACGTGATAGGAGCAGTAAGTAGACTTTTGCAGCTCCTCTCTTGGCAAGGAATCTTTTCCTGTTGTACACAGGTCATCTGTTTCCACCATTAGCAATAGCTGGGATGCTGCGTGAACATGCCCATTTCCCCAAACCTTCTCCCTTCCCACTCCCCATTTTTAAGGAGCATGATAGATAATCACAACCCTCTTCATAAATATTCAGTCAGTCCATTAACCACCTCCCCAAATCCAGCCCATTTCTAAAATATTTGCTTTGCCATTTCTGCAACAGATCTGGCTATATCTGCCTTGATAAGTTCTTTGTTAGAAAAAATGTTAGCACCATTTGAAACCATTCCCTTTCTAAAACACCATCCCTTGACTTGGGCTTAGCTCTCCTATCTTTGAAACGGTATTTCTTGTATTTGGTAGTAGGATGCTAGTGTTTAAAGAATGAAATTAGTACATTTGGGTTTACTGAAAACATACAGACCTTAACTTAGTTCCACTCACCACTAAATTCCTCACTCTTCCATACTCCAAGATGAACAAAACCTATATTTGCTTCATTATACAATCTAAACAGAATGTAGTGGTTCTGGCTTTCCTTCAGTGTGTACAGATCACAAATAAACCCTGATTATGGGTGGTGTAAAAGTTAGTTATGCCAGTTTTTTTTTTTAGTTCCTAAAGCAAACATACATATTTGAACTATGTGCAGTATAGTGTATATAATACTTAGGCATAATCGTTTAAATATCTGGCTTGTGTTGGCTAAAGATGTTTTAAGATACTGGGATATTGAAACCTACTTTGTTAAATGGGCACATCAACTGAGTGCATGTGAATATCTGCATGACTTTTACTACTTTGTGAAATAACTGCTTTTATTGTGTCTTTACTTTCTGTCAAATAATCCCATTACATATGTATTAACTTAGTTTATTTTAATTAGGCATGTTTTCAATAACTCAGGTTCTCAGTTATATTCATTAAAACCAAAATTTTTGAAAATAAAATCTTAGAAGACATACTTTGGGGATGTTTATAATGAGATTGAGGGCCACTTTTACTGGCAGTGTTGATTTCTTTTAATCTTTATTGAAACAAATGATGGTTTCTTAATTCAAATTTTAAAATCACAATATTTTCCTTAAAATGGTATTTTAATTAGAATTGGATTTCATATAGAAAGCTCCAGTTTGATTCCAAGCTGCAGAGCTATACTTCCAGAAGAGTTGAAGTGAATTTAGTAGTTACTAGTTGTTATTAGTGCACAGGAAAGCCTGGGGTACCACTGAAGAGTAGAGTGATATACAGTTGCAGCCAGAGCCGCTTTTTTCCTGTTGCAGACTGAGTAACACCTGAATTTATTCCCAGAAATTAAAACTCGTTTTTGATTTAGTGAAATAATATTCTTATGAACTGGAATATTTTCATACGTTTTAGATGAAAAGTTTAGACAGAAATGGGGAAAAAAATTGTTCAGCTTTCCTGCTGTGAAAGGTGAAGAGACAGATGCATGGTACTGTCAGCAGGGAAGTTGCATCCTTCTCTGTTTCCCTCCCTTTCTTCCTCCAACCACCATTTGGTTTAGTTATACATTGTGTGTACATGTGAGTTTGAAGACAGTATCTAAGAAAAAAGTTTTCTAGAAGATAAAACTGGCTATTGATAGGTCTTTCTTTTTGTAATTCTTTTTTTTTTTTTAAGGCGTGCAGATCTTGTTTTCTCATAAATTTTCAGGGCTACATTAATTTGCAAGAAAACAGAACAAAGCAAAACATTTAACGATTATCCTTCCTTGCTCCCAAACCGCCCTTTTGGAACTAAGGTCCTTTTCCATTTGGCCCCAGCCACTGGGCTGCCAAGGGATTTCTGTCTCTGCTCTCCTCTCCTCTAACCACCCTTCCTCTCCTAACTAGCTTCCTTTCCCTTCAACGAATGAAGACAGTTATCAAATAGCCTGCTTTAATCCCAACATCTGCCTGACAAATGTTGAGTCTAATTCCCTCCCCACCGACTTTTAAATTTTTTTCTTTCCTTTTTCTTTGGGGGTGGAGAGGACACAACACTGGGGACTCAGGAGATGGGGAAGACATTGGGCTGAGAGGAGAATTAAATTCCTATAGGTACAGACTCACTAGCAGATTCTTTCCAGCCTGGTCACAGGAACTGGTGACTGTTCTTGAACCTGGAACAATAAACCTTGGCAGGTTTCCAGTTGACAAAAGCACCTCCCCTCCCCATAAGGAGATGGGCTTAGCTGTACTTGCTAGGTCATCTTCAACCTGCCCTCCTCCCTCCACTTCTAGTCCTTTCACTTTATTTTCCCCTTTCCGTCCCTTCATCCCTAAAGGCATCAAAAGAATTTATCAGGGGGACCTTATTTTTGTGTCTTGCTTTATGGGCTGAGGTCCTCAGGACCAGTGTTCTTTGTAGATTCACAGGAACCTCGGTCACTTCGTGCTTCTGAGACTCCTCAGTTCTGTGAACATGATTCCCAAATATGATGACTTGCCCATTCACCGGCAGGGCTTCAGCTAGAAGGCACCAGATCCTTCTACTCAAGAATCCCTTCATATATCTGCCTCTGCTTCTAGTCTCCTTCCTGGGCTGATTTACTTGGGGATGGTGTCCAAGGGGGACATGCCCACAGCAGTGATGAAGAGTGGGTTCAAAAGGACTCCATGCCATTAAAAAGACCTACCAGTTAGGGCTGAGGGAGTCTCTATTAGATGCTGCAGTTGGGCTGCAAAGGATCATCCATCTAACCAGTGAGACAAGAGATCAGAGGAATGCCCAACCGCAGCCATGAAACACAAATTTCAGACTGAAATGGATTCCATCTTCATCCTGTCGGCCAGAGAAATCATTTTTAAATTGTTTCTGCTATTACTGTATGTATCATTAACATTTTATTTTTGTCATCATTGCAGCAGTTTCTGTTATTTTTTGTTGTTGTTATAGCTATTATACTATTCAACAGAAGTTTAGGAAGATTAGTCAGATTAATTAGTTTATTGGTAATTTAAAGCTGAAAACTAGTAATTAAGCCAAAAACTAAAAATGATCAGGGATGATTCATACCAGTGTAGGATTTGGGAGGAAGAGAATCTAAATTTTGGATATTAAATTTGGCAGCTGTGAAATAAACAAGACTTGGGGATCAGAAATATGATAATTGAAATATTCTTAGTCACTCAGCCTCTCTCCTCTCCTCCAAATTCAGCTAAGATCATTCTGTAATTTGCTTGATAGAGGGAAAAATATAGTTTTGTTTTGTTGACAGAGAACAAAGGCCCCATGCTTGTTTTTCATGTAACTTGCATTTGTGCATGGATTCCCTCTGCTTAGGACCTGCCAGATATCTAAGATCACTCCCCTCCGATTTCACCTCCTTCCTCTTCTTGCTCTTGTGCACCTCACTGCAGAGGGTGCATCATAGAAGACAGGTATACAATTTCAGCCCTCTCCACAGACAGACTCCATGGAATATAAATTCAATAATGCAATTCTCTCCACAACAAAGTCTCTGCTCTCTTTCAAATATAATTAATGTTTTGATAGTGTAGTTCTTTAACTACATATATACACACAAAAACAGACGCACCCTCTAGCTTTGCTGCTTATGCATCTAAAACAGAAATGGATGTGGCTCTTCAGTGACTCCTAAAATTCCTCAACTCAATCAGCCCACAAAGAAGAAATCTGTTTAGGTAATAACTTCACAGTCTGTTGTATGCTCCAAAATATTTAAAATAGTAAGAAATGCAAGCCTTTAGTTTTTAATGGTCTTTTCTGTGTGTGTGTGTCAAATTTCTTAGATATCCAAAGGATATTCTGATACATCCGTTAGATAACAGTCAAAATCTACAAAATCACTTCCTAACCCACTGGTTGTCCTTTCCATGTTTTGATGATGGAAACTGAATTTCAGTACCTTCCATTTTATCCAACTGGGGCTAAACTGACAGATGTATAAAAACTAGCAACCATAATAATGAAACTACACCTTCCATAAGTGGCTTATTCCATCAAACACCTCAGTTATATATTTTAGATGGGTTAATTCATTTAATTGAAATTGGTGATATATTGACATATCCATATGTGAAATGATTAACTATGTAGATGACAATATGGCCAATAGGAGTTAAGTGGGAAATGGTGCTGAGATTCCATATTCAAGTGTACCATTTTCCCAACATTTCATTTGTACAAGCTGATAACAGTTATAAGAGGATAAGTAAACTTTCATACTGTAGGACAGGATATGTTTTCATTCTTTGATAAAGAAAGATATATAATCTATAATACTTAATCCAATGAAGATACAAGCCTTGACTTCCCTATATTGTTATTGACTCGAATACACTAGTTATTTGGAACAAATATACTGATTTCCAAGCACCTTGGCCATTTTGTTTGATCTGTGATCATATGAGCTGCTGGCAGGGTAAACATTTTACACATTTCTCCTCTCCAGAAAATGTTTAGAGGGGATAGGTAAAAGGAATTTTTAAAAAACTCTTTTGAGGTTTTACTTTTTACTTTTCATGTGGTATATGATATTTGGGGCATATAAAAGAGCTAACAAGGAAAGGAGCACATGTGGCTGATTCCAAGTAGATCCTTTACTGGAGGGAAGGAAACAAAGTTATTTCCCTAGTGCAGTTGTACAAAAAAGGGGGAGAGAGTGATTCAAGCATAGCTCCCTTGTGCTTCTGTTATTGTTTTAGGTGGTAGCTCATTCTCTCCTCCAAACTGTTTTCCTTGAAAGTATAAGTGTAAGAATCGCTTATCCCTGCTACTAACATATAACAGCTAACATATAAACAGCAAATATTTTAGTTAAATTTTCAATAGCAAGAGTCTCTTACAGGTTCACAGATTCAATCTCAGTACAGGACCATATTACCAATCTCAGTTATTTAGATACTGTTAACTTGATATTTGCCACTAGTGGGCTATAAAAACACAAAGGTATTTTTTTGCAGTATTGATCAGCAATGATGTGAGGGTTATCAAAAAGAAACCCTCCCTTAGACTTTTCATATGTTATTTCTTCTTCGTTTTCCCTTTCTTTCAATTTCTTTTTGAGGCAGTGACACGACTACATCTCTGATTCTCAAATGAGGCTTTGTTTGGCTCAGATTAATATTAAAGGAAGATCACATACATGGGTGGAAAAATATTGTTACTTTTAATGGAAAAAATTGGACTCCCGCGTGTCAGATCTGTGGTTTTCTGAAGGGCAATGGAAATGGTACTGACATTACTTTGCACTTTAACAATCGGATTTGGTCAGAGTAAAGTTGTTTGTTTAACCCGACAGCTCGGTGGACCCGTCGCACGCTTTGCACACTCATTAAAACGATTATTTACGACCTGTCGAGTGTTTTCGGGTTCATTCACAGGAAAGGCTTGGAGCAAGCGAAAGCAATTCAAGTCAACACTGTCCGCTACTCCGATGCACGTGAGGACGAGCTGGTGTGTGCGTAAAAAAATGGAAGGAGGGGTGGGTGAGCACGCCTTAGCTTTAAATCCTGTTCATCTGATGCTCTGGAATCTCAGTTTCGAGAGAATGCCAAGAGTGCTTGGTTCTAAAGGGCTGTGTCGCTGTGTTAACTTCAAGGGCTTGGCACAGGAAAGAAAGATAGAATAAACCACATAAATTCAAAGCTCTCCCTCTGCTCCTCCTTTCAGCCTTTGCAAAGCTTGAAGTCCGGGCTCGTCCACTTCTGCCTGCAGCAAAGGGACCGCGAGGCTCCACCTCTCACAGCGCGGATGCTGAAGATAAGTAGTTTCAGGAAAGCTCGCCAGGGTGTGGAGATTAATTCCTTTTCCATCTCCCAGGCCCTTTCCTTCTCAACAAAGAGTTCGCCTAATTTTCCTCTCTATATTCCTTGCAAATACTGGAGGGGTTGGAGGGCACAGGAGATGGATAGGACTGTTAACCGTATTTGGTAGATGTATTCCTAATTGTTAGCAAGGAAAGATTGATCCTTCAAACTGCAAGAGAAGTCCTATAAAATGAGGAGTAAATAGCCCTCAATAAATTAGGCCACATTTCCCTCCTCAATTTCCAACTCATCCTTCAACATTACGCATTGATAGGAAGAGAGGCACAAACACGAATGCATCTCAATCTCCCACTATTGCCCCGTACATATAAAATACACACCCCGTGGTCTTTAGTCGTTGTATTTGTTTATATGAGCCCTGATACATAACATTCACATATGAGCTATTAGTTTAAAAGAAATGCCCATCTTCCTAAGGTACAATCGTATAGACTAAATAATACAATAGGTGAGTGCAGACATGCATTTAATATGTCCTGAAGAACCCTGGAATATCCTATTCATTGTTAAGTACCTCTGAGTTAATAGACGCTTTAAAACAACTGCCATTTCTATATTCAAACCCCGCTGTTTCTTGATTTTGCATCTACAGCATTAGTAAACCCAGCGGCCACTTTATTGTTATGAGGGTAACTTAACCATACCAGTGGAAAAAGACAAGGTTCATTCATCAGTTTTACTTATCATATCTGACATGGTAAAATTATCTACTTTTCTATCTTACTGAAACACATCAATGCAATATGTGAAGAGAAGAATTAAAGTCTTCAAGTAGCATGAGGTTTTAATCAGGAGCAGATTCCTGATTGTTAAAGCAAGTACAAATAAGTGATTTTGTAAACTCTTTGGGTTGCCGTAATTCACTATCAGGCCTACTTAAAATTGATCTGTCAAGCGTGTTTCCTGTATAAGCTCTTTCATTAAAACCAACCTGTGATAATAATCAAGAGGCAGATGCTGAAATATGTAAGTAAATAACTGAAAGCCTCTGCATAAACAGACACAAATCAATGCAGTAATAGACAACACTATTGATGTAGAAATGATCGATTGTTGTCTTCCAACCTGCAATCAAAGTTTGCATTGTATAATTAAAAGTATATTTTTCAACTCCACTAATACTATTTATTTCTACTTCTGGAATGAATAAACAAACAAGCCCTACTGCCAGTTAGTTCTACCTGATTCTACCTTATTCCATCTAGAGTATTTTTGATGGGGTGGGAGGAGTACTCTACTTTTTCTCAGAAAGCTTTGCCAAACTTTAAAACTACATCATTATAAAATTATAAAAGTATCCAATAATAAAATTACCACCTTTTTCTTATTCTGAAATTTTCAACCTTCATCATAGCCTCTAATTATTCATTCAGCACATTTTAAAAGGAAAAACACAATAGTGCTCATTACTTTCAAAGATTTTTCAACTAGTATAATACCTTTGGGTTAAAAGATTCCTCTGGCCTTTTGCTAAAACAAATGAGGAAAATGTCATTTCCTCAATATACCTTGGAAGTTCTCATGCTTTTGCCTGCATATGCAAGCAATCTGAAACAAGGAAGGAGGGAGATGGCATCTGTGCTATTCCAAAATTGTTTCAAATGATGATTGCAAAACAAGTGTCTGACTCAAAGAAATAAATATACTTTAGATTTCTAGAAATTCACGTCTAGAACCTTTCAGATTTTGTTTTAATTTCTTTTTTGAGAATATTTACCCCTGTAGGGCAGAATTAATTTAGATTAGCAAGCACCGATATATGATGAGTTTGAATATTTAGGCTTTGTAGAGTAATGAAAATCCGGTGTTCATATTTTTTCCTTAACAAGGATAAATTTTTATATTCATCCTTGAATTAGTGTGGTCCTTCCGAAGCGCAGGCCTTTAAAAGAATGTCTGAAATTCAGCCTCTTTAAACGTGATTTTTTTCTTATATAGTATCACCAGCACATAAATATCGATTTTTATTATCTTTATAATATTATGTAATCAAGCATTTTCTTTGGCTCCCCACTTTCCCATCCATGGAAAAGAATTCAGGGGCAACTGGACCCGAACGGAAAATATCATCAGTTATTGTTGAGGGCTAATTTGACAGATAATTTAACTTCAAACAACAATGATCAGATCATTAAATTTCAGAGCAGTGAGAAAATGAAAGAATTGAGAGGTAATGCTCCTTAACCTCACTACAGTTTTTAGTCTTCTGTTCAATCAAGGGAATCAGGAACGCCTTGCCACACAGACCTAGTGGAAGATATGTTTGCATCTTAAACTCATTCTGACTCAAAGAATGAGACAGTAAGAGGGGAAGAAAGGTGGGAACTGAAGAAGAAAACTGAAATTTGGAGAGTGCTAGCCATGTAGGAGAATAAAACAGAAGGCGAAAAGGAATATCTAAACATGTCTGGCAACTGAATACTGTCTTTCACTCGGACACGTATCTCCAAATCTCCCAACATGCAACGTGCTTTCCTACGGTGCAGCTTTTCCTCAAGACCTCAGACCAGGGGAGAGGGATATGTGTGTTAGGCAACAGACCAGGAAAAGGACGGAGGTCATTTTATCTCCCCTCCCACCCCCACAAACATATACTTGCGTTTTGTCATTATTTTAAATTCCTTTTCTGATCTCAATTTCGAAATGTCTGCCTACCTACCTCGCGTTTTCATAGAGGGCCAAGTGAGGATGGTGTTGAAGCATCGACATTGGGTCTTACGGGGGTGTCGGGGATGGGGGCTTGTTGGAAGTGGATAAGCTCTGTTCTACATCGTCCTTAACTTCCCTTGGTCTTTTCAAGGCTGAACACCTCCCTCCGCCTGAGAACCTCCCGAACACGCAGGATGCTCTGCCCGAAATCCTGCCTCCCTCTCCCCAATCCAGGGTCACCCTTAATGCTAAAGGAATTACTACCCCGAGACCACCTCTTTTCCTGTAAGAATCCTTCACTTTGGACTACAGGCTTGGGCAGAAAAGGCAAATGGGGTAGAAAGCATAATGGAAGAGGGGTAGGGAGTGGAAAGGAGAAAGGATATCTATTACATAAAAAAAGAGTTTTCTGTAAAAAACTGGCAGGTAAGTGCTGAGTCTGAAGCCGCACGAGGTAAATAAAAAAGAAACATCTTTCAGGGGGAAAAAAGAGGTGGGGGTAGGGGGAGAACACATAAGAATAAGAAGAATGGAAAAAGGGGGGGGAAACGCACCGCCGAGGTTCTGGAGTCGATTTTCCCGGCATCAGCCGGGAAGAGCTACCAAACGCGAAGCTCCGCTTGTCCTGGGCAAGAGCGCCCTCACCTTGCTGCTCCCCGCGCCGCGCCCGCTTCCCGGGCCGGGATGCCGGCAGCCAGGGCCCCAGCGCCTCTCCTCCGCGGCCACGCGCCGCCGCCAGCGCCGCCCCGACACCGCAGCCTAAGGCACTTGGCTACGTGATTCCAAAACGCCAGAAAACGCCTCCGCCGAGTCCCTGCCGCCACGACTTCTAGTCCCGCCATCGAGCGCCTCCCCGACTTCACTCAGGAGTCCCTGAGGCGCCAGGAAGGCTAATAAGAAACCGCGGCGAGGGCCCCAAATTCGCTTCGGGCCAAGCCAACCTCTGTCTGGCGCGCTCGCAGACACTCTCGGGACAGCTAGGCTCTCGAGCTTACACCGCCGTCTCCTAAGTGTGCATTAAGAATCAATTATTTGCCTGAGATACCCAGAGCCGGGAACTGGGATATTCCCAGCAGGGACCAAGTCAAGCCCAGAACGGTGCGCATTTCCCTAGCCCTTGGAACGGGCGAAAGAGAAGCCTCCAACCCACGTCCTGCGCAGTGTCTACCTGGTGCAGTTCCGCTAAGTCAGGCGGGGACCTCGCCTGACCCAGGCCAAGGAGCTGGGGGTGCAGGGCCAGCTCTGGAGGTTGGCAAGGTTGGTGTGAAAATAGGGAGAGGAGGGGCATTCCACCGCCTCTCCCTCCTCCCCAAAAAAGAGGAGGAGGAGATGGAGAAGAGGAAGAGAAAGAGGAAAGAATAAAAGAACTTCAGAATGAAAAAAGTCCTTGCCTCTGAAGCAGACAGCTTTGTCTTAACTAGAGAGAACAAATACCTACAGGTTTGAAGGTTTAGAAAGGTCCGGTAGGGTATTCTTGTAGCTGCGGTAAGATTTAGAAATCGTATTTCCACGAAGTGAATTACTTTGCACTTTGGCATCTATGTTAGTCTCCCACTATCCTTTCTCCATATAAATTCACCTTGTTTTCTCTTCTCTCTTTGCCATGTCTACATCCTCTTTACTTAGGGATGGATCCACTGTGACTTTGTGCCGACGTGGAAAAATCATGCCTTCTTTCAGTTACTTTTGTTAAAAGCGCGCCCTCAAAGGAAGTTTTTCCAAAAAAAAAAAAAAAAAGACCGTTTTGGGCCTCAGACCACAAAGTCGCGGTTTGAACCTCCTCAAAAGCAGTCGGGCATAGTCCTCCTGCCCTCGGAAAAGCACTTTCACTCACCGATCTTGCGGTAAGAGCGCTCCCAGTCCTCAAGTCTTTTTCTTCCACATCTTCGGACAACTTCAGGCAGTCTTGGGTGAAGGGGAAAAACAAAAACAGAAATCGGAAGGGAGAAAAGAAATTCAAATATAACACTACATCATATATTCCCCAGAGCCCCCTCCTTGGCCTGCATCATTAGGACAAGGTCCCTGCGAACTGACCCTTAGTACGGGAGAAAGGTCGGTATGGGGGCCTAAAACTAAGAGGTGAATTGTTTTAACTGCTGGTGCTTGGAGGGTTGGGAGTGGGGGTGGAGGGTCCAGAAGATAGGGGAGAGAAGGTAGAATGATTGGGATAAGAAAAGGAACCTTTAAAAAAAATACGCAAAAGAAAATGGAGAATGAGAGCGCTTTTGAACTCTTACAGGTAGGTAGCTCTTAAGAACACAAGCGTGTGTAGGCGCAAATGAAGAATCTAGATGACTCCTATTCTTTCCATATCTCTGGAATCTGGTCTTAAGTAGAAAAATAAGGGAAGAAATTTAATTCAAGTTTCACCTACCCGGCTTGTTGGAACGTCTGCGCAGATTTTCATGCTGGAGAGTTCCATCTGTCTGGCAGAAGCTGGAGTGGTGTTGGGGGCAGGTTATCTGGTGAAGTGGGAATGTGCAGGAACCCCGCCCTCTAGACACAGTTACACCACCCCAGCAACCCGTCTTAGCCCTCTCTAAAACCTCTAATGATCTTCACCTTCACCCTTTGTTAGCCTATTTCTCCAACTGGCATTTACTCCCAAACACAACCAGCCACTTAAGCTATTCATAAATTAATTTCCCAAAAGCAAAATTATTTCAATGCATGCAGATTCCTCAACAATGTTGTAGAAAGCATACTTTTTCAAACCACATTTATGTATTTAGAGGTCTAAATACATTCGATTTATCCCCCTATTTGGGTGAAATATCCACCAACTTAAATATATACAATTAAATGAATACACTACAAGATTTTTTTTTTTGCCTCCTCCCTTGACTTTATGCAAGTCATAGTAACCACATGAAATCTTCCATGACCATAAAGATATTTGTATTAAATCTTGGTAGTTCTGGACTTTAAGTTCACTTCATTACCAATATTGTGACAAGTTGAAGCAACATATTTGGAAGAATCCTTTCACTGTTCTAGCTTAACTGAATCATCTTCTCAATGTTTTATATATTAATAATTTGTATTAACTTTATACCAAACAAATTCAAGTAAAATATTTAAGCCTGGAAATAAACTATTATTTAGGATTTCAGGTTTTAAGTTGTATTCACTTTCAGTTCCAAAATTTCAAGAAGACCAACCTTCAGCTCATTAAAAACAATAATAAGTATAAAACAAAAAGCTTCCAAAAGTTTTGAAGTTTTTTCTGGCATAAGCTAATTTTAACTGGCAAAGGTTGGTGACAACAAATATCAACACAACATTACAACCAATTTGTTGCAAAAAAATATATTAAACACCATGCCAGACTGTTATGTGTTTTTGAAGAAGATAATTTGAGGGATGATAAAACAGATTGAGATAAATGAAATATTCATACTGGGCTTCAGGAGTCCTTCACAAAGTTCTCTCTGAATATGTCCTCCATATATTCATACCAAACAATCCTTATTTCAAATCACATCCACTATATGTGTAACTTGGACATGTATCCAAGTAGAACTTCCACTCCAGTCCTTAGTTACTATAAATTCAAAGAAATCAATTTTACTCTTGACCTCTAAGTATGAAGTTTGTCATTGGCAATTCTGCTTCTTGATCATGCAAATAAACACTTATCACAAATAAGTATAGTCAGTTATTTAATATGGCCAGAAAAAAATACTCATGAGTGAAATAGTTCTTTTATACCTCTGTCCCTTTACCTCAAAGTAAGAGTTCAACTTTCTTTTTAAGTTTTGATAGGCAAAAGACTATATTTCTTCTGTGCCAGTACATTCTCATTCCACAAATAAAATCCATGGTGAAAGCAAACAATACATCATCACCTTTTTCAGTCTATTAAACACATGCTTTTCTTTGAGCTGCTTTGGTTCACAAATGTGTAACGGGGATTTCCTTTGCCTAACCTCATTAACTTAGACTCTATTACTATTTTTAATATCAGCTATAAATTTGGCTTCTAAAACAATCTGTGGATCTTTCATGCTTCATTCTGAAGAACTGTTGAATTTCAGAGAACTTGGACGTCTGATGAAACAGCTCTCATATTGAGAAAATAAAATCATGTCCAGTTTGCTTAGAGGAGATAATTAAACTAGCTGTCTTGGTCTATTTTGGTCCATTCCCTATTTGTGTGTATTTGGCTCCAACTCTTAATTTTTCCTAGGCCTTGTTGCTCTGTCTTTCTTAGATCTTTCTCACTCTCTCATTTCTCTCTTCTTGGTAGTGGGAGTTTTTTGTTTTTGTTTTTTCAGTGAAAATCCTCTTTCCCTTTTTTCCTTTTCTCTGTCTTTCCCTCTATCTCTCCATTCTACAACCATGTTCCAATATTCTGCATTTCTATTTCAAATCTGTCTGAATCAGTTTGCTTTCCCCTAGGTTTTTTTTTTTCCCTGAGCAACTCTCTAAGTGTTTACCGATAACATCTTGGGACAGATTATTTTTCATTGGGCCCATTGTAAGAAGTAGCCAGCTTATTGCATTACTGCAGAACACATTTCAGACTATACAATTGTAACAAATGAACAACTTGTCCTCCATGGACTCACCACAGGATCCAATTAGTTAGCAAACCTTTTACTTAGGTTTTCTAATTGTTTTCTGGAGTCACAGCAATTGGGATGCTGAAACAATTCAAAAAATGTTTTCACTTTGTTTCGGATATATATATATATATATGCATATATATGCATGCATATGTATATTGCCAGTTAAAACAAAATTATGACTGTAAGCAAAAGGAACAAATCTCTAGATTAAATTATACAGACATATTTAAAAGTGAATCAAATAAATACCTCTGTGTTGTAAATGAAAGAAAAGGAGAGAGGCATTTTGCTTATTCTGTACATCTAGAATTTTAAATCGTTATAATTTAAAAATAAAATATAAACATTGATCTGCAAGTCATTACAACAGGTGATCACTTCAGCAAAATCTATATTGCAACTTCAGCACATCTTTATTAGAACTCTTTCATTGTGGGTAAACAGCCACAAAAATAATGCTGACTTAGAAAGTATAAATACAAATATTTAAACAAAAATATTTGCAGCATTCATAGCGCAAATTGTACCTGAACTGAAGGGCTATGTGTGTATATATGTGTATATATATATATGTATATATATATATTACATATGTGTGCATTATATTCACTTCTATCTAATCATATACATATATTTATTTATAATTTGCCAAGCACTATAAACAAGATACTTGAAATAAAATATATATAAAAAGTAAGCATTCTATTAACTGATTTGAAAATAAACACAAGGTGAATAGCTATGCACATAAAATTAAATTATTCTTGTTTTTGTATATCTACAGAAATTTAAAGATACCAGCTGAAAAACCTATACTTTGTTTAAAGCTAGTGTTTATTAAATAGACTGCTCCTTGTAAAATTTGATTCCAAATGGGAAAAAAATAGTATATTTTTAAAGTCTCAGTTCAAATGAAAGGAGCAATTTAAAATTTTAGTTGGCTGCAAAAGCCTTTTTGGAGTCCCTAGAAATTTAGTGTCTTTTAAAAAGCTCTATTTTAATAAAAGAGACGAAAGTATCAAGATATATATGAATTTAGCCTATTTTTTATTTCTGTGTGTTCATAGTAAACATTTTTGTAAGTGACAAACACGGGCATATGACCACAGTATCACAATCAAGAAATTTTAAGACAACATTAACAATCACTCAAATTTATGCGGCATTTGCGCAACACAGGTTACATATTTGCAAGGTTTACCTATAAGTACAATAGGTATTAACATTTCACTACATTTAGAAAAAATAAAAGTGACCTGTTAGTGACCACATACATCAAACTATACACAACACAAACTGAAGGCAATCATTACTTTTGTCCCCTTCCGATTCATTTGAATGGGCAGTGCTGCCAACTGAAACAACTTTCCTTTTTTTGTTTGTTTTTTAATACTTAATATACCAAGTGCATTTTAGAACCCAATCTTTGGTCTAAAAGTAAACAAAAAAAAACCCCAGTTTTTAAAAGAAAAGGACAAAACAATAAATGGCCAAAATAATTTCTTGGGCACCTTTACTACGTATGTTTCTTAAATACAAATTACAGTTTAACATTTTAAAACTCTCCCCATAATTTAGGTTGTTCTCAAGGTCTGCGTCCACCATATAGATAGATCCATGATAACTTATAATACTGCACACATGGAAATCTGGCGGCTCTTAAACTTTTCAGGTTTGAATGAAATGGCAAAGCAGTCACTATTTAGATACATATTCTACTATGATTTTGACTTCCAAACCTTATATTCTACAATGTATTCTCCCCACATTGCACCTCGCTGACACTCCACACCTTGTTAGAATAATAAACAACCCTAAAGACTGAACAAACGTACAGAAATGGGAGTGGGGGCTTAATAAAAAATACCTGGACTTATTTTTTAATTATCATTTACAATGCAAATGTGTGTAAAACGTTCACTTACAGTCTGGTCCCAGGGATGTTAATGTATTAAAGGGTTGGAAGAAGACCCCTGATTTTGATGTGTGAAATAATCAGACAGTCCTCCGGACAGTCCCGTCGTGAAACTTGGCAAAGAGGGTCTTAAGGACTCACAGGGCAGGGTCGAGGGGGCCTGCGGAGACGTGGAGGAGGACGCGGCCCGGGCGCTCATGGACGTGCTGCTCTGCGAAGTCATTGACGGGTGCGGGACATGGGGGAAAAAGTAACTGGTCTGGCCCGCAAGCAGGTTGACCGAGCAGGGATTGAGGGAGTAGGTCCCGGAGCAGGGCACCGACAGGCCGCAGGGCACCGAGGCGGCGAGCGCGGCGGCCGTGAGGTGGTGCGTGGCGTACGGGATCTCCCCGTTGACCAGCCGGTCCACGCTCAGGCCGTTGGCCGTGGAGAAGGAGTGGTTGTTACCCAGTGAGTTCTGAGTCAACACGGAGCTGTAGGGCATGGGGTGGCTGGGGTAGGCCGACGTGGTGCCGTTGTAACTCAAAGTGCTGCTGGCGCGGGGGTGGTGCAGGGACAGGAAGGGCGACATGGGCCAGTAGAGGGAGCCGGCGCGGTCCATGAAGGTGAGGCCGGTGGAGGTGAGGCGCGCCCCACGCTTGAAGGCCAGCTTGGCCCGCGACGTGGTGGAGCGGCGCCGCAGCTTGCCCGTGGTGCCGCCGATGAACACGTCGTCGCTCGACGGGTCCAGCATCCAGTAGTTTCCCTTGCCTGGGTCGTCGTAGTGGCGCGGCACCTTCACGAAGCACTTGTTGAGCGACAGGTTGTGGCGGATGGAGTTCTGCCAGCCCTGCTTGTTCTCGCGGTAGTAGGGGAAGTTCTTCATGATGAACTCGTAGATGCCGTTGAGCGTGAGCCGCTTCTCGGGGCTCTGCCGGATGGCCATCATGATGAGCGCGTTGTAGCTGAACGGCGGCTTCTCGTACTTGCCGTTCTTCTTCTC
Organism: Manis javanica; assembly: GCF_040802235.1. Classification (NCBI taxonomy): domain Eukaryota; kingdom Metazoa; phylum Chordata; class Mammalia; order Pholidota; family Manidae; genus Manis; species Manis javanica. The sequence continues at coordinate 69,171,056 of NC_133163.1, forward strand.
GCCCTCCTTGCCCCCCTCCCCGTCCTTGCCGCCCTCGCCCGCCCCCTTCTTCTCCTCCCCCCCGGCGCCCTTCTCCTTCTCGTCTGGCCCGACGGGCGCCAGCTCCCCGGGCCCGCCGCCTGGCTCGCCCTTGCCCCCCAGCCCGTCCGCTTTGGCCCCGTCCAGGGCGGTGGCCGGCGGCGGCGGCGGCGGGAGCAGCAGTTGCTGGGGGCCCTTGTCGTCGTCGGCGGCCGGGGCGACCCGCGCCGGGGGGGGCTGCGGTGCCTGGGGCGGCGGCGGCGGCGGCGGCTGCTGCTGCGGCGGCGGCTGCGGGGCGGGCGGCGGCGGCGGGTGGTGGTGGTGGTGGTGGTGGTGGTGGTGGTGCTGGGGGTGGTGGCTGTTGTGGTGGCCGTGGCTCGCGTGGTGGTTGTCGTTCTGGACCGCCTCCGGCACCAGGCTGTTGATGCTGAACGAGGACTTAGGGATCATTTTCACCTCTTTCCTATCTCCCATGTCCAGCATCACCCAGTCGTCGGGGGGGAAACGGCGGCGGCGGCGGCGCGGAAGCGGGGCAGCGGCGCGGCGAGCTGCGGTGGCCGGCGGGTGCCGAGCGGGGCGCGGGCGGCAGCGGCACTGAGCGCTCCGGCAGCAGCGCAGGTGGACCGCAGGCTCCGGCGCTGGCAAGTCATGTAGCAAAAGCAGCAGCCACCCCTCAGGAATTAGAAGGAAAAAGGGGGAAAGAAAAAAAGAAAGAGAGAAAAGAAGCCACCGCCGCCCGGGGGTGCAGCGCCCTCGCTCCCGGCGCTCCGCCGCGGCCCCCCGCCCCCTGCGCCCCCCCCGCGGCCTCCGCCTCCTCCCGCAGCAGTCACAGCAGCCGCAGCAGCCCGGAGGGGGGAGCGCCGGGCGGCGGGCGGGCGCGTCCCGGAGCTCGCGGCGAGGCCGGGAGACAGCGATCGAGGCGGCTATAGCCACAATTAATTTTCCGAGCTACAGGCGCACACTAGGGCTGTAAAAAAATTTTTGGTTTAACCTTTCCTACCGCTGGGCCAATCAGAGCCGGCGGCGTGCGGGAGCGTCTCCCCGGCCGTCAACCAATCGGCGGGCGCGGGCCCACCCACCCGCGCCCCGCCCGCGGCTCCCGCCCCCTCGGGCGTCCACCTCCCCCCTCGGAGGGCCTGGGCTTCGGCCTCGGCCGCGCGGAGCCGCGCAGGGATACGCCGGCGGGAGCACGCCGCGCCGCGGCCCGGCCTGCACGCCCTCCAGCCCTCCGCCCCGCGGGGCTGCTCCTGCGGAGGCCCCCGCGTAGGGCAGTGGCTCACATCCCTGGCTTCCCTCTCCCTGCTGTGGGTCATTTTCGTTTAAGCGTCAGCATTTGTCCTTACTGATTAAAGTTTGTATCCAATTTTATTTTTAAGAGCGCGGGTGGCGGCAGCGGTGGCGGTGAGGGGAAGAGTGGGAGTGCAGGGAGAGGATGCGAGGAGAGGGCAGGAAATGGAGGAGGAAGGGGCGAGGCACTACTTTCCCCAGTCCGCCCTGCAGGCCCCGGCCCGAGCCCGTAGGACAGCTGTGCCCCTCGTAGGGGACACCCAAGAGCGGCTCTGGAGGGTTGGGGAGGGAAGGCCCACCCCTGGCGTGGGGAGGAGGGTGTCCCGCACCTTGGGGGAGGAGGATCTCGGAGAGGTTGGAGACCAGGGATGAGCAGGAAGAAGTGGGCAGGCGAGCGCGGGGCCAAACGGGCTACTTACTCGGTTTCTGCGGGCAGGCCGGCGGCGAGCTCGGAGCTCGGGCGCCGCCGGGAAGCCGGGCCTGGGGCTCCCAGCGCTGCGGCGGCGGGCGTGGGCGGCTCAGCGGTGGGCGCCTGTGGTGGCCTTCCGAAGTGAGGGGTGCTCAGAGAGAAAACAATACCACACACTCCCAAAATAAACCAGGTAACACATGCTATATATGTGTCTCTTCTTTGCCCTTCTCTCCTGCTCCACACCGTCGCTCACGCGCTGGGTGACCGGTGTCGTTTTCTCCTCGCTGCTCCACCGTCTCCTCAGCTTCAGACCCGAATTGGAAGCGAGTAGCTGCGAGCGATCACCCTGGAAATGTTTTCATTTTGCATGTTGACATTGGAGGGAAAATAAGGGTGGGCGTCTATTTCCTTTCAGTTTTTTTAAACCTCCCTGTTTTCACTTTCCTTTTTTTCTTTCCGTCTCTCAAACGCTTTTAATGTGTGCGGGCCTTAATTCTGAAATAACGGCATACTGAAGCCAGCCCTTTCACACCCAGAATGCTGCCGAGAGGCGTCGAGGAGCCTTGGGTCCCTGGGTCCCACAGTCCCAGCTTCCTGGCCTTTACGACAGGGAAGGTTCGGGTGAGGGCTGGAATGAGTGGGAAGATTGTGCCTCGGGGGCTTTAAAAGGATCCCGTGGCCAGGGGCAGGGCTAAGGCCCAGCATTTCCCAGGGATTGGAATTTGGTGCGGAGCACACTGATCAAAGGCTGTTTCATCCCACATGGGCACAAAATACACCACATTTTAGGGAGGAAGTAGTCCGGGAGAAAGAGGGAGGTGGAGGTGAAGCATAAGTGAAAAGGACCTTTTCCCTTCTCTGTAAAGTAAATAATCGTAAAATGTAAGCATCTCTTTGATAAACTCAATTAAATTACGTGGCAGGTTTGGTATTTAAGAAAACCGAGGAAGAAAAAGCGGTACCTATGTGTGATGTTGAAGTTCAAATCTAAAATTAAAAAATTCAATTGATGAATATTTAAGTACCTAGGGAGTTATTTCCACTCTCCCCATCCCACCCACACCTTGAAATTCTGAGAGAAGAAACTCTGAAAAGAATAATAAATATGCAAGTATAAATAGCTAGTTGTTTTAAAATGTATATCTATTACGAATGCCATAAAAGAGCTTTGAACATTGAACTAACCAACTCTCCTTCCACTGTATGTATGTCTTTCCCCCTATTTCTACATATTTCCTTACTTTAAAACAAATTATATTTACATGTGGGAAATTTCAAAGGTTCCAGCTATCCACGTTGATAGTGACAGGACCCGGGCATTGACTTCCGAGCTCTGGGTGTCCTGCAGAGCCGGGTGAGCTACTGGGCTTTGCCGACCGGCTGGAGAGATCTGTGGGCCTTGCTCTTCCTGCTCAGTTCACCTCCTCCCACTCTTCTCCCCTCCTCAGGCCTGCTATCCCGTCTTTTCTTCAATTCGCTTTTCTCCCTCCTCCTCTCTTCCTCCCTCCTTCCCCTCACTCCCCCTCCTTCTCCTCCGTCTATTCCTCCCGCTCTCTGCAGTCCTCCACCTACTCCTCCCCACCTCTCCCCCTACAGCCCCCCTTCTCATAGCCACTTATAATGGCACACAAGGGCTCCCTCTGAGGTGGACGGCCCGGTACGTTTTCGTAGTCGGTCTAGCGTGAAATGATTCGGTGTAACCGGATTCTTGGGAAAGGACAGGTTACGTAAACATTTACTGATGTGGAGTAACTATACTATTTGTACTCTGATATGCAGGAAGGAAAGTGTTGATTAACACAGAAGAAAAAAAAGCGAAATTAGCTGATTGCATGCTCATAAGTGCAAGCTGTCATTGAACTGCTTTTAAAATAGACACAGCTGGGTGTTTGTGTTGAAAAATTTCTTGTGTTTTTGCTAATACTGAAATAAGCATGATTTTGTATACCAAACATTTTCAGATCATTAAAATTTGTAATCTGTGCTGGTTTTAAACACAAAGAAAAGAAACAGAATCATTTCGATGTAAAATTTGCTGATATTATATTAACTCAATCAGGTCTGTACAAATTGTGCATTGTGCCTCCTAAAATCTGTTTGATCAATTTAATACACAAAGTGCCAAACGTGGGTATTGTTTGTTAACATTGGACATTTTATTCAAATCCGAGCTCAGCAGCAAAGTGGAGAAGCATTCCTTGAATACACCACCAGCACTGACTGATGAATTTTTAATGTTTTGAGGTGTTTCTTAGGTCAAAGCTGAATGTGCATTGTTTTGTAATCCAGTGTAAAATTTTAGCAGGTGAGAATAAGTTTTTCTTCTGTTTACTTTCAAATAGTAAAAACTGGGTCTACTAATGAGAGCTGTAATAATCTGATTTTATGTGCCCGGAGCTTAAATTGCCTGGGAAAATGTTTTGCATGCAAATTAAGAATGTGTTATATTATTTTAAGGATTGCATGGATGCAAGTCTCTCAAAATAGGGTATTTGTTAGAAATAGATTACAGTTTAATATAACCATATTAAAGATCTTTTCTCACTAATGATAAAGGTTATTTGCAATTTGGGGGGTAGTGAATTTGAATTCCTTTTAAAAGTAATTTTAATTGGACTTTATGATGAGATTGAGTGCCATATATATATAGATATGGGGGTAGGCTTCTTCAGCAAAACATGCACTATTTACTCAGCAGCTCACATTTGTCTCAGCAAAGGCTTCTTTTTGGAATTGCTTACTAGATGAAATGGAGGGGGAGGGGGTTCTCGGACAGCGTATTGTGCAAGCCCCTGGATGGAGCTTTGTATAACATACCAGCCAATTTGGGTGCAAATTGGATTTGAAGGACTGCCCACGTCCACCTCAGGCCTCTTTCCTGAACACATGAAGCCCTCACTTGTCACTAGTCCCTGTGACTACCTCTGAAGACAGAGGGCATCCAGTAGTCTAGATCTGAAACAAATTATCATTCTAATATTTTCTCATCAGCAGTTTAATCTTGAGCTCTCATACACATACATCTGCAAAGGTACACTGTTAATGAACCAATGCATAAGTCAGAGCAAATGTAATATTCTGTTACTTATAGTGGTAAACTTCTCCTCCTCTGTCTCCTGTCTCCCCTCTTCCCCTCCCTCACAAAGGAGGACTGGCCTGTAAAGAGAGAGCAGTTCCAATGGAAGACTTGCTTGAAAAATGAATTAGATGATTCCGTCTCTAGTTTTAATTAATAACCAAGGCTTCGAAGTCTATTGCATCCAAGTAGGGAGCAGCACGTTTAGTTTTTCCATTTGGCGGTGTTAACATTAAATCTCAGGCCCGCTCGCGTCGGTGCTTCGCTTCTTTTTTCCTTGTTACCTGTTGGTTAAAGGAGGGCAGGACCTTTTTGCCTAAAATCTACCCTGCTCCCCACTCTTCGGAGAGGGTGTCCTTGGAGTGGCGCCCAAAGCCAAGCTCTGGCTCAGGCTCTCTTCCTGCAGGTGCCTGAGGAGACCTGGCCCCGTGACATCTGGGAGCGAGCAGAACCCATGCAGAGGCAACCGGGTATTTCCAGAGGTCCTGCGTTGAGCGAGGTCTTCAATCCCTTCTTAACAGCAGGTAATGGTGTTAACATTTAGTGATTATAAGTTACTCTTCAGCGTGTTGTATCCTTGTTCTGTGGGTTTGGGTTACAGGTTATACGATTAGGTTTGCGAGAACAGTAGTGAACTAAACTTCTCAGTAAGAGGTCTTCACACCAGGGAAGTGTTACTTTTCTGAGCAGCCCTGCCTCGTCACTCATTAGGGAGCTGCAGGTTGTCAAGAGGTTGCTCTCCATGCGCGCACCCTGAATATCCCCGGGGGCGCGCGCGCGCGCGCACACACACACACACACACACACACACACACACACACACACACACATACACACACACACACACACACACACACACACCACTGAAACTAAATTAAGAAGCCGATGATTAAGACAAGCGTCTACTAGGCCTGTCATTTCAGCATCCTTCCATCATAACATTGTGGCACCGGCAATTTTGCTTGAGAACCTCGAGAAAAAAAATCTATGGGAGAGCCTTGTATTTAAGAGTTGAAATGTTTAACTTGTATAAGCTAGAGAACCACTTCAGAAGTGATAAAGTCCAAGGGTGGGGGGAGAGGGAAAAGGCCGGGGTAGACCCTCAGGACTTTCCAGGCAGGTTTCTGTGATGCTGCCAGGGGTACCAAGTTCTCTGAAGGCAAGTACATGCTCCTCCAAAAGAATCATCCTGAGACCTGCAACAAAATACACGTGGAAGAAGCTTCTTCCCAATATTACCCCCATGGAAAGCCGGGCCTCGAGAGAAGCACAACGAAGTATTATTGCCCCAGCAGCGAATGACCTTTAAAAAGTCTCTCTGAACAACCTCTGAGTCTAACGGTTAGCCCATCTCTTGTAAATAAAAATGCCCTCTACTCTTTTACTTGTTTCCATTATTTGCCAGCACACCGGGGACCTTCAAAGGTGGACAGTTTGTGGAAGGAGTTGAGTTTCTGCTAGTGTGAGGGCAGACCTGTTCCATTTTTTTACTCCATCCACCATCCAACTGGGAGAAATGGCCCCACACCTTTCAGGCAAGCATGCCCTGAGAGGTCAATTCCTTTTTTTCCTCTAGTTGCTGGAGGAAATGGCACAACCCATCCTTCAAAGGGGTCAGGAAACGCTAAAGAAAAAGACAAAGAGTTGAAGGGGTGACGGTAAACGGGAATGATGGAGGCTAGAGCTCAGGTCTTTAGCTCTAACCCTCCAGTCTATCTGAAAAGGGAGGAAGTGAGACTTGGCAAAAGTCGGCACACAAGGCAATGGATTTTCCATCAGTGAGGCACCGACAGAAGGAAAAAAAATGACTTCATAAATATATACTAATCTGGAAATAAAGGTCTCAAAATGCTGAAATCTTAACTATCCCATCACTGTTCTCCCTAATTAGTGGCAGCTTCAATTTGATTTCCCAAAGGAGCCTGAATAATCTACTTTGGGAAGTGTTATACCATTCTTTGGAGAGCGTGGGGGCATTGAGTCTCCTCTATTTTGAAGCATCCTTCCAAAAGGTTCCCCAAACTCCAGTAGTTGTGAAGATAGAATGGTGTGACTCAATTGCATATTATTAGGCAGTCCGCTATGAACCAGTCATCTTCTCAACAGTTAAAAGTACACCAAGAGCGCTGAACAGCCCAAAGTCTGTATAGGTTGATGCATATGTTTTAGAAAATGCTCACACCCACTGACGGCCTGTGAAGGAATGAGGAGAGAAAAAACTACGTGCTTTGGGGTGAGCAGGCCAGGAGGCACTCAGAAAATCCTCCATCCCAAAGACCCCTTCTCATGGGGAAGGTCATAGGAGAGAAAGTAAACTGCTAATTAAATGTATCAGCCTCCTCTCTAAAAACCCAGTGGACAAACCAGTGAGCCCGTTTTTCTTTCGTGCCTCATACCCACCTGCTCTCTCACTCTCAACTTGCAGTCTTTAGGTCTTTCCCCCCACCCCCTCCAACTTGGAAGCCGGGGAGAATCTGTTGGAGCAGCGTGTCCCAAACGATGCTGATCTCCCTCCCGCTCACCGCTCGAGGCTGCAATAGCTACGGTTCGGAGAGGCTTCCTAGAGTGCCGCCGGCTCGCGGCCTGCGCCGCTCCTCCGCGAGCACACCCGCTATTGCCCCACGCTCCTTTGTCGCCAGCGCCTGCACAGCTCAGTCAAGCTGGAGGACTTGCCGTTTAGGTTTGATTTCCGGCTTCCCCCCTCCCCGCCCCCTTAAAGTTACCTTTTCAACGGAGTTGTCTCTTGTTTGCTCATCACACCGGAAGCACGCAAACAGATCAATATTTTTGGGCTAAGAGGTCATCTGCCACGCTGAATGCGGGGAAAAAAAAGGAGAGACCAGATAAAGGTTTTAAACCTCTTTTAAAAAAGGTTTTATTATTTGTATAAAGCACAGCTCAGAGTTAAAAAGGCTGGGTTGCGTGCAGGTGCTTATTCAATCACACGTACGGGGTGTTGCACCCGTGGAGGAAAGTAGTGCTACCCTGTTTCTCTCCTGCCCTTTGGAAGGAGCTGCATGCCTGCAGGAGCGGGGCAGCCAGTGTAGGCTAGATGCAGAATGGCGTCAGGAACAAGGTACCGTTAGGATGTGAATATAAAACTACTCCATGCCTTCGTTTCAGAATCTACAACAAAGGTAGTGGCTCTGGGTCACTTTTATTTTTAAAACAGCCCTAGATAGATGCTTGTTTACCAGTTTTAGTATCCTCCTCCTGCGTTTGTCCTAAGGCACGCAGGAAAGAAAGTACCGTTCAAGAAGAAAGCACCGTCGGCAAGTTTGGCTCCCGAGCGTGTGAACTATGAATCACCACGTTGAAGAGGTTTTCTTTTTCTCTCACCCTTTTCTTTTCCCCTGGAGCGTGAACTTGTTAGATAAGATAGAAGAGGCCCCGAGGAAATGGAAACGCTGAAAAAGCCCGACTTCTTTGGAGAGCAGCCCGTGAGGCTGGCCCACCGCCTGAGGCCGAGGAACGCCGGCCTCTGTCCGCAGCTATCACGACTCACGCGTCCCCGCACCCGCAGGGCCGGACGCCGCGCTCGGTCACTGCCCAGTCAGCCAAGCCTTTGGCCTTACAGCCAACACCCCAGCAGACGAGAGAAAGGCTCTTGATGGGGCTGAGCATCAGCTCTCGGCTCGGAACACTAAACGCGGCCCGAAGGTTTTCCTGGAGGAATTTCGAAGTCGCGACAGCAATACAGCCGGAGATTTGGAGACAGTAGATTTTTAAGAAGTCTGGAATCACACATGAAACATTATTTTCCTCATTAATTAGAAGTAATTCCCTTTCTCTGTTTATATATATGTTCACACTATTGATTGCACACCGCGATTGACTTGAAAAATGCTCAGTTTCTTTAGCACACACCCATTCTTTGTCCCCTAGAACATTTTTAGTTGATTGTGTGGCTGTTTGGGATCAATTAGCACTGGATTTTGCCCCAAGATTGCTCCCCAGGGCGGACAAATGGAGCCAACTCATCTCCAGCGACTATTTTTTTTTTTTTTTTTTTTTTTGCCCACGTGCGTATCCACGCCAGGGCTTTAGAAGCGGTTGAAAATCCCCAGCCTTAGTTTCGCTTGATTTTGTTGTTGTTATTGGTAAATATTGGGTCACACAGGAACCACTTGTCAGAGGCTTTGGCTCATCGTGCAGCTGCAGCTCCTAGCGGGACGTTTTGAGTCCTGTCCCAGGAACGGGAGGGATTTATTGGGAGTGAATTGCACGTGCTCTGCTCCTGCAGTTGTAGAGAGGTCCCTTAAAATCCTTTATCGAGTCTGTTGTCACGTTTATTTCTTGATTGTTCAAATATGTGAATACTGGGTAGATGTGTGTGTGTGTTTTACCCGTATCTTTTTATTGAAATTGGTTTAAGAAAAAAGAGAAACTATTGATCCCAATTCTCTACCTCTATCTGGAACCAAAAATAACATAGGCGAATAGACAGGTAATTGTAATTGTGTGTGTGTGTGTGTGTGTTGTGGGGTGGGTGGGTAGGTAGGACGTTTGGGGGTTGTGTAATTGGAGTAATATATACAGTTTATCTTTCGGCTGCACTTGCATACTTTTTCCCTTGATACATATTGAACATGAACTGAACCCATGTCGGCTTGTCTTGGCATGTCTGAAGTCCCAGACACCCAACAGTATCATTACAGGAAAGAGACAAAATCCCAAAGACATGAGCTAGGGAGGTGGCTGCCTTTGGGGTGAATAGGGAGTCTGTCTTGGCCTTGGCCTTGTAGGGTAAGCGCACCCACTGTCTCAGACCGCCTGGCAGCGTAGAGTTCAGATCTTCCCTACTCTGAAGTGCAGGGAGGGGTGAGGATAGGGGTGGGGAAGAAAACATCTGATTTTCGACATTTCAGAGGGACTCTTTCTATTTATCAGTGTTACCGAAGTGTACGTTACTGGAGAAACAACAAAACAAGCATAGAGCTGCAATTTTGGAGAAAATAGGATCTCCAAATATAAAAATAAAAAGTAGCAGATAAGATGTATAATTCAATCAAATTACACAAAATTGCTTGAAAATCCAGAACAGTAGCGATCCATTATGCCTCTGTTTTATTAGTGACAAGTACAATTACTCTAAAATAAAGAACACTGGTGAATATATAATTGGCTGTAATCATGTTAGTGTTTGAATAAAAATGACGGGAACATTTAACACTTTGACAACAAAATGTTCAGAAATAACTTATTTATTCAAACAGTTTTTATTTTCCACCAAGTGAAGGAGAAACACAGTTTGCTTAGGAAAATCAATGACTTTTCCCTGCAATAAATAAATATCCAAAAGGGGGAAAAACAGCCCCACACCTCTATATTATTACTATTATTTTTTTAACCAGCAAGAAGCCTAATCTGTGCTTGTAGTCAGCATCCGCCTTACGGCTGTTGGGCACCAACGTCCGCCACCTAGAGGAAGAGTTGTGCAGCTCGCCCGCCACGAGCCCGTTTTCCGGCTGTGACCTCGGGAATCAAAGTTAATATTACTTTGCAGATTGCTCTCCAAACGAACTCTCCCCTCCCCCACATCCTCGCATCCCCTTCCTCCCTACAACAGTCGTCACAATATTTTCTTAGTAATTGCTCCGTGCAATTGACAGAAGCGCGGAGTCTCCGGCAGCGGGGTGTACTCCCAGCAACCCGCCAGAGCACGCTGAGGGAAGCAGGTCGGGGAATATTTGGATGTGGAGAAAGAATACACTTCCAAAATTTGCCCGAAGCAGCTTGAATTCGGGTCCCATAAAGCTACTTCTGATGGCAGAACCACCACATTCCAGTGCTTTTCTAGGGCTTTCTGAGGCAAAACACAGCTCGGATGCTTCTGTGGGTCAGTTGCTTACCGTGGGGGTTTCCCGACTTCTTCCCAGTCCGCCCTCTCCTGCACCCCCAAACGTGAAGATCTGAGATCCCGGCTCTCTCTAACCAGTTCTTTGAGCCCAACGGGTCTTTTGATTTTTCCTAGATGCGTTGCTTGAAGTACTAAGGTGAGAGGCATTAAGGGATAGGCCAGGTTTGGGTGGGTCACCCTATGGCCCTGGAAACTGACCCAGGAGTAAGCCCAGGTCTTTACTCTTTGAGTCCAGGAATTCCGAGAAATTTGTGATGGTGTGCGGGGTAGTCTGAAGCTGGGCTGGAAGGGACCAGGGGGCCTTTTCGCATTTTAGTTTCGGTGGTGAGCTCCTCACGCAGGAAAAGCCAACCTCACTCCCGAAACTGGCTGCTCTCAGGCAAATCTTGGGTAAGGATGCTAAACTTTAAAAAAGGATGTTAACTTTTGATGCTAAACGCGACCGAAGGGGCCGTAGAAAGGAAGCAGCCAGGGTAGTCGGTGCGCGGGTGGGCGGTACGCAGCGGCCGCCGGACGCCCTCTGCGCGGCGGCCCTCCGGGCTCTTCTCTCCCGTCCAAAGTTTGTTTTACTTTATGTACCTAAAACACTGTTCAAGCTGAAAGTTTGCTAGACAGGCGAGGAAGGAACAAGCAAGTTGCATTCGTTTTGGCGAAATAAACAAACGAAAAACCAAAAGCAAACAAAAACAAATTCTGCTAAATGGACTTCAATTGGATAAAATTCCTCCAGTTTTTCCTTCCCTCTCTTCCCTCCTTTCCTTTCTCCATTTCTCACTTTCCTTCTCCTTCATCCCTCTTCTCTCCCGCACCTCTCTCCCCCATCCCTGTCCTTATTTCTGCCCAAGTGTAAGAGAGAAGCAGCAGGGAGGGGAGGCAGAGACGATCGTTCTCCTGCTGAGTTTCGGGGCCCCCTTTCTCGGCAGCGGTCGGTCCCCATGCCGGTTTCAAGGAGACACCCGGAGGCGACTGGTCTTCTAGTTCTTCCCATGGGCCGCCTTGGAACGATGGACCAGGAAGCTCTTTCCATATTGTAGAAATTATTTTTTAAGTTACTCGAAATAAATGTATATGTATATATAAAATAATAAGCCACTAAAACTAATGTCCCAGTCCACGCCTTTGCTAGGGAGTAAGGCACGCCCCAAACTCGCTCCACCCTACCCCTGAGAACTTAAGTCCTCAGAAATGGTTAGTTTTATTTCATGTAAAACTAGTGCTTCCACTCTCAACTCCCAGGTCTACCATTCCTTTGCCGCATTATATTACCCGGCGATGTTAGCCTCCCCCTACGTGTTCAGGCTGCTAATGCGGGCCACTTAACGCAACAAAAATGCTCATCTGTGGAGATTTTCCTAAGGCTAGTCGCGATGCTGGCTCCTTTTTTCTTTTCTTTTCAGGGCATGTCCATTCCTCCCTCCTATACTTTTCTTGGGGTGGGGGTTCAAAAAAGGTCCAACAAGTTTGTGTGAGAGCTCCCTCCTCTCCCTCCTGCCTGCCAGTCCACCCACGGGGTGGTGCGTTTTGATTTTTCCTTGGGAGCAGGAATGTCTGGAAGCGTCCGCCGTGGCGCTTGGCGGCCCCTCACAGTTAGCTTGCCTTCGTCTTCCCTTCAGTCAGCCCTCTCCTCTCGCCCCACCTCAGTCCGTGACAGCAGTTGAGGATTGCTTTCACAGTTGCCTCTGTCCTTCTTAACTCTAGCCTTCTGAAGAAAACTGCGGGCTTTCGTTTCTGTTGGCAGCAAAGCTGAGTTAGAGATGCTCTCTGTATCTGACGGTGTTACGTATGTTTGTCCAGTTTTAATAGCTTTCGGGAGGAAACTCTCCTGGGTTTGCTGGCAGCCCCACCCCCACCCCACTCTCGTCCCTCCTCCCCAAAGGAGGAGACTGTAGGCAGGAATCTTCTGAAGGCAGAGGATGCCCTTTTGGCAGTTTCTCTTACTCTTTAAAGTCTGGCCTGGGAAAGTCATGTGTCCTCATGATTCATGTGTATCTAGTTTCCAAGAAGGCCATAGGTGAGAAGGCAAAATAAAACTAGTTTAATATGTAGTAAGTATTATTAAATGGGCTTTGGCTTAAAAAGATGATTTCCTTCATTACTCCCATCTGGGACACCTTTTCTTTTTAAAAGCTTATAATGTAGACACGCGAGAACAGAGTTTAACAACTCTGTCATTACCCCTCTCTTCCTATGAATCCTTAGTCAAGTTACTTCACCTTTCTAGTTCTTTCTATATCTGGTAAATAAGTGATCTGCATTCATTAATATATAAAATATCATCCACTTACCAAAATCCCAACAATAATAAAAATTCCCCAAACCATAAGAATCTTTTCTTTCTCTTTTTCTTTTTTTTCAGAAGCAGGAAGAAAATCTCATTCAAACAGCAGCAGCGACATCTAGTGACCGTAAAGTTCAGTAGCGGCGATGAAGGTGTGGGATGGTTTACTGAGGAATGGGTTTTCAGAGAAAGACATCTTGTTTTTTTCTAATCTTGTTTTCTGTCAAACAGTACTCCTTTGATATCAAATGATATTTTATTGAGTTTATATTGCAGTAAAGTAAAGGATGTTTACCCTAAGTCTGTACACAGGGCAAATACAATTTTGAAGAACATTCTTCTAGTGTTTTAAATTCCATATCAACAGACTAGTTCTAAAAAATAGTTTTTTTGATTGTATCTTATTTAAATAATTTTCCAAATTATAACTCAATGTGTTAATTATAAATACAGCAAAGTTGGAAAAGGTAAACATTTTTGAGATTTCCTTTGGTCTGGACCAACTATTTAGTTGATTTGAGATTACTGTCTAGGCAATATTAGGGAACGTACCAAAGATAACCTCCTTTATCACATATAGACTCTGTCTATTATCATCTTTGCTTAAAATAGTTTGAAATTCAAAGATAAGCAATTCTCATTTCTGCGTAGACTCCATCTCTTCCTTTTACAGCAAAGATGAAATGAACTCTCCTGGCTCAGTGAAGTCTTAGCGCAAGACTTTTCAGAATAACAATTTTAGCATTTGCTTGGCATTTAACATTTTAGACAGAGGTCATGGAAGAATTTGTCTCATGCCTTCTAACTTTATAAGCTGGCCATACATAAGTGTAGCTTGTGCATGCACTTGCTGAAGCATATGTGTTTTATTTTTTTAGCAAAGCACTACTGAAATAGATGGATCCGTGTTTTGTAATTTTAAAGGAAGCAATTTTGTTTATTCTATCTTATTTTTGAGCAATACTTTATGTGTTTTTACTATGGAATTTGTTAGCTACTTTACCCAGATAGTATTCTAGAGTAATAATATGACTGGACTTGTTGCTAACACCTGGGAGAATTTGAGAGAGTTATATATTTCTCTCTACGTTAGTTTCTTACATACAGAATGAGGAAGTTGAACTCTCTACTGACTCATATCTCAGAAGATCTACAAATCAATAAATCATCAGTCCTCATTTGGAAAGACCCTCTTCTGGTCCCTCTGTTATTATATGTGAGTCTTCAATGTCAATCCTGAATTCTCCAGTTAGGCATCTCATCAGAAATAAGAATTGAAAGAATTGATGAGCCTTTCTTCTCAACATCACACCCATCCTCCCCTTTGTATGATTTTAAAAAATGACAAAAATATCAGACTTTCCTATCAACATTTCCTAACTCATTGACATGCACTCGGCTCTCTCTGGCTGTCCATCCAGAAAAATCACAGTGTGGAAATAGGACTAAACTGAACACAAAGCTGAGGCAGCTGTATTTAAGTTTCTCTAACATGTTCCTATATCCTCTTGGTAATTATTATCATTTATTATTATTATTATTATTAGAAATCAGAGCCAAAGTATTCTGGCTGCAAACAGCCCACATTTCCTCCCTGCCTCTGTGGCCCTATGAATAAATTCCTTCAGGAGCTGGCAGTAAAATATTTCCCACTTCTGTCTGGCTTGGAACATTATTGCACACATTTAACAAGAAGAAGACTGATCACAGGAGACAAATATTACTACATAATGCAAATTTATTTAACGTTTAATATAGGCTTTAGTGACAAGAAGAATAGGAACTATACTGACCTGGATTGATAGAAAGAACAAGGTTTATTACCATGAAAATTCTGAATCTTTGAAAGTTCTATTTTTTAGATGCTTTTAGGTTGTTCCCTAGATATCTTCCTACTATTCAGACTAGTAATAAAAATACCCTGTATTTGTATAAAATTAATAAGGCATATTTTCCCCTGAGAATTCTTCTCAGACCCAATAGAGGCAGGTATTATTTTATTTGGTATACCTCTAAATCAGTTTCCTCACTGACCTAGAGAAGCTGAATGTATTTCCTGTAAGCGCATATGCTAGGAATACACAGAAAAGGAGCGTAAATCTTGGCCTTGGATAGGCTGCATCTTACTCCTGGTTGTCCTCAGGGTTGGGGTCCTTACACTGGGGACCGAGGTTACTGAATGACCCGGCTCTTTATGAGGCATCACCAAGATTCCATTGCACATATTTGAGAGGTGTCAACTTTTAGAGGATTCTAGGGACCCCTTGTAACATGGTAGAGTCTGTGCTTGCTTCTCTTCATCCATGTATGATTTCTCTTCCTCATGCTAACAGTTTTGTAGTATTAACATGTTATTTTATATTTTCTACATGAAGGACAATCTTTGCAAAAATACTGCAAAAAATATATATATAATGTATTATTTACACTTTCTACAGAAGGGATAATATTTTGCAAAAAGACTACCCAAAACAGGCTTTTAAATGATCTTGGGATCCAAGATTTTGGAGTTGGAATGAATGTAAAGCATCATCTGATTCAGCAGTTCTGGAGAGAAAGTACTCAGTGGCTCCTGAGAGATGTGCTGAGAGGCAGAGTCTGGATTATTCTGAGCGTCCTGGCATAGTTTCTTGCCCATCTCCCTTGCTTCTTGGCTTCATACATTAATGTATTTGGGAACTCCATTTTTGCTGGCTACCCTGTGCACTGGTTTTCCAAATGGGCTGCTTATTCAGTAGCACACTGTAGATCTGGCTAAGGACCCTTCTCTCAGCTGGGAGCTGTTAAGGCTTCCTCTTGAATGTATTTTCTGTCAAGTAGCTCTCTGCTGCCCTCCACTGGCTTTCAGCCACTAGACATAGCGAGCTTTCTTCATCTGTGCTAACACAAGACATCCCATGGCTTCAAGTGATATTCGGGAGCATTATTAACTACACTGTATGGTTTTTATAGCACAGAAAGTAGAACCCGGCTCCGATGTGTTCACTAATGCCCTGTGTTCGTACTTACTTCCTACAACTTTTCTAATGGGCCGTGAATGAGTATATCTTTAACTTGCACTGTTTTCAAGTATTTGTGCTAGAGTATTTGGAAGGACTTGTTTGAAAGTGTATACCTTCTACTTGATTATAAATGAAATACACTTCAGCGGACATAATACTAGCCTACAAATTTCTGAACTTGCTGTACTTTGAACTTAAGGAATATTAAACATTTTCTTTAATGTTCTGAAAATATAGTGAATTATATGATATGTACACTTTCTCATTTATTCAACAAATATGTATCAAGCATATGCTATACATGCAAGGCACTATTCTTGATGCTGAGAATGTGGCATTTGATAAAGGAGACAAAACAACAAAAACTCTGTCTTTATTGTGCTTGCTTCCTACTTGGGGAAGATAAATACTTAACACATTCATAAGCAAAATGCCATTTTAGGGACTATGGCATCACCATATCTATTTCCTACCATAAATATACCATGGTGATTCCATGTTTTTAAGAATATGGGTATTAAGGTTAAGAGAGGCATGACCAGAGGTTAGATAAGGACTGTGTATCTACAACGTGTTACTCATTCATTCATAAATTTATTGTGAATATAGTGTGGAGCTATAGAAGCTATTGATGCAGATGAGTATATGAGTTTCTAAGCTGCAGAGATGTTTAAGCTTTTGATTCTGTCGCAGTCTCCTCCCCTGTTAAACTTTCTGGTGACTGCCACCTTGTCACCCCCTGGAACAGCTGCCCTTGATGACCGGCTCTGTTATTGTCTTTCTTTTTTCCTTTGTTTTTATTATGTTCTCTTCTATGTCTTTTGCTTTCCTTTCAGATGAACTCTAATAGGTATCACTGGCCAGATGGATTAGGTTTTTCCTTTCCTGTGTGGCGGAATTACCAGTCATCGCTACGCAGGTAAGATCACCTGGTTTTCTCTTCGCTACCTGCTTGAGTGGGTGTTTGTCCAGGGTGAACTATAACTGGTTTGGAAAAAGAAAAAAATAACAAAGTATTACTGGCATTAATACAGATACAATTGTTTTAAAATGCTGTATTGGTTGAGGAGTATTTTGGAGCGTGACATCAGAGACCCAGGGCCACAACAAGATGCCTGCCTTGCCTCAGGAATAATGCCACCGCCCTCCCCCAGGTTCTGAGTCATCCACCAGAGATGTGTAAACTACTTGTTAGAAAAGCAATTTGTAACTCTCCCAGCTGAGTATTAAGCTTAATTGGTGTTATACCCTTATTTCTGAGTCAGCTTAGCTGCCCAGCTTCATTTTCGGCCAGAGCTGACCTTGACACGTACACAATGCCTTTGGCCATAGGAGTCAATATTTTTACATATCATTCATGACTAATTTGAAAAAAGTCATTTAACGTGTTTATATAGCTGCATGGGTACTTTCTTTGCACAGACTCTATGAAAAAACACATTTGGATACATTGTCCTTGTCCTTTGTACCAGAAACCAATTCCTGTTGGTCAGGATACTTAGTTTGTTGCTCTTGAGGGAAGAGCTCTGAACTTAGAGGATGTTTTTAAATTTTAGAAGGTTTGGCAGTTTGGTGTTTATGTAATCAGGTGTTACATGATTAATTTGAGGTGATGAAATGGAATAGGTGAGGGGTTAGTGTGTTTAACTGAGTTGAATACATTGTTTATTGTAAGGTGCACCATTTGCAGACCGTAAGGAAAGGAAAAAAAGTATTGTGAATTTATCTGTGACATGACATAAGTTGTGGGATGCATCCACACTTCAGAGATGTTAAAATATGTGCATTTCACAATCATATGAAATGTGTTTATCTGCTTTGAGATAGATTCAGTTAAAACGATACATGGCTTCTTGGGAAAACCCATCTAATAATGAATGTAGCAACATATAGAACAAAAATCTGTAACAGCAGAAAATATTTATAATATGATGATTAAATATTTGTATGTGTTCTCAGATATTTTTTTAAATTGCTGGAAAATATTTAATTCTTACTAGGAATTCTGAGAAATCTCAGGGTTTCTAAGTGATCCATTTATATTAAAAGAAAAAAACAGTCCGTATTTTGGGAAAAACCTCCATAACATAAAACCATTTCTGGGTTGTTAGGTGAGAAGCTCCATCCTTCTCTTGGAGCATCTGTCTGAGTGGACCTTTGTAGTTTTGTTTTTATGGTGTAGTCTTATGATGTGTCCTTCTGCTAGACAGGCATGCCACTGTCTCACTGCAAGATGTAGGTCAGGCAACAGGTAAGAATCCAAAAATTCATCTGTTCTTATATATGAGTTAGAGGTGTATCTTTTTGCTAATAAATTATTTTATAAAATATCTTTCATTTTTGCTTACTTCCAATTTCAACTTAACACAGATGCTGCAAAAATTTTTCTAGTATATTATAAAGAAGAAAATAAATATAAATCCTCTATTGAAACAAAATGCAGAGATAACTTCCATTAGCATTTTGCATAACTAAAAGAAAACCATGTCTTTTAATATGCATAATACCCTACAGTACCTTTTAAATAATTTTGGATCATCTTGTGAGTAAGCTTTGTATTCTGCCTTTTTTTAATTCAATATTTTACCATGAGCATTTCCCAACCATTATTTTGATTTTTGAAAACTATTATTAACTTATAGATCAACATGTTTATATTAACTTATGGATGGACAATAAACAATATAACCATTTTTTATTAACCATTGTTTCACATTTAGGTTTCTTTCAATTTTTCATCATGAAAATGACTTGAAATATCCATCTTTCACATAGAATAGGCTTTTTTAGGGGAAGAACTTTTTGGATCCCGTAACATGAACTCTTCAAAGACAGCTGCCACTTATTGTTGAATTATATTCCATCAGAACTGGACTAGTGGGCGCTCACACTGGCAGTCTACGAGCATGCCTGTCCTATTGCACCCTCACCAAATATTAAAATTTCTTCTGCCAGGTTAAGAGGAAAAAATAATACCTAAAACTTGCCTTAGTATATATTTATTTAGGTGCCAGCAGGATTGAATACATTTTAAAAATATTATTTACATTTTTTATTTCTTTTCCTGTGATCTGTTTTGTCTTTGTCTTTTTCTCTGATCTGTTTTATCTTTTGTCTTTTCTGCATCGTTTTATCTTTTCTACTGCAATATTGTGTTTTTCTTCTTCATTTTAGAAAATATTTTTTTCTTGTTCCTTTTTAATGGCTTTCTTGTGTAAGAATATTAATCCTTTGTCATCTGGCTCTATTTATTTGAATTGGTCATTTTCAATTTATTTATGATTTTTGGTTATAGAAAACTACAAGTGTTGTGTAAATTTGATGCTTAAAACATAATGAAGTTAAACCTCAAAGTCTAAAAGATGGTACATAAAAAGCCCAAGCTCTCAAGTTATACTGCCTGGGTTTGAATCTGATTGCATCACTTTCTGGCTGTGTGAACTTGGGTAAATCATTAAATCTCTCCATGCTTTAGTCTTACTCAGTGTGAAATGAAGACAATAAGGGTGTAAAATAAATCTTGTAATGTTTTATGAGGACAAAATGATTTAAATTTATAAAGAAAAATTTTAGAACAGTAATAGGCAAATAGTAAGCCCAAAATAAATATTTACCATTTTTGTTATTGCTTACAGTATTTAAATTTCTAAATTTCAAAGTTTCATTGCTTTTAATAATAAAATAATACTTTAGAGATATAGATACAAGTTAAATACTAACATGTATTAATTAAACCTCAAATTAAGCTAATAGTTTGTATTTATAGTCTCATAAATTAATTAAATAAATTATTATTTGATTATTCTGGGGAAATACTATTATATATTTAAATATGTATCATATATGTAAATACTATTTATATATGTATCTAATAATAATTTTATTAATTCATTAAAAAAAGTATTTACTGAACTACTACATGCCAGAAACTGTCATTCAACAAATAAAAAAAATCTTTGCTCATATGGAGCTTACATTCCATTTGGAGAGAGACAAAAAGCAAAATAAATCAGTGTTATGAAAAGGACAATGGAGGAGAATAAAGGGGATAAGGAGCTCAAAAGAGAGTGGTTACAATTTTCAATAGGTTAGCCAGGAGAGACCACTGACTGTACTAGTTCTCTATTGCTGTCCCCAAATTACCACAAACTTCGTGGCTTAAAGCAACACAAGTTTATTTTATGATTTCTGTGGGTCAGACCAAGAGTCCAGGCACAGGCTACCTGGATCCTCTGCTCTCAGCCTCGTGAGGCTGAAGTGAAGGTGTTGGCTGTGCTCTGGTTCTCATGGTTCTTAACTTGGTGTCAGGATAATTTTTCAAGGCCAGTCAGGTTGTTGGTGGAATTGAGTTCCTTGTGTTTGTAGGACTGAGGTCCCTGTTTTCTTGCTAGCTCTTGGCTGAGCTCACTCTCAACTCCCAAAGTCCACCTGCATTTCAATGTCATGTGACCCTCAGGCGATTCACACCAAAGTGGTTTGTGTCTTCTTTGAGGCCAGCTAAAATGTGTCTCTGACATTTCACCTTCTTTAGAAGGTTTATTAGGGCAGGCCCACCCATCATTGTCTGAATAATCTCTCTTTAGGTTAACTGATAGCCCATTGTTTAGAAACTTAATCATTAGTAATAGTCCATTATATTCACAAATTCACCCACAATCAAGGGAAGGGAATTATGGTATATATATTCCAAAGGGCGGAAATTTTGGGACCTTCTTAGAATCCTTCCTATCACAGAGAAAGTGATATTTGAGTAGACATCAAGGGATTGAGAGAGTGAGATGTATAGATATCTGGCAGAAAAGCAGTCTAGGCAGAAGGAACAGCCTTTGCAAGACCATGAAATTAAAATATTTGGCATGTTTACATAATGGCAAGATTGGAGCAGGACTGTGTAGCTGAACAGAAACACTGAGGGGATTAGAAGTTTAAATCAGAGATATAATGGAAGGCAGGATATTATGTAGGCTCTTGTAGGTTATTGCAGGGACTTCAACTTTAGCATAGATGGGGCCATTGTGGAGGATTTTAAGCAGATGAATAATATAATCTAACACGGTAAAACAATTCCTTCTGTGACTCTGCTGTTAAATAAACTATTGAGGGTTCAGGTTGGGAAGCTAGTAGACAAGTTGTAAGACTATTGCAAAATTTCAGATTATGGGGATTTTGGACTAGGTCAGTAGCAGCGGAGGTGGTAAGAAAAGGTTGTATTTTGTAGTAATTTGAAGGTAGAGTCTACATGTTTGCCTCATGGGATAAACATGAGATGTGATAGACAGACAGCAGTCAACATTGATTAGAAAACTCTTGGTCTGAGCAATGGGAACCCAGAGTTTCAGTTTACTGAGAAGGAGGAGACTTTGGATGGGCAAAATTTAGATATGACCTCAGAATATTGGTTTGGGTTATGTTAAACTTTAGGTATCTAGTTGACATCCAAGTGGAAATGTCAAGTGGACAGTTGGATATGTGAGTCTGGAGCCCATAATTAGATCTGGGAGTTATAAATTTGGGAGTTATGTCTTTATATCTGGAGGTACAAATTTTTAGTTATCAGAATAAACAGAAGATATTTGAAGCCAGTAAAGCTAGGTGAGGTCACAAAGGAAGTTGAATATAGAGAAGAGTACCAAGGACTGAGTCCGGGGGACTCCAGTGTTTAGAAGCTGGAAAAGGAGGAATGAATAAGGAGACTTAGAGGAGCAGCAGCTGAGGTTGGAGGAAAACCTGGAGTGTGCATGGTGACCTGGAAGCCAAGGAAAGGAGCGAGGGTGATCAGCTGTGTCAAATGCGGCTGACAGAAAATGGGTTGGACTTAGCAGTATGAAGGTCACTGGTGACCAAAAGGAGAACAGAATCATTAGAGTGGTGGAGCTGAAAATCTCTTGGGTGATGATTAAA
The DNA here is from genome assembly GCF_040802235.1 of Manis javanica. Taxonomy (NCBI): domain Eukaryota; kingdom Metazoa; phylum Chordata; class Mammalia; order Pholidota; family Manidae; genus Manis; species Manis javanica. The sequence continues at coordinate 69,192,890 of NC_133163.1, forward strand.
ATCAATAGAGATAGAAGAATTTGAGTTATGGAATTTAGACAATTTACTGAGTAGTTTTGCTAAAAGAGAAATGATAGAAGAAGCATTAGCTATAGGGTGGCAGAGCTAAGAGAGGGTTGTTTTTTTAAAAATGGGAGAAAAAAAATGTTTAAGTGCTGATAGAAATGATCCATGGAGATCATTTGGATGATATAGGAGATAAAGGAAAGAACTGCTAAAAGTGTGTCCTTGAATGGGGAAGTGAGATGTGATCAAGTACACCAGACGGGAGGGTTGGACTTAGCTGGGCATGCCAACAGCCCTCTTGCATTGCAGAAGACACAGCAAAGTACATGGGTAAATAAAGTTGGAGTTATTCTCTCCTGATGGCTTCAGTTTTCTCAATGGGCTAGGCAGCAAGGTCAGCTAAGACTGAGGAGATGATGGAAGTGTTTGAAATGTGAGAAGGAATGATAAGGTATGAAATACTTGCCTAGGAGAGCTGGTGAGCACAGCCCATGCATACACTTGACTTATAGCTTCCTCAGTCCAACTCAGTGCCCTATGCTGACTCACAGTTGTTCCATGTTCCCACGGCAGCCTCCCTCTCAATTTCCCATGTTTTGTAATTTTTTCTTCCTCAGGCTTCCTTCTTGATAAAATACATGTGAAGCATTTAGTCGTACTGACTAACCCATTAACTGCTTTGGTAAATGAATCCCAATTTCATTTAAGTTCTCCACATCATTATCTCTCTTAGAGTGAATATTCTTCCCTCAATCCATAGTAAGAAATGCAGTTTATATCATGAACCAGATCACAAGTACATTTATCTACACACAGACATATATGCCACTGAAATAAAAGATACATAAAATTATACCTTTACTACTTGTGATGCACTCTGGTATTTTCTATTCTACTGTATTCTGTTTAAAAACATAGTGGTTGGGACCCACTAGGTGATGTAACAACTACTAATGGGTTGATAGAGTGCAGTTTGGCAATAAGAGGGACTTTTGATGCTTCTAATGCAGGTTAGTTATAATCATGGAGGATATTTAAGGCAGATTCCAGCAGGGGTCATTTTTGAATAGAAAAACCTATTGGTTTTCCTTAAATTATTTATGATAATCCAAAAGAAAAGAGACAGGTTTAGGTAATATGTTAGTGAAATAGCCTGGTATACATCGGAGAAATAGAATATGGTCTTAGTTCCACTGAAACAGTGGAAGACACTAAAGAATAAGTAAGTCATACTATACCTAAACTTTTAAAATAAATATATGAAGGGTGCTAAATAAGAATTGCAATTCAGAACATATTCATTAACTTTATCACCAATTTCTCTTCTCGAAGGCACTGATAGTCTCATTCGTTAAAGACAGTAAGTGTCAGTCACTGCTGTCAGAGCTTTAAGAGCAATTCACTCTGTCATCATAGTAATTCCATGTTGCTGCTTCATGGTTCTTATTCTACAGATGAGGAAATTGGGGCACAGATCAAGTAATCTGCTCTAGGTTCCCTGGTAAGTAAGAGTGCCAGGCAGGTTGGTATCCAAGTCCATGCTTGTAACCACTTGTAACCACTACCACATGGTTACTGCCACTTCTTAGGGGAGGCAAATTCAGTGTTCAGTCCTTTTTCTGGGTCTTTTGTGTCATATATTACGGCTTTCTTATTAAGCTGCAAGGGACTCAATGATTTCTTGCTGTATGAATAATGGTAATAGCTGGTTTTATCGAGTATGCTGTCATTAACTATTTTAACTGTTTATTTTTATTTTTTTACCCCATTTTTTGCTTTTCTTACTTTTATCGTTTTTCACTCTAGATTACAGGTGAGAAAACTGAGGCTATGTAACCAAATATCTGAGCAACATAACAGCTTATGGATGATGGAGATAGGTATCAGACCCAAGTCTCTGTACTCTAGAAGTGGGAAATTATTTGATTACTACCAAATCTTATGCTCACTTTACTCTTCTACCTTCTCACTGGAACATCATATTTACAATGTAGTTTCTCAATTCCCAGGGTTGAGATAACTAGGGGGCTAGTGTGTACATTGAGGCAGTCATATTATCTGCTTTTTGATTATCACATAGCTTGTTCTTTTGACACAGTCTTCTGACATGATTAAAGGGGCTATTATTTCTACTAGTAAACTTCTTTGTTTTGGGTCAGTCTTGTTTTTTTTGTCGAAGAGCTACTACCAGCAAAACTTTTACCCTGGGAAGAAAGAGTATATTTTTCCTCTAATGGTTCCTGTTTTTCTGTTATAAGTCATCCCCACATGCAGAGAAGCATCTGTTTTTACTGCTCACCATGCATGTACTAAGCGTTTATGATTTCACAATGCCTTGATGGACCTGACATATTAATATCAAAGTCCACAGTTTTAAGAAAAAACACTGTCCAGATGTCTGCATGCTTGATGGCATTGGTTGTGTGGATCTTGAAGTACCTGAATTTCTTGGTTCAAAGATACTAAATAGCACACAGCTCAGAATGTTTTGTTCTAATATTCCTTGGATGTAGTTAGAAAAAAAATGTCCTGAGGTAAAAGCAAAATATATTCTTTTGAAGAGATTTAACTAAGTCAAGTACAACCAAAAGATATATATTTATATATTTGTTAAAAAATAGATATTTGTTAGAATTAAAAATAACACACAGTTACATATGTGTTTCCTCAAATTGTTCGAAAAGCTAATTTTAAACATAAGGATATTGTAGGCAGCCTTCTAAATGTAGTTTATGGAAAATTTATGTTTCTTAAACTTCTTTCATAACCTATTAGAACTCACTGTCACTCCTGTTTTATTGGGCAAGTGTAGGTTTTGTTTCTGTAGGTTTTACATGAGGTTTCTATCATTTCTCCCATTTACTCTTCTTGTGGTTAGCCATTTCTTGGGATGAGGGAGTCAGAGAGGCCTTAAAAATTTGAATATGGTTCATCACAGTTTCAGTATTTTACAAAATGACTCTTAATTGAGACCTTATATGAGAAAAGGGCTGGAAACCAGCATTTAGTGGAAAGACCGTTGAACATTAGAAGACTCAAATCTGGGATTATTGCTTAATTAACTGTGTGATTCTAATCTCTCTCAGGTTCCTTCTTTCTGTAACAGAGTTCAGAATAGCTGCCAGGTCTAATTGAAATTTATTCTCAAGGACAAGTGCAGTGTAAGTTATGGAGGTTTATAAATAGCGTATGTAATATTCTGATTTTATTCCTGGATTTGGTTTATGTTGGGACTCAGAAAGTTCCTTTCAAAAGAAAAGGATATTCATTGTCACCAGCTATTTTGATTGATCTAAAGTCCTCAGATATTCTATAAATATGTTTAATTAATTGTTTGAATATCATACTGTTCCTTAAGCATTCAAAATAAATACCACCAGAAAAATCTTTGTACTTAAAATATTTTATGTACTTTAAATGGTGTCTAAAAATTTTCATGTATTTTAATAAAAATTAGTCATACATTTTTATATGAGGTGTCAATATAAATCCACATATCAAATTGGAAGGAATACTTTTAATGCAGCTGCTGTACATTTTCTTCACAGCTTATTTGTAATGTCATTAGTCATTGTTAGGTCTATTAGTTAGAAGTTTCAAATCTATAATGTGGTTGTCATTGTAGTAATTATTTTCTAAAATGCTGACATACAATTTAGTGTGTTGAAATTCAGCTTTATTCACAGATTTCTCCCACTGTTCTTTTGCAATTAACACAGATAATCTCAAAATAACAGTGCTTCTCTACACTCTAAGCATTTTAGATGTGTCATATTAATTTTTTGCCCTTTGCTATTTCCATTAATTAATTTTGACCTTTAACTTTTGCTGATCAATGTGAACTAAGTTGTGATTGCAACATTTCTATGAAATAATACCAAATTAAAGCTGATAGTGGCATGCTGTGAGTTTGGGAAGGATATTAACATTTTTGAACTTGGTTAGTTGATTTAAAACCAGACATATTTATAACCAGCTTTTGATTTATGTTTAGATTTAGAGGTGAAGAATTTTGAATATTACACTATGGTTGAAATTTCCTTGCAGTGTCTGCTAAATTCTGGTGGCTTGGAACATGTAGCTTTACATTATCTCTATCTCATTTTACTGCCTTTAGAAAGTTAAAATATGCAAAGAGGTAAGGACAGAATTAAATATCTCATGAATGTCTGTAGTAATTCCCATAAATGGATTAAACTATTGACTTTAATATAGATTACCCAATATGGTTGATTTTTTGTTTGTTAAATGAGCATATAATCATTACCTACTCTACACCAGATAATGTACCAGGTAATGAACGTAGAGTGGTGAATCAAATTTAGTTCCTATTCTAGAAGAGCTCAGAGTCTGGTGGAGGAGATGAACACATACTCATACATGTACAATGTAATCAGTGCCACACTGGAGGTCTGCACTGTGTGCTGTGGAAGAGCAGGGGAAAGCCATTTGGATCTACAGGTTTAGGAGAAGTTTTCTGGAAGAGATACCATCTCAGGTCTCTCTTCGGATAACACAAAAAATTTATAAATGTAATACATGAATATGTAACAACAAAATAATTTAGAAGAGTTTGTGGTCAAAGTAATAGAACTACTTCTGTTCAACAACTATTTGTCTTCCTAGAGGCAAGTTCTTTTAAATATAATTGCTTGTGTATCTTATGGTGGTTCTTCCATAATACTGAATTCTATGACTTATTGCCCCTGCATGTTTCATTTATTTTATTTTATTGCTTCTAGATATTACTTTTGTGATAATAAAAAATACTCTAATAAGACATGATATAAAATATATTATCTCTATTGTTTCTTCCACATTTTTACCTTCATCAATCACTACTGTTTATCAGCTACCCTATTATTTTTGTTTTATGAAGATTGTTATGATATATCATTTGATTTGAAACAGCAACCAAGTCTTTTAATCTTTCTTCATAAATTGACTGCTGAAGTTAACATTTTTATGACTAAGGTGGGTCTTATATTGTTCTCTGATGGAATAGGTCTCTTTCCTTACTATAAATTACTTAAAATCATGCCAAAGATTTATTTTCTTTACATTTTAATCACAACTTTGACAAAACTTGTTTTTTTTTTCTTTATCCTTTGGGTTAGCAATTGGCTTTTCTCTTTTGTTTTAAGGAAAGTAATATGTGTTTTACATTTTCACATTTTTCCTGTATCTTATTAAACTGAGATCTTTTTCTAAATGTCTCCCTCCTGGCACCTCAAATTCTCTTAAGCTAATCTGGATCAATTGCTTTCTAGGACTATTGTACAGCTATTCTGCATCAATTTCCTTCAGTGCCTTCCTGGGTGGAATTCACAGTTAGTCCATTACTCCTCTTCCTCTTTTTCTTTTTTTGCCCCTAATTTTTATAGTCAGCATCATAAAGTAACTGTTTATGAAAAAATATGTAGTAAATACATATTAGCAAATTCTGCTTTCACTGTGTGTGTGTGTGTGTGTGTCTGTGTGTGTGTCTGTGTCTGTGTGCACACTCTTGGACTGGGTATATCATTCTAGAGGAAAAAAACTTCCCAATAAACTGGAAGGCGTTGATCTATTTTCTTAGCATTCAGTGTTGGTGATATATCCAAGTCAATCCATTCTCATAGCCTGTTGTTAATCCTGGAAGCTTTCATGGTCATCTCTAGGTCTGGGTCTTAATCACAATCATTCTGCTTGCTACTTTGCACTTTAAACACTGTCTTTCACTGCTGAGTAATTGCTCTATTTCTCTATTAATTTCTTCTCCATTTTCTGCCTTTATTCTTTCTTGAATTTCTATCAACAGACGTTGGACCTCCATACTGGTCCCCTGTGACTCTTACCTTTTCCCTCATGCTTCCTGACTCTTTGCATTTCTGCTTTACACTCTAGAAGAATTGCTTGACTTTATTTTTCAGACCTTTATTTTTTATTCCATTTAATTAATTGTCTATTCTGCACTTTCCAGCCTCTAGCAATCTTTTGATATCTCTCATGTGCTGATCCTACATTCTTCTCAGTTATGTATTAATTCTGTTTTTATGGATTTCTGTTTTTATTTTAGTCGATTCACAGGAGAGGTGAAAAGCAGAGTGACCTAGTTTTGAGTTTGTAAGGAAACTACAATCAGTAACATTATTTAAGGTCAAAGCATTAAATTAGGAATAGTAGGACACATGACTGAAGTAATTGTTAGGCATCATGTGAGGGCCTTGTAGATATACTTTATTAAGAATTATAAGATTTTATCTTAAGGCACTGGGTGTTTTAATTGTAAAAGTATAACGATTATCTAAGCAAGATATATGTAAAGACTATAAGCAGGAAGGAAAGTTAGAAGGCTGTTGAAAGAGTTCATATTAGTAATGAGGATCTCATCTAAAGCAGAAAGATCAAAGATGAGGCAAAAGTAGATAGTATAGAAGAAGTTTCCAAGATTGATTAAAAATATCAAGGCAAGAAGTACTGAGAGTCCAAACAGGATAAATACAAAGAAAATCAGACCTAGGAAAACCAAACTGAAAACCAAAGACAAAAAGAAAACCTTAAAAGCAGCTAGAACAAAAAAGAAGATACATAACTTTCAAAGGAACAAATGAAGGCAAAATAAAAATATCAGCTGTCTTCTCTAAATAAACATTGGAACCCAGAAAATAGTGGAGCAATAATCTTTCAAATGCTAAAATAAAATAAGATGTGGTACAGCTTACAGTTAAAGGCTAGTGTACTTCTCCTTTTGTGTAATTTTCTGTGCAATAAGGGATGATGTTGTTCCTTAACACAGTATTTTCTGGAATGATGTCCAGTTCTACAAATGATGTCCAGTTCTACAAAACTAAAAGAAAAGAAAAATTTCATAGGGGAAAAAACCCTTTATTCAGATTTAGAGATCATTGTGAAAAAGCATAATTTAAATAGATAATTTTGTGCAGTGATGGGCTAGGTAGAGGAACTAAAAGATTTAACTGCTCACCATTTAATATTTTCTAAATATTTAAGAGTCATTTTCAGTCTAGAAGCAAAAGATTCAACTTTTAAAAAACTCCCTTCAACTTTACTTTTTAATAATTTCTAAATATTTTTATTATACTTATAAGAAAGATAACATTTAGATTAGTTATGGCAATATTTGATAAACATATAAGACCAATAATATAATGAAATGAATATGAATAGAAAGTACAATATAGTTTTTATAAAGAGATAGGTCAAAGTGGGTCTTTCAAAGAACTATTAGATAGTAAGTATGAAAATAGGGCTGTGCAATTTGATGTCCAGGCATATACTATGAAAATAAAATTGAGAGGTAATATAACATAGCGATTAAAGGCATGGGGGCTCTGGAGTGCAATTCCCTAAGTGAAAACTCCAGCTCTTCAAATTATTAGCTGTGTGACCTTTGGAAGTTTCTTAACCTATCTGAATTTCAATTTCTGTTTCTATAAAGCCTCTTAAAGGTTGTGGCATAAAGTTGTAAGCATTCTTCAAATGTCAGCTATTATTATTATAATGAAAAGTTGGCAATGCAAGGTTAGCACATTCATAGTAATTTTATATCTTTTGCTGGATTCTGGTATTTGGCTTAATCAAATGCAGTACCTGAGGAAACTACATTTTACATAGTAATGGAAGAATGAAAAGAAGAGAAAAACAAAAAAAATGTTTGCTGAATGGTAGGAATTGTGCTGGCATTCCACGCACACAATTTTCTTTAACCTTAAAATGAGTTTATAACGTGGGTATTATGATATACATAGAAACACATTTTAAATATTGTGCACAGAGCACTCATAAATTTAGCAGAGAATACAAGATTTACCAACATGAAACCCTCAGAAAATTTATATTTTAGTGAAGGGAGTGAGGATAAATACTTTGCTAGCCTTCCCTTTTAGAGGTAGAGTCCAATTTTCATTTCTTTGAGTCTGGACTGCCTTTCTGATGCTCTTAACCAATAGACTGCAATGAAAGTTAGATTCTGGTGGGCTTCATTACCTGAAGATCTTCAGCTTTTGCTCATTCCTTTTTGAATTCTTGCTTTTTTTTTTTTAAACTCTTTCTCAGAACTCTTAGCCATCATAGAAGAAATCTGACTACCCAGAGACTGCCATGCTGGAGACCACCATGTGTAGGTGCTCCGGTTCCCAGTACTAGCTGAAGGCAGCTTCTCAGTCATTCCAGCCAAGGCACCTGACATGTGCATAAGCCTTCTGGGCCCTCCAGAACAGCTGTCCACCAGCTAATGACCTCCCCTGACTCCATGTGGAGTGTAAGTATCACCCTTTTCTACCCTGCTTTACTTCTTGACCTAATTTCATCATGAAATAGAATAAATGGTTGTTGTTTTAACATATCAGGTTTTGGGGTTAGTTTATCACATGGCAACATAATTAGAATGAACTATTGTAAAGATTAAATGAGTCAATGCATATGAAAAACTTAGCACAGTTCCTGGCACATAATAAATATTTCATTAAGAGTTATTGCTATTATTTTACTATAACCACAATTATAAAATCTGCATTTATGTGTATGTGTGGGTGTGTATGTATGATTTGCAAAGACTGAGAAAATGAGCTAAACAGAAAAAGCAATAATAGGATGGATTTTCTTATAAAATAAGATATGTTGAGTTGTCATTCCATAAGAAATTCTTTTTTCCCCCCTCTAGCTAGCATTAAATAATGTTTTTTGATTCTAGGTGATTTTTCCCTGCGCTTTTTCTTATATCACTTTATATTGTCCATCTGAACAGCCCACCTGAGTGATCTTCACTACTTCCTTGGCTTCAGTTCCCATCATTTGTTAATGAATCTAAAATCTTTACCTTTAGCTCAACTTATTTTTGAACTTCAGATGTGAATATTCAACTGCTTACTGAAAATCTCCACCTAAATGTCCCACATGGCAAAAACTGAACTTATCAACTCTTCATCCCTTCCTTTCAACTCTCCCTTGTTCACTATCCCCTCAAGTGCTCAAATCAAAACCTAGGTTTTAAGTAAAAAATTTAGCTGAAGACCACACATCACATTGGTTATATGTTCGTTAAAAAATAAGTTCCTGTCTATAGGTGATAACTGAAGTTTGGGGCTTTCATAACCTAGCTTATGTACTATGGTGCCAGAACTTCTATTTTTTTTTTTTTTTTGGTATGGAACAATGCATATAAATAGAGAGGAACATTTTTTAAAGTATTTGATATTTGGGATATGCTAAGAGAACTACAATAGTCTGGCAGCTCTTTGGATTTAGACCTCTTCTATCTTTTATTTCCCTGCTCAAGCCTATTGAAGCTTGTGACTATATACATTCATCCATATTTTAATCTGAAGGATGTCATACAGTCCTGCAGACTTCATTTATCTACATATTACTAATGTTCTGGTACCTTTAGCAGGAGGAAAGCCCATTGCTTTTTCTATATGCCATACAACTCCTTTCTTCTCTCCATAGTCTGTCAAGAGCAACATTGTTCTACACTAGTAATGTGTCCAGTCCCACATGAGTACTCAAAATCTTGATACTTTAAATCAAATTTAATCAAATGTCTATAGTTAATTATTTCATGTCTCCCAATGTCATTTTTTCATGTAATTTTTCTTTGTAGTTTAGTACAACTTTTGGTAATTTACGGTGCTCTGATCTTTAATCCCTGGAAATAATTTTAGCAAAAATTTCTGTGGTTTAAATTTGGAAAACACTCTTTCCACTGAAGATTTAACATATATGCTAACATCTGTAACCTCTGAAAGATAAAGGCTTGCAGGATAATTATACTTGTTTAGATTTTTTAATTCACTGGTTGTCATGGAACTTAAAAATGCATGTAATTTGTCATGCTATTTACTTCTTAGTTTGAAAGATTCAGAACTTTAAAACTGATACTTGGTAAGTTCATGAATGCCTTTTCAGTGGCAAGAATTAAGTGAGAGAGGAAATCCTTCATATGTGTACTTTCCACTTGGGTAGACCACGTAACAGTCTCTTTTCTCTTAAATAGCTTCCCTATCTGTTTGCTGTTGTTTCGGATGACTTCCAAAAATCCTTGACAAGCAGTGTTATGTGGGCTTGCTTTCTGAAGGTGAGATTCTCTCTTTTCACTGTTAACATTCTCACAGCGCCAAATCTGTGTGTCCTGTTTCTTTTGCCTCTGCCTTCTTCCTTTCCATTTTTACGTTGCAGTCTTTGTCTTGCCAGTGCTCTTTCAGCTTTATAGGATATTATTTTTGTGCTCCTACAATGATTGTATAAGCAAATGTTTCCATTAGAAGATAGCTATTTACATGAGAATGTTTCGCTTAGCAAATTGTATAAATTTCCTTTAGCCTGAAATCTCTGCACCTCAGATGGGTTCCAAATATCCTTGACTTTTCAGAAAACACATTGTTTCTATAAAATGAGGCATATCTGTAACATGCTTGCAAGCATGTACTAGTAATATAGTAGCACTAAGGAAGAACTGTGTTTTGACAGATAAATTTTTAATTACTCGCTTTAGTGAAAACAGCTACAACTTTATTTTCTACTCAGCATAGGAAATGCACTTGGGTCTTTAGGTCAACTCATACAAGACAATTAACTGACAGGAAAATCAGTGTTCTTCACTACATGGATACAACAATATGAGATACGTGGATACAACAATATGAGATAAGTGTTAGAGGAACTTAAATTTCCCTAATGAGCTTCAGGACTTTAATAAGCAGTTTTTTCTATTCTGTGTGATTAATATTTCTCTATGATAGAAAGGGGACTTTTTCCTGTGTGCAGAGGAAATGTGGAGCAAAAGAGTTCAAAATAAGTGATTAAGAAAAGAAGTGGTTAATCCCATATAGCCCGAAGGGGATTAATTACTGATAACCAGTAACCACCAACAGAGTAGGTAGTCCCTCCAAATAACCATATAATCTATCATGAGGTAGCAAAAAACTATTTTTAAACTACCAACATTTTAACCATTTATTTTCTGAATTTAGTCAAACAAATAATTCTTGCACACTGGCTGTATAAATCTGTGAAATTGTGAAACTGTGTCATGTATTTAGACACTGTTATTATATATGATTGCTCTTAGTTTTTTTCTCCATGAGAACAGTCATTGTAAATCACTAGGCTAAAATGGACAAATTGTCTCTGTGTGTTTGTGTATGCATATGTGATTTTGTGTGTGTAGGTACCTTTGGAAAGTCAGTATGTTAGAAGAAATAGAGTGAAGAAGAAAGAATAAGAAAAATAGTCCAAAAGAGTCACGGATACTAAGTAAAATGTTAGGATATGTGGGCATGTATAATCAGTGGCTTTTTTTTGCACAAACACAAATACAGGTTTTCCCCACTATCCCAAAGTTCACTTTATGTCACTTGATTTTTATGAAAGCCCATCAGTACCTGTTTTTGCTGATTGAAAGAAATCTGAAGAGAATTTTTTTGCTTTTACAAGATGGTAAATGGCTTTATACAAAGAGAATTAGATATTAATCAGAAAGTTCAGCTTAAAAATAACGACTGAAAAACAAGTGAAATTTCCTAGAGAATTTTAGGGTTTGATATCTACACAGATAAGATTCATTAAGTAGATGCTTAACTGTCTTCTTTGCTCTTGTGAAAAGATTGCTCTCCAATTTTCACCGTGCACAAAGTAAAATGAAGATAGATTATACAAATATTCTGATTGATTAAAGGATTAAAATTGTGAGACTTCCAAGGAATACATCAGGATTCAAGAATACTTATTGCATTTGTTTTATTTTCCTACTGTTTTTTTTTTCAATCAACATCTAATAACTCACAACTGCATCTTTTCTTGTTAGAACATGTCATCCAGCACTTTTTGATTAGATGTTCTCAGATAATACCTGGGGCAGATTGACCAAAAGAGAGCAGTTTCTTTAATCAGATTAGCATAATGATTCTATCACAAACTTTAGATAGGGCTATGGATACCACCAATTTCTTTTTTATTAAAAGCAGTGTATCTTTAGTAGTTATGAAGACAGGACCTTCTGTAGATTGCAATACAAATTTATAAAAAGCCATAACAATGCCTTTAGAATAAAATCCATTTGCCGTTCTACAGTGAAGCAACCTTTCTTTTAGTTGGCCATAACTTGAGAACAGGAGCCTTACAAACACTAAATAGTGGGACATGGTGACCAGAAATCTAAATTTTCTGCCTGGCTAAAGCAGGTGATCTTGAGTTTCTCTGTTCTCTTGAGTCACTTTTTGGGTATCAGTTTTTTCACCTATGCAAAGAGGGTGATGTCCAACATGTTCGGCTCTTCCAGTTCTAAAGTTCTTTGGCTAATTTATCCAGAGCCCAAGAGAAGCCCTGAATCTGGCTGGTATGCAATAAATATTTGATGATTATGAGAAGTGTTTGACTTCCAAATGGGAGAGTAATATATGATACATGGAAATACCGTGGTATCTCAACACTTATGATTTGGGGAGCCGAATCAGTGTGATTGAATCACAAATGCTATGAATTCCTTGTTTACTTAGGTCAAAGAGAAATAGTTGTTGTGTAAAAGCAAGCAAGGTGAAAACAGAGTATCACATACACTAGTTGAAAATATCTAGTAAACATTATCATTTTTTCTCTGATAAAGTGCCCTATAAATGGTGTGAATATATTAAATGGAATGAAGGCATTTAAAAAAATATTTAATATAACCAGTTAATTTATTATTTTAAAAATATATAGAAGGAAAAATCAATATTTAGACATGTAAGAAAATGAACAGCAGGTTTAAATTTTGCTTTCAACAAGTCTATCTAATGAAATCATGTATTAAGTATTTGTATGACCATTAAAAACTGAAATAGAAAAATGGAAGTATGCTTTTAGTTGGTACTTCTTATATAGAGTGAATTGACAATTCTCATGTAAATAAGTTACCAATAGTAGTTTACATTTTTTGAGTAGTTCTAAGTACTTACCTGTGTTAACTCTTTAATCCTGTAACAGTCCTATGAGCTGTTTACTGTTATCATCATCATCCCCATCTTGCAGGTGGAAATTGAGGACCAAAGAAGTTCATTAATTTGCCTAAGAGCACACAGTCAGTATTTGGTAGAGCTAAGATTTAAACCCAGCATTATGGTTTTATTGTAATATTGGCATCTTATCATGATGATTTCTGAAAGCACCACTAAATTATGTCAAATGTATTAATACACCCTTATTTATTTGCAAGTTTGCTAAAGAAACAAATGACCTTTCCATGTGTTCAAACAAAATACATCATTTTCTCCTTCATCATCTGCAATTTGTTTCTTTGTCCTCTGTAAAACTGAAAAGCTGTAATATCAACTTTATCTTTTGTTTTAATCTGAGAGCACAGTTTAGTTGCATGAATTACTAGTATGGGTGCTAGAATGTATCAGTGCTTGTTATCTTTTGTTGTTGATATGTAGGAAATGAATTCCTGATGAATTGCTATGAGCTGGGAAGTACTATGTTCTCTAGTTGTAAATAGCCCATAAATATTTCTTTTCATTCTTTCAGGAGGCCTTATTTAGTTTTGTTAGCATTATCTCAGCCCAGAATGTATTCTATTTAGAAATCATTGGATCATCTGTTTTACTTAGGCAGCTGACATTTAATCACATGCTAATATTACTTCACTTGTTATTCAGAGGCCTCAAACTTCTATCTCTTTTACTATCTTTCATAACCTTAAATGGGACTGACAATTATAATGATGTCTTCTGATCAGGGCATAATAAATGTAAATAAGTCACAGATAGCAGTGAAATGGAAGAAAGAAGTCTGAGAGAAAAAAAACCACTCAAATAGTGTACAATAGTTTCTTCCCTCAGTCAGGGATATAAATGTTTGTTTGCAATAGAATATAACTCTTCTAGGACCCTTCAAGGACAATTTCTATTGCAAACTGAGAACATTTGAAGTTTCATTTAAATAATGCAGCACTTTTAGCCTGTGAAAATAAATGAGCTTCCAGGATTCTTCTGGTGGAAAAGATAAGCCTAGTAAAGAAAAAAAAAAAGGAAACTCTTAAAATAATACATCAGTAGACATATCTTAGCAGGAAAACACTTAGTTTCCAAAGGCATCTGTCCATGGTTTAATAGCTCTATTTCTATACTCAGTTGACCTGCAGAGGGTCTCATTAGTCCATGGTTAGATGAGAAATTATAGAGATTCTGGTGAATTCGTATTGAAATCAATGTTGTAAATTTGATCAATGTTTTGATTTGATCAACCTGAAACTTAAGTTGTATCATTTTAGTCCTATCCAAAGTTACTCTGAATGTATATGAAATTGTTTCATGAAAATTTGACAAATTTTGGTTAACACTTTGTTTTTGGAATTGTAAATAGATTTCTAGAACTCTAGAAATCATATTGCTCAATGTTTTTGTAAGTAGCAAAGAACATTATTTAGAAATGCATATCAATTAGGATGTTTCCTGAAACAAGTAACTGAAAAATTGACTTAAGTAAGTTTAAAAATAAGAAAATGTATTATCTTCCAGAAAAGGTATCAAGGTGAATTGTTTCCACACCTCAACCTTTTAATCAAGGATTCAAGTCCTTTCATCCTCTCTACTCTGCTGCCTGCAACATCAGGTTTACACACAGGCTGGTTTCCATTATGATCGTGAGCTGGTTGTTACAGGTTTTTTTGTTCTTGTTCAGAGAGAGAGAGAGAGAGAGAGAGAGAGAGAGAGAGAGAGAGAGAGAGAGAGAGAGAGTACATATGTGCACAAAAGAGAGAAAGAGAGATTGGCTTTCTGTGTGAATACTTGAATTAAATTATGATTATTTAGGAAAGAGGAGAGTGGAAAGGAAGCAAGGACGCTAGGTGATCATGAATGTCCAATGCAGGGAAGCAATGTAAGAAAATAAAACCATATCACTATATTTTAATGATAATATTTGTGGATAGCATGTTTTAGTAAAGCCTGGCTCCACTGGACTAATAGTTTTTGTATAATATTCAAAGCCATATTAAAAAAATAATCAGATATTCCCTATTTATTTTCTTTTTAGAATTCAGTAATGACCTCTTAACACAGAGGCTTTACATTCTTAATTATACAACAGCAAAATTAATTTTTAAATGTAAAGTAATTTTATAAGTTTGTGAGCTTTTGGCATCTCTTATGGTACAGATTGCTACTTATTCTCACAAGGTTTAGTTGGGCCATGGTGGTTCACAACAAAGCCTGCTTGGCAGCCTCCTGGTAGCTAGGTGTAGCCGTATGATCAAGGTCTTCCACTGGGATGTGAGTGAAAGTGATGGGTACAACTTCTAGTTTATGCTTTTAAAGGGAAAGTGTGACACTTTATGGGTGGTAGAAATAAGAGAGGAGGAGCCTGGACTCCTAGTGACTTTAAATAAGTCTGATATATCATCCTAGATACTTATGTCTACCTTGTATAAGCCATTTTCATTCATTTTTATTTTTATTTCTTTTAAAAAATTTTTAATTGAAGTATAGTTGCCATGCAGTATTATATTGGTTTCCAGGTGTACAACATAGTGATTCAGCAGTTACACACATTCCAAAATGCTTCCCACAGTTAGTGTGGTTGTCAGCCATAGCCATACAAAGTTATTACAATGTTACTGGGTATGTTTTCTATGCTGTACTTTTTCATCCCTGTGACTTATTTTATGACTGGAAGTCTGTATCTCTTAATCCCTTTCTTCTATTTCACCTGTCCCCCATTCCTCGCCCCTAGGGAAAGCACCAGTTATTCTTTATATTTATGAGTCTGTTTCTGTTTTTTCTGCTTGTTCATCTGTTTTATTTTTTATATTCCACATATAAATGAAATCATGTGGTATTGTTCTTTGTCTGACTTACTTCACTTAGCATAATACTCTCTAGGTACATCCATGTGTTGTGAATGTATTTTTAATTTAGGCTGAGCCTACATTTAAATATTATATATAGCCAATATCCATATACTATCTAGAAATTAGGTGTGATTCCTTGAGACTAGAAACTGGATTACAATCCTTCTGGGAACAATATAAAATACGTAGTTTGTTTTTGAATATTTTTAGAAGGGAGTAGCATCATATGGAGCTCCCAATATTTTAATTTTGATATTGTAGTTTTTATGTACACAGCAGATTTAACTGTTTTGAATGAATTTACTCATTTTAAGCAATTAACATAGAATAATTTTCTTAAAATAATCAAACCATTTGTGTATACATATACAGCATACATCTCCACTGTTTACTGTCTCAAAGCATTTTAACAAGCTATTGTGCTGGCAGAATTAATTAGATCTGAAAACTGGTATTAAAAAGACAACAAAAGCTATAAGAAAGCATTAAAATAGAATACCAAAATAATAGAATCTAAGGTTTCTGAAGTTGTATTTGACTAGTCAAGTGTTCCTTAATAACTAGATGCATCAGAATACATTGTTCATTATAATATTAAAGGAATGCAATGAAATGAAAATTGAGGCAATAGAGAATTTAGCATGCACAATTATTTTAAATTTAAAATCTTCCCCATAATGAACATAGCTAAAAACATAAAAGACAAATGATAGAGAAATTAGAAGCAATTATCAAAGGAATTCTCAGCAGAAATTTCTGATTTAAATTAAAGCCTATGATTAAAAATCTCCTGCCTCTTTGTCCTTCTGCACTCTTCCCACAATCCACTACTGCTGCAACACCTCATAACTTAATTTCTTTTCCTCAAAGATAGTCACACTAGTTCTATCTATATCAAGAATGAACATAACCAACTTTAGGGCTTTTTGGTTCTTGTTTCTATATGCACTAATGCTTAGTTTTTAAAAGAACAAAGATGGAATAGTATTAAATAGAGAGAACACCATAAAAAGTGGAATTATTTTTCACCCACATCACTCTGTTATATTTTGTGAATGGAAAAGGGACCTCTTCAATTCTTTTTTTTAAACCGAGGTTTCAAAAGTAGCACAGTATGTTTTGGTGGCTTGGGCTTCATTACAGCTACTTAGGTGGCCTAAGCATTAGAAAAGCTTACAGTGCATCATATCCAGATGGGGATTTATTTATTCATTCAATCAAAAACTATTTTTGAGCATTTGCTTAGGTATTGTTCTAGGTGCTGGAGACACAAGTTAACAAAATGACCTGCTCTTATTATGTTTACATTCTGGTGATTAAAATCAGTACTATGTCATAAAACAAGTATGGGTCAATTCAACAAAGTTCTGTTTTTTGATAACTCCTATTTTTTATTTTTTATTTTATATTTCCTTTGGAAAAAACAAAATTCTTTTAAAGATTGTATTCTTTTGTAACAAAAATATGTTCTTTCGTGCATTTACTTAAATTTTGTGTTGGCTATTATACACTGAAACCATTTATTTGCTGAATATATCTCATCATTTTTCAGAAGTCACCGGTAATTAGCTAGAATATTTGTTTCCCCTTTTGAGGAAAACTTTTTAAGTTCCCAAATGACCGACTCACATGAAAAACTAGAGAAACTGGGAATGGTTTAAAAGTTGAATCACCGAGTATGTTCTGTCGGAGGGTGCTGCTAATTAATTTTGTTTGGGATTCTGCATTCCTCTATTTACAAAATTCAGTGCATACTTTACAGGGACATATTTTAGAGAATTTTCCAGTGCAATATCTGATATATACAAAAGAATCTGTGTAATACATATTCACATTATTAACCATAACAATAAAAGAAACAAGAATATAATATCGTACTTTAAAAACTTGACATGAATGCAATTTTATTTGAATACCTTAAAGGAAAATAATAGTTTGGGAGAGTTTTTCAGTTCATGTTCTCCTTCGTTTATTTTAATTGTTAGCTATACAGTGAGTGTTGCCTTAAGAAATATTTAGTTATTTTCTCCTTTTTTAAATGATAAAGATTAGTTTTATATTGAAATAATTCCAAATGTATGAAAATATGGCAAGACTAGTATAAATAACTTTTTATCTGAACCATCTGAGAGTGAGTTATCACTTGATTTTTCATCGTCTCCCAATGCCTTACTGTGTAATCTCTATAAAGATATTCACCTACCTAACCACAGTACAGTAATCAAAATCCTAATATTAACATTGAGACACCACTACCATGTAATTTACATTTCCAATAGATTTTTTGACAATGCCAATAATAGTCAATCAAAGATGACATACTTCATTTATCTGTCACTTAAAAAAATTAAATAGACTTCAATTTTTTAGAGCAATTTTGAAATCAACAGAAAAATGGAGTGAAATTACAGAAATTTCTCATATATTTACTCCCTGCCCTCGCACACTTAATAGCGTCCTGCATTATCAACATCCCACACCAGACTGATACATTTGCTATACTCAGTGAACCTGTTAACATATCATTATCACCCAAAGTCCATAGTTTATCTTAGGGTTCACTTTTGGTTTTGCACACTGTGTTCTTGATAAATATGTGATGGCATGTACCACCATTACATAAGACAGAATAGTTTCACTACTCTAAGAATCCTGTGTGTTCTGCTTCCCTCTCCTCGAACCCCTGGTGATCACTGAGCTGGCTGTCTGCATAGTTTTGCCTTTTCTAGAATGTCATTTAGTTGGAATCATATAGAATGTGGCTTGTTCATATTGGCTTCTTTCCCTTAGTAATAAGAATTTAAGGTTCCTTCATGTCTTTACATAGGTTGATAGCTCATTTTTTTAAACACTGAATAATATTCCATAGTCTGGATTGGATGTACACAGGTTATTTATCCATTCCTCTACTGAAGGACATCTTGGTTACTTCCAAGTTTTGGCAGTTATGAGTATAGCTGCTGTAAACATCCAGGTTCAGGTTTTAGTGTGGATAAATTTTTCAACTTCTTTTGGTAAATACCATGCTGGATTGTATGGTAAAAGTATGTTTAGTTTTGTAAGAAACTGCCAAACTGTCTTCCAAAGTGGCTGAACAATTTTGTATTCCCATCAGAAATGAATGACAATTCCTGTTATACTCCATTCTCACCATCATCTGGTGGTGTTGGTGTTTTGAATTTTGGCCTAATAGGTGTGTGCTGGTATCTTATCATTATTCTAATTTTCAATTGCCTAATGACACATGGTGTTGACAATCTTTTAATATGCTTATTTACTATCTGTATTTATTCTTTGCTGAGGTGTCTGTTCAGGTCTTTTGCCTATTTTTTAATTGAGTTATTCATTTTCTTATTATTGAGTTTAAAGAGTTCTTTGTGTATTTTGGATAACAGTTCTTTATCATATATATGTTTTGAAAATATTTTTCCCAGTGTGTGGCTTGCCTTTTCACTCTCTTGACAGTGTCTTTCACAGAGCAGAAGTTTTCTTGAAATGCAGTTATTTAAATATATAACATCAGTTTCAGGTGTACAACATAATGATTCAGTATTTGTATATATTCTGGAATGATCACTATAGTAAGTCTAGTTAACATCCATCATCATATATAGTTACTGCCTGTCCACATAGGAGGATGTCACAGAACCATTGGCTGTATTCTCCATGCTGCACTTCCATCCCCGTGATGAGTATATATTGCGACTGAGATTTTTGTGTCCCTTTATCCTCCTCCCCCTTCCCCTCCCCCAAATCCTCCCCCATGGTAACCACTAATCACTTCTCAGTGTCTATGAGTCTATGGCTGTTTCGTTCATTTTATTTTGTTTTTAGATTCCACAAACAAGTGAAATCATATGGCTTATTTCACTTAGCATTATACCCGCTAGGTCCATCCATGTTGTCACAATTGGCAGGATTTCTTTTTTATGGCTGAATAATATTCCATTGCATATATGTACCACATCTTCTTTATGGATTCATCTATTGATGGACACTTTGGCTGCTTCAGTATCTTGGATGTTGTAAATAACATGACACTAAACATAGGGGTGCATATATCTTTTTGAATCAGAGATTTTGTTTTCTTTGGTAAATACCCAGATGTAGAATTACAGGGAAAGTATGGTATTTCTATTTTTAATATGGTTCTATACAAATTTTAGGATTACTTGTTCTAGTTCTGTAAAAAATGCTATTGGTGTTTTGAAAAACACTATTGAGATTGCATTGAATCTGTAGATTGCTTTGTAGAGTGGACCTTTTAACAAAATTAATTCTTCTAATCTATGAGCATGATAAATATTTCCATTTATTTATCTTTAATTTATTATGTTCTTGCTTATACCCACTCTCTAAGGAAGGCTGTACTTTGTGTATAAAAAGTTGTAACATTTTAGAATATAATTTAAATTTACATTAGACTTTTTTAAGTCAAACTTAAATTCTGTTCTGGAAACCCAGCTATCACCAGGTTTGGTAGGCTTTTTACCTCTACTTTTGGATCTTCTCACTATTTTGCACACAGATGAGTTCATCTTGTTTTGGGGTATTTAACTTAAGTTTTCTTTGTTAAATTGTTCTAGTTAAATCAATATGCAAAGGGTAAAAAGGGGTAAACTTTGGTATTTAGAACTTTCAATATTTCTTTCATCATCCCCTTATTTTCTCTCTAGCACCAGTTAAAATCTCTATCCCCTATACTTTTTAGTTTGAATAAATGTTTTGTTTAATTTGTTTTTGTTAATAGAGTTCAGTAATCTTTTGGCTACCTTAAGTTCAAAGTGGTCATTTAATATGAAATCTCCTGGCTATAAGCTAGGTGCTTTAAGCTACACTTTGATTTATCCAAGCACGCTTTCCAGTATGCTTACTTTTTTTATGACTCATTTCCTCTTATATGCTTAGTCACTTTTAATGGGTTATATATGAGTTTTCGTATTTGAGAAAAGTGAAGGATGGTGTGTGTGTATGTTTCATGGCCTTATTCATAAAACTCACTGTCCTTAATTTACTACTAAATTCTCCTTTAGTTTTAAATTTCATAAAGATTTTCAAGTAAGTGTGATATTCTTGAATAGAAAATGTACCCTTTTCTTCCCATCCCATAAGCCACACCATGACCTAACATTTTTATGTTATGTATTTGTGCTTACTGTAGTTGGTTTTTAGGGTTTGCTGAAGGTAGCAGTATGTAGGCTAAATTAGCAAGAGTTGTGAAGTTATCAAGAGTTTATTGATTATAAATCAGGCTCCTGTTGAGGGATATAAAGCACTGCCAAGTTCTTTGAGGTTTAGGTTATTGATAGTAATACTGTGGTGAATAATTTTGTTGTAATTACTTGACTTTAGGGCTAGGTATAGTAGTGTCTCTAATCTCAGTTTGGGTCTTAGCTATCATATAGTTAGAAATGTTAGTCACTTTTGTTGCTTATTTTTATTTTACTTGTAGCTTTTCACAGCTTTTCACACAAAATCAATTGTTTCTTACAGTTGATTTTCTGTCTGGCTGATCTATCCACTGATATAAATGGAGGTGTTAAAGTCCCCTATTATTATTATATTACTTTAAGTTTTTCCCTTTATGTCTGTTAATATTTGCTTTTTATATTTAGGTGCTCCTATGTTGGTTGCATAGATATTTAAAATTATTATATCTTCCTCCTGGATTAAGCCCTTTATCATTATGTAATGCCCTGCTTTGTTTCTTGTTACAGTCTTTGATTTAAAGTCTGTTTGTCTGATATAAGTATTGCTACCCCAGACTTTTCACTTCCATTTACCTAGAGTATCTCTTTGTATTCCTTCATTTTCAGTGTTTGTCTTTTAGGCCTGAAGGAGTCTCTTGTAGGCAGCATATAGATGTATCTCGTGCAACTAATTATCTATGGATAATGTTCATACAATGTATTGATTTGATATATTCATACATTTCAATGTGATTACCAGTATAGCATTAGCTAACACCTCAATCATATCACATAATTACCATTTCTTTTTTGTGGTGGGAACAATTAAGATATAATCTCAGAAAATTTTGAAGTTTATAATACAGTTTGTTGACTATCATCAGTATGCAGTTCATTAGATTTTCAGGACTTTGTTACCTATTAATTCCAAGTTTGTACCCTTAAACAACCTATCTACAATTCCCCCATATGCCAGCCTCTGGTAACCACCATTTTACTCTGTTTTTATAAGTCTAGCCCATTCATATTCCACATACAAGTGACATTATAAGGTGATATTATGCAATAAGTGATATAATACCGTTTGTCTTTTTTTGTCTAATTTATCTCAATATAATGCATTTAAAGTTCATCCCTTTGTAGCAACTGGCAGCATTTCCTTTTTCCTCATTGCTGAATAATATTGTTATATATATATATATATAATACCACATATATGATATGTATATATACATCATATATCTAGGATATATAAAATACACATATTGCATATACACCACAACTTCTGTATCTATTCATCAATTGACAGATACTTAGGTTGTTTCCATATCTTGGCTATTCTGAATACTGCAATAAACATGGAATGTATATATATCTCTTCTATAACCTATTGTCATTTCTTTTGGATATATAACCAGAAGTGGAATTGTTGGATAGTAGTTCATTTATACATGTTTGAAGAACTCCCATAATTTTCTCTACAATGGCTTCACCAATTTATGTCCCCATCACAATGTTTTATAATGTGTTTTGGACAGGAGGATCTCTTAGCTTATTTGGTTAGAAAAGATATGCAAATTTTTTCAGATTTGGGAAGTTTTCATGTGTTTATAAAAAAGTTCATGCTTTATTTTTATATAGTTTTAAGATATTAAGGCAATTTCATTCATTTTCCAATTTATTAAAGTCATTTAAAAAATAAGTCTACCTCTTCACATTTATAAAATGTGTATTTCAGCACCAATGTCCATAATTGAGTGTGTAGCTTTTCTCCTATAATCTCTTCATGTAGTGCATTTCCTTTCCTCGATAAGCTGTATAATTCATCAAACTTTTAAAGCCACCAGCATCTGGTTCATTTTAGGAGCTGTATATTTTACAAATTATTCAATTTTATATAACTCTTTTTTCTCTTAGATACTTTAGTCACTTGACATTTTCATTAAAAGCATCTATTTTCAAATATTGGTGTATAACTTCATATAGGATTTATTACATTATCTTTTTATTATGATTTAAAAATCTCTCCATTTCTGTAGTTGTATATTTGTTTTCTCCCTCCTCTTTCTTGATCATTTTTGACAGATGTTTTTCTCTTTTACCGATCTGTGAAAAAAAGAAGAATCTGGATTTTATTTTCCAGTTCTATTGCCTTATTACATTCTAGTGATTTTACTATATATTTTTTAATTTCCTTAAGTTTTTCCTCTTGAATTATTTACTTTTTCAAGCTCTTGGGTTAAATGCAAAGTTCATCTGTTTGTAATTATTTTTTTTATTATTTAAAAACTTGAAGGCTGTCCTCTTTTGATTCCATACCTATTCAGTGCATGGCCTCTATGAATGAATCCACTACACTATCACACATCATTACACAGGGAAAATAAGTCTGAGTTTCTGGGATGCCTGGGGCTGTCAATAACTCCATATATAGGAAGATTACTTTGGAATTCAGTCCTGGATTCAGACTTTAGGAAAACCAGCTCATCAAGTAAAAAACACAAGAATTTAAAGAATAATAATTAAAAAAAAAAATATGTGGTTGCCAGATTCTAAATTTTATTAGGTTTCTCATGCTGGAATATGAAACAATTTTAACATATGATATGATTATATGACTTATCATATCTACATAGATAATTGCATATCTTTAGACGTTAACACTACAAAGATCAGGGAAATGGTGATTCACATGGGGCCTCAGTAACTTAATGGGAGTGCTGAAGATCCATTTATTTTGAGGAACTAGTTAGTTTACCTGTTATTTTTTGGTTTAACTCAAAGTACAGTTTTTCCCCTGCTGGTGGTAGGATGCGTTGTACATACTTACTCATAACTGTAGCAAAGCAGTGTCAGTTTTGCTGCCCAGAGATCAGGAGCAATGTCTTAATTATCTCTAAGTCTTTAAAGTCCTTATTATAATTCCTTGCATATGGCAGGTTCTTAATGACTTTCTGTTGTACGTAAGGCATAGTCTGAAAAAAGAATTACATTGCAATTTTACCATGTCTGAACTTCTATACTTGTGTAAGTCTTAGAATAGGAAAATGAATTTCTGATAACAAAATTTTTAAAATTTAATGAATGTATCTAGAATATATAAAATATGTTAGAGATTATACATTTATTATAGCTAAGGAAGAACAAAGATGCTTGTCTTTAAAGGTAATCATGTGAAAAAAGTAGCATTCAAAAGGTATAAGAATCTTTTCCACATTTGCAGTATATAATTAACAAACTTCTCCACATTTATTTAGAAAACAAAGTAATAAACCACGTGTAAATAATGGTAGTCTTTCATTCTGCATACTTAAATGTCAATAATCTGAACATAAACTTTCTCCTGTTCTTAGTTACACAACTATGCTTTTATCTGCTTCTCAGAGAATGCAGAGATGGGTGTCATTACCATTGTTGCAGTTCCATTTTCTATAGATGTAAATGTATTAATGTAAAACATGGAGGATAAATGAAGAGTTCCACTATTATTGAAAACTGCAGTGCATGGAAATTAAATAAATATGCAGCTTTTAAAAAACAACATAGTGACAGCAGAGAAGTGAAATCTGACTGCATTCCAGGAAAGAGACAAAAGTAGTAGGTGTCTATTAAAATATCAATCACAAGCAGAAGAAATAGGATATATTCTTTCTATACTTTGATTGCCTGATGTTCTCCCCTTTGATTTCTCAGGATTGATAACACAGGTAAGGGGGAGACTTTTGTAAAAATGTGTGAATAAGGACAGATGTTAAGAAAATGTTAGGTGTTTTTTCTCCATGATTTGAAAACTTGGTTTTACCTTATAAAATTATGCACAACTGCAGCAATATGTTCACATCACTTAGGTTAACTTAGTGCTCCATCAGTAATGCCAATGATAACTTCCTTTTGAGGACAATTCAGAGATTTAATGATATCATAGATCAACCATAATACAAAACACATATCTAGGCATTAAATAGGAAGAATTAAATTCAGACCTCAGTATTTAGAACTTCAGGTGGTATCAGTAGTTATTTTACCAACAGATCTCAATGGTCAATTCATAGGCTACAGTAGATGATGGAGAGTGAGAAAAAAAGGTCAGAGAACATTATTACTATAAGACAAAGGATGATAGCAAAAACTAAGAGTACTGTATAATTCTTCTAAATACAGCTTCTAACTGAATTGTGTTAACAGTACTGATTTAAGGGGTGTACTGGTAAAAAGGGAGTTCAACAATCCCTCTAACAAATATTTGGTCAGATGTTATACATGATTAATATGTTTTTGACAGTATACTAAATTTATATTCATGTCTTATACACACTAAAATATATGGTAGTTCCCAAGTTACATCTCGTTATATTCTGAAAATTTGGCATTAAACTGATCATTTGAAACTTAACAGCACACTTTCTCAATGTTATAACTACAATTTTGTTTTCCCACCCAATTCAGAAAATAATTCAGTTTATAATATAGCTTAAATCTTGCCAAATAGGAAATAGTGAAAATAATTCAGCTGCAAAAGTATAAATTAAAAATGGAAACTAAGGTTGAATAAGGAATCATTTCTATTTATTTTGCATATTAGTGCTCAGGGAGAAGGAACTTGTTTATAGAATAAAGTGGAGAAATATGTACAATTCCCCAAAGGAACTATTGAGCATTTTTATAAACTTTACATATTGAAGACCATTATGGCTTCTTTATGAAGACATTATGCCGTTTCCTAACTTATAATTCTCTTATTCCTTAAAACATGTGGGTTGTTAAAACTCTTCTATACTGTATTAGTTTGCTAAGACTGCCATAACAAAAAACTATAAACTGAGTGGCTTAAATAACAGAAATAAGTTTCCACACAGTTCCAGAGGCTAGGTGTCCAAGATGAAGGCTTGATTTCTTCTGAGACCTTTCTCCTTGGTTTACAGATTGCGGCTATCTAGCTATGTCTTCCCTTGGTGCTCTGTGCATGCAAATTTCTGCTGTCTCCCTGTATTTCTAGATATCTTCTTTCTATAAGGACACCAGTCAGATTGGATTAGGGCCTACCCTAAAGGCCTCATTTTAAGTTAATCACCTCTTTAAAGGTCCTATGTCCAAATAGAGTCACATCCTGAAGTAGTGGGTTTAGGGCCTCAGTAATGAATTTTGTAGGTAGTGGCAAATTCAGCCCAATATACAGCCCTAATAGGGTAATGGTTAATCTGGATTGCTAGAAGTCTTTTGACCTTAATTTATCATTGTCAACTGAGGGCTAGAGAACAGATAATTGAGAAAAAAATGGAGGTAGGAGGAACCCTGAGAGGGATATTTTTATGGAATATATTCCATAAAAATGGAATGGAAAAATACTGGGAAAAAAGTGTGCATGTGTGGAATTAACTGAGCATAGGGTGGCCTTTAGCAAGGAATCAAGGGATGTTAGAAGGATTTTTGAGTCAGTTTCCTTTTGCAGGTAGGTTGCTGTGTGAAGGGAACAAGTATGAGATGAGCTGAAAAACCAGGGCTAGGGGCACGGGGAGGGAAACAAGGTGTGACCCACTGTTTACATCCACAGATTGAATGTTCATTATCTGAGAGTTGGAAATTACCTACATGAAGACATCATCCATTTATATTTTTATTTTAATTTAAAAAATGTGTTAATTTTCAACCAGGAGTTGGGAGGGGTGCAAGGTGTAGCACTCCAAAATCTTATGACTATAGACTATCTACGGTTAAAAGAACATATGGGATGTGAACAGATCCCAGAAATGGGCTGCTTTAATTTGTCTGATTTCTCTCAGACTGTTCAAGTACAGTTGAACAATATCCATCATATCATAGACAAATTTTCACAAATGCCTAGGGTGCCTAAATGGTTTTCTTGGCTTCACTGGAGATGGATGGTAATTATAGATTTGCTTTGTTTATGTCACCGTATTCCTATTATGTTAATATGTGTGTGCAAATTAGTTAGTAGTTTAAAACCTATACATACTTAAGGTACTCTACAAGAAGATATGTCAAATAAATAATCAATCCTCCCATGTTTCCTTCCATATGCTACATCTGTAGCTTTTCTTCTTTCTTCCTAATTACAACCCTTAAATAGAATTCGTGCCTCATATCGAATTTACCGAGTATCATAATTCCTCCAGGTGGTAAAGATACCTCGAGACAAGTGCTGGGCATAGAAGCCACAGGGCATAAATCTGCAAAGAAGTAAAAAGCTAACCTTTTCAAACAATATGGCTTCTCTCTCACTTACCAACTTTACATTTCCCTGTATGGCCCCGGAAGATGACTGGTTAGCCAGAGATGGGTAAGATTCCTCAAGGGAGGAACAACCTAAGACAGGCACAGTCGCAGGGGGGGCCATCAGGTGAAAATTTGGGGATCAACAGAGGTGAGGCTCAGAACCTCACCCCCCCTGCTTTGAGAGAAATCTTCTGCATCCGTGGATGTTTTGCTGCCCTTGTCTAGCCTGGATTAATACTTAGTCCATAGGCACACACCTGATCATCTGATCATCTACATTTGCCCTCTTATAGCACTAAACTATGTTTTCTACCTTTATCTTGCATCTACCTACCACTTCAGCATTTTATTAAAAATAAAAATAATAATAATAATAAAGGGAGAAATGTGGGATCAACATATAAATCAAGTACAAAAATCAAATGAATATTCATATTTGACCTGATTGTTTATAGTTCATAATGTGTGATCAGAACCGAAAGTTTCTGTGATGAATGCCCTTGTACTGTTCACCATGTAAGAATTTATTCACTATGTAAGAATTCGTTCACCATGTAAGAACTTGTTCGTTATGCTTCAGAAGATTGGAGACTGATGAGAATTAGACTTGAGATGGATTAATGATTGTACATTGAGCAGACCCCCTATACTGAATTTTATTGTTGTTAACAACCATTTGATCAATAAATATGAGAGATGCCCTCTCAAAAAAAAAATGTGTTAATTTTTTATTGAGGTACAATTGACACATAACGGTATATTGATTTCAAATGTATCACATAATGGGTTTATTTTGCTACTGAGTTGCACGAGTTCTTTATTTATATAATGAATATTAAGCCTTTATCAGATTAACAATTTGCAGATATTTTCTCCTGTTTAGTAGGCTGCCTTCTCTTTGTTTCTTTTGCTGTGCTGACGCTTTTTACTTTGGTGTAGTCCCACTTGTTTATTTTTGCTTTTGTTGACTTTGCTTTTGGTGTTAGACCAAATAATCATCTCCAAGACTGATGTCAAGGAGGTGAACACCTATGCTTTCTTTTAGGAGTTTTATGATTTCAGGTTTTACATTCAAGTTTTTTAATCCATTTTGATTTAATTTTTTGTGTATGGTATAGATAGTGGTCCAGTTTTATTTTTTTGCATATGGCTGTCCAGTTTTACTAAGACACTTCATTGAAGAGACTACCCTTTCCCCATTGTATGTTCCTGGTTCTTTTGTCATAAATTAATTGGCCATATTTCTGAGCTTTCTATTTTGTTTCATTGATCTGTGTGTCTGTTTTTATGCCGATACCATATGTTTTATTTTACTGTTGCTGTGCAGTATAGTTTGAAATTAGGGATCACGATGCCTCTATGTTATTTCTCAAGGTTGCTGTGGCTATTCAGGGTCCTTTATGGTTCTGTGCACATTTTAGGATTGTTTGTTCTCTTCTGTGAAAAATGCCATGGGAATTTTGATACGGAATGCATCAAACCTGCATATCATTTTGGGTAATATGGACATTTTAACCATATTGATTTTTCCAATTCATGAGCACATTTGTTTATATCTCCTTCAATTTCTTTCATCAAGGCCTTATAGTTTTCAGGGTACAGGTCTTTCACATCCTGGTTAAACTTATTCCTAGGTATTTTATTCTTTTTGATGCATTTATAAATGGGATTATTTTCTTAATTTGTCTTTCTGGTAGTTTATTATTAGTGTATACAAATCCAACAGATTTTGTATATTGATTTCATAACCTTTTCTGAATTTATTAGTTTTAACAATTTTTTGGTAGATCTTTAGAGCTTTCTGTATGTAATATCATGTCATCTATAAATAGTGATAGTTTTACCTGTTCCTCTCCCATTTCGATGCCTTTTTTTTCTTTTTCTTGTCTAATTGTCTGGCTAGTACTTCCAATCTACATTAAATAAAAGTGGGAAAAGTGGGCATCCTTGTCTTGTTCTTGATCTTAGAGGAAAAACTTTCATCTTTTCACCACTGAATATGATGTTAGCTGTGGGCTTGTCATATATGGCCTTTATTAAGACATCACCCATTTAATAAGAGAGCAAATCTTGCCACAATTGGACCCAAACTGGGATTAGATACTCCACTATGTTTAGCCCTAAACTCAAATAATTATCATAGCAAAGCCAGTTTTGGAGACAGATGTACCTTTGCTTAAAATTTGATTTTGTTTCCTACTGGTTGTATAAACTAGGGTAAGTTATTTTACCTCTCTGAATCTGTTCTCTTATCTGCAAAATGTGAATAGTAATCTTATGTACATTATATGTTAGTTGTGGTGATTAGAGGAATAAAGCATGCATACCGACTATCTGCATTATATTGAGTTTTTGCATATGGCAGCATTAATAAGAATGACAAAGACATTAATAATGTAATTCTTTGTTTTATTGCTGTACGTTACAAACTCAGAGAAAGGGCAGATTAAAATCAACAAACACACATTTAATAAATAAGTTAGTTTCCTAAGACTGCTATAATAAATTAGTACACATTTGATGGCATAGAACAACAGAAATTTATTATTTCACAATTCTGGAGACAGAAGTACAAAATCAAGGTGTTGGCAGGATTGGTCTCATGGAAGCTCTGGAGGAGAATTCACTATGTCTCTCTCCTAGCTGGCTACGGGCAATACTTGTTGTTTCTTGGCTTGTAGATTTATGACTAGAATCTCTGCCTCTGCCTTTACCTCTGTATGTCTTCTTCCCTTTTCTTCTAAGGACATTTATTATTGGTTTTAGGACCCACCCTCATCTAGGATGATCTCATCTCAAGACCCTCAGGGTAATTATTTCTCTAAGATAGTTTTTCCAAATAAGGTCACATTCACATATCTTTTGGTGGGTTACTACTCAACCCATTATAATAGGGATATAATAAAATTTAATGAAAATTTAGGAATAATTTAGTTAATAGTATCATATACTTGAATAATTTATAAATCATTTTCTTAGCTCATATAAGTTTGGATAGTTAAAATAAAGCCTAAATTGAAATCAATAAATTTTTTCTGTTTTTTCAAATATAAATAAGTTGGGGGAATTAGATATTTATTTAGATATAATATGTGGAATCCTATGTGGGAGAAAGAATTGAAATAAAAATAAATAGTGATAATTAATAACAACTAATATTTAGTATTTACTGCATGCCAAACACACATTTCTTGAAATGTATCACTTCACACAGTCTTCATAAAACCACAGGGTACACAGTAGTGAGCCCAAAATAGCTCCACAAATCTTCCATTTTTGGAAAATTCTACATTGGCAAGTAGATCAAGTTGGGGATGATTCATAAATATCTTAAATTTTGTTGAATAGGTAACAAAAGCACACTAAAGACTTGTAACTATGGCAGGCCAACTAGTTGCATGTAGTTTTTGTCAGGAAGAAAATAACAGGGTGGTTTTATTTATTAAAGGAAGTTTGGGTTGGACTTAGTTGCTCAAACAGGAAGGCATTGAATTAAGATAAAGTCTTGTTTCTACATCACTTAACAAGAGAATTCTTGGAAGGCATGGGATTTCTTTGGGTATTGGTGTTGTTGAGAAAAGCAGAGCACTAGACAAAACAATGATACACAAGTCATTCCTTGTCCTGTTCCCTGTGACTGTGATGAAACTTTATTATCTGAGGGAACTAACCAAAAGGATAATGCATTATTTTTGGTGCTAAATGTATTGAAATAACTCTTTGTTGGTGTTTTTTTTTTTTTAACACAACAACAGTAGTATTATACACTGCAGTAACAGTATCATGTACAACAGTAGTAGTGCAACTGCTTTTGGGTTCCTGGACTCAATTCCAATGCATGTGTGTTGGGTGGGTAGGTGGGGGGTCTTCCCACATGCACAACACCATGCAATTCTCAAACACCAGCAGGGTGTCTAAAAACTCAACTCAATTCTGATGCTATCTGCCCAGAGACAACTCCAGATTCCTCAGGTTAAGGGCTCTGTCCTACAAGACTGCCCTCCACTCCCCACTCCAGATGCCTGTCACAAGCCCCAGGCAGTTACCTGTGCTTTCGAGTGACCAGCTGCAGATTGGCGGTATGACATCCTGCTTAGGTACTATTAATTTGCTAGAGTGGCTCACAGAACTCAGGAAAACATGTTTACCAGTTTAATAAAGGGTACTGTAAAGGAAACTCATTAATAGCCAGATGAAGAGGTACATGGGGTAAGGTCCCAAATAAAGGAGCTTCTTTCCTCGTGGAGCCTGGGGCCTGGTTCAGTGGCACATGGAAGCTTTCTGGTTCCCCAAGCATAAAAGTCCTCTCTCTGATAAAGAAGCAGGATCCAAGAGAGAGATTCTCTTTTCATGAGTTTTTGTGAGGGCGTCATTGCCTAGTCATGACTGACTAACTCATTGGCCATTGGCTAATTCAACCTCTAGTCCCTGCCCTTGGGTGGGATCCAAAAGTCTCTTATTAACATGAAACCCATTTCACTTTTAAGACTGTGCATTTCACTTTTAAGACAGTTTTTAGGAACTGTAAATAAAGATCAAATATACTTGGGAAATATATATTTGGTCATCTAATTGACCAAATATGTGTTTCTTATGACTTGTTATATCATGCGCTTCTATTTGAGAAGAAATATCTTCTCTTTGGGAGATGGGAGGAATTATGACTCTGGTGGTTTGCACTCAGTGCTAGAAGTGGTGGTGGTGGGCAGCCATGTGAGAGCAGGTCCTCAAAAGAGCCCTGGACCTGACTTGGCATAACTAGAGCCTGCAGGAGTGGCTAACTGCGGAGTGGCCCGCAGGAGCTGATAACTGGTAGCAGAGCTCTAGTTAGTAGCTGCAGTATTGATAGCCAAACTGGGGAGGGATGTTAATTAGGTAAATTGTGATTTTGTGCTGCCCTCTATATAAGGAGAAAATTGTGACTTGCTGATTATAGAATCATCTTGGCAGAAAACTAGGTTAGGGGTCTGTTGGAGCCAAAACCCTTTTGATGTTACATGATTTTGAAAATGGACAAGTAGACATAAAGACTGCAGAGGTTTTGGGTTTTGTTTTGTTTTTTAAATTACGCAAGGAGTATTTTTCTCCTAAATACTTGAAATCGGAACTCCCAGAATATCCATGACACCATATTATTTAAGTAAATTAAAAGTTATCATGTAGAATGGCCAAAATTGATAAGAAAACATAATCTTTGCCATTTGACTGAACTATAACCTATTTGCAAATAGACACAGCACCATATTCATCATAATAGAAAGCCTCTTAGTAAATGAAATCGATATGTTTTTGGGACTCTAATCCTCTCTTTTCCTTCTTATACAAAATATATTAAATTTGCAAATTGGAAAGAACAAAACCACTGTGATTCTATTTGGGAAATTTTGATCTGAATTCAAAAATGGAGTATAACAGAAAGATCACAATAGATACCCATTTGGAAGTCTAAAGGAAAGCTTTACCCATTTATTGCATTATAAAACAATTCATCAGTAAGACTTATAACAGCAGTGTTATAAAGGATAATTGTTGAACAGCTATTTTAGGATAGAATAATTGATTGCTGACCTCAACACCCACTTGTTTTTAATTTTAGTGTTGAAGTGCTCAGTAGGAAACATTAAAACCAACAAATCCTTTTGTAGTTTGGTAGGAAAAAAATAGGAAAATTCATAGTTATGTAATATACTAATTTGTTTTATTCCATTTATTTTTCCCAGCTTACCTCTGAATCACAGTCAATGCTACTAATACCCAATCCATATGCAAATACGGATGAGGAATATTTGGGAAAGGGTTTTCTTGAATTCAAGTTTGGTTTCTTTACATTTTTATTTGCAGATCTAACAGGAAAGCTCAATATTTAGAAGAGTGGGTATCTTCATTATAAATCTGAGATATTTTATGTAAATTTGTACAGGGAAACAGGATTTTTATGACATAAGTGGTCATTATCTTGGGGTAAATACTTTTCTTTGAAATCGCCAATTTTTTCATTTTTTCTTTTTCTTAGCAATATGCCACCATGATATTGAAGTGACCAATCCAGAGTGTTCAAGGCACACTATTTATTCATGACATCTATGTACCTGTGAACATAAATTGTATGGCAGTGGGTGCTAGATTGTGGAAATGGGCCACTTACAGCACTTCAAAATTTTCTGTATGGGCCTTGAAATAAGTGTGAAGGAAAATTATCTGGAAATTAGTTTGATATCTTGCTTCTATAACTGATGACTTCCCAGTTGTAATTTCAATATAGTAGTTCCATAAATCTCTTTTTGTGCTTCTGCTAGCTTGACTTTGTCTTTATACTTTGTGACTATGCTCTGCTATGAAAACAATCTTTGTGGCTTAACACAGAAAAGTTCATTTCTTTCTCACATAAAGTCTACAGTTATATGGGATGGGTCCCTTCTAAGGGTAGACTTAGAAATCTAGGCTATTGTAATCTTGGTGCTTTGCCATATTAATAAGTGGATTTCACTGTTGCCATAGCAGGTGAAGGGAAGGCAGAAGGCTTTTATATTGTCTTTTAAATGCTTCAGTCTGTAATGGACACATGTTCTTTGTATGAACGGTCTGTTAGCCTCCAGAACTAGGTCCAATGGCACTGCCAAACTTAAAGACAGTTCTGAAATGTAGGTGAGATACTGATACACAGTGTATAGTAACTACATCTGTCACACAACTAAATGAGCCTGAATGAAACAACACTGTTGATACAGATTATAATCTGCATACACTGTACAATATGAAGATGGATTATAGTCCTTTGTTAATTGTGTTGAAATATTCTGGTTCCTGTACTTGTTCAGATTGAGTGTTCTTAAAAGAATGTCATCTCTTCATCCAGTTGTTATTTGACAGAGGCAAGATTGTCTATGGATTTGGGAAAGAAATTTGTTTGTATACAAGGTACTTTGAGAAGAGTTCTAGTAATGGAAGTGGAATAAGTAAAGGACACAAAACTAATTACTTATGTGCATATCAGTCATGAATTTCATTGTGTATTTACTTACAACTTTAGATACTTCCCTCTGTTACAAACATATCAGTAAAACACTGTAATTTCATACTCAGTTCATCAGTGTATTTATGTCCTGCTTATTTTTCAACAGAGGAATTGAGGTGGTTTAATTATAATTGCTCTCTTAAATATTTTCTTCATTAGATGTACATCACTGATCTATGTAAAAACATAGAGCGCTTAAAGTAGTTAGATGAATTTGTTGAAAGATGCAATAAATAAGTGAATGTTTCAAATTTTTATAAGACTAGGCTTTTGGTTTTTTTAAGATTCTTTCTAATAGTTATGATGATAATGATCATAGCTAAAACTTACATAGTGCTTGTTACATGTCAGACAATGTTCCAAGTACTTTATATGTGTTATCTCTTTTAATTTTATATGAATCCTTCTTGGTGTGGTAGTTAGTATTTTAAAGATAAGGAAATTGAAGCACAGCCATGTTAAGTGACTTGCCTAAGTAACTCGATGCATATTTTGTCTGAAAGGGAAATAAAATCACCTGTCTACATTCCGCTCCCTGCAGCCTTTCTCCCCCTTACTGAGAAGGCCCAAATTTGCTCAGGTTCCCAAAATAGAAACCCAGAGCTATGACATAGGTCTCCTGACTCCTAGGTCAAGTAATATAAATCATGCTTTAGAGCCAAACAGCTGTTACTTAATATGTCCAAAATGTTAAATGCCCTTTCAGTTCTTTGGACATAAAATTTTTGTATTTTGGATTATAGTGCTAACACAGTTTGGGTAAAATTGCAGTATTTCCAGAATCTCTCACCTGGCCTAGTGCATCTCCATATCAATAGGTGTTTTCAAGGGGTGGAGAGAAGTATCTATTTCCATATCAATGGGTAATTAAAAAGGCGAGGGAGGGCATATCTGGACTGGAGAGGTTGGGTGGGGACCTCTTCTTCTGCAGCCAGGTGGTGAGAGACACCAGAGAGCAGAGGCGAATGACTGCTTGTAAGAAATAAGGGGATTTCTCCCACTCTCTTTCTCCCTTTGACTAATTTTGGTTTTAAAGGTATTTTGCCCCGGTATTTTTGCCCCCGGAGGATACACATGAAATAGGGATTAGACAGGGCAAGGTGGTAGGCTTTCATGAGGGGTGAGCACGAGGGCGAACTGTCAGCCAGAAAGAATTATGGCTCTAGAGCAGTCTATCATTTTCAAATATTAGAGAAAAAAGAGAAATCCATCTCAAACTCTTGTGAAGCACATAATTTTTAAAGATGAAATAATATGTCAAGTTTTCCTGCAATTGACAGTCTATGAAAATTCTTTTGTACTATATAGAGTAACCCAAATAAGTACTTGTTAAATGTAAAATAGTGTATTAATGTAAGTGCTGTAGAAGAGGTGGTATAGATGAACTTACTGACTATTCCATAACTCACCCGTATTCCTTAAGGCAGTACTTTGGAAATGTTAGCTGGTAATTTACATGGATATATGATGTTTTATATCGCCATTTGTTTTTGATATTACTCTACTATATTTTAAAAGGTTACATATTTTAAAAACTATGACTACTTAGGGAAAAATGTTACCCACCCCCATGTACTATTAGGATTAACAAGGATTAATATTTCCATTTTCTAAATTCATAAATCTTTACTGAGAGATATGAAGTCCCTTTTAACCTCTTCCCACTTCTGCATTCTCTTTATGCCCTCCCCAGAGTCAGCCGCTGTTATGAATTTGGAATATGTTCTACTTTATCATAGTAGATATTTATGCATAAGCAAATACATTTTAAAAATTATACAAATGGTAACATACTAAATATCTTTCTATAACTTCTTTTCTTTTTAACTTGTTATTATATTTAAATCTGTTTTAATACATTTAGATCTAGTGCATTCATTTTAATTAACCTTTCCTGGTACATGCCTCCCTGGAAGAAATGGAATTCCTGGGTTGTATGGCTGTGCCTTTAAAACCTTCATTAGATAATACTGAATTGTTCTCCAAAGTAGTTGTAGTAATTTATTCTTCCACCAGCTCGTAGAGTTCTCATGATTTTCCACACCTTTGGCAATATTTGGTAGTAATAGATTTTAAAAATTGCTTTCATTCCTGTCAACTTTTAATTGTTTTCAATTTTAAAAATTGAATTACTGTATGCCTTCATTTTCTTGGCAATCATATAACTTTGTCTATTTTTTACTAGGTGGCATGTGTATTATGATAAATGGATGTCAGATATGTTTAAGAAAACTATTCTTATACATGTTATATTCTTAAGTAATAGGATTAAATTTGGTAACAATTTCATAAATAAGATTACCATATGTTTAGATTAATTTAAATTAATTCAATGACCTGCATTCAGTCAGAGCTACAGACTAAATAAATTATATGATTGTATATTATAAATGCACATGAACATGTATTATCTATATATATCATGTACAAAATCAATCAATCTATAATTTATCATAAAAAACAGGCAGGTCCAACCTCCAGAGTATCTGTTTCATCTTGCTTGTCTAGTTTGCTTCCCACTGCTGCCCTTCAAATCACTGCAGTTTACCCTGAAGATACATTCAGTTTGAACTTTTCATTTAGCTAATTGGTACTTGTTTTTGCCACTGAGTTGTTTTCATCCAACTGGGTAATAAAACTGGAAATGACTTCCTCTCATAATCTCATTTAAATGAAGACTAACCATAAACATGGCAGTACTCTGCTTAAAAGTAACATGGAGATAAGATAGTTCCTGATCTTAGATCAAAAAGTCTTGCCTGAGGTGGACCGTTTGGTATGGTAACATTAGGAGGTCAGCAAATTCTTTCCTCAGAAAACAACTATAAAAATGGGACATTCTGTCAAAACCAACCATTTCAGAGCTCTGGAAATCTACCAAAGCATACAGCAAAGTGAGAAGTGTTAATTCATGAAAAATAACTGAACTTCAGGTAAGATGAGTGGGAATCAGAGGCATTTTTGCCTAGGGCTATTCCCTTACCTTCCAGTTTGGATGGCACAGATTCTACCTGGCAGAGAAGGCCAGGACAACCAGAGCTTTACTTCTGGGGGATCTTGATTTGGAGTAGAAGTGAGAAGCCCATTGCAGCTATAGGAGGAGGGGGTTCCCAGCTCCAGGCAAATTCATTATGAACTCAATTAGATCAAATAATGACAACTGAATATTGAGGGTAAAAAGGGGCTCATCCAGTTAGGCAGAAGAATAGAAATGAGCATGATGCAGAAAGAATAAGGCCAGTAAAGCCCACTAAAAGGAACTCAAAGAGTTAACCAGATAAAACTAGAGAGCCAGAAAAGACTCAGAGAGTTAATGAGTTAATCTCCAAAGACCAGGAGTAACTTGAAATGTTCAAATATTCCTCCAATAAAGAAAAGTATCTGAGCACAGCTTTATTGTATCAATTAGATCATGCCATTTTAAAACTTACTTTAGCCTGCTAAAAGGCCCAGCTTATTTTTCAACTTAACCTATATGCTGTTTTTCCTCCTCCAGCCCCTAATCAAGTAATCTGCAACCTGGGTAGGAGATAAGCGTGATGATTAATTTAGCAAACAATCCCAGCTATAAACAGCATAGTAAAAATAGGAAAGATTCCACCTTAAAGCTAAGATTGCATTTTAAAACCCATGAAGTTAATAAGTTTCTTAACATATTCTTGAGCTAACAGACAACTTGGCCCACCTTAGGGGCAGGGCAGGTGGTCTTGATTGATATGTTACCGAGGGAAGCTGCTATCCTAGGGAGGAACTGGATCAGTAAATTTCTTGTGTTAAATTAATTTTGCAGAATTACCTGGAGGACTGATAATAGATGTAATCTCTCTCATCAAAGATAAACATCTTGAGACCACTTAGCAGGTCTACACTCCCTAGCCCTTTATTGCAATACCAAGCATTATTCTCATGGCAGTAGGTCAAGCACTGGAACACCATCTGCCTTGTCTCTGCCCCTCTGCCATCCTCTGCTCCCCAGGTACTGCCTCTGCTTGTGGCTCTGTCTCTGCTCCCTCCTGCTCTCTTCTCTAGACTCCTTTCTTTCTGCTTCCCTCTGCTTTTAGCAATGGGCAGAACTCTTTAAGCAATATCGGCTGTAAATAGCTTACTGCCAACAGGTATGCAAGCATGCACCCATACAGCCAGCTAAGCATTACCTCATCACATATATAGAATGGGCAAGATTAGAATTAGGTAAGAATCCTAGCCATGGAATTTCTATTTTCCCTGTACCCATACTCAGTATTGTCAGTAAAAGTAGTAATCTTGATGGCAAGTCACCAAGGAAGGCTAATAGCTCACCTAGTCTGAGGTTGTCATTCTGGCTGCAGGAACAGCAGTGACCTAGACAGAAATTTGACCAAGACATCCTGGAAATGAGGCAACCATAAGAGGGCCTGATAAGTCTTCTGTATATCCTTGGCCAACTGGAGTCTATGGAAATGTTCATGGGAGACAGAACAGAATCCAGGCTTTTCACATGTTATAGGAGGTCTAGGAGGCTGTGTTCATGCACAGATAAGACATAAATGGGCCTGAGAGAAAGAAAAACCTTGAACATACCTAAAAACTGCTTAACTTTTAATGTAGTTTCCAAACTGCATACAATTCCTTGGGCAGATGGTAGCAGATTTTCTTTCATTAAGGTATGACCATGACCTATGACCAATAACTAGTTGACCATAGTATATGCAGATACAGGGCCAGTCCCTAGGAAGCCCATCCTAAAAATTAAAATTAAAATTAAAAATGAAAATTGTCCCTAAAATTTAAAAATGACACACTGCAAGTGAGACATATTCCACAGATTTAGTCCATGGAATTTACTAAACAGTCAATCAATCAAACAAAGAACAACTATAACCTCCAGGAAGGAAATACAGAATCTGGAGTATCTACAATATATTACATGTTTCCCCCACTATTTAAAAGTAGAGCATCCCTATGAAACCTCTTATAAGCCAAATCGGCTTAAGATAAAGATTATCCCTCACTTTCCAAAAGTTTGAGTTCTGCTACTTCATTTTTACAAAAAGTCTGTATCTAAAATGCTAGTTTCAATCACAACTTATAAGAAAGGGAAAGAAGCAAGAAGCATAACCCTAATAAGGAAAAAGAAACAATTTGAGACTGTGAGTAGCCCAGATGTTGTATTTTGAAGATAAAGATTTTTAAGGGAACTATTTGTGGGTAAAATTGTAATATTTTCAGAATCTCTCACCTGGCTTTAGTGTATCTGCATATCAATAGGTGTTTCCAAGGGGTGGAGAAAAGTATCCATCTACATATCAATAGGTAATTACAAGGGCATGCAAGGGTTTATCTTGGGTGGAACTCTCTTCTTCTGCAGCCTGATCAAGAGAGAGATGGGATGACTGCTTATAAGAAATAAATGGGTTTCTTAACTTTATTTTTCCCTTTGACTGATTTCAGTTTCAGAGGTATTTTGCCCCAGGACTCCCCCCAAGAGTTACATCTGGTGCTAATCAGCAGGACCTCTGAAACCAAAATCTGTCTAAATGAGTGTGGCCCTTGGGCGGGCTGCCTCTAGGGATGATGGAGAGGTCCCAATGGCTGCAGAGGTAGAGAGTGAAGCTTCACTCTGGAACCCTCTATCTGTGGGGCTTCCATTGGGGAGCCCCTAGTGGGGAATTGGTCTAGGGTAAAGCACCTCCTAGAGGAGAGGGGCCTTCCCCAGAACTGGGGAAGAGTGGAGACTCTGGAAGCTGCAGAATAGTCCTCCATCAGACAGAAGACTGCTTAGAGGCCAGGCTGTGTAGCAGCTGGCATTGTAGGATCTCTTTTTGTTCAGAAAGTGGAAAGTGTTATTGAGGAGAGAGAGAGACTTCGGTGAGAGAGAGACACACTTCAGCATTGCTTGGAGTAGCTGGGTGATGACCTATGGGATGCCCTTAAGAAAGAGAGACACTTATTGAGAGGACAGGTGTCACTCCTGGAATATTCCTTAGCAGCAGTGCAGTGGGAGGCAGCAGGAGAGTCCACTTTGCAGAAGGTTGTGGGGGAGGGGAAGGAAAGAGCAGTGCCTTCAGCTCTGGAGATGGTGAGGACCTGTGAGGAGAGGATGAAGGGGTGGGGCCGAGGGCCAGTCTGTTGCTGAGGCCACCGCCTGAGGCACCATCCTCTCCTGTATTAAAGGCCCACCATGTTATAATTAAGAAAGTAAAAACATCACAACTGTGGGCTCCTGAAGGGGAGGAGCTGCCCTCTCCCCAGGTTGTGGAGCACTGTGCTCCACCCCATACCGAGGATGAGCTGGTGGACATGAGCGTCTGGCATTGGCAGAAGCCATGGGAACCTCTGTCTATGTGGCTTTTGCATTTCTGGGATATGGGGGTGGAAAACATTGTTGTGTTGTGTTCTGAAATGAGTATGCTTTCTTCCCTGATGACTCACCTTTCTCTCCAGCAATAGTTGCAAAGTGCCCATCACACCTCAGTGAATTGGATGCTTCTGGATTGGCTGACAGCAGCCATCAGGGCAGTTTGGCCTAATCAGGGAGATTTACCATACGATCCACTAGCTGGAAAACATATGCCGAGCTCCAACGGGTGTTGTGGGAATTGGGCATAAAAAATATCATCTATAATATGGACCCCCAGGGCCCCAAAGAGGAGGTGTTCACTGTAGGAAAGAGAAATCTGATGCTCCATACAGCTCCACCATCTCTCTTTGGGTCCCTAGTGACTATTCTTACCCCTCACATAGGGCAATCCATGTGAGGCTACTTGTACTTTAGCATATCTGGGGGAGGTTGAAACAATAAAAACCCAGAAGAAAGTACAGGTTACGACTGAAAGGAGAGGTGCAAAAGGTGCTGTGAAGGTCTCAAGGATGCTTATGTGGGTTGATTTGATAAAAGCCGAGGTAATGAAAGAAAAACTTGATGGGCAGCCCAATAGGATCTTTTTAGATCTGTGGCCCCAGTTAAAGCCAGAGCAGCAGTTTCAGTCACTGAGGTCCAGGACATGGAAGCTGGAGTCAAAGCCCCATGTCTGACCTGTTTCCCTGTAAGACTTCCTGGGGGATATTACTCAGGGTCCACCTGGGCCCTCACCCCCACAGTACGATGATTAGGAGTTGTGGTTCAACTGAAGGGAGGGTCAAGGCCCCCACCTTGGGGGATGTGGTGGGGGCCAGAGGCCACATGTAGAATGATATTTATTAGTCCCCAGTTAATGTGCAGTGTGTCTGGGCCATGATGGACACAGCAGCTGAATTCTCCATGATTTATTGTGACCTGGAGGATGTTCCAGGGACTCCCCCCTCCCACACTGTTTGCAGGGTGGGGCTGAGTGGAACAAGCCCAAATCCCCTTGGGAATAGGGTGTTTAATACTGTGTGATGTTATGCTCATGTCTGATTACCTTACAGATAAATGGGGCATTTTGCAAGAGGTTTTGGGTCTTGTAGGCTACTGGAGAGTATTTATTCCACACTTGGCACAAATTCTTACTGGAGAGTGTTTATTCCACACTTGGCACAAATTCTGAAGCCCTTGTGCCATTTGGTATGAAAGGGCATCAGGTGGGGCTGGCATGAAACATGTACATTTACCTCCTCTGTTGCAAAGTGGAAAGCCAAGGCCATGAAGGTCTTGAGTGAGACAGACCCATCAGGGCCTGTGGGTTGGATGTCCATGTGACTTAAGACGGCTGTGGGGCCTTGGCAGCGCTTTATAGCCCAGGTGCATTGGCTAGCAGCACAGCCTGCCTGGGGCAGAAGCCTGTAGGCTGTCAGCTGTCAGTGGGGCCTGCCTTTGACCTTTGAAGAGGTCAGCAGAGCCCCATCAGAAGTGCACTGTGTGACTGAGTCCCACAGCAACCTGGAGACTATGTAGCCTTAGACATTTTGACACATGGGCCAACAATGGCTGGCCCTTCTGGCACCCTGGGGAAAAGGCCTGGAAGTTGGCCTCGTGTGTGTTCCTGGAGTAACAGCCAAGTAGCCCTCAAAGATGATGGTAGTGTAACCAAAAAGGCCGGAAGATGGGGCATCTTACCGGGAGTTTCATCTTAGTATTGTGGCTAGTGCATGTGCCTCCCATAGCCCTACATATAGACCCACCAGTAACCCCCAAAGGGAGAGGTATATCCCATTCCTGTCACTGTCCTATCACAGGACCACTCTCTTGCATGTATCCTACCTGACGGACAAGATTTGCCTATGCTGGTGTCATTAAAACATGTATCTTATTGCCCTTAGGGTTATTTTCTTCTACAGTCCCTGTGTCCTGGCTGCATCTTCCACATGATGATTGCTTTGAACTCCCTACCTGTTCAGCTACTGACTGACTGCTGGAATGGGCAAGCTATGGACTTAATCTTCATAGGATGTTGAACCTAGCTGAAGCCTCTAGCTTGAGGATTATCATTATTTTATTGCTGTTGCTATTTTATGTTATTAGCCTGGTTACAATGCTCCAGTTTCTTTACAATGCTCCAGTTTCTCACACGGGGGTCATTGCGGAAGATGGGGAACATGTAGATTGTGAGGTAAGATTTCTGGAAGGATGGGCTAGGGGTAAAATTGTAGTATTTTCAGAATCTCTCATCTGGCTTTAGTGCATTTGCATATCTACAGGTGTTTCCAAGGAATGGAGAGAAGTAGTCCATCTAGGTATCAACAGGTGATTACAAAGGCAAGCAAGGGCTGATGTGGACTAGAGAGGTTGGGTGGAGCTCTCTTCTGTTGTAGCCTGGTCAAGAGAGACGGGATGACTGCTTGTAAGAAATAAATGGGCTTCTTAATTCTATTTCTCCCTTTGACTGATACTAGTTTTAGAGGTAGTTTGCCCCAGGATTTTCCCCCTGGAGTTACACTATTATAATTATGTTCAAAGAATTAAAGGAAAACAAGTAAAGAATTAATAGATAGCATTATGACACTTGCTAAATAGAGATCTTGATAAAGAGATTAAAAGCTATAAAACGAACAAATGGAAATTCTGGATTTGAAGAGTCAATAACTAAAATGAAAAATTTTCTAAAGGGGTTCAACAGCAGATTTGAGATGGCAGAAGAAACAATTAATGAACTTGAAGATAGATCAATAGAAATGACCCTAAGTAAGGGATAGGAAGAAAAAAACATTCAAGAAAAATGAACAGAGTATAAGGAAGCTATGGGACATCATTAAGTATACCAGCATTTGTGCAACGAGAGTACAGAAGATGAGAGGAAGAAGAAACTTCAGAAATATTAGAAGAAACAATGGCCAGAAACTTCTAAAATTTGTTGAAAGATATTAACATAGAGTCCTAAGCAGGTCAACAGTTCTCAAGTAGGATAAAACACAAAGAAATAAACACAACTTTCACAACAAAACTTTTGAAAGACAAAGACATCTTGAATGTGGAAGAGAAAAAACAGAAACACTGAATAGCTGATTTCTCATTAACAATTGAAGGCTGAGAGCAGCAGCATGGCATACTCACTGCAAAGAGCAAAATAAAACAAAATGAAAAATGCTGCTAATCAAGAATTCTGTATCTAGCAAAATTATCCTTCAAAAACCATGGCAAAAAAAAGTGAAGGCAAAATAAACACATTCCTAGGTACACAAAGACTGAAAGAATCTTTTACTAGTGGACCTTTTTTACAAGAAATACTAAAGGAAGTTCTTTAGGCTGAAAGGAAATGACACCGGAGGGCATTCAAATCCACAAGAAGAAATCGAAAGCACAGGAAATGGTAAATTTTAAAAAGACTATATAAATATATTTTTTCTCTTTCATCTTCTTAATTTCTATAAGGAATGTAGGCAAAATTTCTTGGTTTTAAATATATATAGATGTATATAACAATTGCAGCACAATGGAGGGAAGAGAAAAGAGAACTATATCAGAATAAAGTTTCTATATTTTGTAGGAATTCAGTTTCTATTTATCTGAAAGGAATCCATAGATAAGGCACTAGAAAAAAACTGTAGTACTATATCAAGATGTATTATAGTGTCAAACTAAGAATTTTTATTTAACACCAAAGAAGGCAGTAAAGGGAAAAATATAAATAAAGAAGACCAACAAAAGTAACTAGATGTATATCCAACCTTATCAATAATCAGATTTTATGTGGATAGGCTGATCAAAAGAGATTGTCAGGTTGGATAAATAAATCAAAATCTAACTATCTGCTTTCTATAAGAGACACGGTATAGGTTCAAAGACACAAAAAGTAGAAAGTGAAGTATGGAAAAAATATACCATGTAAACAGTAATCATAACAGATCTGGAGTAGTTATTTTCATTTCAGACAAAACAGATTAATGCAAAAATATTACTAGTGACTGAGGATTTTACCTAATGATAAAAGGATCAATACATCATTGAATCCAAAATTCATTGAAAGGAGAAATAGAAAAGTCAGCAATAATCACTGGAGAATTTAATTCCCAAATCTGAAAATTAATAGAACAATGAGGCAGAAAATCAGAAAGGATATTAAAGTTCTGATCATCACTATCAACGAACTTTACTTAACTCAAATTTTTATATCACTCCACATCAAAATAGGAGAATAAACATTCTTTTAAGATATATATGGAACATTTTTCAAAATAGACA
This sequence comes from Manis javanica, assembly GCF_040802235.1. Classification (NCBI taxonomy): domain Eukaryota; kingdom Metazoa; phylum Chordata; class Mammalia; order Pholidota; family Manidae; genus Manis; species Manis javanica. The sequence goes on from NC_133163.1 coordinate 69,237,739, forward strand.
ATATGTTGGACCACGAAACAGCTCTCAATAAATCAAAAATGATTAAATTGAATCAACACATTGGTATCAAATTAGAAATCAACGAAAGAAAAAATTGGGGAAATTGCCAAATATTTCAAAATTATATGCAGTTCTAAGTAATTTATAAGTCAAAGATTTAATCACAATGTAAATTAAAAGTTATTTTTATCTGAATAAAAATAAATACAACATAGCAAAATTTATTGGATGCAGTTAAATCAGTATACAGGAAAATTTACAGCTTGACACATTAGGAAATAAAACATTCTTAAATCAATAATCTAAGCTTGTACCTTAACAAACTAGGTAAAGAAGAACAGCTTAACCCAAAGCAGACAGAAGGAATGAAATAGTACAGATTAGAATGAAATAGAACACAGAAAAACAATAAAAATAATCAACAAAATAAAAATTGGTAATAAAAAGAAAAACAAATTGGGAAACTTTAACTAGAGTGACCAAGAAAAAAAAATGAAGACATAAGTTAGCAAAATCAGGAATGAATGGGGGGCCATGGTAACCAAATTAAATGAGTTATAACTGAGTATTATGAATGTTTATGAAATTTTATGAAATGAAAAAAATTCTAGAAAGACAGAAATTACTAAAACTAATTCAAGAAGAAATCCAAAATCTGAATAGTCACATAACAAGTAAAATTGACTTAGTAATTAAAAATGTTCCTACAAATAAAACCGTTGACCCAGATAGCTTCAGTAGGTGATTATATCAAATACTTAGAGAACAAATTCAGTTCTTTACAAACTTCACTTAAAAACTCACTCTTTAATGTTTGTATTACTGCTCCCAAAGGCAAAAACACTACGGAAAAGAAAATCATAGACCAATGTACTTTAACAAAACATTTACAAAATCCAGTAATGTATAAAAAGGATCACATATGACTAAGTGGATTTCTCTCAAGAATACAAGGTTGGTTTAAAATCCCAAAACTAATTAATGTGACACAACATATTAATAGAATGAAGAGGAAAAACCATATTATCATCTCATTAGACACAGAAAAACAGTTTGACATAGTCTAACATCCATTAACATAAAAACTCAGCAAACTTGAAATATAAAGGAACTTCCTCACTCGATCAAGGACAAAAGCCTACAACTAACATCATATTTAATGATGAAAGAATAGATTTTTTTCCTCTTACGATCAGAAACAAGGATGTTTGCTCTTCCCACTTTCAGCATTTAAAGGGTCTTCAGTCAGTGCAATAAGTGAGGGGTCAGTAACTATATCGCGTTTACCCAATTTGGTCTGCCACTGTGTTTATAAAAAAAAACTTTTTAAATTTTGATTTCTGTTGAACCATTTTGTTTACATATTGTTTATAGCAGCTTTCTTGATACAACAGAGTTGAGTAGCTGTGATAGAGAATGTATGGCCAGTTAAACCTAAAATATTTAGTACCTGATCCTTTGTAGAAAAAGTTGGCTGACTCAAAGGCAAAAAACATTGGGAGGTGGGTAGCTAAAGGCATACTTACTGGAAAGAAAGAAATAAAACTGTCTTTATTGTCAGATGATATGATCCTATATATAGAAAATCCCCCAAATAACAACTAGAATGAACATATTTAATTTCTAAATTAAACTCTTCAGAAAGAATTCATAGAGTGGCTCCTGTTCTAACCAAACACTGATGGATACAGTAAGAAATGTGGATTTAGATCTCTTAATGCTAAGGCCTTACTGCTGCATAGTTAGTTTTCTGACTAGGTATTTGCCCACTTTTTATCTTCGATACAGATCCTAACTCATTGGCTTGATATCTTAGCTTTCTTTCTATCTTGGCTTGAGACCATCAATTCCAAACTTATTTCAACTAATCGATACTGTATTTGATTTTAGTTCCTTGTCTGAACATCATCGGTTTACTTTTTTTCTGGTCTGCCTCCTCAGTTAGTTCCTCCTACCACTGTTCTTGGCCAAATGTTAAAATACACAGGGTTATGAAGTAGCAATATTAGTTTTTTACTTTAGTTTTCTTAGAAGACATAGTTCCTGTGGACCTGGCAAAAAAACAAAACAAAACTTGTTTTTTGGCAATTACATTATGTATGAGCAAAAACTTTTATGACAAGATACTATTTCATTGTAGGTATTACATGTGAAACTATGTCTAACAATAATCAATGTTGATGCATAAGAATGATGGTTCTAAGATAAGATTATTTTCAAGCCACTTTGATAGGTTAAGGGATCTTTGAATCATGAGAAACCTTAAACTTACCTGGTATTTTTTTCAGGAAAAAAAATACTCAATTCTTACCAGAATTAGTCAGAAGAGTTTGCTATGCCTAATAGATGAATCAGAGGATGCCTGATGTTTTTTCCATTTCAGGAGCAAACTAGAAATTACTACAGAAACAAAGTGTTAAAATGATAGAGATATGAAGAAAAATTACCACTGCCTTTATCTACAGATAGTACTCAATGGACTAATGTAGTAATCAAATTAGATTTGTTGTGTTTTGCATCTATATATAGCACCATTTGTTATAAGCAGTCATACTGACAATCTGCAAAATTGATTAGAAGGCAGTTGGGTTAGCAAATAAGTGTGCATGCTTTAACCTCGATGTATCAGTAAGCAGAAAGAAGGCATTGCTACATTTGGGTCTGTATAACAGAGGTAAAACCTGTTATAGATAACCAAGTGAAAATAAGTAATTAAAAAACCCAACCAGAATAAACAAAACAAATCAAAATTCTGATGCCCAAGACTTTTAAAGCATCTGTGTATTAACAAGTTCCTAAGATGGAATATTTGTGTCCCCCCAGAATTCATACATTAAATCCTAATACCAATGGGACAGTATTTAGATGTTGGGCCTTTGGGAATTGATAAGGTCATGAAGGTTTAGCCCTCATGAATAGAATTAATGCCTTTGTCAAAGAGACCCCAAAGAGCTTCCTTGCCCCTTCCACCATGTAAGGACACAGCAAGCATACAGTCAGTCATCTATGAACCACAAAGCAGGCTGTTACCAGACACTGAATCAATCTTGGACTTCCAGCCTCCAGAACTGCGAGAAATAAATTTCTGTTGCTTATAAACTGCCCAGTTTATTGATTTCATTATAGCAGTCTGAACAGACCAAAACACAGTTATATAGTGAATTTGAAGATTGCCATTTGGATAACTTAGTATAAATACTTGTATGTAGAAGATCCAGTAAAATTTCATTTTATGTAACATCATTTATGACAGGCAGGATTCTAAGATGACCCCTTAAGATTCTGGCCCCTGGTCACTCAGACCTTTTCCCAGTTACTCAATCAAAAAGTAATCTAGGTACTGTGAAGTGTTTTTAAAGATGCAATTAAGGTCCAAATCAGTTGACCCTGGGATAGGGAGATTATCCATGTGGGCCAGTTTAATCGAATGAGCTCTTGGAAAGCAGGAAGTTTTCTCCGGCTGGTCACAGAAGATTCAGTGAGAGATACAAAGCATGAAAAAGATTTGACATGTTGTTTTCTTAATTGAAGATGAAGAAGGCTGCGTGGCAAGGAATAGGGGCAGCCTTGAGGAACGAAGACTGGCTGACAGCAAGTAGGAAACAGGACCTCAGGCTAAACACAGCAAGAAAGTGAATTCTTACTCCAAGACTGAGTATGGAATTGGCTTTTTCCCAGATACCCCACACAAGAACTCAGCCTTGCTTATACCTTGACTTCAGCTTTGTGATATTCTGAGCCAGAGAACCTGGCCATGCTGAGCTGGACTTCTGACCTACAGAACTGTAAGTGGTTGCTATTATAAGCCTCTGAGTTTGTAGTGATGGTAATAAAAACTAACATATCATTTAATTGGAAATCATTACCACTTTATTTCCCTTTTCTAGGGCCAGGTATGAAATAATCTAATGATATTTATGAGACTTGATGAAACTTTAAATTATAAACAGTTCTATATTATAGCTCACTAATTAAGGGCAAATGGAGAAACATAAACATTTTATATCTCAACATTTTCTTCAGGGCAGTACAGTGGCATTTTGTTCCCCTGGGAAATCTATTTTAGTGAATTAACCTTGGTAGCAATCCTGAAATATACATATTTCAGTCAAAGCTTAACATATAGATCAAAATATTCACTTGTTTATTCACAAAAGGACTTCTGCTATCAGAACAGAAAATACTCTCCCTATCTGCTCTAAAAAAACTGTAAGAACTTCACTATTTTAATGGGTATGACAACATCAATCTCATTAATTACTGCAGCTTACCTTGCTAGGGTGCGTAACATTGATTACAGCCAGGGTCTGTTGGTGACATGGACAGCCATTACTCATGATGATTGATATGAATTATAAAGCTATGACTGATGGAGAATGCTGCCAGAAAGTTTCTGCACAGATCCGTAAGGCGTGTAGTTATTGCCAAACACATTTTGATTTAAATTTGGAGATGACTCATTTGAATTAGTGCGTAACTACCCAAGGCTCATAGAGAACACTATCATGGAAAAATACAAGCCTGTCTATAATCCAATTTAGTCCCAATCAAGGCAACAGTTAAAGTTTAGCCTCAATCAAGGCAACCTCCAATGATTAAAACTCATTTCAGGATCATGAAATTTTGCTTTCCCAGGCTGATTTTGATAGCAAATTGCTTTGTGACCTTGAACGTTTTAAAGTCTCTTTTCTTCTTCTAAAATAGTAACAGAGTTAGGATATCTGAAGGTCCTCTTGGGATTAATTTTTTTAAACAGCATTGAGAGACTCAAGAGACGTGGACAGAAAGTCAAACATGTTACCTACCACGATAGGTTGGCTGCTTGGAGTGTTTGAGCCAAAGAACACACCAAGAGATGTCGGCAGAAAAGCTTTATCTTTACTTGTAACAAGTAAAGCAGACAGGGAAGTAACTTCCAAAGCTTTGCCTCTTCTAGGGGTTGATGTGGGAGGCAAACTCATGCATATGTATATGGGGGCAGGTCTTAGGTTGTGCCTAGAGGCAAGCACATGGGCTGTTTTGCTACAATTCTAACATATGTTCAAAATTGGCAAAAAGCCCCACTAGGGTGGAATACTAGTAAAATGAAGCAAAGGTAACTCTTGGACACTTCTGGCTTCTTTTGCACCTGTGTAACCTTGGCCTGGGGTCTTTCTCAGAATGGATTTGCAGTTGGTTTTAACTGATTTGATCCAAGGCTCTAGGTGCACAGGGCATTCTGAAGTAACACTAGCATTAGAAGGTTAACCCTATAATCCTTGGATGACCTCTCTGTCTCTAACAATCAAGCAAGATTAACAGTTTATGAAACAGTTTTTTACTTGCAGTGTTAAGTCAGGGTGAAAGAGAAAATTCTTGGCAATAAATGGTGAAGGTATTTCAGTGACAAGAAGGAAGGTACTAAAATACCAAGAGAGTAGCCTGATAGAAATTTCATAACCCATTCTAAATATTTTAAGACTTTTTGTTATAATAAATTTCAAGCACAAAATTTTCAATTAGATGAATAATATAATGAACTTCAAGAACTCATATACCAGCTTCAGTAATTATCTACTTATTTCAAGTCCTGCTGGGCTTACGTCCTTTTCCCACATTATTTTGAACAAAATCCCCACATCATATATTTCATCTCAGAGTCCAAATATTCAGATAAAATACAGTGAATTCAAATGTATTTCCAAATGAGATTCAAATTAAAAGAATATTGTATTTATTAATCATTAGTTGAACCAATAAAAACCAATAAAAAATAGTCAATCTATGGTACAAACAAAAAGGTAGAGAACAAAGAGTTCCTTTTGAAATGGAAATAATAAATAAAACTTCAGTACAGTCTCCTCGATTATGTTACCATGTAGAATTATGTAAGGGACACTACGAAAGAAACTATAAACTCTTTCAAGGCAAGAAATAACATCTATTCCAAATATTGTAGGGAAAAAATGTAATGCTTTTGGTAAATTTTAGCTAACAAGATTTTGAACTACTTAAAATTTTAATTTTTGGCTTCTTTTTCTTGTGTTAGAAACCTATCTGATTGCTTGTGAATGTTCCTTACCTAATTTTAGCAAGTCTAACTTTTAACACTTTTAAAATGATCATAGTCTTAAATTAAATGCATCTTATGTATGTAGACAATAGGAACTGCCTACTTCCTATATTGCACTGAAAAATGTTTACATAGCACATTTCAGGGTGACTTCTATCCCTAATAGAACATATTTGATTATGGTTTTAACTTGAAAAATTAGTTATTGAAGTTTTATGCGCTTATAAATACTCTATCTCACCTCCACATTTGAGTACCTTAGCAAGATTTCCAAAATATGAATTCAAATCAAAGTCATAGGAAATAGAATTTTTGTGGGAAGAAGGCTAGTGTAGAGGAGTCGGCTGTCTCATGAAATAAATGCCAAAATGGTATTTAAACTAGAAAAAGACAGATCATGGTCAAGCTGGAACTAGTTGAATCATATGAAATGGTAACCAAAGCCATATAGATGCTGGAATAAAACTTTCTTTACTCTATAACAATTCTGCTTACTGCATGGGAGGGAAGTAGAGCAGCTGACTCAAAGTCTATCTTGCATGGGTCCAGAGAGGAGGATCTTTTGGGGAAGAGGAAAGAATCAGGTGACCTGTTCTACTCCCACTGGACTTCCTAATAAATATACTAATGCAGTTTTATCTCTGATATGCCCTTAGCAGAATGTCCCTAGCTATGCGTTGTTTATAGTAAGTAGAACCCAGGGGCTAAAGTATGACTTACTGGAGAATGCCACTAAGGCTTTTCAATATTTTGAAGTGTAACATGGAAATGTTTCATAATCTAAATACTTTCAGCTGTGTGAGGAACTCTCTGAATCTCATCTCTTTTGGGCTGTTAGTGTATGTTCTTGATAGGAAGGAAAGACCAGGAGAACTGTGTTTAATCATTCAAACTTCTGTCTGCTGTGCCTGAAACTCTTGATTTCATGTATACTTAAAATTACTTAGTGAAGTATGCTATTAGGTATGATCTCTGATTAGCGTGAGTTTGATTTGACAACTCAATAGTATGTGTTAGTTCATTTTTCTCAGGGGTGGGGCAAGATATGTGATGTGTGTGAAAGAATTCAGCATATCCATTCAAATCATTTAGTGGCTTAAAAATGCAGTCCCTTTGAAATTAACTCATTTTTTCTTCTGTAAACAATTGACCTTTGGGTATTTTCTCTCAGTTCTTTCTGGAGAACTTCTCTGTCCTGCTCTCTGGCATATATGCTCTGCCCAGTTCTGGGGTAAAAGCCTGTGCTCACCTGTCCGGGGCTGATTTAACTCATGTTCTGCATGCTTTCCATGGCCAAGAAATGGCGATTCCTTTCACTCCCCTCCAAACATAGCAGCTTGATTCATAACAGGAAAGTAGAAACAGGGTTCAGGACACTGTAGTATCTGATGTGCCTGCTTTTTACACAAGGGATTCAATTTTAAAATTAAAGCGATGTTTGAATACCCCCAGGTAATGGACTAGAGATCATGGTCAAACTCTTGGCATATGCGGAGTAAGAAAGGGACAGAATAATCCCTGCCCTTCTCATCTATGAAAGTTAGAAATGTATACAGAGAGACCAACATACAACATATGCATTTCATGTTGCCATTCTTTCTCAGGATGTCAGTCAGCTCATTGCCATTTTCTCTCTAAAGGCTAGAGATCCAGTCATGTACATCCAGTATTATGTGACCACCAGTCCAGGTGAAAAGATACTTGGTGGAGCATAGCCAGACTCAGACATTTCTCTTTTAAACAATAACTAGTGATTATTAGAAAATGATAAGGCAATATAATTAAAATTCAACAAAAATGAATAGTATGAGGTGAAACTATGCACAGAATTTAGTATTTAAGTTAGACATTACAGATTGATATGTATACTCTATACAAAAGTGATTTAAATTTTGCCATTTAATCCCACCTCACTTGAGTTTGGTACTAGTTTTCTATGTTGTAAGATCAAAATTTTATTTCTGTTCTTGTGCCCTTAATGTTTTGGCTCTTTTGGTTTCTTTCTGGGGATTACAGAGGGATGAAGGCTGATCCTCCAGTTTGCTTGGGATTTAGACAAACAATTACTGCCCTTTGTACAAATTCTTAGAGCTGACTTCTACTTTTTTTCTGAACTCTTTCTTTCCAGAATATATTCATCTTATGGATTATGTAGTTTATTGTGGATATTTCCTGCAAGATACACTTCTAGCACACAGTTTCTGATCTCCTACTTGCTTTTATGCTTTTTCTATCAAAGACACCTTTCTTATATTATTGCACTCTATTGCCATTGAGCTTCTCCATCCTCTTTGTATTCCTATATGCTGCATTAAAAGCCATTTTATTCTTTGGTTTTACTATTGTACAGTTGGTCCTTAAAGGCTTTAAGAATAAGAAAGTATTAATTTTTGACAGATAATCTAAGAAAGCCACAATCATTGGCTTTATAGCATTTTGCCTTTAATCTTTTTCTGCTCATATGAAATGAGTTACACAAACTCACATTCTTTCAAATCAGATGGATTCAACTGGCAGAAACTACCCCTTGATATCGGGTTTTGCTTTTAGATCATTCATAAATGGTATGATCAGCCTTTCTATTGTACTTTTTGCCTCCAGTTCTATCTCCATCCATCTGCACTGCTGTTAGATTAATTTTTCTGAGCTCAGATGTGATTTTCATTTTCAGGCTCTGATACAGAGAACAGTTTCTCCACATTGAGGGAACAAAACCCATACCCTGTAGCTTGTCATTTGGAGCTCTGTATTCACCTTACGTTGACCTTGACCATGATCTGCCTTTCCAGTGCTACTTCTTCCTTCTCCCCTTCATGCATGCTTGCATGAATTCACTGCATCACTTGCTCCTTGTACACATGATATAGTCTTAGCTCCAGGGACTTATATTACTTTGTTGGCTTTTGCCTGGGCTTCTACAACATTTTAAATGACCCACATCTTCTCTATTTTCCACAAGTTGTGTTAAAGCTTGGAATGCCCACTGTCACTCTCTCCAGAAACTTGAAGTAAACTGTCCTCATTCTAAAAAATCAGTAGCTCTCATTACATTTTACTTTGAGTTCAGTCACTCATGTTGACTCATTAAAAATACAATGTAACCAGTATCAAAGACAATTTTAGTCCCTACGGATAGAGCAGGGAACAAAGCAGACAAAAATCTCTGCCATCATGGAGATTATTTTGTAGTGTTGTAGTTGTCCAGGGGAGTGTTTTTTAATTCATTTTATTATCATTAATCTACAATTATATAAAGAACATTATGGTTACTAGACTCCCGCCTTTACCAAATCCTCTCCCACAAACCCCCTTACTGTCACTGTCCATCAGCGTAGTAAGATGCTGTGGACTCACTACTTGTCTTCTCTGTGTTGCACATCTCTCACTATGCCCACCCCCATATTATACATGCTAATTGTAAGGCCCCCTTCCTTTTTCCCTGCCCTTATCCCTCCCTTCCCACCCCTCCTGCCCAGTCCCTTTCCCTTTGATAACCATTAGTCCATTCTTGGGTTCTGTGATTTGGCTGCTGTTTTGTTCCTTTAGTTTTTCTTTGTTCTTGTACTCCACATATGAGTGAAATCATTTGGTACTTGTCTTTCTCTTCCTGGTTTATTTCACTGAACACAATACCCTCTAGCTCCATCCATGTTGTTGCAAATGGTAAGATTTGTTTTCTTCTTATGGCTGAATAATATTCCGTTGTGTATATGTACCACATCTTCTTTATCCATTCATCTATTGATGGATACTTAGGTTGCTTCCATTTCTTGGCTATTGTAAATAGTGCTGAGATAAACATAGGGGTGCATCTGTCTTTTTCAAACTGGGATGTTGCATCCTTAGGGTAAATTCCTAGAAGTGGAATTCCTGGGTCAAATGGTATTTCTATTTTGAGCTTTTCAAGGAACCTCCATACTGCTTTCCACAATGGCTGAACTAATTTGCATTCCCACCAGCAGTGTAGGAGGGTTCCCCTTTCTCTGCAACCTCACTAACATTTGTTGTTGTTTGTCTTTTTTTATGTTGGCCATCCTAACTGGTGTGAGGTGATATCTCATTGTGGTTTTAATTTGCATTTCTCTGATGACAAGCGATGTGGAGCATCTTTTCATGTGTCTGTTGACCATCTGAATTTCTTCTTTGGAGAACTGTCTGTTCATCTCCTCTGCCCATTTTTTAATTGGATTATTTGCTTTTTGTTTGTTGAGGTCTGTGAGCTCTTTATATATTTTGAATGTCAACCCATTATTGGATCTGTCATTTATGAATATATTCTCCCATACTGTAGGATACCTTTTTGTTCTATTGATGGTGTCCTTTGCTGTACAGAAGCTTTTCAACTTGATATAGTCCCACTTGTTCATTTTTGCTTTTATTTCCCTTGCCCGGGGAGATACGTTCATGAAGAAGTCGCTCATGTTCACGTCCAAGAGATTTTTGCCTGTGTTTTTTTTTCTAAGAGTTTTATGGTTTCATGACTTACATTCAGGTCTTTGATCCATTTTGAATTTACTTTTGTGTATGGAGTTAGACAGTGATCCAGTTTCATTCTCTTACATGCAGCTGTCCAGTTTTGCCAGCACCATCTGTTGAAGAGACTGCCATTTCACCATTGTATGTCCATGGCTCCTTTATCATATATTAATTGACCGTATATGTTTAGGTTAATATCTGGGGTCTCTATTCTGTTCCACCTGTCTGTGGCTCTGTTCTTGTGCCAGTACCAAACTGTCTTGATTACTGTGGCTTTGTAGTAGAGCTTGAAGTTGGGGAGTGAGATCCCCCCAACTTTATTCTTCCTTCTCAGGATTGCTTTGGCTATTCGGGGTCTTTGGTGTTTCCATATGAATTTTTGAACTATTTGTTCTAGTTTGTTGAAGAATGTTGTTGGTAATTTGATAGGGATTGCATCAAATCTGTATATTGCTGTGGGCAGGATGGCCATTTTGATGATAATAATTCTTCCTAGCCAAGAGCATGGGATGAGTTTCCATTTTTTAATGTCCTCTTTAATTTCTCTTAAGAGTGTATTATAGTTTTCAGGGTATAGGTCTTTCACTTCCTTGGTAAGGTTTATTCCTAAGTATTTTATTCTTTTTGATGCAATTGTGAATGAAACTGTTTTCCTGATTTCTCTTTCTCTTAGTTCATTGTTAGTGTATAGGAAAGCCACAGATTTCTGTGTGTTAATTTTGTATCCTGCAACTTTGCTGTATTCCAATATCAGTTCTAGTAGTTTTGGAGTTGAGTCTTTAGGGTTTTTTATGTACAATATCATGTCATCTGCAAATAGTGACAGTTTGACTTCTTCTTTACCAATCTGGATTCCTTGTATTTCTTTGTATTGTCTAATTGCCGTGGCTAGGACCTCCAGTACTATGTTGAATAACTGTGGGGAGAGTGGGCTTCCCTGTCTTGTTCCCGATGTCAGAGGAAATGCTTTCAGCTTCTCGCTGTTCAGTATGATGTTGGCTGTGGGTTTATCGTATATGGCCTTTTTTATGTTGAGGTACTTGCCCTCTATACCCATTTTGCTGAGAGTTTTTATCATGAATGAATGTTGAATTTTGTCAAATGCTTTTTTTAGCATCTATGGAGATGATCATGTGGTTTTTGTCTTTCTTTTTGTTTATGTGTTAGATGATGTTGATAGATTTTCGAATGTTGTACCATCCTTGCATCTCTGGGATGAATGCCATTTGGTCGTGGTGTATGATCCTTTTGATATATTTTTGAATTCGGCTTGCTAATATGTTATTGAGTATTTTTGCATCTACATTCATCAGGGATATTGGTCTGTAATTTTCTTTTTTGGTGGGGTCTTTGCCTGGTTTTGGTATTAGGATGATGTTGGCTTCATAGAATGAGTTTGGGAGTATTCCCTCCTCTTCTAATTTTTGGAAAACTTTAAGGAGAATGGGTATTATATCTTCTCTGTATGTCTGATAAAATTCTGAGGTAAATTCATCTGGCCCGGGGGTTTTGTTCTTGGGTAGTTTTTTGATTACCGCTTCAATTTCTTTGCTGGTAATTGGTTTGTTTAGATTTTGTGTTTCTTCCTTGGTCAGTCTTGGAAGGTTGTATTTTTCTAGGAAGTTGTCCATTTCTTCTAGATTTTCTATCTTGTTAGCATATAGGTTTTCATAGTAGTCTCTAATAATTCTTTGTATTTCTGTTGGGTCCATCATGGTGTTTCCTTTCTCATTTCTGATTCTGTTGATGTGTATTGATTCTCTTTTTCTCTTAATAAGTCTGGCTAGAGGCTTATCTATTTTGTTTATTTCCTCAAAGAATGAGCTCTTGGATTCACTGATTTTTTTCTATTGTTTTATTCTTCTCAATTTTATTTATTTCTTCTCTGATCTTTATTATGTCCCTCCTTCTGCTAACTTTAGGCCTCATTTGTTCTTCTTTTTCCAGTTTTGATAATTGTGATGTTAGACTATTCATTTGGGTTTGTTCTTCCTTTTTTAAATATGCCTGGATTGTTATATACTTTCCTCTTAAGACTGCTTTTGCTGCATCCCACAGAAGTTGGGGCTTTGTGTTATTGTTGTCATTTATTTCCATATATTGCTGGATCTCCATTTTAATTTGGTTGTTGATCCATTGACTATTTAGGAGCGTGTTGTTAAGCCTTCATGTGTTTTTGAGGCTTTTTGCTTTCTTTGTACAATTTATTTCTAGTTTTATACCTTTGTGGTCTGAAATGTTGGTTGGTAGAATTTCAGTCTTTCTGAATTTACTGAGGCTCTTTTTGTGGCCTAGTATGTGGTCTATTCTGGAGAATGTTCCATGTGCACTTGAGAAGAATGTGTATCTTGTTGCTTTTGGGTGTAGAGTTCTATAGATGTCTATTAGGTCCTTCTGTTCTAGTGTGTTGTTCAGTGCCTCTGTGTCCTTACTTATTTTCTGTCTGGTGGATCTGTCCTTTGGAATGAGTGGTGTGTTGAAGTCTCCTAAAATGAATGCATTGCATGGTATTTCCTCCTTTAGTTCTGTTAGTATTTGTTTCACATATGCTGGTGCTCCTGTGTTGGGTGCATATATATTTTTAATGGTGTATCCTCTTGTAGGACTAAGCCCTTTATCATTATGTAATGTCCTTCTTTATCTCTTGTTACTTTCTTTGTTTTGAAGCCTATTTTGTCTGATACTAGTACTGCCTTTTTCTCCCTGTTTGCCTGAAATATGTTTTTCCATCCCTTGACTTTTAGTCTGTGCATGTCTTTGGGTTTGAGGTGAGTCTCTTGTAAGCAGCATATAGATGGGTCTTGTTTTTTTATCCATTCAGTAACTGTATGTCTTTTGATTGGTGCATTCAGTCCTTTTACATTTAGGGTGATTATTGATAGGAATATACTTATTGCCATTTCAGGCTTTAGATTCGTGGTTACTGAAGGTTCCAGGTTACTTTCCTTCCTATCTAAGAGTCTAACTTAACTCACTTAGTATGCTGTTACAAACACAATCTAAAGGTTCTTTTCTATTTCTCTTCCTTTTTCTTCGTCCTTCATTCTTTATATATTAGGTATCAAATTCTGTACTATTTGTCTATCCCTTGATTGACTTCGGGGATTGTTAATTTAATTTTGCATTTGCTTCATAATTAGCTGTTCTACTTTCTTTACTGTGGTTTTATTCCCTCTGGTGACAGGTATTCAACCTTAGGAACACTTCCATCTATAGCAGTCCCTCCAAAATAGACTGTAGAGATGATTTGTGGGAGGTAAATTCTCTCAGCTTTTGCTTATCTGGGAATTGTTTAATCCCTTCTTCAAATTTAAATGATAACCTTGTCGGATAAAGTAATCTTGGTTCCAGGCCCTTCTGCTTCATAGCATTAAATACATCATGCCACTCCCTTCTGGCCTGTAAGGTTTCTGCTGAGAAGTCTGATGTGAGCCTGATGGGCTTTCCTTTGATGTGATCTTGTTTCTGTCTCTGGCTGCTTTTAACAGTCTGTCCTTATCCTTGATCTTTCCCATTTTAATTACTATGTGTTGCCCCGGCTGGCAGGGAGTTCAACAAGGGCTCGAAGGGAAGTTAACCTGAATGAGAGACAAACCAGACACAAAGAAGGAGACCAAGTCGAAAGTCTGATCAAGGTCTCAAAGTTTATTTTTACAAGGTAGATTATATAGGAGCGAGGAGGAGGAAACAGCCCCAGCTGAAGTGGCAAGTGTTATGTAGGTTGCTAGGATACCTAACTGAAGAATGTTCTCTGGAAAAGATCATGGGGAGGGGATTACTGAGAAAAGACAGAATGTTTTACTAAGGAGGAGATGTTATCATGGCAGCTGCTTAATCTCTATCCCAGCAGTCTAATCGCAAGCTGGATCAATTGATCTTTCATAAATGGGGCAGGCTTGAGAAACTAGAGACCTAGGCGAAAAGGGCGAGACCATTGTTTCTGTGGCCTATGACTCCCAACAATGTGTGTTGCTGTTGTCTTCCTTGGGTCCCTTGTGTTGGGAGATCTGTGGATCTCCATGTCCTGAGAGATTATCTCCTTCCCCAGTTTGGGGAAGTTTTCAGCAACTACCTCCTCAAAGACACTTTCTATCCCTTTCTCTCTCTCTTCTTCTTCTGGTATTCCTATAATGCGAATATTATTCTGTTTGGATTGGTCACACAGTTCTCTCAATGTTCTTTAATTCTTAGAGATCCTTTTTTCTCTCTGTGCCTCAGCTTCTTTGTATTCCTCTTCTCTATTTTATATTTCATTTATTGTCTCCTCTACCTTATCCAACCTGCTTTTAATACCCTCCATCGTGCTCTTCAATGATTGGATCTCTGACCTGATTCCATTCCTGAGTTCTTGGATGTCGTTCCGTACCTCCATTAGAATGTTGATGATTTTTATTTTGAACTCCCTTGCAGGAAGAGTCACAGGGTCCATATCATTTAAATCTTTCTCGGGAGTTGTATTAATAATTTTACTCTGGACAAGATTCCTTTGGTGTTTCATGTTTATATGTGGCGCCGTCTAGTGTCCAGAAGCTCTATTCTGAAACTGCTCAGCCCCTGAAGCAATGTCAGGGGTGGCAGGGGAGCTGTACTCGTGCCTGGGGGGAGGAAAAAGCTGTTCCCCACCTCCTGGCTGCTGTGCCTGTCTCCACTGACTGAGCCAGTGGGCCGGTCACACAGGTATAAGGTTTTGTCCTAGAGCAGCCGGATATGGATGCCTACTTTCTGCAAGTGGCCGGAATCCCAGTCTCCCCAGGAACTCTGCCTGTATTAACTTTTCAATCCGGTAGTCATGCGAGTGTCATGAAAGCACCTTGAAATGTAGGTTTGTGCTCCCAGAGCAGATCTCCTGAGCTAGGTATTCAGCAGTCCCAAGCCTTCCACTCCCTCCCTGCTCTGTTTGTCTTCCTCCCACTGGTGAGTTGGGGTGGGGAGGGGGCTCAGGTCCTGTGGAGCCACAGCTCCTGTACGTTACCCTGTTTGCTGAGGTCTGCTCTTTTCTCCAGGTGTGTGCAGTCTGATGCCGTCCTCTTTCCTGTTGCTCTCTCAGGATTAGTTGCACCAACTATATGTTCTAATTGTATCCAGTTTTAGGAGGAAGCCTCTGTCTCTCCTCTCACACTGCCATCTTTAATCCAATCCCCAGGGGAGTTTAAAAATATTGATTTATAATAACACACTGGTAGGTGAAGAGAGAAGATCAAGTGTCAGCACATTTAACTATTTCTAATGTTTTACAAAAGCAAAAATTAATTAGTTTTCATTAAGAAATTCTGCCTATGACTGACAAAGCTGTAATAATTCTTGATATTACTCTACTTTGTTATACTAAGAGATAAAGTTACACTTGGAGCATTGAACAATAAGTGCTGCTTTAGGGGAGATGGGTTAGTGAAGCAGAAACTTTCATTTGTAAAGACAGGAACAAGACAGAAACACCACTGAAGGGCTGCCAAGGTCACCAGTCAGACCTACTCTGTCTTGTGTGCATCCTATGGCTTCAGGTTCTTCTATGAGAATTGATCCAATCTCTCAGCTCCCCCTGGACAAGTGGAGGTGATGGTCCAGCTGTGTCCTTACCATGAACCAAGAGGAGCCATGACAACATTTTTTCCCCAAAACCATTTCTCTTCTTACCTTGGTACGTAGAAAGAGGTTGGTGGATGGTGCTACTTTTCCTTCTTTGTTAATAGCAAGCTGAACAAACAAACATCTTTCTCAAGAACTTAGGTGAGGATTGGGATACATTTTTTTCTCTTTTCATGTAATGGCTTTAACATATTTTGGAGTAATGAATGACATTTTCTTTTATGATTTCATTGCAAATACAGAGGTGTGAGATGTGTCACACAGTAAAATATGGCTGATAACTGTTATGTAGCCCAGAGTTCACATTTGCATAGCCTTTTTGGTAAGCCTGTGTTGCTTACCTATTCTAATTTAATTTTTGCTAAGTGGTTGTCTTTAATCTTAAGACATGTGTATTTCTTTTGTTGTCATCTCATTTTAAAATTTGTCTTTGAACTAATTGTTAGCATTAGACATTTTGCAAGTATTCTTTTGTTTATATGAGTCCTATCATTTTTTTAGTAAGTGAAAAAATCAGATACTGTTACAAAAATCAATGTAACACAAAGCAGCAATCACAAAATGTTATCGGTGTTTTAAAAGAAAATAAACAAATGTGTCCAGGTTCTTATGCTAAGTGTTATTTAAGCCCTGTATTTTTTATGATTATAATACATGCTAGAAAGACATATTTTAAAAGTATTATCTTCTTGTAGCAATAGGTCATTATTTTGCATATTTCATCTAGTAATATGTGAGTGCTATTAAGGTGGATTATGGGAACAGCAATAAAAATCAACTAAGGGAAAGTGTTCACTTAGTGACAGGAGAAGCTGAGTTTTTCTTTTTCCACAAAATTTGTGGAAGGAATAAGACCCATAAACAGTCTGAGTTGTTTACCTGAAGCTAAAATTGTGCTGACAATTTAGGGTGGGAAAATTTGAGGTGAGATAGGTGTCACAATATTAGCATGATTCTTTGTAATCATGATTTAAATGGTATGCTGTTACTAGACAACTGGAGTGCCTTTATTAGTCCTGTGTACCTAAGTAGAATATTCATATTAATTTTGAGATCAAAATATTTAAATGTATAAATCTCTCTTGACACACAGTTTCCAAGTAGTTATAATAAATGTATGGTATGCAAGTTCCTTAGTTCAGTGAATGACACTCATGTGCTAGTCACAAATGACTTTTGCACACCTTTCAGGAATGTTTATGGTTGAAAAATCACAATACGCATGCAGTAATCCCATTGCAGAAATCATGGACTGCAAAATATCAGTGGTTACCTGCAGATAGATCACATGTAATTCTTATTTTCTCTTTGCATACCTACCTTTTCTAAATCTATTATGATAAACATGTTTTGTTTCTGTAATGAAAATTAAAACAATAATAACTTTACAAAGTCAAGGTCTAAATTGACTAAGAGTACTGGCAACAGAGTTAACCATTAATGCAAGCTCTTTGGAGGTACCAATAATAAAATCTGTACAAAATATGTAAAAAAATCCACAAAGGAACTGGAAAACATTTAAAATTAGATACAAACTCAAGCAGATTTTACTCTCAAAATTGCAATTGTACAGGGTAAAAATGGAAAGTTTGTAACTATTTTTGCCTGTATGTTCTCCTCAATCACTAGTGTACGGCAGCGGAAAACTACAGGCTTACAGCTGGAGATGACAACAAAACAAAGACAAAACAAAACACTAGCTCAGGGCTGGAAGGATTGCTGGAAATTTGAGAGGGAAATCCTGTGAGAACTACAGAATGAATAGGACCCCAAATTGAGTATATGTTGCCCAAGTCCCTGACACTAACCTATACACATACAGGAAGGAACCTAGAGGTACTATCCCCAAACAGGTAGAGATCAGAGAAGAAACTAGCCTTGAAAGATAGCTTCACTGTATGAGGTTTGTGAGTTTGCTGCTATTTTAACTGAGTATGTTTACCAAATGATGCACAGCATGGTGGCACACAGCTGAAGCATTACTGGCATGTAGCATCAGGACAGAACCTGAAGCTGGAAAAGCAGCTGAAACTTAGAGGCAGAATTTCCAAAAGAAATGTGATCCTAAAGAGGATGAATACTCAAATCTGTGTTTAAATTCTGCTCAGATACTTGGCTGACTGCTCAACTAGGCAGATGCAGGGGACACTTTCAGGGTTCCAGGCTAAAAAATGTAAAAGTCAAGCAGAGATATCAGCTGTTGCAAAATGCACAGTAAACAGAGTCCAGAGTAGCTAATTGCCTACTAGAACAATAACACACACACACACACACACACACACACACACACACACACACACACACACACACACCCAGAAAACAAACAAAACAACTCTCAGAAGAACACAACAGATTGCAATATCTATAATTTCTAGTTTTCTACTAAAATCACTGACCTGCCAGGAAACAGGCAAAGTGTGACCTACCCTTGGTTGGGGGGAATTAGAAGTAGTAAGTAGAAATTGAGTGAGTCCAGAAATTGGGTTTAGCAGATGAAGATATCAGAACTGCTATTATAAATGTGTTCAAAAATTTAAAGGTAAATATATTCAAATAATTAAGGAAAACTGATCTAGGGTGAAGAGCTAAGGAAAAATCTACAAACAGAAACAACTGAAAAAATAAATGCTAGACCTGAAAAGTATAGTAACTAAAAGGAAAAATTCACACATGGGGGTGGGATAAAACAATTAGTAAACTTGAAATTAGATCAATAAAAATTACCTAACATGAATAACAGAGCAAAGTTTATTTTAAAAAACTGAGCAGAGCCTTATGGAGCTGTGAGACAACATCGAGCTGTCCAACATATGTGCACTTTATGTCCCAGAGAGGGAAGAGGGAAAGAAACTTTCAGGAAACAATGTTTGAAGTTAAGATAGTCAAAATCTTCCCAAGTTTGGTGGGGAAAAAAAAGTAAAGTAAAGATTCAGGAATTTTCAATGAAACTCAAACAAGATGAAAACAAAGAAGGTGTCACTTCAGTTAACTACTGAACGTCAGTGATAAAGAGAAACCTTGAAAGCAGTGAGAAAATAAATTACATGCAAGCAAGCAGCAGTACAATTAATGATTGACTTTTCATCAGTGAGAAGAGCCCAGATACAGTAAAATTACATGCTCAAATTGTTGAAATTGTTCCCCAAGAATTTTTCATTGAATGAATCTAGCATAACTGCTCTAAAATTTCTAGAGGAAATTCTTCAGGCTACAGGGAAGAGGCACAGATGGTAACTTAGATCTAGAGGAAGAAATGAAGTACAAATGAAATGATAAGTGTGTTGGCAAATTTAAAATATTACACCTTTCTGTTTTAAATTCTTTAAAAGGCATATGGCAGCCCAGAGCAAATGTTATAACACTGAATTATTGGGTTCATAGTATATATAGAAGTAATGTATGTGGCAACAGTAACACAAAGAACGGTGGATAACTATAGATGTACTGCTGTGTTTCCAATATTTTATCTTAAAAAAATTAAACATTCACTAAGAAATTGCAATAATTTTAAAGACAGATGTTGTAATCTCTGGCAAACACTAAAATGAAATGCAAAGATATAGAACTAGGAAGCCAAGAGAGGAATTAAAATGGAATACTAAAAATAATTTAAAATAAATTAAAGCTGAAAGGAGGAATAAAATATAAAAAAAATATGCCAAATAGAAAAGAGCAAAAGGGCAGACCTAAATACAACCTTATCAATAATACCTTCAGGTAAAATGGGCAAAAATCTCCAGTGAAAATAAAATTTTTCAGAGTGGGTAAAAAACAAAAATCAGAAGCAGCTATCTGCTGTCTACAAGAGATACGACTGAACACAAGGACACAAAAGGGTGAATATAACAGGTAGAAAAAACTTACACTTTGCAAGTAGTAAGACTAGGAATGCTGTAATGGCAATATTAATGTGAAAAAGAGATTTCAAGATGAGAAGGATTACAGAAGACATTCTACTAATGGTAACTGGTTTAGTACATTAAGAAACTAATACATTAAAGAACATGTAAATGTATATATGCACCTAATAATAGCTTCAATACACATAGACAAAAACTGACAGACTTAATAGAGAAATAGATAAATACACACTCAGTGATTTTAATACATCTCTCTCTGGTACTTAGAGAATGATTTCATGCTGAAAGACTCAGCAAGGGTACAGATTATTTGACTGATTCTAGCAAGCATCATATGTTTTCTAGTTTTAGGTGTTCAATTTAGATCTATGACTCATTTTGGATAAACTTTTTATATTGAATGTGAGGTCTGAAGGGAGATTCAAGCTGGATTCATGCTAAAAAAAATTCCTTTCTGCATTGAATTGACTTTGCATCTCTGTGGAAATTAATGATCTGTAGATATGTGGATATATTACTGGACTTTTATTGTGCTGTTTTGATGTCTTTTTTTTCTCAAAACCACATGCTGCACTGTCTTGTCTACTGTATGGTAAGTATGAAAATCAGGTGTAAGTCATCCAAATTTGTTCTTTTCAGAATTGTTTTAGCTATTTTAGTTCCTTTGCCTTAACATACAGATTGTTAGAAACAGCTTGTCAATTAACAAAAAAAGAGTTGAAATATTGACTGGAATTGCATTGTACATGAGGTTGAGGAGAATTGACATCTCAATAATGTAAGTTTTTCAATCCAGGAACATGGTGTATATTGTTCCAATCATTTGTTTTTATTTTTCATTCATGTTTTATAATTCTGTGCATAAGGATCTCACACATATTTATAAGATTTATACCTGTGTTTTATGATTATTTGGTGCCTCTGTAAATTATAATTTTATTTCAATTCCCAAATGTTCATTGCTGCTACATAGAACAAACCCGGTATCTTCATATTGTCCTTGTATCCTGCAGTCTTGGTAAACTTGCTTTTTAGTGCTAATTTCTTCTTTTTTAAGAGATTCTTCGGGATTTTTTTAGGTAGACGATCTTACTTTCTGAGAATAGGGACAATTTTGTTTCTTCCTTTCTAATCTGTCTGTTTTTTTTTTCTTTACTGCACTGAATAAGAAAACTAATAAGATGCTGACTAGGAGTGTTCCCAGTCATAAGGAAGGGAAGCATTTAATTTTTTACCATTAAGCATGATTTTATATGTAGTTTTTTTCTGTAGGTGCCTTTTATCAGCTTGACGATGTTCCCTTCTATTACCAGTTTGCTGGGAGTCTTATCATAAAGGGGTGTTGACTTTGTCAAAAGCTTTTTCTGCATCTGTTGAGATAATAATAGGGTTTTTCTTCTTCTTCTGCTGATATGGTAAATTACAGTCAATCCTCATTACTTGTAGGTATTTTTAAATTTACATCCTTGCTAAAATTCATCTCTCACCTAAGGTCAGCATCCATGGTGTTCTTTCTGCATGTACAGACATGAACAGAGTGGCAAGAAAGTTGAGTTGCCCATTGTGCACGGTCCCAGCTAAGGTCAGACAAGGCAAGGCTTGGCCTTTTTTTTTCAGCTCTCATTCTGTAAACAGGTATCATTTTGTGGTCTCTTACTGCCACATCTTCACATTTTTGTGAGTAGGTGGGCGATGGGTGATTTTACTGATTAAATTGGCTCATCATCACACTGCTGGCATGCTACCTGGTGTTTGAAGTGATATGACTTATAGAAAAATACCTGTGTTAGACCAGCTATGTTTGGGTATGAGTTACCGTGCTTTTGGTCACAAGTCTGGTGTGAATGGATCCACAGTATATATTATATATATTAAATAAGGTGTCTTAAGCAGAAACACACTAAGAAAAGCTTATGTATTGATCAGTTGATGAAAATTCACCAATAAAACCATCTAAGTCTGCACCTTGCTTTGTTGGAGAGATTTGAAGTATAAATCCAATTTCTTGAATAGATTTAGAAATACTCAGTTTATCTATTTCTTCCTCAGTGAGCTTTGGGAGATTGTATCTTTCAGAGAATCTTACTATTTCAACTAAGCAGTTGAATTTATGGGTGTAGAGTTGTTCATAGTATTCCGTTACTATCCTGTCCTACTGACTTTTGATTTCTGACATACGTAATTTGTATATTTTCTCTTTTTTTCTTGGACTGCCTGGCTAGTTTTATTGATTCCCCCCCAACCCCAACAAGGAACAAGTGTTTGGTTTATTTATTATCTCTATTTTTGTTGTTGCTCTCAATTTCATTGATTTCTGTTTTTGTTTTTATTATTTTCTTCCTTCTACTTACTTGGGATTTAATTTCCTCTTATTCTTAAGTTTCTTAGAGTGGAAACTTTAGATATTGACTTAAGATATCTTCTCTTATCTAATATAAGCATTAAATATATACATTTCCCTGAAGCATTACTTAGCCTGTTGTATCACCTTGTATGCTTCCATTTCATTCAACTCAAAATATTCTTAATTTCCTTGTTATATCCTTTTTGAACTGCATGACTCATTAGAATTGCATTAATTTCCAAGTATTTGGGAGATTTTCCAGATATCTTTTTGCTACTGATTTCTAACTTTAATCTACTTTGTGTATATCAATTCTTTAATTTTGTTGACATTTGGTTTTTGGCCTAGAATATGGTCTTTCTTGGGAAGTGTTTCATATACCTTTGAAAATAATATATTCTGCTATTATTTAGAGTGTGTTTTATAAATGGCACATAAATCAAGTTGATTAATAAACAGTTCAGGTCTTCTCTATAGTTACTGAATTTCTGTCTACTTTTCCTATAAATACTGAGAATGGAGTATCAAAGTCTCCAGGTGTTAACTGTGGATTTTTCTATTTCTCCTTTCAGTTTCATCAGTTCTTCCTCAGGGACTGAAGCTTTGTTGTTAGGCCCATAGACATACAAGACCATTATTTCTTCCTGGATATTTTACTTTATCTTATGTGAATATAATCACTCCATCTTTATGTTGTAAGTGTTTGCGTGATTTATCTTTTCCCATACTTCTACTTTAACATGCTATTGATGTGGTTGGGTTAAAATTATTCTCATAACAATATCTTCTTTGTTTCATCTGTTATTTCTTTTTCTTTTTATGGCTTCTTTTGGATTGGGTAATTTTTATGATTCTATTTTTACAACATTATTGTCTCTTTTTTATATCTCTTTTATATTTTTTCAGAGGTTGACTTAAATTCTGATTAAAGGTAAAATTTATAATATATATCTTCAAATAATATTAAACCATTTCATATGCAGTGTAAGGACCACAAAGGGGGATAACTAACAATTTCTTCCTCTTCTCCTTTGTGCATGGTAGTAGGACCTTATACTTGTACATATGCTGTAGGTGCAAAATTCACTGCTCCTGCTTTTGCATCAGTTAGTAATTTATCTTTCATAACAATTAACAACAGAGACAGTACTTACTTTCATACTTTTATTTATGCCATTTGACATGTTTTTCTAGAAATTTTTATTTTATGGAAGTATAGTTGATATAAGATATATTAGTTTCAGGTTTACAACATAGTAACTATATACAATTGCATACAATATGAAATGCTCACCACAGTAAGTGTAGTTACTGTTACCATACAAAGTTATTACAATATTATTGACTATGTTCTCCATACTGTATTTTTCATCCTTATGACTGATTTATTTTATAATTGGACATTTGTACTTCTTTACCCTCTTCACTATTTTGCCCATTCCCCTACTTTCCTCTCCTATGGCAGCCACCAGTTTGTTCTCTGTATTTATGAGTCTACTTCTGTTTTGTTTTATTTTTTTAGATATCACATGTAGAGAAATCATATGGTATTTGTCTTTATTTCACTAAGTATAATGCCTTCTATGTCCATCCATGTTGTTACAAATGAAAAATTTCATTATTTTTTATGGCTATTATTCTATTGTGTGTATAGTATATAATATGTAATATATATATGTGTGTGTGTGTGTGTATGTATATATATAATCTTTATTTATCTATCAGTGGACATAGGTTGTTGCTTCCACCTCTTGACTATTGTAATAAAGCTGCAATAAATATAAGAGTTCATACATCTTTTTGAAATAGTGGTGTTATTTTTCTTTGGGTAAATACCCAGAATTGGAATTATTGGGCCATTTGGTATTTCTACATTTAATATTTTGAGGAAACTCCATACTGTTTTTCAGTGTCTGCGCCATTTCACATTCTCACTAAGTGTATGAGGATACCCTTTTCTTCACATCCTCACTAATACTTATTACTTCTTTTCTGTGATACTAGCCATTCAGCCTGGAATGAGGTGAAACATTGTTTATGGTTTTCATTTGCATTTTCCTTATGATCAGTGATGTTGAGTACCTTTTCATATGTCTGTTGGCCATCTGTATGTCTTCTTCAGAAAAATGTCTATTCAGGTCCTCTTCTCATTTTTTAATCAGATTCTTTGCTTTCTGGTGTTGAGTTACATAAGTACTTTGTATATTTTAGATATTTGCCCTTACACATACATCATTCGCAAGTATCTTCTCCTATTTAATAGGTTGCCTTTCATTTTGTTGATGGTTTCCTTCACTATGCAGATTTTTAGTTTGATGGAGTCTCACTTGTTTATTTTTTGCTTTTGTTTCCCTTATCTACAGATGCCTATGTGGAAAAAAATGTTCAAGAGTTTACTGCCTATGTTTTCTTTTATGACTTATGGTTTTAGGTCTTATATTTAGGTCTGTGGCTCATTTTGAGCTTATTTTTGTGTATGGTATAAGACAATGATCCAGTTTCATTTTTATTGCATGAAGCTTTCCAGTTTTCCCAGACCATTTATTAAAGGTACTGTCTTTTCCCCATTGGATATGTTAAGCCTTCATCATTGATATTAATTGACCATATAATTATGGCTCTCTATTCTGTCCCATTATTCTGTGTGTCTATTTTTGTGCCAGAACCGTACTGTTTTGATTATTATAGACTTGTAGTATAGTGATATCTCCAGCCATGTTCTTCTTTCACAAGATTGCTTTGGCTATTTGGGGTCTTTTATGGTACCCTAAAAGTTTTGGGCTTATTCTAGTTTTGTGAAAAAATACTATTGGTATTTTCATAGGGATCTGTAGATTCTGTGAAAAAATAATATTTTGTATTGGATCTGTGGATTTCCTTGTGTAGTGTGGATATTTAGAAAATATAAATTCTTTCAATCCATGAACATGGAATATCTTTCCACTTGTTTGTACTGTCTTCAATTCCTCATCAATGTCTTATAGTTTTCAGAGTGCAGGTCTTTTACCTCCTTGGTTAGATTTATTCCTAGGTATTTTATTCTTTTTGATGCAATTCTAAATGGGATTATTTTCTTAATTTCTATTTCTGTTTATAATTAATATATAGAAATGCAATACATTTTTGTATACTGATTTTTTTAATCCTGCAACTTTACTGAATTCATTTATTCTAATAGATTTGGTGGAGTCCTTAGGGGATTTCTATCTATATATATCATATCATCTATGAACAGTGACAGTTTTACTTCTTTCTTACCACTTTGTATGTCTTGATTTCTTTTTCTTGTCTGATTGCTGTGGCTAGGACCTCCAGTACTATTTTGAATAACTGAGGTGAGAGTGGACATCCTTGTCTTATTCCTGATATTAGAGAAAAAGCTTTCAGCTTTTCACCATTGAGTGTATATTCTGTGGGTTTGTCATATATAAACTTTATTTTGTTCAGGTATGTTCCCTCTATACTCACTTTGTTGAGAGTTTTCATCATGACTGAATGTTGAATTTTGTCAAATGCTTTTTCTGCATTTATTGAGATGATCATATGGTTTTATCCATTTTTTTGTAATGTAGTGTATTACATTAAATAAAATGCAGATATTGAACCATCCTTGTATCCCTAGAATAAATCCCACTTGGTCATGAATGTCAATCCTTTTAATGTGTTTTTTAATTCAGTTTGCTAATATTTTTTTAAGAATTTTTCTATATTCATCAGGGGTGATGGTCTGCAATTTTCTTTTTTTGTAGTGTTTTTGTCTGGTTTTGGTATCAGGGTAATGTTGGCCTTGTAGAATGAATTTGGAAGCACTCCTTCATTTTGTGTTTTTTGAATACTTTAAGATAGGTATTAACTCTTCTTTAAATATTTGATATAATTCACTTGTGAAGCCATCTAGTACTCGACTTTTGTTTGTTAGGAGTGTTTTGATTACAGATACAGTTTTGTAATTGGTAGTTTGTCTGTTCAGATTTTCTATTTCTTCCATGTTTAAGTCTTTGAAGATTGTATATTTCTAAGAATTTATCCATTTCTCCTAGGTTGTCCAATTTGTTGGCAAATAATTTTTCATAATAATCATCCATAATACTTGGCATTTCTTTGGTATGTCAGTTGTAACTTCACTTTCATTTCTGATTTTGAGTCATTTCTTTTTTTCTTGGCAAATCTGGTTTATCAATTTTGTTTATCTTTACAAAGAACCAGCTTTAAGTTCCAGTGATCTTTTGTATTTTGCTTTTTAGTCTCTATTTCACTTATGACTGCCTTGATCTTTATTATTTCTTTTCTTCTACTGACTTTGTGCTTTGTCCTTCTTTTTGTAGTTTCTTTAGGGGTAAGTTTAGATCATTTGAGATTTTTCTTATTTCTTGAGGTTGGCATGTATTGCTATAAACTTCCCTTTTAAAACTGCTTTTTCTGCATCCCAGAGATTTTTAACTGTTTTGTTTCAGTATTCATAAGTCTCCAGGTATTTTTAAATTTCTTCTTTGATTTTTTTCGTTGACCCAATTGGCTCTTTATTAGCATGTTGTTTAGCCTCCATGTGTTTATTTATTTTTTTTCCATTTCTTTTCTCGTGATTTTTATTTCCATACCATTGTGGTTGGAGAAAATGCTTGATATGGTTTCAGTTTTCTTAAATTTATTGAGACTTGTTTTGTGGTCTAATATGTGATCTATCCTGGAAAATGTTCCATGTGCACTTAAAAACTATATATTCTGCTGTTTTTTTGATGGAATGTTCTCTATAAATCTGTTAAGTCCATGTGGTCTAATATGTTGTTGAAAGTCACTGTTTCCTTGTTGATTTTCTATCTGGATCGTCTATCCATTGCTGATAGTAGAGGTGTTAAAGTCCCCTGACATTATTTTATTACTGTCAATTTCTCCCTTTATATCTGTAATATTTGCTTTACTTATTGGTGCTCTTCTGTTGGGTGCATAGATACTTACAATTAGTATGTTTTCTTGTTGGAATGAACCCTTTATTATTGTGTATTGCTTTTTTTGTCTTTTGTTACAGTCTTTGTTTTAATGCATATTTTGTCTGATATAAATATTACTACCAGCTTTTTTTTCCACTTCCATTTAATCGAATATCTTTTTCCATCCCTTCACTTACAGTTGAGTGTGTGTCTTTAAGTCCGAAGTGAGTCTCTTGTATGTGGCATATTTTTTAATCCATTTAAAAAATGGGGCTTATTTTAATCCATTAAAAAGATGGGACTTATTTTTTAATCCATTCAGTCATCTCATGTCTTTTGATTGGAGCATTTAGACCATTTAGATATTTAATAAGTATTGATAGGTACATATTTATTGCCATTTTGTTCATTGTTGTTTTTGTTCTCTGTACCTTTCTTCTTCTTCTCTTCCCTTGTGAGTGATGACTCTCTTTAGTGTAATTCTTGGCTTCCTTTCTCTTTATTTCTGTGTATCTATTATAGGCTTCTGGTTTGTGGCTACCATCAAGTTTATATATGATATCCTAAGTATATACCAGTCTATATTAAGATGATGGTTGCTCAAGTTCACATACTTTCTAATAGTGCTATGTTTTTATTGTTCCTCCTCCATGTTTTACATTTATGATATGTATATGAAAAGGAACTAAGTATATTATATTCAGTATTCTTTCTATGGTGCTTTTGATAATATGAATACATGAATGAATGTGTGGATAAGTAAATGACACAGAAAAATCCTTTCCTGTGATTAATGAATAATTTCTATAGTTACTACCCATAAGTGCTGTTAAAATTTTTATTTGTGATGTTCTGCCAAATTATTAGCCTCAAAACTGTTTTGGTTTAATTGTAAAGCCTAATGTATTGGCTATGTAATTTTTGAAGCTGAAATGGTATAGTTGATATGATATTAAATGAAATAATATGCAAACTGAAATGATAGTTGTCTTGAAAAGAAATGATATTCTTAGTGAGTTTTCCAAATGCTATATTAAGCAGTGTAATATTTTGAATGGAGAAGATATTCATTTGTAATTTTTAACTGATGGCTCATCATTTTTATTATCTTTGTTCATCTCACTATATCCCTATTAAAGGTATGTTTTTGTCTTTTTACTAGGTATTTGTGTTAGATGTTAAGTAGAACTTAAAAATAGTAAACTTGAATGTCAATTTTATAAAATATGAAACTCCTTTACAACAATATTGTTAAAGGCATGATTTATACCTTTCTGTAGAGCATGATATGAATATCATACATTTTTAAAGCAAATAGTTGATGTATTTACCACAATGTTCTTCCCAAGGTCAATTTTTAAAAACTCAGTTTTTATATTAGAGTAGACATATACACTATCCCACCAAAACAGTTTCTCTGGTTTAGTCACTGTTAGCAGTTTAAAATGTAATTTACTAAATAGTATGCAAACTCCTTGATTGTAAGATATTGTGCTATGCAAAATGTAAAGCTAACAGTAACTAATGTTCTTCTGAAGTATGGTAGTCTTTGCAAATTGTTTGGAATTAATTTGTTTTGAGTAAACTGAAATTAGTCTGTTAAATGAAGCTTATAAAAAAAGGGTTACAATGGGGTAGGAGACCATCTCACCAGGATAGCTTAAAACCCACTCATTTGTATGAGTCAGGGAAAGTGCTGTCCTATAAAAATGATCTTATTTCCTCCAATTGCCTGAGTTTTGTGCTTCCTGATGTGATTGGGAGATCTGGAAAAATAAAAGCATATTTAGAATCTTACTCATTAGAATACTGAACTCATCTGTCAGCAGGATTGACAAGGTCTTAGACAAAGCATTTTGCCTGGCACACAACCTGTACTATGATTTTCCTGTGGCTATAATGTACCACACCTGACAGATGTTTGAGTCATTTAGCACAGCAGGTGGTACTCATAAACACCGCAGACTGGCATTCAACATTATAGGGATTATTTTTCTTTTGTCTGCCTGAAGTTATATGGCCAATAATAAACAAAGGATTCAGGCATAACTAGCTAAAACAGGGTATATCATTTATATGCAATATTTCTCTTATAAAGCTTACAAAATGTCCCAGAAGCTGAGATACCTTTGACACATGTGAAGTGTATTTTATGTGTGTTTCACTTTTCTTGATGGGCATTGGTTTAGAAAAGAAAAGCATCAAGTGAAATAAAGCCAGGTGGAGAAACATAAATACCATATGATTTCATTTATTTATGGAATCTAAAAACAAAACAAAGTGAACAAAATAGCAGTAAACTTATAGACACTGAGAAGTGATTGGTGGTCACCATGGGGGAGGGGTTGAGGTGGGTGGGTGGGAAGGGTGAGGGATAAAGAGGCACAAAAATTCTCAGTCATAATATGAGTTGGTCACCTGGATAGCAGTACAGTAGGGAGAATAGAGTCAATAGTTCTGTAGCATCTTCCTATGTTGACAGTAATTGTACTAGTGGGGGTGAGAATTTAATAATATGGCTAACTGTTGAACCACTGTGTTGTGTATATCAATGATACTTAAATCAATAAAAAGTATAAAGACAATTTGAAAAGGTTTTAAAAAAAAGTGTCATGTATTATTTGCCCAGGGAGTAAAATATCACATTTATTTTCTTGATAGTTCCCTAATGATGTAATGGGCTTTACTAAATGTGTTAATTTTTATATTCAACATGGTGGTGATGAAGTAGAACAATTGCAAGGACACCATTTAAAAATTCCCAATTACAGTGTGTCTGAATCAGAAAAAGGAAGGCAGAAATAAATGTACACCATCTGGAGTTTTAAAAATTATATGTCCTAGGGGATGGAGATAGATGCTATTAATTTAAATGTCATGTTTGCATGGAATGGAGCACAGCAATTTTAAACTTGGCTTTATTAGAAGTTTCTTTTTTAGTTCAAGTTTCTCATTTGGTAAATAGCAATTGAAGGAAATGCTCATTGATAAAATTTATTTATGTCCTTTGGGGAGTGGTAACAAGCAGGGGGCACAGTACTTTCAAAATAGCATTTTATTACATTTATAAATTATTAAATAATCAAAATAATCTTGCAGTCTACAACTACATAGGGACTCCAAAATGGAAAATTAACAATACCTTAAAGGAACAAATAAATATTACACGTGAACCATGGTGCCCCCGTGGCATATACAACACTTACTTTAGAAGTTGTTATTGTAAGCAGGAATTTGTTAGGAAAGGATTCCCATTTTGTTTTTCATAGGTCATGGCTTTTTCCAGTTTGCTTTAGGGCTCTGTAATGTACTGGATACAGCTACATGTGCAGATGCAGAAACTCTTTCATCCTAGGACATAATCATAGTTCAGCATTTACATGCTACATAGTTCAGTTTGTCTTTACAATGTTTCATTGATTCTTGTTGCTAGCTACAGTATACTAATGGCTTTACTAATACTCATATTCTAACTCTTACCTTTCTAGAGTGATGACCCTGAGTGAAACTTTATTTTTGGCCCATTAATGGTGATATTTGGAGCAATATTTTTCATAGATAGCTTCAGAATTAGATATTCTACCCTGCTAGTTACTTTGGAAAGCTGAAGCTGCTGCTTAAATCCAATGTTATCTATATATGTGTATCTGTGTTCTTACTTTCATTTTAAACAAATTCGTACAGAAGAGGAGAGATCAGAGCTTTGAAATGGTGTAAATGGGTAACTGTGGGTACTGAATATATGCTGTCCCCTCAACTGGAAAGATTTTCCCTCAGATTTAAGTTCAGTTTCCATTTCCTTAGGGAAGCCTTACCTGACCTTCTGACTAGCTCAAATTCCCCTAAATCTGCACTTTCAAAACACCATCGAGCACTCCTTTTTAATTAGTGTCACCATGATGGTTTCACTTTATGTTTGATTATTTGATTAATATTGGTCTTTCCCACTAAACTCCAAGCTGTGTAACTATAGGAAATGTGTCTGTTTTTCTCATCCTTAATCCTTGGTGCCTAGCATGTCAGGGGGACTCAGTCAATGCTTTTTAAATGGATGCATTTTATAAAACATTACTTGATATTTACATAATTTTGTAACATTCAATTATAATTTTGAAACATTCCTAAGACATAGAGTACTGTTCCAGCATTTTGCTTTGTGTATGTTGTATGGTATTGACAGACTGATAAACAACACCCTCTTTACCTTCCCTACTATGAAATCAATTGAGAGATATATCCAAAAGTCAGACATGGATTGGAGGACGTGGCTTAAATGTGTGGACATAGTGGTGTTACTAATTCTTCACCTTTACTCATTCTCAATCATACTACAAATCTCAGTCAGGTGCCTACTTGGGAGCAAAATGGAATAAAAATTACCTTCAGTCAATGGATGTCTGAGCAGTGGGAAACACCTCAAAGGGGAAAATGCTGGAAAAGGGTTTAGAGATGATTCAAGAGATCTTGAACATAGAGGAAGTAAAAGGGGTGAGGACATTAAGTCTGAGCAATCATTTGCTGTCTTTTCCCCTAGAGATTAAAAAAGAAGGACCATTGAGCCAGAAGAGGAACTCTAGATTCTTGCTCATCTCATTATATTCAGGCATGAAGTTATAAGTGAATTTTTAAAAAATTACCTGGAAAAATGAAAAACTTTTCTGAACTTTGATATCTGAACCTTAAAAGTTTCAGATACCATCTTCACTCTTTTGATATTAGAGCAAATAACCAATCTTCCCTACCTTCCCCTCCCATGATATTGAAGTCATTACTATGAGCAAGCAGTGTATACACCAGGCACAGTGTTAAATACTTTACATGTATAATCTCATTTAATCTGGAGGGAGTGTAGATGTCGAGTGATGTATGTAGAGGTTAAGACCCTGGTAAAATGGTGCAAGGTACATAATGTGTTTAGTAGTATAGAGCTTGGTAACATGGCCAACAGTCTTGTAAAATGTTGGCTATTTTGATGATGATGATGATTAATATAATGGAATGGAATTACCTTTGTTCAGTTTACTGTAGTAGTGCTCAGTACTGGGGTTTCCCTTTCTGTAACACTTGCACCCTTCTGGGTGTTAAGGACCTCCTCTTTATTTTGGGGGATCCTTGGAAGATTCTGGACCTCCCAAAGAGAGGCATAAGCACAGAGTCAGGCTGCAGGTTAGCCAAGTCTCATGGAGGCAACTCTTGACCAGAGGCCCACACACTCTTCAGCAAGGAGAGAAAGGGCCAGCCCGCTTCTCTGTCTGGGTTCGTCAGCGCCCCCTGGTGCTGGCTTGGCCTCCGTGGGGCTCCAGGGGGCGGGGTGCTGACCTCACTCCTCTCCACCTGGTCCTCTCAGCTTCAGTTTCCTCTACGCCCGCCTTTGATTTCCAACTTCTTATATTCCTCTCCAGTAAGTTCGAGTGACTCATCTCTGGTTTTCCAACGAGGTATGAGTGAAATGACCTCGTTTTTCTTCTAGTTTCTCCACATTTATTACTTTGGCTGTGAAAATCTTGTCCACATTCTCCTTTTCCTTCGCTTCTATCTTAATTCTAAAAAGACTGTTCTGGAAGTTAAAACGACAGTGAAGACAAACCAAAAGTTGATTATATCTTGATCTTTTTGGAAAAAAAAAAACTCAACATAGCAATCAATCGTACTTCTCATTAAAGCAAGGATGAAGCCTTTCATTTACTGGTGAAAAATTAAAATATAAGGAAGTGGATAAAGAAAATGACATAGATTAATATTCCAAGATACTATTTTCTACATTATTTTTGACTTTCAAAATAACACTATCAAATTAATATAATGACATTTTATCAACAAAAAAATGAATACACCGACCAAGTAAGTATCTCACAGTCACAGCCAGAGCTAAGCCAGGAGCTCTGGTGCAAGAACTCATAAAAAAGTGCTTCTGCAAAGACACTACATTCTCTCTTGCCTCAAAAACTTTGCACACACTGCTTTCTTTTCCAGGCTAACCCCTACTAATAGTGGTCCCCAAAATGGGCTAATGTATTTTGTCCTAGGGTTTGCATGGAATGATGTTTTGAAATGTGGTAAGAAAATATTACAGCTTCCATTTCTGTATTTCTATCTACAAAGGAGAAAGAAGTAGAACTTCATGAGTGTGTACTCTGACTTGACACTGCTGTCCTCGGTGGGTCGCAGCGCCCCTGATGTCCCTGAGGGTTTTAGAAAGAGAGGGATTCCACAGTGAGGAGAGGGCAAGGCAGAACCCTCTTGTTCACACACTGTTTGGTACAATGTTTTACAGTTTAGCCATGCCCAGTTAAATGGATTTATGGGTTGTACCCTGTCATTCTAAATAAACTAATCCTCACAAAATAGGCAAGGATCATAAAAAGTTTCCTGGGAAAAAAAAAACTCTAGGCTGAGCATAATACTATGATTAAAAGAATCTCCTGTTTGGTTTCAGTCTTGACACACATGAGGTAAAAGACAGCTAGTAGATATTACCCTTAAAAATTAGGAACTCTCAAGAAAAAAATAGGATATTGCACTATAATGTTCTTAACAATAAGTCCTACTTATTGTGTAATTTTGCTTTATTAACTGTTAACTGTTGATAGTGTGTGTATATAATTTATAAATGTATCTTTTCATAGATGGAGTACATGGGGTACATGATAAGAAGATACTAATTCTTAGTAATCATTTAAGATTCACTTTAGACACTATTATCAAAAAAACGTATGTTGAGCCCATCACAGTGTTTCTTTTATTAATGTCTCTTGAAACTTTTTACTTTATTCTATTATAATACTTCTGCAGAATCTATTCTCACCCAAAATTGTGAGGACAGGGACAGTGTCTTATTTATATTTGAATTCCCTTGGTAAGGTAATTTTTCTGACACATAGAAGGCATTTGAGGAGATAAATGAATACATACCCATCAAAAACCTACGCAAGACTAGGCCAGTATGATAGAACTGGGTTCCAGCAAACCTAGGCATATCTGCCGCTTTTCAAACCGTCCTACAAAAGCTAGAGCAGTGCCTCCCTCTGTTCTGCATGGTGTACTGACACACCCTTTTTGGGGCTGGCTTCCTAATGGACTCAATATTCAGCACATTGAGTACTTTCTCCAATCACTTCTGCCCACAGTCCTAGTAAGATAGCAAAAATGAGCAAAAATTTCCTTCACTTTCACTCAGTAATGGGTGTAGACCCAGCTCTCATTGCCTAGTTCTACTCCAGTCTTTCATGTTCTTGGGCAGACCACGAAATGGTTGGTTGATGGGTAAAAGAGGGATGGGGACTATGAAGGGTTAGAGGAGAACATGGACTCTCAAACTTTCTGTACTGTAGTGCTTATTACCTTCTTTAACTGTAACATATGGAATGGCAGTAATAGTCTCAAGCAGCCTCATGTAAAGTATCACATTATGACTTGGCACCAGAGAAAACAAGGCTGGGGGCAAAGTGAGGGAGAAGCTGATACAGGAATCCAGGTTGGGCTAAAGGTGACCTAAAATATGGTAGAGACAATGGCATTGCTGGCAATTAGATGAATTTGAAAATCTGAAGGAAGTAGGAAGTAAAGTTTTGAGTCCATGCTTTTGGCTTAGAGAGTTGAATGCTTGGTGAGGCCATTCATTAGGAGGGGGATCATTGAAGAAAGAGGAACACATTTTTCAGGGTAAAAAAGGACATACAGTAAAAAAATAGTACTTTAATGATTTCACTCTGAATTCTGGTCTCAACACATAGTCAGGCAATTCATATTAGTTGGTAACCTTTGTGTATTTTCTTGGTGATGTTTAGATCCCAGTCTCCATGGTGACACTATCAAACATTCACTGCTCTCCTCAGATTTGGGTCTGAACACTCCCCATTCCTGTTCCCTCCACCCATAGGTTCATCCCAGAGACAAACGGCTTCCTCCCCTTCTTGGAGAAAATGGAAGAAATTCTGGCAGGGAGTCCTCCCCACTCTCTACCCTTTCTCTCATCCCCATTTCTGTTTGCTTCTAGATTCTCTTTGAACCTCTCCATTTCTTTCTTTTTCCCACTACCACTAGCCTAGTCCAGATCATTATTATCTCTAACCTTGATTGTTCGACTGCCAGCTCCTAGGACCCCAGTTTCCTCTCCTGGCTCTACCCATTCTATCTTCAGTCCTGAAACCAGAATCATGTCACACCTTTGCTTAGCACCTCCCAAGGGCTTAGCAGCCAAACTTTCCCATGCTGCTCGCTCTCGCTTCTCCAGTGTTGTGTCTTGCCACATCTCCCTAGTCTCTTCAGACTGATTCAATTCTTAAATTGTATCACATGTCTTATAATCTTCATATAAGACATTTGCATATGCATCCAATCTGATGTGAATTATGATTTGCTTTTTACTTGTATCATTATTTTTTAATGAATTATGATTTGCTTTTTACTTGTATCATTATTTTTTAATGTGGATCTTTAAGTTATTTATATGTCACTTTCTCCCAGAACTTTTCCTGGCTCCCACTTTTCCCTCAAACATGGGTTAGAGTTGTGCTCCCCCCAACATCTTGTGTTGCCCTTATCATAGCATATGTCACAGAGCCTTAGAATTTTCTGTTTGTCAGAATCCTAGACTACAATATGTCAAGGCAGGGGCTATTTCTGTTTTGTAACTCTGTATCTCTTTGTGCCCAACAGAGTTCCTATTACATCTAGTAACACTTTCTAATGGATATTCAATGTTCAATAATTTATATGGTATTATTCTATAAGCCTGGGCAAAGTTGAATGTGGATGATGACTAACCTAAGTTAAATGAAGAGTTTGACTTTTATCAATGTAAATGGCCAATCTTGACAATTGATAATCCGACACATTGGAATCTTGCTTTTGCCCATCTGGACTATTTTAATAATTATTTAGAATACTTTGTTAACATAGATACCATCTTCAAATTGCAATCTTACCATCTTTCCTAATTTTCACAATATATTGAGATCTGAAAAAGCCTGAATTTCTCAGATTTTGATTAATACAAATACATCTATGAATTATATTTCTTCATGAGTATTACAATGTTCTGAAAGTAGACTCTTTTTTCCTTAGCTGTAATTAGTCATTTCTCAGTTTTTGATCTGCAGAGCATGGTTATCCACGCCAAGTTATCACCTGTTATCATTTCCATATAACTGAATATTATCCCTGTTTTCTTTAGATCACTTTGAACTCTCCTGTCGCCTTTAAAACCGTCTTACTGAATTCATCCTGCACATGACCATCAGAGTAACCTTTCTAATATATTCTATATATTTATTTCATTACCTGTGGAACTAGTTTTCAAGATTTATTGAAGGAGAAATTTTTCTTCCCAAGCAAACGCTTGTAGAGTATTCATTTTATAAAGCAGATGTGTGTGTATGTGGATGGGTGCCTGGCGAGCAGCCTTTCCTGGAAGAGATAAGGAGATACCAGTTTTACGTATAGGAGAGTCAGGAAGTGAAAGAAATGGCTGCACTGTTTAGAGTAAGGCAGGGGAAACCTGAGCAAGCACCATGAGCTGTGAAACTCTGGGAAAAGACAAGGATCAAGCTAACCTTCAGGGTATTTGCTGTTTTTCTGCAGTGTAGCGCTCTCGTTCTTCACCATTTCTTCAAGAAAAATTAATCAGTATGTTGACCCAACAGATTGAGTGGGATATGGGCTATACTTCTCACTACCAGAGGTATTTGCTGAAACTCCAGCTTTAAGGTCAGTAACAGTAGCAGCCACCCAGAAAGTAACATTTGTTTTCTCTCTTTTTAATACTGATTCAGTAATGGCAATTATTCCCTCTTGGGAATGAAAATTCAGGCAGGTCCATGTGTTTTTCAGCTCTCTCTTTGGAAAAAAAAAGGTCTTTTTAAGCTTTTTAAGTAACTATTATTTGGTAATTAAAAGTAGGTAGAACCATATTACAATCAAACTGTGAATCAATATAAAGTTAAAATTTCCCCCAGCTGGGGCCTTTTGCAGACAGAAAATGTAAGAAGGGGACTTGATGCTTTTTCCTCTTTCCCAGCCTTCTGTTTTTGCCCTTCTCCTCCCATTTTACCAGCTGCCTGATGTTACTTTCCTCTGCCTAGTGCAGGGGGAGGAAAGGTGGGAGAGGGGGGCAGGGATTTTTTGGTCTCTGGGTTTGGTTGGTGTTTCTCTTGGTGTTTGCCTTGGCTCTTGGCATGCTGCCTTCTTGGGGCCCTCTGTCCATTTTCTTGATTCAGGTGGATGAACTCTCCTCTGACTTACAGATCTTGATTTCTTTTGGTCCTTGGGGATTTTGTGATTTGTTTGCAGGTCCTCACAGCTGAAGTCCTTTTGCTCCTTGTGATACACTAACTATGACCTCAAATTCTTTGTAGCTCCCCTCTCATGAGGCAGACTCTACCTCTCTAGTCTATGGGTTTGTGTTGGCTTTGCATCTTGTTTTGATACAGTAGCATGTCCTAGAAGGGACGTGTGGTTTCTCAGCTTTGGCCTCATCCTCTTCTGTCATCACATGAGGAAGCCTGAGATGAGAGCACCTTGGCCAGGGAGGGAGATGGTTTCTGCCATCCCAGCTTTCCCAGCTGAGTCTTCTGAAATATGAGTGAGGACATTTTACCTATGGTTTCAAGGTTTAATGCAGGAGAAATTTTTATCTTGCCTCATCCAAGCTGCCAGCTGACTGCCCCATCAATCCAAAAAACTGGGGGGGAATAAGAAATTGCTTTAAGCCACAGTTTGGGGTGGTTACACAGAAGTAGAATCACTGATACATCCCTCCAGGTGATTTTACTGGTTAGGATCTAGAAGAATCACATGGCCGCATGTGGCTCCTGAGAAATAATCATGCAAACTTTGTCCTGACAAACTTTGGGAATGCAGAACTATTACTTCTTCCACATGATCTGTCTTTCCCCCTTTTGGGTTTTCCAGGCAGGAGCTAGGCCTGACTCCATCATATCCCTCCCAGGGGAAGGGGCATGTATGCTGCTCCTGAGAGCTCTTGTGTAAATTTCAGTCTTTGCACTTTGGTTTAGAAAGTGTTTCTTTCACATGTTCCACTTTTTCTCTAAAGAAGTCCTATTCAAATTATTTTTGTTTTCCATGTAGATGAAAGACAGACAGTATTGTATATGTGGCTTTTGACTACTGGTCTACAGTCCTGAAATCTAAGAAGCTCTAAAAATGAAAGAAAGAAAGAAGGAAAGAAAGAAAGGAAAAACAAGTGAACATTATCTATCTACTATCTATCTATCTATCTATCTATCTATCTATCTATTGCATATTTATTTGGCTGCAATACCTGACTTGAACTAATAGGTTATGTATAATCTCTATAGCCATTTTGAAATCCACTTGGCCAGAATATGCATGCATTTGGTGCAGAAATACTGATATATAATATCTACTGAGGGTGTTATATAATATACAGTATACTATCTAAAGTTAAAAAATTGAATTATGAAATATATATCTGATAGTTACTTTTGTGTGTCAGCTTAACTGGACATGAGGCATTCAGATATTTAACTAAACATTATTTCTGGGTGTGTCTATGCAGCTGGTTCTAAGTGTGACTAGCATTTGAATTGGTAGATTGAGTAAATCAGATTGCCTTGCTCAGTGTGAGTGGGC
This sequence comes from Manis javanica, assembly GCF_040802235.1. Lineage (NCBI taxonomy): Eukaryota > Metazoa > Chordata > Mammalia > Pholidota > Manidae > Manis > Manis javanica. Next base: position 69,276,598 of record NC_133163.1, read on the forward strand.
CTCATCCAATCCCTTGAGGGACTGAATAGGCCAAAAAAGGCAGAGGAAGAAAAAATGTTTTCACTTGGCCTGACTAGTTGAGCTGGGATTTCAGTCTTTTCCTGCACTTGGATGTGGACTTAAATCTTTGGCTCCTCTGCTTCTCAGGCCTTCAGGCTTGAACTGCACCTATGCTGCTGGCTTTGCTGGGCCTCCAGTGCACAGACAGCAGGTTATAGTATTTGCCAGTCTTTATTAATGTATGCGCCAATTCTGTATCTTAAATATTTCTCTGTCTTCTCATACTATATATCTATATCTATATCTATATTTATTTATATCTCTGTAGATACATAGAAATAAATAATTGCTTATTGCTTTGTTTCTCAGGAGAATCCTAATACAACATTTTTCCTCAAATATTCCTGAGAAAACTCTCTTGGGTCCTCTGAGAACTCATTTTTCTTCTTCAAATCTTTGCATCCTCATGGAATACCTTATTTTGGTGTTGGATCTTTATTGTCTTATCATTTTGGTCAAAATGCCCATTTTAACATTTGTTACCTATTGACTAACATTTTGCTTCAAGTTATTAGAATTGGATTTCTATTTCTTTTAGAAATAGAATTTGCGTTTTGCATAAGGCAGGATACAAAAAGATAAGTTTTATTAGACATTGTGAAGACATTTATTTTCTTAAAGAAATTATCTTCTTAAGAGACCAATAAACTTCTTTGTATCTCCCTTATATCTTAGCCTATTTTTTTCTTCTCAGATGTTAAATAAAAATTGTCAGTCAGATTAATCAGTCCTCTTAATTCATGGTGGAACTGTCCATGGGCTTAAGGTGCTTGGCAGACTTGCATTCCAGGGGCCCAACAGGGAAAGGGTGGGGGTGAAGGATGATGCAGGACACACAAATCTCAGAGATCTCAGGTGCACTTAACAGAGTGGTATTTCTCTTTTAATATGCTTTAAATAGTGAAATTCATACGTTTTCCTTGAAGAAAGAATTAACCCTGCTTGTGTGAAAGATACAAATGTTTTGGAACTTTTATATAACTTATAGAATATTTAAGCTTTTATCCCAATTTTTGACATAGGTAGTTATAGCCAATGTTTATTTCATGAATTTAATTTCTATGCCTTTTACCACTATCTGAAGCTATTATTATAATTTTAAATAAAAATGATAATGGATCCATACTGGACTTTACTTCTGTTGGAACCATTCACTAAACTTTGCAAATATTTTACTTTAGTATTTTCTCATGTTTTTATAATAAAAAATTTAACTCTATTCCCATTAGACTGAGATGTTTTGGGGCAGCTCTTCAGATCTAACTTTTCTTAAACAAGCAAAAAGGTGTTTGATATTTATTAGAAATAATCTCTGTCTTGAACTGTCCTAAATCAGCTATACATGGAGAGAAGTATCTTATTCCAGTTCACATCCCTTCCCTACTTAGCACACATCCACAAAATGCTATCTTCTGCCTTATGTATTTACTTTAATTATCTTTTAATTTTTAGATGATCTGTACAGTTTTCAAAGTACTTTGTTATATTTCATCTCATTTGATCCCCACCTCTATGAGACAGATTAACCAAGCAGGAAAGGTACCAACCACTAAATAATTCCCAATAAGGCATGGAGCTATTAAATATAAAGATAAATATCAGTGCTTTCAGTACCATTATGTAACTTTTCAAAGCACAATCTTTCATTATATAGCAAAATGTTCCTGTTCCTTTTATCTTTTTCTGCCCCAGATCATGAAGCTGATGAAAAAGAGGTGCTATTAAATTAATTTTCATTTGGTTTATGAATTTTTGAATAAACACTTTCTCCCCCCATGAAAAAAATCAAATACACTGTTCCTTACATATTTTCTACTAATGGAGTTTAAATTTAAAATTAAAAGATATAAGAAACATACTAATCTTTGTAAAAACAAATAGAATGGCTTTGTTAGATTCCTTTAAAGAAATCTCTTAGAAAAATATGTTTGAAAATCTTAGAAAAGTATGTTTGAAAATCTTTTGGAGTCGAAAAATACAAAAACACACTGTAATTTCCAAGTTTGCCACACGATGGCAGCAAATTCCCTTGTTTGGTTTAAAAAATTATCCTTTTCCCAGATTGAAAAATTAAACCCTGTCGTGTTTCCTGATGAGCTAGTTGGAGATTGCAAATACAGATTTAATCTCCCTTTCTCCAGCCATAATTTCCCACTTCACTGTCATTTGCATTCAACAACTTCACAGTTACCCATAGTGGAAACGTTAGCGCCATTATTCATTTTGCTCCTTCCTTTTCCAGATTTATCTTTAAACCATACCGTGAAGTAAATTCTGTTTTCAATGTCGAACAGCTTAACCTCCTTCTCTCCTCTGCCCCTTTCATAGAAATTGCTTTTACTTAGCTTCGGTGATTTCCTGGTTATTAAAGCAACTATCTGGTTTCTAGACTCCAAAATACATTCAAATGTAACCAGCAGAACACCACTACTTAGCAGTAAAGGATTAAGGATTACAGCCTTCATTCAATCCCTTACTGTCTCTAATATCAAGACCTTCCATTTGTTGTTTTCCAAACATTATGCTCATTTTTTCCATCTCAATTAAGGTCTTATTACTGTTACCAGCATGCAGCTCATTTATTGTCATGACCATCTTCCTTCACGTAATTTTCAGATGCCAGGCATTTCTGCCACCTCTTCGCCGTTTCATCTTTCTTACCCATTGTTGAAAACCTGCCTTCTCTTCAAAGAATACCTTTTCCCAGAGTAGCTTATGTCAATTTTATTGTCTTGGTCCTGTCTCCCTAGAACTAGTCTACTTACAACATTAATCTCTATCTACATATAGATTTATGTAATTATTTTATGCTTTTATGAAAATGTTCTATAACTTTTTCATATTAAAAAAATTAATGTGGCTACCATTCTTCAGAGGCACCAACCTATTAGAGAATAAGGTGTAAGATATCTATTGACTTCCACTTAATTTGTCTCCAAATATCATCTATAGTATAGAATGTAAGTTAATACTGATTTTGGTCTATTTACATGTACCAGAATATAACACAAAAAGGATTTATATAACAGCCCAGCATCTCAGTGATTAAAGATTCAACATAATTTTTCTTACATAGCTTTTATTTTCTATGTATGAAGGCATGAAAATTGCCCTGGTACCAACTTTAGCCATAAAACTAAACTAATTTTGCTTTTATAGTGTGACCTATAGACAGTTGATACAAATTAGTTTATTAATATCCTAAGGAGACATAGGATGTTGAAAGATTACTAAATGAGTCCACTCCAGAAAATCAAATCCAAGTTTTCCACAAAAGATATGCCTTCATCTAGTCTCCGTGGAGAGCATAGAGAAAATTTTATAGTGTTCCTCAGTTATTATTTCTATTACATCCCTTGATACTTGCTGGTTAGATGTTCTTTGTTTTTGCCTGAGGCAGATATTTCAGCTTATACAATAGTGTGTTAGAATTTACCTGTGGCTAGATGTGGCTTTTGCCTTATTATAATGTATTTCATTTGATCCAATACCTTGACAACAGGTCTTAATCCTAGGGATGTTTTGATTCTTGTGATGAATAATGTTTCCTTTTTTGCTTTTTCTCCTTTTGCAATAGCAAATGTAGTTCACTTCTAATAACTGTATAACACAACATAATACTGTTTGGACATGCTAATTTTATTCTTGGATTAACTATTTTCCTAGCCAGTTCTTACTGTCTTCCTTTTCTTCTTCTTTCTCAATTATTTAGTTTTTATGGTTCCCACACATGTACATTTTCTTTTTTTATGGGAATCTTTTTATAGACATATGATTGACATGTAACACTATATTAGTTTCAAGTATACAACATAATGATACAGTATTTATATGTATTGCAAAATCAAAATCATCAACACAGTAATTCTAGTTAGCATGTATCACCATACACAGTTAGCACATTTTTTTCTTATGAGAATTTTTATTTTATTTTATTTTATTTTTTTTATTGAAGTGTAGTTGACACACAGTATTACATTAGTTTCAGGTGTACAACACAGTGATTTAACATTTATATACATGATAATTCTAGGTACCAGTTATCACCATACCAAGTTGTTACAATATTTTGACTATATTCCTTATGCGATACATTACATCCCAGTTACTTATTTATTTTACAATTGTAAGTGTGTACTTTTTTTTTTTTGTAAGGGCATCTCTCATATTTATTGATCAAATGGTTGTTAACCACAATAAAATTCTGTATAGGGGGGTCAATGCTCAATGCACAATCATTAATCCACCCCAAGCCTAATTTTAATCAGTCTCCAATCTTCTGAAGCATAACGAACAATTTCTTACATGGAGAACAAATTCTTACATAGTGAATAAGTTACATGGTGAACATTACAAGGGCAGTCATCACAGAGGCTTTTGGTTTTGATCATGCATTATGAACTATAAAGTCAGTTCAAATATGAATATTCATTTGATTTTTATACTTGATTTATATGTGGATACCACATTTCTCTCTTTATTATTATTATTATTATTATTTATTTATTTTTTTCGTTAATTTTTTTTTTTTTTCTGAGTGGGCATCTCTCATATTTATTGATCAAATGGTTGTTAACAACAATAAAATTCAGTATAGGGGTTCAATGCTCAATGTACAATCATTAATCCATCTCAAGCCTAATTCTCATCAGTCTCCAATCTTCTGAAGCATAACAAACAAGTTCTTACATGGTGAACGAATTCTTGCACAGTGAATAAATTCTTACATGGTGAACAGTACAAGGGCATTCATCACAGAAACTTTCGGTTTTGATCATGCATTATGACCTATAAACAATCAGGTCAAATATGAATATTCGTTTGATTTTTGTACTTGATTTATATGTTGATCCCACATTTCTCCTATTATTATTATTATTTTTATTTTTAATAAAATGCTGAAGTGGTAGGTAGATGCAAGATAAAGGTAGAAAACATAGTTTAGTGCTGTAAGAGGGCAAATGTAGATGATCAGATGATCAGGTGTGTGCCTATGGACCAAGTATTAATCCAGGCTAGACAAGGGCAGCAAGACATCCACGGATGCAGAAGATTTCTCTCAAAGCAGGGGGGGTGAGGTTCTGAGCCTCACCTCTGTTGATCCCCAAATTCTCACCTGATGGCCCCCCTGCGACTGTGCCTGTCTTAGGTTGTTCCTCCCTTGAGGAATCTTACCCGTCTCTGGCTAACCAGTCATCTTCCGGGGCCATACCGGGAAATGTAAAGTTGGTAAGTGAGAGAGAAGCCATATTGTTTGCAAAGGTTAGCTTTTTACTTCTTTGCACATTTATGCCCTGTGGCTTCTATGCCCAGCACTTGTCTCGAGGTATCTTTACCACCTGGAGGAATTATGATACTCGGTAAATTCGATATGAGGCACGAATTCTATTTAAGGGTTGTAATTAGGAAGGAAGAAGAAAAGCTATAGATGTAGCATATGAAGGAAACATGAGAGGATTGATTATTTCTTTGACATATCTTCTTGTAGAGTACCTTAAGTATGTATAGGTTATAAACTACTAACTAATTTGCACACACATATTAACATAATAGGAATACGGTGGCATAAACAAAGCAAATCTATAATTACCATCCATCTCCAGTGAAGCCAAGAAAACCATTTAGGCACCCTAGGCATTTGTGAAAATTTATCTATGATATGATGGATATTGTCCAACTGTACTTGAACCATCAGACAAATTAAAGCAGCCCATTTCTGGGATCTGTTCACATCCCATATGTTCTTTTAACCATAGATAGTCTATAGTCATGAGATTTTGGAGTGCTACACCTTGCACCCCTCCCAACTCCTGGTTGAGTTCCAACAGTACAGATCCGGTCAAATTCGTTGTCTCACTGTATGCACATGCCAGCCTAGACATCTCCCTCCTCATTCCTATGGCAAGTCCAGGAGACGGTGGGCTGGATGCAGCCACAACCGCAGCATCGTCCGGATCCCTGTGGAGGCTTTTTGATGATCATCCCCCGGCACAAGTCCCCCAGAGAGTGCTGATGCCGGAAGCTCCTCCTCATATCGTATCTTAGTTCATTTTCTGGGTATCCAAGCTAGGCCTTGATCTTCTGCATAGAAACAAACAGACCCTTTGCCCACACTTTGACATGCCCTCTATACCACTGTGCAGAACTCATTGGAGGTCAGCACACAATAACTGCTTTTTTTTTTAAATTAAGAGAAAGGAATATTATCAGCAAAAAGTACCTCCATAGCTGATCATCTGACACCCTTTAAGTGATCAACATTAAGGATATTTAAAGCATGCGTTGATCTTTGATTTACCAATAGTTTTATCCTGTTAAGGAGTAATCTCCCTTTTCTTTCTTTCTTTTTTTTTTTAATTTTTAATCTACACTTACATGAAGAATACTATGTTTACTATGCTCTCCCCTATATCAGGTCCCCCCTAACAACCACATTACGGTTACTGTCCATCAGCTTAGCAAAATGTTGTAGAGTCACTACTTGTCCTCTCTGTGATGTGCAGCCCACCCTCCCCTTTCTCCCTCCCCCCCATGCATGCTAATCTTAATACCCCTCTTCTTCTTCCCCCCTCTTATCCCTCCCTGCCCACCCATCCTCCTCAGTTCCTTTCCCTTTGGTACCTGTTAGTCCATTTTTGGGTTCTGTAAATTCTGCTGCTGTTTTGTTCCTTCAGTTTTTCCTTTGTTCCTATACTCCTCAGATGAGTGAAATCATTTGGTATTTCTCTTTCTCCGCTTAGCTTATTTCACTGAGCATAATACTCTCCAGCTCCATCCATGTTGCTGCAAATGGTTGGATTTTTCCACTTCTTATGGCTGAGTAGTATTCCATTGTGTATATGTACCACATCTTCTTTATCCATTCATCTACCGATGGACATTTAGGTTGCTTCCAATTCTTGGCTATTGTAAATAGTGCTGCGATAAACATAGGAGTGCATCTGTCTTTCTCAAACTTGATTGCTGCGTTCTTAGGGTAAATTCCTAGGAGTGGAATTCCTGGGTCAAATGGTAGGTCTGTTTTGAGCATTTTGATGAACCTCCATACTGCTTTCCACAATGGTTGAACTAATTTACATTCCCACCAGCAGTGTAGGAGGGTTCCCCTTTCTCCACAGCCTCGCCAACATTTGTTGTTGTTTGTCTTTTGGATGGCAGCTATCCTTACTGGTGTGAGGTGATACCTCATTGTAGTTTTAATTTGCATTTCTCTGATAATTAGTGATGTGGAGCATCTTTTCATGTGTCTCTTGGCCATCTGTATTTCTTTTTTGGAGAACTGTCTGTTCAGTTCCTCTGCCCATTTTTTAATTGGGTTATTTGTTTTTTGTTTGTTGAGGTGTGTGAGCTCTTTATATATTCTGGACGTCAAGCCTTTATCGGATCTGTCATTTTCAAATATATTCTCCCATACTGTAGGGTTCCTTTTTGTTCTATTGATGGTGTCTTTCACTGTACAGAAGCTTTTCAGCTTAATGTAGTCCCACTTGCTCATTTTTGCTGTTGTTTTCCTTGCCCGGGGAGATATGTTCAAGAAGAGATCACTCATGTTTATGTCTAAGAGGTTTTTGCCTATGTTTTTTTCCAAGAGTTTAATGGTTTCATGACTTACATTCAGGTCTTTGATCCATTTTGAGTTTACCTTTGTATATGGGGTTAGACAATGGTCCAGTTTCATTCTCCTACATGTAGCTGTCCAGTTTTGCCAGCACCATCTGTTGAAGAGACTGTCATTTTGCCATTGTATGTCCATGGCTCCTTTATCAAATATTAATTGACCATATATGTTTGGGTTAATTTCTGGGGTCTCTAATCTGTTCCACTGGTCTGTGGCTCTGTTCTTGTGCCAGTACCAAATTGTCTTGATTACTATGGCTTTGTAGTAGAGCTTGAAGTTGGGGAGTGAGATCCCCCCTACTTTATTCTTCTTTTTCAGGATTGCTTTGGCTATTCGGGGTCTTTGGTGTTTCCATATGAATTTTTGAATTATTTGTTCCAATTCATTGAAGAATGTTGCTGGTAATTTGAGTGGGATTGCATCAAATCTGTATATTGCTTTGGGCAGGATGGCCATTTTGACGATATTAATTCTTCCTAGCCATGAGCATGGGATGAGTTTCCATTTATTAGTGTCCCCTTTAATTTCTCTTAAGAGTGACTTGTAGTTTTCAGAGTATAAGTCTTTCACTTCTTTGGTTAGGTTTATTCCTAGGTATTTTATTCTTTTTGATGCAATGGTGAATGGAATTGTTTTCCTGATTTCTCTTTCTATTGATTCGTTGTTAGTGTATAGGAAAGCTACAGATTTCTGTGTGTTAATTTTGTATCCTGCAATTTTGCTGTATTCTGATATCAGTTCTAGTAGTTTTGGAGTGGAGTCTTTAGGGTTTTTTATGTACAGTATCATATCATCTGCAAATAGTGACAGTTTAACTTCTTCTTTACCAATCTGGATTCCTTGTATTTCTTTGTTTTGTCTGATTGCCGTGGCTAGGACCTCCAGTACTATGTTAAATAACAGTGGGGAGAGTGGGCATCCCTGTCTGGTTCCCGATCTCAGAGGAAATGCTTTCAGCTTCTCGCTGTTCAGTATAATGCTGGCTGTGGGTTTATCATATATGGCCTTTATTATGTTGAGGTACTTGCCCTCTATTCCCATTTTGCTGAGAGTTTTTATCATGAATGGATGTTGAATTTTGTCAAATGCTTTTTCAGCATCAATGGAGATGATCATGTGGTTTTTGTCTTTCTTTTTGTTGATGTGGTGGATGATGTTGATGGATTTTCGAATGTTGTACCATCCTTGCATCCCTGGGATGAACCCCACTTGGTCATGGTGTATGATCCTTTTGATATACTGTTGAATTCTGTTTGCTAATATTTTATTGATTATTTTTGCATCTACATTCATCAGGGATATTGGTCTGTAATTTTCTTTTTTGGTGGGGTCTTTGCCTGGTTTTGGTATTAGGGTGATGTTGGCCTCATAGAATGAGTTTGGGAGTATTCCCTCTTCTTCTATTTTGTGGAACACTTTAAGGAGAATGGGTATTATGTCTTCTCTGTGTGTCTGATAAAATTCCGAGGTAAATCCGTCCGGCCCCGGGGTTTTGTTCTTGGGTAGTTTTTTGATTACTGTTTCAATTTCTTTGCTTGTAATTGGTTTGTTTAACTTTTGTGTTTCTTCCTTGGTCAGTCTTGGGAGGTTGTATTTTTCTAGGAAGTTGTCCATTTCTTCTAGGTTTTCCAGCTTGTTGGCATATAGGTTTTCATAGTAGTCTTTAATAATTCTTTGTATTTCTGTGGAGTCTGTCGTGATTTTTCCATTCTCATTTCTGATTATGTTGATTTGTGTTGACTCTCTTTTTCTCTTAATAAGTTGGGCTAGTGGCTTATCTATTTTGTTTATTTTCTCAAAGAACCAGCTCTTGGTTTCGTTGATTTTTGCTATTGTTTTATTCTTCTCAATTTTGTTTATTTCTTCTCTGATCTTTATTATGTCCCTCCTTCTGCTGACTTTAGGCCTCATTTGTTCTTCTTTTTCCAGTTTTAATAATTGTGATGTTAGACTATTCATTTGGGATTGTTCTTCCTTCTTCAAGTGTGCCTGGATTGCTATATACTTTCCTCTTAAGACTGCTTTCACTGCATCCCACAGAAGTTGGGGCTTAGTGTTGTTGTTGTCATTTGTTTCTATATATTCCTTGATCTCTATTTTGATTTGTTCATTGACCCATTGATTATTTAGTAGCATGTTGTTAAGCCTCCATGTGTTTGTGAGCCTTTTTGTTTTCTTTGTAGAATTTATTTCTACTTTCATACCTTTGTGGTCTGAAAAATTGGTTGGTAGAATTTCAATATTTTGGAATTTACTGAGGCTCTTTTTGTGAGCTAGTATGTGGTCTATTCTGGAGAATGTTCCATGTGCACTTGAGAAGAATGTATATCCTGTTGCTTTTGGATGTAGAGTTCTATAGATGTCTATTAGGTCCATCTGTTCTAGTGTGTTGTTCAGTGCCTGTGTGTCTTTACTTATTTTCTGCCCGGTGGATCTATCCTTTGGGGTGAGTGGTGTGTTGAAGCCTCCTACAATGAATGCATTGCAGTCTATTTCCCTCTTTAGTTCTGTTAGTATTTGCTTCACATATGCTGGTGCTCCTGTATTGGGTGCATATATATTTAGAATGGTTATATCCTCTTGTTGGACTGAGCCCTTTATCATTATGTAGTGGCCTTCTTTATCTCTTGTTACTTTCTTTGTTTTGAAGTCTATTTTGTCTGATATTAGTACTGCAACCCCTGCTTTCTTCTCACTGTTGTTTGCCTGAAATATGTTTTTCCATCCCTTGACTTTTAGTCTATACTTATCTTTGGGTTTAAGGTGAGTTTCTTGTAAGTAGCATATAGATGGGTCTTGCTTTTTTATCCATTCTATTACTCTATGTCTTTTGATTGGTGCATTAAGTCCATTTACATTTAGGGTGACTATTGAGAGATATGTACTTATTGCCATTGCAGGCCTTAGATTCGTGGTTACCAAAGGTTCAAGGTTAGCTTCTTTATTATCTTACTGCCTAACTTAGCTCGCTTATTGAGCTGTTATATACACTGTCTGGAGATTCTTTTCTTCTCTCCCTTCTTATTCCTCCTCCTCCATTCTTCATATGTTGTGTGTTTTGTTCTGTGCTCTTTTTAGGGGTGCTCCCATCTAGAGCAGTCCCTGTAGGATGCCCTGTAGAGGTGGTTTGTGGGAAGCAAATTCCCTCAGCTTTTGCTTGTCTGGGAATTGTTTAATCCCGCCATCATATTTAAATGATAGTCGTGCTGGATACAGTATCCTTGGTTCAAGGCCCTTCTGTTTCATTGCATTAAGTATATCATGCCATTCTCTTCTGGCCTGTAGGGTTTCTGTCGAGAAGTCTAATGTTAGCCTGATTCGTTTTCCTTTATAGGTGACCTTTTTCTCTCTAGCTGCCTTTAAAACTCTTTCCTTGTCCTTGATCCTTGCCATTTTAATTTCTATGTGTCTTGGTGTTGTCCTCCTTGGATCCTTTCTGTTGGGAGTTCTGTGTAATTCCATGGTCTGTTCGATTATTTCCTCCCCCAGTTTGGGGAAGTTTTCAGCAATTATTTCTTCAAAGAGACTTTCTATCCCTTTTCCTCTTTCTTCCTCTTCTGGTATCCCTATAATACGAATATTATTCCTTTTGTATTGGTCACATATTTCTCTTAGTGTTGTTTCATTCCTGGAGATCCTTTTATCTCTCTCTATGTCAGCTTCTATACGTTCCTGTTCTCTGGCTTCTATTCCTTCAATGGCCTCTTGCATCTTATCCATTCTGCTTATAAATCCTTCCAGGGATTGTTTCACTTCTGTGATCTCCTTCCTGACATCTGTGATCTCCTTCCGGACTTCATCCCACTGCTCTTGCATTTTTCTCTGCATCTCATCCCATTGCTCTTGCATTTTTCTCTGCATCTCCGTAAGCATGTTCATGACTTTTATTTTGAATTCTTTTTCAGGAGGACTGGTTAGGTCTGTCTCCCTCTCAGGTGTTGTCTCTGTGATCTTTGTCTGCCTGTAGTTTTGCCTTTTCATGGTGATAGAGATAGTTTGCAGATCTGGTACAAGTGACCGCTGGAAGAGCTTCCCTTCTTGTTGGTTTGTGGCCTTCTCCTGGGAGAATAGCGACCTCTAGTGGCTTGTGCTGGGCAGCTGTGCACAGACAGGGCTTCTGCTTCCTGCCCAGTTGCTTTGGGGTTTATCTCCGCTGTTGCTGTGGGCTTGGCCTGGCTGGGGCTGTTCCTCCAAAATGGTGGAGCCCCGTTGGAGGGGGAGCGGCCGGGAGGCTATTTATCTCCGTAAGGGGCCTCTGTGCTCCCTGCTGCCCAGGGGGTTAGAGTGCCCAGAGATCCCCAGATTCCCTGCCTCTGGTCTAAGTGACCTGTCCTGCCCCTTTAAGACTTCCAAAAAGTACTCTCCAAACCAAAACAACAACAGCAGCAATGAGAGAGGGACCAGAAAGGAAAAAAAAAAGGAAAAAATACGTGATTTTTTTTTTTTTTTTTTTTTGTCCTCAGGTGCCGGTCCCAGGCACCCGCTCACTGGTCCTGCTGCCCTGTCTCCCTAGCACCAGGGTCCCTGTCCTTTCAAGGCTTCCAAAAAGCACCCACCCACCGGTCCCGCAGGGAAGGAACGCTCGATATTCTTTGTCCTCAGGCGCTGGTCCCAGGCACCCGCTCACCAGTCCCGCCGCCCTGCCTCCCTAGCACCGGGGTCCCTGTCCCTTTAAGGCTTCCAAAAAGCACTTGCCAAAAAGAGAGAAAAAAAGGGGGAAAACGCGCGATTTCCTCCGTCCTCAGGTGCCGGTCTCAGGCACCCGCCCACCAGTCCCACAGGGAAAAACGCGTGATATTCTTTGTCCTCAGGCACCGGTCCCAGGCACCCGCTCACCAGTCCCGCCACCCTGCCTCTCTAGCACCGGGGTCCCTGTCCCTTTTAGGCTTCCAAAAAGCACTCGCAAAAAAGAGAAAAAAAAAAGGGGAAAAACGCGCGTTTTCCTCTGTCCTCAAGTGCCAGTCTCAGGCACTCGCCCCCTGGTCCCGCAGGGAAAAACGTGGGACATTCTTTGTCCTCAGGTGCCGGTCAGAGGCACCCGCTCACCAGTCCCGCCACCCTGCCTCCCTAGCACCGGGGTCCCTGTCCGTTTAAGGCTTCCAAAAAGCGCTCGCCAAAAAGAGAAAAAAAAAAAGGGGAAAAACGCGCGATTTCCTCCGTCCTCAAGCGCCGGTCTCAGGCACCCGCCCGCCGGTCCCGCAGGGAGAAACACGGGATATTCTTTGTCCTCAGGCGCCAGTCCCAGGCACCTGCTCACCGGTCCCGCCACCCTGCCTCCCTAGCAACGGGGGCCCGTCCCTTTAAGGCTTCCAAAAAGCACTTGCCAAAAAAAAACCGCTCCGGTTTCTTTCCACCCGCCGGGAGCCGGGGGGAGGGGCGCTCGGGTCCCACCGGGCCGTGGCTTGTATCTTACCCCCTTCGCAAGGCGCTGGGTTCTTGCAGGTGTGGATGTGGTCTGGATGTTGTCCTGTGTCCTGTGTCCTGTGGTCTCTATTTTAGGAAGATTTTTCTTTGGTATATTTTCATAGCTCTATGTGTTTTTGGGAGGAGATTTCCACTGCTCTACTCACGCCGCCATCCTGGCTCTGCCCCCTATTGTTATTTTTAATAAAATGCTGAAGTGGTAGGTAGATACAAGATAAAGGTAGAAAACATAGTTTAGTGTTGTAAGAGAGCAAATGTAGATGATCAGGTGTGTGCCTGTAGACTATGTGTTAATCCAAGCTAGACAAGGGCAATAAAACATCCACGGATGTAGAAGATTTCTCTCAAGACAGGGGGAGTGAGGTTCTAAGCCTCACCTCTGTTGATCCACAATTTATCACCTGATGGCCTCCCTGCGACTGTGCGTGTCTTAGGTTGTTCCTCCCTTGAGGAATCTTACCCGTCTCTGGCTAACCAGTCATCTTCCGGGGCCATACAGGGAAATGTTAAGTTGGTAAGTGAGAGAGAAGCCTTATTGTTTGAAAAGGTTAGCTTTTTACTTCTTTGCATATTTTATGCCCTGTGGCTTCTGTGCCCAGCATTTGTCTTGAGGTGTCTTTACCACTTGGAAGAATTATGATACTCGGTAAATTCTATATGAGGCACGAATTCTACTTAAGGGTTATAATTAGGAAGGAAGAAGAAATGCTATAGAAGTAGCAGATGGAAGAAAACCTGGGAAGATTGATTATTTCTTTGACATACCTTGTTGTAGATTATGAGAACTTTTAAGATTTGCTCTTTTAGCAACTATCAAATATACAATACAGTGGTCAACATGCTGTACATTATATCCCCAGGACTTATTTATTTCATAACTAAGTTTCTACTTTTTGATCATCTTTACTCATTTCACCTGATGCCACCAGTCTGTATCTATGACTTTTGTTTTGTTCTTTGTTTGCTATTTCTAGATTTCATGTATGAGTGAGATCACTCAGTATTTGTCTTTCTGTGTCTTACTTACTTCACTTAGCATAATGCCCTCACAATCATTCACATTATCACAAATGGCAAGATTTCATTCTCTTTTGAGTAATATTCCATTGTATACATAACACCATAATTTCTTTATCTATTCACCCATTAGTAGACATCTAGGTTGTTTCTGTGTGTGGGCTATCACAAGTAGTGCTGCTATGAATGTAGAGGTGCAGATAGTTTTTTGAGTTTGTGTTTTCATTTCCTCTGTATAAATACCTGGAGATAGAATTGTTGGATGATAAGGTAGTTCTATTCTTATTTTTTTGAGGAACTTCTTTATTCTTTACATAGTGGCTGTAGCAATTTATATTTCCACCAACAGTATATGATGGTTCCCTTTTTTCCACATCCTTACCAACACTTGCTATTTCTTTTTGAAAAAGCTATTCTAACAGGTGTGAGGTGACAGTTCATTGTGGTTTTGATTTGATTTGTATTGTTGAACATCTTGTCATGTATCTATTGGCCATCTGTATATCTCTTTCTTTGGAAAATGTCTATTCAGTTCCTCTGCCTATTTTTTTATTGACTGTTTTTTGATATTAAGTTATTTTTGATATATGTTTTGGATATTAACCCTTTATCAGACATATGATTTAAAATATTTTCTCTCATTCAGTAGGTTACCAGTTCGTTTTGTTGATGATTTCCTTTGCTGTGCAGAAGCTTTTTAGTTTGATGTAGTTCCACTTGCTTATTTTTGCTTCTGTTGCCTTTGTTTTTGGTGTCAAATCCAAAAATTTATGCCTGAGATGAATGACAAGGAAATTTCTGCCTGTTTTCTTCTAGAAGTTTTATGTTTTCAAGTCTTACTTACAAGTCTTTAATCCATTTTCAGTTCATTTTTGTCATACAGATAGTGGCCCAGTTTCATTCTTTTGTCCAGTATTCCAAACACCATTTACTGAAGAGACTGTCTTTTCTCAATGATATATTCTTGGTTTCTTTGTTGTAAATTAATTGATCATATATGCATGGGTTATTTTGGGGCTTTCTACTCTGTTCCATTGACCTATATGTTCTGTAATATAGTTTGAAGTCACGCAGTATGATGCCTCCAGCTTTGTTCTTCTCTTCCAAGATTGTTTTGGCTATTCAGGGTCTTTTGTGGTTCCATATAAATTGTAGGATTTTTTTTTTACTATTTCTGTGAAAAATGCCATTGGAATGATAGAGATTTTCTCAAGTCACTCTTTGAGTGGTATGAACATTTTTATAATAATAATTCTTAAATTTCATGATTATCTTCCCATTTAGTTTTGTCTTCTTCAATTTCTTTTATCACTATTTTATAGTTCTCAATATGCAGTTCTTTCATTTCTTTGGTTCAATTGATTCCTAGGTATTTTATTCATTTTGATGGAATTGTAAATGGGATTGTTTTATTATTTTCTCTTTCTGATGGTTTGTTATTAGTGTATAGAAACACAACAGATTTTTGTATACTGATTTTGTATCTGCAACTTTATTAAATTCATTCAGATGTATATTTTCCAAGTAATTTAAACTCTTTTTGTCTAATAAGACAATTCGTGAATAGATAACTTTTTGACATCTAAACCTGACATCCCATGGCACTGGGGAGGAGGGCCTGGGTCCCAGGGCTAAGATGCCATATAGATACAGTAGTAGATATGCTGTAGAGCAGAGAATCAGGATCATCTGTGATCTACACTCAATTGTACTGACTAAGAAAAAAGACCTTATATTGGAAAAATCTCCTGCTTCTATAATCTCCCCAAGCTACAAGTTTTTGTTTGTAGACTTTTGTTTCTGGCAATGTGGTTGCATAGAGTGTCTGAAAACTTCCTGATACAAAATAATTAAAAAAATGTATACTTCAGCTTGCAAGAAAGTAAAGGGCCACAAGGGCTCAAAGTAAAGAGAGAACTGAAAACTGAAATAATAGGCTGTCTCTTGTACAAAGATTGTCTTGGGGGTATTGCCAATCCCAAGAAAATTGGATTTTAGTTGCTGCCCTGAAAGAGGAGTCAAGGACATTGGATTGAATAAGGTGACACTTCCTGAATAAAGCCAGTGCTAAATTCTCAACTAAAGAATTGATCAGAAAAAACAATTTACCTTAAGGGAAAATAAATCTTTGTGTTTGGAAGTAACAAGGTTCCATATAACTCAAAGAAGAAATCATAATGGAAATTAGACAATATAACTGAAAAATAAAGAAAATACAATATATCAAAAGTTATAGGATATGGCTGAAACAATGCTCAGAAAGAAATTTATTGTGAAAATGTCTGAAAAATATGAGCTCAGTGTCCAACTGAAGAAGTTAAGAGAATAGCAGAATAAATCTAACATAAACATAAAGAAGCAAGACTGAAAGAGAGAAGGCACCAGTAAACAAATAAATAACCAAGGTGACATAATCACACACAGAGCAGATATTTAAAAAGTATGGTCATCTTGTTGCCAGTAAGTCTGAAAATGTGGGTGAAAGGCACAATTTATTAGGAAAATAAAACTTGTCAAAATCTGATTTAAGAAGTAGAAAACATGGAAATATTTCTAATTAGTTAATATATTGAAAAAATATTTGAAACACTAATTAACCTACTTTCACCCTACTCCCCACTCCCCATCCCAACATGTAACAAGCAAACTGGTTTTATAAGAAAATTCTATCAAATATTCAAGTGCCAGATGATGCCAGAATTGGCATGTTTCAGAGACTGGAAGAAATAAGCATGACCAACATTTTTAATAGAGCAGTTTAACCAAAATCAGATAAACTGGTGAGTTAAAAATTACAAGCCAGACTATTAGATCAATTTAGAGACAAAAAATCCTAAACCAAACAAAAACCCAAATCCAAAATGTCTAAAACTGTTTATGATGCTCATGTGGGTTTTATCCCAGGAATGCAAGAGTGATATATTGGAAAACCATGAATGAATTCATCACATTAACAGATTAATGAAAGAAAAAAAATCACAGGGTTATCTCAATAAAAACAGAAAGAAAAGAAAAAATTCAATGTTCTTTCATGATAAAACTTCTTGGAAAAGCAGGAGCAGAGGAAAATTCCCTTTATCTTCTTAGACCTCACTCGTAGTGGTGAAACATTAGAAGCATCCTTTGAAACCAGGAAGGGGAAAAGCATCTTATTTTTCATTGTATTAGCCAGCCCAGAAAGCCCAGAAAATGGAGTAAGTAAATATAAGGATTTTTTTTTTAATAGGAGAAAAAAAAAGTTTAATTACATATGTATATAAAGCCACAGACATGGGGTTCCAAAGATAATCAGGGCTGTACACATGTCATCCTAACCAAGGAAAAGGGAGTAGGGATCTGAGACTTCTAGGAAAAGGGAAGTAACTCACAGGAATATGAAAAGAGTAAATGTTTGATAATCAAATATTCACTGGGCCACACAGTAACAATGACAGAGCACAGAGAGGAATTTTAACAGACTTAGCCATACCCCTCCCTGTCTACCACTCCTAGTTCACATTATAATACAGCTGCTAAGGTGACATGTCCTCGATCTAAATACAAGGATAGACAGGGAAGAAACAATACTCTATATTTGAGGGTAATAGTCCAAGAGAATTTACAACTAAATTGTTAAAAATAATAGTAGATATCAATGGGATTATTACATATAAGAACCAGCAAAAAACATTGGAAAATGTAATTTTAAATTATAGCATTTTTAATAGCAACTAAAATGTAAAGCAGTAGGAATAAATCTAACAAAAGATGTGCAAGACTTTTATGGATAAAATTATTACGACTTTATTGCAGGTCATTAAAGAAGAACTAAATAAATGGAGAGAGATACTGTGTGCTATAGAAAGAGTCAAAATGCTAAAGATGTAAATTGTCTCCAAATTTGTATATAAATTCAAAGTAAATTTTAATAAAATCTCACCGGTATTTTCATGGAACTTGAGAAGATGATTCAAACATTCATTTAGAAGATAAAGGGGAAAGAAGCTGGAAAATATATGAAACATAACAAACTGGGAGACATCCTACCAATATATCAAGACATTTTAAAGTAGTAGTAATTAAGAAAAGGCAGCGTTGACATGGGCATAGACTTGTGGACCAGTGGAAACAAATAGGAAAGCCAGAAACAGAACGGAGTGTTCGTGTATGTGTGGCTGATACATGAGAAACAGGTAAGACTGCAAATTCATGGGGAAGGATGGACTTTTTATAAATTACCCTATGGAAAAAAAGATCCCTATCTTCCATTATAAACAACAACAAAAATTCTCTGTTGAGTATAGACCTAAATGAAACACAACTTTAGGACCCTGGAGGCAGAATGAGGAAATATATCTCTTTATTTTGGAGTTGTGAAGAATTTCTTAAAACAAGGTGCAACATTGTAGAATATACAAGAAATAGTTGATAAAATGGGAATTGGCAAAATTTAACACTTATCTTTATAAAAGGACTTTGTAAAAAAGAGAAAATGCAAGTGAACAGATTAGATGAAGATATTTGACAGGCACAGAACTGACAAGGATCACTACCAAAAACATGTCAGTGCTTTCTGTGAATCAATAGTAAGACAAACACTCCAGTGGAAATCGGAAAAGAATGTGAGAAACAAGATGACATCTCACTGACCATATCACATGAAAATGATATGCAACTTCACTGTAAATCAAGAAAGTGCTGATTATAACCACAATAAGATGTCATGTTAAAGTTTAGCCTGGAGTTAAAAGTATAATGTGTTGACAATGATATGCAGCAAAAGTAACTTACACACAGTACTACTGTGAATGTGAATACACAAATCATTTTAGAAAGAAAGAGCCGTTGTTCATTACTTAACAAACTTGACAATGTACATACATCCAACATAAAAATTCGTAGATGCGTATCCTACAGATATTGCATAAGTGCATGAGGAAATATGTACAAGAATGTTCATAGATCATTTGATAAAGGAAAAAAATTGAGATAATGAAGATAACCATCATTAGCAATATGAATAAGTAAATCGTGGAAATGCCACATGGTGGAATATATTAAAGATATGGAAATGAATGAACTAGACTTTGGATCCATTTGTTTGTTTCATTGTGGATAAATCTTAATAATGCTGAACGAAAAAGCTTCTTGGAAAAAATATACACAGTATTATTGCAAATATTTAATTTTAAGAATATACATAGGTAGTAACAATATAAAGGTACATATGGAAATAATAAGTATTTGATTGTAAGTGGTATTTGCTTCTGACATGGAGGGACGGAATATAATTTGGAAAAGGAACACAGGTCATTTCAGCTGTGTATTTATGTTTCATTTCTTAAGCTATATTTTGGGCTTGTAGGTCTTGATTTGCTATTTTAATATTTTTGGATATATCTGAATTACTCCATCTAAGAAAGTATTAAAAACTAACACAAAAGGAGTCAATGGTTGTAGTTACAATGCGCCTATTATGTCCAGCCATTCTGAATGGTGCTTATTTTTAAGAACTTTATAATACATATCAAATTAAGATAAAATTTGTAGGCAAAGACTAATGCCCCAGACTCACGAATGCCAACTGTCTTTGTAATGGGAACTTTAATACTGATAAGTCTTGCTGAAGCAAAGCAAAGGCTGCAGATGTTGAGCACTGTGTTGAGATGTGTGTGTGTGTGTGTGTGTGTGTGTGTGTACACATGCATGAAGACTGAGAGAGGGAGAGAGAGGGAGGCAGAGAAAGAAAGGGAGAGAAAGAGAGAATGAATTATCAAGTGCTGAATTACCATAATTACAGTCAGAGCTTTTATTTATAAAAGACTCAAAATAGTCCACAAATACCAGTCAGATTGCATTTCCATGTGTCTCTATTTCTCTCTCTTCCTCCTCTGTCCCTGCTCAGCTCAAGGAATAATTTTCGAATGACTATTCTTGTCTTTGCCTGTCAAAAAATATTGCTAGAGCCTTCAATGCTCAAGGAAAATGATGCAAATCCTCCTTTCACTAACTTTAAATAAAATACTATATAAATACAAACATAAAATGACATAAAGACTAGGAACACAAATGACTACTCTGCAATTTACAAATTTCTCTTTATTGCCAGATCTGTTATTTTTTGTCTCATTTCTTTCTCCAATGTAGATCTAAAAATCCATTTATTGAACAAAAAAGCCATATAGCAAAGACATATTTTTATTTTTTTAAGGATAGAGCTGATTGTAATTCAGCTAGGAAGCTTTGTGAAGATCAGCTGTATTCCTGAGGCTACAATTTTCACAGCAAATGCTTTCTTATTCTTAAGAATAATTTATCCAACTTCTGTTGCAAATACGATACTTTTTTCTTATATGGATACCAAGGGTTTACCAAAAGCTTTTATTATCAATTATTTTATCTAGACTCAAAGCCATTGAAGGAATGCTTGATGCTAATTGTTTTATATGAGACTTCCAATGTATTAGGTATTCTGTGTAAACATATTTCATCTTAGTGGAAAAAAAATTTAAAAAGTTAACCGATTACAACCCTGCATCAATATTCTTGTGACTTATTAGAATCTATTTACCAAGTGCTAATTTCACAGTATATCTAAGCATAAGCCTTTTTTTGTAATTTATATATCAATGATGATATTATGACCAAACAGACCTTCTTGGGTTTCTTAATCCAGGTGCAGGTAAACCCAAAAGCTTACTAAGAGGGCAAACTTGTCTGTATATTTTCACTTTCACAACTGTGCAGAACATTTCATCACAGAATTTTCCGGTTCGCCCACTGACTCACTCATTGCGAATGTCAAAACCAGCCGGTTTCGGCGACTGCCTGGGTCCTTCCTTTCCGGGGTCTGAAAACAGACAGAAACATCTCTTCCTTCTCAAGCTTGTAGGTGCAAAGTCAGTGTCATAAATGTGTCTCGAAGGTTATCATTTGAAATAAACAGCTGTAAGGAACTTTGCTCAAACACCCATAATTTTGTCCAAAGTCATTTTCCAGGTCCCTGTTTTCCAAACTCTGTTTCCGAGAGAGGGGCTCCTCCTCCTGCATCGGCCTCTTCTCTGCTCGTAAAGCTCTTGAAGGGATGGTGATGGAGCAACCTTTCCCTTCACACACAAGGTTGTGGGGCTCATAGTCGTTTTTGATGACCAAGTAGCCTTTAAATTGCAAATAAACTCCATTCATTCCCTAATCTCTGTTTTAGTTCTACCTTTAGGTTAATTTAATGGGTCAGTAATTAGAATTCCTGACATGGTCTGGGAAAATGCAGTATATATCTGAGTTCCCATAAACATTTGCTCTCATGTGGGGACCTCAGGTGCTCATGAATTGGGGCTGCCATTCTTCTACATCCCTTTCCTTGCAAACTGTCTGCAGAACTTTGGATACCCTCCGTCTCCTCTTCCACAACATCACTTCAGCCCTAGTTGAAGTTGTCTTTAAACTACAGCCCGAAGTGTACATTTCCTTCTCAACCTTCTTGGGATTATCTATAAAGTGCTTTCTTTGCAACCCATAATTAGTCATAGTTTATAAAGAGCTGAGAATTTAGTTTGCTCATTCTCTCTGTAGGTAACCAATCAGTCCCTCTTGCCTTTTCAGTAAACTTATTTCCTGACTCTTCTAGCTGTTCCTAAGTAGACTGATGGCCTAGATATATTTCCAGATTTGTTATTCACCTGTTTACTATGCTACAGGAACTGTCTAATATAGATGACTATTGAACATGCATCTTGAATAGAGTTCCTTCCTGTTATTCTGTTGATTAAAACACAGAGGTGTAGGTCATTTCAAGTTCTCCAGGTTTGGAAACTCTACACTGTCAAAAGGAAAAGCAGCCTGGAAATCATCTTCTCAAACATGACCAGACAAAAAAGAATGAATAAATACCTTAAGTGAGACATATATAAAAAGATATCAAGGAAATAATGAGAAAGTAAACAACACACACACACAGACACACACACTAGACATTGGCACTGTGACTAAAGTATTCAGCAAGTAGTGATCTCAAACCTGCATCACAGTAGAGAGAGACTTTATTTCTCTCCGACTTAATTTCCTCTTCATTAATAACTTCTACAGGTTTATTCTGGGAAAACATTATTTTCATTAAGTTCCTTCCAAGTCTTCATTTCATACCATTTGTATGCATTGACTCCTAAATAATAAAATAATAAGTAAGTGCCAAATGGTAAATACATTATTCTTTATAACAAATAGAACCAGAGGAAATGAGTTACAATTCTGTAGAAATAATGAATTTTAGCCCACAAACTCAGGTAAGCAAGAACTCTATTACATCATTTTCTTTACATCAACTTAAATCTTTTCCGAGGACAATTTAACCTCAGTTGTCATTGAAATTCCCTCTCCCCTGCAAAGTTGTACAAATTCCCTGGTTTCTATGAACAACTTAACCATGACAGAATCTCCTTTAGTTGCAGGTCCCCACTGATTACTTCTGAGACTCCTGCATGGCCCCTTCAGATCTCCTAAAGTTACCTTTTCAGTGCCACACCGATAGCAGGGGAATCCTGTTATGTGCACCACATTGCTTTTATGTCCTAAAAACTGAGGCACTGACACAGGTTTTCCACGGGACTGTACATTTCTTAACATTTCCTAATTTCAGGGCCATCTTTTTCTTCTCTCCTGTGGCCCTCTGAAGAATCAATTTTCTCCCTTCCCTGTCTAGAACACTTGGGATAATCTTGTCAAGAAGTTCAGACTTTTACAAAAGGCAGTGAGAAAAAAGCTCTCTGCTCTCAGCACAGCAAAATTTCCTAAGCAAAAAAGAGAAACCTCATAGAAAAGGATGGAAAGAATATGTAAGAATAGAAAATATGATTTAGTATTTCAGTAAACTAACCTGCTATATGTACATCTGGGATTTTTATAATTATATTCATTGAAATCCCCTAATCAACTTGCTAGCAAACCACAGGGAGATATTTATCAAAAATGGTGATGGTTGTGATGTGTGGGTGTGAGTCGTCTTGAGTGGGGTGTATGGATTAATGTCCCTGGAAGCCTATAAAACTTCAGCAATGGATTCAAGTTTCCATTTGTCTTCTGTGTTAGAGTGTAAAGTCCTTGAGGATGGGGTCAGGGGAGAGTTAGTACAGCTATTTATTGCAGGCACCAGCTCAATGCCTGAGACAGAGCAAGCCTTCAGTAAGCGTTTGTTGAAAGAAAGAATGAGTTAATGGAGCTAAATGTGGTAACCTGCCCATATTAGTTCTCAGTGACAGCATCTTACAGTGATGCTTCTATGGACTTTTAGGTAACTTCTGCATCATCAAAGATAGTTTCAGCTCTGAGCAGTTTACCATAAGTTATAGATACACTATTAATAATAATTCCTTCATACTGATAGTTGACATCTAATGGAGTTTTATGAAATGTTGCCAGAGCATTCAGTTAATGTTTCTTCAACTAGAATGCTCCTGTGGTCTTCTCTTTTAATGAAACTTGCATTCACACATATTTGTGATTCATTCTCAATAGGATTGAAAATACTAGACTGCAATGGTGCAGGGACATTTGCATTTACAACAGACATTTTGTATTCATTTTCTTTTAAGGGTTAATTTAAATTTTATGATAAGCAACAACTGGCTTCTACATAATCACTGCACATCACAACAGTTAGCTTAAGTTTTCCAGATTGTTCAAATGTCTACAGAAAGAACATCTTTACAAGAAGAAAGAAATTTGGTTATTATATTTAACTCCCGTGTCTCTTTTCCAGAGCTCCTTGCAGAAGGTCTAAGTCCCCTCTATACCCTTGCTCCCTAAATCATGAGGAGTCTTTTAGTTATCAAATGGTCTACTCAGTTATAACTGTAAGCATCAAGTTATACAACCATATTTCATCTACTCTCTATCAATAGCATTCTTTGTACTTTTAACCATATGGGATTGGACTCCAAATTGGAGCACTCAATTGGCCTCCAGATTGTTAACATGCTTTTAAGTGAGTATCATTCTCTGAACAGAACACTGGCACTTTGTGTGGATCATTATTATTTTTAAGTGTTTGCCTTGTTTTCCTTAATACCATTATATGTATGTATAGCTTACAAATGATGGGTTAATTGATGTCATTCAAGAGTCCAAGATGTCTTTTGGTCTCTTTGAAGGCATGGTTTCTAAATGTGGATTCTGTTTTCATTCCCAATTTTTCTTCCAAAAATTATTTAATTTGAATGTGATATGTGTCTTCCACCAACTTCACATTTAAAGCAGTGTTTATCATTCTGGCATCCTTTTCCACTAGTAACTGTGAGAACCTTATAAGTGAAAGGTGGGGCTTCTAAATGTAGTTAGGTTGTTGTGAACATGAACATGCTCAGGTTTTTAAGTCATGTTTACGTGTTTGATAAATATTCAAATTTAAAATATTTATCATACAAATCAAACACTGGGTATTCCCAAACTTTTAAAGGTGTGATTCTTCTCTGTCACTCTGAGTGACTGTAATAACTCTTCATCTTTAGAAGGACTTATTTTTTCTTGAAAAAGAGCATTTGATTAAAACTACAGCTTTGGTGAGTTTGCATAATTAAAAGAGAGATTGCATTGCAGATTACTTTTTGTTTGCACTCTTATTAATCAAATAATAGTGCTTTTTCTATATTATCACCTATACAGGACTGCGAAAGGAAGATAGTTACACATCCCAGAACAAGGTTTCGGCTGGGCCTCGATGAGTAGCGTGGGTGCCCCTGCTACATGTAATATGTTGCTTCCTACCTGTGAGGAGATGGGAAGTATTGCCATTCTGTGGCATCTCTCAGCAGGTGCAAATGAAGTATGAAATGAAAAATCCCAACCCACACAATGCACAGAGAAAAAGCAGATAACACTTTGTAGTCACTGCTGTGCTAGGCTATTTACTGTCATAGACAACTCAGCTCCAGCTAGGCAAGCGCCCCAAATCTCTCTGACTCTGACACCTGCAAGAGAAATTGTGTTTCATTCTGTGCTACTTTAGTTATGTTGATTTCCCTCCAGGAGTCCCCATCCTTACATAAGAAAACCAGTTAAAATGTTCAGGAGCTGATCACCTCTGTGACGGGGAAGAGCGACGTGAGGGTGGGGGCAGGTGCGATTTGGAATCCTGGGTAACTCTCAAAATGGATAATAAGGTGACTGAAATTAGGTTCCACATGGAATTGACTGGTTTTTCTTTAACTTGTGATAAAATATAATTACTGTTTTTGCTTGTTCTGTTGTTTAAAGGTCTGTAGGGGACCTATTACATTAATATTGATATCTGAAGTAAGGGTGAATAAAATGTTCAGACAATAAAATTATCTTAATTCAGATAATTTATATCACCATGTTATTTTTCTTTCTTATTTTTTAAATTAAGGTGTTATTGATATATACTCTTATGAAGGTTTCACATGAAAAAACAATGTGGTTACTACATTCACCTATATTATCTTGTCCCCCTTATACCCCTTGCTGTCACTGTCCATCAGTGCAGCAAGATGCCGCAGATTCACTACTTGTCTTCTCTGTGCTACACTGTCTTCCTCGTGATCCCCCCACACCATGTGTGCCAAACATAATACTCCTCAGCCCCCTTCTCTCTCCCTCCCCACCCGCCCTCCCCCACCCCTCCCCTTTGGTAACCTCTAGTCCCTTCTTGGAGTCTGTGAGTCTGCTGATGTTTTGTTCCTTCAGTTTTGCTTCCTTGTTATACTTCACAGATGAGTGAAATCATTTGGTACTTGTCTTTCTCCGCCTGGCTTATTTCACTGAGCATAATACCCTCTAGCTCCATCCGTGTTGTTGCAAATGGTAGGATTTGTTTCTTTCTTATAGCTGAATAGTATTCCATTGTGTATATGTACCACATCTTCTTTATCCATTCATCTACTGATGGGCACTTACGTTGCTTCCATATCTTGGCTATTGTAAATAGTGCTGCAATAAACATAGGGGTGCATATGTCTTCTTGAATCTGAGAACTTGTATTTTTTGGGTAAATTCCTAGGAGTGGAATTCCTGGGTCAAATGGTATTTCTATTTTTAGATTTTTGAGGAACCTCTTCACCATGTTTTTAGAATATTTTTGTATATTTCTCTATTTGTCTGTCCATCTACTTGATCTCAGTCTATCTGATATTATCAGTTAGACCTAATTATTAATTGATAATTTAAAAAGTACAAATATTAGTACCTTCAGGGGTCAAGCCTGGATCTTCATTCCAGCATACTAAAAGAGGCAATATCTCTGTTTATTTGGAGTCTACATTCTATGATATTTGGATAGTGAATACCAAAAAATGAGTAGTATGGTAATGTATATGATAAAATTTGACTAATTTTAACAGTGAGGAGAAGGGGATAATTAAGAATGTAGTAGTTGGTTTGTTTTAATCAAAATAATAACAGTTGATTTCATGCACATGAATGGGTTTCTTTGTGACAGGAATTCAAAATGGGAGAAGGAAGGGAGCTGTGTAGAAAGATTCTTGAGGGGCAGAAGTATGACACCTCATATGCACTTAGTTTTCTGCCCCTTCTGTGCCTCACATTCTTTTCCTGCACCGTCTGATATCATTCATGTCAGGTTGTCTCTAAGCAAACACGTGATGAGTATGCTTTGTATTCAGTGTATCAGTTTCTGCAGTTGCATCATCAGACATGGAAAACACAAGTCTACAGAGCAGATCTAGGTAAAAGTCATAAAGTTGAGAATTCTGACTTGCTCATTTTTTTGCATGATGATGACTGTTTCCCATATCCTTGGCAATTGTTAAAAACATAGGAAGGATTGTAGATTTATGTGCAATTTCTAGACAGCAGCTCTAACTTCATTCCTTTTTTGGAAACTCTTCTATTCCACATCTTTGTGTCTTGGACCCCATAGTATCATTCAGAAAGAGCCTTTTAAAGGAAGAAACAGCAGAAGTCTGATTATCACTATTACTGGTATTAAAGAACAAGTAGCAAAAGGTAAATCAGCAAAGGGAACTGAGTGAGAAATACCAGCAATGTGGAGGGAAGACCAGGAGGGGTATCACAGAAGCCCAGTGAAATGGAGTTTTAAGAATAGTGTGCCTAACTGTCAAATGTTACTGTAAGGTCGAGAAAACTAAATGGAAGATGTGACTTTGTTTTAATGAAGAAATCACTGGTAGTCATTGCCAGGGCAATTTAACTGAAGTGTTGTGGATAGAACTTGACTGCAGTGGGTTGAGGGGTGGTGAGTAATCAATAATCAGGGAGTGGGCACAGCAACCTAGGCTGCTGTAGAGAGGGGTGGTGCCTTGGGGATGACCAAGGGAGACACATGTGCTGGATGGAAGGCCTTTGGGAGGAGACTTTGTTTTAAGATGAGAAAGACTTGGCATGTTTTTAATCTCTGTAGGAGGACCCAGAAGAGAGAGAGAGAGGCTGAGAATGGGGGAGGGAAGGAAAAGAATGGGGAGGGAAGGAAGAGAGAGAGGGAAAGGGAGGGAGAGGGAGAGAGAGAGAGAGAGAGACAGACAGACAGACAAACAAGTCTTAGAAAACATAAAGAGCACATGTGAAGAATTAGCCTTGGTATAAGGAAAAACACTTTTTTCTTTAGAAGGGAAGATGTGAATAACATGGTAATGTGGAACTTGAGAGGATTTGCATCTAGTAGCCCTGATCTCTAAAGTAATAAAAATGATCATATCTTGAGAAGGAAGTTGTGTCAAAAAATGGTATGAAACTTACTCTTGACTGGCTAATAGGGGAGACAGATACAGTACAAGCATAGAAATAAGTAAATAAATGAAGATAGATCCTATGAAGGGAAAAAGTTGGATACTTTGAAACAGAATACCAGGTTGCATATTTCAGATTGAGGATTTAGGGAAGACTTTCAATATGATACCCAAAGAAAAGGCAGGAATTAGGAGGAGGAAATGAGAAGGGTAGCACATCACAGCAATAGAGGGTGATATATACTTGATTGTTAATTATTTTACTGGCATTCACTTTCTTCTATATCAAAGGCATCTATGGTAGTGGGGGAGGGGCATCACAGTCTTATTTGTTTTTGCCCTTTCAGAATCCAGAACCATGATAATGAAAAGAAAATACATGTTTGAACCTCACTTTTAAGTTGATGCTATTAGGTCCATTTTATGTGGAGACTGAAGCTCACTCCTTTCTGCACTCAGCAGTGTGAGCACTCAATGCCCAGGTCTGTCTGATGCCACAGCCTGTACTTGATTCCACTTCCTAGGCTGCCTCTTTAAGGATACATTCAATTGAATGATGTCTTAGTTCAGGCTGGTAGGACAAAATACTTTAGACTGGGTAGCTTATAAACAACAGAAATTTATTCCTCACAGTTCTGGAGGCTAGAAGTCCAAGATCAGGGTGCCAGCATGGTCAGGTTCAGGTGAGGATATCTGTAACTCCAGGGGGAAAATATGTTCCCACCTTAAGGCAAATTACCTTTGAAGACAAAATCAGTCAAAGGGAGAAATAAAGTGGGAGAAACCTGTTTATTGCTTACAAGCTGTCATCCACTTCTCGCGGTGTCTCTTTCGGCCTGGCTGTAAGAAGGGAACCCACCCTTCCCCTTTGGTCCAGGTATGCCCTTATCACCTATTGATATGGAGATGGACTACTTCTCTCCACCCCTTGGAAACATCTATTGGTATGGAGATGCACTAAGGACAGGTGAGAGATTATGGAAATGTTGTAATTTTACCCATAATGTCTTCTGTGCTGCAGATGGGCCAACTTCTTATATTCTCATATGGCAGATATAAGGAGGAGAAGCAGCTCTCTTGTGGCTCCTCTAAGGGCACTTAAGTATGTTTTTGAGAGCTATACTCTCATGACCTTGTCTGATCCTAATTATCTCCCTCCTAATATGATCACACTGATGCGTAGGGTTTCAACATACGCATTGTGGGGAGATACAAACATTCCGTCCATATCAGAAAACTCTTTCCTTTTCTTATTTTTGTCACATTTCTGTTTCCACTCCTAAGACTGGATGACACTGAGTCCTCTGTCTATGGATTTATTCTCCTCCCCTATTTCACTTACTCCTTCAGCAACATCATCTATGCCCACAGCTTTCATGATCACATCCAGATTCCTGATTGCTACATTTACATCTTCAGCCCTGAGCCATGCTTCAGTTCCATTTTTCTAAATGTGTTCAGAAAAAATCCAAGTAAATGATCTGACATCACTTCAAATTCTACGTGTTCCAAATTGAACTTGATGTCTTTTTGTATGCCCAAATGGCTCTCAATTTGTCATGAGTTTATACATCTTGAAACAATTTTTGTTTCTTTTTTAGAAAAAAAGATCTGTCATAAAGTTTCCCAGTGAAATGGAAATGGCATTTCTCCTCTTTCCTCTGTACACTAATGCTGGCTGAAGGAGTCACATGCTGCGGCCATTCTCCCATGCTCCTTGGGGTTGTCATCATCAAACACAAATTCTTTGGCTTTCACAATTGGTCATGTTTGTGCCTTCCTTGTACTTGTTTTTATATCTTCTTGCCATAAAAATCTTTCACAAAAGTTAAGTATTCACATCAAGAGCTTATATATAATCTGTTTCAGTAGATTTTCTATACAACCTTTGATAGATGGTATTCTTTGTCTGTAATTATCCCATGCCCTTGCTGAGGTTTCCCAGTGGGTGGAGCACACTTCCTCACCTCATTGACTTTAAACTCAGCCATGTGACTTACTTTGTCTAAGGAAATATGGACAAAAGTTCAGTGTGCTGGTGCCAAGTGGACTTGAAGAAGCATTGTGTGTTTCTGTTGATTATCCTGTGCATCTGTCCTGTGCTATGGGAAGAGCAATGTCCTAGGTAGTTGTGTTCCTTGGCCAACCTCCTGAAGTGAGGAAGACTTTGGAGCTCTAGAAGCAAAGCCACCCCAGAAGTCTGAGATACATGAGCAACATATGCACACTTGCTCTTTGTAGTATACTGAGATTTTAAGGTTGTTATACATCATAGTTACTATAGAAATAGCTGACTAATAATATATCATCATTCTGGAAACCAAGTCTATAATAATAAATCCGATCCTAACTCTGAAATTTGGTTTCTTCTCAGCTATTGAGCTTTGGGCCAAATATTTTGAAGAAGTATTTGATCATAGTTACAAAGGCTTTGTTTTATCTGTTGGAAAGGCTGGGAATATTTAATTAAATCTAAAAATAATTTCAAGTTCATTTTCAAGTATCTTGAGCCTATGAAAGCCATGTTTATGTTTTACAGCCCTTGTATTCTCTGTGCTAAATTTAACTAGTTCCTTGAACACTTTTTCAAAACAGCTATTTTTTAAAGACTTCCCAAAAGGAATTATTCTTCTTGCTATTCTGTAGTCTTTCTAAGGATCCTTTCTATGGCTTGATTACGACAACCCAGATCAGACATCGACACATTTTATGTGACCCTGCAAAGATCCATGAAATGATGTCATATTATCTTTGATTTGTGACTATAATTTTCTAGAGAATCTTGCCAGGTTATTGGCCTCATAAGTTGCTCTCTTGAGTCATTTGAGTTTCTGTAGATATGGAGCTCTCAAGTATCAAGATTCCCCACTAGGAAACAGACACAGAAAAGCCAAGAATGCTTGTCTGTGGATTTATTTTAGTATTATTTATTTCCACAATGTATTGAGCAGCCCCAAAGTCATATACTATATACCAGAGCTTTGATCAAGTCTGGTAAATAAACAAAGTTGAAAGTACCCCCAGTTGAGGTAATATTACTTGTGAAATGCCAATGAAGATCAGTTGAAAGAGAAAGAAAATTAGATTTTCAGAAAAAGCATACAAAATAGATTAAAGAAATGAATTGGAAATCAGTGATCCAAAGGGCTTTCAGTAGGGAAAAGTAGGAATTATTTCAGAAATCCTCGGAGGCTGATGTGCAACATTGTGTCATGAAAGGTAAAATGGAAGAAGAGAGGTAGAGAGCCTATGAGGACACAGTTAAATGTCACATTCTGTCTGTCTCTTCAAACATGAGTCATTTTATGAGTGATAGAGCAGTTTTTTGGTGTCAAGTTATTACCTATTTTTCCTCATTTGTAAAAAGTCTGAGTGGAAAGAGACTCATTTCTTTTGATCTTCTGGCCTGTGGGCCAACTCTACTGGCTGCCTGTTTTGGGAAAAAATGTTTTCTTGGAACACAGCTTCACTGTTTGTTTATGCATTGTCAGTGGCTGCTTTCATACTAGACAAACAGAGCTGAGTAGTTGCGGCAGAGATTGTATGCCACAAAATGAAACACTTTTACTATCTGGATTTTTACAGAAAAAATATGCTGACTCTTGCTCAGTCCCTATGGCTTTCACACTGTTTTCGATTGTGTCCTAAGGGAATAGCTGTATTTTGCAACCCCACTGACATTCATGAGCACACACAGGCAAACATATATCTGGGAAAATATTTCATGTAAAAATTGTTACATGATACACTTCTCCTACCCCCAATTAATTCTATTTTCTTTCAGCTTTTAAAAAATGCTGTTTTGATATTAACTGCTTTATGTAATCTTACCCTCATACTCAGGGCTATGAAAGCAATATTTTCTGCGAATATCAACGCCATACATCTGTTTAGAGTATTGAGTTTAGTTTAGTGACACATTAAAAAAAATTTTTTTAGCAATACTTTTAACATAGAAATTTTATTATCTTTGCTGATACTAGCAAGCAAAAGAAAAAAATTGATTCAGCCACCTGACACACTACTGTGGGGGAGGATATTGAAAGGGACAACATACTGTCTGGGAACATTAGGATGCTACTAACTTAATGACCTAAGATTGTTTACAAGGCTTCCTCAAGAACTTAATTAATTTCAAATGGGTGTCTTACATTCCTGAGTATTTGGCTGAATTCCATTTGTTAATGTTAAATATTTCATTTGTAGGTTGGGAACAAGAACTTAGCTATAATACATAAGCACAAGAATCCAGATAAAACATAAATTTGAATCAAATTCTTTACTTCTCTTCAGTTTTCTTTAATTCACTCACTTATTGAATACCTGTTCCTTAAGAGCATTTAAAAAATTCTAGATATGGTGTTACATTCAGATAGAATGATATCTTCATGAAGCTTATTGTTCAATATGGGAGACAAAAATTAATCAAATGATCAAATAAAACTGCATTTTGATAAAAAGCCATGAAGTTGAGATACATGTGCTCTGAAGCATATAATAAGGTAATTTGACCTAGTCAGGGAGGTCCGGTGAAACTTCCATGAGGAAGTAATGATTGAGCTGATATGAGAAAGAATTCATGAGCTGAAGAGGGTAGGCGTGAGTGGGTCCTCACAGGGTGAGACTGCCTTCACAGACATATACTTGGCTCTCTCTTTGAACAGTGTTCTTGTCCCATTTCTTCAATCTTTACTTCTAGTGGTATTTTAAATTAGTTGTTTATCTCTCTCTCTCCACTGCCTTTGTCCATAAAATGGAGAGAACATAGCTTAAAAACTCTATTATATGTCTATTTATTCAAATAGTTCTGTGTAAAATAGATTCATATTTGTGGAAATTGTTCTTGCTCATTGGAATTAAGTCCTGGACAGTTTTCTTAAATAGCTCTATAAATTGTCTTGAAGACCTGACCTTGGTTTCCAGTCAGCCTGTATTTGTGGTTTGGAAATGCATCGTGTGAAGCTGATAGGTTCAGAGTCGCTGGCCATGAATTTATGGCTGCATTTATTATGACAGGTTTGTATTCCAGAATGATAGCAAGGTAGTAAAGCCAGTGTAAGACGGGATTTTCTTGTTGAGATCTAAAACTTTGTTTTTTTCCCCCCACCTATAGAAGTTTCCTTTAAAAAAGCAACTGAAGAAAACAATTATAATTTTAATTTCTAGTGCTTATTCAACCATTACCCATCTGCATAGTTTCCGTTTCTTAACATATTGATATATCTAGGATTTGTTTTATTCTTTGCTAACAAAAGGAATGAGCCAACAAATAAATTTGGTTTTGTTTGGTTTTGTTTTATTGATACTCCTATGTGAGGAATGTGAGATAAGCAAGGCAGCTGTATAGCTGTTTTGCTAGAGATGTGCAGAATTTTATTGTAGGAAAAATACCAAATATGCAAATCCAGTGCAAAAAAGTATGGCAGGACTTTCAGTCCAAAATTGACTGTGTAGGCAAAATATACAAAATACCCCAAAAATGATGTAATAGAACCAGTGAGACTGCATTTTGAATTTTTACTTTTTTTCTGTATCAAGTGATGATATTCTAATATTTTGATTGAGTAGTTAAACAAATTAAAGAATGTGTGAAGAGTTGACTCCAAGCCTAAGGATATTAGGATGCACTTGTATATGGAAGAGATTCAGTTACTTTTTGTGCTGCCTCCTGTGCCCTGAATGCCTGCTCTTCAAAGAACTGTAGAGAGCGTAGTTAAACCAGTGTTGCTTCCACACAGCTGAACCGGATTGGAATAAATTCAGTGATCCAGAAATGTGCTTTTTCTTGGAATTATTGTGTTTAGTGTGTCTTCTTCAAATAGGAAGTGTTCACTAATATTAGTGTTCAGGAAGTTTTCCTTTACATAATTCAAGACTGGTTTTTGCTGCTAAAAGAACACGCACAAGAAAGCATTACAGTTCTTTTAAATCCTTTCTGAATTAAGCGATGCTCAGACTGTCATGCAGGCAGGACACAAGCAGATGGCGCTCGGCTTCCATCTCAAAAGAGAAGTACGACGCTTGTCTTCAGCCTCTACTTATTACCATTCATTTTAAAGGGTGAAAAGCAGTGTTCAGAGAAAAATCTTTGTGAGCACAAAGCCTCTGTATTTATGAGAGACAAAATTACACTTCTACTTCAAAGACTAGTTGGTAATCTCTGAATTTTGCAAGCGAATTTTGCAGGTTAACTCACGGGACCACGAAAAAAACCACCCTACATCAATTGGTTAACTAGGTACGCTCATTTGCCTTGTATCAGTCTGTTGACGTTGTATATGGGAGCATGAAAAAGGCAGCTGATATTTTCATGCATTTTGAAGGAAGAATAAAATGGCTGATTCTCTCCGCTTTGCTTGTTCACAGATTTTGTAAGCCGAGGAAATGGATACTATGGTTGTTTGTGAAACCAGACCCAAACAAAGGAAAAGAGCCGGGGTGCTTTCCTATAATACTGACAGATGTACCACCCTCCAGAAAAAGGATGAGGCTGTAAAAGGTTTTAGCTTAGCATTTCAACTCTAAAATGGATGGTCCTTCTCAATTTTCCACGCACAATATCTTTCCTTACCAAAGAATACATTAGTATTACTAATGTCACTTATGTAGCAGCTTTAGAAGGCCACAGCAATGAGGATATTTCTAAAGCAGATTGTAGTCATTTCTGCTGGTATGGAAAATTCCCTCCCCACACCGAAAGTAATTGTGTTGGTAATCTTGCGCTAGTGCTTTAGTGGGTGTCTGCATCCTGCTTTGCTCCATGTGAGCTATGTAGAAAGGCACAATGAATGAACTGATGAGAGGATGCAATGATGAATGAATATCCCAGAGGTCCTGAAACTAATAATAATGGAGGCTTTTCTGTGGCCACTGGGTTCTCGGAGTTGTGTTATGAAATGTGACTCTGGAGGTGTTTGATGACTGGTGGTTGCCCTGTAGAAGGTTAGAAGGAAGAGTTCCCTCAACTACAGAATTAAAAGTTCAAGAAAGAGCAAGACATGCACTTGCTTGTACTATAATGAGATGAGATCATGAACCAAATAGATACTAGATTTCTGTATTGATAAATGTGAGGTTTTTCCTCAAGCATTGCACTACATAAAATATCTACATTGGTTGCATGCAGCTTTAGTATTTGCTTTTGGCTTGCATTTTGTTATAGAAAGAGGGCATACATTTGTGGTATATTAAGCTGCTGCTTTCAATATGTGTGCATTAAGCATCAGATAAGGCCTGAAAAAGGGCTTTTCAATTGTTTGTAATTCTTGAATGTGTGGTTGGGGAAAATAGACCCAAAGTAGACATAAAGAGCAAATGTAAATCTTGGTTATATTTCACTCTACTTGTTTTTATTTTTTAATCCATTTTCAAACTCTCACCAAGTTCCTTCTTACACTAGGCACAATACAGGGCACTGTGGATAACAACAGGGAATAAATGGTGGTTCCTTGTTGCAAAGATGCAGACATGAATATTACTAGTAACAGTGCAATACGATATGTATTGTAATAGAACTAGAGCAATAGCCCTTAACTCAATTATAGTTATTAGCCCAGAGGATTTGAATTAAAGATAAACTTAGTACCAAAAATATGTAAAAGCCTTTTCCTTTATGGGAAAGGTATAAGCCAGGAAAAGTGCAAGCTGAGAAAGAAAGAGGGGGCACCTTTCTTTTGTCCAGTAGAGAATTTCCTTTCTCCAGCAAAGGCAAGAGAAGAAACTGCAGCAGGAGAGAGTTCAGTGATGCTCATCGGTGAGCTGCTCTTCTCGCATCATGTCTTCACAGTGCGCTGCAAAATTAAGGTTGACTAATTATGTCTTACAAGAATGCAAGTATTTTTACATCCAAACACCAAAATATATTTAGAGGTTTAAGGAAATAGCAGTACTTAAAAGATCGGTCCTTTTCAGCAGCCTCTTTCACCATTCAGACAGATATTTGAGAATCCGCTGTATCTCACAACTGATTTTCACTACCCATATTATGAAAGAGAATCATACTCATTTTAATGAAATGTTAGTATAAAAAATGACTGATGTGTTTATTTGTGGTCTTTACAATAAATAATAGCCATATGCTATAAGTTTAGGACATACATTAATGTGAATAGACTTTAATTTTTTAAAAAATGAGGGCATAGCCAATATAATGTAATCATTAAAATAAATATATGTATAAAAGAAAGAGAGAAAAAGACAGACAGGCAGGCATGGAGAGAAAGACAGAGAGAGTTTAGTTCATAAGCTGGTTTGAAATTTGTTCCATGATTTTGATAAGTCACTTGTATTTGCTCTTGTGTGAAATACTTTCAATAACCCTTATTGGTAAAGCACTTGGAGATCATTGGTTGAAAAGTGCAATTGACTGTGAGTGCAGGCTTCAGAGCCTTACAATTGAGAGTCATCATAAATTTTATCTTTGCTGGCATAACTACAGAGATTATTTTTATACAGAGAGGTGGCTCTTTCATTTTGTAAACACTTTAAGCTAGGTGCTTCAGTAATGAATCTTAGATCTGTAGAAAAATTGGTTTCAATAATAACATAAATACCAATCACTATTTGAATGCTCTTAGAGCTTTTCCTACTAGTTCTGAAATAAAAAAAACCCACTAATATTTTAAAATAACTCTTTATGTGTCATCTTCTATATTTATAGCAGATTACATGTGAGTTTATCTTGAAAAAATATCTTTATTTGAGAGATCTTTGCTGATAGCACAGATTTTTATCAACTTTTTAATATTAAACAGGTATACTGGGATGATACTGAATTTATCAATCACAGAAAGGGGGAGATTTATAGTTGTTGGGAATGTTTCATCACCTAACAGCCAGAAAGAAAAGAAGTTTTAAAGGATAAAAGTAGAAGTAAACTGAAATTTCCTAAGAATCAGCTTAACTTTTCCAATCAGAGGAATTTTTCTGAGCAGGTGGAGAAAAGACACTGAAAGAATTGGGAGCTGAAATAAGGGCACTGATGAAAAATACATCACAAATGACTAACAAATTGTAAATGAAAATTGGGTGATTTTCAGGTGGGAACTGCTAACAGGTTCTGAGGCAGCATTTGACCTCTTTTAATGGAAGTTTTAAGAGAGGACTTGGAGGTGATCAAGGGTCATTCGACTGATGTCAACGGCTCCTGAGTAGTACTCCTGGTGGGATGCTAGGACTCCACTGAAGGATGGTGGAGAAGGTGCATTAATTAGCAGGGCAGAAGTCAACTTCATAGCCAGTCATTTCCTGTAGCAGCTCAGAAACTGCACAAAGTACAGGAAATCACATTACTTATTTAACTTGTGTTTTTATTAAGATATAACAACAAAACCTTACATTTGTTTACTGCATTATGCTTTAAAGCCCATTTGCCACAGGAATCCATTAAGATTATGAAAATGTGTGTTTTTATCTTAAAATATAATTCTATGCTTGACGTGATTAAAAAAATCACTTATAAGCCACCTGGGACAAGAGCAGTAATAGAAACCAATCTTTTGCAAATATAGTTTGCTCTTATGTATAGGAAAAGCTGGAGAGAATAAAAGCCATTAAAGCTGTGTATGAAAGATACATTAGAGTTACATTTCTTTCATTGATTACACTGTTTCTCATTTATACAGTTTGGGAAAAACATAAGCAATTAATCATGGTAGATTACACTCATTTTGTATTTGTCCACAAGTAGCAAGCAGTTATTAAGAAGTCTGAGTTCCAGTTGTTACTCTAAGTAATACTTTGTCCTGTCTTTGCTTGTGTGAATTCTGTAATTCTGATAATTGAAACAGTATTCCAGAAAAATGGGATATCCTGCAATAGACTGAGCTCTTCATTGTAACTTTGTACTTCTGTAACTTAGTACATTGCCTGTGATATGCAATAGGTTCTGAATACATGCTTATTGAATCCTTTGGTATATGTATGATTTGTACCTAGAAAAAAAATTTTTAAATAACTCTCATTCCCTTTTTATAATTATATTTTTAAACATATTTTTAGATATATTTATATTATGATGTCATTCGCAGTGCTGACATTTGTTTAATCTGGCTATGCATAATTATAAAATACACCAATTGCAACCTGTACATGATTACCAGGTGGGTAAACATTTAGTAGTAAAAATAGGATTAAAATATTCAGATAAAATAATTATACCCCTAGTTTATGTGAGAAAATAACAAGAATTGGAAATTACTGAAATTTTTATTTTATAGAGTCTTAGTAAATATATAGACAATATAATTCAGTATTGATAGAGAGGAAATATATCAGCAAATTAATTCCTTGAGTGGAATTTTCTTTAGCAATGGGAAATACTAAAAATAGCTTATTTGAGATATTGACAGGGCACATAACATTTATATGACCTAGTTGTCAGTATAGAAATGGCTGCCAACAGCAAAAGAAAATATCATATTATGTGTTTTATAGGGATTTAGTATACTAATACCTTATTATCCTCTCTTTGAATTCAACAGAAAATAAAGAAATAATAAGCAAGGGAAGAAATTATTTTAGATTTAGACAGTTTTGTCTTAGAAACTATAAGCCATTGATTGGTACATGGCTTGAAATGACTGGACTTATAATGAAATATTTCCTTCCATGGCCATAGTATTTAGGAAAGAGAACTTAGCCATACATTTTTTATAATGACTATGAACTTCATCAAACTGTAGTCCTTCAGATGGTATCCTGATTTGTTGAGCTTTATCTTTTGCTTATACTGTTTGCACAACCTTTATCGATCTGATAATTGAAACAGTATTCCAGAAAAATGGGATATCCTGCAATAGACTGAGCTCTTCATTGTAACTTTGTACTTCTGTAACTTAGTACATTGCCTGTGATATGCAATAGGTTCTGAATACATGCTTATTGAATTACTGTATTTAAATTGATTAAAATGATTCTACTTAAATTCATATAGCCAAAGGAACAGATTGAAAGTGATGGTAAATGTTGCTAGCGGTTACCCTCATCAGAGAAAAGACTTGAAATGATACAAAAAATGGGGAACAAGGAGGGCAAAGGGAGGACCAAAGTAGAAAGAAGAGAACGCAACCAAGGCAAGTAAGTAGGTAGACGGGCTGAAGTGGGACATGGCCTCAGGATTAGGTGGAAATTCAGGGCAGTCAGGTGATGACCAGTGATCAAACTAAAATTGGTGAGCTGGATTGTTTGACGTTTCTAGAATGAGTTCAGGGTATATTTAGTGAGTGCTCACAAACGAGACACTTCCTTAATTAATGGAAGGCATTCAATAATTTTTGTTTAGTTTTATTTTAACTTGTGATGAGCAAGCAACTACATGCTTTGGAAAGTCCTTGACTTACCTTCCTCCATATTTTATATCCTTAGACATAAACACACAACATATATCTTCAATGCTGGAACTCACTAAGAATCTGTAAATATCACGTCAAGAAAAACAGACAGCTGTCCACTAGACATTTTGGAGAAAGTAAGCAATTTTATTTTTGTTCAGTTTCCTGATTTTTATCTGCTCTTTTCTATTTTTCTAAGACTTGGAGACATGAGCAGTACAAACCAACACCATAAGACATCCGGATTCCTTCCCTTTGAACTCGATTCATTCATCCTGCTCTTGCTGCTGGATGTCGGTTTTCTTTAATCTTAGTCCAAGCCTTGCTGCTCTATGTCTCCTTGTCTTTCCCCTTCTTACAGAACTAATGATCACTTCTATGAGGGGATTTCCAAGGGTACATCGCAAATCCAGTCTTTCTGTTTCCCAGTCTGTATTTGAAAACCCCTTGTTCTGTATTTACAGATAGATATTGTAAGGGTATAAAATGAAACATTTATAAATGGAATTCATTTTTGTGACCAAAATGTCTCACTTCTAATTTTCCCTAATGTCACCATTGTAGCCACTTAGACTCAGATCTCAGATTCACCTTTGACTCATTTCTTTTGACACCTACCATTTCTTTTATCCTCTTATTCACTACTGTGTTCCCTGTTAATAATTATTTGTACCTCTTTCAAATATTTTGTATATGAGACAGCATTCCTAAAACTTTTATCAGGACATTTAAGATCATCTTCACTTTGATTCAGACTTATTTTTCTAGTCCTGAAATGTATTTTAAACTCTTCACTCCTGAGAGAGCAGCCCATTTACCTAATCAGTGCATTTTGCCTCCATATCTCTGTTTTTATGTGCATCACTCCTTCTGTGTAATTATCCTGACACCCTTCTCTGCTTCTATTAATACTATGCATTTTTAAAAGTCTAGCTATTTTTTAATACCTTCTTGTGTTTTCTATGTTCAAGTTAGATTATTCATTTTCTATATTTTGACACTTTTGATGTTAGGCAGGTTGGTCTACTTGCTGTTCTCCAACTATTAGTGTGTAAGTTGGTCTCCAAGAAATTTCTGAGTCCTTCTTCTCCTTCTTGTCTTTATACTTCATCCAAACTACCAAAAATTTAAGGTCATATATGAAGCACTTTGGTTTAGATTTAAGTAACTTGATATCAGGGACTGCATGCTCTTTATTCTTAGCCTTTAGTTTAGTCTGTGGCATATCAAAGGGGCTCAATGAATATTTGTAAAATAAATGAGTAAATGGATCCTCACAAGAAAACTTTTCAGAATACTGCTGGTCAATAGTTTTTCCCCATTCTGAGCATCATTATATTTCTACTCATTACATGACTCCCTTAGCTTTCAATATATATAAAGCCATATAAAATTACTTCTTTTTTCATTTAAATATTTATTAAATTTTATTTAAAAGTGATAATGGATGCATAAGTATTATTTTCTTGATTAAATTTAGGAATTAGAGGACTGATTATGTGGCTCTCATTGTATGCTTTTTGTCATGATATGATTCAGTTAATGTATTATTTTAGGTATATGTGCACACAAAGACTTTGGTATGTCCAGAACTTTTAAGACACAATCATCCAGATTTATTTTAAAGCTGCTAATTCATGAAATTATCGAGTCACCTTCCAAAGTAAATAAGATAGAATGACTTTTTTTTTTGATAGAATGACTTTTAATGTTGAAGAAGTCAAAGCCAATTAAAGGAAGTGGGGAGAGCTACTATTGGGTACAGTAGGATGAGTTGCTTACTGTATTTGAGATCTGGATTCAGTTTTCATTCAGGAAGTAGAGTAAAAGTAGAAAACTAGAGGATATACAGCTATTTTATCCTGATACAGGAACTCTAAAGAGGCATATCTTATAAAATAAAGCATGCATATTCTTCTGAGTATTGAATTAATTTAATCTGTTATTGAATTCAAAAGGTACTTATTTCATGTATCTTTATAGAAGCAAAATGGGTTATTTAATGAAAAATAATTTTCAATTATGGTTTGGCAAAAGATGTAATTGTTTAAATGAACCTTTCTTGTGCTGGTCCTCTAGGAAACTTGAGTGCTATTACAAATGTATGAAAAACCTCACTGTTGTGGAAAAGGAGTGACCTAAGTAACTCTGGAAATGAGTGGAGACTATAAGACTGATGGCAAAGACACTATAAAATTAAGCATTCTATAAGCACATAATAAGCACTACACTCTAGTTGATAAAGTTATTTTCCATAGGAGTATGGGTTAACAATTCTGAAACCACTGTACATACATAATGAAATTGAAAACTTCAGTGTTGAAAAATTGAAAAAGTAATTGATGGCTGATGGTGGGAGCCAGGTTTCTCTAGCGGAATGGGTGATTATAGACAAGGGAAGAAGGCTATAATAACCACTGAGGTAATGGACTAGAATTGGAGACACAATTATGAACTCTTGTTTAGCTTAACATAGATACAAGTAGATGTATATAGAAGTATTTGTAGGTCGATGTATATGCAATAATTAGTATACACACATATTCTCTTCTTTTGTCAGTTGAGTAGCAACAAGCATGCCAGAGCAAAAACATCGGTTTTTAATACCATCTTCCAATGAAGGAAACCAAAATTTCTTGGAGAAATGGCTGATCCTGGGGCAGGGAATATATAAGATGAGCCTGTAGCATCTTGCATGCTGGAAATTAGAAAGTGCTCAAGTACACACATACTCACACCATGATGGGGTCATGTCAAAGGGATGCAGGCAGGAGCTTCTGAAAGATCTCCCAATGGCCAAAGCCAGAGCAATTTGACCAACAATATAAATGTATATTATAGGATCATACCCTAGAGTAGAAAATAAAAATAAATGAGTTTATCCTGATAGAAATAAGTGATTGAATAAATAAATTAATGGAGAA
This sequence comes from Manis javanica, assembly GCF_040802235.1. Taxonomy (NCBI): domain Eukaryota; kingdom Metazoa; phylum Chordata; class Mammalia; order Pholidota; family Manidae; genus Manis; species Manis javanica. The sequence goes on from NC_133163.1 coordinate 69,318,665, forward strand.
GAACAGACAAATATTCTCTTGCAGAAGAATCTCAAATAATTTACTTACTCTGCTCTTAAAGAGATAGAACATAATTTAAATGCCTGCACAGAAGTGACTTCTTTCCTAAGAATACAATATGGAAAAGGGTGGGTTAGAGGAGAGTAGCTTCGTAGTGGAAAAATCTGGCAAACACTACCCCAGCCAGGTGCTCAAGGTCAAAACACCAACAGTGGTAAGCAATGTGGACAGTATGTATCCTTCTGTGCCGTGATATGAGTGGCACGTTACCACTGTGGGCATTCTCCTCAAGACTGATAACCTCATTCTGATCAGGGGAAAACATCAAACAAACCCCAGCTAAGGATGTCTGCAAAATACCAGGCCAGTACTCTTAAAAACTGCCAAAGTCACCCAAAACAAGGCCAGACTGAGCGACTGTCATGGACAAGGGGAGCCTGAGGAGCCGTGGCGACTCTGTGCCCTGGCCCCCTGGCGGGGTCCTGGCTCAGAAGGGCGGCGTGAGATAAAACTAAGTACATCTAAATAAAGGGTAGACTTTAATTCGTAATAATGTATCAGTATTGACTCAGTAATTGTGACAAATGCAGCATACTAACAAGATGTTAATTATAGGGGACTCTGAGTGTGGAGTGTATGGGAACGCTGTACTATCTTTGTAACATTTCCTTAAATCTAGAGCTGTTCTAAAATAAGGAGATTGTTTAGAAAAGAAAACCTTAAAGCATAAATAATTCTAATCTCAAGAAATCAGAGCAATCCTGGGTTATGATTCACGTTGGCTTATTTATAATTACCTTATTACACGTTATGTCATAGTGAATAAATGGGTATTTAGCATATCCATAAGACACTCTTAAATAGTAGATGCATTAAGTGATTTTTGTCCAATGCTGGGCTTCAGTCAATTCATGGTGAATTTCACTGTTGAATTTGCCTGAAGACTTTCTATTGTGCAGTGATGTATAGAGAATCTATAAAAGAGGAGATAGATCTGATTATGTAAAAATATTTAAAAAGTCACATAAGATCAAAATGATAATGTAAAGGGAAAACTAGTAGAACAAATGAGAACATGAGATATGAGAACAATTAAGTTGTTTAATTTATGGAATGTTCCTAAAATTAATATGAAGATTCTGTTAGAAAATTGTGTTAATAATATGATCAGGCAATTAATAAAATAATAAATATAAGCAGCTAAAAACCATAAAAGTATATTTAATTTTGCTGGGAATTTAATAAATATGAATAAGAAAGTACAAATACAATTACTTGTATTCAAATAAAGATTAATACTCAACACTGTTAAATATATATTGAAATGTGAAAGCTGTTCTAGTTCTAGATAATTTCAGAAGGTCTGCAGTTGATTCTGTTTACTAGTGAATTTACTAGTCAATAAGTAGAAATGCTAGTACTGCTAATGCTCTCCCAAGTACCATAATCCTTTCCTTGTTATAGCTCTTAAGTGTTGAGGTACACACAAACCTTTGGGATTTTTAACATGTAGTTAGGGGAGTTTTATTGCCTCTCTCTTGTTAGGCTCTTTCTTACAGAGTTTGGACTGCCATAAAATCTCAAAAGCCATTTTAGTATAAGCCACACATCTCAAAATGTAATGCATTGCCAACAATCATTTCCAACTTCAGCTCACTTGGTTTCTGGCAGACTTTTTGGGCGTAGCCCCTTGCTTTCTGTTATCAAAGGCACATAGTTGAAGGGCAATAAACTGGCTTCCTTCCTTTTCCCAGGCTGTCATTACTGTTTCATTAAATAAAAACTGGGTGAGTTTTTTAACCCAAATAAACTACTTTAGGCTCAGTGAAGATTTCTTCTGTATTTTATCCTTAGGCTGTTTCTTAATCTTAAGTTTTAATTTGGATGTAAGTTTTCATATTTTCCTGCATCCTCATAGGCATTTTGGTGGGAAGTTGGGTCGGCTGCTTCAGGTACTGCTAGCCAGATACTATTATGGATTGCATGGTTCTGTAAATAGCTTTATTTGATTATGGATGCTTCACTCTACAGTCTATCCAAAATAGGTCACAGAGGAAATGTAACTCCAAATTCACCTCCTGCATTCTTGCCAAATATTAAAAAACATAAAGACTTTAAGTTCCAGACTGCATTTTCCTTATTTGTGAGTCCAGCCTGTCTTCACCTGAATGTGCACTCTGTTGGGCATCTCTCCTAGACTTTTGTTCCTTTTGCCAGCTTGGCTTGCCACAGATCTTAACTTTTATAATAGACTCAAAGAACTATTCTATCAGTCTTTGAAATTTGCTCAGTCTGCACTTTTTCTCAAGCCTGTTCCATCCCATGTTCCCACCAGGCTGTGCTTTCAGTCCATCTTATGGGAAAAGCCCATTGAATTAATAGGAAATGTCATTTGCAAGGATTTAGGTTTCTCTGAAGTATTTGTGGGCTCTCTTAGCCATGCTATTTTGCTACAGTACTAAGAACAGAAAATTAGTGAAAGGTCATAAATGTATTAAAATAATGCAATCCTTTTTAATATTCAAAAAATTATTCCGACAACTAATTTTTAAGACATTCTACTACTTTCTTCTGCTCACTTGTCTCTTTAGCCCTGAACTAAAGGAAACTAAAAGATGGTATACATTTTTTTTATTTTTAAAAAATCATTTACAAAGTTCCAACTGGATAGTTTCTTGCTGGAGATGCCTTAAATTTTTTTTTTGTCTCTGAATGTATCAGGATATAAGTAATATAGAGGCAAAAATCATTTCAACCTACAACTAACCAAAATTTTTTCTGCCCCCAAGGAAAAAGATTGAATTCAGTAGCAATAGATAGATTGTGTTTGTTGCGGAAGCCAAGGTCCCTTGGAATCATCTGTAAGATTGCTGTGAACAACGAGAAAGCTAAATTGACTACCTTAACACCAAATTGGATATTGTGGTATTGTGAGGTTTACAAGAAAAGGACAAATGTGAGAAGACTCTCAAGGGATCAAGAGGCTACAGGAGATTGAAGAACATGAGGTGAGAGGTAGACTTGTAGAAAAATGTCCACAGTGGCAATGGCTGAGGGTATTTTGATTGGAGACCATAAGTGTTTTGAATTCTATCTTAAGTTATCTCTGTGCTGTGCAGGGATTTATGCTACCAGTGACGCTGAAGGAAAGACAAAGTAAACATTATGCACTGTGTGAATCTTGTGGGGGGATTTAAAATAAAGGTGATTATCATAATTTAAACCCATGGAAATTTTCAGAAATACTGTGGATGATGTGAAAATATTATATAAATATTTTATAGGGCAGAAGCAAAACAAGACCTGCCAAAGGCCAAAGATGGAACACTTAAACAACAAAATAAATATTGAGTATATTTGATTATAACCTAAAGAATAAAGAAGATATCCATTAATTCATACTTGTGTAAAAAAATGAACAAATGGGAAAGACCCCACTTATTCTTTTTTTAAATTAAGGTATCATTGATACACAATCATATAAAAGTTTCACATGAGCAACATTGTGGTTATTATATTCATCCATACTATCAAGTTCCCCCACACTCACCTCATGGCAGTGACTGTCTATCAGTGTAGTAAGATCCTATAGAGTCACTACTTGTCTTCTGTCCTATACTGCCTTCCCAGTGATGCCGCTACATTATGTGTGCTAATCATAATGCCCCTCAATCCTCTTCTCCCTCCCTCCCTACCCATTCCCTTTGGTAACTGCTAGTCCCTTCTTGGAGTCTGTGAGTCTGCTGCTATTTTGTTCCTTCGGTTTTGCTTCTTTGTTATACTCCACAAATAAGGGAAATCATTTGGTACTTGTCTTTCTCTGCCTGGTTTATTTCACTGAGAATAATACCCTCTAGCTTGATCCATGTTGTTGCAAATGGTAGGATTTGTTTTCTTCTTATGACTGATTAATATTCCATTGTGTATATGTACCACATCTTCTTTATCCATTCATCTACTGATGGACACCCAGGTTGCTTCCATTTCTTGGCTATTGTAAATAGTGCTGTGATAAACATAGGGGTGCATATGTCTTTTTCAAACTGGGCTCCTGCATTCTTAGGATAAATTCCTAGGAGTGGAATTCCTGGGTCAAATGGTATTTCTGTTTTTAGTTTTTTGAGGAACCTCCATGCTGCTTTCCACAGTGGTTGAACAGCTTACATTCCCACCAGCAGCATAGGAGGTTCCCCTTTCTCCCCATCCTCACCAACATTTGTTGTTCCTTGTCTTTTGGATGTTGGCCATCCTAACTCGTGTGAGGTGATACCTCATTGTGGTTTTAATTTGCATTTCCCTGATAATTAGCGATGTGGAGCATCTTTTCATGTGCCTGTTGGCCATCTGAATTTCTTCTTTGAAGAATTGCCTGTTCAGATCCTCCACCAATCTTTTAATCAGGTTGTTTGCTTTTTGGTTGTTGAGGCATTTGCGTTCTTTATATATTTTGGATGTTAACCCCTTGTTGGATATGTCATTTATGAATATATTCTCCCATACTGTAGGATGCCTTTTTGTTCTGCTGATGGTGTCCTTTGTTGTACAGAAGCTTTTTAGTTTGATTTAGTCCCATTTGTTCATTTTTGTTTTTATTTCCCTTGCTTAAGGAGAGGTGATCAAGAAAAATTTGCTCATGTTTATATTTAAGAGATTTTTACCTGCGTTTTTCTCTAAGAGTTTTATGGTTAGACTCCATTCCTCTTTAAAGAAGCATTCCAAGTATTATAATACAGATACTTATATCCAGTAGGTGGAGCTTAATTTCCCTCCCTTTGAGTGTGGGCTATACCTATTGAACTGTTTACTCAGCAGAGAGTACGGCAAGGGAAAAACAGTAACTTTACAATGTAGAATCCAGCAGACATCATTTAACCAAGTATCAAAATTAACCTCACGGGTGATAAATCATGTTGATAACATGTATTGCTTGCTGTGATGCAGTGAGAGGTGTACTTCTCCTCTGTGGTATCCTTCCCTAAAAGCAATAAGCCCAATCGAATTATAAGATAACATCAGACGAACTCAAACTGAGCATAGTTCCACAAAATGTCTGGCCAGTACTTCTCAAAAGTATCAAGGTCATGAAAGATGAAAGATTGAGATACCATCACAGACTGGATGAGACAATTAGATACAATGGCCAAATGTAATATGTAGCTTGGATTGAGTCTCAGAAGAGAAAAAAGACTTTAATTAAACAAGTATTGAAAACTGAATAAAGTCTATATAGTTTAGTGACATTGAACCAATGTTTCTTAGTTTTGACAAATGTACTATGGTTATGCAGCATGTTAACAGTAAAGAAAGCTGGGTAAAGTATATGTGGGAACTCTTCATAAGGTCTAAAATCATAAATAAAATTATTCCCAATTAAAAAGTTTCTTAAAATAAATTAAAGGATCATGTTACTCAGCATAAACTGCTTTAGATTCACTTTAGTAAAACAATTTTAATTCAATAATTCAAATAAATAAATATCAACTGAGTAACTACTACAGGCCTGGGACAGAAGTGAAAAAAGGAAAAATGCTGCCTTCATGGTTGATACAGTTCAGTGGGGAGAGCTAGACTATAAACAACCAAAATAACAAGAAATAGCATAAAAAATGATTAAGTAGGGATGGGGGTGGTTTCAGTAAGCAGGGTGAATTCAACTTTATAAAGGTCATTCTCACTGAAAGGACATTAAGCAAAGCCTTACAGCATGTGAGACAGTAACTCTATCAGTATCCAGCAGAAGGGAATTCCAGGTACAGAGAACAGTCTGTGTGAAAGCGAGTGGAGACATCCTAGGCACCTGGGTTTAAGAGACAGTGAAATGGTCAGCAGTGTGGGAAGAAAGCTTCCATGAATGCGGCAGGAGAAAATGATGCAGAGCACCCCAGGCCATGTGAGAACTTTGGTTTTTACTCTGGGGAAAACAAGGTGCTCCTTTTCAGGTTCTGAGCAGATGTGTTGCGAGTTTGGTCTGAAAGGGATCAACGTGTCTGCTTGTTGACGGTAGGTCATGGGCGAGCAAAAGTGGAAGGAAGACATACCTGTTCAAAATTTTTCTTACAAAGTCATTTCTTTGAATGCTTTATTCTGCCAAACAAATTTAAGTTTTAAAAAAAATGAGACTAAATGTATGTGTTATTTATTTTTTCATTGCATTACTGCATATGTTCTTTCTTAAAGGGGGCTGGGAAATTATGCTTTTTTTTTCCCTCTGAAAGCAGAGATGATCATCAACAAATCATATTTTTGCCCAGCTTTTTTGAGGTATAATTGACCAATAAAGTTCTAAGATATTTTAAATGTATAATATGATGATTTTACATATATATATACACACACACACTGTGAAAGAATTCCTCCTGTTGAATTAATTAAATCTTCTTTATAAAAAATTTAAAACTCAAGTGAGATGGTCTAAAATTGTCTGATCTAAAATTTGCATTTGATTAAGACAAGATCAAATGTAAATCAGGTTTAGATCTGACCAAATCAAGATCAGACTCTAAAATCTCTAATCTGGGAGAGAGAGATTTACTATCTTACATCTGTTCAATTTATAGTGTGTATGTCAGATACAAGTATACAATAATACAATTTACTAGACATTTCTGAGTAGTGCCATAAAGCTTCCTAAAATTGGCTGTTAGAATCAGAGATTAAAATAACATCATTTCTTTTAGACTAAAACTTCAAAGTTAAAATTGGAGTACTATATTAATTACGAAATATAAATTTTGACAACTGTTCCATAGATTTAGAAATTAGCAAGAAGAAAACAAGCCTTTTTTAAAAAGTAAATTTGAAGCCAGCAAAATTTAAACTCTCATTATTTGATAAAACAATTTGGCCTTACAAATCCCAATAATAACTTTCTCAAATGTAAGAAAAGTTTGGGATAAAAATCTCAATTTATATTCTGTTGTCCTTTTAATAACATTATATTGTTCTCTCATTTTTCCTTTTCCTTTAAAAATCTGTATCAAATTCAATGCCTAGTGATTAAAGAAAATATTAGTGTATTAATGATTAAAATCTACTCCAAGTGATGGTATCATGTATGGAATAAAGTAGTATAATTGAGTTCAATACTGAACTGTGCATGCATAGAAAATGTTGAACTGGAGCTTATTTTTTAATATTCAGTGTTATAGAAATATCTGTGCTTAACATTGACTTTTTGAAAAGAATTTTTATGTTAATAAACTGTATTTGGGTTGCTACTTAACTGTGAGTTAACATTATTTTTAGCTATAGAATGTATTGGAAAAGCAAATACTTTTGTGTTCTACTTTCAAATATGATATATCAAAATAAGGTTGTTTTGACAGAAAAAAGAAATCTTGTTCAACTCTTGTCAGCATCAGTCAATTCCTCCAGTTACAGGAGAATTTGACAAATGTTCAGTGAAATGCTGACAAATGGACTCCAGAGCATACCTAATTAGTATTTTTTTTCCCTTCCTGGGTTGTGTAGAGAAGGGAAAGTAATCATAGAAACCCGAAGTTTAGCCTTCAAATTAAAGCTGAACTTAAATGTAGTTTAAAGCCTTTACCCCTTTTAAGCTTACCTTTCTTGCTGTCTTTTGATTTGGTGGTGGTTCATCCATATTCATGTACTAATGACAGACACCCTGAGACGGTGAGTATGAATGCTTTTCCTCTGACATATGGGCAGAGGATGATGGTACAAAGCGTGTCTTTCAGTGTGTATCTGCATGGACTCTGAGTCCACGAGAATGATATATACGTCTACTTTATGCCTGCAAGATTCAAAAGGCCTTTTCAAATATTCATGTCCTTATTTTTTTCATTTTATTCTCTACAAGTATGTGTTATGTGATGAGAAGAATGTCAGAGCCTTTGGAGTTTTATTTTTAAGTTTTAGTCTTGCCTGAGGGGGAAAATATATTGAAATTTTGCTGGTCAAGCTGTTCACACTTTTTCATAACATGTCTAATAATGGCAAAGAAGTTTGTTCAAATAATTTAGGCAGGCCTTGCATAGTTACCGTGATACACTCTGACGTGAGTTACTGGATAGAGTCTGGCACTCGGCTGGTCGTACCTAAGGATAACTTTCTCTGTGTTGCCTTTATAACCGAGGAGAAGTCAAAGAAACACACAGATGGGGGCTTTTTTTTTTCCTTTTAGCTGAATTCTGATTGTTCCTCCCTGGTCTTGTTTCCACTTGGGTTATAACTTCCTCTTGTATGATGCATCAAGTTAATAGGATTTGTGTAGCCATAGGCACTAAGGCCATTTCACATGCTATAGCAGGCTAGTGGAGATGCTGATGAGAAACATGGTAATGTGACCACCTCTGCCTACTCAAGCTAACCTTGGAGCAAAAGCAGTGCATTTGTGGTTTTGTTATTGTACCCACTGCTATGCAATTGTTTGCTTTTATTTTCCATGGGCTTGAAAACTTAAAATATGCTTTAATATTTTAATATATAATTTGGCCCTTTTCTCCCATCAGGTTTCCACCCATTGATTTTTAAGATCTTATTTTAATTTTTACCGGCTTCTGAACTTCACCTTTCTCCATTATCAGCCAGGAGAAAAAAAATAGAATAAAGTCACCAGCTGGTGGGAAAGTCATTTGGAGGATGTTAGCTAGATTAACCTTTACATAATAATTATGAATTAATAACTTTTTCCCTCCTCCATAAAACCCATGTATTTAGTTAGCTTCAGGGAAAATAGAAGAGGAAAGAGAAATAAAATCACAGTGAAATGATTCATCATGTTATAATGAAACAGAACTGTGGCTTCAAGGATTCACAGTCTTTAAAAACTATCCCACACAAAAGAGATGAGGGAATTAAAACTATAATTTCCCAAGTATTAAAAATATAAGCTAAATTCTGAATGAAGTAAGTAACTTGTCAACCCCTTGTTCATTATAGGAACAACCACAGTGGGATGCAACATGTGTTGGAAGCAGTGATTAAAAATGATCCAAACCAGTGCACTAAAATTTTAAACTAGTTTTCACTGTTGACACAAAGAGCATTCACTGGGAATAGCAATAACATCTACTTATGCAAAAATATCTTTTGACATGCGATGAAAACATAACCTCTGGATAGACATTCTCTCTTTTAGGTTTTCAGTGGGAATTGTGCCTAAGTGATTAGGGCAGGATTTGGTCCAATAAATAAACTGAAAATTTTGTAACAAGTGGTAGAGTAATACATATTAATTCTGAACAGATTGACACTGTAATTTGGGATAAAAACCATAATGATTACAGAACGCAGTCAGTGTAAGTCAAGTCTGATGGACTGGAACAGATGTGTCCACCTGTTTAGAGCCCAGTTTTGCATCACTTGGGATGCATAATGTGACTGAGGTCTGTAATGTTGCTATTTGGAAAGGTATACAAGTTAGGAAAAAGGAGAAGTGTCAAATTCTGGATTGTCCTTTTGTTCTTCTAGGAAACTATTTAGGTGAAAAACACATCAGAGCACACTAAAGACTAAAATAAAAGAAAAAATCCAGAATAGATGTAAACATTGCTATATGCCTTTCATTGGTGATAATTTGGAAAGCTTCATAAAGGACATTTCAAGGACAGGAGGGTGGAATAGATTTAGTTTTCATTTCCCTAAAATGGAGAAATTCTGTGTAAATTAACTCAATATGCATTTTTAAAAATGCTAAACCGAATGAAGAAAGATGGAAAGAAACTCCAATGCTATAATGTTCATGCCTAAGGGAACTCCATATATCTAGTACCAAGTAAGATTAGGCTTTTGTGAATATTTATCATTTGAAATCATGGGAAAAGATCTTTTTGACAGACTATGCCCCAGGTCTAAAGATTATATTATATGTCATTAGAGGGTAGTTCTATTTTTTCTTAAAGAAGAAGGAAATTTTTTACTATAATAATAAATATTTTTTACTATAAGAAAGATTTAATGTATGTTCATAAACATCATTTTAATGATTGAATGTTATAGATGTTACTATTAAAATTATCTTTCCTGTCTGTGCCATTCAATCTTTCTTATTTAAATTAATAAAATTGAGTACCTGTGTGTTATTCTCCCTTTCTCTCTTCTGTCACCCTTTGGGTATTTAACCAAACCTTAACCTATAGAGTCTCATTATAAGGGTAACATACTATTTTGTTGTATTTTAATATATAGAAACTCCTCTCCTAGCTCATTTATAATCTTCAGCTGTGTTTGCCGGAGACGTTTTGTGTTAAGAAATTTATTTCACTTTCAGTGTCATGATTTTCCTTGGAATGAGGTATTCAAATTTCATAATGTGAAAGACAAGTTAGTTTAGAAAACTAAAGATATATTCTTGGCAAAAAACTATCAGCTGGGTAAAATCTATCAGAAACAACTAAGAAGGATTTTAGATTTTATCTTCCCTGCCTGCCCCTTTCTATAAACATGGAAGAACCAGGGAAAGATCTTTTCAATGCAGTCTGTATTCATTGTCATACTTGAGAGAAACTTTAATAATTCAAAGATCTTAGTGGCTAAATGGCATTATGGGCTTTTAAAGAGAATAGTTTGAATTCTGCCTTGCACTTAAGGAGGTATATAAAGTTTAAATGTACACAAAATAAGAAGATACAACTAACATAAATAAAGAGATATAGACAAGTGTTCCATTTCAAAGGGCAACAGGATATTTGTTTTGCGGGTAATTAAGTTAAAATTGTTCAGAAAAATTGATGTTTTATACAATTCTGCACACAGTGTTTTATTAAAAAATGTTACTCTTATTTTATAATATTTAAGAACAAATCATACAGAAGTAAATGCTAAAAATCATGACCTAATGATTATGGTACTACTAAATTACACATTTAACATATATTGTAGTGGAAGATCACTAAGGCTTTTTGTGCTAAATTAGCAGTTTTCAATTCTGGCTCCATAGCAGATGGGAAATTTTAAATCAATACTGTCTCCAGCCTTCTCTCCCGAGATTGTGATACGATTGACCTGAGGTGGTGCCCAGTTATTGAATTTTTAAGATTTCTCCACGTCATTTTCTTATGTAGTCAGTGTTCAGAAACACTGATCTTGATTTATCTGTCTTTAAATCAATGAGTTCTTGTGAGAAAAGTAAATAAAATAGTACTTTCAGGATCACGGGAAGATGGCGGTGTGAGTAGTTCAGAGGAAATCTCCTCCCCAAAACATACATATTTATGAAAATACAATAAATACAACTATTTCTAAAAGAGACACCAGTGGATGCAGTACAACAGCCAGGATACATCTACATCTTTGAGAACTCAATGTCACAAGAAGGGGGTAAGACACAAGCTGTGGTCAGGCGGGACCCAAATGCTCCCCCACCCCAGTGCCCGGTGGGAAGAAAGGAGTCGGAACGGGGAGGGAGTGAAAGCCCAGGACTGCTAAACAACCAGCTCTAGAAATCCGCACCCAGAGCGCAGATACAAGATGCACGGGGCGCTGTATATTAGAGAAACGGAAAAGCAAAACCTGTGGGCAGGTTCCCGCAACTGGGGCTCCTGAGACAAAAGAAAAGTGAGTGCTTTCTGCAAGTCTTAAAGATACAAGGACCACATAGCTGGACGAAGTCATCCCGGCACACTTAGCCAGCAGCTCGGAATCCTGGGAAACCTTAGGCGCCCTAAACACCGGGGAGGCAGTGCACCTTTGAAGCCCCTCATGGCACTAAGAAGCCTGCCAGTCATTCCTGCAACTGGCGTGGACCCCGACACAACAGTCCAGTAGTGGGAGAGTGGCAGTGTGTGCCGGGGGTGCTGCGCAGGAAGGGAACGGGAGCAGAATGTGTGCACCAATGGTGCCAGAGGAGACCAGGAGAGGCTTGTGCAAGCCTGCAGCAGCGGCAACCGAACAGCCTGGGTACGGCCTGCATGCCCCGGTGGCAGTGGAGTCAGAGAAGCCTGGTAGAGGCCCATGCAGGAGAGCCCCGAATGCACCTGCAGTGGAGCCAGAGGGAGCAGAGACACACCCAGCAGCCGACTGGAATCCCAGCCCAACACACAACTGCCCAGGACAGACCCAAAGGCCACTGTTGGCACACAGCTGCCTGGCAGGGGCACAGCTCTCACGGAGGAGTGCACCTGGCATGCCTGCCACTCCCCACAGGGCCCTGCACTGCTCTAATGGAGACACTGCCCACAGCAGCTTAGGGGACTAACCCGGTGGCTGCTCCAGGAGTGCGGGTAACTGACACAGGCAGCGGAGAAGGGCAAGGCATCCAGCAAGCAGGAAAGGACTTTCTTCTCCCAGCTGACACACCACAACCTGCCTACAGCCACTGCTATCACCATGAAAAGGAAAGAAATTTAGTCCAGTCAAAGATAGTTCAGACAACGCCTGAGAGAGGAGCTGCAGAGACACACCTAACCAGTCTCCCTGAAAAAGAATTCAAAATAAAAATCATAAACATGCGGACAGAGCTGCAGAGAAATATGCAAGAGCTAAGGGATGAAGTCCGGAGGGAGATTACAGACGTCCAGAGGGAGATTACAGAAGTGAAACAAACTCTGGAAGGATTTATAAGCAGAATGGACAAGAGGCAAGAGGCCACTGAAGGAATAGAAACCAGAGAACAGGAACACATAGGAGCTGACAGATAAAAGGATCTCCAGAAATGAAACAATATTAAGAGAACTGTGTGACCAATCCAAAAGGAACAATACCCACATTATAGGGGTACCAGAGGAAGAAGAGAGAGAAAAAAGGATAGAAAGTGTCTTTGAAGAAATAATTGCTGAGAACTTCCACAAACTGGGGGAGGAAATAATCGAACAGACCATGGAAATACACAGAAACCCCAACAGAAAGGATCCAAGGAGGACAACACCAAGACACATAATAATTAAAATGGCAAAGATCAAGGACAAGGAAAGAGTTTTAAAGGCAGCTAGAGAAAAAAAGGTCACCTAGAAAGGAAAACCCATCACGCTATCATCAGACTTCTCAACAGAAACCTTACAGGCCAGAAGAGAATGGCATGATATATTTAATGCAATGAAACAGAAGGGCCTTGAACCAAGGATCCTGTATCCAGCACAATTATCATTTAAATATGAAGGAGGGATTAAACAATTCCCAGACAAGCAAAAGTGGAGGGAATTTGCCTCCCACAAACCACCTCTACAGGGTGCCTTAGAGGGACTGCTCTAAATGGGAGCACTCCTAAAAAGAGCACAGAACAAAACACCCAACATATGAAGAATTGAGGAGGAGGAAAAAGAAGGGAGAGAAATAATCATCAGACTGTGTTTATAACAGCTCAATAAGCGAGTGAGGTCAGACAGTAAAGCAGTAAACAAGCTAACCTTGAACTTTTGGTAAACACAAATCTAAAGCCTGCAATGGCAATAAGTACATATCTTTCAGTAACCACCCTAAATGTAAATGGACTAAATGCACCAATCAAAAGACACAGAGTAATAGAATGGATAAAAAAGCAAGACCCATCTATATGCTGCTTACAAGAGACTCACCTCAAACCCAAAAACATGCGCAGATTAAAAGTCAAGGGTTGGAGAAAGATATTTCATGCAAACAACAGAGAGAAAAAAGCAGGCGTTGCAATACTAGTATCAGACAAAATAGACTTCAAAATAAAGAAAGTAGCAAGAGATAAAGAAGGACATTACATAGTGATAAAGGGCTCAGTCATTGAAGAGTATATAACCAATATAAACATTTATGCTCCCAATACAGGAGCACCAATACATGTGAAACAAATACTAACAGAATTAAAGGAGGAAATAGAATGCAATGCATGCATTTTGGGAGACTTTAACGCACCACTCACTCCAAAGGACAGATCCACCAGACAGAAAATAAGTAAGGACGCAGAGGCACTGAACAACACACTAGAACAGATGGACCTAAAAGATATCTACAGAACTCTACATCCAAATACAAAAGGATAAACATTCTTCTCAAGTGCACATGGAACATTCTCCAGAATAGACCACATACTAGGCCACAAAAAGAGCCTCAGTACATTCCAAGAGACTGAAATCCTGCCAACCAACTTTTCAGACAATAAAGGTATAAAACTAGAAATAAATTCTACAAAGAAAGCAAAAAGGCTCACAAAGAAATGGAGGCTTAACAACACACAACTAAATAATCAATGGATCAATGAACAAATTAAAATAGAGATCAAGGAATATATGGAAACAAATGACAACAACACGAAGCCCCAACATCTGTGGGACACAGCGAAAGTAGTCTTAAGAGGAAAGTACATAGTGATCCAAACACACTTGAAGAAGGAAGAACAATCCCAAATGAATAGTCTAACATCACAATTATCGAAACTGGAAAAAGAAGAACAAATGAGGCCTAAAGTCAGCAGAAGGAGGGACATAATAAAGATCAGAGAAGAAATAAGTAAAATTGAGAGGAATAAAACAATAGAAAAAAAATCAATGAAACCAAGAGCTGCTTCTCTGAGAAAATAAACAAAATAGATAAGCCTCTAGCCAGACTTATTAAGAGAAAAAGAGAGTCAACACACATCAACAGAATCAGAAACGAGAAAGGAAAAATCACGACGGACCCCACAGAAATACAAAGAATTATTAGAGAATACTATGAAAACCTATATGCTAACAAGGTGGAAAACCTAGGAGAAATGGACAACTTCCTAGAAAAATACAACCTTCCAAGACTGACCCAGAAGGAAACAGAAAATCTAAACAGACGAATTACCAGCAACGAAATTGAATCAGTAACCAAAAAACTACCCAAGACCAAAACTCCTGGGCCAGATGGATTTACCTCAGAATTTTATCAGACATACAGAGAAGACATAATACCCATTCTCCTAAAAGTTTTCCAAAAAATAGAAGAGGAGGAATACACCCAAACTCATTCTATGAAGCCAACATCACCCAAATACCAGGCAAAGACCCCACGAAAAAAGAAAATTACAGACCAATATCCCTGATGAACGTAGATGCAAAAATACTCAACAAAATGTTAGCAAACCGAATTCAAAAACACATCAAGAGGATCATACACCATGATCAAGTGGGATTCATCCCAGGGATGCAAGGATGGTACAACATTCAGAAACCCATCAACATCATTCACCACATCAACAAAAAGAAGGACAAAAACCACATGATCATCTCCATAGATGCTGAAAAAGCATTCGACAATATTCAACATCCATTCATGATAAAAATTCTCAACAAAATGGGCATGGAGGGCAAGTACCTCAACATAATAAAGGCCGTATATGATAAACCCACAGCTAACATCATACTGAACAGTGAGAGGTTGAAAGCTTTTCCTCTGATATCAGAATTCAGCAAAGTGGCAGGATACAAAATTAACACACAGAAATCTGTGGCTTTCCTATACACTAACAATGAACTAAGAGAAAGAGAAATCAGGAAAACAATTCCATTCATAATAGCATCAAAAAGAATAAAATACCTAGGAAAAAACCTAACCAAGGAAGTGAAAGACCGATACCCTGAAAACTACAAGACACTCTTTAGAGAAATTAAAGAGGTCACTAACAAATGGAAACTCATCCCATGCTCTTGGCTAGGAAGAATTAGTATCGTCAAAATGGCCATCCTGCCCAAAGCAATATACAGATTTGATGCAATCACTACCAAATTACCAACAACATTCTTCAATGAACTGGAACAAATAGTTCAAAAATTCATACGGAAACACCAAAGACCGCGAATAGACAAAGCAATCCTGAGAAGGAAGAATAAAGTGGGGGGACCTCGCTCCCCAACTTCCAACTCTACTACAAAGCCACAGTAATCAAGACAGTTTGGTACTGGCACAAGAACAGAGCCACAGACCAGTGGAACAAAATAGAGACTCCAGACATTTACCCAAACATATGTGGTCAATTAATATGTGATAAAGGAGCCATGGACATACAATGGGGAAATGACAGTCTCTTCAACAGATGGTGCTGGCAAAACTGGACAGCTACATGTAAGAAAATGAAACTGGATCACTGTCTAACCCCATACACAAAAGTAAATTTGAAATAGATCAAAGACCTGAATGTAAGTCATGAAACCATAAAACTCTTAGATAAAAACATAGGCAAAAATCTCTTGGACATAAACATGAGTGACTTGTTCATGAACATATCTCCCCTGGCAAGGGAAACAAAGTCAAAAATGAACAAGTGGGACTATATCAAGCTAAAAAGCTTCTGTACAGCAAAGAACACCATCAATAGAACAAAAAGGTGTCCTACAGTATGGGAGAACATATTCATAAATGACAGATCCGATAAAGGATTGACATCCAAAATATATAAAGAGCTCACACACCTCAACAAACAAAAAGCAAATAATCCAATTAAAAAATGGGCAGAGGAGCTGAATAGACAGTTCTCTAAAGAAGAAATCCATATGGCCAACAGGCACATGAAAAGATGCTCCACATCGCTAATCATCAGAGAAATGCAAATTAAAACCCCAATGAGGTATCACCTCACACCAGTAAGGATCGCCATCATCAAATAGACAAAAAACAACAAATGTTGGTGAGGTTGTGGAGAAAGGGGAACCCTCCTACACTGCTGGTGGGAATGTAAACTAGTTCAACCATTGGGGAAAGCAGAATGGAGGTTCCTCAGAATGCTCAAAATAGAAATACCATTTGACCCAGGAATTCCACTTCTAGGAATTTACCCTAAGAATGCAGCACTCCAGTTTGAAAAAGACAGATACACCCCTATGTTTATCGCTGCGCTGTTTACAATAGCCAAGATATGGAAGCAACCTAAATGTCCATCAGTAGATGAATCGATAAAGAAGATGTGGTACATATGCACAATGGAATATTACACAGCCATAAGAGGAAAACAGATTCTACCATTCACAACAACATGGATGGAGCTAAAGGGTATTATGCTCAGTGAAATAAGCCAGGTGGAGAAGGACAAGTACCCAATGATTTCACTCATCTGTGGAGTATAAGAACAAAGGAAAACTGAAGGAACAAAGCAGCAGCAGAATCACAGAACCCAAGAATGGACTAACAGTACCAAAGGGAAAGGGACTGGGGAGGATGGGTGGAAAGTGAAGGATAAGGGTGGGGAAAATGAAACAGGGCAATACCATTAGTATGTATAGTGCATGGGGGGGGCACGGAGAGGGCTGTGCAACACAGAGAAGACAAGTAGTGATTTTACAGCACTTACTATGTTGATGGACTGTAACTGTGAAGAGGTATGTGGGGGGGACTTGGTGAAGGGGGGAACCTAGTAAACATAATGTTCTTCATGTAATTGTAGATTAATGATAAAATGAATATAAAAAAGAATATAGATTTTTATCTATAATACATAGATATAAAACCAAATCAAAAGGAAATACAATTATTTTGCCATTTTATGTGGGTTTTCAATGTGAAAATGTGGAATATTGGGACACCATATCTTAATCTCATTGTTTTGTATAAAAGTTGATATAAAGAACATTTGTATTTTTTAAAAAATGTCCATACTACCAAATCAATCTATAGATTCAGTGTAATCCCTATCATAATGCCAATCACATTTCTCACAGAACTAGAACAAATAATTTAAAAATTTGTTTAGAATCACAAAAGATCCCAAATAGCCAAAGAAGTCACAAGAAAGAATCAGGCTGGAGGTATCACACTCCCAGATTTCAAACTATTTTACAAAGCTATAGTAATCAAAAACGTATAATATTTACATGAAAACAGACACAGAGATAAATGGAACAGAACAGAGAGCCATGCATAAATGGTCAACTAATTTATGACAAAGATACCAAGAATATAGAATGGGTAAAGGACAATCTTTTCAATAAATGGTGTAGGGAAAACTGAATAGCCACATGCAAAAGAATGAAAATGGACCATGATCTGCATCATACACAAAATTAACTCAAAATGGGTTAATGATTTGAATGTAAGACCTGAAATCATAACTCTTCCTAGAAGAAAACATAGACAACAAGCCCCTCAACACTGGTTTTAGAGGTATTTTTGTGGCTCTAATCCCAAAGGGAAGAGCAACAAAAGAAAAGATAAATAAATTGGATTACATTAAACCACAGAACTTCTGCAGAGTAAAAGTAGCCATCATCAAAAAGGCAAGCCACTAAATGGACGATTTTTCATATCATATATCCAATGATGGATTAATACCTGAAATATATGAATAAATCATACAACTCAACAACAAAAAATCAAACAATCCAATTAACCCAGAGGATTTGAATAATTATATTTCCAGAGAAGACATACAGATGGCCAATAGGCACATCAAAAGATGTTCAACATCCTACTTATCAGGGAAATGCAAATCAAAACCAAAATGGTATATCACTTCACACTGGCTTGAATGGAAACTGTCAAAAGGACAAGAAATATCAAGTGTTTGAGAGGATGTGGAGAAAAGAGAATCACATGTACTGTTAGTAGAAGTATAAATTGGTGCAGCCACTATGAAAAACAATATGGAGGTTCATACAAAAACTAAGAATAGAACTACAATATGACCCAGCTATTCCACTTCTGGGTATTTATCTAAAGAATACAAAAATCCTGATTTGAAAACAGTGCACTCTTAAGATCATTGCAATATTATATACAATAACCAAGAAATGGAAACAACCTAAAAGTCCACTGATGGGTGAATGGATAAAGAAAATGCAGTATATAGGACACAAAAACTAAATTTTTTATGTTTATATATATATATAATACACACACATACAATGGGATACTACTTAGCTATGAAAAAAAAGAATGAAATCTTGTCATTGTGACAATATGGATATGCCTTTAAGGTGCTATGCTTTGTGAAATAATAAGTTATATAGAGAAAGAAAAATACCATGTGATTTCATTCATATGTGGAGTCTACAACAAAAAAATAAATAAAAACAAATTCATAGATACAGAGAACAGATTGGTAGTTATCAGAGAGGAAAGGGAAGGTTCATGGTAAACTAAAATGGGTGAAGGGAATCAATTACATGGAGATGGATGGCAACAACACTTTTATTGGTGATCGCTTTGTAGGGCATACAGATGTCAAATCATAATGCTGTACACCTGAAACTTATATGACGTTGTGTATCAATTTTACCTCATCTTAAAAAGAAGAGGCAGCAACATTACTAGCCTGCCAGCATCGCCAAACACAGACCCACTCACACACATTCCATTTTTCTATTTGACTTTCAGGGACATCAACTGGCTCCAAACAATCTTGATTTTACCAACTGTCCTCACAGAGGTGGGCCCTCAGTGGCCAGTTTTTACATGACACAATATATTTCCAGCAAGCCTGTTTAAAACATGATCAATCTGATTATTTTGCCAAGAAATGTCATATTCCAAAAGCCTGGACATACTTTTGCCCTTGGTTTTTGTGAAATTATCTTGTGTAAGGCCTTTGATTCACTCTAGACCATTCTCAACTAAGATTTCATGAGAAAATTAAGCACTAATCAATGCACTAAGGCCTCCATTTTTATGTATGAACTTCTTTCTCCCAAGCATCCAGAATGGAATTTGACATGTATTATCCTTGGAAAGACTGGAAAAATAGTCATGCAGATCATCGGCTTATAATTCTGAAGAAAAGAATCCCATTGAGACTGTTACATTAAAGAAGCATAGTTCTCAGATCAAAGAGTAAATTCAAAATAATCCAATTATCTATTTCATGTTCTCATATACTTCACAAGGGAATATAGAGGCCACAATACTTCTTTGAAACCATGCTATCTTCTCCCATTGCTTTCTGTTTCACCCCATAGTTGCTTCACTTATTTTTAATCTCAAAAATATTCTGAAAAATTTTCCTTCCTCTCCACACATTTTCGTCTGTCTGCCAAGCCAGAAGTAGCCAGGGGGATGCTTCTTCAACTACAGTGCTGTAGTTTAAAGATTGCCAAACAAATAAACAATTAGTATTCCCAAATGAATAGAGTCTGCAGAGATTGTGGTAATTCTATTACTCTAAATTATTCATGAGAATTTGCTAGTATGTTTTGTTCTTTCCATATCTATTTCTCCCTCTTAATTTTAGTCTTATAACTCCTGAAACATAAATATAATTTATTTTGCTTACCTTAACTAAACTTCATTTTTATTACTGAGAACAAAAAGGTTCTAACCAAAACACTCTATATATCTACTGAAAGTTTTGCCTTAAAAAGAAAATATTCATATATTTGCAGTGCAATTTAAGGTACATTGTATACATTAATAAAGCTAAATGAACTTTCACAATTAAGTTAATAAGGTTTATGTGAAGAAATGACAAACATTTTTATAATTTACTGTGGGTTTAGTCATTCCAAATTAATACTTTACATACATTAATAAAGCCTTGAGTTTAACTTATTGCTATGAAATAAGTATATCCTGATTATTGCTTTTTTTCTGTCTTTTATCTCTAAGAAAAATTACTTTGCAATCCATCCATATTGTTTCATATAATAGCTCCTTTCTCTTCATCACTGAGAAGGATTGTATATATAAATCAATTTGTTAATGCATCTATTGAAGGACATCTGAGGTTTCACATTTTTAGTTATTTAAAAATAAGCTGCTAGAGAGGAAAAAATATGGCGGCATGATAACTGAGGCAGAAACCTACTCCCAAAACCACATATAACATGAAAATACAGCAAATATAACTAATCCTGAAAGAGCAATCCGAAGACTGCAACAGACTGTCTACAACTGGTGGAAAGAAAAGACCTCATAGAGAAGGATAAAGTATCAAATCTGTGATCCAGAGGGACCCAAGCCTTGCCCACACCCCAGCTCAAAGGTGAGAGGAAGAGAAACAGAGCAGGGAAGGAGTAGAAGTCCAGGACTGCTAAACAGCCATCCCTGTAAATCTGACCCAGGAGCACAAACCCACATTACATGGTGCTCTGGACAGTAAAGGGGACAGAAAGCAGGCACAGAGCTTTCTGCTCAGGAGAAAGGACAGGTAGACAAAATCACCACAGCATACTCAGCCCAGCAGATGGGGAACTTTCAGGAGCTTCAGACTCTCCATTCCCCTACTGGGAAAGCAGTGCTGAGACCCCCCACTGTCACAGCCTGCTGCTCCTTCCTCTCAGCAGGCACTAATCAGCAGACCTGCTACCCCAGAGAGCTCCAGAAAAATATTCAGGATTCAGGGAGGACTTCAAGAAAGAGATAGGAACTTTGAAAAATACAGTATCTGAAATGAATATACAGTGGAGGGATTTAAAAGCAGATTAGTTGAGGTAGAAGAGATGGTAAATGAAATACAAATAAGAGAACATGAAAACAAAGAAGCTGAGGCACAGAAAGAAGAAAGGATCTCTAAGAATGAAAGAATGCTGAGAGAACTGTGTGACCAATCCAAACGGAACAATATTCACATTATAGGAGTACCAGAAGAAGAAGAGAGAGAAAAAGGGATAGAAAGCGTCTTTGAGGAGGTAATTGCTGAAAACTTCCCCAATCTGGGGAAGGAGATAGTCTCTCAGGCCATGGAGATCCACAGATCACCCAAAACAAGGGACCCAAGGAAGACAACACCAAGACATATAGTAATTAAAATGGCAAAGATCAAGGACAAGGACAGAGTATTAAAAGCAACCAGAGAGAGAAAAAAGATCACATACACAGGAAAGCCCATCAGGCTATCATCAGACTTCTCAGCAGAATCCTTAAAGGCCAGAAGGGAGTGGCATGATACATTTAATGCAATGAAACAGAAGGGCCTGCAACCAAGAATACTCTACACAGCAAGACTGTCATTTAAATTTGAAGCATGGATTAAACAATTTCCAGATAAGCAAAACTTGAGACAATTTACCTCCCACAAACTGTCTCCATAGTGTATTTTAAAAGGCCTGTTCTAGATGGAAGTTCTCCTAAGGCTAAATAGCTGTTGCCAGAGAAATAAAACCACAGTAAAGGAAGAAGACCAATCAATTACTAAGCAAATGCAAAATTAAATTAAGTACTCCCAAAGTCAGTTAAGGGATACACAAAGAGTACAGATTATTACACCTAATATATAAAGAGTGGAGGAGGAAGGAAAAGAAGGGAGAAAAAATCTTTAGATTGTGCTTGAAATAGTGTACTAAGTGAATTAACTTAGACTGTTAGACAGTAAAGAAGCTGCCTTTGAACCTTTGGTAACCACAAATCTAAAGCCTGCAATGGCAATAAATACATATCTATCAATAATTACTCTAAATGTAAATGGACTGAATGCACCAATAAAAAGACACAGTTACAGAATGGATAAAAAACACAAGATCCATCATATACTGCCTACAAGAGACTTACTTCAAACCGAAAGACAGACACAGACTAAATGTGAAGGGATGGAAAAGAGATATTTCATGCAACTAATAGGGAGAAAAAAGCAGGAGTTGCAGTACTTGTATCAGACAAAATAGATTTCAAAGCAAAGAAAGTAACAAAAGTAAAAGAAGCACGTTACATAATGATAAAGGGGTCAGTCTAACAAGAAGATATAACCATTATAAATGTCTATGTGCCCAATATAGAAGTACCAAAATATGTGAACCAAATGCTAACAAAATTAAAGGGGGAAACAGAATGCAATGCACTCATTTTAGCAGACCAACACACTACTCACTCCAAAGGAAAGATCAACCAGACAGAAAATAGGTAAGGAGATAGAGGCACTGAACAACACATTAGAAAAAAATGGACCTAACAGACATCTATAGAACACTCTCCCCAAAAGCAGCAGGATACACATTCTTCTCAAGTACACATGGAACATTTTCCAGAATAGATGGCATACTAGGCCACAAAAAGCCTCAGTAAGTTAAAGAAGACTGAATTGTCCCAACCAGTTTCTCAGACCACAAAAGAATGAAACTAGAAATAAATTACACAAAGAAAACACAAAAGCCCACAAACACATGGAGGCTTAACAACATGCTCCTAAGTAACCAATGGATCAATGATCAAATAAAAAGAGAGATCAAGCAATATATGGAGACAAATGAGAACAACAACTCAACACTACAAAAAATCTGTGGGACAAGTGAAGGCAGTTCTAAGAGGAAAGTATACTGCTATACAGGCTTACCTTAAGAAAAAAGAGCAATCCCAAATAAATAGTCTACTCACAATTAATGAAACTATAAAGAGAACAAATGAAGCCCAAAGTCAGTAGAAGGAGGGACATAATAAAGATCAGAGCAGAAATAAATAATATTGAGAAAAATAAAACAATAGAAAGAATCAATGACACCAGGAGCTGGTTCTATGTTTTTCATGACATAGGCTTTCATTCCTCTGGTATAAATGATGGAATGAAATGCCTAGAACATATTATAACTGTATGTTTAACTTTTTAAGACATGCCCAAACTTTTCCAGAATGGTTACCATTTTGTATGCCATCCAAGCAGTGAAGGATATGTCCAGTTCCACATTCTTGACAACATCTGGTATATTATCAGTCTTTATAATTTTAGCAAACCTAGTGTGTAGTGGTATCCCATTGTGATTTTAATCTGCATTTTCCTAATCACTAATGATGTTGAGCATCCTTTTTGCTTTTTGCCATCTGTATATCATCTTTGGTGAAGTATGTGCTCAAATAATTTGCCCATTTTTTAGTTGGTTTTTGTTTTTTTATTACTGCAGTTTGAGAGATCTTTACATATTCTGGATAAAAGCTCTCTATCAGATACATATTTTGCAGATATTTCTCCCAGTCTATAGCTTGTCTTTTCATTCTCTTTATAGTGTCTTTCATATAGAAGTGTTTTTAAATTTTGAAGTTTCAAGTGATTTTGCTTTTGATTATAGTGTCTCAGAAATCTTTACACAACATCACAAAGGTTTTCTTCTATGACTTCTAGTTTTATAACATTAGTTCTATATTTATGCTTATGATCCTTTTTGAGCTACTTTTTACATATGATTCAAGGTAATCAAAGATTTGTTTTTGTGTATGTGTGTACAAGTTCCCCCACCATTTTTTTGAAACTGCCATCTACCCACAGAATTGTTTTTCACCTTTGTCAAAAGTCAGTTGTATATGTTTGTATAGGCCTATTTCTGAATGCTCTATTCTGTTCCATTAATGCATTTATCTGCATTAGTGCCATTATCATACTGTTGTGATTACTGAGATTTACAGTAAGTCTTGAAATCAAGTAGTGCATCTTGCTATTTGTATCATTTTGTACCATCTGTTCTTTGTTTCTCTATTTTTCTGACAACTTTTGAATACTCTGAGGTTTTGTGGTTCCATTTTTCCTCTTCTATTGGCTAATAGTATAAAAACCTTGCATTAATATATTTCTTTGTAGTCTTTTTGTCTATTATTTTCATACACTGTACTTATACACATTTTCTATTAATACATTATTTTGTTTGTATAAACAATTAACTTTTTAAAAGCTTTATTGAGATATAATTCTACTATACACTAACTCCTTTGAAGTGTCTAATTCAGTATTTTTAGTGTATTCACAGGGTTGTACCATCATGAGTACAGTCTAATATTTGAACCTTTTAGTTCTTCCTGAAAGAAACCCCATACCAATAGCTGTCACCTCCATTCCCTGACTCCTAAGCAAGTCATTTGCTATAATAGATTCACCAATTCTGGACATTTCACATAAGTGGAATCATACAATAAGTGGTATTTTTTGGCTCACTTCTTTCACTTAGTATCATGTTTTCAAACTTCTTTCATGTTGTTGCATGTATAAGCACTTCATTTCTGTTTATTGACAAATAGTATTCAATTGTATAGATACACTACATGCTAGTCTTAGACATTCAGTTGTTTCAACCTTTCAACTGTTATGAATAATGCAGTGAGGAGCATTTGTGTATATACCCTGTGTATGTATGTTTTCATTTCTCTTGGCTATAAATGGAATGGCTGGATAAATAAGGTTTAACCCATGTTTAATTATTTGAGTGTTTGCCAAACTGTTTTCCATCAGCAATGTATAAGGGTCTCAGTTTCTCCATATCATTGTCAACATTTATTATATGTCTTTTCGATTGTTGTCATCCTAGTGGATGTGTAGGAGGATCTCTTTATAGTTTTGATTTTTATTTCTCTAATAACTATTTTTAGCATCTTCTTGTACATTCATTGGACATTTGTGTATCTTCACCTTGGAGAAATGTCTATTCAAATATTTTGCTCATTAATAATTGGGTTATTTTTCTTTGAGTTATAGGTTTTTGTGTGTATTCTGGATGCAAATCCCTTATCAGATTTGAAAAATCAATTTCTGGGTAAAAGGAAAAAGCCAGCTGGGGTTTTGACAGGAATTGCATTGAATCTATAGGCTTTTGCCATCCAAACAGTATTGTCTTCCATTCCCTAAACATGAGGTATCTTATGACTTGTTTATACCATTAATTTCTGGTAATGTTGTTTTATAATTTTCAATGTACACATTTTACACTTTTCAAATTTTATTTTTAAGTATTTTCTTTTTGATATTATTTTACATAGAGTTGTTTTAAGCTTATTTTCAGAATATTTACTGCTATTTTACAGAAATACAATCTATATTAATACAGTCTTGCTAAACTTATTAGTTCTAATTGTGTGTGCATTTGTGCATGTGTATATATTTCTTAGGATATTCTATATACAAGACCATGTCATCTGCAACAAAGATAATTTTATTTCTTTCACAATCTATATACCTTTTATAAAAAATCTTGTCTAATTACCATAGCTAGAATGTTTAGTTCAATGTCAAAAAGAAGTAATAAGAGCAGACTTCCTGTCTTGTTCTTGATCTTTCAAGTAAAGTATTCAGCCTTCCATCATTAAGTATAATGTTAGCTATGGACATTTTGTACATGGCCTGTTTTTGCCGATTGGTAAGGAAGGTCTCTTCTCTTCCTAGTTTGTTGAACAGTTTTATCATGAAACTGTATTGAATTTTTTCAAACATTTTCTGTATATAGATGATAATATGGGTTTTATCCTTTATTAATATTCTGTATTATGCTAATTTTCAGATAGTAAACAAACCCTGCATTACTGAGACAAACCCCATTCAGTCATGGTGTATAACTTTTCATACTGATAGTATGCTCAGTTCAGTTTGATAGTATTTGGTTGAGGAGTTTCGAGTGTTATCTTAATATTCGTAGGGGATATTAGCCTGTAGTTTTCTTGTATTTTTTTTTTGGTATATTGGTAAAAAAAATGGTATTATATCATGAGTTAGGAGACATTCTCTCTCTTTTATATTTTGGAGGAGTATGTGAAGGATTGGTGTTAATTCTTCTTTCAATTTTTGGTAAAATTCGCCAGTGAGGTTATCTGGGTATGGATTTTTCTTTTGAGAAGTTTTTAAATTACTATTGTGATATCTTTACTTGTTTCATATTTTTAATCAAGAATGGAAAATAAATATGCAATTTTTTACCTATATAGTTAAAATTACCTATATAGTTACCTTTTAAATAAGAAAATTATACTTTACCACGTGGATTCAAATTACTGCCTATCATCTCTTGCTTTCAGCCTAGTAAGCATACAATTGCATAAGGCATATCTTCTAGCAAAAAGTTCTGTTTTTTTCTTTTTCTTGGAATGTCCTTATTTCACATTTTTGAGAGACAGTTTCTTTGATATAAGATTTTTGGTTGACGGACTTTTACCTTCAGCACCTTTTGTCATCTCACTGCTTTCTGACCTCCATTGCTTTAATGAGAAGTTAGCTGTTAATCTTGTGATTTTTCTTGTACATGATGAGTTGTTTTTCTCTTGCAGCTGTCAAGATACTGTCATCTTTCAACATTTTGACTATAATATGTCTGGATGTAATTTTTTTACATTGGTTCTACTTGAAATTTTTTAGCTTGTTGGATATGTAGATTATCATTTTTGTTACATTTAGGAAGTTTTCGGCTATTATTTATTTGAATGTTTTTTCTGCTCCTTTCTCTCTTCCGGCATTCCACACATATGTTGATGCATTTAATGGTGCTCAAAACTCTAAATCTGTTAGTAATTTTCAATCTTTCTTTTCTGTTATTCACATCACATAATCTCTAATAACGTATCTCCAAATTTACTAATTCTTTCTTATACTAGCTCAGATTTACTCTTCAGCCCATCTAGTGATTTTTTTTCATCACTGTTTTTGTGCTTTCCAACTCAAAATTTCCATTTGGTTCATTTAAATGATTTCTGCCTCTTTATTGATATTCTCTAGTTGATGATATATTGTCATCACACTTCTTTTTATTTATTTGACCATGGTTTCCTTTTGTTCTGTAAGCATGTTTATATTAGCTGCTTTGAAATCTTTGTCTGCTAAATTTACCATCCTGACCCCTTCAGATGCAGTATCTGTTGTCTGATAAGTAGATGGGTCACACTTTTCTGTTTCTTTGCATGTTCCACAATTTTTTTGTTGATAACTGGACATTTTAGATAACATACTGTAGCAATTCTGGATGCTGATTTCTTCCTCCCAGGATGTTGTTTTTGTTAGTTTGGTGATTTGTTTGCTTGTTAAATACTTGTCTGAACCAATTCTGCAGTTTATTTCCCTCATAGTGTGCACTTCTGTGTGTCTATTCAAAATTTTTTCACTGGCTACCTAGTGGTCATCTATGGGTATGCATAAGCCACTCATTGGTCCCTGCTTGTGCTTAAGCCATCATAGCCAGTTATGTTTTTATTATTTACCTTTGAAAATGTGTGTCACTTGGACATTGCTATCACCATATAGATACCCTATGTTGATGGATCTGTTTGCAGCTTGGAAAATGCTTTCAAATCTGCCCCAAATTCTTCTCTTATTTCTCCTGAGAAGGCACAGTCTACCAAATGCACCCAACTTTCTCAAACCCCAGAGTTGATTGGGATCCCAGTTGAACTCCAGACTGTCTCTGTTGTTACTTCTCCCTATTATCACACACAGTACTGGGAGATAGGAATCTAGGTTCCTTGAATCTTAACTTGTATGTTTATAACATTAAAATATCTCCAAAATTATTCCTCCTCTAGTGTTCTCCAATGGTGTGATTTCCCTGGTTTTAAAAATTCTTAGTTGCTGTTCATTTCCCTCATGATACATTTTAAATTCTTTAAAAAATGCTTACTACTTCAGCTTCTGGTTATATATCCAAAAGTATTGAAAGCAAGATCTTAAAAAGATATCAGTACACCCATGTTCATAGCAGCATTTGCACATTAGCCAAGAGTGGAAGCAACTCAAGTAACCATCATATGGATAGACAAACTGTGGTATATTCATACTGTGAAATATTATGAAGCTTTAAAATGGAAGAGAACTCTGAGACATCCTGTAACACGAATAAGCCTTGAGGACATTATGCTAGGTAAGTAAGCCAGCCACAAAAAAGACATATACTACATAATTCAACTTATATGAGGTACCTAGATCAATCAAATGCATAGAAACAAACTAAAATGGTGATTGTCAGGAGCTAGAGATGAGTAGAAAAGGGGAGTTGTTTAATGAGTACATGGTATCAGTTTTGTGAGATGAAAAGTTCTAGAAATTGGTTACACAATGTGAATATGTTTAACACTACTGAACTATATATCTAAAAATATTTAAGGTGATGTTTTTGTTATATATATTTTACCACAATTAAAAAGAAAAAAATTTTTTGAAGGTTTCCAACATCCATTTCCTTACTCAGTTTATCTCTCCATCTTCATTTCTGACCACCCCTGGGAGCTTTCCCTGAACCTATTATGCCAGCCATTGTCAGCTACTTGCTTTTTAGTGAATCCTCCATGCTCTCTGTCATATCTCCCTCTAGATAAAATGCTCTCACCAATTTGATTTGGCAAGCCTACTTATTTTTTTTGAAAAACAACTTTTTTCAGATGTATTTCACATGCCCATCTAAACTGTAAAATTCAGTGGGTTTTAGTGTATTCAGAGTAAGTGCACCCATCACCACACTCACTTTTACACTTTCATTACCACAAAGTGAAACCCTGTACCCTTTAGTTATCACTTTCCAATCTCCTTATAATTCCCTTACCTGAGTCCTAGGCAACCACTAATCTATTTTCTGTCTCTATAGAATGCCTATACTGGATACTCCTTATAAGTCTAATGATATAATATATACTCTTTGGTTACTGGCTTCTTGTGGTATATCTATGCCATGGAATATTATTTGGTCATAAAAAGTTAAAAAGTACTGACACATACTACAACAAAGATGAAGCCTGAAAGTCTACTTGTGTTTCATTACATACATATGAACTCTCTTTCCTCAAATAGCATTCCTTGACACTCCAAAAATTTGCTTAAATGATTGGAGAATCTTATTTACCTCTACCTTAATCCTCAGTCAGTATGCTCCCACCAGATATTAAAGTCTTTGGCAATCATAAAAAGTTACACAAGTGTATATGAAATTACCAATTTTTTTATTTTGGTATCATTAATCTACAATTACAGAAAGAACATTATGTTTACTAGGTTCCCCCCTTCACCAAGTCCCCCCCACATACCTCTTCACAGTTACAGTCCATCAACATAGTAAGTGCTGTAAAATCACTACTTGTCTTCTCTGTGTTGCACAGCCCTCTCCGTGCCCCCCCCCATGCACTATACATACTAATGGTATTGCCCTGTTTCATTTTCCCCACCCTTATCCTTCACTTTCCACCCATCCTCCCCAGTCCCTTTCCCTTTGGTACTGTTAGTCCATTCTTGGGTTCTGTGATTCTGCTGCTGCTTTGTTCCTTCAGTTTTCCTTTGTTCTTATACTCCACAGATGAGTGAAATCATTGGGTACTTGTCCTTCTCCACCTGGCTTATTTCACTGAGCATAATACCCTTTAGCTCCATCCATGTTGTTGTGAATGGTAGAATCTGTTTTCCTCTTATGGCTGTGTAATATTCCATTGTGCATATGTACCACATCTTCTTTATCGATTCATCTACTGATGGACATTTAGGTTGCTTCCATATCTTGGCTATTGTAAACAGCGCAGCGATAAACATAGGGGTGTATCTGTCTTTTTCAAACTGGAGTGCTGCATTCTTAGGGTAAATTCCTAGAAGTGGAATTCCTGGGTCAAATGGTATTTCTATTTTGAGCATTCTGAGGAACCTCCATTCTGCTTTCCCCAATGGTTGAACTAGTTTACATTCCCACCAGCAGTGTAGGAGGGTTCCCCTTTCTCCACAACCTCACCAACATTTGTTGTTTTTTGTCTATTTGATGATGGCGATCCTTACTGGTGTGAGGTGATACCTCATTGGGGTTTTAATTTGCATTTCTCTGATGATTAGCGATGTGGAGCATCTTTTCATGTGCCTGTTGGCCATATGGATTTCTTCTTTAGAGAACTGTCTATTCAGCTCCTCTGCCCATTTTTTAATTGGATTATTTGCTTTTTGTTTGTTGAGGTGTGTGAGCTCTTTATATATTTTGGATGTCAATCCTTTATCGGATCTGTCATTTATGAATATGTTCTCCCATACTGTAGGACACCTTTTTGTTCTATTGATGGTGTTCTTTGCTGTACAGAAGCTTTTTAGCTTGATATAGTCCCACTTGTTCATTTTTGACTTTGTTTCCCTTGCCAGGGGAGATATGTTCATGAACAAGTCACTCATGTTTATGTCCAAGAGATTTTTGCCTATGTTTTTATCTAAGAGTTTTATGGTTTCATGACTTACATTCAGGTCTTTGATCTATTTCAAATTTACTTTTGTGTATGGGGTTAGACAGTGATCCAGTTTCATTTTCTTACATGTAGCTGTCCAGTTTTGCCAGCACCATCTGTTGAAGAGACTGTCATTTCCCCATTGTATGTCCATGGCTCCTTTATCACATATTAATTGACCACATATGTTTGGGTAAATGTCTGGAGTCTCTATTTTGTTCCACTGGTCTGTGGCTCTGTTCTTGTGCCAGTACCAAACTGTCTTGATTACTGTGGCTTTGTAGTAGAGTTGGAAGTTGGGGAGCGAGGTCCCCCCACTTTATTCTTCCTTCTCAGGATTGCTTTGTCTATTCGCGGTCTTTGGTGTTTCCGTATGAATTTTTGAACTATTTGTTCCAGTTCATTGAAGAATGTTGTTGGTAATTTGGTAGTGATTGCATCAAATCTGTATATTGCTTTGGGCAGGATGGCCATTTTGACGATACTAATTCTTCCTAGCCAAGAGCATGGGATGAGTTTCCATTTGTTAGTGACCTCTTTAATTTCTCTAAAGAGTGTCTTGTAGTTTTCAGGGTATCGGTCTTTCACTTCCTTGGTTAGGTTTTTTCCTAGGTATTTTATTCTTTTTGATGCTATTATGAATGGAATTGTTTTCCTGATTTCTCTTTCTCTTAGTTCATTGTTAGTGTATAGGAAAGCCACAGATTTCTGTGTGTTAATTTTGTATCCTGCCACTTTGCTGAATTCTGATATCAGAGGAAAAGCTTTCAACCTCTCACTGTTCAGTATGATGTTAGCTGTGGGTTTATCATATACGGCCTTTATTATGTTGAGGTACTTGCCCTCCATGCCCATTTTGTTGAGAATTTTTATCATGAATGGATGTTGAATATTGTCGAATGCTTTTTCAGCATCTATGGAGATGATCATGTGGTTTTTGTCCTTCTTTTTGTTGATGTGGTGAATGATGTTGATGGGTTTCTGAATGTTGTACCATCCTTGCATCCCTGGGATGAATCCCACTTGATCATGGTGTATGATCCTCTTGATGTGTTTTTGAATTCGGTTTGCTAACATTTTGTTGAGTATTTTTGCATCTACGTTCATCAGGGATATTGGTCTGTAATTTTCTTTTTTCGTGGGGTCTTTGCCTGGTATTTGGGTGATGTTGGCTTCATAGAATGAGTTTGGGTGTATTCCTCCTCTTCTATTTTTTGGAAAACTTTTAGGAGAATGGGTATTATGTCTTCTCTGTATGTCTGATAAAATTCTGAGGTAAATCCATCTGGCCCAGGAGTTTTGGTCTTGGGTAGTTTTTTGGTTACTGATTCAATTTCGTTGCTGGTAATTCGTCTGTTTAGATTTTCTATTTCCTTCTGGGTCAGTCTTGGAAGGTTGTATTTTTCTAGGAAGTTGTCCATTTCTCCTAGGTTTTCCACCTTGTTAGCATATAGGTTTTCATAGTATTCTCTAATAATTCTTTGTATTTCTGTGGGGTCCGTCGTGATTTTTCCTTTCTCGTTTCTGATTCTGTTGATGTGTGTTGACTCTCTTTTTCTCTTAATAAGTCTGGCTAGAGGCTTATCTATTTTGTTTATTTTCTCAGAGAAGCAGCTCTTGGTTTCATTGATTTTTTTTTCTATTGTTTTATTCCTCTCAATTTTACTTATTTCTTCTCTGATCTTTATTATGTCCCTCCTTCTGCTGACTTTAGGCCTCATTTGTTCTTCTTTTTCCAGTTTCGATAATTGTGATGTTAGACTATTCATTTGGGATTGTTCTTCCTTCTTCAAGTGTGTTTGGATCACTATGTACTTTCCTCTTAAGACTACTTTCGCTGTGTCCCACAGATGTTGGGGCTTCGTGTTGTTGTCATTTGTTTCCATATATTCCTTGATCTCTATTTTAATTTGTTCATTGATCCATTGATTATTTAGTTGTGTGTTGTTAAGCCTCCATTTCTTTGTGAGCCTTTTTGCTTTCTTTGTAGAATTTATTTCTAGTTTTATACCTTTATTGTCTGAAAAGTTGGTTGGCAGGATTTCAGTCTCTTGGAATGTACTGAGGCTCTTTTTGTGGCCTAGTATGTGGTCTATTCTGGAGAATGTTCCATGTGCACTTGAGAAGAATGTTTATCCTTTTGTATTTGGATGTAGAGTTCTGTAGATATCTTTTAGGTCCATCTGTTCTAGTGTGTTGTTCAGTGCCTCTGCGTCCTTACTTATTTTCTGTCTGGTGGATCTGTCCTTTGGAGTGAGTGGTGCGTTAAAGTCTCCCAAAATGCATGCATTGCATTCTATTTCCTCCTTTAATTCTGTTAGTATTTGTTTCACATGTATTGGTGCTCCTGTATTGGGAGCATAAATGTTTATATTGGTTATATACTCTTCAATGACTGAGCCCTTTATCACTATGTAATGTCCTTCTTTATCTCTTGCTACTTTCTTTATTTTGAAGTCTATTTTGTCTGATACTAGTATTGCAACGCCTGCTTTTTTCTCTCTGTTGTTTGCATGAAATATCTTTCTCCAACCCTTGACTTTTAATCTGCGCATGTTTTTGGGTTTGAGGTGAGTCTCTTGTAAGCAGCATATAGATGGGTCTTGCTTTTTTATCCATTCTATTACTCTGTGTCTTTTGATTGGTGCATTTAGTCCATTTACATTTAGGGTGGTTACTGAAAGATATGTACTTATTGCCATTGCAGGCTTTAGATTTGTGTTTACCAAAAGTTCAAGGTTAGCTTGTTTACTGCTTTACTGTCTGACCTCACTCGCTTATTGAGCTGTTATAAACACAGTCTGATGATTATTTCTCTCCCTTCTTTTTCCTCCTCCTCAATTCTTCATATGTTGGGTGTTTTGTTCTGTGCTCTTTTTAGGAGTGCTCCCATTTAGAGCAGTCCCTCTAAGGCACCCTGTAGAGGTGGTTTGTGGGAGGCAAATTCCCTCCACTTTTGCTTGTCTGGGAATTGTTTAATCCCTCCTTCATATTTAAATGATAATTGTGCTGGATACAGGATCCTTGGTTCAAGGCCCTTCTGTTTCATTGCATTAAATATATCATGCCATTCTCTTCTGGCCTGTAAGGTTTCTGTTGAGAAGTCTGATGATAGCCTGATGGGTTTTCCTCTGTGGGTGTCCTTTTTTCTCTCTCTGGCTGCCTTTAATACTCTGTCCCTGTCCTTGATCTTTGTCATTTTTATTATGATGTGTCTTGGTGTTGACCTCTTTGGATCCTGTCTCTCATGAGTTCTGTGTGCCTCCGTAGTCTGAGCAACTATTTCCTCCCCCAGTTTGTGGAAGTTCTCAGCAATTATTTCTTCAAAGACACTTTCTATCCCTTTTTCTCTCTCTTCTTCCTCTGGTACCCCTATAATGCAGATATTGTTCCTTTTGGATTGGTCACACAGTTCTCTTAATATTGTTTCATTCCTGGAGATCCTTTTATCTCTCTCTGCATCAGCTTCTATGTGTTCCTGTTCTCTGGTTTCTATTCCATCAGTGGCCTCTTGCATCTTATCCATTCTGCTTATAAATCCTTCCAGAGTTTGTTTCACTTCTGTAATCTCCCTGTGGACATCTGTGATCTCCCTCTGGACGTGTGTAATCTCCCTCCGGACTTCATCCCTTAGCTCTTGCATATTTCTCTGCAGCTCTATCAGCATGTTTATGATTTTTATTTTGAATTCTTTTTCAGGGAGACTCGTTAGGTTTTCCTCTGCAGATCCTTTCTGAGGTGTAACTATCTTGGTCTGGACCATATTTTTTTGCCTTTTCATGGTGATTTCAGTGGGTGTATGCAGGTTTCTGGAGTGTCATCTGAGAGAAGAAAGTCCTTTCCTGCTTGCTGGATGCCTTGCCCTTCTCTGTTGCCTGTGACGGCTACCTGCACTCCTGGAGCAGCCACCGGGTTAATCTCCTAAGCTGCTGTGGGCAGAGTGTCTGTCAGAGCAGCACAGAGCCCTGCAGGGAGTGGCAGGCATGCCAGGGGCGCTCCTCCATGCTACTGTTGACCCTGCCAGGCAGCTGTGTGGCAGCAGTAGTCTTTGGGTCTGGCCTGTGTGGCTGTGCGTTGGGCTGGGATTCCGGTCGGCTCCTGGGAGCATGCCTGCTCCCTCTGGCCCCGCTGCTGGTGTATGCGGGGCTTTTCCTCACAGGCTTCTACTGGACTCTGGCTTCACTGCTGCTGGTGCGCACGAGCCGCGCCTGGGCTGTTTGGTCGCGCTGCTGTAGGCTAGCTCTGTGGCACCCGGATCTGCTCTCGGTTCCTTCTAGTGCTTCTGCCCCCACTCTCCTGCTACTGGACCTGTGTGTCAGGGTCCGCATCAGTTAGAGGAACGACTGGCAGGCTGCCTAGTCCTGTGAGGGGCTTCAGAGCTGCACTGCCTCCGTTTACATTGCCTAAGTCTCCCTGGTATTTCCAGCTGCCGGGACAACTTCGTCCAGCTATGGGGTCCCTAACTCTTTAAGACTTGCAGAAAGCACTTGCTTTTCTTTTGTTTCAGGGGCGCTGGTTGCAGGGACCTGCCCACAAGTTTTGCTTTTCCGTTTCTCTGATATCCAGCACCCCGTGCACCTTGTGTCTGCGTTCTGGGTGCAGATTTCTGGAGCTGGTTGTTTAGCAGTCCTGGGCTTTCACCCAGTTCTGACTCCTTTCTTTCAGCTGGATTTTGGGGTTGGGGATCGTTCAGGTCCCACCTGGCCATGGCTTGTATCTTACCCCCTTCATGTGATGCTGAGTTCTCCCAGATGTAGATGTATCCTGGCTGTTGTACTGCATTCACTGGTGTCTCTTTTAGTAATAGTTGTATTTATTGTATTTTCATAAATATATATGTTTTGGGGAGGGGATTTCCTCTGAACTACTCACGCTGCCATCTTCCCGTGATCTTGGGTATTGATTTTTTATCCATTCAGTGACTCTATGTCTTTTTATTGGTGCATTCACTCCATTTACTTATTGCCATTGTAGGCTTATATTTGTGGTTACCAAAGGTTCAAGCTTAAGTTCCTTCCTATCTAAGAGTCTAAGTTAACTCACTTAGTATTCTGTTACAAACACAATCTAAAGGTTCTTTTCTGTTTCTCCTCCTTTTTCTTCCTCCTCCATTCTTTATATATTAGGTATCATATTCTGTACTTTTTGTCTATCCGTTGATTGACTTTGGGGATAGTTAATTTAATTTTGCATTTGCTTCATAATTAGCTGTTCTACTTTCTTTACTGTGGTTTTATTACCTCTGGTGACAGCTGTTCAACCTTAGGAACACTTCCATCTATAGCAGTCCCTCCAAAATAGACTGTAGAGATGGTTTGTGGGAGGTAAATTATCTCAGCTTTTGCTTATCTGGTAATTGTTTAATCCCTCCTTCAAATTTAAATAATAAATTTGCCAGATAAAGTAATCTTGGTTCCAGGTACTTCTGCTTCATGGCACTAAGTATATCATGCCTCTCCCTTCTGGCCTGTAAGGTTTCTGCTGAGAAGTCTGATGTTAGCCTGATGGGCTTTCCTTTGTATGTGATCTTATTTCTGTCTCTGGCTGCTTTTAACAGTCTGTCCTTACCCTTGATCTTTGCCATTTTAATTACTATGTCTTGGTGTTGTCTTCCATGTGTCCCTTGTCCTGGGAGATGTGTGGATCTCCATGGCCTGAGAGACTATCTCCTTCCCCAGATTGGGGAAGTTTTCAGCAATTACCTCCTCAAAGACACTTTCTATCCCTTTTTCTCTCTCTTCTTCTTCTGGTACCCCTATAATGTGAATATTGTTCCGTTTGGATTGGTCACACAGTTCTCTCAGCATTCTTTCATTCTTAGAGATCCTTTTTTCTCTCTGTGCCTCAGCTTCTTTGTATTCCTCTTCTCTAGTTTCTATTTGATTTACCATCTCCTCCACCATATCCAACCTGCTTTTAATACCCTCCACTGTGCTCTTCAATAATTGGATCTCCAACCTGAATTCATTCCTGATTTCTTGGATGTTTTTTCATACCTCCATTAGCATGTTGTTGATTTTGATTTTGAACTCCCTTTCAGGAAGTGTCACGAGGTCCATATCATTTAAATCTTTCTCGGGAGTTGTATTAATAATTTTACTCTGGAACATGTTCCTTTGGTGTTTCATATTTGTATATGGTGCCCTCTAGTGTCCACAAGCTGTACTCTGGAACTGCTCAGCCCCTGAAGCAATGTCGGGGGTCGCAGGGGAGCGGTATTGGTGCCTGGGTGGAGGAAAGAGCTGTTTCCCCCTTTGTGGGTGCTGTGCCTATCTCCACTACCTGTACCAGTGGGTCGAGCCCACAGGTATAAGCTTTTGTCCCAGAGCACCTGGATATGGATCCATGCTTTCCACAAGCAGCTGGAATCCCAGTTTCCCTAGGAACTCCACCTGTCCCAGCTTTCCAACCCCATAATCACAAGATTATGATGAAAGCACCATGAAATGTAGGTTTGTGCTCCCAGCACAGATCTCCTGAGCTAGGTATTCAGCAGTCCCAAACCTTCCACTCTGTCTGTGCTCAGTTTCTCTTCCTCCCGCTGGTGAGCTGGAGTGGGGGGAGGGCTCATGTCCTGCCAATCCACAGGTCTGGTATGTTACCCCATTCTGTGAGGTCTGCTCTTTTCTCCAGGTGTATGCAGTCTGGTGCCATCCTCTTTCCTGTTGTTCTCTCAGGATTAGTTGCACCAACTATATTTTCTAATTGTATCCTGTTTTAGGAGGAAGCCTCTGTCTCTCCTCTAATGCTGCCATCTTTAATCCTTTTTTAGTACAGATATTTTAACAAAATTAGTTCTTCCTTTTCATGAGCATGGGATATTTTTCCATTTATTTGTGTCATTTCAAAATTTTCATCTTTTCATAGTTTTCAAAGTATAGGTCTTCCTCCTCCTGTTTAGATTTATTCCTATGTATTTTTTTGATGAAATTGTAAATGGCATTTTCTTAATATGTCTTTCTAATAATTTGTTATTAGTGTGTAGAAATTCCATAGGTTTCTGTATGTTCATTTTGTATTCTGAAATTCTTTATTAGTTCAACATTTTTGCTGGAGTCTCTTGGGTTTTCTATATTTATTATCATATCATCTGCAAATAATGACAATTTTCCTTCTTCTTTTTCAATATAGATGGTTTTATTTATTTTTCTTGCTTAATTTCTCTGGGCATAAATGCCCATATGATGATGGATAAAAGTGGCAAGAATGGGTATTCTTGTCTTAATCCTGATCTTAGACAAAAAGCTTTCAGCTTTTCACCATTAGGTATGGTGTTAACAGTCGTTTTGTTACACATGGCTTTAATTATGTTTAGGTATATTCTTTCTATACCAGCCTCATTGAGTTTTTATCATAAATGGATATTGAATTTTGTCAGATATATTTTCCACATACATTGCGATGATCATATGATTTTTCCTTTGTTTTTTTAATGTGGTATTTCATATTGACTGATTTGCAGATGTTGAACCATTCTTTTATCCCTGGTATAAATCTCCCTTGATCATGGTGCTTTATCCTTTTAACTTATCATTGAATTCAGTTTGCTAATATTTTGCTGAGGGTTTTTCATCAATGTTTATCAGTGATATTGCCCTGTAATTTTCTTTTTTTGTGTTGTATCTGTCTGATTTTGGTATCAGGGAGATGCTGAGCTCATAAAATCAGATTGGAAGTCTTCCCTCTTCTATTTTTTGGGGACAGAGTCTGAGAAGGATAGGTATTCAACCTTTGAATGTTTAGTAGAATTTACCAGTGAAGCCAACTGCTTCTGGGATTTTGTTTGTTTGGAGGTTTTTGATTACTGATTCAATCTCCTTACTAGCAATCATTCTATTTAGATTTTCTATTTCTTCAATATTCAGCCTTGGAAGATGGTATGTTTCTAAGAATTTATTCATTTCTTCTAGGTTGTCTAATTGGTTGACCTATAATTGTTCAGTAGTGTCTTAAGATCCTTTGTATTTCTGAGGTGTCAATTGTTACTTCTCTTTCATTTCTGATTTCATTAGAGGCCTCTCTCTTTTTCCCTTGGTTTATCTAGCTAATGGTTTGTCAATTTCTTATTTTTTTCAAAGAGCCTTCTGAGTTTCATTGATTTTTTCTGTTTTTTTTTTTTTTAGTGTCATTTGTTCCCTTTCTATTCTTTATTCTTTTTTACTTTCTTCCTTCTTTTGACTTTGGGCTTTGTTTGTTCTTTTTCTAGCTTCTGTAGGTGTAAAGTTAGATTATTTGAGATCTCATTTTTTGAGGTAGCCCTGTATTGCTATGATCTTTCTTCTCAGAATGACTTTGCTAAATCTCAAAGAATTTGGTATGTTGTATTTCTATTTTCTTTTGTCTCTAGTTATTTTTTGATCCTTAATTTCTTTGCTGACCTCTTGGTTGTTCAGTAGCATGTTGTTTAATCTCTTCACTTCTGTGTTTTTTCCAGTTTTCTTCCTATAATTAATTTCTTATTTTATACCATTGTGGTTGGAGATTCTTGATATGATTTCAATATTCTTGAATTTATTGAGACTTGTTTTAGACCTAATTTTTCATCAATCCTGGAAAATGTTCCAGGTGCAATTAAGAAGAACATGTATATTTTTGCTTTTGGATGGAATGTGTTTTATTTATATCTATTAAGTCCATCTGGCCTAATGTGTCATTTAAATTCAATCTTTCCATATTAATTTTCTGTTTAGATGATCTATCCATTGATATAAGTCTAATATTAAAGTCCCCTTCTTTCATTATATTATTGTCAGTTTCTCCCTTTAAGTCTGTTAATATTTGCCTTATATATTTTGGTGCTCCTATGTTGGGTGCATATATTTATTTTATGTCTTGTTGGACTGACTCCTTTAACATTATGTACTGTCCTCCTTTGTTTATTATTATGGCATTGTTGTAGAGTCTGTTCTGTCTGCTATGCATATAGCTAAACCAGCTTTCCTTTTTGTTTCCACTTCCATGGACTATCTTTCTCCATCCCTTCACTTTCAGTCTGTTGTGTCCTTACTTCTGAAGTGAGTTTCTTGTAGGAAACATATAAGTGAGTCTTGTTTTTTAATCCATTCGTCCACTCTATGTCTTTTGATTAGAGAGTTTAGTCCATTTACATTTAAAGTAATTATTGATAAGTATGTACTTATTGCCATTTTAGTAATTATTTTCTGTTTTTTTTCATAGTCCCTCTCTATTCTTTTCATATTATCTTTCTCTCTTTGGTTTGTTGGCATTTTTAGTGTTATATTTAGATTTATTTCTCACTTTTTTGTTTGTATTTACTGTTTTTGCTTTGTGATTATCATGAGATTCACATACAGATTTTTATGTATATAATCATCTGTTTTGAGTGGATAACTGTTTAATTTTGTACACATTCTGAAACTACATTTCCCCCCCATCATGTTTTGTATTTTTGAGGTCACATTTTACTTTTTTTATTTTATACATCTCTTAACTAATTATTGTAGTTTTAGTTAGTTTTAATACTTTTTTCTTTTAACCTTCATACTTTCTTTGTAAGTGATTGATCTACTTACTTTACTTTTACAGTATATTTATATTTTCCAGTGATATTTTCACTTTTGTATGTTTTGTTCTTATTAATTAGTGCCATTTCTTTTCAGGTTAAAAAACTCCCTTAAATATTTCTTGTAGGGCTGGTTTAGTGATGATGAACTCCTTTTGCTTTTGCTTATCTGGGAAACTCTTAATGTCCTCAACTCTAAATGATAACCTTACCAGATAGAGAATTCGTGGTTGCAAGTTTTTTCCTTTCAGCATCTTGAATATGTTGTACCACTATTTGTGTGCATGAAAATTTCTGCTAAAAATCTGTTGGTATCCTTATATATATATCACAAGATTTCTCTTGTGTGTAATGAATTGTTTTTCTCTTGGTGATTGTTAGAATCTCTCTTTATCTCTAAATTTTACTATTTTAATTATAATGTATCTTAGTGTGACTCGCCTTGGGTTTATCTTATTTTGAGAACTCTCTGGACCTCCTGGAGCTGGATGTCTGTTCCCTTCCCTGGTTTAGGGAAATTTTCAACCATTAGTTCTTCATAAGCTTTTCTTGCCTTTTTTTCCCCTCTCTTTTCCTTCTAGGACCCATATAATGAGAATGTTATTTTGTTTGATGTCTCAAAATTGTTTTTATTTTGCTGTCTGAGTGAATTCTATTGTTTTATTTTCTAGCTTGCTGATCCAGTCCGTATCTTCAACCAGTCTGCTGTTGAGCCTCTCTAGTATATATATCAGTTCAGGTATTGTATTCTTCAGCTCTGTAACTTCTGTTTGGGACTTTCTTATATATTCTGTCTCTCTATTGAGGATCTCATGTTCATCTATTCTTCCCCCAATTATGATAAGCATCTTTATGACTATTACTTTGAACTTTTCATCAGATAGATTGCTTATCCCTTTTCCTTAATGTCTTTTTCTGATGTTTTGTATTATTTTTGCTTTGAACATATTCCTCTGTCTCCTCTTTCTGCCTGATTGTCTTGTATATTTCCTTATATTAGGCAAATCAACTACCTCTCCCAGTCTTGAAGGAGTGGCCTTGTATAGAAGGTGTCATATGGAGCCCAGAAACACAGTCTTCTTTGACCACCAGACTAGGTGCTTCGGTGTCCTTTGTGTGGACTGTCACACTTCTCTGCACTGAGGAGAGCTTGGTGTCTGGACTTGCTGAGCCACCTGGCTGTGCTGTGATGCAGGAGGAGGCAGAACTGCATCTGGCCCAGCTGCTATGTGCAGCTGTGTTGTCATGTGGTGGTAGTCAAGGCTTGGGTCCAGCCTGGCTGTATCACATGGTTCCACTGGTCTGCAGGTTTTCTTTGTTGTCTTCAGGCCCAGCTGTGATGTGTGTGTGGTTTTGCTGGAGGTGGGGATGGCTGGGTGTGTTGACCCATTTTAGCAGGTTAGGGGAATAGTTCCAAAATGGTGCCTGCCAGTGCCAACCTTAGTAATATAGTGCTTACCAGTGTTTCCATCCTTGAAGAGAGCCCCAACAGTTTCCTCTCTATTGGTGCTTAAAGATTAGTGTATGTCCTTCACATGCAGTCTAGGCACTTTTCAAATTGGTGCTTTGTCCCAGTGTGAGTGAGTCTGCCAGTTAACCCTTTAAGAGTGGGTTTTCCATTCCCTGCAATTCTATGGGTTTCCTGGGCATAGTCCCCATTGTTCCTCCCTCACCTCTATTTCCCAACAACTAAGTGACCTTCCTAGAGATAATCAGAATAACTAATTTCTTATATAACTTTCAAATGTTTGTGAAGGTGTATTTTATATATGTGAAGGCATATGTCAAAGTCCAGTGTTGAAGGGCTTGTCTTTCTTGTGCAGGATCTCGGGGTGATGTGCCTGATGTGGAGCACAAACCCTTTGATCCTCAGGGGAAGGTTCAGTATTTTTGCTGTCCCTCCTGATTGTGCATCATTGTACCTGGATGCATGCCTGGGTGGGGATTTTTGATGAGATGGTGTCTCTGCTTCTTTTATCCATTTCAGTGCTCTCTTTTTTGTCCTTTGTGGTGGAAGCTGTTTTCCAATTTTCTGGTCTTTTTCAGAGAAAATTACTCCATAAGCAATTGTATATTTTTTGTATTTGTGGAAATTCAGGATCTTCCTACATGGCCATCTTGAAATCAACTTTTTTCCTCTTTTTAAGTTAAATATTATACATTTGCTACTCATCCTGTATTTATGTCCTATGTTCATCTTTGTCTCATGTGGTTTTGGACTTGCACACTTTCTCCTTTAAAGGATCTCATTTTTAAACTGCCTACGCACACTTAGATTTTCTTTTTTTCATTATGTTCTGCAAAATGAGAATTGCAAACTTTTCTTTTAAACAAGGAATTATTTCCTTCTATTATATAGCACTGCAGTCTTCTAATTTGAGCCTTCATTTGTGCCTGTATTTCTTTCATTAAGTAGAGAAAGCCATATTTCTTTTTTTATCTTAAGGTTATTTTCAAGTAGATAATTCATCAACACAGGGTAAAAATTAAAAGTTGCAAAAAAATATTTTATGGAATATAAGTCTCTCCCTCACCTCTATTTCCCAACAACTAAGTAATCCTTCCTAGAGATAATGAGCCTTACTAAGTTCTTATGTAAGTTTCAAATATCTTATATATGTGAAGGTATATTTTTCTACATATAACATTCTTTATATTTGTTTCGTTAATAAATGTTAGCTACTATAAATAATACGTTGCACTGTTCTTTTTTCCTCCTAGAACTGAGCATTTTAATCTTACTTGCTGCAATAAAATTAACTTTCTCAGCATTTCATCTGTAAA
This sequence comes from Manis javanica, assembly GCF_040802235.1. Taxonomy (NCBI): domain Eukaryota; kingdom Metazoa; phylum Chordata; class Mammalia; order Pholidota; family Manidae; genus Manis; species Manis javanica. Next base: position 69,361,635 of record NC_133163.1, read on the forward strand.
TAAAAATGAGGAAAAAAAGTAAAAAAAATGAGAAGGAAATGATTTCTTTGACAATAAATATCTTCCATGGTTGCCACATGTTTTGGCTTAACCAACAAAGGAAATATGTACCAACATAGGTTATATGACAAGCTATTATATTAATTAAATGCACTGACTAGAGAAGGCAATTCATTATATAACTAGAAATAAATTTGGAAACATTTAAAAACTCTGGAGTAGTACTAAACTTTATTAAGGGAAAGGATGTATTTAGTAAGAGATCAGTTCAAGTACACTTTCTTTACACAGAGTTTGTATAATTAATAACTTGAGTTTTTTGACAACTAAGTTTCTGCAGTTCTAAGCATAATGTTCATTTGTAAACTTTCTTGGTTTTAGTTGGTGATTTGGGTTTCTAAGAGTTCCTCATTTATGTTGCAATAATCTGAAGACATAAGATCACTCATTTGCTAACGAACATAATTCTGACTTGGGCACTATTCTTATCTTACAATATTAACTCTTACAATTCATAAAAGAAGGATTTAATGTTTTTTTCAGAAAAGAGTTGTAAGCTCTTAAAAGTATAGTTATTCCTATCTTGGCCTCTTGGAATTTGATATATTAATCTGTTTGTAAGGAATAACCAGGGAAAGATGGCTTTTACAGTATTGTCATGTGAAAAATAGGATATGTAATTAGCTTGAGATGTAGTAAATGACTTTGTTTTTTCCATAAAGCCAACATTATACCAAATAACAATAACTCTTAGGAACATAGTTCTGAGTCATTCCATTTTATTTTAAGTTTTATAATATTTACTTGTAAATTAAATTTTACTTCTTAAATGAAATAGTTTTCTAAATGAGAAGAAAGCACCTCCTGTGGTTGTTTCTAATTTCATTTTTCTACTAACATAGCTTTTGGCACTAGAAACACAGAACAATTTTCAGAGAGTACTGTCAACCATGTAATTTCTTGGCAAATATATGACAATCACCTTCCATGTAATTATAGTGTCAGTCCATGGGATCTTACAACTTAGTCAAGGAGGGGATTCACCAGGTCATCTTGTCCATCATTCTACTTGTGGTTGTTTTCATGTTATTGCTCTGTTCACACCGCAGAGCATGACTTAGTTCTCAGCCAGGCTAAAGCCATAGAATTCAGTAAAGGCAACTAATTTTCTTTTGCTACTAGGTTATTTATTTGAGTTAAGATTAAGGTATATTTTTGAGCTTGCTTTTTTTACTTTTTAACACTTCAGGGTCTTATACTAATTGAGGAATGTCTTAAAGAATCAAATAGCAGTTTAAAATGACAGAATTAACAGAAACAGAAAATAAAGAACTAAAGACGAAGGCATTAAAAGAGGGTAATAATTTTAACTTCACAAAAGTGTTATATTTAACACTGAAAACTTCTACATTTAGAGCACTTTCTTGAACATTTTCCATTTCAAATATGTCTCAAAACTCATCACCCAATTTTTCAAAAGGAAATACATATTTCTACACATTCATAAGTTAGAATGAATTTTATATAGGAGAGTGGAGAAGTGGAAAAATATGTTGACATTTTTAGTTTAATGAAAAGTATTTTTGGCTTAGTTTTGGATAAACTAAATATTGAAATCCCTAGAAGGAAAATATTAAGTAATAATGAAGGTTCACAAGTTTAAATAGAATTTTATATAATTTCAGATGTTTTTACAAGTATAGGAATTACATTGATGTTAAAAATTTGTTAGTTCCTAGGAGTGGGGGCATAGTCTGTATGACCCCCTCACTCTTTATAGACATTTAGATTTACTTAAATGATTCAGGCATTATAGAGAGCATTTTACTTATGATGAAAGTAGTATAGAGACTTGATGGATTTACTGTATTTGGATATATTGGCAAAATTTCCATAATATAAAGAAAGATGAGGGAGAACAGGGAAGTTTAGACTAATATATGGATATTTTAAATGAGCATTTATTGAACTATCTGATTAATTATGAAAGTCTCCACTTAGTTTTGCCAGAATGCACAGAACCTAAGGGAAAAAGTCTTCAATTTTTAAAAATAAACATTTAGAATATATACTGCTCTATTTTATTTTAAAATGCTATATGTTTATCACACTAAATGATTAACTCTCAGCAACCCCTTTTCAGAGTCTAAAAATGTCAAAAACCAGGAAATTATTTAACTAAGATGTGTGTATATTAACCACATTCTAGTTAATTTATAAGTGAACATGGATTTATTAATTTCTTCACAGGATTTTTTTGAGCACCTATTTGAATCCAGTCACAGTACAAGTCTTGAGGAGGAGGCAGAGTACAAATATGAATAAGAAGCAAAGAACAAAGAGGTAAGGATAGTTGTATGCTGATGCCAGTTTGTACTGGCCTACAATAGCCAATTGTGAGCATCTCTGTTGAAAACCATGTGCATTGACACCCTGCTGGTATTTTGAAATTGGTAGTATTGAAATATGAGCATGGTGAAGGTGAGTAAATCTTACAGAAGAGGATTGTTTTTTCCTCTTGTTTTCCTTTTTTCTCAAAGATGGCAAGAGCCAGTTTTAAATGCTTCAAGCACACTGTTGGGCAAATAGTGCAGGCTCTGCAATAAGATATATTTATCAGGCTGCTCTCTCTCTCTCTTGGGGCTGCTACTTTCTTTTTCAGTTAGTAAAATCTCTTGCGTGGGCCCGTGTCTTCTGAGTGGTTCTGGGGTAAGGAGGGTTGCGGCAAGATACCCTTTCATTGATGCTGTGACTTCGGATAAGGTTCTCCCATTGACTTTGCTCTTCCTCTGGGAATCCAAGCTGCACTGGTAACCCTCATTGCCCGATCCTCCTCCACGGGCTCACTGCCCGTCTCCCCGGTTGCTCGTCTTCTTGCCCAACACCGGCCTTCGATTTGTTATTCCTCCAGGGCTATCAAGGCCTTCTCATGAAGAATAATGAAACCAGCTAGATGACATCTTGAATCATCTCAGGATGCCCGCCCTTCCCCAACTCTACAGCAATGGCCTTGCTGACCCCAGAATCTGCACCCACTTCCAGCAGGAAGTAGCTAGAGAATGAGATTCTATGTCCAGTTCCCCAGAGGCCCAGTTAAGAAAAGAAAAAGATGGGAATGAAGGCAAATTCTGGCATGCTAAGACCCCCCACCCTTAAGATCCAATCACCACCCACCAGATGGTCACCCACCCCTTAAGATCTAATCACCAACGCAGAACACACCCTATCCTTACTCCTTAAAAATGTGCTTCCTCACCCACGAGCTGCTGTTCCCTCTCTCTGGGGGAAGCCATTTTCTCTTTCAAATAATAAAATCTCTTGTGTGGGGGGAAAAAAAAGAAAAAAAAAAGATATACTTATCAGCCTTGTTTTATACTGTTTAAAATTAGACAATTTACTTAAGCTAACTGGCAGTGTTTCCTCATCTTTAAACTACAGTTCATATCACTAATACCGTTTTTTTTGTGAGGATTAAATGAGGTAATAACTGTGAAGTGCTTAGCATGGCTTGGTTATAGAAACCTGAATTTTTTTGGTACATATCTTGCCCTCACAGCATCCAAATGCATGTTATACTGTAATAGATTTTATAATAAGGTAGATTGAATTGATAAATATTATCAAAGTAGAATACTTATGTACAAAATATTAAGGTAGTGTAGAGAAGGAGATGCTCAATTCTTCCAAGGATGCTGAGAACACATAGAAGAGGAAAAGTTTAGATGGGATTGTAATAGATGTACCAGAGTTTACTAAGCAAAGAAAGTGGATGGTGTGAGGAGAATGTTATGCAATGGGAGCAGTGTGGGGGTGGCATAGATGAGGTATAGAAGGACATCTGATAAGATGGATAGTACCTTCAGAGGTAATGTGTATGGTTTGATTCTAAGTAAACTCTGAGCAACATGAATATTTTTTGAGAAGGCTGCTGACAGTAAATGTCATCACCTACATAATTTTTCTTGAAACATGATGTCTTTAAGTTTTTCTCTTCTCTGTAATTCATAGAATTGAGAAAGTGAAGGATTTCTTACTGGACACTGACCACCAGGCTCATATACAATTATAAACTGAAGCACTAAACAAATTAGTTCTTCAAAGTGATTTATAAACATTAACTAATCCACTAATTTAAGTATCAGGCTAAGTAAGCATTCACATTTACTTTTATAATTGGGAAATTTGAGAAACAGAGTAACACATAATCATTAAATTCAAAATGCTAATACCTTTCAAACTTGTATTGAGCAAACAAAGCCTATTCCTAAACTGAGTATTTTATTAAATCGAGCTGAAGGGATGATATTATTTAGTATTACATTTATTGCATTTTAATCTATATTTGTTTTTCATTTCTAATATTTAAAAATTTTTTGGTTACAGTGTTATATTATCCAGGTCATAATAAAATTGCAATGCATAATATCATCATTAGAGATTGTTTAGAATCCCCTAGTACATTCTATTGGGCCATTGTAACCTCTTCTTCCATATTATTAATAAAATAAATGGAATTTTTTTATCCTGTTCATTAATAGAGAGTAAAAAATAAATACATACTAGCAAACAATCAACCACACAGTTTTAGTGCCTGAAGTCTTGCTAAGGAATTATTGGGATGATCTTCTTCCTTGGGACTATTCTCTTCTCAAAAAAGTAGTACTTTGTAATGAGAAATTTATTCTTTAGTACTAAAATATTCCAAGTATTTAAAGTACTAGAGTAGTATATGCAGCACAACAAAGTATTTAAAGACTATAGGCCATAGATATAAAGAAATTTGATTATAATGTAGCCTTTTGCATTTATTACTACTGCTGTGGTTTAAAATGTATGTGGGTGGTGGTTTTCAAGCTACATTTGGTAGTAGGAAAGACTTGGTGGTTTATTTTTACTGTGGAGCTCAATACCTAAGTATCTGGTTGTGGTTGGTATGCTAAACCCTTGCTTACTTTGAACATGATTAGGCTCTTCTGTCCCTTTTATACTGGCTAATATCAGTAGTAAGATCTGTACCCAACTGGTCTGTTGAGAAGGATGAACTATCTTTTCAGGACACTAGGCCAGCAGGGCCTGTCCCAAACCTCTACAATGCATAACTTCAATACACAGTACAAACTGCAACCTCTCTTCTGGTTGGCTTCTACTTCCTCTGTCTTCTATGCTGCAGAGAGCTCTGCTCAGAGGGGTGAGAAATTGAAACCCTTAACTCCTTTCTCCATTTTGGGGAGTCTCCTTTTTTTTTTCCTGCAGGGTGTTTTTAAAGTCATATCTCTCAATGAGATAAAACTTATGAGATAAAACTTATGTGAGGGAAAAGAATATGATCCATCATAAATTCAGGAGATTTGGATAACATATGATGTGTGAATTAAGACTCTATAAGCAAGTGGATTTGCATTGATGGAAACAAGGCAACCAATAGGGAATTAGAGATTTATAGACAAAAAAAAACTTAAAAATAACTTTAATTTCAAATACCAGAATTCACACTGCAAAAACTTTTTACAGTAAAATCAAGGATATTCCAAAATTGAACTAAGACAATACAAGGAATTTGTCAAAATCAAACACATTGAGAGTTACAAAGAAAGTACTTTCAGCTCTGACTCTTAGGACCTGTTATCACTGTGAGAGGCTGTAAAAAAGGTTTGGGAGAAAGGTATTAAAGGAGTAGAGGTTGATAAGGTAGAAGTTCTACAGCTGTTATAAAAGTAAATCTTCCTAAACCAGAGACAACTGTAAAAGGGAAAGATTTACTGCTGGCTCTCTGTCTCTGCTGCTGTAATGGGCACCATTAGCCATAGATTGTGAAAGCAGCCACTCGGGAATATGGGAGACATTACTTTTTAGATTGATTCTGGAATCCTCAGAGCTGTTTGTTGTACACTTTGAGAAAAGTTTCATGGAAAGAGCAGACAGTATTAGATTTAGCTTTATGACTTCATCATTGAGGCTGTATAGTGTGGTGAGCTTTGGTTTCAGATATATGTACATTTGAATGCCAGTTCTACTAATTTTGTGTCTTCTTAGGGACACTGCATTACTTTAAAATTTTCATTTTCATGATTGGGAAAATGATACTGATGGTGATTATAATAGCAAATATTTATGTTATTGTGATAATTATTATATGTTAATATAATTTCATAAAACTCTTAGAAAAGTGCTTGGCATGTATTTCACACTAAATGTTAGCTTAAAATACAAGAAGTCAGATCAAGGATTCTCAGTACTGGCCTTTCTAACTGTTCTGTTATTGTCATGTTGTAAAGAAACTGATTTCATTTTATATACATTTGAAAAAATATTAGTCTGTGAGACAACAAACATAAAGGAAAAAGGACAATAACAAAAATATTCTGTAGCTCTTAATGGTATTTAAAAATTATCCCAAAGCCCTCAATGCAGTGAGCCTTCAACAGATGTTATTCACTGATTAAGCACACGAAGTTAGAGACTTAAATAGAAATAAAAATTTAGTTTTGATCAAGGAGGGATTCAAAGAAGAGAAACTAAAGGAGAGCAAGTTGGAAACAAACAAACAAAAAAACCAAAAAGGTTTATTCATACAACTAGACTAAGGTCTACAGAAGCATGAGTCAGTCTCTGAATGAAAGAAGCAGGAAGTGACATAGAAGATTCTGGGGCCATGCCTTTTACATGTGTTAATCTCATTTAAGTTGCACAATCCTATGAGGGAAAGGTTACTTCTTAATTTTACTAACAAGAAAAACCCAGGTATGTTCATGTGCTGAAGTCCTCTGGAAGCAGAAGAGACAGATTGACCTGGCTTTCTGACATCCTTCTTCGGCTTTACGGGAATAAATGAGGTCAAGGTCAGACAGAGTTCCCAGCCTTGGTTGGAATTGAAGTTATGGAGGAAGCCCTTATATAAATGATCGCTTTCGGTTATTGGAAAAGCCCAAAGGAATATGTTGAGCCCTTTGTCTATAGGACTCAGGTGTGAGTTCAAGGAGCTGGCCAGCCAGTTAGAATGCAAGAAGATATGGTATAGTACAATATCATTTTTAAGACTCCTTCAGGCTCTTAAAAGTGTCAAGCAGTGTGTATTCTGTGTGTGTGTGAGTGAGAGAGAGAGAGAGAGAGAGAGAAAATAGGAGATGAGGGAGCATTCCCTTTTATATGCATCACCCTTAGTCTCTCATTACTGCCCACGTACTTTATAGAGTAATACACAATATGTTCTTCACCTTGATTTTCTTACTTTGGTGTTTTTCTTCCAGTTACTTCTTCCAGGGTGGATCAGCAGATCTGTGCTGCAGTGGTTTGCTAGGTTACAGGGGTGTCAGGTGTCTAGGTAGAGGAAATGGATTTCATCCTACCAAGGAACACCTTCTTTGTAATATCTTTTTTTGGATTAGGTATTAGGGTAATGCTGACCTAAGAATGAGAGAAGAAAATTCCTTTTGATTCTTTTTTCTGGAAGAGATTGTAGAGAACTGATATGATTTCTTCTATGAATATAGAATTCAATTTTATGAATCAAGTACCAGTTTTTGTTTTGTTTTTTTCATTAATTGTTCTCTGTTGATATCCTCCTTTAAATTTAATTTATTTCTGTTCTAATTTTTATTATTTCTTTCCTTCTCCTTGCTTAAATTGCTCTCTTATCCCTAGTTTCCTAAGGTGGAAGCCTTTGTTATTGATTTGAGATCTTTTACTTTTCTAGTATATACATTCACTGCTATCAAGTCCTTTTAAATACTTTTTGCTACATCCCACAAATTTTCATAACTTATATTTCATTTTCATTTACTTAACAATATTTTAAAAATTATCTTGAAGTTTCTTTGACCCTGTGTTATTCAAAAGCATACTGTTCATTTCCCAAATATTTTGGGATTTTCTAGTTATCTCTCAGTTACTGATTTATAGCTTAGTTCTACTGTGGTTTAATATGCATGATTTATATTCATTTACATTTATTAAAGTATGTTTTACAGCCATGAAAATGGTGTATTGGCCTATCTTGTTGAATCCAAGTGAGCTTGAGAAGAATGTACATTCTGCTATTTTCAGTTATAGTATTCTAAAAACATCGACTAGATTCAGTTGATTAATGGTGCTGTTTAGTTTACTACTATGTAATTATTGATTTTCTGCCTGTTGGATCTGTTAATTACTGAAAGAGTAATTGAAGTCTTTTGGTGACTTTGGAAGTCTCCAACTCTAATAATGAATTAGTCTATTTCTCCTTGCATTTCTACCAGTGTTGCCTTATGCACTTTGATGTTCTCTTCTTTGGTGCATATATGTTAAAGATTATAATTACTTTTTGGAGAACTGACCCCTTTATCATCCTGTAATGCCACTTTTTATCCTAATAATTTTCCTTGTTCTGAAGTCTGCCTAAAATTAATATAGCTACTTCAGCTTTCTTTTGATTTATGTTAGCATGGTGTATTGTTCTCCTTCTCTTTATTTTTAATGCATCTGTGCCTTTATATTTACAGTGTGTTTTTTGTAAGCAATGTATACTTGAGTCTTGTTTATTTTAATCCAGTCTGAATGTCTCTCTTTCAACTGGTATATTTAAACCATTCACATTTAGTGATTACTAATATAGTTGGATTAATATCTACTATGTTTCTGTTTTATATTTGTTGCACTTTTTATTTTAATCTCCTACTCTACTTCTGCCTCTCATTTTAATTGAGCACTTTATGATTTCATTTTCTCTTCTCTGTCAGAATATCCATTATATAGCTGACCTTGAACAATGTGGGGGTTAGGGGCACTGACTCCTGCACAGTTGAAAATCTGCATGTAACTTTTGACTCCCCCCAAACTTAACTACAATAGGCTACTGTATATAAAATGGGTCAATTAACTTCAGATGCAACAAAGAGTAGAAAAATAAAAAAGAAATGGGAGGGTTGTAGAGCCCAACAGAGAAAAGAGAGCAATCAGCAGGTGAATTAGCTGCTCTTCTGATCCCTGCCAGATTGACATCTGCCTGCAGGTGGATCAAGGCCCAGCTGGGAGGGGAGCACTTTGAAAGGGCAAAAGTTTTCCACTTCCTTCCTCTGAGTTTCCTCATCCAGACGTTTACTCCACAGCTCCTCTCAGAATCCAGCTTTTCTCTCTCACCAGGATATTGGCCAGTTAGCTTGGTTAGAGTGTGGTGCTAATAATGCCAAGATTTCTGGTTTGATTCCTTGTACTGGCTGGGTCACTAGGTAAGTTTTTCCTATATGCTGCTTTATATCCAGTTACAGCTACTGTTTATTTATTTAAAAAGTGTGCATATAAATGGACCCACAGAGTTCATACCTATGTTGTTCAACTGTACTATTTAGAATGCACTGTAATTTTTTGTTGAAAAGCAGGATATGATATATGAAGTGATAGTAGCTGAGGTAAGTAAGTAGGCCTTTACTGTGAGATATTATGTCAGTCTAACTGGGAACTAGGCTATTTAATGTTTAGCTATAGGTGCTAGTATAGTCGGATTTCCTTAATGTCCTTTTTTCTTCCTCTGTTGTCTTTAGATTTCTCTAAGAACCTCTTCCGAAATAGGTTCTTTTTTTGCAACTTTTAAAGTTGTAATCCACTGTTGTTATATTGAAGATTTATTGGTGTGTTAGAAAGATTTTGTTGTATATATAATGTTTTGACTAAATCTCAGTCCTTTAGTGTGTCTGAGTCCCTGGGCTGTGACTTTCAAAAGTGTTTCTTAGCCTTTTTTTCTCCTCCTAGGTGAGACAAGGGGGCTACATTTTGCTTTTTTTTCCAGGAAGATGAGGCTCTTATAAAGTCTTTTCCCTGGTAGAGTAGGTCTTTGTTATGGAGGACATGCTGGGTGCAAATGGTTATTTTTTTTCCTTTTTTTTTTTTTTTTTTGTTATAAACAGATGAGTTTCTCTTAGCTCTTTACTGTGATATTCTGGTGGGATTTCTGGAGGTAAAACCCATTAAAGTATGAGGGTCCTCCTATGACCAGGCCATGGGAATTTCTTACTCTCAAGCTAATCTACACTTCCAAAGATTTGTCAAAAATACCATTTAAGTGTTCCTACAAGTTTATGGCTCTAATAGCTTCTGCTGCAGTTCATGATTGTCTTGGCTTTGATTCTCTGTATTCACCTGTTTTTCCAGACTTCAAAGTGGTAGTTTGCCCTGTAACCTTGATTTTCTTATGGGAGAAAAGTTGATTTTCAGTTCAGTTTTTTCATTTTGGAAGGATTGGAGTGATGACTTTCAAACTCTGCTTATTGGAGCCAAAATTGGATGAGCTCAGATCTTTATCTTTGAGGTCATTTCTTCTGAGGTCTTTATTTTTTGTTCATTCTATCAAAATCAGTGATATCTGCAATCAGATATAGATCAACTCAGCAGTCAGGTAGAAATAGTACATTGTAATTCCTTTATTATTTAAACTGTACTTCAGACTTACAAGGATTTTACTAGATTATCTATTAATGTCTTTCTTTTCTATTTCAGGATTCAGTCCAAAATACCATGCTGCATTTAGTTGTCATGTCTTCTTAGTCTTCTGTGGTCTATAACAGTTTTTTATTAAGTTTTTTACATAAAGGAGCATGCTGTTGCTTGTTCAGGTTATTTAAAAGTGGTTGATTTCTTTGAATAATATATGCACAGTTAATATATGCACATGATAAATTATTTAAAAACAAATATGTATATAATGAAAACAATCTTCTCATTCCTTTTTTTAATCCACAAATCTAATTTTGGAAGTAATTTTGTTACCAGTTTATTATGCAGTTTTTTAAAGATATTTTCTGGATATAAAACATGCATATTCCTTTTATTCCTCTTCAGAAATTGATAGCCAACTCTAAATACAGCTTTACTCTTTTATTTTGTGTATTTGATTCCACTCTGTGGCTTTATCCAGCAAATTAGGAATTACTGAGATTTCACAACTGTTCAAGAATAGTAAAATCCCTCTCATTTATTTTTGGCCACAATGAACCATGAGGTTAGCAGACATTCAATCATTATTGTGTCTTACCTGGGAATGAGGTAGGGAGAAGAGGCAAGATGTTATCAGTACCTCCTACTTTATCACTGCACTCTCAACAAATAGTTCTAGAGCTTGAATGTTAAAACTGCTTAATTCATTCAGCCCACAGTGGTGCACTAGTGTTATTGCCATTGGAGTAACATTTAGTTCTTCCCATGGGTTCAACACTGTCTGGGACTTAATTAATGTACCCTGGAGAGGCACAGACCATGGTAACTTGAGCTTAACATGTTAACTACATGGTGCTGTGACTAGATGTCCTAAAATGCCCCTATGATTTCTTGAGCCTCTGTACCTAGGCTAGCATTAGCTTAGAGAAGGTGCAAACAAGAAGTTCCTCTGAAATTCTTAAGTCCTGTGGTCTTCTTGGGGAGTTTCACTACTGTTTGGCTTTGGTTTGTGAAACCATAATTATCACCACTGATTTTACTTTATTTGAGCATAGATATAAATCAAGCCCCCACCTGATTTTTGTTTGCAATCCTTTAGCCATAGTTTCTTCATTCCCATATTCTTTATATTGGTTCTTTTTTGTTTGATTAGATTTCAGCAAATATTTTCTTGGCTGTTGTTACTTGTTTATTTTTGTTTTAGGAAAGGCCATATTCCTGAAGTTCTTATGTGTTTGAGGTTTTTCTCTTGGTTTTATAATTATAACACTTGACTGTGTATTACCTTTTTGAATTATAGTCTCATCCTCAGAATGTATAGACATTGATTCCTGTCCTCTAGCCTTAAATACTGCTCTGGAAAAATTCTAAAACAATATGATTTCTCTTTCTTTCCAGTCCTTGTAAGTGATCTCGTGTTTTTATTTTTAAATTTCTTATTAAAGTATTACTGCTATACACTCTTATGAAGGTTTCACATGAAAAAACAATGTGGTTACTACATTCACCCATATCATCAAGTCCTCACCCATACCCCAATGCAGTTACTGTCCATCAGTGCAGTGAGATGCCACAAATCCACTATTTGCCTTCTCTGTGCTACACAGTTCTCCCTGTGATCCCCCACACCATGTGTACTAAACATAATACCCTTCAATCTCCTTCTCCCTCCCTCCCCACCTGCCCTCCCACGCACCTCCCCTTTGGTAACCACTAGTCCCTTCTTGGAGTCTCTGAGTCTGCTGCTGTTTTGTTCCTTCAGTTTTGCTTCGTTGTTATACTCCACAAATGAGGGAAATCATTTGGTACTTGTCTTTCTCTGCCTGGCTTATTTGACTGAGCACAATGTCCTCCAGCTACATCCATGTTGTTGCAAATGGTAGGATTTGTTTCTTTCTTATGGTTGAATAGTATTCCATTGTGAATATATACCACATCTTCTTTATCCATTCATCTACTGATGGACACTTAGGTTGTTTCCATATCTTGACTATTGTAAAAAGTGCTGCAATAAACATAGGGGTGCATATGTCTTTTGAATCTGAGAAGTTGTATTCTTTGCGTAAATTCCAAGGAGTGGGATTCCCGGATCAAATGGTATTTCTATTGTAAGTTTTTTGAGGAATCTCCATATTGCTTTCCACAATGGTTGAACTAGCTTACATTTCCACCAGCAGTGTAGGAGGGTTCTCCTTCTCTACAACTTCGCCAACATTTGTTGTTGTTCGTCTTTTGGATGGTGGCAATCCTTACTGGTGTGAGGTAATATCTCATTGTGGTTTTAATTTGCATTTCTCTGATGACTTGCAATGTGGAGCATCTTTTCATGTGTCTGTTGGCCATCTGAATTTCTTCTTTGGAGAACTGTCTGTTCATATCCTCTGCCCATTTTTTAATTGGGTTATTTGCTTTTTGTGTGTTGAGGTGTGTAAGTTCTTCATATATTTTGGATGTTAACCCCTTGTCAGATATATCATTTACAAATATATTCTCCCATACTGTAGGATGTCTTTTTGTTCTGTTGATGGTATCCTTTGCTGTACAGAAAATTTTTAGTTTAATGTAGTCCCATGAGTTCATTTTTGCTTTTGTTTCCCTTGCTCGAGGAGATGCATTCAGGAAGAAGTTGCTCATGCTTATTTTCAGGAGATTTTTGCCTATGTTGTCTTTTAAAAGTTTTATGGTTTCATGACTTACATTCAGGTCTTTGATCCATTTTGAGTTTACTTTTGTGTATGGGGTTAAACAATAATCCAGTTTCATTCTCTTACATGTAGCTGTCCAGTTTTGCCAACACCAGCTGTTGAAGAGGCTGTCATTTCCCCATTGTATGTCCATGGCTCTTTATCATATATTAATTAACCATATATGCTTGGGTTTATATCAGGGCTCTCTGGTCTGTGCCATTGGTCTATGGGTCTGTTCTGGTGCCAGTACCAAATTGTCTTGATTACTGTGGCTTTATAATAGAGCTTGAAGTTGGGGAGCATAATCCCCCCCCCTTTTATTCTTTGTCAGGATTGCTTTGGCTATTCGGGGTCTTTTGTGTTTTCATATGAATTTCTCTAGTTCATTGAAGAATGCTGTTGTTATTTTGATAGGAATTGCATTGAATCTGTAGATTGCTTTAGGCAGCATGGCCATTTTGACAACATTAATTCTTCCTATCCATGAGCATGGGATGTGTTTCCATTTATTGGTATCATCTTTAATTTCTCTTATGAGTATCTTGAAGTTTTCAGAGTATACGTCTTTAACTTCATTGGTTAGGTTTATTCCTAGGTATTTTATTCTTTTTGATGCAACTGTGAATGGAATTGTTTTCCTGATTTCTCTTTCTGGTAGTTCATTGTTAATGCATAGGAATGCCACAGATTTCTGCATATTAACATTGTATCCTGTAACTTTGCTGAATTCGGATATTAGATCTAGTAGTTTTGGAGTGGATTCTTTAGGGTTTTTTATGTACAATATCATGTCATCTGCAAATGTGGACAGTTTGACTTCTTCGTTACCAATCTAGATGCCTTTTATTTCTTTGTGTTGTCTGAATGGCATGGCTAGGACCTCCAGAACTATGTTGATTAAAAGTGGGGAGAGTGGACATCCTTGTCTTGCTCCCAATCTTAAAGGAAAAGCTTTCAGCGTCTCGCTGTTAAGTATAATATTGGCTGTGGGTTTGTCATACATGGCATTGATTCTGTTGAGGTTCTTGCCCACTATACTCATTTTGTTGAGAGTTTTTATCATGAATGGATGTTGAATTTTGTCGAATGCTTTTTCAGCGTCTATGGAGACAATCATGTAGTTTTTGTCCTTTTTGTTGATGTGGTGGATGATGTTGATGGATTTTCGAATGTTGTTCCATCCTTGCATCCCTGGCATAAATCCAACTTGATCATGATGGCTGATCTTTTTGATGTATTTTTGAATTTGGTTTGGTAAAATTTTGTTGAGTATTTTTGCATCTATGTTCATGAGGGATATTGATCTGTGATTTTCTTTTTTTGTGTTGTCTTTGTTGGATTTTGCTATTAGAGTGATGCTGGCCTCATAGAAAGAGTTTGGAAGTATTCCCTCTTCTACTCTTTGGAAAACTTAAAGGAGGATAGGTATTAGGTCTTCACTAAATGGTTGATAAAATTCAGTGGTGAAGCCATCTGGTCCAGGAGTTTTGTTCTTAAGTAGGTTTTTGATTACAAGTTTTTAATTTCATTGCTGGTAATTGGGCTGTGCATATTTTCTGTTCCTATCTGGGTTAGCCTTGGAAGGTTGTATTTTTCTAGAAAGTCATCCATTTCTTCTAGGTTATCCAGTTTGTTAGCATATAATGTTTTATAGTATTCTCTAATAATTCTTTGTATTTCTGTGGTGTCCATAGTGATTTTTCCTTTTTCATTTCTGATTCTGTTTATGTGTGTAGACTCTCTTTTTTTCTTGATAAGTCTGGCTAAGGGTTTATCTATTTTGTTTATTTTCTTGAAGAACCAGCTCTTGCTTTCATTTATTTTTTTATTGTTTTATTCTTCTCAATTTTATTTATTTCTGCTCTAACCTTTATTATGTCCTTCTTTCTACTGACTTTGGGCCTCCTTTGTTCTTCTTTTTCTAGTTTCATTAATTGTTAGTTTAGACTGCTCATATGGGCTTGTTCTTATTTCCCGAGGTAGGCCTGTTTTGCAATATACTTTCCTGTCAGCACAGCTTTGGCTGCGTTCCACAGATTTTGTGGTGTTGAATTATTGTTGTTATTTGTCTCCATATATTGCTTGATCTCTGTTTTTATTTTATCATTGGAACATTGGTTATTTAGGAGCATGTTGTGAAATGTCCATGTATTTGTGGGATTTTTCATTTTCTTATGTGTAATTTATTTCTAGTTTCATACCTTCGTGATCTGAGAAACTGGTTGGTACAATTTCAATCTTTTTGAATTTACTGATGCTCTTTTTATGGCCTAGTATCTGATCTATTCTTGAAAATGTTCCATGTGCACTTTAGAAGAATGTGTATTCTGCTGTTTTTGGGTGTAGAGTTCTGTAGATGTCTATTGAGTCCATGTGTTCTCATGTGTTGTTCTGTGCCTCTGTCTCCTTACTTATTTTCTGTCTGGTTGATCTGTCCTTTGGAGTGAGTGGAGTGTTGAAGTCTCCTAAAATGAATGCATTGCATTCTATTCCCCTTTAATTCTGTTAGTATTTGTTTCACATATGTAAGTGCTCCTGTGTTGGGCGCATGGATATGTATAATGGTTATATCTTCTTGTTTGATTGACCCCTTTATCATTATATAATGTCCTTCTTTATCTCTTGTGACTTTCTTTGTTTTGAGGTCTATTTTGTCTGATATAAGTACTGCAGCTCCTGCCTTTTTCTCCCTATTAGTTGCATGAAATATCTTTTTCCATCCCTTCACTTTTAGTCTGTGTATATTTTGGGTTTCAAGTGGGTCTTTTATAGGCAGCATATAGATGGGTCTTGCTTTTTTATCCATTCAGTGACTGTATGTCTTTTGATTGGTGCATTCAGTCCATTTACATTTAGGGTGATTATCGATAGGTGTATATTTATTGCCATTGCAGGCTTTAGATTCATGGGTCCTAAAGGTTCAAGATTAACTTTCTTATTATCTTAGAGTCTGAGTTAACTCACTTAATATGCTATTACAAACACAATCTAAAGGTCCTTTTTCTTCCTCCTCCATTCTTTATATATTAGATATCATATTCTGTACTCTTTGTCTATCCCTTGATTGACTTTGGGGATAGTTAATTTAATTTTGCATTTGCTTAGTATTAGCTGTTTCACTTTCTTTATGGTCGTTTTATTACCTCTGGTGACAGCTATTAAACCTTAGGAACACTTCCATCTATAGCAGTCCCTCCAAAATAGACTGTGGGAGGTGAATTCTCTCAGCTTTTGCTTATCTGGAAATTGTTTAATCCCTCCTTCAAATTTAAATGATAATTTTGCCAGACAAAGTAATGTAATCTTGGTTCCAGGTACTTCTGTTTCATGGCATTAAATACATCATGTCACTCCCTTCTGGCCTGTAAGGTTTCTGCTGAGAAGTCTGATGTTAGCCTGATGGGCTTTCCTTTGTATGTGATCTTATTTCTCTCTCTGGATGCTCTTACTAGTTTGTCCTTATCCTTGATCTTTGCCATTTTAATTACTATGTCTTGGTGTTGTCTTCCATGGGTCCCTTGTCCTGGGAGATCTGTGGATCTCCATGGCCTGAGAGACTATCTCCTTCCCCAGATTGGGGAAGTTTTCAGCAACTACCTCCTCAAAGACACTTTCTATCCCTTTTTCTCTCTCTTCTTCTGGTACCCCTATAATGTGAATATTGTTCCGTTTGGATTGGTCACACAGTTCTCTCAGCATTCTTTCATTCTTAGAGATCCTTTTTTCTCTCTGTGCCTCAGCTTCTTTGTATTCCTCTTCTCTAATTTTTATTTCATTTATCGTCTTCTCCACCATATCTAATCTGCTTTTAATACCCTCCATTGTGCTCTTCAACAATTGGATCTCCTCCTGGAACTCATTCCTGAGTTCTTGAATATCTTTCTGTACCTCCATGAGTATGTTAATGATTTTTATTTTGAACTCTTTTTCAGGATGATTCATGAGGTTGATGTCATCTTTCTCAGGAGTGGTATTAATAATTTTACTCTGAACCAGGTTCCTTTGGTGTTTCATAGTTGTATATGGTGCCCTCTAGTGCCCAGAACTCTACTCTCTGGAGCTGCTGAGCTCCTGAAGCAAAGTCGGGGTTCATAGGGGAGTGGTATTGGTGCCTGGGGGGTGGAAAGAGGTGTTTCCTGCTTCCCGGATACTATGCATGTCTCCACTGCCTGAACAAGTGGGCCAAGCACACAGGTATAAGCCCATATGCTTTGCATTTGTAGTTGCTGTAGACAGATCTTCCCTTTGGCTGGTCTAACACTAGGGTAGGGTTTGCTGGTTTGTGAGCCAGGTGGGGCTGGCTGGGAGAAAGGTTCAGTAGGCTGCATGTCATGGTGGGGCTCCTTGGAGCTGTGTAGCCAGCCAGGGAGCTGGAGCATCGGGGAATCATAAAAGCTGGGCAGAGTGCACCCAGACAATTTTGTCTACCTGTCCTTTCTCCTGAGCAGTAAGCTCTGTGCAATCCTTGCCCCTTTAGCAGCCCTCTTGCTAAGGGTTTCCTTGTTAGGAAGTCTCTCAGACTGCCCGCCTTTCTTTGTCCAAGAGCACTGGATATGGATCCCTGCTTTTCACAAGTGGCTGGAATCTCAGTCTTTCCAGCAATTCTGCCTGTCTTAGCTTTCCAATCCCCTTATCATGAGTATCATGATAGCACCATGAAATGTAGGTTTGTGCTCCCAGAGCAGATCTCCGGAGTTAGGTGTTCAGCAGTCCCAGGCCTTCTACTCCCTCCCCCAGTCTGTTTCTCTTCTTCCCGCTGTTGAGCTGGGGTGGGGGAAGGGCTTTGGTACCGCCAGGCCACAGCTTTGGTACCTTACCCTGTTCCATGAGGTCTGTTCTTTTCTCCGGGTGTATGCAGTCTGGTGCTGTCCTCTTTTTTGTTGGTCTTTCAGGATTAGTTGTATTAATTGTATTTTTGTATTATATGCGGTTTTAGGAGGAAGCCTCTGTCTCACCTCTCACACCGCCATCTTTAATCTGCCTTCAGTGATCTCATGGTTTTAGTTGGATTCTTATATATTTCTGGAACTTCACTGGGCAGGAGCTCGTTATTGATCATTTTGTGCTTATTTTTCCAACAGCTTGGTGATTCCTTTTAATTGACAGATTTGTCTTTGTTTCAGGAATGTTTTCTTATCTTTTATTTCAGAATACTTTTCTCTTCCATTTATTTTGTTTCCTCTATAGTACTACCAATTCTTCAGGTTTTCCATATCTGTCATCTTGCATAAATCATTTTTATAATTTTATTTTCTTACATTTGGTTTTTGATTTTCACTGGATTTTTCACTGACCCCTTATTCAATTTTTCATTTCATTTCATGTGTTTTATTTTAATGTATCTCTTTATTTTATTTATTTCTATTTCCTTGAGGCCTAAAGCTGTGCCTTTGGCATTTGATAAATATTACGGGGTGAATTTGATTAAAAATATATTGAAAAACAGACATTTATGTACAATGTTCTATTTAGGGTGTTTTGAGGGAAAATGACTAAAACATGGTCTCTGTTCTTCCAGATGGGGAGATTAACCACAGACAATATGGCCAGTGTACTCAGAGGTAAGAAACAACTTGACAGGACAATATTGATCATATTTTCAACCATCATTCCATCTTTCTTGTTTGATATTATTAATTTTTATCCACATACATAGTGAACATTTTCATAAATGTCTGAATGTGGTCAAGTCATGCAAACTATTTTTATAAAGATTTATTTACTTATTTTTAATGTAATTTCATATTTTAATTTCCTTTTCTGTTTGATCTTACCACATTATCCATTCACATTCTCAATCTTAGAAACCCATGTTAAGAACATGTTCTGTGCTTGTTTAATTATTTTCCCCATGCATTTATATAAATGTGAAAGATTTGTATCATTGTTTTATTAAAATGGGACACATTGAACAGTTTATATATCACATTTCTTTCAACAATATCTCCTGCAAACTTTGGAGAAATCACTTAATTTAGCCCTGATTCATTCTTTCAATGGTTACAAAATATTTCATGATATGGATGTAAACTAATTTATTTAGCCACTCCCAAATGGTTAGTTTCTACTTTATATCCAGTTGTTCCTCCTACCATGAAAAAACTGCATCATTGTATATTTTTACTCTAATTTTTAATGTTTCATTAGTATGTAATACATTCTCAAAGGTGACTTTGCTGGGTCAAAGGGTCTTTAATTTTTAAATTTTAGTAGATGTCTCCAGGTTGCTTTATATCCATAGAGGTAATAATAATTCATATTTTCTTCAATAATATGAAATTATGCTCTCTCCACATTCCACACAATATATGCTGACACATCTTAACATTTTAGTCAGCCTAATATGTGCAAATGTTTCTCATTGCTACTTAATTTATATTTCCTTGATAAATGGGAATTTCAAACATCTCATCTTTTCCTGAGTTTGGCTGCTTGAATTTGCTCTTCTGTTTTGCCTCACTATACCATTTACTCATTTATCTGTTGCACATATATATTTTTTGCTTCCGTTTTAGCAATTTGTAAGAGCATTTTCTGTATTATAGATCTTAACCTTTTCAATGTGCTCTTGGTATTATAAATATTTCTTTCCAAAATAACTGCCTATCTTTTACACCATCCTTTGCTGTCCCAACTTCACTTTATATATTAAAAGTAATCTACTTAAAAAAATGAAAAAAACTTCTGTGTTTTCTGTTTTGGTTAAGAATATGGCCCTTATCCTTATATTGTATAGGCAATTAAATCTTCTTTCAGGATGTTTTTCTTTTATATTTATATCATTACTTAATGACATAATATGATCTTGGGAATGTGATGGATTTTAATTAAAGAATCATACAAATATAAAAAATCAATCATCCTCTAATTGAGTTGATTTGTGATGAACAGGAATTAACTAAGGAAAGAGGGGAAAGGATATTTCATGTAGAAAGAAGACACATATGCAAATTTTATATTATGGAGGCAAATTTTGTGTAGAGAAATAGATAAGGTCCAAAATATACAGGTCCTTGTCATTCACATAATGAAGCCTTCTGAGTAATGGGAAGCCAATAAAAGAGACTTAAGTGGTGGTGGCGGTGGTGGTGAGAAAGGCCCAGAGAGAGTGAGAAACAGAGAGAAATTCAGCTCTTATCTCCTGTAGATCACTTTGGCTCCAGTGTGGAAAATGAACTGAATGAATAACAGGCAGTGTAGATAGGCAGTAGGTAGTTGCTCATGAATGATAGTGGTAGTTTGGTGTTGGGTGGTGATGGTGGAGAAGGTAAAAAGTGAGATTTTGAGAGAGATTGAGGAAATAAATACATTGTTACTGAATCATTAAATTTGGGAAATGAGGTAGGGGGTAGATGGCAATGATGGTTGCACCATTTGGTGACTGTTGGGCCATTCTCTTTGTCCACTGGGTTGTCCATGAGGAATTTAGTGTTGCTTTGTTCTTTGACAGTTTTTAGTAGTAATTAAGTGCGTAAGTGTAGATTTAAAGAAAGTGGAAGCTAGAGTCATTTAGTGCGAGTTTTGTCCGATGGGAATGATAAAGAAACAGAGGTTCTGAGGCAGAATAGACTATTGGAAAAATTTTTTGAAATGATATCTGAAATCTAAGCTGGGGAAGGATAGAACTAAAGAAAAGAGAGGGCTGAAGAGTTGTGATCACATTTTGCGATTTTATGATTTACTTGACATGATCCATACACAATTTTACATTTCAGTCCCAACTCCTATTATCTAGTACCCTCACTCTTGAGTGATCAGTAGGATTTATTCTTAAATAAACTGTGTGGTATTCCTTCTACTTTTGATCTCTGATGTTGTATGGGGTCTTAGTAATCATACTAGAGATTTTTAGCCTCTTCTCCCAGAGATTTTGATTCAGCAGAACTTGGGCAATTGTAATTTTTAAGATGTTTCTTTAGCAAGCAATTTTTTGAAATCTACCATACTTTTTATGGCCTTATGGCAATTTAAGAACTATTCTCTCTAGAAAGGAATGCTCACATTAGGAGAGCAGGTACATTCCTCGATACACAGAGGTAGAGAGTGGGGAAAGATGGTGTTCTGTATCCCTTGAGAAAGTGTCCTTTCTCTTTTGGAAAGGATCATGAACACAATTCAAGATGCTCCATCTATTTTATAAAAAAATTCTCCCCCTGCCAAAAATTGTAGGGATAGAGGAGTAGAAAACTGACTGTCAAAATTTCCTAAGCAATTTGCAAGGATTATTTTGCTACCAATGGAAATACAAAGGTGTGCTTCCAAATCTTTATGGATAGAAGTACTGGGTGCCAACATTCCAACTTCCCTGACTTTGCCATGATGAATGTTGACTTTTCTAAGGAGTTATCTACTTGTTTCCCATCTGTATTAGTTCATGCTGGATATTTAAATTCCCCCTTTGTGTCTTTCTCCCTCAGTAGATTGGTCTAGTAAATGGTGGAATAAAGAGAATTTTTGCATTTTATGGTTCTAACTTTTAAGATCTTAATATGTGTACAATTAATTTAATCCTGAAATTCAAAGAAAGTTGTGCAAATCAAAGCTGTGTTTCTGAAAGAGAGATGGAACCTGAAAAGTTACCTTAATACGCAGTGTTCAGATAAGGCTGTAGACATTTATTAAGTTGATGATTTGGGAATAGTATTTATGGCTCTACTTTTCTTACTTCAGTCCTTATGTCCATCATTGTAGAGAGATATTGAGATGTAATGACCACTTCTCAAGGGAAACAACATTGAGAGAAGAGATTTATCTAAGGAGTCCTTATATCAGGCATTTGAAAAAAATTTGTTTCAAAGGTGACTTGTGAGAAGAGGCTCTGAAATCAATACAGCAGGTTTATAGTATGTAAATTGGTGTTGTTAAAAGTAATAAAATTCTAATTCTAAATATAATAGTTAAAAAGAGGTTGTTTAAGTTGATACTTGCATTCCTGCTGTGGCATTTCCAAACCTACAGTTAAAATAATTAGTCACATGTTCTTTTTTGAAGAACATATAGAAATAAAAACTAACATCGTGTTATGGTAAATGAACATCTGTTGTTAATATGACTCCCTTTGGCTTTACAGACCCTAGATCAAACTTAGTTTCTTTAGGAAGCATATATTATGATGTGATTAGTTTACTAAGATATAATAAAACAGTTCACCTATGCCTTGAGATAGGAAAGATCAAGAATATTAAGTTTCTACCACAGTTTTGCTTCAGTTAAAAACTGAGAAATCTTCACAACATACAGAAACTTGTTCCTTAATCAGGCTGAGAAAGTGGAAGCTGCACTGTTAGAAGCTTGCTTATGCTTATGAAAATTAACAATTCTCTTTTAAGTTCAGAAGTTTCTAAAAACACATTTAATGTGTAAAAGTGAAGAGTTGTTATTTTGTTTGGTAACTTGGAACTTTAATTGGTGCCAGATGTCAAGATTTATTTTATACACCTAGATTCTCATGCCGGAGATTAGAGAAAAATCTACTAATTAATTAGGAAGTCCTGTTTTACTCCTATCTTTAATTTGCTCCTGATTTTTTGGCCTCATCAACAAAGTTCTACAACCTTTAGTTCTGTGAATGTTAGCTACTGCAGAATCATCAATAAAATGAATGCACCATTTCAATATTTCACTCCAAAAATGTCAATATTTCCTCTCAAGGAAAAAAGAAAATGTGCACACTGATGACAATAATTAGGAAGACAGAGTAGAAAAAGAGAGGTTGAAAAAAAACTTAATAGCCCCCAAGTCTGATTTAAGTGCTGTGGGTGGCCTTTTACTCTCAGCTCATTTCAAGACTCCGCTGGAGAATAGTATAAGAGATTGTTAAAAGGAGGTAGTTTAAAGTATCAGGTCATTAGGATTTATGTCAGCACTGCTCTGAGAGGAAGGCATTTTTTTCCCAAAAGTCTGAAGTTTTGTTTTGGCCCATTGTCAGCTGGAAAACAGATGTCTTATAGGTGAGATGTTTGTTGTACTATATCACCTACTAGAAGATGGTGCTGCATTCTACCCAAGGAAATAGAAAATTGCATGTCTTGAAGTTAACCATCTGTGGCTGACTTCTTTTCTTTCTTTATTTTGGGGGGGGTGCTATAAAATATATTGTGCACCAGCTGCTTATTTGGGACACTGGGTCTACTACATACAGTGTCAAGTAACTTAAATTTGTATGATTGATTGGCTTTCATAGTACAAAATTCTAAATATGTAACAGTATGCTATTTATGCATTTAGGCAATTGATACTTGATGATTAATAATTACCATTTGGTATGAATGCCAGCTAAAAATTCATTCATTTAAAAAATTCTGTGTTTTCATAATCCTTTGTACTTTAGACAACTTCTTTCATGTGTTTTGCCCTTACATTGTTAAGAGTCAAGGATGACTGTTTCATTACAATTCTTGAGTCTTTTTAAGAAGTTATTTTAGATTTTAGATCGTGAAAAACATTCAACCCAATATAAAGGCTCTAACAGATGGCCATAAAACCGGCATTTAAAAATATCCTCCATCAGCATGCTCATTATATTACCATGAACTTTAGCTTAAGAATGCATACCTTCTTTTTTTTTAAACTCAAAAAAATTTAGGACTTCTGCAATATGCAAGCTGTTTTGCAGCCTAAGAAAACTGACTATCAGGAATTTCTGGTAATGGCATCATGCTGATGATGAAGTAAGCCATTTCACTTTGTTTCTCATCATTACCTGGAATCTTTCTGCAGATTTAAATCTGGGTGGTGAATACACCAGATGGGATCTAGTAGCAGTACTTGGCAAAGAAATTATAAACTGACAGAAGACAAACCCAAACTTTCAATGTAATGATAAAATCTTCAGCTTACTCCTTTCAGTGATGCTTGAGTGCTAGGGTTAATGGCAGTGATGATTGTATAATAAATATGAGAGAATTAAGCAATTGTAAATAACTATTAACTCAAGCAATCCATTCTGTATTTGTTCTTTAATTCTATGACATAAATTTATTTCAAATTCTTTGAACTAAAAGGAAGTGTTTATTTTTTCCAGTGCCATTAACGTTTATGAAGCTTAAAAGACCATGTTGTAAGTAAAACAAAAAAATCATTGTTCATATATTTGAAAAGCCTAATATCATATTTCAGTTCCTCAGTGAACTGTAAGTCATAGTGATTTGCCAGATTCTGATGTCAACTTGATCACCCCAAAGAGCTTTCTCAAGAAATGGTCTTATTCTTTAACCATTGGAAAATAAAACAGTGTCAGGTGAGGGAATTAAAAAAAAGTTACAGCAGCATTATTCTCTTCTGAACCTATGTACTATTTGAGAAATAGTTGTCTATGCTACTTTTCCATGGTAGTTATCAATTAACTTCAGAGAATTAATTTGCTATGATTCTATATAAGAGAATTGCCATCTAAGAATAGTTTCCTATAAACATGAGATTGTGTAATTCACATACATATATTTGCTGGCTTCACTAATTTACCCAAAATCCAGTGTGTAACTTGATTACTGGTGAGAGAGAGTAGTAACAAAAGGTTATTGCAAATTATCATAAATTAAAAGAAACCAACATGCTGGAAAAAAATCTTAATGATTTTGCAGTTTTAGACAGGATGTTAAAGAACATTTTTATAATGTTGACTTACTGACAAGTTGGAGAGCTTAGGAACTTCTATAATAAAAAAAACAGTCTTTCCATCTAGATGTACATTGCTAGCTTGAAAGACAATGGGGATTTATGTTTCAATTGCATTTACATTTCTCAACTACTGAACATTCAAATTTCTACTTTTAAAAAGCTAATTACAAAATAAAAAATTTTGCTCTGAGATCAGTATGCTGGATTCTTTGACTATATATGGTTTGTCATCAGTTATTTATAGATAGGAAATATCCCACAATATTATAACTTTCTATAAACTTAAGTATTAGTATCATAGATTTCCTATCCAAGAGTATGATGATAGTTTTTATCATTACGTAATGTCCTTCTTTATCTCTTGTTACTTTCTTTGTTTTGAAGTCTGTTTTGTCTGATACTAGTATTGCAACACCTGCTTTTTTCTCCCTGTTGTTTGCATGAAATATCTTTTCCATCCCTTGACTTTTAGTCTGTGCATGTCTTTGGGTTTGACGTGAGTTTCTTGTAAGCAGCATATAGATGGGTCTTGCTTTTTTATCCATTCTATTACTCTGTGTCTTTTGATCGGTGCATTAAGTCCATTTACATTTAGGGTGACTATTGAGAGATATGTACTTATTGCCATTGCAGGCTTTAGATTCGTGGTTTCCAAAGGTTCAAGGTTAGCCTCTTTAGTATCTTACTGCCTAACTTAGCTCACTTATTGAGCTGTTATATACACTGTCTGGAGATTCTTTCCTTCTCTCCCTTCTTATTCCTCCTCCTCCATTCTTTATATGTTGGCTGTTTTATTCTGTGCTCTTTCATGTTTCCTTTAACTGCTTTTAGTGGCTAGTTGATTTTATTTTTTTGCCTTTAGTTAGTATTTGGTTGGTCTTCTTTCTTTTCGGTGATTTTATTTTCTCTGGTGACATCTGTTTAGTTTTAGGAATGCTCCCATCTATAACAGTCCCTCTAAAATACCCTGTAGAGGTGGTTTGTGGGAGGCAAATTCCCTCAACTTTTGTTTGTCTGGGAATTGTTTAATCCCTCCATATTTAAATGATAATCGTGCTTTATACAGTATCCTTAGTTCAAGACCCTTCTGTTTCATTGCATTAAATATATCATGCCATTCTCATCTGGCCTGTAAGGTTTCTGTTGAGAAGTCTGATGATAGCCAGATGGGTTTTCCTTTGTAGGTGACCCTTTTCCTCTCTCTAGCTGCCTTTAAAGCTCTTTCCTTGTCCCTGATCTTTGCCATTTTAATTATTATGTTTCTTGGTGTTGTCCTCCTTGGGTCCCTTCTGTTGGGAGTTCTGTGTGCTTCGGTGGTCTGAGCGACTATTTTTCCCCCAGTTTGGGGAAGTTTTCAGCAATTATTTCTTCAAAGACACTTTCTATCTCTTTTTCTCTCTCTTTTTCTTCTGGTACCCCTATAATGCAGATATTATTCCTTTTGGATTGGTCACACAGTTCTCTTAATATTGTTTCATTCCTGGAGATCCTTTTATCTCTCTTTGCATCAGCTTCTATGCATTCCTGTTCTCTAGTTTCTATTCCATTAATGGCCTCTTGCATCTTGTCCATTCTGCTTTTAAGTCCTTCCAGAGATTGTTTTATTTCTGTGGTCTCCCTCCCTACTTTGCCGGTTAGCTCTTGCATATTTATGCAGCTCCATCAGCATAATTATGACCTCTATTTTGAATTCTTTTTCAGGAAGATTGGTTAGGTCTATCTCCCCAAGCTCATTCTCAGGGGTTGTCTCTGTTAGTCTCATCTGTATCAAATTCTTCTGCCTTTTCATGGCGATAGAGGTAGTTGTTGAGAGTTAACACGAGTGACGGCTGGGAGAATGTCCCTTCTTGCTAGTTTGTGGCCTTCCTCTCCTGTGAGAACAGCAACCCCTAGCGGCTTTTACTGGGCAGCTGCATGCAGACAGGGTCTCTGATTCTTGCCCGGGTCTCTGTGGAGTAAGCTCCACGCAGCTGCTGTCAGTGTGGCCAGCCTCAGGTTGCTGCTCCTCTGTGGCGGGGCCACGCTGGAGGGGGAATGGGTGGGAGGCTGTTTATCACTGCGAGGGGCCTCTGAGCTGTGCTGCCTCCCAGGGGGTTAGGGCACCCAGAGTTCCCCGGGGTTCCCAGCTGCTGGGCTCAGTGTGCTGAGACACTTCCATCCAGTTGTGAGGCCCCTGTCCCTTTAAGACTTTCAAAAAGCACTTGCTTTTCTTTTGTCCCAGGGGCACTGGCTGTGGGGACCGCTCGCAGGTTTTACTGTCCCATTTCCCTGGTATTGAGCACACCATGCACTGTATGTCTGCGCTCCCAGTGCGGATGGCTAGGGCTGGGTGTTTAGCAGTCCTGGGCTCCCTCTCCCTCCCCGCTCTGACTCCTCTCCTCCTACTGGGAGATGGGGTGAGGGGCACTCAGGTCCCATCAGGCTGCGGCTTGTATCTCACCCCCTTTGCGAGGCACTGGTTTCTCGTAGGTGTGGATGTAGTCTGGCTGTTGTCCTGTATCTTCTGGTTTCTCTTTTAGGAATAGTTGTATTTGTTGTATTTTCAAAAATATATATGGTTTTGGGAGGAGATTTCTGCAGCTCTACTCATACCACCATCTTGACTCCTCCCCAGATGATAATTTTTAAAGATGCTAGATTAATATTGGTGCCTTATAGAAATTTTGAATCTGTTCTAAGTATAAAATGAGGAATATTATGATTATAGCGTTAAGCCAGAAAACTAAATTCATCCTCCCTTACCTAAGAATTAAAGGAATTATAAAAGACTCAGAAAAAATGTTGTATTTGTACGTTTGTATAATGGTCAATCATGGTAGAAGAAATAATTGAGCTGCTTGTTAGGTTTCCACACTTTAAACATCTTGGAAATACAACTATTAGTTATTCTCACAAAACTTCCACTAGGTCAAATAATTCACTAACAAATGTCCATTGTTTATTTGAAAATGTATTAAAAAGACAACAGGTGAGTCACTACACACTATCAAAGAAAATGATTATCTTTCCATTACTTTGCACCTTGTTCTTTTATAATGTATGTCACCTTGGCTGATAGCACACCATCTTGAGAACTCCTTTTCTTGGCTATATTCATTTTATCATTTGCTTCCAATGAACCTGCTTGATATATGGATTTCTGCTGTAAAAATCAATCTTATAATACATGTTTGCCATATATAACTTTCCAGCTGCTTTGAAGCTATCAATCAGCAGTCCTTATGAACTTACTACTTACCTGAGCTATAACATCATAGATTCACTAGAAATACAAATAGTCTTTTGTGTCCTGGGTTAGGAAAAGGCTATAATACTTCCACTTTCATTATAAAATAGGGCTTAGTGTTCATTTGGAATATACTCCAGTCTATTTATATGTCCTCTGCCACAAACCATGAACTAGTTTATTGTTGTTCCTTTTCGCTGGTATACTTGCTTCTTTTCAACACTGTATCAATATGTACTGTACGACAAACTCAATCATCCTGAACACATGGAGTCTGATTAGGTAGTTGTCATACCTGCACACATTTGATTTCCACACAGGAATTTTACATTTACAGATTATTATATATCCTGTGCTCTTAAAAATGTAAAGATTAAGACAACTTGCCTGAAGCATTATAACTGGACTATAATTATATTTTCAAAGAAGGCTCAAGTATGGCTTTGAAAGATAAAATGTTTTCATTCTGGTAAATTTTTACTTTATATTTCCAATTGAGGTGTCATAAAAGGTGTTGAAAAGAAATAAACATCCTGCTGCAAAATTGCTTTGTAAACAAGATTCTAAAAAAAACTCCAGAGCTGCAATTTAAACCATGGTATTAGAGTATCCAGTACCCATGTGGCAAAATATGTGGAGAGAGTGCTAGTTTTTGCAATTTAATTGATAAACTCTGGAACATTTAAATTTTGCTTTATGTAAGTCAAAAAAGTTTGGATATTATTTATGAAGTTTTAATGACCATAGAGAACTTATTTAGTATCATATTAATTATTGCTCATTTTAACTTAGTTTTGAATCCTCTAACTTTTTATATGTTTGAGACTCCACTGAATCTACAACATGGTGAAAATTTGGGGGCTATTTTGACCATTAAAATATCCAAATGCTCTCCATTTGATAATATCTTTTTTTCTACTAGGATAAATATTTTGTCTTAACTGAACTTGGTTTCCCTTTGTGACAATGTTCTCTCTTTCCATAAGCACAAAATACATAGCTTTTATGCATCTCTCTAAAAAACAGGTTTTATAATGTTGCCTTAAGGAAGATTAAGAGGTATTCAGATATAGTGGCTTCTATACTTATTAATGTATTTTATAAAACATTACCTTAACATTCATATGAAAAGTACAGATGATTTGCAATGTGAAAATGGTCCATTTTAGTTTTCCTTCTTAGCAAATGAATATTAATTAATAAATAGGTTATACTTAACTTATTCTAAAAGGTAATAAATAGCATTATTATCACTATTATGTATCTAGAGAAATGAACAGAGTCTGTGTCTAAAGAGAGTATAGTTATCTCTATGTATTCCATGGTTGTTACTTTCCTCCTACACTCATGTCTTAAGTTTAACCAGAACCTCACAAGAGAGAGGCCAACTTAGTCTTGAAATTTAATTCTTCAGGTTGTCAATGAAATGCCAGAGGACAACATGGGGGAAATCTGTACTTGCCCTTGAATCTAGGAGGGTCCATAATTCATATGTAGGAAACATCATGTGTGACTGTATATCCAGAAGATATAAGAACCACACAAAAAGAATTTTCAAATCTAGTCCAAACCAAAAGTAGTGCTGATTTGGGTGAAACACACATGGCTGAATGCTGTAAAGATATTTGACTATAATATTGATGGTGAATATAACATTTGGGTTGCCTTCATTTAAAAATTATAAAGCTGTGGTAACCAAAACTTTATGGCTTTGGCATAAAAACATACACATAGACCAATGGAACAGAGTAGAGACCAAAAATAAACCCACAAGTATATATATTCAGTTAACTTATGACAAAGCAACCAAGAATGCACAATGGGGAGACAGGACTCTCTTTAATAAATGGTGCTGGGAAAACTGGACAGCCATGTGCAAAAGAATGAAACTTAGACCTCTCTGATACCACACACAAAGATTAACTCAAAGTGTATTAAAGATTTGAATGTGTGGCCTAAAACCATAAAATTCCTAGAGAAAACATAGGTAGTAAGCTCCTTGACATTGGTCTTGGTGATGATTTTTGGAGTCTGACTCCAAAAGCAAGAATAAACAGGTGGGATGACATAAAACTAAAAAGCTTCTGAACAGCAATGGAAATTATCAACAAAATGAAAAGGCAACCTATTAAATGGGAGAAAATGTTTGCTAGTCATATGTCTGATAAAGGGTTAATATCCAAAATATATAAAGAATTCATACAACTCAATAACAAGAGAACAATCCAATTTAAAAATGGGCAGAGGATCGGAAGAGACATTTTTCCAAGAAGATATACAGATGAACTACAGGTAAATGAAAAGATGCCTAACATTACCACTCATCAGGGAAATGAAAATCAAACCCACACTGAGATAACCCCTCACATGTGTTAGAATGGCTATCATCAAGAAGACAAGAAATAACAAGTGTTGACAAGGATTTGGAGAAAAAAGAACCCTGTGCACTGTTGGTGGGAATGTAAATAGGTACAGCCACTGTGGAAAGCAGTATGCAGGTTTCTAAAAAAATTAAAAATGAAACTACCATACAATCCAACAATTTGACTTCTGGGTATTTATCTAAAGAAAATGGAAACACGTCTTTAAAAAGATATGTGAACCACTGTGTTCAGTGCAGCAATATTTATAATAACCAATAAATGGAAGTAACCTAAGTGTCCATCAGTGGATGAACAGATAAAGATGTGGTATGTATACATACAATGGAATATTTTTATGCATTTCTATTCCCAAATACCTAGCACAGTGATTTTGTATAGTGGAACAAAACAAATGTTTGCTGACTTTCTTGAAACTGAGGCACAACAAACATGATAATGGCACTGTAGGTTCTGAATTAGAAATTTAAATATGAAATCTAGCTAAAGAGATTACAGTAGCATGCAATATCTTAAACAAAATTACAATCAAATGTTATGTTTTGTTAAGATATCATTTATTCAGCAACAATTTATTGAGCACCCACTATGAACTATACTGGAGGAACTGGGGATAAAGTCAGTATTAGAAGAGATATAAATTTCTATTCTTAAGAAATTTACATTTTATATGGGGAAAAAGGCAATCAAAATGCATTGTATAGTAAGTACTGTTAAGAAAAATAAACAGAGAAGGCGGATAGAGATAGGTACTGTTTTAAAAGTTCTCGTTAAGAAAGGTATTATGGGTAAAGTGACATTTGTGAGTTCTAAGGTTGTGATGAAACAAGCCGAATAGGATATCTGGGGCAGAGAGAGAACATCAAGGGGAAAGGAGGATACTGTGCTCCAGAAGTATCAATCAAGGAGTGCTGTCTGAATTAGATAGATAAATGAAAAAATAGTAGAAGATGAGACCAGAGAGGAGTAGGGTGCTCAAATATGTAATTGCTTGTAAGCCATCATAAGGGTTTTGGGTTTGGGAAAGCCACCAGAAATATTTGAACAGAGATGAGACAAGAATTTGCCTTATGTATTAGAATGGAATATATATAAAGTGTGAGGCAAATTGAAGCAGAGAGACCAGTTACAACAACTCAAAAGAAAAATGATGATAGTAGTAGTGGAGGTAGGAAGATTGTATTTTGCATCTTATTTGAAGCAGAATTTGCTGATGGATTAGATGTCTTACCTGAAAATAAGAAAGAAGTCAAGGAGAACCCTAAGATTTGTGGAACAACTTAAGAGAGTTGCCATTTCCTGGGAGAGTGGACTGTGGGGAAGCAAGACCGAGAACACTAAGTTTGTGTGTGTTTGTGTGTTGGGTGGTAGATCAGGAATTTGTTTTCTGATACCTTAAGGTTCCTTTCTTGAGTTACTTATTAAAACATCACTTAGTGAGTGATGATTTGGATCTATGACTCTGATGGTCAGAAGGGAGATTCCCAACTGGAGATATAAATTTGGGAGTAATTCTAAAATATATAGTATATATGGGAGGTGTGATCGCACAAAGTGTGAGCGGAGAAGGAAAAAGACCAAAGAATGAGCTGTAAGGGAAGCCCTTATTTAAAGATGAGAAGGAACAAGGAAAGACCAAAAAGAGCCACAAATAAAGGAGTTGCTTCACGAAGGACAAATCTACTATCCCTTATTATTCACAGATGAATTTAGATGTAATTGAGAATTAGTCATTGGGTTTAGCAGGGTTTAGTGGAGTGCAGAGATGAGTCCTGATTGCAGTAGGTACACCAGAGCCTGAGAGTGGAGCAATTGGAAAAAGCAAGTACAGACAACTCTCATGACTGAAAAATTTGTGTTGCAATATTTAAGTACTAATCTGTGAATCAATATTCCACATATATATTGGACTTGTTTCTAGGAGAATACAGTCAGCTTTCTAATGAGAAATTAAGTTCACTTAATTATCTCAGTGAAGGGGAACATCACTCAAGTTTGTGGAGAGAGCACCACTGCAGCAGAGAAAAAAGTGCTGGAGTCTTGATTTTAAATAGATTTGGACAAAGATGCCACCTATGTGACTCTGGAAGTTAATTCACACTTCTAATTTATTACATCCTGTTGCTATAGAGTACATTGCTTAACATAGCACCCAGATTGCATTTGGCACTTAAACCGCAGTTATTGTAGTTTTTTGTTTTTTAACAGAACTAGTTTTCTTCAATTCTCCCTTTGCTGATTGTGGTAATTAACTACGACTTCCTCCATTGATTAAGCTAGTTAGCAAAGTTTTACAAATTGTTCAACTGAACTCTTATCTATCTATTTTAGTAAACTTGACAATCAATGGAAGGAAGTCCTCCTACTTGATTCTGCATTATCAGGTTGCTAGTGAAAATAAACGGTTCTATTGCTTAGTGATTTAGCTTGTCTTCTTTAAGATTCTTGAAACTTGCATAGAGTTAGGATCATCATCTGTCATAGTTTTCTTTCTCTTTAAAATTTCTTCTGTCCCTTTATTTCTTTCCTTACATAGTATCAACAAACGCAGGGTCTCCACGTTTCTGTCTTTAGCGTATTCCAGCCACTGTAGTTTCAGCAGCAGCTGCCTCTGTTAGGCCCTTAAAATACTGAGCCTTGGGCTTGTAGTGATCCCTGGTAATTGAATGGGCTCATTCATTAGTGACTCATTTATTCACTACTGCCCTATGTATTCATTTTGTCCTTTTAATAGCAAGTCCATTCTAAGGGCCTGTGGGTCACATGTCACGTCCTGGGTTGTGCAGCTGGGAGTCTGGATCATGGGAGGGTCGTGTGGGTGTGTTTCTGACCCAGGTGTCTGGTATCTCAGAGGAACTAAAATGGACAAATGCCCACTCATGGAACCTTTCCGTTGAAGTGGGGTGGGGAGGGCTCTTCAGGTTTGAGTCAGTTTAGCGTCTATGTTGCTGGCAGTGGGGGGATTGGAAGCCAACTTGCTCAAGCTTGTGTCTGTCCCCTGTTTATTTTTGTTGTTTCATCATTAATTACTAATGACCCTTTTAATTATCAAGATTGTTCCAGTTTAATGCTAAATTGTTAGGTCAATGTGTAAATGGGTCAGATTTTAAGTTGGGGTTCCTTCTGGTCTCTGTACCTGCAGTCTGGCTTTTACTCCCCTGGAGGTTTATAGTTCCATTCACTCTATTTCTTCTCTTCTATTCCCTCTTCCTGTCATTCTCCAGACCACATTCCCTATTCCTACTCTCTCATGTGTACCCAACACACAAATTCTCTTAATCCTGAAAAATTGGTGTGGAGGTGTTATCAGTATTCATTTTATCATGCAGACATATTATACATGTTGTGAAGAAAATTCACCTTTAAAAATGTAATTTTTTGATTCCTTTAATAACAGCTTAATTTTTAACTCATGTACTAACAATCACTTGAAACTCTTAAAGCATTGAGTACCTGGGGAAAACATTCATTATTTTGTCAAACCTCAGAACTAATCTTATAGGTTACTACTTATCATGTGGGCTCTCATTTTCATAACATCTGTGAGACTATTTCCTAGTGAATTATTTCAAAGCTGTATGTTATTTCCATTAATAAATATAATTATTTTATTCCTTATGTGAATTCTACCTATGTGACTGGTAATATTAAGGTTGTTTCACACACTGTTGAGAAGACATTTATAACAAATGGAAAATTTGCATTGTTTTTACTCATAAACAAATGAATAAATAATATGAGGGATCATATTCCATCGTCATGTATGGTGAATATAATTTGCTTAATGTATCACTGTATAATGTTAATGTTCTATATTATATGTCATTTGGTATATGACAGATTTCAGATTCTTAGATTTTTTTAAAGATTCTAGATGATTTCTTATGAAATATGTGAGATTTCATGACTTTAGATATAAATTCCATATTTAGGCAAAGGTTTTAATGATGTTACTGATGCAATATTTGTGATTAATTTTTAGCTCTTATATTCTGCTTTTTCTTTTTCTCTTGACCTTAAGAAGGAAGAACAGGAATCCATTTCAAGCTAAAGAGGAAATTCAACCTGTACTATCTTTCTCTTTCAAGAAAATTAACAGAACCAATGAGCCCTTTATCTGTTGAGTGCAGACTCCATTAATTAATCCTTTTTATCTGTGACAGTTAAAGGTAAATCTAGGATATTCAGCCTCCTTGAAATGATTTCTAGTCTTACTCTTACTAGCTAAAATACATTCTTTCAGCCGTATTTTATCTTTTGTCAACCATGTATAAATTAAATAAAATTGCATTGGGTTATTTCTTGCCTTGCATTGACTTTAAAAAAGATAGCCATTTAGATAAATATTTTTCATTTTATTAACTTAATATTTTTGAGAGTGACAGAAAGAAAATGGAGTATCTTTCTGTTACTCCTCATTTTCATAATAGTGGAAGGTGGAATTCATATGTCATTATAAGTAGAAATTTTCTGCATCACTAAGAACATGGCTTAAAGTGTAATGCCTCCTGATGAAGTCGGAAGAGCATTCTAGTATGAAACAATTCTAGCCATATATTATGCACTCTTTGCACAATTTCTCTCCCTTTTTACTAAACATGCATTCCACAGAAAAGGAATACTAGTGTTTACTTCATCTGGTCCTCTTACTTATTTCTCATATCACATATATAGTCTCATCAGTTGCTTTAGAAATAATTATTATTCAACCTTTCAAACAAGATCATGAGAAAGCAAAACAGAATCCTAAGACCATACGAACAGTCTTTCTCTTAAATTTAATGTTGTAGCTGTTTTTTTTAGGCATTGGCTGCTCTTTAATGCTGATGCTTTTTTCATGTGGGGCTATGCTGTTAGACTGTTACCGGCCAAGAACCAGTAGTGGGAAAACATTCTAATTACATGGATATTTGCCGATATACACTCACTTTTAACAAAAAGTGACAAGCATGTCACATTTCATCAGGTCATATTAGGTTGTGTCTCAAGAAAACAGAAACCATAAAATAAACTAGTTCAAAGCATGCTTTATCTAGAAGCACAGAAGAAAGGAAATATCAACTGCTTAGGATTAGAGAAAGAAAACTATAACCTATCTATAGATCAAGAACACTTCTTCATGTTAATTACCACTTAAATTTCAAATATCATTGGCTAACAACTCTAATTGTGTATCTTCCTGATTGTATGTAGTTTTCTTTTACAGACCTTTCACTTCCTTTGTTAAATTTATTCCTAGATACTTTATTGTTTTTGAAGCTGTATGGGATATTTTTCTTTATTTCTTTTTCAGATGTTTCATTACTAGTGTATAGAAATATAACTGATTATTATTTGTTGATTTTATATCCTGCAATTTTACTGAAATCATTGATTAGTTCCAATAGTTTTCTTGGGTGAGTCTTTGGGATCTTCTATATACAAAGTCATACCATCTGCAAATAGCCACAGTTTTACTTATTTCTTTGCAATTTGGGTGTCTTTCATTTCTTTGTTTTTCTTAATTGCTCCAGCTATGACTTCCAGTTCTACAATGAATAAGACTGGTGACAATGAACATCCAGTCTTATTACTGACCTTAGAGGAAAAGATTTCCATTTTTCTCTACTGAGTGTTGTTAGCTATGGGTTTGTCATATGTGGCCTTCGTCACGTTGAGGCATGTTCCTTCTGTACACAACCTATCAAGTACATGTATTATGAAAGGAAGCTGTATTTTCTCAAATGCTTTTTCTGCATCTATTTGGATGATCATGTGATTTTTACCTTTTATTTTATTAATGTGATGTGTTGCATTTATTGATTCGTCTACATGAAGTATCTTTGTATCCCAGGGATAAATCCTACTTGATAATGATGTATAATCCTTTAAATGTGTTTTTGAATTTGGTTTGTTAATATTTTATTGTGAACTTTTACATTTGTATTCATCAGGGATATTGATCTACAGCTTTTTTTTGGGTAGTGTCCTTATTTGGCTTTGGTATCAGGGTAATCCTGTCCTTGTAGAATGAATTTGGGAGTTTTCCTTCTTCTTCAACTTTTTTTGGAAGAGTTTGAGAAGATTTGGCATTAATTCTCCTTTAAATGTTTGGTAGAATTCTTCAGTGAAGTCATCTAGTAATGTAATATTCTGTGTTGAGAGGTTTTTGGTTACTGATTGAATCTCTTTACTCTGTTCAGATTTTCTATTTCCTCTTATTGTTTAGTCTTTGTATGTTGTGTGTTTATAGAAATTTATCCATTTCTCTCAGTTATCTAATTTGTTGGCATGTAATTGTTCATGGAGTTTCCTATGATTCTTTGTATTTCTGTAGTGTGAATTGTAATGTCTCTTTCAGTTCTAATTTTGTTTTAATTTTCATTTTTTAATATTGCCTACCTAAAATTTTGTTTACCTTTTCAAAACCAGCTCTTAGTTTAATTGATCCTTTCAACTGTTTTACTGGTCCTATTTCATTTATTTCTGCTCTCATATTTATGATTTCTTTCCTCCTGCTAACGGAGCTTAATTTGTTCTTTTACTAGTGCCTTGAGGTGTAAAGTTATGTTGCTTATTTGAGGCATATCTATTTTAAAATTAATGCAAATATGCTTAATATACACATTTATTACTATTAACTTTTCTCTTAGAACTTCTTTCATTGCATCCCAGAAATTAGTTATGTTTTCACTTTCATTTATTTGAAATAATTTTTTATTTTCCTTTTGATTTCTTCTTTGACTCATTGGTTGTTTAGAAGTATGTTGTTTGGTTTCCACATATTTGTATATTTTCTAGTTTTTCTCTTATTGTTGATTTCTAGTTTTATACATGGTGATAACTGACTAATTTTATGATTAAATGATTTACATTTTATGGATAGCTTTTGAAATTAGCTAGAAGTACATCTGACAGGGCTTGTACATATCACCAGCTAAATGCTTGTCTTTACAAAGAACATCTAGAAAAGACAAAAAAAAAAAAAAAAGAGGGAGAGAGATAGAGAGATGTATATAAAAGGAATTTAAAGAATTCTAACATTAATATTAGGAAGGCTGAAGTCCAAAAGAGAAACACATTATCAAGAATACTTAAGACCAACCCATGAAATTTAAACTCTATATTCGGAGCAAAAGGTACAAAGAACTTAGGAATGACAGAAACATATAAATAGATGGTGGAAATGAGGCAAAGCTTTCATTTTCTTTCTTTCCAGTTAAGAAGATTGGCAAGAAAACAAAATTATTGGTCAAATGGAGTAGAAGCTCTGTTTCAGTGAACTAATTAAGAATTGTCATCTAGTTCATAGCCTATGATATGGAGATCTTCCAGGATTACTAGACAGTTGCTGATAACTTTGTTAGAACTGTGGAGAATGGCATAGGTACTAAATATTGTGACAGGCTAATCATTTCTCAGTATTCAAAAGCATGCAGGAATTAAGTGGATTTCATAATTTGAAGGCATCCGAATGTGATGTCAATCTTGTGGATGTTTGTAGAATGACTAAGAGATTGAGGTATATGAATCTTAGTTAAGGAGTAATAACTATGTTTCTAGTCTAAGTTAGAAAAAACAAATGAAAATGTCCAAATGGAGATTTCAAACACCATATTTGGAGTTGTAGTTAGGATTCATATGTTAAATAATCACTGGAGAAGACATCTGAATTTCCTCACAATCTTGTACTCTGCGGAAAATTAAGACCTTAAATTTATTAAGTAACTTGCCTAAGATTGTTGGAAAGTACTATAAATAAAGCTATAAATTACTTCTTGATCTAAGGAAAAATAATTATTTTGCAGTTGAAGCACTGTATTATGTTTATTAATGAAGTTATTGGTAACATGTTTTTGTATTTGCTTATGGAATTCTTGATTTTTATATTGTTCCAACTAGTTTTACAGTTGAGCCTTGAACAATGCAGGAGTTAGGGATGCCAATCCCTGTGCAGACATCCACACACAACTTTTGACTCCCCGAAAACTTAAGTACTAATAGCCTATTGTCAACTGGAACATGTATGAATAACAGTCAATTAACATATTTTTTATGTATATGTATACTGTATTCTTACAATAAAGTAAACTACAGAAAGGGAAATGTTTTTTTCAAGTTGTTGAAAATCTCAAAAAATTTTGACACACAAAGTGAAACAATACCCATCCCTTAAATTAATCTCGCTTAAAGATTTAGATGCAGATATAAAGCCCCCTTCTTCCCCTAATTACTTTTGACTTTGTTCCATTTATAGTTTTTTTTTTAATCATTTAGTATGGGGTATGTGTCCACCCATATCTATGAAAAATCCTATTTTCCAACTTGAGGATTGTATACCTCTATTCATTCTATTGATTAAAAAATCACATAAGCCCTTTAGGCTGGCTGACCAAGATTGTCCCTTGAATAATGGAGGAATACAGTAAACTCAAGACAAACAGGATTTTTTAGGAGTTAGCAGTGGAGAGGAGGAAGAATTGATTGCAGAGATGTTATCTGACAAATTTTATTTTGGCACATAATAACTTAAAGTTTGAGAGGTTGCTATTTCTTAGGTTACATCTGTGACTTGGTACACAATTTCTTCAGTACAAAAATGCCTTAAAGAGAACTGTTAATGAAAAATCAATGATGCAAAAATGTACTTAAATAGTTCCCATAGTGCCTGAAGAGTGCAATACCTAAAATTACTACTCATGATTAATCTAGATGAAAACACTGTTTCTATATCTACTAATGTTATCTACAACACTTTGTTTAGATATTAATAATATAATTAAATTTAGAGCTGGTTCACTTTAGTTACACTATGGGAAATAGCACCCCAACTTTCTATGGTCCTGCTTGGCATCATGTTCATTGGGGATGGAATATTACTTATAAACCTAATTAATTGTATTGGTTGCCTAGTTTCTGATGTGAGTTTTCAGATTAAGCAAATTTAAAGGGCTGATACTTGAGCCATTATTTTTTAAAAGAAAGGGGGGATCAAAAAGATTTTTAAGTTGCTATATTTTGAAAAATAAATTAATTTTAATAATACTGCCTCTAAGTTCTATAGGTTTTCTTATAACTCCCCTTCATTAGCCTCTTGGCTATTCAATTCTTGGTGTGCCTGTGTCTGTTGCAGTGTTTCCTGTGGGACAACTGTGTCTTAATATTTTAGCAACAGCATAGCCATGTAATTATCTGTAAATAATTTAGCATGTATTTCATTCATGTGGAAATGATCAAATTAGCCAAAGTGTGGAAAAATAAAAACTTCCAATGAAATGTTAAGCCACTCACTGTATGGCCTTATTTATTATTATTATTTTAGTTCTTCAATGTTAGCTAATTAAAAATATTTTCTATTTAAAATTATCTGCCAAATTCCTCCAACTAGTTTGAAGCTATTAATACACATTTTCTCTTTCTTGAAGTGTTTGGCACCAAAACAAATCTTTGTCTATGGTTCACGTGGATTTGTAGGAAGGTTAGTTAAGATGGCTTTAACTGTGGCTAAGATTTTCCCTTCAATAGGTTGATTAGCTCACCCCCTCCCCAGAGATATGGACTGTATCATTCATCATGAATATAGATTTCCCCACTTGTCTACTTATCACTAGGATAATCATAGGAATGCAGCCATGGCACAAATAATTAAAAGCTGTAGATTATCCAGTACTCTCTTCCGGTAATATTGGTTGTGAAGATCTTAGAATTTGCAAGAGAGAAAGAAAATGATTTTGGAAACCAGTAGTCTGACTTATGCCCACATAACCTCGGTGTAGATGTTCTGCCTGTTCATAAATCAACATTAACTCAAGTTAAATAAGCAGTCTTCACTTTTTTTCATCCTATGAGTTATACATAAGTGTGAAGTCAATAGATTAAATGCATTGGATTAAGTTCTGAAAACTAGCTTATCAATAAGATGTGTGATTGAGAAAAAGGAGATAGGGTACCTACTTCCAAGTTTTACTTATCCTAGCAGAGTCAGTTGAGTTCTAAACAAACAAAACTATCATCAAGATAAAACCCATTCATTTTAAAGTGAGATTGATTGCACAGACTTCAAAAAGAGCTGCTCATTTTTAAACTTACTATAAAGCTCAGCATTTTCACGTCATGAATGTGGTGTTTGATATACCACTAGTTGTCTGACTTTACTACATGGTTTTTTAGGAAAGATTTTTCTCCACGTGAAATTTTTTTAAATGCCTGTAAGTTAAGGCATGATTGATGAAAAGGTGTAGGGTAAGTGGTTAAGTGATAGCTGATTGGAATTAGTGACGTCATAACTTTCTGTCAGTGTTGCATGTTATGCTAACATCTTCCTAACACAGTGAATGTGTACGTATAAATGATAATCTCCAAACTAAAATCACCCAATGCTACATTATTTTGCATATTAAGACATAGAAAATTTTATAAGCAAAATTGGGAGAAAAATGGCAACATAATTGAAACTATATTGACTTTTGTCTCTCAAGTGTAAATTGTCTTTCTTGTAGTAATGCTTTTTAATTGAAAATTTTATGCAGATAGTTGTAGATTAATATGCAATTGTAAGAAATAATACAGAGATATCCCATTGAACTCTTCCCCCAGTATTCCACAATGGTAAAATTTTGCAAGACTACAGCATATCACATCAGGATATTGATATTAATACAATCTACTAGTCTTACTATCTGCCCAGTTTTACCTGTACTCATTTCTAAATGTGTGTGTACACTTAGTTATATATTATTTTGTGACATGTGTAGATTTGTTTACCTACCACCATGATCAAGATACTGAACAGTTTCATTTCTACAAGGATCCCTCATATAGCTCTTACCCTTTTATAATCACACCCACCTCTTTCCTTGTACCCCTACCTACCGTGTCATCTAACTCCTGGCAACCACTATTCTGTTTTCCATTTTGAAATATTTGTCATTTCAAAATATTACATAAATTGAATCATACAGTATATAACCTTTTGGGATCAGTTATTTTCACTCAGCATAATTCCTGGAGTTTTTCAAAATTATAGCATGTTTCAATAGTTTCTTTTTGTTGCTAATTGATATTCCATGGCATGTAACTCAGTTTGTTTAACCATTCAGATGTGTTTCCAAATTCCCATGTTGAAAGATATCTGCTATTTCTGGTATTTGGCTATCCAGGTTTTGGCTATTATGAATAATATTGTGAATAAAAATGCTATATTGATTTACAGGTTTTGTACAAGCATAAGCTTTATTTCTCTGAGATAAATGCTAAACAGTACAATTGTTGGATTGTGTGGTGATTATTTATTTACTTTTATAAGAAAACATGTAACTTTTTATACCATTTTGCATTCCCATTCATCAATGTAAGAATGGTCAATTACTCTGAACCCTTGGTGTTCTTACTACATTTTTGATATTTTTATGATTTACTGTTTTTGACAGATATGTAGTGATATCTTATTATGGTTTTTATTTGCATTTCCCTAATGTCAAATGTCTTTTCTTGTGCTTATTTGCTATCTTTTTCTGTAAACCATCTCCTTATGTTTTTTACCCATTTTTAAAATCAGGTTGTATTTTTACTTTGAATTTTAAGTTTTTAATATATTTTAGATACTTGCCCTTTGTTGGATATGTGATTTGCAAATATTTCCTCCATTTTGTAGCTTGTCTCTTCGTTTTCTTCACATGTAGAGCAAAAGTGTTTAATTTTGATGGATCCAACTTAGCAATTTTTCCTTTAATTATCATGCTTTTTGAGTCAAGCCTACAAACTCTTTGATTAGATGTAGATTCCAAAGATTTTTCTCCTATACTTTTTCTAAAAGTTTTATAGTTTTACATTTTACATTTAGGCCCATTGACCATTTTGAGTTAATTTTTAAATAAAATATGAAGTTTAAAGTTTACATTTTTGCCCAGGGATTTCTAAGTTTTCTACTACTTGTTGAAAAGCCTCCCTTTACTCCATTGAATTGTTTTTATATCTTTATCAAATATCAGTTGGGTATCTCTTTGTGAGTGTATTTCTATGTTCTTTATTCTGTTCGATTGATATATGTGTCTAGCCCTTCACCAAACCACCCATTTTGTTTTACTTTAGTTACATAGTAAACCTTAATATCAAGTAGATTCCTCCTACATCAGCTTTGTCAAGATTATTTTAGCTAGTCTATGGTCTGTGCCTTTCCACATAAGTTTTAGAATAAATTTGCTTACAAAAATCTGCTGGAATTCTGGCAGAAATTTCTTTAAACCTGTAGATCAACTTGGGGAGAAATGACATTTTTACTGTATTGAGTTTCCCAGTCCATGAACATAAAATATCTCTCTATTTATTTAGGTCTTCTTTTATTTCTTTCATCAGCATTTTGTAATTTTCAACTTAAAGATCCGATATATAAAATGCTAAGTGTATGCCCAAGTATGTAATTTCATTTGGAGTGATTGTAAATAGTATTGTATTTTTCATTTCAGTTTCTGCATATTCATTGTCAGTAGTCGTGGGTTTTACTTTTACTTTTTGTAAATTCCTTGGGATTTTGTATGTAGACAATCATTTCATCTTCAAATAGAGCAGTTTTATTTCTTCCTTTCAAAAATGTATTCTTTTAGTTCCTTTTTCCTGCCTTACTGAAGTCCCTGGAACTTCCATTGTTCAGAATAGTGAAAGCAGACATCCTTGCCTGTATTAGGAAAGAATGTATTCAGTCTTTCATCATTAGTATGATGTTAATTATAAATTTCTGTAGATGCTCTTTTTCAAATTGAGGCAATTTCCCTTTACTCCTAACTTCCTGAAAATGGGTGTTGGCTTTTGTCAAAAGTTTTTTTGTCAATTGAAGGAACCTATGATTTTCTTCATTAGCTTATTTACATGGAGGGTTACTTTGATTGATTTTCCAGTGTTGAACCAGCCTTTCATATCTGGAATAAATCCCATTTAGTCAAGATGAAATATAATGGCTCTAATAGGATCATTTGCAAAAGAATTTTAGATGGCTCTAAAGAAATTTCAAATGGCCATTAGATCTATTATTTTACAGTGGTTTTGTGGAAAGGGTCATACAATTGATGGTACATTTATTTACATTTATCCTATAAA
Organism: Manis javanica; assembly: GCF_040802235.1. Lineage (NCBI taxonomy): Eukaryota > Metazoa > Chordata > Mammalia > Pholidota > Manidae > Manis > Manis javanica. Next base: position 69,405,023 of record NC_133163.1, read on the forward strand.
ACTAACAATCTACATTTATTTCATATGTAACATTGCTTGAGAAATATGATGCTAAGGATGTGCTCATTTATTATTTTTATTTTATTTTTATTTTTTTGCTCATTTTTTATTTATCTGTAAGTGATCTGGATAACTGACTTTTCTCTCAAAGGAATATAGTCCTTTGTGAGGTTTCCTAATTTTGGGATAACAATTTTATTTTCATACATATGCAGCTTTTTAAGTTATTCATAAAATTTAACAAACTGGCTCTGTTGATAAGAAAAGCAAAGTCTAAAGTTCCAGTTCTGTAAGTGTTGAGGCTCACTTTTTAAAAAGCCAGGTATCTCATATAATTTTCTTAATTTTTTTATTGAAATATAGTTGATATACAGTCTTATATTAGTTTCAAGTATACAACACAGTTACTCATATTATTAAATCCGCACCCCCACTAGTGCAGTTAGTTTCTAACAACATAAGAAGATGTCACACACCCAATGGTTACATTCTCCATCCTGTACTACCATCCCTTTGATCATATCATATAAAGTTTAAATATGACTAATTTTTCATAAGGAAATACAGCACTAAATTAAGTGGTTAATATAAATAAATCAAAATATATTAGAAAATAATGCTATATAAATATATCAGGATGTTATTTAAAAAATTTAACAGACTGTTCTCATCACATTTAAAATTGTTTCCAGATTTATCTTGAACTCTAACCAAAATTGAGATTTTTTCAAAATGCTAAGTGATCAGAGATATTTAACATAGGTTTAACCATAAGAAATTGACACTTTGTAGGCCAAAACATAGTCAAGTAGTGGCAACTTCATATGGTTCAACCATATTTTTTCCAATGTAGGTGGCCTGACAATTTTCTAAATTAATGTTTAAGGAAAGAAATATGTAGTACATATATGTATATCATTCTCTGATTTTCTTATATTTCTGTGAAGTAATTCTGTCATTATTTCATCATCTTTATTTCATTCCATTAATAACACAGTTCATTTTTAATAAGAGACATTTATGTATTAGCATGAATATTTATAACAATTCTCAAATGGAAGATATTGATTCATTTAACTTGTTTTAAACCTACTAAAGTAGTGTCTTTGGTGTACAGCATCTATATTTTTCTTGTTGAAATAGGAATACAAATATTTTAAAAATAAGCATGTTCTTAAGAAAGAGTAATGGAAAAACTAGTTTTCTTTTCATCAAAAGCAAGGTAAGTTAGAAAAATTGATTGATGGATTTTCTTGATAGCCTTGCAAATGAGTTGACAGAAGGTACACACTTAGATGAAATATATTTAGAATTTAGTAGAGCCCTAGATACAAGATAATGACATCTTAGCCATAGAATGAATTCAAATTGCTCAGATATGAGCAAGGGTACAAGGACTAAAAACCAGCACTGGAATCACAAGATAAAGATGATAATACCTTCCACATAGAGCACTTAACTTCATCAAAACACTTTCACTTACATTATCTCCTTTGATTCTCAACAGTATATTTTTTTAAATAAAAATACCATTTTTATGTAACTCATCTGCAGTTCTTCTTAAGCATGACACTGTACTAGCAAAACAAATTTACCCATGCATTCAATCACATCACAGTGGTTCATGGAAACAATAGACTTAATTCCATCCATTTCTTCCTACTTCTCCAGTTCTTTCTTAGTTACGTAGGCAGTTTCCTCAGCCCTCTTTGTATTTAACCTATTTTACCTGCTCCTGTTTTGGCCTATAATTTACAGGATACTTTTTGTGTGTGTATGTATATGGGTTTATGTGGTCTTTTCTTTAACTCCTATATTTCTATTACTCTATTTTCTACTTCCATTTGTTTTTTCACTTTTGCAAAAATTCATAGGAATTTATATTCATCTGCTTTTCTTCATGAATTTCCCTAGATGTTTCCCCATTCTTCTTTAAAAAGGTGTTCTTTATAGGTATGGTGTGTAATTATATTTTCTAAAACAGGCACACACTCTAACCTGGATTATTTTCAGCTAATTTCGGCTTTCCTCTGCTCCAGTCTCTGAAGACAAATATTATTTTGTGCGGCAGCTCCATTTTACTGCCTCCCTTCCTCTTAGTCTGCTCTTTTCCTGCGCCCACTTAGCAGTATTTTACTGATCCAATGTAAGAAGTCCAGATTTCCCATTTTTAGTTTTACTTCCGGGTCTTTCAGGTTGGTTTGGGTTTCTGTGTCTCCTATTGATACCTTCTTGCTCTCGGACAGTTGGCGGGAATGTGTCCTTGCTGTCCTAACCCTGAGGATGGAGTGGCATTAATCTGTCAATATTCTGAACACTCACATGGCATTCTGTGGGGCTCTTAAACCACATCTTTAGCAAGTTTTCAGCGGTCCCTTACATCAGCTGAAACTCTTCTCCACCTCTAAATTAAATCATTTGGCAGGTGCTTAACCTTACGGTCTCATTGACAGAGTTGTTTCTCTCTCCCTGTCTTTATCCTCCCCGCCTCTCATCTGCAACACAGACAAATTTGCCCCCTTTCCTGAGTCTGTTACGGTTTCATATCTTTTTAATCATGTCACTGTGTCCCCTGCTTTTGCTGCTTGTGTCGCACTTTATTCATGAAACGTTTTATGTCTTAGTTGAGGGGATTTTCCAAAAATATTCTTAGCAGTTTTAGTTTTTTTTCCTACTTGACACACTTTCAGGTGTAAATCCAAATGTTCTGATAATATGGAACGGTTAGCAAACTCCTTGCTTCTGCGAATTTGAACTAGGTTAAATATATCCCTTGATTTCATCCATTCGGTCCTCCCACATATTGCTTTTCTCTGTTGATGTTACAATCCCTTGTATTTATAGTTCCCACCATATTTTTCATACACTATTATTTTCCTCTCTAAAAGAGCTTAATTTCTTTATCCCTTTACCTTTCTTTCTTTTTTTCCCCCCTCTGCCAAGGTCAACAGTAATTTCCTGATAAACCAATATGATCAGTTTTATCTTACTTGATCTTTTTGATTGCAACCCTAGAAATAATTGTGACTCTTTCATTTCAATACTCCCCATTTTCTGATTATTATTTCCTATTCCCTTGTGTTGAATTTTTTTCTCAATGGGTCCCTGATGTGTTAATATTGATTATGACTTTCTTATCTCTCTTTCTCTCACTTTATAATACTTGGACTATCTCACCCCAGCGGTTTTGACTATCACCTATAGATTGATACTTTCAAAATCTTGATCTCAGTATGACCCAGCTTTGCAATTCTCTCCTGGATATATATATATATATATATATATATATATATTTCAAGCTCCAAATCTTCAATGCATTTGGAACTGAACTCATAGCCTTCTCTTAAAACCTTTTTATCCTCTTTGTACCTTATCTTGGTGAATGCCAATTTATTAGCCCATTTATTCCCGGTCAGATATTTTTTACCTTTCTTTTACATTTATATATAATAAATGATATTTGCCAGTTTCTGTTTATTCTACATTAGAAATATCTCTTTAAAAACATGTCTTCCTTTTCTTCAACTTCATGGTTCAGAATTTTATCAGCTCTCTCGAGAACTACAGAGGTACCATCTTTCTGGTTTCCCTGATACCTATTATATTCCTCTGATCCATTCTTCAGTACCTTTCCAGCAGTTCAGTAGCTTCTTGTTGCTATTTTGCGAGTTCCCTGAACAATTCTTATGTGGCCAATTGCAGCAAAGTGTACTAAGACTTGTGTTTGAAATCAATTGTAATATATTGCTACTCAAAATGAGCTCTGTTTTCAATAGTATTGATGCCATTAGTAACTGGTTAAAAACACAGAAGCTCACACCTTGCTGCAGAACTCCTAAATCATAATCTGCATTTAATAAGATGCCTGGATAATGCATAAGCACAATTAAAGTTTGAGAAGGACTCTGTTCTGCAGTTCTGTTCCAAACCAGTCTAATCTGGATGTGTTGTAAATCCTGTGGGTACCTGGGTATTCTTACCAGTTCTGTAGAGTCCAGGGAAAAAAACAATTCAGTTTGTCCCTATACTTCTTTCCCTTATCTCACTTGTATTGCAAATTCTTCACATGGCTCAGAGATTGTTTTTCGCAGACTATTGGTCTGTAACAGATTTTTCTTGTTTTGTAAACTAGAAAAAAATGCTTGTATCTTTTAAATTATACTGGATTTTTTTTTTTGCATTTCTTAGGTTTTAAAAGGGCCCAGTTTGAGCCTTAGCATAAATTCAAAATACAATGCATTTTCTCAACATTTGCACTCAAGAAATTCCTATATTCTCTCATAACAAAATTCTTCCTGTAAGTGCCAGTTGGGTCAAATTAATTTTTAAGTTTCTTAACATACCTTAGCTTGAAACTTTTGTGCATATATTACCATAATGGTCACTGAATTTGATTTTTCTGATGCAAAAGTTACTCCTTGATTTTATAAAGCACTTTGAACTAATGTTTAGTCTTTCTGATGATCAGTTCATATGCTAAAACAGTAGTTTGCAAAGTGTGGTACCAGGGCCAAAGGCATTCATTAGTGTCACCTGTGGACTTAGGCAAATGTGACTTATCCCACCCACCAAAGACATACTGATGTGAAATTTTTTGGTAGGAACTCGTGCACAGCGTTTGCATCATCCCTTTGGCTGATTGTGATACACAGTAACATTTGGGAATCACTAGTTTGTCTAAAACAATTACTGTGACTCCATTGTCCATATAGTGATTGATTTAGACATGGGCATGATATATAGTATGAGTTAATGAAATGTGAGAGGAATATGCTAGGAGGGCCTCTGGGAAAGATATTCTTCCTCTTATAAAATAGTGAGCCGAAGGAACAGACACTTTTATGGCTGGCTATTAATATGTTGCAAATGATTCCAGGTCTATCTGTCTCTCTGGCCCCTGTCAGGCAGAAGAGTACTGATACTGAGGTTGGTTGAGCTGAAAGATCATAAATACATAGGTTTGTGATGATGCCACTGAAGCAGTGAATAAACCAGCCCTGGAATGGTACTTCCTCTGCATTCTTGTTTATGAAATAATGAATACTCTTGATATATACACTAATTTAAGGTGGCTTTTCTGTTGCCTACAGTTGAAAATTCCTAAACTTATAGAACATGAGTTTCTTTCATAGTCAATAATGAAACAATAAATAGTATTTAAAAATCACTGATACATAAGAAAATCTTTATGGAGTTTGTGTCTCTCCTGTGCACTCAGATAATACTTGCAGTCAGCCAGTGCAGAGCTGGCTGTGCAATCTGTAGGTTTTAACAGGGTAAGTACCCCCACAATTTAAAATGTATACCAAAAGCTAAAAATAAAAACACTTAACATAAAGTAGATAAGATTAGCCACCTATGAAAAGTTCCTGAAGCATAAAAGAAACCATAAAGTAATCAATTTGTGATTGGATTAGACTTGGGTTCCTCCTTTAATCTCATGAGGGTTTTAAAGTATGTCTGTGGGAAAAAAAGGCAATAGTTGAAGTGTAATTAATAAAAAGCACTCTTTACTGGAAACATGTTCATTGTAGGGACAATGTTCTAATGATAGAAGATTTTGTTGAATAATAAATAACAGAAATGGAGAGAAAGACTTTTCAACATTTGTTCAGCTACTGTATCTGATCAACACTATCGTAAAAATTTTTCAGGATCAAACAGTAGGTAAAACTTTAAGCCTACCTTCCCTCTGACATCACACATGCAAAAGAAACTGCTTTTAATTCTGTTTTTTTTTCCAGTTATTTTAATTTTGTGATAGTAGTGATGTAGAAAACCAATTGGTCCATTTGGTAACTAGAAATATATATCCCATATTTTCAGTTAAAAATCTGTAACAATCCGGGGTATACATCAACATTTTGGAAAATTGATTAATGTGACTCATTTGCCTACTTTCAGAATCACCTCATGGTGATGAAACTTAGCTTCTGTGATTCAAAACTGAGAAAGAAACTTAGGCTGTATAGTGCCTCTACTGTCACAAATACTTCATGAAGATTTTTTCTTTCTCTCTTGCTAATAACTTTAACTGTCTGAGTGGCATAACTACTCTATAATTTCATTTCTAGTGGAGATTACAAATACTTTATAAGAGCAGTTTAATAGATACAGGAAATAATTTCCTTTTGTAAATAGGGTCATAATACCTCTACAATTGTCACTATGAATTCTTAGAACAATTACTAATACTTTACACTTTCCTTCTCATTACACCAAATATCAAGAGATCAATTATCAATTATACAAACACAATTTTTCATGTATTTATTAGACAGTTTTTCCAATCAGTGATGATAAAATATGAAAAAAAGTATGATGATAAACAGTATCATGCTTTTCAATTAATATGGGTAGCAATATAGCTTATAGACAAGGTAGCTCATAATTCTCCAAAGAGACTTAATATGTTTGATACTGTTACCAATATGAGAGATATATATGTTGCAGAGTTTGCCCTTTACTTAAAGGTCTGAAAACTAAAATTTCAGTAAACCACAGTGAAAGGGTCTTAGTGATACCAGATAAAACCTTACTTTCTCCTTCTTGCTTTTTTGTGGACAGTTCTGAGAATTGTATGTCAAGTGTCACCTGCCATTTCAGTGGTTTTCTTGACCCAGGATAGAATAGTGTAGATTGCTTATTATAGTTTATTCTATAAGAAGAGAAGAATCTGGTTTCCATGGGGAGAGAATGGAATTCATTATTATTTCTCTCACAAAATTAGTTGCAGTGCATTTTTTAAACTTAAAATCTTATTGTCCATTATGGCACTTTTTGATAAACGTTCATTATATTCTGGAGGAGGAGATCTTTTTCTTTCTATGACTTTTTTTTGAAGTGATTTCGTTAAGCAAGAAAAAAGAATGAGAGAGTTTTGACACCTCATCCCCTATTCTATTAACCAAACTATATAATCCTCTCCTTTGCTCAGTTTGATTTTCCTTTATTGAATTTTGCTTTCTGTGATGTTCTCATTTCCCTTATTAGATTAAATCAGATTGTTCTTACCCATCCAACATTATCCCTTTGGGAGAGCAAAATTCTGTCTCCTGAGAGAAAAATGTAAAGAAAATCTACTTAGAAAAGATTACTCAGCTACTGTTATTATCCATATCCAATTTCCTTTTTACTTTACAGAGTAAGTTTGACTTATTCCCTGATGGCAACTTTCCTCCCTTCTACTATGTAACAAGAAAGAGGACAGGTCATCTGTAATAGAAGACTCCTAATGTACAGTGCAGAACCTCAGGAGTGATAAGACATGTTATATATGACAGGTCAGAGGAACTCTTTGGTTATTGCTTGTGCTTGTAGCTACTGCCTTTTGAAACCACAGAACTGTCCCAGTGAACCAAGAATTATTTAGGAAATGCTGTTCGATCATTTAACTGACACACAGGATGCTCTTTTGGTGATTATGATGGAGCTGCTGAAGATCTGTCACACCAACAATGTAAGAACAGAGCACCTTCATCTGTATTGCTTTGATTCTTTTCATTTCTGCACAGATTGCATAGAAAGTTTAAGATGCACAACCCCAGTTGAAAGTAGGTTTCACTTCTTTATAAGCTTTCATTTAAACCTCAACATAGAGATTTGTGTGGAATATTTTTCTTAGGTTTTCAAAATTGCTGAGAAGTAGTTTACTTTTTCACTGTATTACCAAACAGTTTTTTAAAATGTCTATTCTGGTCCAAAATATAATAATACCTGGAGAGCCTAATGAATTCTGGAACTAAATTGTGTGTGTATGTGTTTTAACCGAGTATCTTAAATTCTCTTGAGGTCACCCTGTCAGCATCAGTTCTGTGGCCTGGATTTAGTTGAATCAATCCTAATTGCAATTCTGCACAGGTCTGGTCTTCTGTGGAGATTGCAGATGAATGACAGTGCAGTGGCAGGAAAGATAAATATGCTGGCAAATAAGATCCCGGCTCTCCACAGAGGATGGAATAAATTACTTTACCAATAGAGTGGAGGTAATATGTTGGAGAGAGAAAGTGAAATCAAAGCCAGTTTAATACTAGGTTTGTTAAAGTTTAAAATAAAGCATTTTAAGCTTATGTGAAATACTGACGTTGGTTCTTTGTTACTTAGAATGCATTACATTGCTCTCTATCATGAAAAATAACGGTATACACTAATTTTGTTATGCAGATGACAGCCTGGACAATTTTAATTTATGTAGCATTCTCTGGTAGCTGAAGGCCTGGTGGTGACTATGGTGTAGCATATTGATTAGTAATTTGATAAATACACAAAATGGCACATTGAGCTTCAGGTGCTTCATGCAAAATGTATTTAAATGACCTTGACTAATTAGACTGCATAGCTGTGAGGCAATGCCATATAAACAAGGGCCAGTTTGTTGGTCTAGAGATTTATGTAGGTTTATGACAGAGAAAAGGAAGAGAGCTGCACATAAACTCCAAGGCTTCTGTTAAGGATGTGGACTTAGAATACATCATCAGGAGAAAAATCTTATTTTTCATTGTAAGAATTGTTACCTTATCCCAAAATGATTGAATAATTTTCCATCTAAGACGCATCTTACAGATTTTTAACTGGATCCTAGGTAATGTATAAACAGGCATTTTACTAAGATTAAATAATCAGGCAAAGATTTTTAAAGCAAACCTAAAATAATTATTTTATGTTATACTTAAAGACAAATATAAATTCTTTATATTGATTATTTACCTCTTTACATTTTATACCTGCATGAAATGTGAAGTTCCAAAATAATATGATATCTTTATGCACTAAATATCTACAGTTTGCAATCACAGATTATGTTGGGTGTCCTGTAATTATATCTTGAGTTAAACGTTCTTTTTATGTGTCATGAATGAAGTTTTGGTTTCCACTGTATTTTTATGGAAAAGTTGTTTGGTAAACAAAAGTGAAGTACTCTAAGAATCCACAGATACAACTCAAATGTTTCTTAAAAAAACTCTTCCTGTTTCATATGGCTATACATTTCATAACAACTCTGGATAATAAATTAAATAACATCATATACAGGTGGCTTGATTTGTATCCTCTACCATATAATCTAGGCATTTGAAGTGTGATGTTCTTACAGACATCAGTGGAAGCTTCTGGAAACAAAGTAAACGTGAACTGAGGTTTGAGATTTCTATGTAAACATTCAAAATTTCTGAATTAAGTTTAGGCTTTGCAGTATAGGTGCATCTCCAATTGGGCTGGGCCTTTTCGGTATGATTTCAGTTGCTCTGAAAGAACTCAAGCACAACTGATCAATTGTCCACCTTTCGTATGCACTATCCATATGAATTAGAAATGTTGCAGGCATGCTTCAATTTGGGGAGAAATATGCCTACCACAAAGAGGAGGTGTGAATTAAATCCTTCAATAACTAAGTTCAAATTCATTGTCTTTTGTTCATTAAAATTTTTAAATGCCAGGTAAATTCAACTACCCACTCTGCCATCTCTAAAAGAATTTGGTCATGTCAAATACAAGCTTTTCTGGCTATCCAAAATCACACTTCTCCTCACTTAGTTGCTTAACAACTTCAGAGAGCTGCTAGGCACTATTTCAAATTGGTTTTCATTGTGAGAGTTAAAATTGTGAAAGAATAGATTCTTTATAGATTTTTCTGTTCTTTTATTATCGAGATAATTGGCATGCAACATTATATTAGTTTTGGTATAAAACAGGGATTCAACATTTATATACATTGCAAAATGGTCACCACAATAAGTTTACTTACCATCTGTCAACATACCAAGTCAATAAATATTATTTGGCTATATTCCCCATGATGTATATTACATGTCCATGACTTATTTATTTTATAACTGGAAGTTCATACTTCTAGATCCCTTTCACTGATTTCACCTGCCCCAAACCCCCTTCCTCCTGGCAACCGCCAATCTGTTCTCTGAATCTATGAGTTTGGGTTTTGTTTTGCCTGTTTTTCAATATTCACACATAAGTGAAATCATGCAGCATTTGTCTTTCTCTGTCTGACTTATTTAACTTAGCATAATACCCTCAAGGTCTATCCATGTTGTTACTAATGGCAAGGTTTCATTTTTTTTGTATGGCTGAATAGTATTCCATTGTGTGTGTGTGTGTGTGTGTGTGAATATATATGTATATCATACCCTCCTTTATTCATTGTTGGACACTTAGGTTGTTTCCATATTTTGGCTATTGTAAATAATGCTGTAATGAACATAGGGGTGCATATATCTTTTCAAATTAGTGTTTTTGTTTTCCTCATATAGATACACAGTAGAGGAATTGTTATATCATATAGTAGTTCTTTTGTCATTTTTTTTTTTAGGAAACTCCGTACTGTTTTCATGGTGGCTGCACTAGTTTACATTCCCGTTAACAGAATGTAAGGGTTGCATTTCCCACATCCTCAAAAACACTTACTTCTTGTCTTTTTGGTAATAGACATTTGACAGGTATAAGATGCTTTCCTGTGGCTTTGATTTGCATTTCCCTGATGATTTGTGATTTTGAAAATCTTTTCATATGTCTGCTGGCCATCTGTATGTTTTCTTTTAAAAAATGTCTCTAATTTGAGTCAGATTGATTTTTTTTTGTTATTAAGTTTATGAGTTCTTTATCTATATTGGATATTAACCCTTATCAGATATACGGCTTGAAAGTATCTTCTCTCATTCAGTATGCTGCTTTTTTGTTTTGTTGATGATTTCCTTCACTGTGAAGGTTTTTAGTTTGATTTACTCCCATTTGTTTATTTTTTCTTTTGTCTCCCTTGCCTTTGGAGACAGATAAAAAAATTACTAAGATGTAAAGGTGCTTACTGCCTCAATTTTCTTCAAGGAAGAGTTGTGGTTTCAGATCCTACATTCAAGGCGTTGATTGATTTGAGTTAGTTTTTGTATATGGTGTAAAACATTGGTCCAGCTTCATTCTTTTGCATGATGCTGTCAGTTTTCCCAGGATCACTTATTGAAGAGATTGCCCATTTCCCATTATATATTCTTGCCTTATTTGTCATAAATTAATTGACTATATATTGGTAGATTTATTCCTGGGCTCTATTCTTTTCCATTGATTGATCTTTGTGTCCTTTATGCTAATACCATGCTGTTTTACTATAGTTTTATAGTATAGATTGAAATTAGAAAGTGAGATATCTCCAGCTTTGTTCTTTCTCAAGATTGTTTTGGCTATTCAGGGTCATTTGTGGTTTCATATAAAGTTTAGAATTATTTGTTCTAGTTCTGTGAAAAATGCCATTGGAATTTTGACAGTGATTGCTTTGAAGCTGTAGAGAGTTTGGGGTTGTGTAGATTGTTTTGGTATTCAGACTGCTTAACAATATAAATTCTTCTAAACCATGAGAATGGAATGTTTTTCAATTTATTTCTGTCTTCTTTAATTTCTTTCATCAGTGCCTTAGTTTGCAGTGTATAAATCTGTCACCTCCTTGGTTAAATTTATTCCTAGATGTTTTACTCTTTTTTATATGATTGTAAATGGGATTGTTGTCTTGATTTCTCTTTGATAGTTTGTTATCAGTGTACAAAAATATAATAGATTTTTGTATATTCATTTTGTGTCCCATAGTTTTATGAATTAATTAGTTCTAACAGGTTTTTGGTGGGGTCTTTAGGGTTTTCTATACATAGTATCATCATGTCAATTGTAAATAGTGACAGTGTTACTTTATTTCCAATTTGTATGTCTTTTATTTCTTTTTCTTACCAAACTGCTTTGCCTAGGACTTTGAATAATATAGTGAATACCAGTGGTGAGAGCCAGCATCCTTGTCTTTTTCCTGATTTTAGAGAAAGAGCTTTCAGTTTTTCAAGTATGATATTAGCTGTAGGTTTGTCATATATGGGCTTTACTACGTTAAGGTACATTCCCTATATAACTCTAACTTTGTTGTTGTTTTTTTTCTTATCATAAATGGATGTTGAATTTTGCCAAATACTTTTTCTATAGTTATTGAGATGGTCATATGATTTTTATATTTCATTTTGTTAATATGTATCATGTTGATTGAACCATCATTGCATCTGTGGAATAAATCCCACTCGATTTTGTTGTGCAATCCTTTAAATATCTTATTGTTTAATATGTCTTGTTAATATTTTCTTGAGGATTTTTGCATCAGGGTTCACCTGTAATTTAATTTTTTGGAGCATCATTACCTGGGTTTGGTAGTAGGGTAATGCTGGCCTCTTCAAATGAGTTTGGTGGTGTTCCCTCCTCTTCAATTTTTTGGAAGAGTTTGAGAGGATACGTATTCAATATCCTTTGAATATTTGATAGAATTTGTCAGTGAAGCCATCCCAGACTTTTGTTTTGGGGAGGTATTTGATTACTGATTCAATCTTCTTACTACTAATCAGCCTACTAGATTTTCTGTTTCCTCATGATTCAGTTATGGAAGATTGCACAATTTAGGAATTTTTCCATTTCTTCTAGATTGTCCAATTTCTTGGGATATAATTGTTCATAGCATTCTCTTTAGTATTTCTATGGCATCTGTTGTTACTTTTCCTCTTTCACTTCTAATTTTATTTATTTGAGCCCTCTATCTTTTTTCATGGTGAATCTAGCTGACGTTTTGTCTATTTATCTTTTTCAAAGAATCAACTCTTATTTTCCTTTATCTTTTCTATTTTCTTTTTAGTCTTTATTTCATTTATTTCTGCTTTAATCTTTGTTATTTCCTTCCTTCTAATAACTTTGGGCTTTGTTTGTTCTTCTTTCTCTAGTTTAGTTAGGTGAAAAGTTAATTTGATTATTTAAGATTTCTCTTGTTTCTTGAGGTAGGCCTATATTGCTACAAACTTTACTCTTAGAATCACTTTTGCTGTATCCCATAGATTTTGGTTTGTTGTAATTCTGTTTTCTTTATTTCTGGGTATATTTTGGTTTCTCCTATGGCCCACTAGTAACATGCTGTCTGTGTACTGGCCTGGGGGTGGTGGCCTGCCAGGAAATGCCTTTCTCCTTGTTACATTCCCAGGGACCTTAGCTCTTTTGGCCACCAAAGCAAGGTGACCAAGGGGCATCCCCTGTGTGGACAGTGCATGCCCACTGGGTTTAGTGAGGCTGCTAGAGGGTATAACAGGTGGGACATACTTGCTAGCTTCAGAAAGGCAGCGTGAAAATGTCTTGACATCTTATATTTGCCGGCTTCAGCAATGCAGCATAGTAGTGCCAAGACTGCTTGCCTGTCTTAGCAAGGTGGTGGGAGGGTGCTGTGTCTGAACTCACCCACCTGTGCTAGCAGAATAGGTGGAAAGTGTAGAAATGGTGGCTGCCATTCCTTCAGTCTCCAGTGAGAGTTTCAACCATCCCCTTCCCATCCAGCAAATATTTTTTAGATTAGCAAATGAATGTCCATCACATATGGTCTGGCCACTTTCCAAACTGCTGTGTTTTCACTGGGTCTCTGGATGAATGAGGCCACACATGAGCCCTTTAAAAGGGGAATCTCAGTTTCCTATAGCACTTTGGGTCCCTTGGACATCAGCCATATTGGTTTTCTAAACTAGTTGTTCAGGGGGTTTGTCATTCCACAGCAGATCCCAGGGGTTGTGGTGCCTGATGTGGGGCACAACCCCTTGCTCTTTGAGAGAAGGACCGGACTGGTGAGATCCATCCTTGTCATGTATTGCCATGCTGTGGGTGGTATTTTTGGTGAGAATGTGTCTTTGCCTTTACTACCAATCTCAGTGCATTTAAAAAAGATTCCTACTTGTAGAGTAGCAATTCATCTAGTTTTCAGAGGGAAATGTAGCTGTAAATTTGGTGTGTCTGCAGGAGGTAAGTTCAGGATCTTCCTACACACTATCTTACAGAATTCCTTGAAATAACAGATTTCTAAAAAGACTTTTAAAAAGCCTTAAGGAAAAGTCTTCTAGGAGTTTGATATTCTTCTTTTTCCATTCTATTTATTGTAATAATTATTGGGTATTTTAAAACTAGTGAAGACAAAATCTTAACATGGCCTAAGTCTTTGGTAATAAATGATAAGTTTATGAATATTGATTGGAAAAAATTTCTGTTACTTTAAATAATATACATAAATACATATATATTATGTGTATATGTAATATATATGTATTATATGAATATGTGCTATATATGTATCATATTGATTTAAGAAAATAGGTAAGAATTATAGGTAATAATCATTTGAGACTAATCATTATTGAGATGATCTCATGTTTGCAACTTTAAAATATAAGATCAGACATGAAAAGCAGTGCTGTAGGGGTTAAAAGTAATGCAGTGACAAATCATTCAACCATTGTAGTAATCATGAAAGTAGAAATTTTGAGAAATTAAATGATTGAAAATAATGAATTAGTGAGGAAGAAATTATATTAATTTGTCCTATAAAGATGAAGGTTATTTAGTACGTATCTTAAAGAGCAAATCCTCTCACTTTAAATTAATCTAAAATTTGTTCACCTAGAAGCCTTAATCTAGCCTAAGTCTCTCCTCTCCAATTTAAGGAGAAAAATCTTGGCAGAATTGATAATCAAACAAAATAAATTATTTAGGTATATTAGTTATGTCACTGAATACAATGTTAGGCAACTTCTGAAGATGTGATAAATCAACGTTTAGTAGACTGTGATGCAGCAGATATATCAGTATCAACTGAGGAGTTTGTGATAATTGCGGAGTCCTGCCTAATTCGAAGCTTCGCACACAGATTCTCTCGGGGCAGAACCCTAGAATTTTATTTTGAAGGAGCACCCTGAAGGAGTCTGATGTGCTTTGAAATTTGAGATCCACACGGTAAACACTTACTATCTGATTTCAGCTTAGAAGATAGCATATAGAAGAGGTTATCTCTATTGATTTCTTTCAGCACCATCATTCTTGAGAATGATGTGTCTTGAACACAGTATTATTGAAAAACATAAACCTAAGAGGGGTAGCTAACAATTTTTTTCCAAAGCAGTTGGAGAAGGCAAGCTCACAAAGGATTTTGGAATTTACTCCACAAAGAATACATATTTAAATTCCTTCTGGCAGATAGAGATTATACAGGTCCATTTCCTTTCATTTTGAGAAAAATAATAATAGTTCATATCATATTTTGCACACCAATTTAGTTCCCTCTTTACAAGTTGGTATCATAGGGAAGTGGCCTTTAAAGGAGTTACACTGAATATAAATGTTTAAAAAAAAGAAAAATCTAAAACACAATTTGCCTATATTGAGGTTACCAAGAAAAATCCATTCACATATCTTGTGTTATCCTTACTTAAAAAGAACATGAATTTCATGGTAGTTATACTCTAAGCAAATATTAGAAGCAAGAATTTAAACATGGCTAATCTGTACCAGATTTGTTCCTTTATTTTCTCTTAGATATTTATGACCACATAAAAAGGAATGGAAAAAGAAGAAGCAGAGTATTTTTAGAAATCTCTTTTTTCTCTGATCTTTTCCTAGTCTCTCCTGTATGGACTTTGTTCATTTGTCGAGCTTCAGCCATTACCTCCAGGCAGGTACTTCCCAATCTACATCTATAATCTCATTCTCTCTTGAGAGATGGTGCCATGTTTGCAAAGAACACTAGGCATTTCCACTTACTTATGTTTCCATTATTTCAAATACAGTATGTCTGAAAAAGACTCAGGGCCTTCTCTCCCAAACTGGCACCCACTCCTGCCTCTTTGTCTTGATAATAACACTATTTTTCAAAGCATACAGCCTCTAAATCTTGGACTAACTTTTGTTTTTATTCTTCCATCTAATCAGTCCCCAGTATAAACAATCACTATTTTCTGATTTCTTCCTGTCCTCAGCTTGTTTTAGGTCTTAGTCATCTCTTACTTAAACTGTTACACCACCTGTGTTTAGGGTTCCTTATAGAGCTTGATAAGAATTTTTAAAAGGAGCATGGATATCTGTTAATAAGACATGTGTGTGTGTGCATATGTACACTTATTTATATATACATATATCTATATGTATGTTTTTCTGTTTATATGTCAGTCTGCCTTGCTCCTCTCCTTCACCTCCCATATCACTTCTGTTTGTATTCCTATAGGCTCATAATTTGTCCTCCAATATTTTTACTGTCACCACCCATCTGCATTACCACCCTTCATTTCAAGAAGCAGTAATGTTCTTAGTGTTTTCCCATGCTTCTATATTCATACTTATAATCAAGTTTCCATATAATAAGTGTAATCATTATTTCCTTTATCAAATTCCTTATAGGCTTTCAAAATACATATATTTTTGTCTTTATCTAAAATTTCCTACATGATTTCCTATTTTTTACATAATTTAACCTTAAAACAAGTCTCTCCCTTGACCATTTTTATAGGCATACTGTCTTTCTTTCGCTTTTTGGAGCCCAGCAGACTTATTCTCACACAGAAACTGAATGGCCCACTCGAGATGTTTCCATGATTTGACTTCTTGTTATTCAGTTCTTTCCTCATCTGATGCTTCTTCAAGACATTTTTAATGACCATATTTTCTAAAGCAGTCAACTCTGCCCCTAGAGTAATTCCATGTTCCAATCCTGGTTTTATATTTTTACAGCCCTTATCATTGCTGAAAATGTATTATTACTGTTTTCTCCTCCTCCTCCTCCTCCTCCTTCTCCTTCTCCTTCTTTCTCTTCATCATCATCACATCATCATCATCTCCAAATTTGAATGTTTAAGCTCCAAGAAAGAGAAAATCAGTACTTAGGACAATAGTTGTGGGTTTATTTGAGCATATAAAAAAGAAGCATGCGTATTATGAGACCTGACTTAGAACTGTAAGATCTGGTCCTTTTATGGAGAATCTTACTCTATTCTTAATCTACGGTTGTATTTCATAAAAGGACTTAGAGATTTATGTCTTCTTATATCTTCTAAATCCATGGTGGTTAAAGCTCTCTTTACATGAGGTAAATTCTTGGCTCATGAGTCATAATGAAAACTTTCTCCAACTAAAAAATTAAGCAATATCTAAATACCCCATTAAAAAAGTATTTCTCAAGAATAATTATTTAAGGAAACATAACTAAGTATTAATTGTGAACAATTTAGTTTTCTTATACAGAGGTGGGATATGTTGTGTCAGTAGTAACATAACATTTATATAGCAATATGTGGCAGGCACTCTTCTAGTAACTTTACATTATTAACTAATTTATCTCCAGCTAATCTTGATGAAATTGCTATTACCTTTATGTTTTACAGATGAGGAATTGGTGTACAGAGAAATTCCTAGAATACAACTAGGAAGAGCAGATAGCTCCAGAATCTTATGCTTACCCACTATGTACAACACCTCCCTATTCTTAAACCACAGAAGGGCAAAACAAAAGGAAACCAAGATTAGATAATGAGAAAGAATAATGAAACTAACAATGCAGAAGCTAAAATTTGAGGCAGTAAATAGCAGTCTAACAATACACAAATAAACTTGGGAAACACTTCCAGAATACATATAAAGTGGAGAAAAAATAGTGACTGAGAGTAGAGTGAAAATTGTACACAATGAAGAAGAAATCATAAAGATGCTATCATAAATATTAATTACTATATAATAAGTAAAATGAGCATATGAAAGAGGAATTAAAAGTAAGATAATGTTAATAGAAAAACTAACAATGTGAACATATTCCAAATCTCACTAAGACCAGATAGATTCTGGACAGTGTTCACTGTGTTACAAGATAATTAGAAGAAAAAGAATACACATAAACATACATAAGCAAAGATAAAGACTTTTAAGAAACTCCAAATTAAAAATAGTTTATTTGATGTAAAATAAAATAAAGGCAGACAGAACATTTTAAAACAATAAATGACCAAGATGAAACACTGTTTTTCATCTTTGAGTAAAAAGTAATTGTGATCCCAGAATTGTTTGTATTCAGCTCAGTTACCATCTAGAATTTACATTAAAAAAGGCTAAAGACATTTATGTTGTGATTGGTGATTGACAAATCAAAATAAGAATGAAGGTAATAAAGATGTCAGAAAACTGATGATATGCATTGGAATTAATGAAAAATGTAACTACTTGATTAGTACCATCACACTCTAATTTTAAAGCATAAGTAACACTTACAATTTTATAAAATACTTAATATGAACAAATACAAAAATTACAAAGACACTTCATTGAAATATGTTCAAGTGTAGTAGTCCATGTTTATCTTGAGAATATTATGATTTAGTAAACTGACCTAATATTTATTCAGTTCTTACAAAATTTATAATAAAAACTGTTGCTTTATACTATTCTGTAAGTGTACTTTTTATCCTGCATACTATAAAGAATATATTTTGCCCACAGATGTTTATATATGTTTTAGCATGCTATAAATGATAAGATATCATGACAATATGACCTGGACAGTAATTATTATTTTTTTTAATGTCACAAGAAACCGGGAGACAGTGATTCTAGACTTGGGCTCCGGTGTTGATACCATCAGGACTTGGATCAGTCATGGGCTGTTTCAGTATGGGCCTGCCTGTCCTCGGAACTTGATCCCAATTCTAGGTGTATGGCCTTGGGCAGACTTCTTGACCTCTCTAAACTTCAGTTTCACTTATATGATCATGCTAATAATACTACTCCCATAAGATTTTCATAAAAATTAATGACAAAATGTCTGGCATATAGTAAACAAGCAACAAATGATAGCTTTTGTTATTAATAATAACTTATTATTAGTAGCAAATATATTGGTGACCTAAAGATTGTTAATTAGTGAGTAATGCAATAATGACAAAACAAGGGTAAACACTTTGAATCACTGACTCAAATTATAAAATTGTTGAAAGTTATAGTTTAGTTTAGAATATGTATTATTAGAAATTTATTAATAACTGAATTGTGTTGGCATGGAAAGCCAAAAATCAGAGTGAACTTTATTATCTAACTAATTAAATTATAATGAAGGGAGAAACATTTTTTATCATCAGTAAGGTTAATTAAATGAAAGTTAATAAAGTTTTCCCGTCAGTTTCATTAAATATGCTTAAATGGTGGAGAATAATAAATCACAGTAATGCAGAGAAATCTAAAACAATGAAGTATAGTACCTGACTTGGGGTAATAGCTGTCAACTATGTTCTTTCCCTTAATGCTACTTGATAGAAGTTTCTCATGTCACTGTTTCAAGTCCTTCAATATCTCAAGTTACCAGTAAATAAAAACCAGTTCCCTGAGGCAGAGTCTTCTAGTTACTTTTACATGAACATTCCCAAGACTTTATTCTTGGGAACAGTGTGCCCAGTGTAAATGTCAATTTCCAGCTTTTCTTGTAGTTCAAGGTGTAGAGTAAAATATAAGTAGAAATTATAGGGTGGTACTTTAATGAAAGTCTGTTAAGAATGGTGCCACACAGTTGGCATATGTGCTATTTTGGTACCCTCTCCAACCCATCTGTACTCAGAATTCAGACAGGATTTCTGGAATTCAACAGTCATCTAAGACTATAGTGCTACATAGAGAAGAAGAGAAGAAACTCCCTGGGCTAACAATGATAGAGCTAAAAGATAGCTCTAAAATTATGTAGCAAATATAATATATGTTTTCTTTAATTTTTGGAGGAATAATCATTATAATCTGAAAAGTGGATTGTAAAATTAGATTTTACCTATTTAATTGTTATATATCTAAGCATTAATTGTAATAAGTATGACTTATACATTATATTTAAAACTAATTTTTTAATGTGAAAACCTGTTAAATATTTTGAGTTAGGGAGTCAGAAGTGATAAGTATCCAAGTTACAGTAGCTTTTAAAGCAATGATAGAAAAAGAAAGAATTATGTATTTAAAATTTACTAATTTGCAATGGTGAAAATTATCAATGAAAGTAAGAAGCAAAAAGTGCTTGGGTACTAAGGGAAGGTATATTTGATAACTTTCAAACCTCTTTTTCCATAGATAATTATTTCCACTCTCACCAAAACTTATCAGAGTTTCCAGTGAATTATATTAGATAAGCAGCAGTTTCAATCCTTATCTAGCTCAACTTCAGAAGACACCAAATTACAGAGAACTAACAAAAGGAAAGACAGTAGATGAAAAAAGGAAGAATACATGTTTGATCATCATATCCCTTTGAAGCTTGATTATATGGATGAAACTATATAATAGAATATTAACCCAATTTATCTAAAAAAAAGCATTGTGAAATAAAAGAGAAACATTTTAATCAAAAGTTAAAGTCAGAACAATTAGAAATACAATGTAATCTCCATGCAAGCTCTGGGCTAATAAAATAATACTTATTCCCATTACTATTGTCCACATCTCATAAAATGCACATCTCACTATCCCTTGGAAAAGGTGAAAATCTCTTGATAAGACCTCAGCAATGAATAAGTGTAGTCAAGCCCTACAAAATTAAGATAAGATGAGAAAAGGTTACATAATAATAGATCTTTTGAGCCTAACTGAGAAACTTAATTCATTTACTGGGCTGCAATAAGGTATAGGCAAAGCAATTTAAAAGGCAGAATAAAGAATCTGGAGACATGGAAGTCAAGATGACACAGAAATTCTCTGAGCTGTGAAACAAATTTCCTACACATTCTGTCATTGATGGACACAAAGGATTCCATTTGAAGAATTGTGCTAGCTTGTTAACATTGGTCAAGGCCACTTTTTTTTTACGGAGGCTTATCACCGATGATGGGGCAAACAGTGAATCTGCTTACTAAAAAAAAAAAACCACTGAATTTTCACAAAGATAGTTCCTACACTTTGTGGATATGTAACCATTAATAAGTGAAGTTTATATATGTTATGTAAGCATACCACACCACATACGTAACATTTATACCTTATGCAAACATATGTGTGTATGTTCATATACACATTATTGCTTCTCTAGTGTCAGGAAACTGGATTTTCCATTTTCTTCAGTAATCTGTCTCATATGAAGGCAGTGCAGTGTTGGAATCCAGAGCTGAGGCTATAGAGTCACATACCCAAGGAGTGTGATGGAGACCTGGTGTGAAAATATTCAAACATACCCCATGAAGTTATTCTCTACCACCTAGGGAAAAATAAGTAATCAAAGAGATTTATACGTGAGGAAATTTATAAGATTGATCCTGCTGGGGAAAATTCACCCAATTCTTAGAAAAAGCCTAGTAATTTCAAAATAGTATTATTTTGAATCGAGTTTGTCCATCAGGCAATGTTTGGAGAAGCAGTTACTATTCAATAGTAACAGAACAATTACCTGAAGTTGAAGTTCCTTTAATTGTGAAATTTATACAAGCCCAGAGAATTTCATTTTTTAAATTTATGTGTATAGGTTTTAAAGACTGGCATTCTGTGAACCCTAAGTGTAAAATCAAAAACATCTCACATTATACCATCCACATATTCTTAAAAAGATGGGTATAAATTGATGTTTTATAAAATGCATCTTTGAGTTTTTATTTTTAATATATTGGAATATGTTTACAAAGTAAATAGCTATACCTTTTCATTATATCTAAATGTTCAAGGAAATTTAAAAAATCTAATTTAATATGCCAAATGTTCTGCTACATAATCTTCTTCATTTTTTCCAAACTCTACTGAGTTTTCTAATTATAATGTATCTGACAAACTCGTGCAGCATCATAGTGCCCCAGGACTTAGTATCATTCACCAAATATAGAAAGAACTCAGTGATGACTCTTGACTCAAATGGTAGGAAAAGCTTTCTGAGAAGCACCTGTAACTACAATTTTGTTCATGATAATGGTGATCTTTAATATTACACTCTGTCTTGTTTCCAGCCTTTATAATATACTTGTAACAAATGAGATCAGTGGACCTGTTTAATTTTTCCGCATTAGCATCACCAAGTTTCTAGAACCAGTACTTTCAAGGGGTTTATGAAAAGTTTAGCAATGTGAGATTTGGCTTTAAGTTTTACATTATGATCACTTGCTTGGTCCCTTGGTGTCACAGTTCTGGAGTCCTTCATTGTTCTGTTTGTTTTCAAGTGAAAGCCATCTGGTGAACTGAGAACTGCATGTCCTCTTCAGGTTACTTTGTAGGGAATCAGGCCCATTCTTGAACTAAACAGCTGGACCACTGTCATTTGCTCAGTCAATATTTTATGACTACATTAATGTATATTTAAATCTCTAAATGCTATATTTTTGAAAAGAACTTCCCTTTAGGTTTAATTTTATTTTTTTTGAGATCCTCTCTGGCCAAATACTTACCTGTTGTTATACCTCTAGAAAATTATGTTCTGCCTGACTGGGCAAATGACCTTAAATTATGACTGAGTTTGTTAGCTCAGAATTTAACCTCTCCAGGGAGTGAGTTTAATTTCAGACTTTTGTATCAGCTAATCTGTCATTTTCAACTATAAGTAGGGAATTATGACTGATTCTATCCTGGAATAACTCCTTCAATCCCAAAATAATTTGGGCCTGGATTAAGGCTATCAGGCATCCATGCCTATCCAGATTTCTATCATGATTCCTGAGTCTCCTTACTAGAACTTAAAGTTGTCCAGTTAATTCCTGAGTATAAATTTTGAAGAAGCCAATCATTTGCTAGTCAGTATTGCACTTCAGACTCTTGAAATATTTGCCTCTGAAATAGCTGCCATCTTGCAGCAACTGCTATTATTAGTAGGATTTTACCATCCTTCCTTGCCTGGATCTTATGTGAATCTTACTTCAT
This sequence comes from Manis javanica, assembly GCF_040802235.1. NCBI lineage: Eukaryota > Metazoa > Chordata > Mammalia > Pholidota > Manidae > Manis > Manis javanica. Next base: position 69,427,691 of record NC_133163.1, read on the forward strand.
TCTTCTCAGGAGGTCTCTCCAGGACCTATTATCTACCCTGATGTTCCATCTCCTCACTTTGAAAGTATGTATTGCTTAAGTCAGTCCTACCTAAATACAGTAACTCATTGTCTATACTTTCTTACTGATTGCTCAGTAGTGTCTCATATTCTACCCATTGTCTAGAAATATCCATCTGGCAACAGAGCTGGAGAGCTCTTGCAAATCTCTCAGTTCATAGCTGTGAAGCTATCAGCATAAACAGACATCTCTATATCAACCCTGAATACTCATGCTCTGTTTCTTTGTGTGTGGAAGTGAGTGAGGGGTGTGCAGCAGGGGTATTTGCAGTTGTGAAGAAGAGGAAAGGAGGTTCAATGTTTTCTACATTTTCACCTTCTTACTTTCTCACTTTTCTCATTATGGACCATCTTAATATTGTCCCCCAGCCATTGGGATGAGAAGCCTGGAGAAAGATTGGAAAATGATCACCTGGAATAGTTGGTCATCAGTGTTGAGGACTATAAAATGAATATTGCATGGAAAGTTTCATTGTGCCTAAGAATTACAGCAGCATAATTACTGAAATAGTGAGGGGATGGTTCAGACAGTATCTCTGGGTAGCTGCTGAATCTTAAGTGTGTGAATATCCATTTTAGCTTCATACTATCACTCACCAAATTACTTGCCAGCTGATGGGAAGAAAATAATTGCTATGGTTCATATGGTCTGAGACCTAAATAAAACAGAGTCAAGATGATTGAATATAGCCATAACAGGATTTTATAACATTATATGGTAACCCAAAAACATTAAGACTAAACTTCTTTGTAGTTATTAATTAATCTAGGACACCATTTCTTAATAGATGAAATATTTTTACTTTCATTGAATATTAAAAATAATAATCAGATAGGGACAGTAGATTGACTCGGCAATCAGTGGGGCAAAGTGCTAGAGATTTGGTTGGGGCATATGCATAGGGGAGTCCAATGAATTTCTAACCTCATTTATGTTCCCAGTAGTAATAAAAGCATAGAATTTGGAGTTGGGTCTGTTATCTACCCTGATGCTCTATCTCCTCAACTTTGAAAACAGAAGATTGCTTAAGTCAGTTCTACCTAAATCCAGTAACTAATTGCCTATACTGTCTTCTGAGCAGCCTCTGCAGAGTCTGATAGTCATAGATAGGTAGCTATAGCTGGAAAATCTTGGTTAATTTGGTGGATTTGGTGAACTTGAAAGGCCCTAACACCACTGGATAAACTGGGCATATTTGAGAAACACTCTAGGAGGTACATGCATTCAGTTGTCTATTAGTTATGTCAAGTTTTTAATGTGCTTACTTCTAATAATAATAGTTTTTGAGAACAGGATTCAGTCACTATATTAATCAAAGTGGAATATTATATTAATGAAAGCTACTTAGTAAATATTAAGTTGTATTCTGTATTATCTTTGGAAATATCAGGAAAAAAAGTGTCCTAAATAAGACTAATCATCTTCATCTCAACATTCAAATATGAAAGATTCTTTTTTGATAATCTGAAAAGACATTCAAATATTATTTATTTTTAGTAGTTGGTACAAGCTTCCAGTTGGTGAAACAGCAGCCCCAAATAGATAGATGTTTTGAATTTTTCATCAGGGAATAATGGCCTTAATATACACCTCACAGCTGCTCAGCATGGAGCAAGTGCATCCTGGGCTGGATCTTCTCATGTCCATCTGCTGGCTGGCTGGTTGCCTGCTCAGGAGTTGGTCAAATCTTTGCCATGTGGCATAGGTTTTAACTTTGAGAGATTTGCATGGATAGCCTGATTTTGAATCAAGATGAATATCATGTGAATATTGGGCCATTTTTTTACAGTGGTTTAATGTGATTTCTTCATCCTCTATTCTAACTTGGGTTCTATGGCTGTCTTTCTTTGTATACTCTTTTCTTCCCATTCAAAAACATGATCAAGCAAATTTTGAGTTTAGTATCCCTAAACATATAGTCAATGAACAAATTAAGAGGTTATTTTAACCTATAAGAGGTTATCTTATTTATTTGGAGGTAACTGCTTTCAGTTAGGAAGCCATCCACAGAAATTGTTTATGAAATTGACCAGCCTACCAACAAGCAGCTGTATTACAATACACAGACTAATAATGTCCTCTGCCAGATGTTATTAATTTAATGTTACCAAAGATCTTTAACTTGTTAAATTAACAGGAAACAATATCCCTGAATAGCCAAGAAAGATGTTGTTGCAAAGCTTATGAATTTGGCTCATAGCTTCTAAGTTTTGGAAATACCATACAACTTTTATTATGAATCTAATTATTTAGGATACACTTTTATGTAGCTTGGTTATTTGATTTTCATTTCAAAATAGATTACAACCAACAAATTAGAAACCTAGAATGGAGGTAAAGTAGAAGAAGGGCTATTTATTCATTTGTGTTTAGCACAGAGACTGTGGCAAGGATATCAAGAAAGCCTAGAGACAGGTGGACCAGGCAACTGAGTGAGACTCTTTCTAGACCTGTCTGATGCCACCGTTGTTGTACATTGTCTAAGCAGCTGTATAATGCTCCTGACCATGTAATGGACATATTTGATAGACTTTTCTTCTCGGGCTTGTGTGTATGTGACTAAAATTTTTGAAAATATTTACAAAGCATAAATAGTAAGCAAAAGAACATTTGAGACTCCAGAACCAAGACTTTATTCCTGAAATGGAAATACAATGTGAAGTTACTTTTGAGTTAAATTCTGATATGATACAGACTTAGTTAATCAGAATTCTTAATTTTCTGGTTGAGTTGGCTTTCTACTCAGAAACTCTGTTTTAAATGTTTCAAAATTTTATTAGTTCCTTTTAACTTAATGAGTAGTAAGGTGAAGATAGTAAAAGCATTGCTTAATTTTGGAAGAGATTCTTATACCTTCAGACTTTAAATGTGAACATCAGTTCTCATTATAGTGTTCTGTAGATGGTATATGTGATGCCTTTTAGTCTGAATCAAACTTTATGTGGATCATATTATTGCTAGATTTTAGATGTATTTCCTACCAATATTTCTCTTTGTAGCTCTAGGAGTAAGGGGGTTCCCCACCTGGGGCAAGTTCCTTATGAACCCAGTAAAACCAAAGGAGGACAAGGGGAAGGGCAGGTTGAGAGAAAGGTCTTTTATTGCTCACAGCTCACTCGGGTTCACTAGCCAGCCTTGGCTCCAACCATCCCTTGACACCATGGCCCACACTTTCCTCCCCGTCTCCCTCTTCCAGCAGGAACTCCATGGGCATGTCCCTGGTGACTGGCAGGCACCAGACCAATTAGATACCAGGAATGGAGGGGAGGAGAGACTGGACATTTTCTCTCCACCCCTAACCCGGATCAACCAGAGGCTCTGCTGTGGTAAACATCCATTGCAATGTAAATATTCTAAGGCCTGGAAATTCTTGATGAAAACTTCCATTTGCCCCACACTCTTTTTGAAAACTTCGCAGACATGGTTTGATGTTCTATTTGGTTGGATTCTTATTAACTGAAATGTCACTGAATTTTTCTTTAAAACTTTTTGAGTCTTTAAACAGAAAAATATATATATATTTTTTTGAGAGGGCATCTCTCATATTTATTAATCAAATGGTTGTTAACAACAATAAAATTCTGTGTAGGGGAGTCAATGCTCAATGCACAATCATTAATCCACCTGAAGCCTAATTCTCATCAGTCTCCAATCTTCTGAAGCATAATAAACAAGTTCCTACATGGTGAACAAATTCTTACATAGTGAATAAGTTCTTACATGGTGAACAGAACAAGGGCAGTCATCACAGAAACTTTCGGTTTTGAACATGCATTATGAACTACAAACAATCAGGTCAAATATGATTATTCATTTGATTTCTATACTTGATTTATATGTGGATCCCACATTTCTCCCTTTATTATTATTATTATTATTTTTATTTTTAATAAACTGCTGAAGTGGTAGGTAGATGCAAGATAAAGGTAGAAAACATAGTTTAGTGTTGTAAGAGAGCAATTGTAGATGATCAGGTGTGTGCCTGTAGACTATGTGCTAATCCGAGCTAGAAGGGCAATAAAACATCTATGGATGCAGAAGCTTTCTCTCAACACTGGTGGGGGGGGTGAGGTTCTAAGCCTCACCACTGTTGTTCCCCAAATTCTCACCTTGTGGCCCCCCTGCGACTGTGCCTGTCTTAGGTTGTTCCTCCCTTGAGGAATCTTACCTGTCTCTGGCTAACCAGTCATCTTCCGGGACCATACAGGGAGATGTAAAGTTGGTAAGTGAGAGAGAAGCCATATTGTTTGAAAAGGTTAGCTTTTTACTTCTTTGCAGATTTATGCCCTGTGGCTTCTATGCCCAGCATTTGTCTTGAGGTATCTTTACCACTTGGAGGAATTATGATACTTGGTGAATTTGATATGAGGCACAAATTCTATTTAAGGGTTATAATTAGGAAGGAAGAAGAAAAGCTATAGAGGTAGCAGATGGAAGAAAACATGGGAGGATTGATTATTTCTTTGACATACCTTCTTGTAGAGTAACTTAAGCATGTATAGGTTTAAAACTACTAATTAAATTGCACACACACATTAACATAAAAGGAATACAGTTACATAACCAAAGCAGATCTATAATTACCAGCCATCTCCAGTGAAGCCAAGAAAACCATTTAGGCACCCTAGGCATTTGTGAAAATTTGTCTATGATATGATGGATATTGTCCAACTCTACTTGAACAGTCTGAGAGAAATCAGACAAATTAAAACAACCCATTCCTGGGAACTGTTCACATCCCATATGTTCTTTTAACAGCAGGTAGTCTGTAGTTGTAAGATTTTGGAGTGCTACAACTTGCACTTCTCCTAATTCTTGGTTGAGTTACAACAGTATAGATCCAGTCAAAATTGTTGTTTTACTGAAAGCACAGGCCAGCTTAGATATCTCCTTCTTCATTCCAATGGCACGTCCAGGAACCAGTGGTATGGATGCAGCTACAACTGCAGCATCGCCTGGATCTTTGTTGAGGTTTTTTGATGACGATCTTCTGGTATGAGTCTTCCAGAGAGTGCTGATGTTGGAAGTTCTTCTTCATATCGTATCTTAGTTCATTTTCTGGTTAGCCAAATTAGGCTTTGATTCTCTGTATAAACACAAACAGACCCTTTGCCCACAGTTTAATATGCACTTTATACCATTGTGTAGAACTCATTGGAGGTCACCACACAGGAACTGCTTTTTTTTTTTTAAGAGAAAGGACTATTATCAGAAAAGTATACCTCCACAGCCGATCATCTGACACCCTTTAAGTGATCAAAATTAAGGATATTTAAAGCATGCATTAATCGTTGATTTACAGTTAGTTTTATCCTAACAAGGAGTAATCCCCCTTTTCTTTCTTTTTTTTTTTTATCTTTAATCTACACTTACATGAAGAATATTAGGTTTACTATGCTCTCCCCTATACCAGGTCCCCGCTATAAACCACTTTACAGTCACTGTTCATCAGCATAGCAAATGTTGTAGAATCACTACTTGTCTTCTCTGTGTTGTACAGCCCTCAACTTTCTCCCACCCCCACATTATGCATGCTAATCTTAATACCTCCTTTCTTCTTCCCCTGCCTTATCGCTCCCTACCCACCCATCCTCCCCAGTCCCTTTCCCTTTGGTACCTGTTAGTCCATTTTTGGGTTCTGTAATTCCGCTGCTGTTTTGTTCCTTCAGTTTTTCCTTTGTTCTTATACTCCACAGATAAGTGAAATCATTTGGTATTTCTCTTTCTCCGCTTGGCTTATTTCACTGAGCATTATACCCTCCAGCTCCATCCATGTTGTTGCAAATGGTAGGATTTTCCCTCTTCTTATGGCTGAGTAGTATTCCATTGTGTATATGTACCACATCTTCTTTATCCATTCATCTACCGATGGATATTTAGGTTGCTTCCAATTCTTGGCTATTGTAAATAGTACTGCAATAAACATAGGGGTGCATCTGTCTTTCTCAAACTTGATTGCTGTGTTCTTAGGGTAAATTCCTAGGAGTGGAATTCCTGGGTCAAATGGTAGGTCTGTTTTGAGCATTTTGATAAACCTCCATACTACTTTCCACAATTGTTGAACTAATTTACATTCCCACCAGCAGTGTAGGAGGGTTCCCCTTTCTCCACAGCTTCACCAACATTTGTTGTTGTTTGTCTTTTCGATGGCAGGCATCCTTACCGGTGTGAGGTGATATCTCATTGTGGTTTTAATTTGCATTTCTCTAATAATTAGCGATGTGGAGCATCTTTTCATATGTCTGTTGGCCATCTGTATTTCTTTTTTGGAGAACTGTCTTTTCAGTTCCTCTGCCCATTTCTTAATTGGATTATTTGTTATTTCTTTGTTGAGGCATGTGAGCTCTTTATATATTTTGGACATGAAGCCTTTATCGGATCTATCATTTAGAAATATATATTCTCCCATACTGTAGGGTTCCTTTTTGTTCTATTGATGGTGTCTTTTGCTGTACAGAGGCTTTTAAGCTTAATATAGTGCCACTTGTTCATTTTTGCTGTTGTTTTCCTTGCCCGAGGAGATATGTTCAAGAAGAGGTCACTCATGTTTATGTCTGAAAGGTTTTTGCCTATGTTTCTTTCTAAGAGTTTCATGGTTTCATAACTTACATTCAGGTTTTTGATCCATTTTGAATTTACTTTTGTGTATGGGGTCAGACAATGGTCCAGTTTCATTCTCCTACATGTAGCTGTCCAGTTTTGCCAGCACCATCTGTTGAAGAGACTGTCATTTCCCCATTGTATGTCCATGGCTCCTTTATCAAATATTAATTGACCACATAAGTTTGGGTTAATATCTGGAGTCTCTATTCTGTTCCACTGGTCTGTGGCTCTGTTCTTGTGCCAGTACCAAATTGTCTTGATTACTATGACTTTGTAGTAGAGCTTGAAGTTGGGGAGTGAGATCCCCCCTACTTTATTCTTCTTTCTCAGGATTGCTTTGGCTATTCGGGGTCTTTGGTGTTTCCATATGAATTTTTGAATTATTTGTTCCAGTTCTTTGAAGAATGTTGCTGGTAGTTTCATAGGGATTGCAGCAAATCTGTATATTGCTTTGGGCAGGATGGCCATTTTGATTATATTAATTCTTCCTAGGCATGAGCATGGGATGAGTTGCCATTTGTCAGTGTCCCCTTTAATTTCTCTTAAGAGTGACTTGTAGTTTTCAGGGTATAGGTCTTTCACTTCTTTGGTTAGGTTTTTTCCTAGGTATTTTATTCTTTTTGATGCAATTGTGAATGGAACTGTTTTCCTGATTTCTCTTTCTATTGGTTCATTGTTAGTGTATAGGAAAGCTACAGATTTCTGTGTGTTAATTTTGTATCCTGCAACTTTGCTGTATTCTGATATCAGTTCTAGTAGTTTTGAAGTGGAGTCTTTAGGGTTTTTTATGTACAATATCATGTCATCTGCAAATAGTGGCAATTTAACTTCTTCTTTACCAATCTGGATTCCTTGTATTTCTTTGTTTTGTCTGATTGCCATGGCTAGGACCTCTAGTACTATGTTAAATAACAATGGGGAGAGTGGGCATCCCTGTCTGGTTCCCGATCTCAGAGGAAAAGCTTTCAGCTTCTCACTGTTCAGTATGATGTTGGCTGTGAGTTTATCATATATGGCCTTTATTATGTTGAGGTACTTGCCCTCTATACTCATTTTGCTGAGAGTTTTTATCATGAATGGATGTTGAATTTTGTCAAATGCTTTTTCAGCATCTATGGAGATGATCATGTGGTTTTTGTCTTTCTTTTTGTTGATGTGGTGGATGATGTTGATGGATTTTCGAATGTTGTACCATACTTGCATTCCTGGGATGAATCCCACTTGGTCATAGTGTATGATCCTTTTGATATACTGTTGAATTCTGTTTTCTTATATTTTATTGAGTATTTTTGCATCTACATTCATCAGGGATATTGGTCTGTAATTTTCTTTTTTGGTGGGGTCTTTGCCTGGTTTTGGTATTAGGGTGATGTTGGCTTCATAGAATGAGTTTGGGAGTGTCCCCTCCTCTTCTATTTTTTGGAAAACTTTAAGGAGAATGGGTATTAATTATGTCTTCTCTGTGTGTCTGATAAAATTCCGAGGTAAATCCGTCTGGTCCGGAGGTTTTGTTCTTGGGTAATTTTTTGATTACAGTTTCAATTTCTTTGCTCATAATTGGTTTGTTTAACTTTTGTGTTTCTTCCTTGGTCAGTCTTGGAAGGTTGTATTTTTCTAGGAAGTTGTCCCTTTCTTCTTTGTTTTCCAGCTTGTTGGCTTATAGGTTTTCATAGTAGTCTTTAATGATTCTTTGTATTTCTCTGGAGTCTGTCGTGATTTTTCCATTCTCATTTCTGATTCTTTTGATTTGTGCTGATTCTCTTTTTCTTTTAATAAGTTTGTCTAGAGGCTTATCTATTTTGTTTATTTTCTCAAAGAACCAGCTCTTGGTTTCGTTGATTTTTGCTATTGTTTTATTCTTCTCAATTTTGTTTATTTCTTCTCTGATCTTTATTATGTCCCTCCTTCTGGTGACTTTAGGCCTCCTTTGTTCTTCTTTTTCCAGTTTTGATAATTGTGATGTTAGACTATTCATTTGGGATTGTTCTTCCTTCTTCAAGTGTGCCAGGATCGCTATATACTTTCCTCTTAAGACTGCTTTCCCTGTGTCCCACAGAAGTTGGGGCTTTGTGTTGTTGTTGTCATTTGTTTCTACATATTCCTTGATCTCTATTTTGATTTGTTTGTTGATCCATTGATTATTTAGAAGCGTGTTGTTAAGCCTCCATGTGTTTGTGAGCCTTTTTGTCTTCATTGTAGAATTTATTTCTACTTTTATACCTTTGTGGTCTGAAAAATTGATTGGTAGAATTTCAATATTTTGGATTTTGCTGAGGCTCTTTTTGTGGGCTAGTATGTGGTCTATTCTGGAGAATGTTCCATGTGCACTTGAGAAGAATGTATATCCTGTTGCTTTTGGATGTAGAGTTCTATAGATGTCTATTAGGTCCATCTGCTCTACTGTGTTGTTCAGTGCTTCCGTGTCCTTACTTATTTTCTGCCCGTTGGATCTATCTTTTGGGGTGAGTGGTGTGTTGAAGTCTCCTAAAATGAATGCATTGCAGTCTATTTCCCCCTTTAGTTCTGTTAGTATTTGTTTCACATATGCTGGTGCTGCTGTGTTGGGTGCATGTATATTTAGAATGGTTATATCTTCTTGTTGGACTGAGCCCTTTGTCATTATGTAGTGTCCTTCTTTATCTCTTGTTACTTTCTTTGTTTTGAAGTCTATTTTATCTGATATTAGTACTGCAACCCCTGCTTTCTTCTCACTGTTGTTTGCCTGAAATATGTTTTTCCATCCCTTGACTTTTAGTCTGTACATGTCTTTGGGTTTGAGGTGAATTTCTTGTAAGCAGCATATAGATGGGTCTTGCTTTTTTATCCATTCTATTACTCTGTGTCTTTTGATTGGTGCATTAAGTCCATTTACATTTAAGGTGACTATTGAAAGATATGTACTTATTGCCATTGCAGGCTTTAGATTCGTGGTTTCAAAGGTTCAAGGTTAGCCTCTTTAGTATCTTACCGCCTAACTTAGCTCGCTTATTGAGCTGTTATATACACTGTCTGGAGATTCTTTTCTTCTCTCCCTTCTTATTCCTCCTCCTCCATTCTTCATATGTTGTGTGTTTTGTTCTGTGCTCTTTTTAGGGGTCTTCCCACTTAGAGCAGTCCCTGTAGGATGCCCTGTAGAGGTGGTTTGTGGGAAGCAAATTCCCTCAGCTTTTGCTTGTCTGGGAATTGTTTAATCCCGCCGTCATATTTAAATGATAGTCATTCTGGATACAGTATCCTTGGTTCAAGGCCCTTCTGTTTCATTGTATTAAATATATCATGCCATTCTCTTTTGGCCTGTAGAGTTTCTGTTGAGAAGTCTGATGATAGCCTGATGGGTTTTCCTTTATAGGTGACCTTTTTCAGTCTAGCTGCCTTTAAAACTCTTTCCTTGTCCTTGATCCTTGCCATTTTAATTATTATGTGTCTTGGTGTTGTCCTCCTTGGATCCTTTCTGTTGGGGGTTCTGTGTATTTCCGTGGTCTGTTCAATTAGTTCCTTCCCCAGTTTGGGGAAGTTTTCAGCAATTATTTCTTCAAAGGCACTTTCTATCCCTTTTCCTCTCTCTTCTTCTTCTGGTGCCCCTATAATACAGATATTGTTCCTTTTGGATTGGTCACATAGTTCTCTTAGTGTTGTTTCATTCCTGGAGATCCTTTTATCTCTCTCTATGTCAGCTTCTATACGTTCCTGTCTTCTGGTTTCTATTCCTTTAATGTTCTCTTGCATCTTATCCGTTCTGCTTATAAATCCTTCCAGGATTTGTTTCACTTCTGTGATCTCCTTCCTGACATCTGTTTTCTCCCTCTGGACTTCATCCCATTGCTCTTGCATTTTTCTCTGCATCTCTGTCAGCATGTTTATGATTTTTATTTTGAATTCTTTTTCAGGAAGACTAGTTAGGTCTGTTTCCTTCTCTGGTGTTGTCTCTGTTATCTTGTTCTGACTGAAATTTTGCCTTTTCATAGCAATAGAGATAGTTTGCAGAGCTGGCTTGAGTGATGGCTGGAAGAACTTCCCTTCTTGTTGGTTTGTGGCCTTCGTCTCCTGGGAGAACAGCGACCTCTAGTCGCTTGTGCTGGGCAGCTGTGCGCAGACAGGGCTTCTGCTTCCTGTCCAGCTGCTATGGGGTTTATCTCCGCTGTTGCTGTGAACATGGCCTGGCTCAGGCTGCTGCTCCAAAATTGTGGAGCCCTGTTGGAGGGGGGCGGCCGGGAGGCTATTTATCTCCATAAGGGGCCTCCATGCTCCCTGTTTCCGAGGGGGTTAGGGTGCCCAGAGATCCCCAGATTCCCTGCCTCTGGACTAAGTGTCCTGCCCTTCCCATTTAAGACTTCCAAAAAGCACTCCCCAAACCAAAACAACCACAGCAACAACAACAACAACAAAAAGAATAGAAAAACGCACGATTCTCTTTGTCCTCAGGTGCCAGTGTCAGGCACCCGCTCACCGGTCTTGTTGCCCTGTTTCCCTAGTATCGAGGACCTCATGCATGCACTGTGTCTGTGCTCTTATCCAGATGGCTGGAGCTGGGTGTTCAGCAGTCCTGGGCTCCCTCTCCCTCCCTGCTGACTCCTCTCCTCCCCCCAGGAGCTGGGGGTGTTGCTCAGGTCCCGCAGGGCTGGGGCTTGTATCTTACCCCCTTCATGAGGCGCTGGGTTCTCGCAGGTGTGGATGTGGTCTGGATGTTGTCCTGTGTCCTCTGGTCTCTATTTTAGGACGAGTTGTCTTTGTTATATTTTCATAAATATATGAGGTTTTGGGAAGAGATTTCTGCTGCTCTACTCATGCCACCATCTTGGCTCTACCTCTTGAAAAATATTTTTTTTTACCTTTCAAAAGATTTTAAAAATACCAGAGTAGTTCTATTCTGCTTGAATAATACTTAAACAAGTGTTCATGCCTGAAATAGAATATTATCAAATGGATAGTTTTGGTGAGGCATATAAGATTCAGTCTAATCAAAAAAGACAATTTAGTAATAATTTAGTAATAATGGAGATTCAGGTGTTAAGGAAAAGAACTATTCATTTAAAAATTGTGTAGCAAGAACTCTTTTTTTTAGGATTTTAAGACAAGATCACTAGTCATTTTAATAATGATGACATATTATCAGTTTTATCAGATATTTGACAATTTCTTGTAACATTTGCTGATAAAATGGTTAACTGGTTAAAGATGGTATTATACATTTTTTAAAAATGTTGCGTGCAAGTAACTTACACATCTTTCTGTATAGAAAACTAATCTAATATTGGAATAAATTTACATGCTGTAATATACATAGAATGAATATTTTAGTTCTGGATGGGCAATTAGTTTTTCTTGAAATACAGTGGAAGAATTTTCAAGTGAAAAGGAACTGTGGCCCTTTGTTAAAAGTGAATAAATTATGTAAGTTCATGGAAAAATTTGCATAAAGAGAAACAAACCTTGACTTGAATTGTCTTATGTTCTAGCTTCCTTTTTATTGGTAGAAGTACATCCACCTCAGAATAGTGAATTTTCTTTTTAAGCAATAAATTCCCAATCTCCACTGTGTCAATAATTCCAATCTCATTATGAATACATTTCTTCTACAAAATATGAATCACACCTCTAATCATGTTTTGGTCCTCAGAAGACATGTGAAAATCTATTTTCGTTGTTTTTTTTCTAAAAATAACTTAGTATTAAAACTTCACATTATTGTATGACCCCTCAATATTTTCTTCACTCAGCTAAGAATTTCAGTTCAAGTCACTGTTATTTTTTATGAATGTGATTTTCATCCTGTCACTGACTTCTATACTGTAATTTCCTTTTCTACATTTCTTTTTGTTGGCAAAGTTTAAAACTGGATGCAGGTTTTCATTGCTGGTACAAGGTCATTTTATTATTTTTTCTAACTCCCAAGTATTATTTTGCTATGTTGTAGGCAGTAGGCTTGAAATTTGTACATCTTTACCTCAGGCAAACAGTTGGAAATGCCAAAGAGAGGGTCATAGTGTAAATTTCAGTTGTTAATAGAGGACTATCAGGGACAAACAATATGATAAATTAATGGTTGGTACTTCCTTATGTTTGAATTCAATTTTTGCAAGGCATTATTTTAATAAAATGATAAAAAAACAGCTTAGGCTAAAAGATAAAAGCTTTTTCAGAGAACATCAAGTGCTTGTTTGTTGTGGAGGGGTATTTGTGGATAAATTTCTTTCATTCATTTAATGAGTAGCTAATGATTATAAAAGATTTACTTTCTTTGCTTAAGACATATGCCAGCATTTATGATAAATAAAATTTCTGTTGTTTGAATCCTTTGTTTAATATAGTATAGTGGGAGACTGTCAGATGAATGAGCATTCTTTATAGTCCTGTAACATCCATTAAATAACCAGAAGAATGAGGCATTGAAAGTCTGTGTAAACAACACTATTGTCTGAAATTATTTATGTTATATATTTTACTTAAGTAACTACAAACATTCACTCATAAGATGATATTTAAATGGCACTATGAGGTTGACTCTCATTTCTTTTTCTCCAGTGACATTGCTCAACCATGTTGACCTATGGCAGGTCTGCAAAAGTCTACCATACTTAACAAACCAATAGCAATGACCTTTTTTATTTAAACAAAAGAGCTGTATGAGTCTCAGATCTCTTGTTTTCCATCTTGCCAGGCAACTGATTGCTTATAATCAATACAAATGAGGAATAAGTAACACCTGTGTCCTTATCTCATGTTACCTACAATGAAGCTTGTATCTAATATTTTTGTTTGCTTGTTCATACCAAATACAAATGTATCATTTATTATGTGATTATGTATAGAATAGTAGTTTGACAGTCTTTAAATGCTGATGGTTCTGGAACAGAGTTAGGTCTAAATTAGCAATATAGGAATGCCTTATGAAGCTCAGAGTTATGATGTTCTTTAGAAGTTTAGCCCCCTATATCATAAGGCATAAAACATTTCAATAAATGTTAACTATTCCATTGTAAGTCTGCCTCATAGAAGCAGGATATCTACCTATTAATTAATTGTACATAGAAAATAGAAGGTAGCTCAATAAATACTGGATAAATAAATTCCATAATATTTATTAAATCCTTCAAAAATATCTTTTAATTTTTTAAATTGATATACAATCTTATATTAGTTTCAAGTATACAGCACAGTAATTCAACAGTTACCTGTATTACAAAAGCCTCAACCCTACTATAGTACAGTTACTATCTGTCAACACAGAAAAACATTACAGAATCATTGGCTATATTCTCGATGCTATAGTACCTTCTCTATGACCAGCTTATATTATGACAGAATTTTTGTGTCCTTTTATCCCTCTCCCTGTCCCCACTCACTCCAACCCTTCTTCCATGGTAACCACCAGTCATTTCTCAGTGTCTATGAGTCTACTGCTGTTTTGTTCATTCTGTTTTGCTTTGTATTTATATTCCACATATAAGTGAAATCATATGGTATTTGTCTTTCCCCACCTGGCTTATTTCACTGAGCATATACCCTCTAGATCCATCCATGGTATTGCACGTGGCAGGATTTCACTTTTTGTGGCTGAATAATATTCCATTGTGTATACATACCACATCTCTTTTATCTTTTAATAATGCTTCCCCTTAACTTACCGTGTTTAGGAATATAATTTGATTATGCTGATGGACTTTGACTGCAATGGGGCATGTGGGGGGGACTTGATAATATGGGTGAATGTAGTAACCACGATGTTGCTCATGTGAAACCTTCATAAGATTGTATATCAATGATACCAGAATAAAAAAATAAAAAAATAAGAAATAAAATAAAAAATAAAATTATTGGGGAAAAAAAGAATAGCGTAGACAGCACTTCTGCCTATCTTTTTTACTGTGGCCCAAAGAAATAGAAACTAGCCCTTATTTGGTTGAAGTGCTAGATCACATAAGCAGGTATATCCAGTCTCTCCAAGCTATCACCCTTAGTTAAGTCCTTCCTGTTAAAGTGCTAGATCAGGTAACTGGCATAGCAGGCAGTCCAAACTATCACTTTCAGCTGAATCTTTACCTACAGCATACAAGAGACTGAAAAGATCTGGAAAATTGGGAATCTCTTTGGGGGGATTTGTGCTATAGCCCTCCCACATTCTACCCCTATATGATATAGTGGAGCACTCAGTTCAAATGAAGTGAGGAGGACGGGCATTGGTAGGATCACTTGGACAGCTGATACAGCCTTGGTAATTTGGGAAACACCGGATAGACTAGTCAGTGACATATGTTGAACAAAATGTGTATAGGTAGTAGCTGACTAAAGTGATCTGATGCCAAAAAAGAGAGGGCTGAATTTGGGAAGTTATTGTACTCTCATGGTCAACAGGTTACATACATTGTTTGTGATGATTAAATATGCGACAAGCAAGCAAGAAAGCCAACCTGGGCTCATTATAATTATTCCACAGAAGGGTAAGAAAGAGGAGCAATGAGATCATGAAAGAGACTGGAACCTGTTTTAGAATCATGTTGACAAGATGTATTTTACCTGTATCAAAGAAGGTGCAGTGAGAGATCACTGCTTACATGCTTACCTGAAAATCCATAAAGATCCCATGAAAGCCATGTGTATTTCTTCTTTGGACAAATATCTGTTCAAGTCCTCTGCCCATTTTTTTTTTTTTCATTGTACCTTCACTTGTTCTTTTTTTTTGAGAGGGCATCTCTCATATTTATTGATCAAATGGTTGTTAACAACAATAAAATTCAGTATAGGGGGGGTCAATGCTCAATGTACAATCATTAATCCATCTCAAGTCTAATTCTCGTCAGTCTCCAATCTTCTGAAGCATAACGAACAAGTTCTTACATGGTGAATAGATTCTTACATGGTGAACAGTACAAGGGCATTCATCACAGAAGCTTTCGGTTTTGATCACGCATTATGACCTATAAAAAATTAGGTCAAATATGAATATTCGTTTGATTTTTGTACTTGATTTATATGTTGATCCCACATTTCTCCCTTTATTATTATTATTATTTTTATTTTTAATAAAATGCTGAAGTGGTAGGTAGATGCAAGATAAAGGTAGAAAACATAGTTTAGTGCTGTAAGAGGGCAAATGTAGATGATCAGATGATCAGGTGTGTGCCTATGGACTAAGTATTAATCCAGGCTAGACAAGGGCAGCAATCTTCCCTCAAAGCAGGGGGGGTGAGGTTCTGAGCCTCACCTCTGTTGATCCCCAAATTCTCACCTGATGGCCCCCCTGCGACTGTGCCTGTCTTAGGTTGTTCCTCCCTTGAGGAATCTTACCCGTCTCTGGCTAACCAGTCATCTTCCGGGGCCATACAGGGAAATGTAAAGTTGGTAAGTGAGAGAGAAGCCATATTGTTTGAAAAGGTTAGCTTTTTACTTCTTTGCAGATTTATGCCCTGTGGCTTCTATGCCCAGCACTTGTCTCGAGGTATCTTTACCACCTGGAGGAACTATGATACTTGGTAAATTCGATATGAGGCACGAATTCTATTTAAGGGTCGTAATTAGTAAGAAAGAAGAAAAGCTACAGATGTAGCATATGGAAGGAAACATGGGAGGATTGATTATTTCTTTGACATATCTTCTTGTAGAGTACCTTAAGTATGTATAGGTTTTAAACTACTAACTAATTTGCACACACATATTAACATAATAGGAATATGGTGACATAAACAAAGCAAATCTATAATTACCATCCATCTCCAGTGAAGCCAAGAAAACCATTTAGGCACCCTAGGCATTTGTGAAAATTTGTCTATGATATGATGGATATTGTCCAACTGTACTTGAACCGTCTGAGAGAAATCAGACAAATTAAAGCAGCCCATTTCTGGGATCTGTTCACATCCCATATGTCCTTTTAACCATAGATAGTCTATAGTCATAAGATTTTGAAGTGCTACACCTTGCACCCCTCCCAACTCCTGGTTGAGTTCCAACAGTACAGATCCGGTCAAATTCGTTGTCTCACTGTATGCACATGCCAGCCTAGACATCTCCCTCCTCATTCCTATGGCAAGTCCAGGAGACGGTGGGCTGGATGCAGCCACAACTGCAGCATTGACCGGATCCCTGTGGAGGCTTTTTGATGATCATCCCCTGGCACAAGTCCTCCAGAGAGTGCTGATGCCAGAAGTTTCTCCTCATATCGTATCTTAGTTCATTTTCTGGGTATCCAAGCTAGGCGTTGATCTTCTGCATAGAAACAAACAGACCCTTTGCCCACACTTTGGCATGCCCTCTATACCACTGTGCAGAACTCATTGGAGGTCAGCACACAGTAACTGCTTTTTTTTTTCTTTTTTTTTATTAAGAGAAAGGAATATTATCAGAAAAGAGTACCTCCATAGCTGATCATCTGACACCCTTTAAGTGATCAACATTAAGGATATTTAAAGCATGCGTTGATCTTAGATTTACCAATGGTTTTATCCTATCAAGGAGTAATCCCCCTTTTCTTTCTTTCTTTCTTTCTTTTTTTTTTAAATTTTTAATCTATACGTACATGAAGAATACTATGTTTACTATGCTTTCCCCTATATCAGGTCCCCCCTAACAACCACATTACGATTACTGTCCATCAGCTTAGCAAAATGTTGTAGAGTCACTACTTGTCCTCTCTGTGTTGTGCAGCCCACCCGCCCCTTTCTCCCTCCCCCCATGCATGCTAATCTTAATACCCCCTTCTTCTTCTCCCCCCCTTATCCCTCCCTGCCCACCCATCCTCCCCAGTTCCTTTCCCTTTGGTACCTGTTAGTCCATTTTTGGGTTCTGTAATTCCGCTGCTGTTTTGTTCCTTCAGTTTTTCCTTTGTTCCTATACTCCTCAGATGAGTGAAATCATTTGTTATTTCTCTTTCTCCGCTTGGCTTATTTCACTGAGCATTATACCCTCCAGCTCCATCCATGCTGCTACAAATGGTTGGATTTTTCCACTTCTTATGGCTGAGTAGTATTCCATTGTGTATATGTACCACATCTTCTTTATCCATTCATCTACCAATGGACATTTAGTTTGCTTCCAATTCTTGGCTATTGCAAATAGTGCTGCGATAAACATAGGAGTGCATCTGTCTTTCTCAAACTTTATTGCTGCGTTCTTAGGGTAAATTCCTAGGAGTGGAATTCCTGGGTCAAATGGTAGGTCTGTTTTGAGCATTTTGATGAACCTCCATACTGCTTTCCACAATTGTTGAACTAAGAAAGGGTTCCCCTTTCTCCACAGCCTCGCCAACATTTGTTGTTGTTTGTCTTTTGGATGGCAGCTATCCTTACTGGTGTGAGGTGATACCTCATTGTAGTTTTAATTTGTATTTCTCTGATAATTAGCGATGTGGAGCATCTTTTCATATGTCTCTTAGCCATCTGTATTTCTTTTTTAGAGAACTGTCTGTTCAGTTCCTCTGCCCATTTTTTAATTGGGTTATTTGTTTTTTGTTTGTTGAGGCATGTGAGCTCTTTATATATTCTGGACGTCAAACCTTTATCAGATGTGTCATTTTCAAATATATTCTCCCATACTGTAGGGTTCCTTTTTGTTCTATAGATGGTGTCCTTCGCTGTACAGAAGCTTTTCAGCTTAATATAGTCCCACTTGCTCATTTTTGCTGTTGTTTTCCTTGCCCGGGAGATATATTCAAGAAGAGGTCACTCATGTTTATGTCTAAGAGGTTTTTGCCTATGTTTTTTTCCAAGAGTTTAATGGTTTCATGACGTACATTTAGGTCTTTGATCCATTTTGAGTTTACCTTTGTATATGGGGTTAGACAATGGTCCAGTTTCATTCTCCTACATGTAGCTGTCCAGTTTTGCCAGCACCATCTGTTGAAGAGACTGTCATTTTGCCATTGTATGTCCATGGCTCCTTTATCAAATATTAATTGACCATATATGTTTGGGTTAATGTCTGGAGTCTCTAATCTGTTCCACTGGTCTGTGGCTCTGTTCTTGTGCCAGTACCAAATTGTCTTGATTACTATGGCTTTGTAGTAGAGCTTGAAGTTGGGGAGTGAGATCCCCCCTACTTTATTCTTCTTTTTCAGGATTGCTTTGGCTATTCGGGGTCTTTGGTGTTTCCATATGAATTTTTGAATTATTTGTTCCAATTCATTGAAGAATGTTGCTGGTATATTGAGAGGGATTGCAACAAATCTGTATATTGCTTTGGGCAGGATGGCCATTTTGACGATATTAATTCTTCCTAGCCATGAGCATGGGATGAGTTTCCATTTATTAGTGTCCCCTTTAATTTCTCTTAAGAGTGACTTGTAGTTTTCAGAGTGTAAGTCTTTCACTTCTTTGGTTAGGTTTATTCCTAGGTATTTTATTCTTTTTGATGCAATGGTGAATGGAATTGTTTTCCTGATTTCTCTTTCTATTGATTCATTGTTAGTGTATAGGATAGCTACAGATTTCTGTGTGTTAATTTTGTATCCTGCAACTTTGCTGTATTCCGATATTAGTTCTAGTAGTTTTGGAGTGGAGTCTTTAGGGTTTTTTATGTACAGTATCATATCATCTGCAAATAGTGACAGTTTAACTTCTTCTTTACCAATCTGGATTCCTTGTATTTGTTTGTTTTGTCTGATTGCCGTGGCTAGTGCCTCCAGTACTATGTTAAATAACAGTGGGGAGAGTGGGCATCCCTGCCTGGTTCCCGATCTCAGAGGAAATGCTTTCAGCTTCTCGCTGTTCAGTATAATGCTGGCTGTGGGTTGATCATATATGGCCTTTATTATGTTGAGGTACTTGCCCTCTATACCCATTTTGCTGAGAGTTTTTATCATGAATGGATGTTGAATTTTGTCAAATCTTTTTCAGCATCTATGGAGATGATCATGTGGTTTTTGTCTTTCTTTTTGTTGATGTGGTGGATAATGTTGATGGATTTTCTAATGTTGTACCATCCTTGCATCCCTGGGATGAATCCCACTTGGTCATGGTGTATGATCCTTTTGATATACTTTTGAATTGTGTTTGCCGATATTTTATTGTGTATTTTTGCATCTACATTCATCAGGGATATTGGTCTGTAATTTTCTTTTTTGGTGGGGTCTTTGCCTGGTTTTGGTATTAGGGTGATGTTGGCTTCATAGAATGAGTTTGGGAGTATTCCCCCTTCTTTTATTTTTTGGAACACTTTATGGAGAATGGGTATTATGTCTTCTCTGTGTGTCTGATAAAATTCCGAGGTAAATCTGTCTGGCCCCGGGGTTTTGTTCTTGGGTATTTTTTTGATTACTGTTTCAATTTCTTCGCTCGTAATTGGTTTGTTTAACTTTTGTGTTTCTTCCTTGGTCAGTCTTGGAGGTTGTATTTTTCTAGGAAGTTGTCCATTTCTTCTAGGTTTTCCAGCTTGTTGGCATATAGGTTTTCATAGTAGTCTTTAATAATTCTTTGTATTTCTGTGGAGTCTGTCGTGATTTTTCCATTCTCATTTCTGATTATGTTGATTTGTGTTGATTCTCTTTTTCTCTTAATAAGTTGGGCTAGAGGCTTATCTATTTTGTTTATTTTCTCAAAGAACCAGCTCTTGGTTTCATTGATTTTTGCTATTGTTTTATTCTTCTCAATTTTGTTTATTTCTTCTCTGATCTTTATTATGTCCCTCCTTCTGCTGACTTTAGACCTCATTTGTTCTTTTTCCAGTTTTGATATTTGTGATGTTAGACTATTCATTTGGTATTGTTCTTCCTTCTTCAAGTGTGCCTGGATTGCTATATACTTTCCTCTGAAGACTGCTTTCGCTGCGTCCCACAGAAGTTGGCGCTTAGTGTTGTTGTTGTCATTTGTTTCTGTATATTCCTTGATCTCTATTTTGATTTGTTCATTGATCCATTGATTATTTAGTAGCATGTTGTTAAGCCTCCATGTGTTTGTGAGCCTTTTTGTTTTCTTTGTAGAATTTATTTCTACTTTTATGCCTTTGTGGTCTGAAAGATTGGTGGGTAGAATTTCAATATTTTGGAGTTTACTGAGGCTCTTTTTGTGAGCTAGTATGTGGTCTATTCTGGAGAATGTTCCATGTGCAGTTGAGAAGAATGTATATCCTGTGCTTTTGGATGTAGAGTTCTATAGATGTCTATTAGGTCCATCTGTTCTAGGGTGTTGTTCAGTGCCTGCGTGTCCTTACTTATTTTCTGCCCGGTGGATCTTTCCTTTGGGGTGAGTGGTGTGTTGAAGTCTCCTAAAATGAATGCATTGCAGTCTATTTCCCTCTTTAGTTCTGTTAGTATTTGCTTCACATATGCTGGTGCTCCTGTATTGGGTGCATATATATTTAGAATGGTCATATCCTCTTGTTGGACTGAGCCCTTTATCATTATGTAGTATCCTTCTTTATCTCTTATTACTCTCCTTGTTTTGAAGTCTATTTTGTCTGATATTTGTACTGCAACCCCTGCTTTCTTCTCACTGTTGTTTGCCTGAAATATGTTTTTCCATCCCTTGACTTTTAGTCTATGCTTATCTTTGGGTTTAAGGTGAGTTTCTTGTAAGCAGCATATAGATGGGTCTTGCTTTTTTATCCATTCTATTGCTCTGTGTCTTTTGATTGGTGCATTAAGTCCACTTACATTTAGGGTGATTATTGAGAGATATGTACTTATTGCCATTGCCGGCTTTAGATTCGTGGTTACCAAAGGTTCAAGGTTAACTTCTTTAGTATCTTACTGCCTAACTTAGCTCGCTTATTGAGCTGTTATATACACTGTCTGGAGATTCTTTTCTTCTCTCCCTTCTTATTCCTCCTCCTCCATTCTTCATATGTTGTGTGTTTTGTTCTGTGCTCTTTTTACGGGTCTTCCCATTTAGAGCAGTCCCTGTAGGATGCCCTGTAGAGGTGGTTTGTGGGAAGCAAATTCCCTCAGCTTTTGCTTGTCTGGGAATTGTTTAATCCCGCCATCATATTTAAATGATAGTCATGTTGGATACAGTATCCTTGGTTCAAGGCCCTTCTGTTTCATTGCATTAAGTATATCATGCCATTCTCTTCTGGCCTGTAGGGTTTCTGTTGAGAAGTCTGATGTTAGCCTGATGGGTTTTCCTTTATAGGTGACCTTTTTCTCTCTAGCTGCCTTTAAAACTCTTTCCTTGTCCTTGTTCCTTGCCATTTTAATTACTATGTGTCTTGGTGTTGTTCTCCTTGGATCCTTTCTGTTGGGGGTTCTCTGTAATTCCATGGTCTGTTCAATTATTTCCTCCCCCAGTTTGGGGAAGTTTTCAGCAATTATGTCTTCAAAGAGACTTTCTATCCCTTTGCCTCTTTCTTCTTCTTCTGGTATCCCTATAATACGAATATTATTCCTTTTGGCTTGGTCACATAGTTCTCTTAGTGTTGTTTCATTCCTGGAGATCCTTTTATCTCTCTCTATGTCAGCTTCTATACGTTCCTGTTCTCTGGCTGCTATTCCTTCTATGGCCTCTTGCATCTTATCCATTCTGCTTATAAATCCTTCCAGGGATTGTTTCACTTCTGTGATCTCCTTCCTGACATCTGTGATCTCCCTCCGGACTTCATCCCACTGCTCTTGCATTTTTCTCTACATCTCATCCCATTGCTCTTGCATTTTTCTCTGCATCTCTGTCAGCGTGTTCATGATTTTTATTTTGAATTCTTTTTCAGGAGGACTCGTTAGGTCTGTCTCCTTCTCAGGTGTTGTCTCTGTGATCTTTGTCTGCCTGTAGTTTTGTCTTTTCATGGTGATAGAGATAGTGTGCTGAGCTGCTACAAGTTACCGCTGGAAGAGCTTCTCTTCTTGTTGGTTTGTGGCCTTCCTCACCTGGGAGCATAGCGACCTCTAGTGGCTTGTGCTGGGCAGCTGTGTGCAGACAGGGCTTCTGCTTCCTGCCTGGTTGCTATGGGGTTTATCTCCGCTGTTGCTGTAGGCGTGGCCTGGCTGGGGCTGCTTCTCCAAAATGGTGGAGCCCCGTTGGAGGGGGAGTGTCTGGGAGGCTATTTATCTCTCTAAGGGGCCTCTGTGCTCCCTGCTGCCCAGGGGTTAGAGTGCCCAGAGATCCCCAGATTCCCTGCCTCTGGTCTAAGTGACCTGTCCTGCCCCTTTAAGACTTCCAAAAAGCACTCTCCAAACCAAAACAACAACAGCAACAATGAGAGAGGGAACAGAAAAAAAAAAAAAAGAGGAAAAAACAGTTGATTTTTTTTTTTGTCCTCAGGTGCCGGTCCCAGGCACCCACTCACTGGTCCTGCTGCCCTGCCTCCCTAGCACCAGGGCCCCTGTCCCTTGAAGGCTTCCAAAAAGCAGTCACCAAAAAGAGAAAAAAAAAGGGTTAAAACGCGCGATTTCCTCGTCCTCAGGTGCCGGTCTCAGGCACCCGCCCACCGGTGCCACAGGGAAAAACGCGCAATATTCTTTGTCCTCAGGTGCCGGTCCCAGGCACCCGCTCACCAGTCCCACCGCCCTGCCTCCCTAGCACCAGTGTCCCTGTCCCGTTAAGGCTTCCAAAAAGCACTCACCAAAAAGAGAAAAAAAAAGGGGAAAAACGCGCGATTTCCTCCATCCTCAAGTGCCCTTCTCAGCAACCCGCCCACCGGTCCCGCAGGGAAAAACGTGGGATATTCTTTGTCCTCAGGCGCCGGTCCCAGGGACCCGCTCACCAGTCCTGCCGCCCTGCCTCCCTAGCACCGGGGTTCCCTGTCCCTTTAAGGCTTCCAAAGAGCACTCACCAAAAAGAGAAAAAAAAAAAGGGGGAAAAACGCGTGATTTCCTCTGTCCTCAAGTGCCGGTCCTAGGCACCTGCTCACCGGTCCCGCCACCCTGCCTCCCTAGCAACGGGGTCCCTGTCCCTTTAAGGCTTCCAAAAAGCACTCGCCAAAAAAAAAAAAAAAACCACTCCGGTTTCTTTCCACCCACCGGGAGCCGGGGGGAGGGGCACTCGGGTCCTGCCTGGCCGGGGCTTGTATCTTACCCCCTTTGCAAGGCGCTGGGTTCTTGCAGGTGTGGATGTGGTCTGGATGTTGTCCTGTGTCCTGTGGGCTCTATTTTAGGAAGATTTTGTTATATTTTCATAGCTCTATGTGTTTTTGCGAGGAGATTTCCACTGCTCTGCTCACGCCGCCATCTTGGCTCCCTCCCATTTTTTAATTAGGTTGTTTTTTTAGTGTTGAGGTGAATGAGTTCTTTATATATTTTGGATGCTAACTCCTTATCAGATAAATCATTACAAATATATTTTCCCATACTATAGATTGCCTTTTAATTCTGTTGATGGTGTCTTTTGCTATAGAGAAGCTTTTTAGTTTGATGTAGTTCCAGGGGTATATGTTCAGGAAAAAATGGCTTGTGCTTATGTTCAAGAGATTTTTGCCTATGTTTTCTTTTAAGAGTTTTATGGTTTCTTGTCTTACATTTAGGTCTTTAATGCATTTTGGGTTTACTTTTGCATATGAGGTTAGACAATGATCCAGTTTCAGTCTCTTACATGTAGTTGTCCAGTTTTCCCAACACCATTTATTGAAGAGATTGTCCTTTCCCTATTGTATATTCAAGGTTGGTGGGAATGTGAATTGGAGCAGCCACTGTAGAAAGCAGTATCGAGGTTCCTTAAAAACTTAAAATAGAAATACCACACAACCCAGCAACTGTACTCCTAGGAATTTACCCAAAGAAAACAAAATCTCTGATATAAAAAGATATATGCACCCCTATGTTTACTGTCACATTATTTCCAATAACCAAATTGTGGAAGCATCCTAAGTGTCCTTCAATAGATGAATGGATAAAGAAGATGTGATGCATACACACAGTGGAATATTATTCAGCCATAAGAAAGAAAGAAATACTGCCATTGGCAACGGCATGGATGGACTTAGAGGATTTTATGCTAAATGAAATAAGCCAGGCAGAGAAAGACAAATACCATATGATTTCATTTACATGTTGAAGCTAAAAGCAAAACAAATAAGTAAAGAAATAGCAGGAGACTCATAGCCACTGAGAAGTGACTGGTGGTTACCAAGGGGAGGGACTGGGATAGGTAGATGGGGAGGATGAGTTGGAAAGGGGGCAGAAAAATCTCAGTCATAATATAAGTTGGTCATGGAGATGGAAGTATAGCATAGGGAATATAGCCAATGGTTTTATCACATCTTTCTATTTTGACAAATAGTAACTGCATTAGTTAGGGTGAGGATTTATTAATATATGTTGCTATTGAAGCACTGTTGTATACTTGGATATAATATTGTGTATCAACTATACTTTAAAATAAAAGATCCCATGACAGCAAAGTCAGCTGTAAACATTTACCATGGACAGAGGAAACTAACATCAAATTGCTTTACATTGCAAATGTTTTCTGCTCTACTACTTCTTCCTACCTCTCAATATTCCAGTCCAACCCTAGAAAAGATACGTAGCATGGCTTGCTCGCAAGAAAAGGTGATGTCTACAAGGAAAAATGCTAGGAAATCTATGTGTTCCATAGGTAGTCATTATTAAGTTCTGGAAATTCTTTATGTATTATATATATGCTTAAATACTAACTCATTTAATCCAGACAACCTGATAAGAGTAACTGTTTTACTAAGGTCATGGAGTTAGTAAATGTCAGACCTGAGATTCCTTTTCAGGTGATCTGGCTCAAGTCAGTACTTTTAAATATACTGCTAAATTATCTGTATTTGTAATATGTACCTCAACTCCAACCCAAATAGAAAACAAGTCAATCTGTACTCCTTTCCTTCTGCAAGCTTCTCATCTGGAGTAGGTCAAAGTTGGAATACAGGAGAAGTTTTAACTATAAAAGGGAATTCAGAATTTTGATGATTACATGGAATTACAAATATTAATTATTTATGTGAGACTATTTTTAGCACTAGAAGAACCAGAGTGACCAGAAATGTTAATGGCTCCTGTCCACAATTTCACCCAAATGGCAGGCAGTATTTCAGCTTATAAAATGGTTTTGAATGAATGTGTTGAGCAACAAGGGTGGGGATTAAGGTTGCTCTTTGACTGCACTTTATAGTCTCACTTACTCAATGTACTTATTGCTGTATTAATGAGGAATTTTGTATGTAAACTGAAGCATATATCCAAATTTAAATAGCTTAACTATCAATCAAAAGAAGTGCTGTTATATGTATTTATAATACAGTTATAGATTAGAGATGTCTCTAATGACAACAGATAAAAGCCAAAAAGCTAAAAGGAAAAAAATGTAAAATACATAATCATTTAATGGAACAACAACAAAAAATAACATTGTCTCACTAGTATCCAAAGAAATGCATTTACCATTTTATCTATCAAACTAGATAATTAAATAAAGTTAATATTCAATATCAGAGAATGTGGGGGTATGAGAAATTTCAAATATTAGTGTTGTGGCTGTAAATGACCATAATCTTTCTGAAAATAAATTTGACAATATATATATTAATAATTTAAAAATTGATACATTTTAACACTATTCCATTCTAAGGAAATAATCCTTAATAAAAGAAAAAGCTACTGAGTTCTCATCAGTGTTATGTGCAATATTGAAATACTGGAAGTAATCAATCACTAGTCTAACAATAGGAAATTGATTGCATAACATCACAAATTCAGTATAGAGACCTAATGGGTCATCAAAAATTGTTTAAGGAGACTATGTCTATGTAGAAGATGTTTGGAATATTGGACTTATGTGAAAAAAGAAAACACTGGGAATCATGATATATAATTTTATGTACCATATAATTACAGCCATATTATCCTATGCATGAAAAACTGAATAAATGCAATAAACTTTCATGATTATTTTCCTTGGGTGCTAAAATTAGAGGCGATACCCCCCATTTGTTTTCTTCAAATTACCTGTCCAAAAGATGTAATAATTTCTAAAACTGAAACTACTTACAGTTATGTTGTTTACCCATCTATTACAAAAAATGCTATAAAACCACTATAAATCACAAGAATGATGAATGAAAAACGAACATGATATGAAAACATTGGAGAACATGGAAATGATGCATTATGTTCTCTGCATTATATAGGATCTTTAATTGGGATCCATAAGAGAAAACATTTTTCAAGTCTCATTGTTATTAATAGTTTGACCCAGCACACTTGTTAAAGTTTTATATCTCTCTCTCTTTACATATATATATAATACATATACATATATACACACACATATATCACAATAAATGTTGAAATATTATAAATATTCATACAACCTTTATATACCATATGTGTGTACATATATGACATAATAAATGTTAATGTGTTATAAATATACATATACATACACACACACATGTATTTCAATCTTAGAGACACTTTGTATCTTTACTCCAGTTTCTGTCTTTTATTTGAATTCCAGAAGGAATTCAAATTTCAGCCCACTTCTAGAAAAGTCTACATGAATTTACCATATATGTGTTAATCTTATCTTTCCTACCTAATTTTATAAAGCCCTCTCCCCTCTATTTTCTTCACCCTTCTCATTTATTTAGTTATAGCAAGTATAATTTATAAGTGATTGAATGAAATGGGAACTCAATCAAAAGGATTTATCCATAACATGAATAATTTATATATGCATATTTTTGCTGGCGTGAAGCAGGCTTCTTTAATAGTGAAAATAATATTAATCTGGGGATCAGGAGTTCTAAATTCTTATCCCTATTCTGCCATGTATATGTCACATAGTATCTTTAAAGCCGAATCTTCGTTTGTGAAATTAGGCAGACAGATAAGGTATTTCCATGTTATCCTGTATCCTTACAGATCACTTAAAATTAAGTGGCATATGGTTGGATAGATGGAGAAAAGTGCTATAAAATAGTTCCTTTAATTTCTATTTCAAAATACTCTTGAAAAAAAATGAGAAAAATGATATTAAGAATTTAATAAGGATATCAAACTAATTTTTTGTACCATAGTAAAATACACATTACAGAAAATTGGCCATTTTAGCCATGTTTAAAGGGTATACTTCAGCGTTATTAGTACATTCACTTTGTTATATAACCACTATCGCTGTCAAGTCAGTGTGATATTGGCATAGATAGACAAATATATAAATAGAACACAAATTGTCCACAAATAGACCCATTCATATATGGTTAGTAGGTTTTTGACAAGTACAATGGAATAAAGATAGACTTTTCAGCAAATGATGCTGGAACAATTGGGAATCCATATGCAAAACAAAACTTGGCCTATAGTTCACAATTTATACTAAAAAATTAATCCAAACTATGTCATAGAACTGAACATAAAACTATAAAACTTACAGGAGAAAATATATGTGAAAACATTTATAATCAAAGTAGCCAATATTTCTTTGATTTCATTAAAAAACTAAAAATATTCACTGTGAAAAACAATGTTAAGAGAATATACAAATGAATCACAAACTGAGCAGAAGTATTTATAAATAATATAGCTGATAAAGGACTTGTACTCAGAACATATAAAAAGCTCTCAAAATTGAGCAATAGGAAAACAACTCATGAAAATAATTGAGCAAAAGATTTAAATAGCTCCTTTTACAAAGAAGATACACACTGATGGTAGGAATGTAAAATGGTAAAACCACTTTGGAAATAGTTTTAGCAGTTTCTGAAAAAGTTAAACTTATATCAACCATACAATCCAGCCATTTTTCTCTCTTAAGTGTTTATCCAAGGAAATTAAAGCATAGAGCCATACAACTACTTGTATACAAATATCAAAGCAGCCTTACTTCTAATGGCCAAAAACTGGAAACAACTCAAATATCTATCAACAGGTGAATGCATAGGCAAATTGTATACAGATACAAGAGCACTGTGTAGTAAAAATAATAAAATACTCATCTTTGCAACAATTATGAATCTAAAAATGACTATGGCGAGTAAAAAAGGGTCAGACAACCTCTCCAGATATTACATTCTCAATAATTCATCTGAAATAAAATCCTAGAAAATTCGAAACTGTCTATAGTGACAGAAGAAAACACAGATTAATGGTTTGTGTGGAAGATGGTATGGAAACTGGGTGGTGAAAGCAAGAGGATTATGAAGAGACACAAGGGAAATTTTCAGGATTGGGGCATGCTAATTATTGTCATTGTGATGATTTTATAGATCTTGATATATTTCAAACTTACCAAATTTTATACTTTAAATATGTGCAGCTTAATATATATTAGTTATACCTCAATAAAGCAATTAAAAAACAACAGGAAAGCCCAATATCCATTATCAAATATTTAAAATGCTTTTCTAAAACTTCAGGTATTTTAATCATTCTAATACATGCATGAGACAGTAAAAATAGAACAATCCATAGAAAACCAAAAGACATTTACCATATTATAATTTTTACATTTTAAATCATAGATGAGAGAATTGTCTGATAATTGTCTACCCTTAATAAATAAATTAGAAGCTTATATGATTTCATTCAAAAGCAATTTCAAATATATTTCAAGGTTAAATATAAATACTAAGTTGAGAAAACATTCTGAAAAAAATCCTTAATATTCATCTCTCTAGAAAAAAATAGATGAATAAGCTCAGTGGCAAGAAACATATATGACACCAAAGGCAGAAATCATGAAGAAAGTTATTAATAGCTATGTGTCTATAAAAAATGAAAATTCATTAAATGTATTATAAACAAAATATAATCATTATTAAAAGGCTCAGCATAAAAGAAGAAAATTATTTGCAACCATGTGTTAGGCATCTGTTTAACATCCTAAGAATATACAGAGATCTAACACTTCAACAAGTGATTAATAAACCAAATATCTCATTACAAAGTGGGCAAAGAATAGATATAGATATAGGTAATTTAGAGAAGATTAAAAAAGAAAGAAGTGGAGATGACTAACAAACGTGAGAAAAGCACATGTTCCAAAACGTTAGCAATCCCCATCTTCTAGGATTCTAGTAGTTTTGTTTTAGCTCTTGTACTGAATCTTGATGGCTAGTGCAGAAATCCCTGATGCAAAGGTGGATAGGGAAGGCATCCAGAGTCCTAGACAATTACAACAGGGGTGAATTGTTGTAATTTTCCAAACCCAGGAAGTTTTGGATTTGAAACTTCCTGGGTTTGGAAAAGTTTCTATGTCACTTGTCAAATTTAATGTGACTCGTCTTCCTTTTGGACGCAGCCGTATCTTTGCCATCTCAGGAAGGTTTCTGATACTCACCTCCATCAGGGATATCTGCATTGGTCCAATTAAGTCATTTCCCTGATATGGACTTCTTTCTTCCTTCAACATTTTAAGTAACAGAATATGGTATATTTTTCAGTGACCAAAATAAACTGGGTATCTCTGTGGTTTATCCCCCCACCAAAACATATTTACTAGAGACCGAATGTACAGTTTCATCTTTCTTTATAATCCAGCCGTTGTAGACTAGTGTTCGTTATTCCTGACTTGTCATCCTCTAGAAACATTTTCTCTTTGCTTTTGAAAGCTGTAATTGTTTAAATCCTCCTGTTGTTTGTAGATTAGCTGTAATTTATTCAGTGCCCAAAGGGTAGCGTTAAGAGGATTAGCCACAGTAGAGCAGGAACAGGGACAGTCCTTCAGGCTTTGTTATATTACAGCCATGCAGATGAAACCAAAATTAGGCCAAAATATCACCTCTTTTTGAGATTAGCAGCATAACAAGTTTCCAACTTATTCCTCCTCACTATGCTATTTAATATGATTTCCTAAAACTCAAATCACTCTAAAACATACTGCCACCTTACTTGAAAACTGACTATCTCTTTTATTACTACTATTTTTCAAAATGTTTTATCTAAACATATTTCTTGACAGGGTAACTAACTATTCTAGTAAAATGTTAAATTGTGCATTGAAAACCTAACAACAGTGATGTCAAATATGCTACCTTTTTTATTAAGGTATTATTGATATACACTCTTATGAAGGTTTCACATGAAAAAAACAAGGTTGTTACTACATTCGCCCCTGTTATTGTGTCTCTCCCATACCCCATTGCAGTCACTGTCCATCAGTATAGTAAGATGCCACAGAATCACTATTTGCCTTCTCTGTGCTATACTGTCTTCCCCCTGACCCCCCACCTGACACCATGTGTGCCAATCATAATACCTCTGAATCCCCTTCTCCTTCCCCACCCGCCCTCCCACACCCTTCCCCTTTGATAACCACTAGTCCCTTCTTGGAATCTGTGAATCTGTTGCTGTTTTGTTCCTTCATTTTTGCTATGTTGTTATACTCCACAAACGAGGGAAATTATTTGGTACTTGTCTTTCTCCGCTTGGCTTATTTCACCAAATTATGCTACTTTTTTAAAGTACTAATATTAAGAAACCGTGCTTAAAGAAAATTGCTATTTCCTGTGTCTCCACTGGCCAACCTAGAACAGGCATTCTATAAAAATGTGCTCAAGGGAAGACAGTGTAGCACAGAGAAGACAAGTAATGACTCTTTGGCATCTTACTACACTGATGGACAATGACTTCAACAGGATATGGGGGGACTTGATAATATCGGTGAATGTAGTAACTACATTGTTTTTCATGTGAAACCTTCATTGAGCGTATATCAATGATACCTTAATAAAAAAAATGTGCTCAAGCATTAAATAAATGATCAGCTTATTTCCATAGGCCATACCGTAAAAAAATTACACTTCACAAATTCATTTCACAATTTAACTTATCTAACATCAGAATTATTTTTAATCACTGATTAGACTGTAATCATGATTTAACTTCCCATCTACATGTGTCCACTTTAACTGAGCTAGTACAATTACATATTCTGTGCCACCTGAAGGTAGGTGAAATTACCAAATCCTCTGAGTAAATGAAAGAAATTTCGGAGGCACTAGAAGATGGGGGTCTAATTCGTGCATGGCATAAGTTAGTCATTAATGTGTCACACATCAATTTATGAAACTTTGTGCAAATTTTGAATGGAACCTGCTTAACCTCCAAAGACTTATATTTTAGTAGAAGAAAAAAACTCTTATGTCTTTAAAATAAGAAAGTGTTAGACCAAAATTCACAGGATGAATATCAGCATCTTGAAAGAAAAATAAAAAAATGGTAGTAGAATACTCTCAAATACTGCATCATCAATGTTTTTCATATTACAGAAGATACTACTGTGCAGCAAATAAAACATCAGTTTATCTGGATTTTAAAATAATTTATGGCTTTCATTTACATTCATGAAAGATTAGGAAATGTTATGCAATGCTCAATAATGATAACTAGAAATAGACTAGAACTTGATGACATTTGAGTGTTCACAAGCTAACAAATTTCAAAAGAAAAAGTGAATCCAGAGTTGAGCCTGCATTTTAGAGTAGCTTTTTCTCTTGGAGGTATCTGTCACATTACTGAATATGTGACTAAGAGGCTAGGAAGTGGAGCAGAACTACACTGAACCTCAATGGATCTATGGGATAGGGGAAAAAAAAAATTGGACTCCAGGGCACATGAAGAAGGGATAGTGTAGTCAAACCAGCATAATTTCAGTGGGGATTCTAAATGGTAAAATCTTAGGAGTGAAGGCAAATCAGCAATCATTTACTCTCACAGGGAGGGAAGGCCTTTTTAAAAACATCTTAATCCATATAATTGGTTTAAAGTACCCTGCATTGTTCTTGTCTAGTCCGTCTGTTAAAGGCAAATGTAATTCTCTTAGAAGAAAATGATATCCTGCTAGGCCTTGATTATTTCTACATTTTTCAAATATGGTGTCTATTCACTTAATTAATTTAGGAAGTGAAAATCGGTGTGAAGACACCATGAAAAACAATAAATAATACAAATAGATTCTCAGACTACCCAGGAAAACATTTAAAAATAACTATGCTTAATATGTTCAATAAAAGATTGAGAATATTGTCAGAGAACTAGAAAAAAGAAAAACAAAATGGAAATATTAGAACTAAAAAAAAACTATTATTGTATTCACTGACTGGATTTAATTGAAAATTAGGTATAGCTAAAAGGAATATTAATAAATTTGAATGTAGATTAGGAGAAAATTTCCAGAATAAAACATGGAGAGAATAAAGGATATAGAAAAGTAGGAGACAAATTAAAAGATACAAAGGATTTTGTAACATATTTCACATCCATGTAATTGGTGTCCCAGAAGAAAAGGAAAGAGAAAATGAAACAGAAGCAAGATGACAGTCAAAAAATCTTTCAAAACTGATGAAGAACATTAAGTTATAGATTCAAAGAAACCTAACCACCTTAAACAGAGTATTTTAAAAGAAACTGAGGAAACTACCCAAACATAAAACTTGTATTTAAAGACAAATTATCTTCAAAAAAGCAAATATTGATAATAGCTGATTTGCAACTTAAACAATGGGACCTAAAAGACAATGTCATTGGTATCTTCTAGTCCTGAATGGAAATGACTGGAAACCAAAATCTATGTCCAGAAAAAATATCCTTCAAAGACTATTGCTTCAAGGCAAAATAAATGTATGTTCAGATATTAAAATCTGAGAGAATTAATAAACCATTAACCTAGATCACAAAAATGTTAAAAGGTATCACTTTCAGGGAGAAGAAAAATGATTCCTTAAGAAAAGGTATTTGTAGAGGCAAAAATTATGTTCAATAGAAAGAGCAAATATGTGGGAAAATCTAAAGGTCATAATGACTGTACAATGATGATAACGTCTAAGCTATACAAACTATAGGAAATGTAAATGTAATGTAACAGCATATAAGTTGAGGGTGAAAACTGAGTTAAAGGGTCATAAGATTTTGTGTTTTGATACTTACAGCAAATATCAAATAGGATAACAGCGAAGAATAAGATGCATAATTGCATAGTTGTAAGTTGACTAAATGCTTCAAGTAAAAGATGAAGATTACCAAACCACATTTAAAAAATTATATACTGCTTACCAAAGATACATTTAGAACAAAAGATGCAGAAGAGTTGAAAGTAAAAGTAATGAAAAAGTGTATTATGTAACTACTAATGAAAAGAAGGCTAAAATGGTTATAATGGTATCAAAGTAGATAACAAGGCAAAAATCATTACCAACCATGAAGAAAAACAATTCCTGAAGATAAAAGGGTCATTTCACTCAGAATATGCAATAAATGTAAATTTATGTGGAAATGTAAGGAAAAATATGCCTGTTATAATAGGAGCTCTGAGATTCCTCTCAGAAACATATAACACAAAAATCAGTAACAACACAAATATTTAAACTAAATAATTAACAAAATTAATTTATTTTACATATGTGGAATAATTTGCCCAATGATATCAGATTACATATTATTTTCAAATATACTTGAATCATTTAAACAGCACACCATAGATTAGGTCATGAAGTAAGCTCCAAAATTTCAGTTTTACAAAACAAATTTTTCCTTGGAAAAATTAACAAGAATTGGTCAATAATGTTAAGCTTCAACATCTCAAAGAATTGAAGTTTGAGAATAAGTATTGTCATCATCATGGAATTTTTAGAAATTAGTAACTAAAATTTAATGATACTATCCTTATATGCTTGGTAATTTACCTAGCATGTTTCCATCTAGGCAACTACTGTTACAAATAATAAATGAAAAATAGAAAATAGAAAATATTTTGAAGAAAATTATTATTAAAATACTACATATAAAATTTGTATATAGGTAAAAATTTCTTAGATAAAAATTCATAAGCTTAAATTCAGATATGAGGAAAGAAAATGGCCTGAAAATTGGTAATCTATCAATTGTTAGAAGTTAGAAAATGAAGAGCAAATTAAATATCCATCACAACCAAAAGAATAAAGATGAAATATAAAATGTTTATAAAATTGATGAATTCCTGAATTACCTGATCAATGAAATAATTTACATAAACTAATATAAGTATTAGAGAGAGTGGTAAAACATCTTATTTTTGATATGAAAAAAGTTAACTGGTTAAATAAAGTTGATTTAACATTGATTAAACTACTAATTTTACAGTTCAAGGAACTAGAAAAAGAACACTAAACTAAGCCCAAAGTTAGCAGAAGGAAGGGAATAACAAAGATCACAGTGGAAAAAAATGAAATAGATACAAGAAAGACAATAGAAAAGATCAATGGGGCTAAGTGCTGTTTTTTTAAAAAAGATAAATAAAATTAAAAAATAGATAGTCTAAGAAAAAGAAGGAAGATGAAATAAATAAAATCAGAAATGTAAGAGGAGACATTACAACTGGTACCACATAAATACATACTCTAAGAAACTATTGTGAACAACATATATGCCAACAAATTGGATAACTTAGAAGAAATGGATGCATTCCTAGAAACAATGTACTGAAGCTGAATCATTAAGAAATAGAAAATATGAACAGACCAATGCATAAGGAGATTGAAACAGTTACCAAAAACTTCCCAACACAAAATATCCTAAGACCAGATGGCTTACTGGTGAATTTTATCAAACATTTAAGGAAGACTTAATGCCAATCCTTCTCAAACTCTTCCAGAAGAGAACACCAAATGCATTTTATGAGACCAGTATTATCCTGTCACCAAAGCTGGATAAGGACACTGTAAGAGAAGAAAACTATAGACTAATATCCATGATAAACATAGGTGCAAAAATTGTCAACAAAATATTAGTTAACCAAATTTAACAGCACATTAAAAGGAACATACATAATGACCAAGTGGGATTTATCCCTGAGATGTAAGGATGGTTCAATATACACAAATGAATAAATGTGACACACTACATTAATAAAGTGAAAGAAAAATCATATGATCATCTGAATAGATGCAAAAATAGAATTTGACAAAGTACATCTTTCCATGATAAAAAGTCTCAACAAACTGAGTATAGAGGAAACATCTATCAACATAAAAAAGGCCATATACAGGGTTGACCCAAGATGGCAGCATGAGTAGAGCAGCGGAAATCTCCTCCCAAAACCACATATATTTATGAAAATATAACAAAGACAACTCTTCCTAGAATAGAGACCAGAGGACACAGGACAATATCCAGACCACATCCACACCTGCAAGAACCCAGCGCCTCATGAAAGGGATAAGATACAAGCCCCAGCCCAGCGGGACCCGAGCGCCCCTCACACCAGCTCCCGGTGGGAGGAGAGGAGTCGGAGTGGGGAGGGAGACGGACCCCAGGACTCCTAAACACCCAGCCCTAGCCATCTGCACCAGAGCGCAGACACAGTGCATGTGTGGGGTCCTGGATACTAGGAAAACAGGACAGCAAGACCTGTGAGCAGGTCCCTGAGGCCGACGCTCAGGGAAAAAGACAAGTGTGTGTCTTTTTTTTTTTTTTGCGAGTGCTTTTTGGAAGTCTTAAAGGGACAGGGACCCCAAAACCGGATGGAAGCATTCTGGGAAGCTTAGTCCAGCTCCAGGGAATCGGGGGAACTCTGGGCACTCTAACCCCCTCGGCAGCAGAGAGCATGGAGGGCCCTCATGGAGATAAATAGCCTCCCGGCTGCTCCCCCTCCAACGCTGCTCCACCATGTTGGAGCAGCAGCCTGAGGCAAGCCACACCCACAGCAACAGCAGAGATAAGCTACATAGCAGCTGGGCAGGAATCAGAAGCCCTGTCTGGGTACAGCGGCCTAGCACAAGCCAGTAGAGGTTGCTGTTCTCCCAGGAAAGGAAGGCCACAAACCAACAAGAAGGAAAGTTCTTCCAGCTATCACTCATGCCAGCTCTGCAAACTATCTCTATCACTATGAAAAGGCAAAATTACAGGCAGACAAAGATCACAGAGTCAACACCTGAGAAGGAGACAGACCTAACCAGTCTTCCTGAAAAAGAATTCAAAATAAAAATCATAAACATGTTTATGGAGATGCAGAGAAATATACAAGAGCTAAGGGATGAAGTCCGGAGGGAGATTTCAGATGCCTGGAAGAAGATTACAGAATTGAAACAAACTCTGGAAGGATTTATAAGCAGAATGGATAAGATGCAAGAGACCATTGATGGAATAGAAACCAGAGAACAGGAATGCATAGAAGCTGACATAGAGAGAGATAAAAGGATCTCCAGGAACAAAACAATATTGAGAGAACTGTGTGACCAATCCAAAAGGAGCAATATCCGTATTATAGGAGTACCAGAAGGAGAAGAGAGAGAAAAAGGGATAGAAAGCGTCTTTAAAGAAATAATTGCTGAAAACTTCCCCAAACTGGGGGAGGAAATAATTGAACACACTACGGAAATACACAGAACTCCCAACAGAAAGGACCCAAGGAGGACAACACCAAGACACATAAGAATTAAAATGGCAAAGATCAAGGACAAGGAAAGAGTTTTAAAGGCAGCTACTAGAGAGAAAAAGGTCACCTATAAAGGAAAACCCATCAGGCTATCATTAGACTTCTCAACAGAAACCTTACAGGCCAGATGAGAATGGCATGATATATTTAATGCAATGAAACAGAAGGGTCTTGAACTAAGGATACTGTATAAAGCACGATTATCATTTAAATATGATGAAGGGATTAAACAATTCCCAGACAAGCAAAAGTTGAGGGAATTTGCCTCCCACAAACCACCTCTACAGGGTATTTTAGAGGGACTGTTCTAGATGGGAGCATTCATAAAACTAAACAGATGTCACCAGAGAAAATAAACTCACTGAAAAGAAAGACCAACCAAATACTAACTAAAGGCAAAAAAATAAAATCAACTAGCCACTAAAAGCAGTTAAAGGAAACATGAAAGAGCACAGAATAAAACAGCCAACATATAAAGAATGGAGGAGGAGGAATAAGAAGGGAGAGAAGGAAAGAATCTCCAGACAGTGTATATAACAGCTCAATAAGTGAGCTAAGTTAGGCAGCAAGATACTAAAGAGGCTAACCTTGAACCTTTGGAAACCACGAATCTAAAGCCTGCAATGGCAATAAGTACATATCTCTCAATAGTCACCCTAAATGTAAATGGACTTAATGTACCGATCAAAAGACACAGAGTAATAGAATGGATAAAAAAGCAAGACCCATCTGTATGCTGCTTACAAGAAACTCACGTCAAACCCAAAGACATGCACAGACTAAAAGTCAAGGGATGGAAAAACATATTTCAGGCAAACAACAGCGAGAAGAAAGCAGGGGTTGTGGTACTAATATCAGACAAAATAGACTTGAAAACAAAGAAAGTAACAAGAGATAAAAAAGGACACTACATAATGATAAAGGGCTCAGTCCAACAAGAGGATATAACCATTCTAAATATATATGCACCCAACACAGGAATACCAGCATATGTGAAACAAATACTAACAGAACTAAAGGGGGAAATAGAATGCAATGCATTCATTTTAGGAGACTTCAACATGCCAATCACCCCTAAGGATAGATCCACTGGGCAGAAAATAAGTAAGGACACGCAGGCACTGAACAACACACTAGAAAAGATGGACCTAATAGACATCTATAGAACTCTACATCCAAAAGCACAGGATATACATTCTTCTCAACTGCACATGGAAAATTCTACAGAATAGACCACATACTAGCCCACAAAAAGAGCCTCAGTAAATTCCAAAATATTGAAATTCTACCAACCAACATTTCAGACCACAAAGGTATAAAAGTAGAAATAAATTCTACAAAGAAAACAAAAAGGCTCACAAACACATGGAAGCTTAACAACATGCTCCTAAATAATCAATGGATCAACGAACAAATCAAAATAGAGATCAAGGAATATACAGAAACAAATGACAACAACACAAAGCCCCAACTTCTGTGGGACACAGCGAAAGCAGTCTTAAGAAGAAAGTATACAGCGATCCAGGCACACTTGAAGAAGGAAGAACAATCCCAAGTGAATAGTCTAACATCACAATTATCGAAACTGGAAAAAGAAGAACAAATGAGGCCTAAAGTCAGCAGAAGGAGGGACATAATAAAGATCAGAGAAGAAATAAACAAAATTGATAAGAATAAAACAATAGCAAAAATCAACGAAACCAAGAGCTGGTTCTTTGAGAAAATAAACAAAGTAGATAAGCTTCTAGCCAAACTTATTAAGAGAAAAAGAGAATCAGCACAAATCAACAGAATCAGAAATGAGAATGGAAAAATCACGACAGACTCCAGAGAAATACAAAGAATCATTAAAGACTACTATGAAAACCTATATGCCAACAAGCTGGAAAACCTAGAAGAAACGGCCAACTTCCTAGAAAAATACAACCTTCCAAGACTGACCAAGGAAGAAACACAAAAGTTAAACAAACCAATTACAAGCAAAGAAATTGAAACGGTAATCAAAAAACTACCCAAGAACAAAACCTCCGGGCCAGACAGATTTACCTCGGAATTTTATCAGACACACAGAGAAGACATAATACCCATTCTCCTTAAAGTTTTCCAAAAAATAGAAGAGGAGGGAACACTCCCAAACTCATTCTATGAAGCCAACATCACCCTAATACCAAAACCAGGCAAAGACCCCACCAAAAAAGAAAATTACAGACCAATATCCCTGATGAATGTAGATGCAAAAATACTCAATAAAATATTAGAAAACAGAATTCAACAGCATATCAAAAGGATCATACACTATGACCAAGTGGGATTCTTCACAGGGATGCAAGGATGTTACAACATTCAAAAATTCTTCAACATCATCCACCACATCAACAAAAAGAAAGACAAAAACCACATGATCATCTCCATAGATGCTTAAAAAGTATTTGACAAAATTCAACATCCATTCGTGATAAAAGCTCTCAGCAAAATGGGTATAGAGGGCAAGTACCTCAACATAATAAAGGCCATATATGATAAACCAACAGCTAACATCATACTGAACAGCGAGAAGCTGAAAGCTTTTCCTCTGAGATCGGGAATAAGACAGGGATGCCCACTCTCCCCACTGTTATTTAACATAGTACTGGAGGTCCTAGCCATGGCAATCAGACAAAACAAGGATATACAAGAAATCCAGATTGGTAAAGAAGAAGTTAAACTGTCACTATTTGCAGATGACATGATATTTTACATAAAAAACCCTAAAGACTCCACTGCAAAACTACTGGAACTAATGTCAGAATTCAGCAAAGTTGCAGGATACAAAATTAACACACAGAAATCTGTGGCTTTCCTATACACTAAAAATGAACCAATAGAAAGAGAAATCAGGAGAACAACTCCATTCACAATTCCATCAAAAAGAATAAAATACCTAGTAATAAACCTAACCAAAGAAGTGAAAGACCTATATCCTGAAAACTACAAGTCACTCTTAAGAGAAATTAAAGGGGACACTAATAAATGGAAACTCATCCCATGCTCTTGGCTAGCAAGAATTAGTATCGTCAAAATGGCCATCCTGCCCAAAGCAATATACAGATTTGATGCAATCACTATCAAATTACCAACAACATTCTTCAACGAACTGGAACAAATAGTTCAAAAATTCACATGGAAACACCAAGGACCCTGAATAGCCAAAGTGATCCTGAAAAAGAAGAATAAAGTAGGGGGGATCTCACTCCCCAACTTCAAGCTCTACTACAAAGCCATAGTAATGAACACAATTTGGTACTGGCACAAGAACAGAGCCACAGACCAGTGGACCAGACTAGAAACTCCAGACATTAACCCAAACATATATGTTCAATTAATATTTGATAAAGGAGCCATGGACATACAATGGGGAAATGACAGTCTCTTCAACAGATGGTGCTGGCAAAACTGGACAGCTACATTTAGGAGAATGAAACTGGGCCATTATCTAACCTCATACACAAAAGTAAATTCGAAATGGATCAAAGACCTGAATGTAAGTCATGAAACCATTAAACTCGTGGAAAAAAACATAGGCAAAAACATCTTAGACATAAACATGAGTGACCTCTTCTTGAACATATCTCCCCGGGCAAGGAAAACAACAGCAAAAATTAACAAGTTGGACCACATTAAGCTGAAAAGCTTCTGTACAGCAAAGGACACCATCAATAGAACAAAAAGGTATCCTACAGTATGGGAGAATATATTTGTAAATGACAGTTCCGATAAAGGCTTGACATCCAAAATATATAAAGAGCTCACCCACCTCAACAAACGAAAAGCAAATAACCCAATTAAAAAATGGGCAGAGGAACTGAACAGACAGTTCTCCAAAAAAGAAATACAGATGGCCAACAGACACATGAAAAGATGCTCCACATTGCTAATTATCAGAGAAATGCAAATTAAAACCACAATGAGGTATCACCTCACACCAGTAAGGATGGCTGCCATCCAAAAGACAACAACAAATGTTGGTGAGGTTGTGGAGACAGGGGAACCCTCCTACACTGATGGTGGGAATGTAAATTAGTTCAACCATTGTGGAAAGCAGTATGGAGGTTCCTCAAAACACTCAAAACAGACTTACCATTTGACCCAGGAATTCCACTCCTAGGAATTTACCCTAAGAATGCAGCACTCAAGTTTGAAAAAGACAGATGCACCCCTATGTTTATTGCAGCACTATTTACAAAGCCAAAAATTGGAAGCAAGGTAAGTGTTCATCAGTAGATGAATGGATAAAGAAGATGTGGTACATATACACAATGGAATATTATTCAGACATTAGAAGAAGACAAATCCTACCATTTGCAACAACATGGATGGAGCTAGAGGGTATTATGCTCAGAGAAATAGGCCAGGCAGAGAAAGACAAATACCAAATGATTTTTCTCATCTGTGGAGTATAAGAGAGGAAAAACTGAAGGAACAAAACAGCAGCAGAATCACAGAACCAAAGAATGAACTAACAGGTACCAAAGGGAAAGGGACTGGGGAGGATGGGTGGGTCGGGAGGGATAAAAGGGAGGAAGAAGAAAGGGAGTATTATGATTAGCATGCATAATTGGGGGTTGGGAGAAAGGGGCGGGCTGTACAACACAGGGAAGACAAGTAGTGATTCTACACCATTTTGCTATGCTGATGGACAGTGACTGTAAAGAGGTTTGTGGGGGGGACCTGGTATAGGGGAGAGCATAGTAAACATAGTATTCTTCATGGAAGTGTAGATTAAAGATTAAAAAAATAAAAAAGAAAGAGAAGGGGGATTACTCCCTGATAGGATAAAACCAACTGCAAACTGCAAATCACCGATTAATGCATGCTTTAAATATCTTTAATTTTGATCATTTAAAGGGTGTC
Source organism: Manis javanica (assembly GCF_040802235.1). Lineage (NCBI taxonomy): Eukaryota > Metazoa > Chordata > Mammalia > Pholidota > Manidae > Manis > Manis javanica. Next base: position 69,469,477 of record NC_133163.1, read on the forward strand.
AAATGATCAGCTATGGAAGTACATTTTTCTGATAATATTCCTTTCTCTTAAAAAAACAAAAAAGCAGTTCCTGTGTGGTGATTTCCAATAAGTTCTTTACAATGGTATAAAGGTCATATCAAAGGGTGGGCAAAGGGTTTGTTTGTGTTTATACAGAGGATCAAAGCCTAATTTGGCTATCCAGGAAATGAATTAATATACGATATGAAGAACAACTTCCAACATCTACTATCTCTGGAAGAGTCATTCCAGAAGATGATCATCAAAAAACTTCCACAAAGATCCTGGTGGTGTTGCAGTTGTAGCTGCATTCATCCCACCGGTTCCTGGACTTGCCTTTGGAATGAAGAAGGAGATATCTAAGCTGCCCTGTGCATACAGTAAAACAACAAATTTGACTGGATCTATACTGTCAGAACTCAACCAAGAGTTAGGAGAAGTGCAAGTTGCAGCACTCCAAAATCTTGCGACTATAGACTATCTACTGTTAAAAGAACATATGGGATGTGAACAGTTCCCGGGAATGTGTGGTTTTAATTTGTCTGATTTTTTTCCAAACTATTCAAATTCAGTTAGACAATATCCATCATTGATAAGTTTTCACAAATGCCTAGGGTGCCTAACTGGTTTTCTTGGTTTCACTGGATATGGCTGGTAATTGTAGGTCTACTTTGGTTACGTAGCTGTATTCCTATTATGTTAATGTGTGCACACAATTTAATTAGTAGTTTAAAACCTATACATGCTTATGTTACACTACAAGAAGATATGTCAATGAAATAATCAATCTTCCCATGTTTTCTTCCATCTTCTACTTCTATAGCTTTTTTTCTTCCTTCCTAGTTACGACCCTTAAGTAGAATTCGTGCCTCATATAGAAATTACCGAGTATCATAATTCTTCCAAGTGGTAAAGATACCTCAAGACAAATGCTGGGCATAGAAGCCACAGGGCATAAATCTGCAAAGAAGTAAAAAGCTAACTATTTCAAACAATATGGCTTCTCTCTCACTTACCAACTTTACATTTCCCTGTATGGCCCCGGAAGATGACTGGTTAGCCAGAGACGTGTAAGATTCCTCAAGGGAGGAACAACCTAAGACAGGCACAGTCACAGGGGGCCCATCAGGTGAGAAATTGTGGATCAACAGAGGTGAGGCTTAGGACCTCATCCCCCCTGTTTTGAGAGAAATCGTCTGCATCTGTGAGTGTTTTGTTGCCCTTGTCTAGCTTGGATTAATACTTAGTCTACAGGCACACACCTGATCATCTACTTTTGCCCTCTTACAGCACTAAACTATGTTTTCTACCTTTATCTTGCATCTACCTACCACTTCAGCATTTTATTAAAAAAATAATAATAATAATGGAGTAATGTGGGATTCACATATAAATCAAGTATAAAAATCAAACAAATAATCATATTTGACCTGATTGTTTATAGTTCATGTTGTGTTATCAAAACTGAAAGTTTCTGTGATGACTGCCCTTGCACTATTCACCATGTAAGAACTTAGTCACTATGTAAGAACTTGTTCACCATGTAAGAACTTGTTCATTATGCTTCAGAAGATTGGAGACTTTTGAGAATTAGGCTTGGGGTTGATTAATGATTGTGCGTTGGGCCCCCTATACAGAATTTTATTATTGTTAACAACTATATGATCAATAAATATGAGAGATGCCCTCTCAAAAAAAAAAAAAAAGGCCATATACAGCAAGCACAGCTAACATCATGGTGAAATGTTATTCAATGGTGAAAAGTTGAACACTTTTCCTCTAAGATCATGAACAAGACTGGTGTGCCCATTATCAACACTCCTTTTCCACATATGACTGGAAGTCTTGATTAGAGCAGTGAGGCCAGATACAGAAATAAAAGGCAACTGAATCAGAAAGGAAGTAGTAAAATTGTCCTTATTTGCAAAGTATATGACCTAATATAGAGATAATTATAAAGATGCAACCAAAAATTGTTGCAACTAATCAACAATTCACTAAAATTCTGAATATAAAATCAAAATACACAAATCAGTTGGGTTCCTATGCACAAATCATGAAGTGTATCAAAACAAGTAATGGTACAATCCCATTCTCAATAACATCAAAAACAGTAAAATACTTAAAAATAAATGTTACTAAATTTAACTAAAACTTAAATGTTTAGATTTAAAAATAATAAATTAATCATGGAGGTGAAAGTTCTCTGCAATAGAAACTATAAGACTTTGATGAAAGAAATTGAAGAAGAGACAAATAAATGGAAACATATCCTTTGTTCACAGATCAGAATTAATAATGTTAAAATTTTCATAGGACCCAAAGTTATCTATAGATTCAATGCAGTCCCTATGAAGATTCCAATGGCATTTTTCACAGAAATAGAAAAAATAATCCTATGATTTCTATGGAATCACAAAAACCCTGAACAGCTAAAGCATCCTGAGAAAGAGGAACAGGGCCAAAGACATCACACTTCTTGATTTAAAACTACATTGCAACGGTATAAAACAGTATGATATTTGTATTAAAAATAGACATGTAGATTATTGGAACAGAACAGAGAGACCAGGAATAACCCCTTTTGCATATAAAACCAATCAATAACTGACAAGGGAGCCAAGAATACTCAAGGGGGAAAGAATAGTCTCTTCCATATGGCTGTGAGAAAAGTGGATAACCATATGTAGAAAAATGAAATTGGAATCCTATCTCACACCACTCATAAAAATTTACTCCAAATGGGTTAAAGACTTAAACATAAGACCTGAATTAGTAAAACTTCTAGTAGAAACACAGAGAAAATGTTCCTCAGTGAGTTTTGGATATGAAAACAAATGTTTGGCAGAGAAGTCAAAGTGAAAGTCAGGGAAGTCACACAGAGAAAGATCAAAACTGTATGATATAACTTTATATGTGGACTCTAAAAAAGCAAGCATATAGAAATAGAGTGTAGAATGGTGGTTACCAGGGACTGGAGGGTGGGGAAATTGAGGAGATACTGGTCAAAGCATACAAACTTTGACTTAGAAGAAAAAAAGAAATGTTCAGAAAAAGCAAATCTATAGAGATGTAAAGTGGATTCACGTGTGACTGGAGTGGTGACGGTATGGAACAGTGGGAATTAACAGTAAATGGGCATGAATGATCTTACTGGGGTGGTGAAAATATTCTAAAACTGACTTGTAATTGTTGGTTGCATGACTTGGGAAATTAAACCATTGAACTGTAAAATAAAATAGAAACTGTCCATAATCACAGTTTGGGAAAAATGGGTTAATAAAAGTAATGCATATTTTATTCTTAAGGATTTTTCCTCAATACACTCATTCATTAATGTGGATTATGAATCCCTAAGAAAGAAGTTATAAATTTTTTTTCATTTTTGCATGAGGCTGGGGTAGGGTATATAGGAAAATATATCAAGGAATGTATCTTGGGAGATAAAGTCACAGAGTAGTTTTTAAATACCAATCATTCATTAACAAATATTTTTTCTTCAATAGCCAGGCACTGTCCTATGATACAAGAATGAAGAAAGAGTTAAGTATGCTTGCTCTTATTGAGTTTACATTCTCATGTGTGAACTCAGACATACTCAAACAGGCAACATATATATTATGTTAGAGATTGACAAGTGTTGTCAATAAAGAAAATAGAGAAAAAATGATTGATGAACATTTCAGATAGGAGGAATGCGACTCTCCCTAAAATGGGAGAATGATCGACATGTTCAGGAAATAGCATCCAGCATGAACAGAATGAGCACAGCGAAAATTAGCAGAAGAGGTCCATAGGAAACAGGAATCTGTTCATGCAGGCCATTGTAATGTGATGGATTTGATTGGAGACAGCCTTTTAAGGGAGGACTGGTATGATCTGACTTACATGCTAACAACATCACATTTGCAGTTGTGTTGAGAATACCATAAAGAAAGGGAAATGTGGAAGTAGGGAGACAGGTTTTGGGTAGGAGATGATGGTGACCAGGATAGGTGGTAGCAAAAGAGGTACTAGTAAGACAGTTAGATTCTTGGACATATTTTAAAATTAGTGCTGTCAGATAGTATGGACACTATATATTGATTCTCTAAGAAAACTATTGGCATAGAGTATTAGACATCAGTGTTATTTTAACTTTTGATTTGAATCACAAGGAAGTTGGTTCAAAATGGAAGGACATATCACTTTTGTTCTGCAATCATATGTCATGAGAAAGCGAAATTGCTGTCCAGATTATCCCATCATTCACTGGAAAAATATTAGCTGCCAAGTGATATATTGTATAGAAATTTCCTGTGTGCATAGAAATTGCTTTTTCCCTGCTCAGATTGCATCTCCTTGACATCTATAGTGACTTCGTCTGTATGTACTAAAAGTTATAAATGCATCTATTTTCAATTACATAATTGTATGACTATTTCTTAACATGTATTTCCATCTGACTGTGAATATTATCTCATTCATTTTCAGGATTTCTTGATGCTAATCCACTGCCTTGCGCTAGGTACTGTTCAGTAAATTTTGACTGACTGAACTTGCTCTTGCTGCATGTACCGTTATGTAATTCAATTGTGTACTATTTTAAGACTTAGATTTAGGGAAGTTCTAGTCCTATCATTTTCAGGCCTTAGTGCTATTGCTCTCAAATTTTAGTTTGCATCATGATACTTTGGAGAGGTTGCTAAACAACAGGTTTTGGACCCCATCCACAGAATTTATGATTCAATTGATTTAATGGATATGGAATTGGTCTTAAGAATTTGTACATCTAATACATTTCCAGGTGATATTGATGTGCCTGTTCCAGAAGCCATAGTTTGAGAACCACTGACCTAAAGGTTTCCATAGGACTGTTTGTGGAAATAGAAACCAAGTAGTCAGTGAGCAGGACTATGCCAAATAAAGTATCATTATTTTCATTTTCCTGATTTATAGGCACCACTAATAGATTTTCTGTATGAAATTGTTTTGATCATGAGAGAAAAGAGAATCATACAGATTATATTTTGAAAAAAGAGATTCTATTACAATGGCTTATTATTTATTTAGATCCAAAGAGGATTGAGATCCAGGGCAGCTCCGAGAACTGCTCTCTTCTCTCTCGATCTCTCTCAACCTACTGGTGGCTTTTTCACAAAGCATCCTGTTTTGTTTTGTTTTTCCTTGATTCATTCTCCCTCTACTAGTTGTCTACTTATCTTTGTATTCTCCAGTTCACATCTAAGAGAGGTAGTATCTAATCAGCTTAGCTCGTGAGAGAACCTTTCCATAGGCAACATTAGGGGTGGGCAAGTGGAGCCCTGCCAATCTGTTCAGTGGCTGCCCATGTAGAGAAGCCCAGCCCAGCACCCTTCCGCTGAGCATAGGTCCACAGGCAGGGCCCTGCTTGCTAGAAGGGGATGTTGGGAATTTAGGACCCTGTGATGGACATGTTCAGCAAAGTCTTTCTAAAAAAATTCAGATTTTAGGAAGAAATAAAAGCAAGGAGAAGTCTTCCTGTCTAATTAACGACAGATATGGATCTGCAAAGAGGTGTCCCAGTTCCTAGAAAAGGGATGAGAAAGCAAAAGGTATTCAATTTAATAGTATTTTCTAGTTTTGACAAAAGTCTCTCTATTGACAACATAAATGATGTTGGAGTACAGAGATGGCATATGGATCTGCCTTTATTTCTTTTTACTTTTGAACTCATCAAAAAATCACATGAGAAAGCACTAGTAATGTGAAAGAAAAAGAAACTTATGAGGAGCCAGATGTTGTTGGAGGATGTATTTGCCCAATGGGACCCCAGAATGTGGACCCCTAGGCAAATTTGGCTCTAGAATATTTGTCTCTTTTTCTTTCTAAGTATAAATCATTTGTATGAGTCCTGCTGAGAAAAATTGACTGTGATTTGTTGATCTCTTTCTTAAAAAAAAAAGATTCAGTCACAGAAAATAAGTTATGCTGTCTTAGAAGGCGGCCTATTGCAGATTTCATTGTATGTTAGGATGCTGGGAAAGAACTGATTGTACTCACTATGAGTTTTTTTTCATAGGAGCCAGCTGCAAGAGGACAGGTGGCTGTCTGTTAAGGGATCTCTAGCATATCTTTCTGTGTTTGTTAGAAAGATAGCTGTTGGTTCTTTTAAAAAATTCTATGTGCTGTGCTCCTAGGACAGTCTGTGATCAGATTTGAACTTGGTGTCCACTACTTGAATAAGACAGGACTTTGATTTTCTTTCATCTGTCTGAATAGCTTTGATTTAAGGTTGAGAATAAAAGACAAATTGAATGAGTCTTGCTCCTTCTCTCTCTTGGAATCAATTACCTCTGCTCAAATAACTTATTTCAGGAAGCTTTAGGGCATTCAGTAAATGCATTTACATACTCTCAAGAAGTGATTAGCATCCTGGTGGAGTAATAGTGCACAAAGGACTGATTTACTTCACTGTTTCTTTCCTTGTGGCTATCTGACCAATCATAAGAGTTCGTATATGTTGAACTGGATACACTGGTCTCATGCGGTATGTGGAAAAAAACTTGCTGAGTTAATGAACTGTGGCTGAGCAGCAGAGAAAATGAGGGTAGCATAATGAATGAAGCTAAGGATCTTTGTTCCTCTAAGTCACCTCTTTACCCTGAGACCACTCAGATGCTTCTAGGCCAAGACCCAGAGAGAGTGCACTGCTTCTGTTTAATGAGTATCGGTCAAGCTCACAGTATTTTCTTTTGAACCTGTGATTCCTCATGAAAAGATGAGCTGACCACAGTGTAGCCCTCTGGATATGAAATAGAGCATAATTATTCCAGCTATTCTAAACATGTGCAACTTCTGCTTTGATTTTACATTTACTTTGTCCTTTTTTTCCACTTAATTTTCTAGTACACTGCACAGCTATGCTAATTTGGCATGCATGCTAAATATAAGGTCAGAGCATCTCACTTTGGTCTTTACTTGATTGCTTATCACCTTTCCTGAATGCCATTTCTGTTTACTCTATGCATCTGATCTCGTGTTGGTACTGCATCCCCTTGGCAGGCTGCTGTTCTTGTTTTTCTCTCTTTCCAAGCAGCTGTTCAATAATTTCACATGACATAATGTAAATGTATTTTCTATTCATGAGGGAAGAAAGTGAGTCCCCATAATCTCAGACCATCTTTTGTCACAGATTTCTCTTATCCAGTGATCAGAATAGGTTCTCTAGTTTTTACATTTATAATCTTTGTAATATAAAAGCATTTTGAGGAGAAATACAAATATTTATATTCTCCTTTTTTTCATCACATGGCACATTCACAATAGATTTTACAAGTCATTTCAATATTTGTTATAAACCAAAGGACTCGTTCCCTGGCTTTTTTATCCATTGACACCTGCAAATAATCAGTGAAGATAATTAGGAACATGAATAGACACAGTGCTACATAAATTAGTTGGAAGCATTCTTGTATGGGGTAGATTTGGGAAAATTATGTTTCTAAGTGTAACTTCTATGTGATGGAAAAAAACCCCTCCAGGCTCTTAATGTAATTCTTGGTTTGTGCAGTTGATTAAAAAAAAAAGTAAAAGTCAAATATTAAGATGCTTTGGCTTCAGTTTTTGGCACACAAAGTAATCTCCATGGTCCCGAATTGAGAACAACATTAACCAGCATGCTCTGGTTCTGTCTATACAATTTCTAACATTACTTTGACTTAAGGTTTTAAATACCATATGGAAAATTCATAAACACTTTGAATGAGAAGTTTTTTCTTGAGAAATAATATGAGATTACCACCTACCTGAGACTTAGGGAAATCAAAAAACACATGCATTTTCTGGATGCCTGGTTTCTGTTAGTGATTTTTGGAAAAATCTGCCAGAAGCTATTTAAAAATTCTCATGTTGGTGCCTGGCAAGCAGAGCCATATAGTATGTAGGCAATACATGTTTCCTAAAGAAGTACGATATAGTTATAAGGGTTGATTTAATAATTTATGTATTTATCCTTTTATATCAAGAATAAACTATATAAATGCATTGAAATAATTGATTGTACTATCTTCAGAGTTGTATTTCTAGATACACATATGATATTGTACCATCCCTGATTAAAACTCAATTCCCTACAGGGAAAATTCTAATCTCTTTAGAGCTGGCATACAATTCTTAATGTCCTGGCCCAAAACCATTTTTGAGTTTTGTTTTCTATAGTTTGTCTTTTTCTTTGTAAGTACCTTATACTACAAATTATTCTCTAGTCCCTAAAGTGACCATATTCATTGTGGCTTCTTTTCTCTTTCCTCAATCTGGAGCTCATATTTATAATTCAAGTCCAGTTAAAAGAGAAGACAGCTATTGACATAGCTCTTATCCACCTCCTCAACCGCTAGTTGTACCATCAAAGATAGTTAACAGACCACATCTTTACTTCCATCAGGCACATAGTAGAATTTCAATTACGGCTTTTTAAAGAAAGAATAAATGGAAGAATTAACAGGACCTTGCCCATGGTAGGTTCTAAGTCAATATCTCTTGATATTGAGTAAATAAATGTTTGACTTATACAAATAAAGTCACACATTGTTTTCACCATAAACTCCTTTATCACTGATGGTATTTGAGCCCAAAACACAGTGTTCAAAGATAGGAATTTTGATTTCTTAAGACCAATGAGATATAAGTATGAAGATGAGAAGGGGTAATATAGTTTATGAGGATAATTGGAACTAACATTTGTTTATGTTAGTTCTATAAGCAATCTTCTTTTTTTTTAATAAGGTCACTTTAAAGAAAGAGAAATGGCCCTTTACCTTTTTTTCACATTTGTATAATAAAGCAAATAGCAAAAGGTGTATTTAGAAATGTTTATAGGATTATTGAAGTCAAAATGGCAAATGGAGGTAATAATTTCCTCAATTACTGAAGGAGTAATTTACACCAGGGTTACTATGAGAACTGTCGCAGAGCTTTTGCTATATTAGCAACATATTTCCCTAATAAAGGGCTCTTTTACAGAAGCTGACATTTTAAAGCATTCTGTTAGGCAAATCTTCATTACTTACTTCAAAAGACTTCAATTATTTCATTCAAAAGAGAAACTCACTGTATGCTTAAAAAATTAGTCATCCATGATCCTCAGGGAAAATTTGGAAAGTAAGAAAAATATGGGAAATATTAACATAAACCTGCTACTGTTATCAGATTGTGGTGTATTTCCTTTCCAGTCTTTATCTTTTTCTACCCATACGTAATCATATATTTCCTGATGTTTCTCTTTTGCGGTATATTAAAAGTTTTTTCCTGCTGGTCTATAATCTGTTGTGCCTCTAGATACTAACCTCTAGATAGTGACTCTGCTTCTGACCAAGATGGAGTAAAAGGAACTCGATACAGCATCCAGAAAACCTTAAAAAAAATGTGGACAAAATATATGAAACAGTGTTGAAGGCACTGAGCATACACAACTAATGAAAGTTATTCCTGAGAGACTGGAAACAAATGAGACAAACTCTGAAAATTTTTCAGCTTATTGCTTTGAGAGAACCCTGTGTCAGGCTGGGGTACAGGGCAGGGATTGCATCGGAACCTGGCTGATGCCCTTAGTTGAGGAGATGGATCACAGAGACTGGAAGACAAAATGCAGCTTGCATTCTCAAGGACAAGTACCAGATAGTAGAGAGCTGCACAGACAGAGGCCTGTAGACTGCAGAGACCCACACAATGTCCTCAAATATTCAACTGAGTACTAATCAGCACATGTGGATAACAATCCAAAATGATTAGAGGAGAAAAATCAATCGATCAAAAATATCTTAGAAGTGAAATACATGTTGGAATTAGCAAGCAAGGATATTAACACATTTATTATGACTGTATTATATCCATGTTCTAAAAGTTAAGTAGAGTTATAAAGAAATCACACACACTAGATGAACCTGTAAAGATGAAAGATGAAAATGTCAAAGTTTGAGATGAAAAATACAGTGGGTGAATAATAGCAGATTAAACAGAGCAGAAGAAAATATTAGTGTATTTGAAGATGTAGTAACAGACACTACCCAAAATGAAACACAAAAAGAAAAATCCTAAAAAAAAATTGAAGTTGGTGAGCTGAGGGACAATTCTAAGTTACCAAATATACATGGAATTGAAAACCCAAATGAGGAAAGAAGAGAGAGGAGATAAAAAAAAATGTTTAAAGAATTAATGGCTGAAAAAATACACCAATTTGATTAAAATTATACCCTCAGTTCTAAGAAGGCTAACCCCAATCACAAGAAATACGAAGACAACTAGATGATCATATTATAATCAATATGCTGTAATGAGTAATATGGAAAAATTCTAAACAAGAGACAGAGCAAAAACAGTGGATAATACACACAAAGGAGCAAAGATAGGCCTTTCAGCAAATGGGACAGTCAAGCAGAATCCTTGAAGTGCTAAAAGAGCAAATGTCATGTCAGAGTTCTTAATTCAGCATAAGTGAAGACAAAATAAGTATGTTTTTAGAAAGCAAAAGATAAGAAAATGTATTGCTCAAATACCATATTATAAAATATATTGAGGAATTTCCTCAGACTAAAGAAAAATAATTCTAGATGGAACTATGGACTTTCAAAAAAGAATGAAAATCTCAGGAATGGTAACTACATGAATCATTATGAAAGCTATATTTCCTCTTTTTTAAAGTTATTTAAGAAATAATGGACTGTTTACAATGATACCAGAAACAAAGAAAAAGAGGTAAACTGGGATATATGCATAATAGGATTGGTGTCCTTATACACCTTACAAGAAGAGAGATCAGAGATCTCTATGCAAGCACAGAGTAAAGGCCATGTGAAGACCTAGCAAGGAAGCCGCGGTCTGCAAACCGGGGAGGGCGCCCTCACCAGACACTGAATCTGCTAGCAACTTGCTGGTGAGTTGACAGCCTCCAGAATTGTGCGGAAATAAATGCCTGTTGTTTCACCCACCGCGTCTGCAGTATATTGTTATGGCAGCCTGAGCAGATAATAGACCCCATAAATCAGGAACAGTACCACCATGTCTACTCTTGCCACTTCCACTGGATAGTATTGGAAAGTCTAGTCAGCAAAATTGAGCAAGAAAGGAAATAAAAGACAACTTTTAAAAAAATGCCCCAAATGCTGCAAAAACCTATTAATAGAGCTAATAAACAGGTTCAGCTAGCTTGCAGGATATAAGCTTAATAGAGAAAAATCAATATAGAAAAATTAACTGAATTTCTATACATTTGCAATGAACAATCTTGAAATTAAGAGAACCATTGTAAGTTAATAAAACATTCCTAGCAGCATCAAAAAAAATTAAAATAAATAATAATTAATTTAACCAAGCAAGTGCAAGGCTTGTACACTGAACACTACAAAACATTGTTAGAGAAAATTAAAAATTTAACTGAATGGAAAGACATACTGTGTTCATGGATTGGAAGACTTAATAATGTTAAGATGGCAATACTACCCAAAGCAATCTTAAGACAATGCAATCTCTATCAAAATTCAAACTATCCTCTGCTATTGGCAAAGTGAACAAGCTGATTCTAAAAGTCATATAAAATTATAAGGAAGCATGGATAGTTAAAACCATTTTGGAAAAGAACAAAGTTGGAATAGTCAAACTTCTCAATTTTAAGCTACTACAGAACTACAGTAACCAACATGAGTACTGTATAAGACAGACACAGGAATCAATAGAATAGAATGAGTATAGAATAAATATATATAGAAAAAATATATAAACAATATATATATGTGTGTAAGTATATATGTGTAACTATATATGTAAATAATACATATATTCATAACCTGCTTTATCAGTTTAGAAACCATGAGAAGATGATAAATAAAAGGTAATTAACTTGCATGTAGTAGCACTGTAAAAGTGGAAAAGCTGACAGCCAAAAGTAAAGAAGTAGAGACACTCAGATATAATACCATTCTTTTAAATTCCACAGATTTAACTATGCAGCATTTCTAAAGGACCTGTTCCATTTTATGACTAGAATATCTTGTGGTAACAGAATGTACCAACCCAACATGTATTGTAAGAAGGTGGTGTGCCTGTTGGCTAGTGGGACAATAGTAGTTTATTTTTAAAAAAGAAAAGAACTGACTTTTTAATGGAAATGCAGACATTTTAAAGCTATCAAAGCAGATATGCTTTTAATATGGGTGAGAGGAGGGAGATAAAGTAATTGGGCTGAAATACTTTCACTCCCTGTACTGGGGGGGATGCCTCAGGGGAAAGAAAAGAAGGTAGGTGCCCGGCAATTTTTCTTGTCAACTGAACTCCTGCATAAATAGATGAATAATGTTTAATAGAACAAGAGACCCTATTTCTGAATGCCCTTAGCAGTGTATCTAGCAAATAGAACCTAGGATCTGTGATGCATAGCTATGTGGGAAATGTTTAAACTTTATAACTTCTGTGAGTATAGAATGAAGACATTTTTGATGGAAATGCTCCCACTGAGTTAGGCAATTCCATGTGTGTCTGGTGCTGGAAAGTAGGACTGAAGACGTTTTCCTGAATGTGCTTTGTCAATACCTATGGATTGCCTGTATTCCAGAAATCATTAGTAATGCTCCGTACTAGGTCAGAACGTGGTTCTTGTGAGCCTGATGTACCAATGGTAACCTATGTCAGGTCAGAATAAAAAAACAATAAAAATGTATAATTTGACCTTTAATATTATTTATTGTGGGTTTATTTTCAAATCAATTTTCTTAGAGGAAAATTACAATAGATCAGTTGAATTTCAGAAATATTTTTATCACTTTTTCCTAAACTTTTTCTTTTTTTTCCATTTATTTACTTATTCATTCTTTTCCAAATATAATAAACAGCAAGTGACGACTTCTCTTTCCAGTCTATGATAATCTGTATGGAAAATAGATTAATGAATGTACATTTTCATAAGTTCTTGATTATGATATATATATTATACAAGCTGTTATTTACATTTAGTTATCAACTTTTCAAAGGAATAATTATAAAAAATAATTGCCTATCTGGTTCTATATGCAACAGGAAGTCTTAATTCTTGGAGAAATTATCAGTTGGCTTGAAAAGGCAAAAACCAAGATTGCTTTTTCAAAATATTTGTGGACCCCATAATTATAACTACTCTAATCTATGAAATATTGTCTTTAAAAAGCAGAAGATTGTCAATGTGTTTGAACATGTTGTCATTGGAAAATAGCATCCAATTCATTTATCTCTTCAGCAGATATTTATTTGTAGTTACTATGTCCAGTTATTTACTAAATAAATGCAGTGATTCAGTTAAGGAAAAGAGATCAATATACTTTACACAAAGTAAAACTATTATGCTGTTAAGTAAAGTTAGAAGATAAAGCAGGCTTTGGGTGGTTCTTAAACTAAGGTTTAACTATTAAAAATAATGTTTGTTTGCTATTTTTACTTTTTACTTTAAGTGTATGGTATGCTATTCAGTGTGTAAAAGTCAATTATGAAGTGAAAGATAGTCGTAGGAAATGACTCCTATTTATGATACTCTTAAATTGTTTTCATTATTAAGAAATATTAATTTCCCCCAGATCTGATTTATAGTAAAATGGATAATATTTTATAAAATTCTACTTGAGATTTTTCAAATGCCATCTTATATAGTCTTAGAACCTCACTGAGTATAATCAAAAGTTTTTATATTTGTCAATTTATCAATCCTTTCATTGACTCTCAGTGACTTTGTATTTTTGTTCAGGCTGTCCCTCCCATCTTCATAGCTTTCCAGTGGATCAAGTTCATCTATTTTTTAAGATTAAGGGCATGAAATCCACATGCTGCATGAACACTGCTCTGCAAATTCCAACCCATATTGATCAAGTCATATTTTGAACTCCCATTTTTATAGTGAAAATCATGGCCAAACAATTAATAGTCTTCTAATAATTTTATATTTGAGAGTTGGTAAATAAACCAGATTGTACATTTTTTCAGTCAAATAATTTATTATTTTTTATTGAGAAATGATTCACACATCACAAAGTTCACCTTTTTAAGGTGTAAAATTAAATTGTTTTTAGTCTTTTCAGGGAATTATGCAACCATCACCACAAATCAATTTACAAGCATTTTCATCACCCCAAAAAGAAACACTATGCTCATCAGTAATTACTCCCCAATTCCCCATAATAAAATAATATATTTCTCTATTAGTGGATTTGCTTACTCTGGGCACTTCATATAAAATAAATCAGACAATATGTGGCCCTTATGAGTTATCCACAGAACTATAAAAAATATTGGTAATTATTAAATATGTATTGATTAATTCCCATGTCAATTTTTACTTTAGTTATCTTTATTGATATTAACGATGGTCTTCTGGAATTCTTTACAAGATAAGCACAATTATTTTAAAATTATTTTATTTAATTCCTAAGTTTTACTTTGTAAAAGAATAATAAGTTGCAGCTTTATTCCATTAGCAGTAAACAACAAATGTCTGCAATATGTGATTATTATTAGAGGTTTAGGATTGTAGCCTGTGTTAATCTACCAACATGACTAATGAAACTGTCAACTTCTAACATTAAAAGTTTGTGAGCCAGTTGAAATATTGGTGGTTGAATTGAAAAATGATTTAATTAAAGAAAACTTGATAAAGGAAAAAGGAATATAAATACAAATTCAAAATATGAACTTCACATACACATACATTTACATATAGACATAAATACAAACACACACACATCAAACCAAGCTTTAACAAGCCCATCTGATCCAGTGACACACCATATATGGATCAGTTACAAAGGATTAGTAAATATACTTATCTTTTTTATAAAAGTGAGTATCTTTATATTTATATCCTTACAAATTCAGATTTGCATGGGTATTTATTCCATGGTTATATACCGCTTATAGCAGCATAGTCACTCATGAATGTTTCTGAGAAAACATTTATATTATCTTAGAAAGTTTTATTTATATTGTTATATTAATTATAATATAGCAGTTTATAATCTACATCTTTTAGATATGAATTAAGATTCCTTATTTATTTTTATAGCATATTGATATATTACTATTAACAATCTTGTCCATAATCTGCATTGGAAATCTTTTTTTTGTTTTCAAGAATCATTGTTCATGCAACAATATAGTAAACATTTATTCAGCATATAATGTGTGTAAGAAACACTGGAGTATAATAGCAATATAAGAAATAAGCTTTGAGGAAAGATAAAGTATACATTTTTTAAAACTAAATAGCATCACATATAAATTAAAATATAAATTCTCTCTTTTGCTATTTATAGCATAAAATTTACAGACTCTTAAACTGAACAGTTATGCTGTTTTTACCATGTAAATATAAGCTTTCCAAATGTAATAGAAAGTAGAATATTTTGCTACTACAGATGTAGTCTCAACAATTTAATACAAATATCTTTATTTAGGTCAAGCATAGTCTGAAATCCATCGGACATGATATACTTAAAAAAAATTCCTCAGAGTTCCCACATTTGAGCATAAAAATTCACTAATAAAATCAGTAGCTATTAAACCACAGTGCACATTGGGTCCGTATATTCCTAAATCTTTAATACTGACTTATGTTTAGCATCAAGGAATCAAATTTGAATTGCACTGAACATTTAGGCTTCATCCCATCAAAACATTTTTTGAAACTGAAGGCAGAAATCAATTGCAGAACATGGAGTGCTGTAGGACTTCAAAGGTCCCTGGAAGTGAGAGAGACGCGGAGAACAGCAGTTCAGCATTGGGCACAGGATGTGCCGTTCCCTGTGGCTCAGTCAAATACTGGAGAAAGCCATAAAGGCTGAGGTAAGATGTTTACTGCCTGGAATAGAATAAAGTAAAGTAATAGGATAGGTAAGATGTTTACTGCCTGATATTAAGCCCAATTATCAGCTTAGTTTTGTATTTTGTGCCTTCTTGCAAAGCTATGCAGTGCAAGTCACAATCACTTCTTCAGGAAACTTTGCAGAATCTGCTGAAAAATCCCCAAGAATATAAATTTCTTTGAAAAGATTGACAAGGGCATATCACATTATGATTTAGAGCCAAATAATTTAAGCCTTTGCATTTTCATGAACTTCTAGTGGTTGACGATGACATACTGTAATGATTGAAGTGTTGTGAGGGAAATAAAAATCTTGCACTATGAGGGGAGGAGTGATGTATGTATTGACTATTTTTTGGCCTTTACTACTATTGTAAAGATTTTGATCAACTTTAAAAAATAAATGAAGGCTACTGATTTTCTTCGGAGTAGTTCCCTTGACAGTACTGCTAGTTGAAGAAACACTTTACTGTTTTGTTGCTAATTGCAACTATTGGCTAGGGTGGGAACACAACTTTGACATTTTTAACATTTTTCTTTATTAAGGTATCATTGATATGCAATCTTATGAAGGTTTCTCATGAGCAACATTGTGTTTACTAGATTTCGCTCTATTATCAAGTCCCCACCACATATTCCATTACAGTCACTGTCCATTAGTATAGTAAGATGCTACAGAGTCACTGCTTGTCTTCGTGTGCTAATCATAATATAGAATATAGAATATATATGACATAGCAGGTCTTTCCTGAACCTTGCTACAATTCTTACTGACAGATGTCAGCACAAGTCATATAATCATTCTAATTTGTGTATTATAATGATAAATTAAGGATCAAATTCTATCCAAATAACATTACTACTAGATTATTAACAAGTTAAGAATTATTAAACATTTTCAATATGGATTAATATCATACATTGGATAATGAATTTTGGAAAAGTAAATGGAAAATACAGATAGAGACACATTATTTGAAAATTGAACCACTACCTATTATCTATTATTTTTGACGGACACATGGCTTTGAGACTGCATTATCAGTATATTTATATAATTATATGTGTGTGTGTGTATGTATAAGCACTCATGTGAATATTTACCATTTTTCATATTTCTTGACTTGAGTATTAAGTTATTTGTTGTGTTTGTCATTGAAGTTGAGGAAGCATTCATTTTATTTTTTGAGACATGTAGGAAAGAGTCATTAAAATGTTGATTCCTTTAATAATACAAGGTTAATGACAGAGCTTATTATAGCATACCTTGGGTCTGTAGTTATTCTGGAATTAGTCTGATCAGTTTTCTCAATAAAGCAAAACTATCTATACTCAAGAATTCATTGAACTGGATGTCTGATATAAAATTTTCCAATGAATTCTAGATCAGCTATGGTCAACCTAGAGACTCCCTAAGCTTCAGAGCAAACATGGGATTCACATGTTGATCAGAATTTATTGAATATGTTGTATATTTTCTATTGTTTTCAGATTGATGTTCTTTCCCTCCCCTGCTCCATTCCATTCCAGTGGAATATTAAGTGTAGCACTTAATATTTAATTTTACAAGCATATGTTGAATGACTGTTCTTTGAATACACTTTTAGATGCTGAGAAACAATGTTAAAATACTTACCAGGCTCTCTTCCTTGGGGAAGTTTATACTGAAGATGTTGATTTTCAATAGAAGTAACAGATAGAAGATGGGCAAGGCCTTTTTAATTGTCCTTTATTTAAAACCTATATAAAGCCTACAGGAGAGTTCACATGACTGCTGGCATTTTCAATGATAAGCACCCAAAAGAATAAACCATTTAAGAATCAAAAAGTATGATACACAGAAAGATTGAAACAGTGCCCCAAATATACCCAAATGTTTGGATATTTTCATTTCATTTTTTATTTTCCTTTCCTTGATAATATGTCAAAGCATTTGAAAAAAAATACACTTAGATTTTGAGAGGCCGTCTGTCATCTGTCCAGGTAAACAAGATTATAAGGATTGCATGGAAATAGGCAGGTACATGTTGAAGGAGCCTGAATTTTTAGAATGTAATAATGTGGAACTACTCTTTATTATTACTTGGAAACTAGCTGATCATAGCACTAGCACCTACATATCTGAATAATTTAGTAAATTACAAATTTACAAAGCAGTAAGCCTGCAGTTTACTGCAAGTAAACAGAAGGAAACTAAAAAAGAAAACAACATGTCATAGCCAAAACTCATCTATTTAGCTTTTTTATCTATTGTGGTAAATAACACAAAACATGCAATCTACTCTTCAAGTGTACAGTACAGTATTGCTAGCTGTAAGCACAATGTTGAATAGCAGATGTCTTATGAGTTTTTCAACTTGCATGATTAAAACTCTGTATCCATTGAATAGGAACACCCCATTCTTCTCTGCCTCACACTGTGCCTTGAAACTGTTGTTTTACTTTCTAAGAGTTTGAATGCTTTACATACTTAATATGTGTAATCATGCATTATTAGTTCTTTTGTGACTGTTTATTTCACTTAGTATAATGGCCTCAAGGTTCATCCATGTTGTATCACATTAAAGATTTCCTTCATTTTTATGGCTGCACCATTTTACATCCCCAACTATAGTGCATGGGAGTTTCAGCTTCTACTTATCCTCTTTACCATGTATTATTTTCCATTGTTGTTTTTTAATAATACATGTTCTAACAGGTCTGAAGTGATACTTCATTGTAGTTTTGATTTGCATTTCACTTATGATTAGTGATGTTGAGCACCTTTTCATGTATCTGGTCATTTATTGTCTTTGGAAAAATGTCTATTGAAAACATTTTACATTTTTAAATCAGGTTATACCTTTTTTAGCTATTGAATTGTAGGAGTTCCTTATATTTTTTTGGATATTACTCACTTATCTAATATATATGGTTTACAAATATTTTCTCTGATTCTGTAGGTTACCTTTAATACTGTGTTGATTGTTTCTTTTGCTATTGCAGAAGCTTCTTAGTTTAATACTTAGCCCCACATCTATTTCTGCTTTTATTAACTGTGCTTTTGGTGTCCAACAAATCACTGCCAACACCACTATTTGTGTAGCTAAGTTTTCTGCTAAGAATTTTATATTTTGGGGTCCTATGTTTAAGTCTTTAATCTATTTTGAGTTGATTTTTTTTGTGTAGCTCTGAGAGAGGGGTCCAATTTCATTCTTTTGCATTCAGATGCCCAGCCTTCCCAACACTGTATGGTAGGGAAACCATCTTTTGCCCATGTGTAGTATTTTTCTGCATCTCTTAATATGATGTGTCTTTTTGCCTTCATTCTGTTAATTTGGTGTATCACAACGATTCACTTTTATGTGTTGAAACACCTTGCACACAAGGGGTACATCTCACTTGATCATGGCGTATGATCCTTTAATATGTTAAATTTGGTTTGCTAGTGTTTTGTTGAGGATTTTTGTATCCATATTCATTAGGGACATTGGTCTGTAGTTTTCCTGGCTTTGATGTCAAGGTAATGCTGCCTTCACAGAATGAATTTGAAAGTGTTCCCTCATCTTTAGTATTTTGGAAAAGTTTGAGAATGATTGGTATTAATTCTTTAAATGTTTGCTAGAATTCATCCGTGAAGCCATCTGGCCCTCACTTTTCTTTGTTGAGAGGTTTTTGATTACTGCTTCAATCACTTTACTCATTATTAGTCTGTTCAGATTTTCTATTTCTTCATAATCCAGTCTTAGTAGGTTATATGTTTCAAGGAATTTATCCATTTTTTTCTAGGTTATCCTTTGTTGGCATGTAATTGTTAATAGTGGTCTCATAATACTTTTATTTCTGTGCCATAATTTATAAATGTTTCCTCTTTCATTTCTGATTTTATTTATTCGAGTCATTTCTTCTTTTTCTTGGTTCTAGGCAACATTTTGTCAATTTTTTTTGATCTCTTCAAAACACAACTCTTAATTTTGTTGAGGTTGTCATTGTTTTCTTTTTTCTCTTTTATTTCTTCTCTACTCTTCTTACCTCCTACTTTCTGCTAACTTTCATCTTAGTTTATTTTCTTTTCCTAATTGCTTGAGGTGTAAATTAAGTTCCTTTTTTTGAGATCATCTTTTTTTTAATGTAGGAGTTTATCCCTGTAAATCTCCATCTTGGCACTGCTTTTGCTGTATCCCTTAAGTTTTTGCTTTTATCTCAAAATGTTTCCTAATTTCCCTTTGTATTTCTTCTTTATTCTATTGATTGTTCAAGGGGGTTTTAATTTCCACATGTTTGTGAATTTTCCAGATTTCCTCCTGCCCATAATTTCAGGTTTCATTCTAATGTTTTTGGAAAATATACTTGGTATAATTTCAGTCTTTTTAAATGCTTTCAGAAGTTTCTTTTTGTGACTTATCATATGTTCTATAAAGGAACTGTCCCATGTGTGCTTGAGAAAAATGGGTATTCTGTTGGTGTTCAGTGGAATGATCTACAGATGTAGGTAGGTCTGTTGAGTCCATTTAGTCTACAGTGTTGTTCAAATCTGTTGTTTCCTTACAGATTGTCTATATGAATATTCTATCCATTATTGAAAGTAAGGAATTAAAATCCCTTAATTTTATTGTATTGTTATCTATTTCTTTCTTCAGTTATGCTACATATTTGGGTGCTGTGATATTGGGTGCATATAGATTTATAATTGTTAATTGATAATTTATATATATAGTTTTATGTAATTATATGTAAACCATATGTAAATATATAAACATTTAAAAATTGTTAATTTATAATTGTTAATCTTCCTGTTAAATTGACCCTTTTATAATTACATAACTTTTTCTTTGTCTTTTGTGGAAGTTTTTGACATAAAGTTTACATTGTCTTATGCAAGTATAGTTACCTATATTTTTGGTTTAAAGTGAGTGTTTTGTAGATAGCATATAGTTGGATCTTTTGCTCAAAATCCATTTTGCCACTTTATGTATTTTGATTGGGTACTTCGATCCATTTATATTTAAAGTAATTGTTGATAGGTAAAGACTTACTATTGGTTTTTTTGTATGTCTGTTTTGGAGCTTTTGTCATTCTTTTCATTTTTTGCTTTATTCCCTTATTTTAATTTTTTTGTAGTACTATGTTTTTATTCATTTCTCAATATTGTTTGTGTATCTTCTGTGGGTATTTTCTTTGAAGTTACTATGGGGCTGAGATAAAACATCTTACAGTTACACAATCTATCTTAAGCTAATAATGACTTAACTTTAATCATGTCCAAATACTCTATACTTTTACTCCTTTCACTATACTTTATGTTATTGCTATGATAAATTTCCTCTTTATATACTTTATATCTATTAACATATTTTTATGGTTATAGTTATTTTTTATACTTTTGCCTTTAACTTCGGATTTAAAACTGTGTTACATACCACCATTATGATAGTAATTTGTATTTGTATATTAACTTTACCAGCAAGGTTTATACTTTCATATGCTTTCATTTTTCTGTTTAGTGTTCTTTTTGGAAGGACTCCTTTTAGCATTTCTTGTAAGTATGATTTAGTTGTAAATTCCCTCAACTCTTATCTGGAAAAGCATTTGTCCTTCATTTCAGAAAGGTAGTTTTTCCAGATATAATTTTCTTGGCAGATTTCTTCTTTCACCTTTATGAATATATTACCTTTCTCCCTTCTAGTCTGCAAGATTCCTGCTGATAAATATGCTTATAGTCCTAGGTTCCCCTTGTATATGACAAAGCACTTTTCTCTTGATGCATTCAAAATTCTCCCTTTTTCACTGACTTTTCATGATTTGATTTTTATGTGTCTTAGTATGGATTTCTTTGTTGGTCTTCCTGGGTCTGGATGTCCATTTCCTTCTGACTGGGAAGAGTTTGAACATTATTTCTTGAAATAATCCTTCTGTAATTTTTGTCTCTCCTCTCCTCCTAGAACTTCCATATGTGAATATTGGTCTGTTCAAATGGTGTCCCATAGGTTCCTAGGGCTTTTTTCACTATTTTCAATTGCTTTTGTTATTTGGACTGGATAGTTTCAAATGACTTATCTTTGAATTTTGCTGAGTCCATCTTCTGCTTGATCAAGTGTGCTATTGAACTCCTTTAGTGAAATTTTTATTTCAGTTAATATAGTCTCCAGCTTCAAAGTTTGGTTCATTAAAAAAATGTTTTTTTATTAAGTATCATTAATACACAATCTTATGTTGCTTTCAAATGTACATCACAGTGATTCAACAGTCCCCATGATCAACTTATATTGTGATTATGAATTATTGCACCCTTTTATCCCTTTCCCCTACCTCCACACCTACTGTAACCCCTCCCCTTGGTAACCACTAATCACTTCTCATTGTCCATGAGTCTACTGCTGTTTTGTTCCTTCTCTTTTTCTTTGTTTTTATATTCCACGAATAAGTGAAATAATATGGTATTTGCCTAATACCCTCTAGATCCATCCACGTTGTTGCAAATGGCAGGATTTCTTTTCCTTTTATGGCTGAATAATATTCCATTTCATATATGTACCACATCTTCTTTATCCATTCATCTATTGATGGACATTTAGGTTGCTACCATATCTTGGCTATTGCAAACAGTGCAGCAGTAAATGGGTGCATGCATCTTTTTGATTCAGGGATTTGTTTTCTTCAGGTAAATTCCCAGAAGTAGAATTACTGGGTCTGTTTGGTTCATTTTTAAATTTTCTCTCTCTTTGTTTATATTTATGTTTTGTTCATGCATTTGTATATTGAGAATATTCATATACTTCCATTTCTTTAGGATCAATATCTGGATATTCCTTTTTTTCCCGTTTTTGGGCCATGATTCCCTATTTTCTCATGTGTCATAAGTTAATGTTGGGTTCATTCATTTGATTAAAGAAAAACAAAACACCTCTCCTAGTCTTTATGAATTGGCTTTGTACAGGAAAGGACATTCATGAATTAGCCCACCTAGGAATTTGGGGAGCTCTGAAACCTTTTCTTGGGGGTTGGGGGTTGTGTCTGCACATGTGATCTTCTCTTAGCCTATATATGCAATTTCTCAATTACTGAGGTTTTCAGTGTTCTTTTTTCAGGAGCCTGTAATCTCTTGCTCTCCCTAGTGTCTGTGGTTGGCCCTGAAGTTTTCTCGTTCACAGCAGCAAACCTCCACACTTTCCCTTGTTTCAACAGCTACTAGACACCCAAATGTGCTGACTGCTCATTAGTATTCTGAATCAGACCACAGCAAGATGCATTCCTAAATTTCTCTCCACAGTACCCAGACACCCAAAATATGCCAGTTCTATTAAAGCACTGAACGAGTAAGACAGAACCCAATCTCTGATGCAGCCCTCTAAAAGTCCCAAGTGTTGGATGCACACTACTTTTCTTTCTTCCCAAGGGAGATGTGAAGAGCTAGGTGTTCTCTCTTGGCACTGACCTGTGCTGGCTTGGGACAGGGGCTAATGTAGGTAAGATGAAATTGCTTTTCTTACACATTTTAATATAGCATTTTATTTTTGGCTTGTGCTTACCTGGAGCTCTTTAGATTCTTAACTGGATTCTGGAATTATCTTGAATATATTTTGTTCTGTAAGTTTTGTTAAATCAGTATTTCTATGGGGCAAAAAGGACCTGGACTTCCTATTCTGTCATCTTGTTGATGTCATTCCTGCTTAGCTCTTAAATCTTGGAAATGACTGTGGCATTTAGATATTTTTAGAAGTTGACAAATCAAGATTATCACACTTTGATTTACTTAAGCTTTTCTTATGGAAATTCCAAAGGTGATGAGCACAAAATCTTAGATTATAATCATTACTTATCAGTCATAGAAAAAATGATGGCAGAAGGTTAGGTTAAAAACAAAACAAAACAAAGCGAAATTTCTATACTATAAACTGTTCAAAATAAACAGCAAATAAGTTAATTAATTAATTAATTAATTACTTAATGGTAAAACATCACTGACCAATGGAAAGTGTAAACTTTTATGTTTCAAAGTTGAGGAATTCCATGTACATATGTAATAATTGGAACAAAATGATTTAACAGACCTTTAGAGAGCAAATACACATTCTCTTCTGAATAAATCAGTGCAAACTGGGAGGAAAAATTAATAAAAAATAAAATGAAAGCATCATTACCCTGATATGGAGAGAGTAGAACTATAGATTTTTGCAAATTAGAAAGGCTACTCCGAATGTCTCTTAACCACAGATTTCTCTCAACATGTGTAACAACCTTCCAGAGTACAATTTTACACCAATGTTTTATTTCCTTTGATAGCAAAGATGGGAAATTATTTGGCTATGTAAAGCAAGATCTAGCAGTAGCAAACAAGGACAACTGAGTATTGGGGAAATTATATACTGGTATAGCAATCCACGAGCTTATGGTTTAAAGGACTAGTCTTTAGCCAATTTCTCACTGCAGTGACGCTTTGTTCCAAAAAGGAAAATAAAAGACCCTCAATCTTTGAACTCTTCAAGGAAATACATGGTTCTACTTGGTAGTGCTGGACCATTATAGAAGTTTATATTTAACTTACAAATTAAGTAGGCATAAATCACTGTTTATAGATGACATTTTCTCCTTTCTGATCATACCATCAGATAATGGTTAAAAATTAGAATTTAAAGCATCCAACGCCTCTTGGTATATAATACGTAGATCAAATTTTGTTTTTCCAAATAGCTATCTAGTGTTTCAAAATTGTGTATTAAAAAGTTTATCTTCAGCTTAATGATTTGAGATGTACTGACCATATTGCCTACAACGAGGATATATTAGTCATGAATTTAAATACTGGAATTTAAAACCATTGCTATTGTACCCCAAATTTCAGGATTACACCCACAAATGAACAAATTTCTAATCATAGCAGTAGATTTTTACTTACTTTTCTCAGTCCTTAGAAATTCCAGTACACGCACGCACGCACACACACACACACAAAACATAGAATTTTACGAAGATTATTATCTGAAGTTGGAATATTGTAGGTTAAGTTTTTCCTCTACTTTATACTTCTGGGTATAATTTCATTCTTATAGAAACATACATGCATTTATATTTATAATAAGCACAAAATAAAGCTATTTAAATATAATATTGTTAGAGTAGATAGGTAGTTAGACATAAGCAGAGAGAGGGAAGGGAACTTTGGTCGGATCCTTATTTACATTCTACACATTCTAGGTAAACTGCTCGCAGGGGATTGAAAGTGAGGGTATAGATAACAGGCCAGCCAAAATTGGCTGGTTTCAAAATGGAGCAGTTGACCCTGGCTCAACCCCAAATACATTATGAACTCATTAACATAGTAAAATTCATGCCTTCCCTGCCACGATAGTTCCAAGGAGAAACAAATGGAGTAAAAAAAAACTCCCCAGCCCAATGTGAGGGTGGAGCAAGCCCCAACTCCAGGAAGGCTTCACCTGTTCCCTTTGAGTTCTCTAATCTCACTCAGTGAATACTCATCTCCCTATCATTCCCTCTGCAATACCCCCCTCTGGGTCTTCCCTTGCCCCAACTCTCCAGCATGTACAATTGTCTTTCTCTGAATTTTATTCTCCAAATAACTCTCAATGCTCAACGGTTTTTCTATGTACATTCTTGAATTCTTTCTCACAGTGAGACCAAAGATCTGTAACAATCACAGCATCTATTGGGTGAATAATCAATAATACTATTATATATTTTAGATACTATCAATAATCTTCTATAACACTTTCGTTATGTTTCCCCTTCTTTCTCTACTTATGAAATTTATTTGGCTCACAGGATGTTTTCACATATGTTTTTAGAAAAAGCAACACCAAATTTATTTTGGAGGCTAAAACCTAGGATGTTCCATATCTTCACATTTTCTGTGATAATGGTTGAGCTATTAAGCCTGTGTTCATGTTTCCCCACTTGTATAATATGTAATTTGTTCATGTTTCTGTATTTGTATAATACATAATCCATAAAATTCTGTTTATATATAAACAGAACATGTGACCTGTGCAGTCACAAAGTGCTCCAAGCTTAGAAAGGCCCTACAATTGGATTAATGCCATCTTGAAATACTTAATAATTTTAAATGAGGTCTTGCATTTTTATTTTGCACTGGGCCCTGCAAGTTGTTCAGTAGTTTTTTTTTAATTTTAAGATTAAATGAGCTAGTCGAGATTCTTAAACATATCTTCCTTATTCTATTTACCATATACAAAGTAAACTTTCTAAGGGAATAAGTAAAAAGAAATTTAAAAAAATCAGAAAAATTCAGGCCCCAAACTTCTACTTTTAATACATATAGCACTATACTTACGACTGAAATTATTTCACTTTGATTGGCTACTCAGAAAAGTGAAACCCTTTGATTTACCAACCTAAAAGCTTTCTAAGTGTCCTTTTCAGGCAAAATCTTTAAACAACAATACAGTTATGACAGGTTGGATTATAGCATTTAGCACTTTATCAGTAGTTTTTAGATTTTACATGCTTTATGCCTTTCAGAAAGATCTGTGCCAGCATTTCAAGTATGAAATACATATATTTTTATTAGGTATTCTGGAGTTTGTGATGTCACCCAAGCATTGATGGAAAATTGATTTTCTCCTAGCAGAAAAAAATGAGTAGTCAAGTGATCATAGAATGTTTAATTCTATGTAGATATAAATTAAAAAATAATCAGTCTGGGAATATATACTCTTTGGCGGCATATGAGAAAATGCATATTCCCCATTTTGAAAGTTGGATTGAAAGAAAGCTTATGATAATTTATGTCTCAGAACTTGGTAATTAAAGGAACAATACTAAACTAATATGCTAATGAGTAAACAATAGCTTTTGCATGCTTTAGTGAACAGGGAATTATCACGAGTTTATGCTTGTGATATGAAAGTTGCAGATGGTTAATTACTATTAATACAGAAGGACTTGTTATAATAAACCTATTATTTAAATTTTACAAACTTCTCTCCACATTGCTATAGTAACAGTGTTTTAAAATGGGTTAAGTTTGAGAACATTAAGAAACACGTTTCTCCCAATTCATTTTATCTTCTGATATTTGAGCATCCTCTTCCCTCCCTGTCTTTCAAGACTATCAGAAATATAGAATATTCTGATATCATTTCCATAACTCCTCAATTTACATCCTCCTCCTTAGAAGGCATGAACTCCTTAATGTTGGTAAATTACCTCAACCATGATTTTCCCTGTGACAAGAATGCTTTTTCATTATTTCTACAAGCTTATTAGGTGCAGACCGTATGCCATATTTCATGCTTAGTGTTAGAAAAACAATATTTTACAATGTAATCATAGTGTCTGCTCTGAGGGAACTCATAGTCTAGTTTAAGTGCATGTAAAGTCTTTCAAATAAAGTACGTAACACATATTATGTACACTTTTGAGGACACTGTGCAAAAGCCCATGGTAAATAAAGGTTCATGTCTTCCAAAAATTCTGTGTATAAAATATTAATGTCCTAATTATTTTGTCCATCAATAAGGATGTACAATCTCTGAATTTAAGGCCTGGTCCAGTATAATAAATATACCTGCTGGGTGACTGATAAAAAATAGAACAGGGAGACATATGGGAGGAAACAAGTACTTTGCAATATTTTCAAGTCAGTCCATTTTAAATAGCTTCCCACTGTGATGACAAAGTCAGCTGATAACTATAGTATGACCCAGGCATGTCATAACTTCTCAACATATGTTGTACCTTCATTTTTAAAAGAGTTTAATGGTTGCTGCTGGCCATGTGATGAAAGGAAAATTTCATTGTTTTTCCACAAATCCCATTATCTAGCTGATTCTGTAGTATATTCTCTAAAGATATTATTAAATAGGACCATTCTTATATTAACACTGGAATTGTTATCCATTTTCTGCTCATTAGATTATCCTGACTTCCTTTCATCATGTTCTTAAGAAAACAACTTTTTTTTATTTAATTTGTTTATAAATTTATTTGTTAATTTTAATTTATTTAATGTTAGAATATTTTGTTAAAATAACATTTTCTAATACAATCACAAATTATAATTATACATAAAAATTATTCAATGTAATTAACATAATATAATTATACTTAAAATCATATACACATATAAACATATATATACATAAAAATATATGTATTTATATATATAAAATACTACTTTCTCAATCTAAATCATTTTAATAAGCTACCTCCTAAAGCAGAAAAACACACATATTTGAAGTCCTTCTCTCCCAGAAACATCACTCAAATGATAGAAAAGAACTTAAATGTTACCAGCAAAGAGAAAGAGAGTAGGAGACAAGGGTGGATATAAGAATTCAAAATTCAGAACAGAGAAAATTCCATTAGAAACTCTACTGAATATGCCAGAAGTATGAAAGGTCAAGATGGTAAAAAGGGCTGAAAATAGAGGAATAGGTGAAATTTCACTATGCAGAATAGATTCCTTTATTTAAACCCTCTACCTCACAGTAGAATTAAAGATAATTTATTTATTGTTCAAGAAAAATTTATCTTTTCAAATACACCAGACATATTGTAATGGAACAGTATGTATACTGAGAACAGAGACACTAAGTTAAAGTCTCTATGTTCAATTATGTGAAACCTCATCTCTACTTTTCCTTTCTGATCCCATCACACTACTTGCCAAGCACATACTCCATTTTTTTCCAACCTCCAGTTGAGGTATTGGGTGATTCTCTCTTAAAGAAGTAGAACAACCTCAAAGAAAAGCTATACAAATCTGGTTATCTAATAGGACTTCAATGAGTAAGTATGTGATTAACCTATAGTAAATCCCAGAAGCCATACCATGTGTCTAGGGACCCCAATTACACTGATGGAGTTACCTCAAAATTTGTGATAGACAGACAAAGCTATTGCAAAAGATTCAAAACTCAATGTTTATCATCTTATATATCTATGTCATTTTATACATCTTTAAAATATATATGATTCCATCAAATTAAATAGAAAAGTAATTTACATATTTTAGGCTGTCATAACATTCATATGTTTTTCTGCATCATCTGAAAAACATTTTGTGTAGTTGAAGAGTTAAAGACATGCAAAAATCTAATCAGTCTGGGTGAGAACTTCCAACTTCAGAAGTAGACAGAAGAATTAATTAGGTGTATATGAATGTAAAACTGCCTAATAAATGAAGGGACATTGATTTTGTAAAGTCCAAGACCAATCCCTGTTAAAATTTCAAAGCCCAAAACAAAGCAACTATAAAATAGTAAGCAATTTTAATTAACTGAGAAGAGCTGTTTTCTTTAGTATATAAAATAATGGTAAACATACATTTATGTTAATAAGGGAACCGTGTGTTTACATTATCACTAAACCCAGTAAAGTTTATTGGAGTAGCCACAGGGAGAGACCTCTGTACAAGGTACACATGATT
This sequence comes from Manis javanica, assembly GCF_040802235.1. Taxonomy (NCBI): domain Eukaryota; kingdom Metazoa; phylum Chordata; class Mammalia; order Pholidota; family Manidae; genus Manis; species Manis javanica. Next base: position 69,498,696 of record NC_133163.1, read on the forward strand.
CTTTGAGTTCTCCATATCCCACAGAAAAGCTTGTCTAGGCCTTTAAGAGAAACAATATGGAAGAGAGATAAGACAGGGGGCACATTCCTATGTCCCTGTAAATAATCATGAGGGATCTGCAAAGTGGCAGGGAAAACCTTACTGACTGTGTATCAGTAGGAGTTTCTTCCCCCGCCACCCCTTTCAGTCCTTTCTTCCCCACTAAATCTATGTCTTTTGAGTATGTACAGATGCATTCTCTCTCTTTTCTTTTTTTAATTGAAGTTTCACTGATATGCAATTTTATATTAGTTTCAAATGTAAAACACAATGGCTCAACAGTTGCCCATATTATTAAATCCTCTCCCCCTAGTATGGTTACTATCTGTCAACATAGAAAGATGTTACAAAATCATTGACTATATTCTCACTGCTCTACTACCATCCAGTGGCCAATGTATGATTGAGAATGTTTATGCCTCTTTATCCCCCTCACTTTCCACCCTACCCATGCCAACCCGTCTCCCTTGGTAACCACTGGTCCCTTCCCAGTGTCTAAGAGTCTAATGCTATTTTGTTTCTCCTATTTGGTTTGTTTTATATTCCACAAATAAGTGAAGTCATATGGTACTTGCCTTTCTCTGCTTGGCTTATTTCACTGAGCGTAATTCCCTCTAGATCAATTCATGTTGTTGCAAATGGCAGGATTTCTTTTCTTTTTATGGCTGAATAATATTCCATTGTGTATATATACCACCTCTTCTTTATCCATTCATCTACTGATGGACACTTAGGTGGCTTCCCTATTGACTATTGTAAATACTGTGGCAATAAACATAGGGGTGCATATATCTTCTTGAATCAGGGATTTTGTTTTCTTCAGGTAAATTCCTAGGAGTGAATTATTGAGTTGAATGATATTTCTGTTTTTAGTTTTTTTGGGAGCCTCCATACTGGTTTCTGTAGTGGTTGCAACAGCTAACATTCCCACTAAAAGTATAGGAGGTTTGCCACTTCTCTACATTTTCACCAACACTTGTTATTTCTTGTCTTGTGGATAGAGGCCATTCAGAGTTCTGTGAGGTGATATCTCATTGTGGTTTTGATTTGCATTTCCCTGATGATTAGCAATGTGGAGCATCTTTTCATGTGCCTGCTGTCTAGCTGTATTTCTTCTTTGTAGAAATGTCTGTTCAGATCTAATGCCCATTTTTTAATCAGGTTATTTGTTTTTTGGATGGTGAGTTGTGTAAGTTCTTTACATAGTTTGGATGTTAACCCCTTAATGGATAAATCATTTACAAATATATTCTCCCAAACTATAGGTTGCCTTTTTGTTCTGTTGATGGTGTCCTTTGCTGTACATAAGCTTTTTAGTTTGATATAGTCCCACTTGTTCATTTTTTATTTGATATTCCTTGCTTGAGGAGATGTGTACAGGAAAAAATTGCTCATACTGATGTTCAAGAGATCTTTGCCTATGTTTTCTTCTAGGAGTTTTATGGCTTCATGTCTTATATTCAGGTCTTCAATTTATTTTGAGTTAACTTTTGTGTATGGAGTTAGATGATAATCCAGTTTCATTCTCTGACATTTAGCTGTCTGTTTTTGCCAATACCAGTTATTGAAGTGGATCTCTTTTCCCCACTGTACATTCATGGATCCTTTATTGTACATTAATTGACTATATGTGCATTAGTTTATATCTGAGCTTTCTATTATGTACCATTGATCTATGGATCTGTTCTTGGGCCAATATCATCTTGCTTTGATTACTGTAGCTTTGTAATATAGCTTGAGATAAGGGAGCACAATCCCCCAACTTTGTTCTTCTTTCTCATGATTGCTTTGGCTATTCAGGGTCTTTGTGATTCTATATGAATTTTAGAACTATTTTCTATAGTTCATTGAAAAATGCTGTTGGTATTTTGCTAGGAATTGCATTGAATCCATAAATTGCTTTGGGTAGGAGGTCCATTTTGACAATATTAAGTCTTCCTACCTGTGAACATGGGATAGATTCTGACTTATTGGTGTCTTCTTTAATTTCTCTTAAGAGTGTCTTATAGTTGTCAGAGTATAGATCTTTCACCTCCTTGATTAGGTATATCTTAGGTATTTTATTCTTTTTGATGCAATTCTAAATGGAGTTGTTTTCCTGATTTCTCCTTCTGCTAGTACATTGTATTTAGGAACCCAACAGATTTTGTGTATTAATTTTGTTTCCTGCAACTTTGCTGAAATCCATTATTAGTTTAATAGTTTTTTGCTGGAGTTTTATAGTTTTCTATATATAATTTCATGTCTTCTGCAAAGAGACAATTTAACTTACTCCTTACTGATTTGGATGCCTTTTATCTGTTTGTCTTGTCTGATTGCCATGACTAGGACCTCCAGTACTATATTGAATGAGAGTGGTGAGAGTGTACATCCTTGTCATGTTCCTTATTTTAGAGGAAAAGCTTTCAACTTTTTGCCATTGAGTATGATGTTGGCTGTGGGTTTGTTGTTATATGGCCTATATTATGTTGAGGTAACTTCTATGCCCAGTTTGTAGAGAGTTTTTATCATGAATGGGTGTTGAATCTTGTCAAATGCTTTTTCAGCATCTATTGAGATAATCATGGATTATTTTCCTTTTTGTTAATGTGGTATATTATATTGATTAATTGATGAATATAATACCATTCTTGTATCCCTCAAATAAATCCCACTTTGTTGTGATAGATGATCTATTTGATGTATTTTTTAATTTGGTCTGCTAATATTTTGTTGAGGATTTTTGCTTCTATGTTCATCAGGTATATTGGTCTGTAATTTTCTTTTTTTGTGGTGTCTTTGGTTTGCTATTAGAGAGATGCTGGCCTTGTAGAATAAGTTTGGAAGTATTCCCTCCTCTTCCACTTTTTGGAATACTTTACAAAGGATGGGTATTAGCTTTTCTTTAAATATTTGGTAGAATTCAGCTATAAAGCTATCTGGTCCTGGAATTTGTTGGGAGTTTTTTTATTATCCATTCAATTTTATTCCTTGTAATTAGTCTGTTCATATTTACTGTTTATTCAATATTGGAAGGTTGTATTTTTCTAGGAATTTGTTCATTTCTTCTAGGTTGTACAATTTATTGGTATATAAATTTTCATAGTATTCTCTAATCCTTTGTATTTCTGTGGTATCTGTGTGACTATTCCTTCTTCTCTTCTGATTTTGTTTATGTACTTTCACTATTTCTTGATAAGTTTTGCTAAGGATTTGTCTATTTTGTTTTTTTTTTCAAAGAACCAGCTCTTGATTTCATTGTTTTCTTCCCCTATTGTTTTATTCATCTCTATTTTATTTATTTCTGTTCTTATCTTTATTATGTTCCTTTTCCTACTAACTTTGGGTTTCATTTGTTCCTCTTTTTCTAATTTCCTTAATTGTGACTGTTTATTTGGGATTTTTCTTGTTTTTGAGTTAGGCCTGTATTGCTAGGTACTTGCCTCTTAGGACTGCTTTTGCAGCATCCCACATATTTTGAACTGTTTATTTTTGTTTTCATTTGTTTCTGTGTATTGCTTGATTTCTTCTTTGAGTCATTCATTGATACATTGGTCATTCAGAATCATGTTGTTTAGCCTCCATGTGTTTGTGGGCTTTTTTATTTTCTTTGTGTAATTTATTTCTAGTTTCATACCATTGTGATCTGAAAAGATGCTTGATACAATTTTAATCTTTTTGAATTTATTGAGGCTCTTATTGTGGCCTAGTATGTAATTTATTTTGGAGAACGTTCCATGTACATTTGAGAAGAATGTGTATACTACTGCTTTTGAGTGGAGTGTTCTATAGATATCTGTTAAGTCTGTCTGTTCTAATGTGTTTTTCAGTGTCTCTGTTTCCTTATTTATTTTCTGTGTGGTTGATCTAATGATGTGAGTGTATATCAAAGTCTCCTAAAATGAAGGTTTTGCAATCTATTTCTCCCTTTAACTGTTACTATTTGTTTTACATATTTAGGTGCTGCAATGTTGGGTGCATAGATACTTATAATGGTTATATCCTCTTGTTGGACTGACCCCTTTATCATTATGCAATGACTTTCTTTGTCTCTTGTTTCTTTGTTTTGAAGTGTAGTTTTTCTGATATAAGTACTGCTACTCCTGCTTTTTTCTTCCTTTATTTGTATGAAATATCATTTTCCATCCCTTCACTTTTAATCTGTGTATGTCTTTGGGTCTGAAATGAGTCTCTTGTAGGCAGCATATAGATAGGTCTTGTTTCTTTATCTATTATGCCACTCCATATCTTTTTATTTGTGTGTTCAGCCCATTTACATTTAAGGTAATTATTGATAGGTATGTTCTTATTGCCATTTTATTTGTTTTCTGGTCAATTTTTGTATCTCTCTTCTGTTCTTTCCTCTTTTATACTCTTCTGTTGTTATTTGATGGCTTTCATTAGTGTTGTGTTGGGTTTCTTTTTTAATTTTTTATGTATTTATTATAGGCTTTAGGTTTGTGTTTACCATAAGATTCATATGTCAGGATAGCTTCCTGACTCTATGATGGTCTATATTAAGTTGATGATTACTCTATTTCAAAATAGTCTATTTCAAAAGTAGTCTAGAAGTATTTCTTTTTTCTTCTTCTTTCTCCAAACTTTATGTATTAGCTGTCATAATATGCACTTTTTGTGTATACCTTGACTGATTTTGTGTATAATTGGTTTTACTACTTTTGTTTCATTTAATATCATGCTAGTTTGGTAAGTAATTGGTCTATTACATTTATTGTGGATTTATTTTCACTGGCAAACCTATTTAGCCTTAGGAAAATTCCCATCTATAGCACTCCCTTAAACATATTCTGTAATGGTGGTTTAGTGACTGTAAATTCCTTGAGCCTTCATTTATCTGGGAATTGCTCAATCTCTGCTTCAAATTTTAATGATAAACTTTCTGGAAGGGGACCCTTAGTTTAAGGTCCCTCTATTTCAATACATTAAATATTTCCTGACACTCCTTTCTGGCCTGTAAAGTTTCTGCTGAGAAGTCTGCTGATAGCCTGATGGTGTTTTCCTTATAAGCCATCTTTTCTCTCTCTCTGGCTTCTTTTTAGTTCTCTGTCCTTATCTTTAATCTTTGTCATTTTAATTATTAAATATCTTGGTGTTGTCATCCTTGGGTTTCTATTTTTATGGGCTCTCTGTGCTTCCATGTCTATTTCCTTCCTCAGATTTCAGGAGTTTTTAACAATTGTTTCCTCAAAGAGACTTTTTGTCCCTTTCTCTCTCTCTCTCTCTCCTTCTGGCACCCCTATTATATGACTATTGTTATTTCATTTGGATTGGTGACACATCTCTCATATCATTATTTTATTCCTAGAGATTCTTTTTTCTCTCTGTTCCTCAGCTTCATTGTGTTCCTGTTCCCTAGTTTCCACTTAATTGTCTCCTCTACTTGCAGCAATCTAGTATTCATTTCCTCCAGTCTATATTTCATTTCAGTTATTGTATTCTTCAGCTCTGAGTGGCTTTCTTTCAGCTTTTGTATCTCTTTGTTGAAGTCCCCCCCTGAGATCTTCAATTACTTTTCTGCAGGTCAGTGAGCATATTTATGACTTGTACTTTCAAACCTTTATCAACAAGATTGGTAATCTCTGTTTCATTTAGCCCTCTTTCTGGTGTCTTTTCCTGTAGTTTTGTGTGGAACATATTCTGCTGCCTCCTCAGTTTGTCAGGGTTTCCGTGTTTCTTTTGTATTAGGTGGATCTGCTATGCTTCCTGGTCTAGAGTGTAATGGCTGTATGAAGAAGCTGACCTGTGGTGCCCAGACGTTCAAGGCTCTCTTCACCCTCCAGTGCCTAATTCTCCTTTGTGGTGGAGCCCCAGTTGCTGTTGTTGGGCAATAGGCCAGGCTACCTTTCTGTCTGTTTTCTGGCAGTGGTTTATCTCAGTCTGCTGGTGCCAACAGTTTTCAGGAGCATCTTGATAAAGGAAATTAATATCTTTGTTGGGAAAGTAGAATATCTAGGGAAACTTGTGTTTTTCTATTGTGCTATTTTAAACCTGCTCTGTTTTATTTTTAACAATGATGCAGAAAGAGAATGAATCTCTTAGGCTCATTGGATTTTGTACCTACATTTATGGTATTTTTATGCACTTGTTATCTTTTTAAGAGAATTCAGCCCATTAGTGTGACAGCCTTATTACTATTAAATAACTGATTTAGTTTTTTGATTTAAAGATGTAATATTATTAAGCATATACTCAGTATTAAACTCTGAGAGAACTTTAATTATATTTGTAAGTTTACTTTATTAGATTTATGAATTATTTAACTACACAGAAAGATTTTGTTTGAATTAAACAAGTGAAGTAATTTAGAAGGGAATTGAAAAATTACACGTGTAAATACAATTTAAAATTTACAATTAACTTCATTTGAAATTGAGCATATGATATTCAGAGTCCTTTTGAATTTACAACTGATTTATAAAATGTATTTAAAAACTTAAGGAAATTAAAATGATAGAATTAATAAATTGAATATTAGTTCTTAACAAATAAAATATTATCCTTTTATGAATGCAACATAACCCTGGAGGTCATAAAATCCTCAACCAAAAACATGAATAACCACATGATTAAGCAAAGCCTCCAATATGAAAATAGGTCCTAAACAAACAGGAGGAAGGAAAAGAAAGAGAAAATACACATAGTAGTATGACACATCAAGGAAACCATAAATAAAATGATGATAAAGAAGAACAAGGTATTATGTAGAAAGAAAAAAAAAGTATAGAACAAGAAAGATCTTTTGTGAATTTAAATATGGTGGTCAATTTTTTTTACAGTGAGTTGAAATATAAAACAGGCCAATTAGACAAAGAGATGAATAAGAAAAGCAGAAGAAAATCAAGGGAACAGTTATGGAAATACAAAAATTACATCCTTAAGACTTCTACTTCTGGCAGATCTGTAGTTCAGCACAAGTGAGAAGCAAAGGCTAAGCAGACTTTTACATAGCTTGGCTAAGCATGGACAGAAGCTCCGACAGAACCAGTCTGAAAAGACTAGACGAGGTTTTTTTTTTAAAAAAATATTTTTGCCTCTAGGCCTTCAAGGAAATATCTCTCAAATGACCACAAGCTAAAAGAAGGGACTTAAGTGACAACATATCACAATGAACACACACTTTACAAGATAGCTTAGAAAAGTCACTAAACAAACTACTATAGTCACAGCAAGGAACAAAACCAAACCCTTTGGAAGGGGAAGAATCAGACTTCCAGGGTATGCATATTATACTATTCAAAGAGCTCAGTTTTTAACAAGAAATTATGAAGCTTGCAAAGAGACAAAGTATGGCCAATTTTCAGGACCAAGTAACAGAAAGTGTTCCTGAGGAAGCACAGACAGTGAACGTACTAGACCAAGACTTTACATCAAGTATTTTAAATATGCTCTATGAGCTAAAGGAAATCATGAAAAAGAGCTAAAGGAAGCCAGGAAAATGATCTCTCAATAAAAGGAGAACATAAGCCAAGAGAAAAAAATTATAAAAGGAACCAAACAGATATTCTGTATCTAAAAAGCACAATTTCTCCAAAAGCACAGGTATGACACTACCTTTCTAAGATCCTCCTCCAAAGAGTTTCATTTCACACATTCATTCATATCATACAAATACTCACAAAGGAGCTCAGAAAAAAGGAGATGGGTTATTGACTCATACATAGTGCAAGGCCCTGTCATCTCAGTTAAGTTGGTGAAAATTATTTGGTAAACTAAGGGTCTCTTCATCTTTAATACCCTCAAGGAAAAGTTTTTGACCTTCTCAGCAACCACATCATCTTTTAGGCTTTTATGGGTTCTGGAAGGAACATATTGCACAATTATGTTATACTTAAGCCATCTGTGTAGTTTCTTATAAATAAGTCCACCTTGAATGGGAACCTTCAACAAAAGGCTTTAAAATCTAATCACATTGAAATACAACGAACACTCCTAATTGTGCCCTGAAGGAGCCTGAGTTTCTCCTTCACTTTAGAGGCTTTAGCAACAACCTCTAATGCCTCCTGTAATCTCTGGACTTTCCATTATGGCCACATTTGCCTATTGTCTTCTGCTGCAAGAAATTGTCCACCTTTGCCCCATGCTATGTGCTATTGAAGTGGCAATTGCTGTTCATATGCTGGACTCTCCTGGAAATGGAAGTTCTTATAGTCCCTAAACCTGGGCCTGTCCATAACTAGCTGCCTATTACACCCTGGGTCATGGAAGCAGCACATTATAATGTCAACATGGCTACCAAGGTCTCCTTGCTATGGGAAAGAGCCCAACCTGGGCATATTCCACCTGCCAGAAGGGATGGCCTCCCCAGTACTCAGTCCTTTGCCAAATGCCACAGTGCTGAAGGACCCTTTGGCCAGCCCTGTGAGGCCTTGGGATTTACTAAGTGAATAGCAAGGGATGTTCATATACTTATGGAGGGTGTAGCATCATTACATGTGATGGAGCTTAGTGGAGAAGTGTTGCTTTTCATCCCCAGAATGTCCCTGATAAAGGCTGGGAACCAAGCATTAGAACAAATGGCCAAATTTCAGGCAGTCATCTTAGTACTGAATGCCCTGGCGAACAATAGGCTCCCAAAGCATCTTTTTGTACATATGGCATATTGCAAATAGGCTTTTGGGTCCAGCCAAATGCAGCAAAACAAATCCTTGTCTAAGGTTTCCCCTTTTGTGGTGAATATCCACAATCTCTTGCCTCACAGATACTCCAAGTATTAATCAAGGTCATATTCCTTTCATATACTAACCATAATACAGGGTCTCACTAAGACACTCTTCATCCCCTTTGGAGCTTCAGACATTACTGATAGTGACCAAGGCACTCATTTCATTTCTCAGAATAAACAACACTGGGCTGTTGAACAGAGCATTCAGTGGAACTTTTATCTACTTTAGGTGTCTGGCTGTAGGCCTCATAGAGCACCTTAATTGCTTAAACAAGTTCAAATTTAATTAAATGAAATGTCATATCTAGTCATCAGTAACCATCACAATTAAATTTTAATAAAGAATCTGATGCCAAAATTTAATGTTTAATTGCTAACAGCTTTACTTAATTCCCTTTCCCATTCTGCCCTACATCTGGACAAGGTGTTAAGAAAGCCTGGCATGCTCACTCTTTTGGCATCAGCAAGAAGTTGAAGCCATGCAAGCCCCTGCCTATGTGTGGGAATACTCATTCTGGCCTCACCTCCTAACTCAATGAGAACCCCAAGCAGATCTTGTTTCCCCACTCTCTTTAAGCTATTAAGGACCTGCTTTGGAGGCATGCTCTAATCTCAGAGAGCATCACTATGTAAGCAGTATACCTTTTCATACACCATTGCTCTGTGTATCACATCATAAGTGTCACATGCAAACCAAATTTTGGATGTGGGTCCTTTCTGCTTCTGCAGAGTGGCCTAAGCATACAAATAATAAAGTTGTAGTATTTAAGTTTATGGCATTGACACATAGATTTAAGTCTACAGAAAATGAAATAACAGGAGACCTAAAGACAGACCCATATATGAATACCTATCACCTTAGAGAAATAGTCGTGTGGATTAATATGGACATTGACAAACTTTTCAGTACATTGAGCAAATTATGGAAAAAAATAAATAAAACATGCCTCAAACTTCATGTCATGAATGAACATCAATTCCAAGTATATTAAAAATCTTAATTGTGAATGGAAAAAGTAGAAAACATTTAGAATATAACATGGTTGAAAACATATGAGAAGATGCTCATTTTTAATCAAGTGAATGCAAATTAAAACATAATGAGAGCATTACATAGCCACCAGATTGGTAAAATTTAAAAATCTACGAAAATTAAGTGTTGACAATTTTTGTGGACAATATCATGGAACATTGGTGAACCACAAAAACTATTGATTTTATCACATCATTAAAAATCTGTTTGACACCATCTGGAAAATTAAAGATTCACATGCTCTATGACCCAGCAATTCCACTCCAAAGAAAGTTCTACATATATGCAAGAGGATAGGTAAAAAGATTATACATAAAACCTTTTATTTAGAAACGTGTGTGTGTGTGTGTGTATATATATAATATAAAATCGTGTGTTATATATATATATATATATATATATATATATATATATATATATATATATATGAATATTCCTTTTTATAGCTTTTATTTGGAAAAAAGTTAGAAAAACTGAAATTCTATTAACAGTACAATAGATAAAGACACTGTGACGTATTAAAACATAATAAATAGTAATTTAAAAAAGTTATAAGTATACACTTAAACATGTATACATCTCAAACAATTTTGAACAAAAGAATAAAATATTCAAGTTATAAAAGACCAAGCCTTATGATTCCATTTTCAAAATGTCAAAAATCAAACTGTAACTATAGTGATTAGCAATATATATATATCCCAAAATTTGACATAACAGTTCCTCTGGGGAGAGAGTATATTGTAATCAGGAAAGGACACATCAAGTTTCTGGGATTCCTGGTATTTTAGAGTATAGAGGACATCACTCAGAGTAGGAACTCAATGGCATTAAATGTCTGAAACTGACTAGAGATGTGGAATGAGAGATGAGTTTAAAAATGGGAAAAGCAGATGTATTAAAAATGAAAATATGTTATAGATAGAAATTTTACTTAAGTCAGGAAAACAAAATGTGAAAGATGTTTCAAAACTTGATTTACATTTACAGAGAAATACATGTCCTACATCATAGGAATTCTATCTACCCACTAACTATAATGACCTAAAACAAACGATACATTGTGTAAATAAACTCTAGATAAGAGGTGGCATAATGAAAAAGGGTATCCTTAAAAAACATTGAATCACAGTTAAAATTAAGTGAGATCTTATGCACTTATTAACCATGGCTAAGGCAAAGATGGTTCAAGGACACAGTCATATTTAGCAGGGTCCACTAATTATATAAAAGAAAATTACTACTTATTTCATATTGAACTTTCTAAATCTTTAAGACAATAAGAGTATCAAACAAATAATAGGTGTCATGGTATTTTCATAATCTTGTTTCCTGTCAAAGCCAGAAAACTTATTTGTTACTACTTGTTCTTTCCATTGACTAATCAAGATACAACGTGTAAATTTGATTTAGTAATATCAAAATCAAATTTGTATACAGTCACATTTTAAAATGCGGAAACACAAATTGGGCTTCAAGTCCGATTACAAACCTCACTCAAATAGATTATGGCATGTGTTGGCCTTGACAGGTGTTTTCAGATACTCTATTTGTCCTTAACATTTTTATTTTCCAGTATATCCCTTTTGTGATTCAATGGCAGGACAAATATATATATATATTTTCAGTGGTTGGAAAATATACAGCTTATGCATGATTGGTTTATTTAAAGAGCCCTTACAAAGTTCAAGTTACATGATAACTTTGAGTGTAATTAGGGAACTAAATAACATACTCCTGCATCTTCATACAGAAGTTGTAGGAGTTTATATTTTAAATAAAACATAGTCAAATCAATGGTACAACAAGTCTGCAAGATAAATCATCCATTATCTTGTCTTCTCCTCTCAGGCTCCCTATCAACTCTAATCCTTTACTGAAGCCCATACTTGAAAACTAAACACTATCTTGGGCACTAAAAGCCAGCAAGTGAAAAAATGTCTTGGAAGAGTGACAAGGTGATTGGCTACTTCAGGTCCAAACTTTTGTCCCTTAGAACCATATTTTACCTGCCTGGACCCTGCAATCTTGTTTCTAAAATAAACTTAAATACAGTCTATATTTGCAGAAGCTTGAAATTTGTATTACAAGATCTCCTGTCTGTGGCAGCTTGCAATTTACCCAGCAATATAAAATGTTGGAAATCTACTTCCTAACATGTTATTGTAATGAAATAGAAAAAGTAGCCAATCAATATATAAAAAGCTGAACACATTTTAGTCATTCTCTAAAAAACAAATTCAGTAACAATTGTAAAGAACTTGATGGATAAACTTAATGCTGCAAATCAGAAATATGTCTGTTTTACATGGTGCTTGTCTTTTCCTTTGATGGACTCTTTGGTTACATATAAAATCTGACCTCGGGTTTCAATCTATTCAGCATTCACACCACTGTTTTGATACAGCTCAGATTTAATCTAAGTGATAAAATTTTAACTTGAATTTCAAGTAGAAAGGACCTGTTTCATGTTTTGATTAATGTTATCACCCTGTACTCTTTTCATTATGTACTGCCTTGTTTGCTTTTTGCTTTGAGTTTTAAAAATTCTGTTATTTTGGCTTTCTTTTCTACCAACTGACATCTGGTGCTATCTAGAGATGGCCCAGAAAATGTAGCTGCTAGGGGAAAAAAAAAATGCATACATATATATATATGCATTTTCTCTCTTTGTGAAGGTTAGGTTCTGATCCTATTCAAAGCTAACCAACCTTTACACTAGTCCTTTTTTAAAAAAGTTACTGTACTGATTAATCTGAATGAATCTTTAGGTTCCTGTAATACTTAAAAAACATTGAGAATACCTATAGTTATTAATACTTATTTAATGTTAACACTTAAACATTATATATTGTTATTTAGTCTATCCATATCTACTCATTTTTTTTTGAGAGGGCATCTCTCATATTTATTGATCAAATGGTTGTTAACAACAATAAAATTCTGTATAGGGGAGCCAATGCTCAATGCACAATCATTAATCCACCCCAAGCCTAATTCTCGTCAGTCTCCTATCAAATTTACCAAGTATCATAGTTCCTCCAAATGGTAAAGATACCTCAAGACAAATGCTGGGCATAGAAGCCACAGGGCATAAATCTGCAAAGAAGTAAGCTAACCTTTTCAAACAATATGGCTTCTCTCTCACTTACCAACTTAACATCTCCCTTTATGGCCCCGGAAGATGACTGGTTAGCCAGAGACGGGTAAGATTCCTCAAGGGAGGAACAACCGAAGACAGGCACAGTCGCAGGGGGCCATCAGGTGAGAAATTGGGGATCAACAGTGGTGAGGCTTACAACCTCACTCCCCCTGTTTTGAGAGAAATCTTCTGCATCCGTGGATGTTTTAATGCCCTTGTCTAGCTTGGATTAACACATAGTCTACAGGCACACACCTGATCATCTACATTTGCTCTCTTACTACATATCTACTAATTTTATATTTAAAGTCTGTTATATTGTTTACACTAGTATATCTATCAATGTCTGACTTCAAATTCTTTAAAGTTCAAATGTCTGACACCTGTGATGGTAGAAATTGAGGCACATAAGGTAATTTCTTCCTATAATGACCCATTCAGACATTTCACTTTAAAATCTAAGGTACTGAATAAAAAATAGTTCTTTCAGTCTTCTCAGAATATTGCTAAAATACATAAAAATTAAAATACTTTAAAAAAAGTCTTTAATTCTGCAAAATCAGCAGACTCAAGAATTAAACTTGAGAAGCTCTACAGCTATCAAGAGGTCACTTCAAGAATCAGCATTGCTACCATTTTAAACCAAAAGTCATTTATCATAAAGAATTGAATGATTATAAAATAACTGGAAGACTGGGATGGGATATAAGTTGTTCCTCAAATAACATTCAGAAATGTATGCTACAGCTAATCATAGGAAGCTGGAAAGTGGGGCCAGTACTGGAAATGATCAGTTCAAGAACATCCCAGTACAGGTGTTAGAAAACTAACACTATCACTGCTACAACTTCCTCTTGATACCCACTTAGCCACTGACTGTTCACCAGGGGGCCAATTCCTGTCCTCACCACTGCTGTAGTGCCTTTATCACCCTTGAAGCTGAAGACAGGAGGGCTGCAATAGAAATGACCCTTTGCATGAACTATGTTAGCAGCAGCTATGTACAATGTGGCAGGAAGTTAGTCTCCAACTTACTTTTACCTTCTAAATATTGTGCTCAGCTATCTAATTAGTGGGAACTCATTAGCATCCAGAGCCTGTCTGAAGAGGGTCTCAGATGTGTAGTTTTAAGCTCTAATGTTGAAAATACGGAAATTCAGCCTGGAGAAAACCTGGGATGATAACTTCCAAAAAAGTAGAAATGTGTATCTGAGGTTCAAAGAAGGCAAATAGCAGCCTCTCAGAGGATCTTGCTGTTGAGCTAATTGATACAGATTGTTTACAACTGCACCTTACAATTAGCTGTGATTCAGACAAAAGAACTTTGGTTATAAAGCATGCCCATAGATTGAAAAACCTTTCATGTGAGTATCTTGCCAATGGGTTTCAGCCCTGAGCAAGTTCGCTATGGATTCAAAGTGACCAAAGAAAATTGACAGCAGAACACTCTTTGGGGTGAAAGGGTTATACTCAACTTTATTTCCAGGTGGCAGGTCAGTCACTAGAATCCCATTCACTCAGAGTGAGTCTGTATGCAGCAAGCTGGTCTCTGCCTCTGGGCCCCTCTGTCTTCACAGCTATCCTCTGGGCTTCTCTGCACAGCCGTCCCACACAGCTGTCCCACACAGCTGTCCTCTGGGCCTCTGTCCTCGGTGCTGCTACCACTCCAGCCTCTGCTCTGCTCTCCCGCAGCCTTGCAGCCCTGCCACTGTGTCATACCCGGAGCACTGGGTGGAGCTCTTTATAGAGTCAACAGCCATGTCGTGTGCACAGGTGTGCAGTGAGCTAGTCAACCACAGTCAGGTGAGAATCCTGGCCACAGGAACTCTCATTTTATCCACAGTGAGATAAACGTTGTGAGAACAAAGATGTTACATACATTTAAGCAAACTTGATCAGCCAAACAATTTTTTTGGTACTAGAAACCTTGCATTTTATACCTAAAGTGAAAATGAAAAGAGAGATTGATTAAACCCCAAGTATGTATCAGCTACGGAGTAGGTGCTTTTGCCTAAGTTATTTCTTAGTACTCTGAGAAACAAGGCAAGTTTATAAATAAGCAAAAGAAAGATTCAGTTACATTTATTATATATTAGCTATTAAAGTAGAAATGTAAGCATTTTAAAATAGATTTTTAAAGCACAACTGGGGATAAAAAGTATTTTTGTTCGATTGGATTTGGGGGAGAATGGTCAGAGATTTAATACTTAAACCCCCTTTTCACCCAGCTGGAGTTCAGAATCAACTGACAGAGCTAGGAGGTAGACAAATAGTGGTCAAATGTACCTTTATTACCCAAACTATTTTTGATGAACATGATTCAGGTGTGAACTGTTTTTTTTTTTCTCCCTTTGAACGCCATGGAGAACAACCAACCTAGTTGGTGGAGTGTGGGATTTGCTAGGAAGGCAGAGCACAGGCAGACCCACTTCAGGTGTGTGGGTGCAGGAAGCACAGGTCCTGAAGGAGGGGCGGGAATAGGATGCGTGGTCCAGGGCGGCTCAAAGAATTGTGCAATCAGGCCTCTGGTTCCCAGCAGAAGCGACCTCTCCTCCCCGAAGAAACCTAATCTCGTGGAATCAAAGGAGATTGACCAGGGCTGGCAGGGGAGTCCTGGGATGAGAAATGCTTGGATGCCCCAAAGGATGGAGATTTCTCTCTCGGATTTGTTGGTAAGGAGTGTGGCTCCCACGACCTATCATGTACCCCTAATGCTGGTGGATGCTTGGGCCCTCCAACCCACGCCAATCAGATAAACTGCAGAGGTGCCTAGCGTTGGAGCCCGGCTGGTGCAGGAGAGGTGGTAGGCAGATGGGCTCTGGGACGAAAGCTAAGAAGTAAGGGTCTGCTTAAGGCCATTAATTTGTTTTTCATTTAAAAATTTTAATACCTCAAACCCTCCACAAAACAAGCAAAAAACTCTAAACTTAAACCAACTTAAAGACAGATGATTGTTATCCAGGTATAACTAACCCCTTTCCACCTGTTAGTCAAAATGGTGCCCAACTCCCACACTTTTCGACCTAAGATGGTGACTGTTAAGTTTCGGTTTCCCGGAATTAAGTTCAGCTTCCCTCTCATGACAACCGAACACTCTGATGCAGACCAGTAAAGTCCCTCCAGCTAACCCCAATGAATCCATAGCCAATTAGCTGGTGCCAAGTGCATTAATAGGGTATATAAGCCAAAGCCCCCCAGCCCGTGCTGCTGCTCTCTCACTCTCACGGGCAGCCACCTTGCCACAGCTAAATAAATCTCTTGGTTGAACATCTATGTGTGGTTGTGTCTTCCCCTAAGGAATTCGGCAGTCCTTTTATTGGTGCCGTGACTTGGTGGGACTCCCCCACCAGGAGTTTGTTGCCCATCCATTAGAGGATGAGACCACTTGAGACCTCCTTGAGATAGTGGCCAGCCTGCACCCATCCTCTCGATCACCTTCCTTGCGTCCACCATTGCCTTTGAGATCAGTGAGTTCCCCAATCCTGAATTCCTCAGCCTCAAGGGTTGCAAAATGGGAAGCTGACTGTTGATTGTCCAGCACTTCCTGGGGCCACCTGCGAGGGAGGAAGACACCCCACTCAGACTTTTATGGTCATGGTGGTCCTCGAGGGACTCTCATCAGTACTGGGGCTTGGCCTGCAGTAAGAGCAGACCCTTTCCTCTCCTTCTCACTTGGCCTGGGTCTCACCTTTTCTCCTGCTCTCCAAAAACCCTGGTGCCAGGTGATCCAAGGCCCTCTGACCCTTCAGGGTCCCTTGGCTATCGGGACTCTGTGACGGTGGACTCCTGTAGCCTGAGGTCTCACCTGATATTTGACCTGAGCGGGATGCCCCTCTAGTCAATATATCAACACCCTTATATCTGCATGGGGGGTTGTCTTTTCTGTCGGTCGACCACCCGCTAAGATGTCTTTTAGACAATTTAAATACTCTCAGCCTGACTCTAGATATGAGGCCCAAAAAACTCATCAAACTTTGTACCCAAGATTGGCCCACTTACCTGTTAGATAACCAAAATAAATATCCCCCTCACAGGTCCCTAGATCTCATCCTCCTGCGAGATCTTTACAACTAATGTGAGTGATTGATAAAATGGGTAAAGATTCCTTATGTTCAGGCTTTCTCCCTCCTCTGATCTAATCCTTCCTTACGCATGAATTGTAACCCAAAACATGTCCTACTAGCATACAGACCCCTCTCAGCCATCCCTTCTTCTCCCATGGAGTTTGACCCAGTGGATGAGCCACCTCCCTACAGACAACAGGCTCCACAACCCCCAACTCCTCCAATCCCAGCACCACCCTCAGCACCAACTCCACCGGTACCAGCTCCTCCTTCTCCCTCTGCTCCTCCTTCTCCCTCTGCTCCTCCTACTCCCTCTTCTCCTCCTTCTCCCTCTGCTCCTACCCCCACCTCCCCTTCTTTCAGTCCTCCCGCCATTCGCTCCCACACCCAATCTACTCACTTGCCGAAGGTTATAGCTCCTCTTCGGGAGGTGGCCAGAACTGAAGGAATAGTCCATGTTCATGTTCCCTTCTCTGTGGCAGACATCCCCCAAATTGAAAAGCATCTACGCTCCTATACCACCAATTCAGCCTCATACATCAAAGAATTTCAATATTTACTCCACACATACAGCTTAACATACCATGACATCTATATGATCCTTGCCAATACACTGCTCCCAGAAGAGCGCAGGTGAGTATGGGAACAAGCTCGTACATACACTGATGAAGTTCATCAAACTACCCCTGCACATCCAATAGGGGCACAGGCTGTTCCAGACCAATATCCTAACTGGGATTACAACACTCCTGGTGGACTGGTCCTCCGGGATCAATTCCCACCTGCCTAGTTGCGGAACTTAAACGAGCCATGCAAAAGGCAGTCAATTTTGAAAAACTACAGGAAATCATTCAAGAAAAACATGAAAACCCCTCCACTTTTCTAAATAGACTGACTAAAGCCCTTCAGCAATACACCGGTCTTGATCCAGAAACCCCAGATGGCCAACAACTCCTCAGTATTTATTTCTTTTCCCAGAGTTATCCTGACAGATGGGCTAAATTTAAAAAATTGGAGAGGGGGCCTCTTACTCCCCAAACTGGGGTTTTAGCCACAGCTTTTAAAGTCTATCACTTTAAAAGATGAAAAAGCCAAATGGCAAAAGTACCAGATGCTAGCGCAAGCGCTAAGAGGCCCCAGCCCATCCACTGTAATGGGACAACGAGGTGGACGTCCTCCACCAAAAATGCCTCCGGCACCCTGTTTTAAGTGCGAGATGGAAGGACATTGGGCACTCGCATGCCCCAATCCCAGGCCACCACCAGTGCTGTGTCCCAAGTGCCATTCTGGAGGTCACTGGGTGGTAGATTACCCCAGCCCCTGCAGGGGGGCCAGATCAAACTCCAACCCAAACCCAGACCTCTTGGGCCTGGTGTCGGATGACTGATGAGGCCCTGGGACTCCCCTCCTGATGAATGTCATCACCTCCCAGGAGTCCAAGGTAACCATTCTGGTGGATGGACATCCCATTAACTTCCTCTTAGACATGGGCACCATGTTCTCAGAACTGAGGGAATTTTGGGGACCTACCTCTCCATCTAAATCCCCTATTGTCAGGGTAGGGGCCAGACAATATTTCCCAAAAAGACCCCCATACTTTCCTGCTCATTCTCTGGTCACCCCTTCTCTCTCACATTCCTAGTCATATCCCAATGCCCTGTTCCCTTGTTAGGATGAGACATGTTATCAAAATTCCAAGCTTCCATTTCATTTAGCCTCGCTCTTTCCCTTATCCTCATTCTTGCAGAAGCTATCAAGCCAACACCCAATCAAAGCCCTTCCATGCCCCCACAATCAGTAAACCCCCAAGTCTGGGACACAACTACTCCCTCTTTAGCAAAATGCACACCTGTTAAAATTCACCTAAGAGACCCCCTACGCTTTCTTGCTAACCCCAATATCCCCTGCCCACCACTAGCCTTCTAGGCCTTCAGCCAATCATTGCAGATTTACACAAGAAGGGCCTAATAAAGCCCACACATTCACCCTATAATACCCCCATTTTAGCTGTAAAAAAGCCTAATCTTTCCGCTTAGTCCAAGATTTAAGACTCATAAATAGTACAGTCAAACCTATCCACCCACTAGTACCAAACCCGTATACAATACTGTCCTCCATACCCAACTCTTCCCTCTATTTTTCAGTCATTGATCTCAAAGATTCTTTCTTCACCATCCCTTTATCCCCTGGATCTCAAGACATCTTTGCTTTTACCTGTACTGACACACACACACACCAATCCCAACAATTCACTTGGACAGTACTCCCCCAGGGTTTCAGAGATAGCCCGCACATATTTGGACAAGCCCTAGCAAATGACCTTAAGGAGCTAACACTCTCCCAGTCCACACTCCTCCAATATGCTGATGATCTCCTTCTGTGCAGCCCCTCTCTTCAAGTTTCTGAAGCTGATACCATTACCCTTTTTAACTTTCTTTCTGAAAAAGGATACCGGGTCTCCCCACATAAAGTTCAATTATCTCAACAAACAGTCACATGCTTAGGAGTCCAACTATCACATGGCTCCAAGGCCATCACTCTAGACTGAAAGAAACTAATTCAAGAATTACCCACCCAAAACAAAAGAAGAAATACTCTCATTCCTAGCTCTAGCAGGGTACTTTCGAGCATGGGTTCCCAACCTCTCCCTCCTAGCTACTCACCTTTATAGCTTAACAAAAGGAGACTCAAGGGAACCCCTACTCAACTCTGCCAAGATTCCCTTCTTAAAGCTCCAACAAGCTCTTCTCCAAGCTCCTGCCCTTCACTTACCAGACATATAACAACCTTTTACTCTATACGTACATGAAAACAAAGGACTGGCCTTAGGAGTCTCAGGACAAATGAAAGGCCCCACTTTTGCTCCCATAGCCTGTCTCTCCTAAAAGCTAGACCCTACAGTTTGAGGGTGATATCCCTGTCTAAGAGTCTTGGCAGCAGCATATGTTCTAATCCAAGAGGCAAAAAAACTCACTTAAAAGACCTTCTAATATATAAGGGATTAAAGACTCTTTCCCCTGCTGAATCCATTCTCTCCTCGACTCCTTTCTACATGATTCTTCTATCTCCTTTCAGGTCTGCTCATCCCTAAATCCTGCTACATTACTCCCTGTTATTCAAGACCCACCCTTCCATCACTGTAGTGAAACCCTCAAAGACCTCCTCCCATGTCCCTCCCATATAAAAGAGGGACCCCTAGAAAACCCTGCTCATGTGTGGTTCACTGATGGCAGCTCTTTTCTAATGAATGGGGAATGGTGGGCAGGATATGCCTTTGTTTCCCTAACTGAAACCATTGAAGCAAAATCTCTGCCACAAAACGCAACCAACCAACAGGCCGAACTCTCTGCAGTCAAGCATGCCTTTGAACTAGCTGCTGATTACCCCCTGACACTTTACACTAATTCAAAGTATGCTTTCCACATCCTTCTTTCTCATTCAGCAATATGGAAAGAAAGGGGACTATTAACTACCAAAGACACCTCCATTACCAATCCTAAACTTATCATGGACCTCCTCCATGCCTTTCTCCTCCCTTGTGAGACAGGAATCACTCACTGCTGCTCACACCAATCCGACTCATCCCCAATAACAATAGGCAAGTCTAAAGCAGACCAGGCTGCACGACAGGCAGCTATGTCAGAAAACCCAACCATTGCTCTAGCCATTCCCCACTGCTCTTCCAATGTTCCTGATAATTTCCCTGCCAAACATGACCTCCTTTCCTATTTACGCTCTCTATTTCACACCAGCCCACAAAATTTTAAAATGTTTCTCAACTCCTTCTTTCCTCTAACCACCGAAGACCTCAAATACATCCAACAACTAAACACTGACTGTCATATCTGCCAAAGAACTAATCCTAACACCCCTTTGAAATCCAGCTCTTTTCCAACTCATCAGGCTAGAGGACATATCCCTGGAGCAGGCTGGGAGCTTGACTTTACTAACATGCCCAGAGTCTGAAAACACACATATCTTCTGGTGCTCATGGACACATTCTCGGGATGGGTTGAGGCCTTTCCACTTCAAACAAGAGGGCTTCCACCATCGCTTCAATTCTCTCAGATATAATCCCGAGATTTGGAATGCCCACCTCATTTCAATCGGACAATGGCCCAGAATTTGTTTCCCACATTACACAAAGAATTACAGGAGCCCTCAACATCCCATGGCATTTCCATATTCTTTATAATCCTAAATCATCAGGAAAAGTGGAATGTACCATTCGAACACTATAAAACATTCTGACCAAACTCTTGAATTACATACTGGTTGGATCAAACTTCTTCCTCTAGGTCTGTTCTGCCTTCGAGTGCTCCCAAAAAACCTTCATTATTATCCCCTTTAGAGGTCATGTATGGTAGACCTCTGCTCCCCCACAGAATAACTCCTTCTCCCCACCTTCTCCCTGAACACTTTTCTTACCCCCTTCTTTCTTTCATTCACTCCCAGCTCTGGAGACATCAAGAGGCCCTATTACCCGATCCCCTGAGGTCTCACATCTCTTTTCCCCTGACTCTGAGCGACTGGGTATACTTCTTTCCTCCCTCTGCAGACTCCACTCCCTTAACCCCAAAATGGAAAGGACCTTTAAAAATCATTCTCTGCACCTCTACTGCCGCTTGATTAGAGGAATCCCCAGGAAAATTAACCTTGTTCATTCATATCTCCAGGTTGAAGCTGGCCAGACTTCTGGGAGACAACTCAGGAGAAAAAGCCTCAAACCCGACTCCTCCATGCTTCACCTGCACCCCCTGCACAACAGACCCCCTAAAACGCCACCTCTCCCATCTAAGGTCCCTCCCCACCATTCCTGAAGATGGATCCTAGCATCCCCACCATATTCACTCTTACCCCGTGCTTTCTTACCCCCTTTGCCAATATGTCATATGTTTGGAGATTTAAGTTGAGGGAAACATATAGACAACAAAACAAAACAAACTGTCCTGGCAGCCATGGCTGATTGTCCCACAACAGGCTGTGCTTCTGCCATTATGATTTCCTTACACACCTCTGAGCTGATAAAACAGGCCGCTTGGCCCTACCTATGTTTCACCTTTGACCAGACAGAAGATTCCTGTCACAACCAATGGGTCGAAACTTAAGGAGGCTGCCCCTACTGGTCATGCAAAATACATGATGCATACAATGGCAATGGAATGTTCAAATTTAACTTGAACACAAAAACCTTCACATTAGCAATTTTTGACCCATGGGATTCCCAATGGGCAACCAGAGGGACAGGAAAATTTTACCCTAATGGGTACTCATCTCACCCCCTCAGGATTTTAGCCTAAGTAGAGAGTATGTCTCCATTGCTACCCAGCACTCCCAACTATCAACTCCCAACTTTCTAGCTGACTAACAAGTATTTGCTCAGAGCGTAAGGCTCTGAGCAAATACTTGTTAGTCAGCTAGAAAGCCCAGACCCCGACTCTCCCCCCTCAGATCCCTCCTCGTCCCCTTCACTCTACTCTTGGTATGTATCATACAAAACACTCTTGCCTTCTTAAACCTCACAACCCCCACCTTAATGTCAACCCACTGTTTCCTTTGTGCCTCTTTAGCTTGGCTCTTATTAGCTGCAGTCTCTCTTAACATAATAAATTATACCTTTTTGACCTCAGGAACCCCTATCAGCCCAATTACCAATGTTCCTTTATGGGAACCAGAAACAGACAATATCTCACTCCCCTTACATGCCTGCATTCTTCCAAACTCCCTTACTGATATCTCCCTAGGGAGAGGCAATTGTGCTTATTACCAAACCATCTCTACAACCTCCTATTCACTACCAGGGGATTTTCTCTGGTGTAACGGCACTCTTTCAAACCAAATTCTACCCAGTCAATCAGATCCTTGTTTTCTTGTCAATATTGTCCATCAACTAACATTATACAATAGCTCAGAAGTACAATGGTTGCTTCCTTACTCCAGAACCTGCCGAGCAGCCTTACTTCCCATTACGGTCGGGATATCCCTCTCCACCTCTGCAGCAGGAATGGGCCTCTCAGGAGGAGCCATAGGACACTCCCTATGAGCAGTAGATGACCTTAATGCCAAGCTACAAACTGCTTTAGATTCCACTGCTGAATTCCTGTCCTCACTACAGAGACAAGTTACATCTCTAGCCCAAGTGACCCTTCAAAACCAGTGGGCCCTAGATCTTCTCACTGCTGAAAAGGGAGGGACTTGCCTCTTCCTTAAAGAAGAATGCTGTAATTATGTCAACGAGTCAGGACTAGTAGAAGAAAATGTACATAGACTGGCCGATCTTGCAGAGAGTCTAAAAAGGTCCCCTGCAAAGACTAGCATAACAGGACTCTTCCAAACCTCTCTCCTCACTTGGCTCCTGCCTATCCTCGGTCCTTCACTCATGACCTTTCTTTTCTGTACCTTCCTGCTCTGCATAGTAAAATTCATTCAAAATCAGATCAGCAAAATTTCTAACCAAACTTTCAACCAGCTCCTCCTTAGGGACTACCAGTTGCTAAAAAATGTGGATGAAATGAGTGCTGAAATTTCTTGAAGTGCTACGGGAAGATAGCTGGCTCCTTCCAGACATCCAACACACCAGTGATTGATTCAAGGGGCTGTTCCATCTCTGGATCCAGGGAACATTTCTTGAGTTCTCCGAGGAAGAGATCTTCACCTTTGGGGCCTGGATGTATGCCATCATGAAACTGACAAACCCTACCTCGTTTGAACATAACTCCTCCCTTTTGCCCCCTCCCTTAGATTAAGACATCAGTGCCCCCTTTCAGCAGGAAGTACCGAGAGAAAACGACCCTCCCTCATACAAAATTAAAAAGGGAGGAATGTTACTCAAAATGGTGCCCAACCCCCACACTTTTCGACCTAAGATGGCGACCACTAAGTTTCGGTTTCCTGGAATTAAGTTCAGCTTCCCACTCATGACAACTGAACACTCTGTGATGCAGACCAATAAAATCCCGCCAGCTAACCCCAATGAATCCATAGCTAATTAGCTGGTGCCAAGTGCCTTAATAGGGTATATAAGCCAAAGCTCCCCAGCCTGCACTGCTGCTCTCTCACTCTGGCAGGCAGCCACCTCGCTGCTGCTAAATAAATCTCTTGGTTGGACATTTGCTTCTCAGTGTGGTTGTCTCTTCCCTTAAGGAATTAGGCAGTCCTTTTACTACCCAAAACAAATTAACATTAAAAAATCCAAAAGAAATAGAAATGTCAGCTTCAAAAATATTTATCCCAAAAGTAAGGCACCACTTTACAAAACAAAAATACCCAAACCCAAAGCAAAAACAACTGGAGGGATGGAGTTGGGAGGAATGAGAAGAGGGAACAAGAGGATGGTCCCCTGGCCCTCCAGGGGCCAGCCCACCCTGCTTGGAGTCCACTCTGAAGGGACCACATCTCACCCCCACAGGGTCCGGCACAGGAAGCTGGGACACTGGAGCCAGGAGGGCTGCCTGAGTGTCTCGTTTAAACAGAAGGGTTGGGCAGTTGGGCTTAGGGGGACTCCTGCTTTGGGACAAAGGGGTTCTAGTCCTCAGCCTCACAGGTGTGGAGGAAGGCTCAGGGCCCAGGGCAAACACTGTGACCTCCTTTGGAGCAAGGCGGAAGGTGACCTCTGCCTGCAGGGTGGCCGGAAGCCCACATACCACAGAGAACGGGCTTTCCTGAGGGTCTCCAAAGTGGGTGCCATCTGTCCCTGCCTGCTCATCCTGCCCCAGAGGCTGTCCAAAGACCGGACAGTGGTGGGACCAGAAAGGGGGTGTTATCTGAGTTGAGAGGATGGGGGTTGCTAGTCCTTCCAGTCCTACACATTTAGGCCTTTAGGCAGCCATCTGAAAGGAAGGACTAATGCTGATAGTTTCTTAGTACAGTGGAAGAAATAAGTACTCAGCAAGTCAAGAATTCATATCTCAGCCAATCAGAAAGCAATAGAGAAATGAGTTGAAGGTAAGTTCAGTTCAGAGTGGCTAACTTAAGTGGAACATGTATGATATGAGTTATGGTTTTCATTCGCAAATGCATCAACTCTGTAGGAAAAGGCTGTAGTGTGTTGTAGAAAACAATTAGCAAGATAAGACAGTGAAGGAGTGAATTTTAAATTACATAGTTTAAACCATGAGATACATGAGATTTCAAGGATGTGAGAAATCAATGAAAAATATAATACTAGATTATAATGGAAATAATTTAGTCACTATTGTATTAGATGTTTTCTGTACCTTATTCCTGTCATTAAAACTATAGTATTATTTTTAATTCTCATGATAATGTAGCAAGAAAGGAGTTTTCTGTCACCATTTTTCAGATGAGGAAATAGTGCCACAAATTATAAATGAATTGGGAGATAATATAAAGAAGTGATTAAGAGCTCATGTGTAGAGTCAGACTGCCTGGATTCACATCTCAACTTAATATTAATTGTGTCACAATGGGAAAATTATTTCACCTCTTTAGGCTGCAGTTTTCTTATTTGTACAAGACAGAGCATAATCACAGTATTTATCTTACTAGTTTGTTATGAGGATTAAATGATATAACCCTTAGCACAATGTCTGGCAATTAGAGACCCCCAACAAATATTTTTATTAGTAATATCAGCAGAGCTTATGCAGCTATTGTGTTAAGGCATGGACTGAAGCCAAAGTGTATAACTAGTTATGGCCACATTACTGTTGTACAAAGCTGCTTCAGCATATGCTACATGGTAGATGATTAATAAATATTTCTTGAACTAGATTAAATACAGGAGACACTGAGAACATCAGGTGAACAAGTCACTTTATTGTGGCATCTTTCCAAATATTGTGAACATAACTGAGGATACCCTCCATGTTAGGGTGTCTTGCTCTAGAGAGCAGTAGCTCTTTATGAGTTGTATTTCTTTACCCTGTGTGTGAGGGTAAAGAGGGCAGAGAGGAACGATGTCTGATTCACAGCAAATCTATGGACCATTTTCTTCTGTTGTATACTGTATCAGTTTCTGTGAAGAACTGTCTCATATAAAATGTAGTTTTATTCAGTTGTGCATTTGGTGCACTTTTGGGGACTTGTTCTTAAATATGAAGCTTTGCTAAGCATGCCTCCTTTTATTCCTGTTATTCCCTGAGGCAGGTTTAAATTGCAGCTGTCACATTTACTTCCTTAAATGCTGCTGTTCTATTAATATGTCCAGCAGTCTTATTGCCATACTGACACAGGCTCAGAAAATTTCAAAGAAAAATGGCAAAGACTTACCTCCTGCTTAGACAGTGGCCCTTAGACACTGTCACTCTAACTTTAACCACACCTCCAGTGTTTGGTCTTCAGAACCCGATGTTAGTAGCTCAAGGTCAGTAGTCTGCTGAATTGAGTAAAACCATAGGCTTATATTTGGTCAGATTATTTACTGTATTTTACACTAATATCTAGTGAAGTCATTTCTTATTTCTTTTTCAATCCACAAATATTTTTTGAAAACCTACCTCATGGAAGATGCTCAGTTAGGCTTGGAAAAAGGCATAGATTAATTTAAGACCCTATTCCTGGTCCAATGAAATCATAATGTAACAGGCTGAGAAAGATGATTTGATACCTTACTTTGCATAATAAATAGCATGCATGGAATTTTCTCAACAGTGTTTAATGCTAATTTTACTATTAGAGAGGCACTTAGTATAAAAAAAATTGAATATTTTCAGTGAGTGCCAAAAAGTACCAAAAAAAGAATGTTGCATTGGAGAATGCTAGAAAGACAAATAGGCACCAGGTTATAAAGAGATATTCTAAAGAAATGGCTATAGGAAAAAGTTGCCAAAGGTTGTGCCAGAAAATTCAAGAAGAGCATAGCTTTTTTTTTTTTCAGTTCAGTAACAACATTTATCCATCTCTTCATGCATTTATCATTCCATAAATATTGGATGAGCACCTAGTAGGTGATGGGTATATAATGGTGCATGTAATAGACCTGGCTCTGCACTTGTGGAATTTATAATCTGGTAGCAGAGAAGAAAAAAAAGCAAATGAAGATGAAGCAGAAAAAAATTTATCTCATTTGTAAGTTGAAAATCATTTTTGACCCTTGTCAGTCAAATCATTAAAAATTTAGGAGTAATATTTTAATTTTGAGGCCTTGAAATGTTATGAGAGTGTTTCTCAGTGAAATCCTTCCTGATAGAGGCTAAGAGGTAAGCATTGGAGAGTCTGGAGGTGATGGTAGGAAACTGTTAGTTCTGGTCCTGTTGTCAGTTGAGATGGGAGACACTGACCGGTTTGAGTGATCTGGGCATCTGTAGGGCAGCCCTCTGTTCACCCTAGGCTTGTTCAGTTACAGGTATTAAAGACCAATTTGGATTAACATAAACCAATGCCTGGATTAGTGTAAACCAAATTCACACTGTATTTCATACACCATTTATAAGCATCACACATATTCTGTAACTTGGTTTCTTGGCCACACCAGTGTGTTCTGCACAGCCTCCCTGGAGCCAATCACTTGTTTTTTTATTCTGGATTTGCACCTAGTTGTCTGCTAAAGTGGGAGCTGTAGCATGAACTTCATCAACATCTCTGAGACACTGACTACCAGCCAATTTCTTACCAGCTAATTTCGGGATTTAATTTTTTTTCCCCAAAATGACTAGTTTGAATGTGCATTTACTCTAACTTGGAAGAATTCCTTAAAACTGAAATAGTGTGGGCCACCTGTGAGTCCTCAGCTCAGCTCTACAGAGGTTCTCTTTCCATGCCTCATCCCACAGATAAGATACTTTGGATATGAATACTATCCCTGGTTATGTAGTGTATTTATTTGGATATATGTGAACTCCTGACCTTGTCCTTGAGGATACACTGTTTCTGATAAGTGATCCTTGCATGAGTTTCCCCTTGACAGTCAATGGAGTTTTTGTAGAGAGATCAGTAGAATAATGAAGCTAAGGATTTGTACTTAGAAAATAAGTAGATCAGGCATTTTGTGGATTTTTATATCAATCATTGAGGCTTTTGAAAAATCTGAAGAAAATAATTAACATTTGTTGAGTGCCATGAATGTGCCATTTTCTATATGACTGACTTTGCATTACATCTTTTAATTTCTTAGATTTTTTTTTTGAAAGGCAGGTAAACACGTATAAAACAATAAATAATCTTAGGTATTTGAAGCAACTTCTGAAGGTCATCTATTTTTTTTTTTACTAACTGGTGTATCATTGAAGGCATTTAAAAAATGTAGGTTCCTTGGAATCACTGTGAAGACTGATATTTGAATATTAAATTTAGAAAGCTACTTTAAATCAGTGAACATGTGATGTTTTGACCACAATTCCTCTTTGAAGTAACTGCACTTGGTTCATTACCAGCGGATTTCAATTGACAGTGTTTAAAAATGCAGTTTTATATAAGAATATATATAATTCATGGAGATTTAATTTTGAAGCTGTTATTTTCTCTGCTCAAGTCTCAAGGTTAAAGCTGCTGTTCCCAAGCAGTCTGATTCAATGAATACTGCTGTGTATAGTGTATGGTACGCAGTAGACCAATAAAAACAATCTGATTGATCTGTCTCGTTATGGACTTGATGGCTTCCAAAGCACTAGCTATAAAATAAGCTAACTGGAAAATCAAAGCTTTAGTGACCTCAGAGGACTCTTCATCATGTAGTGCAGTTTAAATCATGTTACTTTAAATTTAGATATCACATGCACAACACATTTTATATAACAAACCAGAGAAAACTTGTAAACAGCATTTTATTTTTCACCTTTCCAGGCTGTAACACTCACACTAGTGAATAGCTTTACAAGTACCAATCTTCTTTAAGTGTTTAAAGTTAAGTTTTGGCTGGATTTTCAGACTCCTGAGCCCTTTCTTCCAGGGCCTCTACTCTTCTTTAAATGCTTCCCTCCAAAGAGAACCACTCTCCCTGTCTGTGTAGCTATCCCCTGGTCAATTAATTTAAGTGTAAAAATCATTAGTTTAATTTCAAGATTCTAATTTGGCAAAATGATTGATAGTCTTTTTAATTTTTTTTCTTTTTGAAACTGAACATCTATAGGTTAGTGGAACAAAGGAAACAGTTTAGTGAGGTGAGATGGCTGTGCCTAGTGTAGTTTCCCAGGAAAGGTAGCTATTATTTCAACAACAAAAGATAGTTACTAAGTTCTTAGACAGTTGAGTCCTTTGCTTTTACTGAACAAAATTGTGAAATTTGCATCATTTCTTAACATCTAATTGTTAATGTATTATACTTTTTCTCCTCATAGCATTGTGATATCCACCACCACCCCCTCTAATACCCAGAGTCCTAATGGTAGTTTCTGGATAATAATATAAGAACTGCCTGCTTGTGTATTAATAACTGGGTAGATTCCCTATGTTTCAAGATGTTCTCAGTTTCTTTTTAAAAAATTTCCTTTATTATGTGCCCCATTTTAAGGATTACCTTCTCTTTTAGATAACCATAAAACTGAGTTGTAATGGGACAGCAATGGGTGGTGGTGGTTTTTATTCTTAATTTATCTACAGTGATATATTATGCAACAATTGTGACACAGGGCATTGAGACATAGAAATGAATTACAAGTTTCCTCCTTTTAAGGAATTCTTAATGTTAAGGGGAATATAAAGGAGACATGTGGTGTTATAGAAGGGATTAATTAGTTTAATAGAGGGAGGCACGAATTGATAAGGCACTAATAGGCACCAACATCAACTGGGCAATTTCTTGGAGGGAGACAAAACAGATTTTGATAGTCTTGAAGGACAGATAAGCTCTAACTGGGTGACAAAGGAGAAGAGAGAGATCACAGCCAGAGGGGTCTCCTAAAAATGGTATGGAAGATGAGAGGATGGTGTTGGCAAGGGACCAGCAGTATGTTTAATATGACCTAAGAGTAGGATACAAAAGAAGTGTTTGAGAAATGAGGGAGGGCTGAGAAATTTTCAAAGGATGAACCATGCAGAAACTTGTATATTGTACTAGTAGGTTTGAAGTTAGCACTCACTCTGGAATAAGATTAAGTTTAAATCCTAGGTCTCCTGTTTACTGGCTATACCTTGAGGCAAGTTACTCAGGCTCATTGTGCATCAGTTATCTCATTGGTGAGGTGGATGTAATAATAGAACCTACTCTTACAGTTAATATGAGAAAGGGGCTAATACATGTATGTGTAACTTTTAGATCAGCATCTGTTTTATTTATTTACCTGTCACTTTTTTTGTCATCTGTTTTCCTCACACTCGAAGGTGACCTTCCTGAGAATGAGAACCTGCTTTATGTTGTTCACTACTGGATCTCCTGCCCCTAGAAAGTATTAGGTGCACAAAATAAATTAATTAAATATTTGGTGAATAAATGGATACATGAAATAGTGAGAAGGGTAGAAGGTAGGTAGAAGACAAGATGAAAAAGTTTTTATTAAACTTAGCTAAATTCAATGAGAACTATTGTTTTAGACACTTTCCTTCTCATTGAATTTAGCAAAAGGGTCATTGGCGACACTGGTAGGAGTAGTTTCAGTTGAATATTAGAAGCAGAATTCAAATCTTTGGGCTTGAGGAATAAAAGAAAACAAATGAATGAAGAAAACAAATGCATTCTATCCTTTCAAGAAGTTGGGCTGTACATTAAGAAAAAAGATACATATTTAGAAGAGTAGCTTCATCAAAGTAATTACAAACAAGCAAACAATCCAAGAACAACTGTTACAGTGTTAGAGGCACATTCTGAAAGCAATTAAGGTCAGTGTTTTTGTTTCATTTTCTTTTCTTTTGAAACATTTTTGAATTTAAAAAATTACAAGAATATTTTGAAGAGTTCCCATACATTCTTCACTTAGAGACCTCATTAAGGTTTCAGTAATCATCTCATACAGTTTTTACAGCAAAAGGGTGCAATCCAGGATCTTGAGGCATAGACAATCATCTTGTAATATTAGACTTTTTCATTATCAAGTAGTTTCCTACTCTTCCCTTGAATTTTATCTCTTTGGTATTTCTGAATATCGCAGAGCAGTAGTTCTGTACAGTGTTCCTCAAATTGGTTTATCTGTTTCTTCATGACTAGACCCAGGCAATTTTGTTTGGCTGGATTATCACAGAGGTGATGATGCATTTTCCTCATTGCCTCATATCGAGTGAGATATGATATTGATCTGTCTCATTATTGGTGATTTTAACTTTTATCATTTGATTTTTGTAACTTTAAAATCATTTCTATGAACTTTTGTCTTATTTCATTAGTAAATATTTTGCGGGGAGAGAATCTTTGAAATGACTTTGTTATGTTCTCATCCCACTTTCATTCAATATTTTTAACATTCATTGGGGTTTATATTTTGAATCCATCATTATGTCAGTGATTGCCAAAGGGTGATTTTTCTAATTCCAACTTTCTTCATTTGTTAGCTATCATTCTATTGCAAGAAAGGGCTAATTCTTTCTCCCATTTCTTTCTTCCTTTATAGCAATGTAAACTCATGAATTGCTGATTGCTGTTTTACTCATATGGCTGTAAATGTCACTCTCATTTTGATGCTTAAGTCATCACAGTTTTAGATACTGGGTTTTTTTTTTTTTATAAATTCAGGCATAATTTTGAATGCTTTGCATTGGGAAAATGAGCCACTTGAGTAGTGATTTTAAATCTTGGCTGCACATCAAAATCACCTGGAGAGCTTTTAAATATCCTAATGCCCAGGCCACACCTCCCACCAATTACACAAGAGTCCTAAGATGTGGAACCCAGCAATAAATACTCTTGAAGCTCTTTATGTGATTCCTACCTGAAGTCACGTGTGAGAGCTACTGCATGAGAGAGTGGCATGTTAGGAATTCAGGAGACACGAGAGATAACTGATAAATGAAATGTCTGTGAAGATTAGAGAAAATTAAATTCATATGACAGGAGGAGAAATTTACCTTGGAAGGAGTCTGTAAGAGCAGCTTCCAATTTTTTTTCAGCAGGAGGGAATTAAGAAGTTGAGAGATTTCCCACCTAGTGTCTTCTATCTTCCTGTGAAGAAGTAGGTGAAGTTGTATGTTAAGATTTAGAATAAATGGTGGCAGAGACTGGTGAGACCTGAATAGCTATTGTGAGGTGTGAGAAAATAATATGGCCATGAAACAGTAAGATCCTATTGAGATACTGGAGATCCTTTCTTTGGGGCTGACACAAAATTACTGATACTTTTTCCTTGAATTTGCATTTAATCAGGTAGATGCAGAACGAGCAGAGGTCCAAAAACCAAATGGCTAGGCTGAATTACAGGGGCTAGGATTCACAGAGAAGTGAATATAGGAATGGTCAAATTATGGGAATATGAATGGTGTCAAAGACATGAACATCTTCTAAACATGTTTAATAGTAATGATTGGATTTTTAGGCATTGTGACAGGAATTGTATTTTGGGCCACAGAGTTATTTTCAGCAGCTTTCAGTAGATTAAAAGTGAAAAATAGATGAACGTTATTCTGTTTTGCATGTGCTGTGCTCAGGCGCTTGCTGTGTTTAAAATATTGCCACAGATTTTTACCTGAGCTTCTACCTGTATGACTTGTGAGTTTATGTTTTTGACATGTAAGGTTTCTTGGCTTTATCCTTTTGCGGCTGGCCCTGAGTCTGATTGTTCAGGTTTTTGACTTCAGTGCCTGTTTGTTTTTCCTTTTATTGTGATTAGGTGTATACCAGCTAACATTTCCAGGTAGGTACATGTGGGCAGGCTATTTTAGAGAAACTACCATGCTACTAGTTCTAATTACAATCCTGTTAAACAACAAAATTCTCTTTGATTTATTCATTTTTAAATAAGCTTGTCTCAAGAGACTGACTTTTATTTTCTTAGGTAGAAAATGTTTTAGTCAAGGTCTGGATCAGTCTGACACTCATAACGGGTATAAGATTTCAAGTGTGAATACAGCCTGATATCATACCAGTGTTTTTAAACAATTCTTCATTATTTTTATTATTTGTGGCCATTTTGCAAAATGATAACAGTTCCCTTGTGGTAAAATAGAAGTAATTGTTCTATGGTAAAACACATTACATTATAGTTGCTTTTTAAAAGTTTTTAAACAATTGATAAATAGGAATAGACAATGAACATTCACATATCCAGCTATTTAAAGGAAAGCTAATTTGTTAAGGTAGATATTGGAGAACAATTCTTAAACTTAGTATCCAAGAATGTGATGAAAGATTACTTTGGCAATGAAGCCACAATATTACTACTGTGGAAAGTTACAGTGTGTCTGTATTACAGATAGCTCTGGCTGCTTTGACTTGAAAGGGTGAGCGTATAAAACAAACTAGACTCTTGAAAATATAAAAGATAGAGGAACGGAGAATGACAAGGGCAGCCAGGGTAAATGCTGTCCAACTAATGAGGTTGTACAACTAAAGTAGCTGGTTGTCCCAAGGCAAAGGGTCTGGAGAACATAGCAAGTTTAGGCATGAATCAAGGAGGAAGACCACTTTGATGGCCAAGGTACATTAACGAACAGTTCAGCATCAGTAACAACTCAGAATCAGTAAGCAAATAGTGAGCCATAGAAGCTCTGGCAACTTTGTCACAATTATCTGTTCATCCCTCCAGCAGCAGACAGGCAGTAGCTTTGGAGAAAGAAAGAGCTGGATGTTTGCAGACCAAGGTCCTAGACTTACTTCTTCCTTTAGTGCCTTGAGCACTAACCACTTCCGATTGAAAATGTGATGTGAATATCAAAGATCTCAAGCTATTCTTGGGGAGCTTGAGATTGTGAGATAACTAAATGCGTGGCTATATCATCCATGGTAGTACTATCAGGAGTGATAGTGGCTTTTGTGTTTTATGAAGGCAACATGAATTCAGACTGCCAACTGTTGAGCAGAATACACAATCTTTAAAGAAGAATGCAGAAACCAATGAATCTTTCAAAATAAATACTATTTGAATAGGTGTTAAAAATTTGCTACCTGACAAAAATCCAAGTTATAGATGCCTGACGCTTTCGTATTTGACTGTCATTCATGATTGCTGCTTGAAGTTGGAGCTCTGTTCACACAGTATTAATAAACCTAGGTAGAGTTAAGAACTACTGTATGGGACTTATAACTTGGAAAGTATTTAATTGTTCTGGGCAGGTCAAAGACCCACTCACCTTTAATCTTATCTACCTCTTTCTCTCTTTCTTACCACTCACTTTATAAAAATGTACCCAGAGGCACACAGCCATCTTTGCCACTAACAAATGCAAAACACGACATGTTCTAGTGACTCAGTTCTTACAGTACTTTCCTCCTTTCCATCAATATTTTCTTTGGATTTATTTTTAATAGTTATTAACATTAAGCTAACATTGGATTCAGTTTTAATAGTTATTCATAAGATTGACACCTTTTTAGAGAGTTTTGCAGTCTTAATCACTTTATTTTAAGTTAGTCTATCTCAAAGTAAACAAGACAATCACATCCTCAGATGATTTGTGTTAATTGATAGGTTAACCTTGTGTTCTGCCTGGAAACCACAGGATGTTATTGAGAGTCATATATCTGTGAATTTTAGAAATATTTAGGTTAAGAAAATACTACTGTTAATGAAAGCCTGACTTACTACAATGCATCTTTTAATTTGAACAAAGTCCACTGATAAGTTGAAATTCTAACTTTTTATCTTTCCCCATAACTCTTTTGGAGTGAGTTTTTTTTTAATAATGCAATTTTCTATTGTTACTTTTAACTCCTTTCTTTGGCATTCATCTGTCAATATCACACAGAATTATAATCAAGAAAATGATAACTGCTATTGGTGAAAACCCAAACTCACCAGGTTTTGTAATTTTCTTTTCTGGGCATATCTAGGATAGTAATTCAGAAGGTAAGAGTGTCAATTCTGTAATCATTTTCTGTGATTTAGAAGTAGGCCAATGGATAGTAAAATATACTCCTATTTCATTATAATACTACAAATATAAAGTCATAAGAAATAGTGGTAGGAGATTTTCCCCTACTAGGGGTTTCAGCCATATATAAACAAAGATTTTGTGTAAAGTATCTTGCTCTGTTGCCCAGTTTTTCTCCTTTATGACTCATTAGTTTAATGAACTTCATAGAGGTATCTTTAATATTTTAACCTGTGATCAATAACATCAACAACTGATGGGGAAATAGGAAATATTTTACCTTCTAAAATAATTTACCAGATCTTATAATAATTTAACACTAATGTCACTACATATTAGGTAGTGTTTAAAATTCATCTATTTGATGAATGTTAACTCATTTCCTCACTAGAACCCTTTGAAGTATATGTTATTATTATCTACACTTTACAAATGAAGAAACTGAAGAATAGAGAGATTAAGTAACTTTCCATGGTCACAGAGGTCAGCCTGTTTTAAATAAGGTTCTTTCAGTGGACCATAGATTAAATAGTATTAACTGATATTGAAAAGCATTAGTCATATTTTGATTATTCAAGAACTGTACTCGATTTTGATTAGCTGACATTTAATCCCATGTAACTTGGACACAGAACTTTGAGATAGTATATTATTAACTGATGTATAATATTCACACTCATTTAATGCAGTGGGCACAACTGTCCTCATGGGCTTTTCTGTTCCCTCTCCTCCATTCCAGCTGTTGATACAAACTGTACTCCCCACCCCCATCCTAACTAGACCAGGTAATAGTTGATTTAAACTCAGCATATAGAGAAAAGGCCTTTATCTGGTATCCAGGATCGGTTCCCACAAAGAATAAAATGAGCTAACCAGCTTCACAGTGATAGAAGGCTTTTGAATAAAGGAAGCAGCATGTACAGCTGTAGCTAATTACAAATTTGGGCTTCGCTTTTGTTAACAGCAGACTAATGTTTGCACACAAAGCATTTGTTGTAAATAAATAGCTTTAATAAGTGGGGGAAAAAGACAGTAAGCAATACAATGCCAGGGGTAATTACAGCTATGTTTGCAAAAGCCACAAATGCAGTATGTAATTATCTTAATATGAAAAATGGAGATTATCTCATATTTTAAGCTCTTTATTAGGAATAATTCTAACATTTGAATATTCTAGTCTTTGAATAGTCTTTGAACTAGAATAAAAATATTTCTAGTTTTAGAAATATTTAGATTAAGAAAATACTAATGTTAATGAAAACCTATTGCATCTTTTAATCTGAACAAACTCCACTGATTCTGACTTAATTTTCCTAATATGCTACTTTATGTAACACATAGGAATACAAAATATAAAATGGCTTCAATGAATAAATCCTTATGAAATACAATATTTGAAAGCACACTTGATCATATATTTATAGCTTTTAGTTTGGTGTGATTTACCAACTCAATTAAGGATAGTTTTGAAAGGCTATTGAGAGGGAATGTAGTTCATCTCAAGTGAGACAACTCATAAGCCATCCCCTCTCCAGCTCTCCCCGCCCAAATAAAGGCACCAACACTTTATCATGCTGTGATAACAGCAGTGTAGAGCTACTAAATTACAAGACCAATGGGGTAACAAAAAGCAAATGGTAACAGAAAGGGATTCTGTTACCGTTTGAATTAGTCTCTGGGAAGTGAATAGGAATTAACTACAGAAGATAATTCTACATCTACAATCATGTAATAGTAACAACTGCATTTGTCAAGCAGTTAAGGAAGGAAGAACAAAAAAGTCCAGAATCACTGGTAAAAAACTTGATTGTCCACACAGAAACTTATGCACAAATATTTATAGCAGTTTTATCAATACTTGCTGAAATTTGGAAGGAACCAAATATCAGTTAAGAGGTGAATGGATAAAGAATTTTGGTACATCCTCACAATGGCATTTTATTTAACAGTGAAATGAGTTGTTTTGCCCCAGAAAGACCTGAAGGAACCTTCAGTGCCTACTCTGAAAGAAACCAATCTGAAAAGGATATGAACTGTACTATTCCAACTGATGTGACATTTTGGAAAAGGCAAAACGATGGAGGCAGAGAAAGATCAGGGTTTTCCAGGGGTTCAGGGAGAGAGAGAAGGAGGAATGGGTGAAGCACAGGGGAGTCTTAGGGCAGTGAAACTGTTCTGTGTGACACTGTGGCATGGATATGTGTCATTCTGTATTTGCCAAAATCCTATGGCATTTTCAACACAAAGGGTGAACCCAAGTAGAAACTATGGATTTTAGTTAAAGTGTATCAATATTGGCTCACCAAATGTAACAAGTGTACCACACTAATGCAAGATGTTGTTTATGGGGCAGAACGCATGTACATATGTGGGGGATGGGGGAGGATAAGAGAGTTTATGAAAACTCTATTTCCACTCAATTTTTCTGTAAACCTTAAACTGTTCTAAAAAATTATCTATTAACTTAAAAACTATAATTAATATTGAGAAATGGAAAGGAAGATTATTTAAAACTCAATAACAAGAAGTCTGAAGTTACCTTAGTAAGATAAAGTCAATTTAAAATAATTTCTGAAGAGCAGTGCCTAGCATTTTCTCCTAAATTCACATTAAAATGCTATTTCTTTAATTACAGAAAAATTAATGTTTAAATACTGAAAATGGGTATTGGCTATAATCAATATTCTATTGATTCTATTAATATCCTTCTATTGCCAGAGGCTGTTCTTACTTTTTTGGTAGGTAAAAGCTCAGAGGAACTAGAAAGAGAAAGAATCATACATTTATATTTTTCTTTGCCGGAAAGTAGAGACAAGGAAAGGGGCACCTACTGATAAAAATAACAGGTATATTTTAAATTAGACATCAAAATCATGTATTTTAAAATGCCTTTAAACTACAATTATATAAATGCCAGATAATAATGAGAAGAAAATTTATACTAGCAGAAACAAAAATACCATTAAATTAACTAAAGGTTTTCCTTAATTTTTAATGGGAATATGGTAAAGAAAATTTGCAGTTCAAAAATAGCCTTTTAAACAAATACTGTTGCAGTTTTAGATTACATATGAATATATAACATGAATAGTATATGAACAGGCTGTTCCAGACGTAATCAGTAAACTAAATGAAGACAAATTACCTAGGCTGTATGATACCTTTCTTAAAGTTTGAAAGGATATCTTCTGGTTGGTAGTACAAAATTATTCTTCAAAATAGCAAGAAGCACACTGGGCTACAAAATACCAATTTGTAGAAACTATCAAATAAAATTCAGAATGCCCAGTGAGATCTAATTTCAAATAAACACCATTTTTTCTTTTTAAGATGAATATATCCTATGAAATATTTGGGGGCATATTTATGCTAAAATTTATTCTCTGTTCAAAACTTAGCTGAGTTTTTTAGTTGTTAAATCTGGTAACCCAACACTTTCCCAATCTTATAATATTTATAAGTCTTGAAGAGGGTGCAATTTAATTATTTAGTCTCACTTTACACATACTCATTTTTGGAATTGTCAAAATGAAAATAATAATGGGATACTTAAATAAGCACTAATTTTCTGAATGCTTCCTTGTTAAGATTCTGTTAAGCTATGGTGATAAATCAAGATTCTGTCTTCATAGAGAATGTATAGCACAGGCAGATGATTACAGAAGACCCAAGTCTTACTTTTTATTTGGTATAAAATTGCACATAAAGAGGCAACTGTTGCATGTGATTGATACAGACTTTTCAAGAAATCACTGATAAATGTTCACAGCAAAGACTTTAAATAAAAATAGCTGTCAAAACTGGGGGTCTGGTTGTGTGTGGATATCTTACAAAGAGGAATCAAATAGAAAGGAAAAATAAATACATCTCTGGCAGGAGCTGCATACGTATCAACAGAAAAATTCACCAGAGATAAGCATTTGGCCAGTTTCCTTTAGCATGTATATATACTATCTGTTAGAGGAAATGCACGATACAATTCCCAACTTTGATTGAAATGATAAGCTGATAAGGAAGAACAGGATATTTTCAGCATACTGTGAAAATAGTCAAAAATATGTGGTAAATAAATTCCAGTGTTGTACATTTCAATGCAATGCCTATGTGATCCCAGATTTAAAATGTATTATTAGGTGGGTGGTCTCCAAAGTACTTGTTTTGTAAGGGTGCTGAAGAGGATTCATTGAGTCCCTGAAAAAAGTTAGATCTCTATGCTGCTGTGACCAGGAATGTCCTACACAATTCTTAGTAACCTAAGGTGAATTATTATAAACACATTAAAAGCATTATTTTACATGTACATTAATTCTTGGGTCTTTATATCTGGATTTTGAGTCAGGCCAATGAATCTAAAGAAAGATTGAATAAAATTGGAGTTTGTCCAGTAAATTAAGGCTGGTCCAAGACTAGGACATTGTTGTTGCAAATGACAGGATTTCTTTCTTTTTTAAGGCCAATGTTCTATTCTGTTTTCTTTATTGATTCATTCCTTGTTAAGCACTTAGTTGCTTCCATGTCTTAGACATTCTAAATAATGCTGCATTGAACATAGGGATGCATATGTCTTTTTGAATTAGTGTTTTCATTTTCTTCAAATAAATATCCAGAAGTAGAATTGCTGTCTTGTATGGTAGTACTCTATTTAATTTTTGAGGAACTTCAATACTGTTTTCATACTAACTGCACCATTTTGCATTCCCAACAGTGCATGGGGGTTCCTTTGCTCCACATTCTAGTCAACACTTGTCATTTCTTGTCTCTTTGATGACAGTCATTCTGACAAGTGTGCAGTTATATTTCACTGTGGTTTCCTTTCCTACCAACATTATACTAGGATTCCCTTTTCTTCATATCCTAACCAACACTTACTCCTTGTCTTTATGAGAATGGCCAATCTGACATATGTATATTATATCTCATTGTGGTTTTAATTTACATTTCCTTAATGACTAGTGATGTTGAGCATCTTTTCATGTATCTGTTGACCTTTCATATATCTTCTTCGAAGAAACGTCTATTCAGATTCTTTGCCCATTATTTAATTGGGTTATTTTTTGTTTTTTTTTTCTTTTTGTTGTTGAAGTGTTTTGAGTTCCTTTTGTATTTTGGTTAACCTCTTATATATAAATAATTTGCAAATATTTTCTCTCATTCTTTATATTGCCTTTTGTTGATTATATCCTTTGCTGTGCAAAAACTTTTTAGATTGATGTAATCCCCTATATCTGTTTTTTATTTTGTGCCTGTACTTTGGTGTCATATCCAAGAAATCATTGCTGAAACCACTTCTAGGAGGATTTTTCTTCAAGGTGTTTTGCAGTTTCAGATCTTACATTTACAGTTCTACTTTATTTGAGCTGGTTTTTGTGTATGGTATAAGGAGTCAAATTTAATTCTTTTGCAACCGTTTATCCAGTTTTTCTAACACTGTCATTTGAAGTCACTTTCCTTTCTCCATATGTAGTCTTGACACCATTATAAAATTCATTTGACCAGAAATGTGGAAGTTTATTTCTAGGTTCTCTATTCTTTTCCGTTGGTCTTTTTGTCTGTTTTGTGCCAGTACCACACTGTTTTGACTATGATAACTTTGTAATATATTTTAAAATGAGGAAGTGTGAGGCCTTCAGGCTTGTTCTTTCTTGATTGTTTTGGCTATTTGGAGTCCTTTTTTGTTCCCTATAAATTTTGGGATTGTTTTTCTATTTTTGTGAAAAATAACATTAGGATTTTGATAGGGATTGCATTGAATCTATAGATCATTTTGAGTAGTATGGACATTTTAACAATATTAAGTCTTTCAATTATGAACATAGGATATCTTTCCATTTATTTGTATCTTTTTAAATTTCTTTCATTAATGAATTGTAATTTTCAATGTTTAAGTCTTTCACCTTGGTTAGGTTTATTCCTAAATGTTTTATTCTTTGAGATACTATTATAAATGTTACTATTTTATTTCCTTTTCAAATTGTTTTTTTCTTAATATATAGAAATGTAATTGACTTTTGCATGTTGATTTTGTATACTACAAATTTACTGAATCCATGTATTCTAACAGTTTTAGGATTTTTTTGTACATATGTGTAGAATCTTAAGTGTTTTCTAAATATTGTGTCATGTCACCTGCAAACAGAAAATATTAATTTTTTTCATTGGATTTCAATGTCTTTATATCTTTTCTTTCTTAATTTCTCTGCCTAGAACTTCCAGTATGATGTTGAATAGAAGCAGTGAGAGTGGAGACCTTGTCTTGTTCCTGATCTTAGAGGAAAAGCTTTCAGCATTTCACTGGTAACCATGGTGTTACTTGTGGGCACATTATGTATGGCTTTTATTATGTCAAGGTATGTTTCTTCTATTTCTAGTTTCTTGAGTATTTTTATGATGAGTACTTAATTTTTTCAATTGCTTTCTCTGAACCTGTTGAGATCATCATATAATTTTTGTCTTCTTTTAATGTGTCATACTACATTGCTTGATTTTCATATGTTGAACCATCTGCATCCCAAGGATACATCTCACTTGATCACAGTGTGTAATCCATTTAATATGTAGTTGAATTTGATTTGTCAATATTTGTTGAGGATTTTTGCATCTATATTCATCAGGAATAGTGACCTCTAGTTGTCTTTTCTTATAATGTGGAATTGGTATCAGGATAATGCTGGCCTTGTAAAATGAGCTTGGAAGTGTTTCCTTCTCTTTAATTTTTAGGAAAAATTTGAGGAGTGATGTTAATTCTTTAAAATTTCATAGAATTCATCTGTGAAAACTTTTGGTCCTGGAATTTTATTTTATTTTATTTTATTTTAGTTATTTTTGAGAGGGCATCTTTCATATTTATTGATCAAATGGTTGTAAAAAACAATAAAATTCTGTATGGGGGACTCAATGCACAGTCATTAATCAACCCCAAGCCTATATCTCAAACAGTCTCCAATCTTCTGAAGCATAACAAACAAATTCTTACATGGTGAACAAATTCTTACATAGTGGATAAGTTCTTACATGGTGAACAGTGCAAGGGCAGTCATCACAGAAACTTTCGGTTTTGATCACGCATTATGAACTATAAACAATCAGGTCAAATATGAATATTCGTTTGATTTTTATACTTGATTTATAAGTGGATCCCACATTTCTCCCTTTATTATTACTATTTTTTTATTTTTAATAAAATGCTGAAGTGGTAGGTGGATGCAAGATAAAGGTAGAAAACATAGTTTAGTGTTGTAAGAGAGCAAATGTAGATGATCAGGTGTGTGCCTGTAGACTATGTGTTAATCCAAGCTAGACAGGGGCATTAAAACATCCACAGATGCAGAAGATTTCTTTCAAAACAGGGGGGTGAGGTTCTAAGCCTCACCACTGTTGATCCCCAATTTCTCACCTGATGGCCCCCTGGGACTGTGCCTGTCTTAGGTTGTTCCTCCCTTGAGGAATCTTACCCGTCTCTGGCTAACCAGTCATCTTCCAGGGCCATAGGGGGAGATGTAAAGTTGGTAAGTGAGAGAGAAGCCATATTGTTTGAAAAGGTTAGCTTTTTAGTTCTTTTCAGATTTATGCCCTGTGGCTTCTATGCCCAGCACTTGTCTTTAGGTTTCTTTACCACTTGGAGGAACTATGATACTCGGTAAATTCAATATGAGGCACGAAATCTATTTAAGGGTTGTAATTAGGAAGGAAGAAGAAAAGCTATTGAGGTAGCAGACGGAAGAAAACATGGGAGGATTGATTATTTCTTTGACATATCTTCTTGTAGAGTAACTTAAGTATGTATAAGTTTTAAACTCCTAATTAAATTGTGCACACACATTAACATAATGGGAATACAGTTACATAACCAAAGCAGATCTATAATTACCAGCCATCTCCAGTGAAGCCAAGAAAACCAGTTAGGCACCCTAGGCATTTGTGAATATTTGTCTATGATATAATGGATATTGTCCAACTGTACTTGAACAGTCTGAAAGAAATCAGACAAATTAAAACAACCCATTCCTGGGAACTGTTCACATCCCATATGTTCTTTTAACAGTAGATAGTCTGTAGTTGTAAGATTTTGGAGCGCTACAACTTGCACTTCTAATTCTTGGTTGAGTTCCAACAGTATAGATCCAGTCAAATTTGTTGTTTTACTGTATGCACAGGCTAGCTTAGATACCTCCTTCTTCATTCCAATGGCAAGTCCAGGAACCGGTGGTATGGATGCAGCTGCAACTGCAGCATCGCCTGGATCTTTGTTGAGGTTTTTTGATGATCATCTTCTGGTATGAGTCTTCCAGAAAGTGCTGATGTTGGAAGTTCTTCTTCATATCGTATCTTATTTCATTTTCGAGGTAGCCAAATTAGGCTTTGATCCTCTGTATAAACACAAACGGAACCTTTGCCCACACTTTGATATGCCCTTTATACCATTGTGTAGAGAAAGGATATTATCAGAAAACTGTACATCCATAGCTGTTATCTGACACCCTTTAGGTGATCAAAATTAAGGATATTTAAAGCATGCATTAATCGTTGATTTAAAGTTAGTTTTATCCTATCAGGGAGTAATCCCCATTCTCTTTCTTTCTTTTTTTTTGTTATCTTTAATCTACACTTCTATGAAGAATATTATGTTTACTAGGCTCTCCCCTATACCAGGTCTCCCTTATAAACCCCTTTACATTCACTGTCCATCAATATAGCAAAATGTTGTAGAATCACTACTTGTCTTCTCTGTCTTATACAGCCCTCCCCTTTCTCCCACCCCCCAATGCATGCTAATCTTAATATCTCTCTTCTTCTCCCCCCCCTTATCCCTCCCTGCCCACCCATCCTTCCAAGTCCCTATCCCTTTGGTACCTGTTAATCCATTCTTGGGTTCTGTGATTCCGCTGCAGTTTTGTTCCTTCAGTTTTTCCTTTGTTCTTATACTCCACAGATGAGTGAAATCATTTGGTATTTCACTTTCTCCGTTTGGCTTATTTCACTGAGCATAAAACCGTCCAGGTCCATCCATGTTGCTGCAAATGGTAGGATTTTCCCTCTTCTTATGGCTGAGTAGTATTCCATTGTGTATATGTAATACATATTCTTTATCCATTCATCTACTGATGGACATTTAAGGTGCTTCCAATTCTTGGCTATTGTAAATAGTGCTGCAATAAACATAGGGGTGCATCTGTCTTTCTCAAACTTGAGTGCTGCGTTCTTAGGGTAAATTCCTAGGAGTGGAATTCCTGGGTCAAATGGTAGGTCTGTTTTGAGCATTTTGATGATCTTCCATACTGCTTTCCACAATGGTTGAACTAATTTACATTCCCACCAGCAGTGTAGGAGGGTTCCCCTTTCCCCACAGCCTCGCC
Organism: Manis javanica; assembly: GCF_040802235.1. Taxonomy (NCBI): domain Eukaryota; kingdom Metazoa; phylum Chordata; class Mammalia; order Pholidota; family Manidae; genus Manis; species Manis javanica. The sequence goes on from NC_133163.1 coordinate 69,542,839, forward strand.
AACATTTGTTGTTGTTTGTCTTTTGGATGGCAGCCATCCTTACTGGTGTGAGGTGATACCTCATTGTAGTTTTAATTTGCATTTCTCTGATAATTAGCGATGTGGAGCATCTTTACATGTGTCTGTTGGCCATATGTATTTCTTTTTTGGAGAACTGTCTGTTCAGTTCCTCTGCGTATTTTTTAATTGGATCATTTGATTTTTGTTTGTTGAGGCATGTGAGCTCTTTATATATTTTGGACGTCAAGCCTTTATCAGATCTGTCATTTACAAATAAATTCTCCCATACTGTAGGGTTCCTTTTTGTTCTATTGATGGTGTCTTTTGCTGTACAGAAGCTTTTCAGCTTAATATAGTCCCACTTGTTCATTTTTGCTGTTGTTTTCCTTGCCTGGGGAGATATGTTCAAGAAGAGGTCACTCATGTTTATGAGGTTTTTGCCTATGTTTTTTTCCACGAGTTTAATGGTTACATGACTTACATTCAGGTCTTTGATCCATTTTGAATTTACTTTTGTATATGGGGTGAGACAATGGTCCAGTTTCATTCTCCTACATGTAGTTGTCCAGTTTTGCCAGCACCATCTGTTGAAGAGGCTGTCATTTCCCCATTGTATGTCCATGGCTCCTTTATCAAATATTAATTGACCATATATGTTTGGGTTAATGTCTGGAGTCTCTAGTCTGCTCCACTGGTCTGTGGCTCTGTTCTTGTGCCAGTACCAAATTGTCTTGATTACTATGGCTTTGTAGTAGAGCTTGAAGTTGGGGAGTGAGATCCCCCCTACTTTATTCTTCTTTCTCAGGATTGCTTTGGCTATTCGGGGTCTTTGGTGTTTCCATATGAATTTTTGAATTATTTGTTCTAGTTCATTGAAGAATGTTGCTGGTAATTTGAGAGGGATTGCATCAAATCTGTATATTGCTTTGGGCAAGATGGCCATTTTAACGATATTGATTCTTCCTAGCCATGAGCATGGGATGTGTTTCCATTTATTAGTGTCCCCTTTAATTTCTCTTAAGAGTGACTTGTAGTTTTCAGAGTATAGGTCATTCATTTCTTTGGTTAAATTTATTCCTAGGTATTTTATTCTTTTTGATGCAATTGTGAATGGAATTGTTTTCCTGTTTTCTCTTCTATTGGTTCTTTGTTAGTGTATAGGAAAGCTACAGATTTCTGTGTGTTAATTTTGTATCCTGCAACTTTGCTGTATTCCGATATCAGTTCTAGTAGTTTTGGAGTGGAGTCTTTAGGGTTTTTTATGTACAATATCATGTCATCTGCAAATAGTGACAGTTTAACTTCTTCTTTACCAATCTGGATTCCTTGTTTTTCTTTGTTTTGTCTGATTGCCCTGTCTAGGACTTCCAGTACTATGTTGAATAACAGTGGGGAGAGTGGGCATCCCTGTCTTGTTCCCAATCTCAGAGGAAAAGCTTTCAGCTTCTCTCTGTTCAGTATGATGTTGGTTGTGGGTTTATCATAGATGGCCTTTATTATGTTGAGGTACTTGCCCTGTATACCCATTTTGCTGAGAGTTTTTATCATGAATGGATGTTGAATTTTGTCAAATGCTTTTACAGCATCTATGGAGATGATCATGTGGTTTTTGTCTTTCTTTTTGTTGATGTGGTGGATGATGTTGATGGATTTTTGAATGCTGTACCATCCTTGCATCCATGGGATGAATCCCACTTGGTCATGGTGTATGATCCTTTTGATATACTTTTGAATTGTGTTTGCCAATATTTCGTTGAGTATTTTGCATCTACATTCATCAGGGATATTGGTCTGAAATTTTCTTTTTTGGTGGGGTCTTTGACTGCTTTTGGTATTAGGGTGATGTTGGCTTCTTAGAATGAGTTTGGGAGTATTCCCTCCTCTTCAGTTATTTGGAAATCTTTAAGGAGAATGGGTATTATGTCTTCGCTGTGTGTCTGATAAAATTCTGAGGTAAATCTGTCTGTCCCTGGGGTTTTGTTCTTGGGTAGTTTTTTGATTACCTTTTCAATTTCTTTGCTCATAGTTGGTTTGTTTAACTTTTGTGTTTCTTCCTTGGTCAGTCTTGGGAGGTTGTATTTTTCTAGGAAGTTGTCCATTTCTTCTAGGTTTTCTAGCTTGTTGTCATATAGGTTTTCATAGTAGTCTTTAATAATTCTTTGTATTTCTGTGGACCCTGTCATGATTTCTCCATTCTCATTTCTGATTATGTTGATTTGTGTTGATTCTCTTTTTCTCTTAATAAGTTTGGCTAGAGGCTTATCTATTTTGTTTATTTTCTCAATGTACCAGCTCTTGGTTTCATTGATTTTTTTCTATTGTTTTATTCTTATCAATTTTGTTTATTTCTTCTCTGATCTTTATTATGTCCTTCCTTCTGCTGACTTTAGACCTCATTTGTTCTTCTTTTTCCAATTTCGATAATTGTGATGTTAGAATATTCATTGGGATTGTTCTTCTTCTTCAAGTGTGCCTGGATTGCTATATACTTTCCTCTTAAGACTGCTTTCGCTGCGTCCCACGGAAGTTGGGGCTTTGTGTTGTTGTTGTCATTTGTTTCTATATATTCCTTGATCTCTATTTTAGTTTGTTTGTTGATACATTGCATTATTTAGGAGCATGTTGTTAAGCCTCCATGTGTTTGTGAGCCTTTTTGATTTCTTTGTAGAATTTATTTCTACTTTTATACCTTTGTGGTCTGAAATGTTGTTTGGTAGAATTTCAATATTTTGGATTTTGCTGAGGCTCTTTTTGTGAGCTAGTATGTGGTCTATTCTGGAGAATGTTCCATGTGCACTTGAGAAGAATGTATATCCTGTTGCTTTTGAATGTAGAGTTCTATAGATGTCTATTAGGTCCATCTGCTCTACTGTGTTGTTCAGCGCTTCCATGTCCTTACTTATTTTCTGCCCGGTGGATCTATCTTTTGGCGTGAATGGTGTGTTGAAGTCTCCTAAAATGAATGCATTGCAGTCTATTTCCCCCTTTAGTTCTGTTAGTATTTGTTTCACATATGCTGGTGCTCCTGTGTTGGGTGCATATATATTTAGAATGGTTATATCCTCTTGTTGGACTGAGCCCTTTATCATTATGTAGTGTCCTTCTTTATCTCTTGTTACTTTCTTTGTTTTCAAGTCTATTTTGTCTGATATTAGTACCGCAACCCCTGCTTTCTTCTCACTGTTGTTTGCCTGAAATATGTTTTTCCATCCCTTGACTTTTAGTCTGTACATGTCTTTGGGTGTGAGGTGAATTTCTTGTAAGCAGCATATAGATGGGTCGTGCTCTTTTACCTTTTCTATTACTCTGTGTCTTTTGATTGGTGCATTCAGTCTATTTACATTTAGGGTGACTTTTGAAAGATATGTACTTATTGCCATTGCAGGCTTTAAGTTCGTGGTTACCAAAGGTTCAAGGTTAGTCTCTTTAGTATCTTACCTCCTAACTTTGCTCACTTATTGAGCTGTTATATACACTGTCTGGAGATTCTTTTCTTCTCTCCCTTCTTATTCCTCCTCCTCCATTCTTCATATGTTGGGTGTTTTGTTCTGTGCTCTTTCTAGGAGTGCTCCCACCTAGAGCAGTCCCTGTAAGATGCCCTGTAGAGGTGGTTTGTGGGAAGCAAATTCCCTCAACTTTTGCTTGTCTGAGAATTGTTTAATCCCACCATCATATTTAAATGATAGTTGTGCTGGATACAGTATCCTTGGTTCAAGGCCCTTCTGTTTCATTGTATTAAATATATCATGCCATTCTCTTCTGGCCTGTAGGGTTTCTGTCGAGAAGTCTGATGTTAGCCTGATGGGTTTTCCTTTATAGGTGACCTTTTTTTCTCTAGCTGCCTTTAAAACTCTTTCCTTGTCCTTGATCTTTGCCATTTTAATTATTATGTGTCTTGGTGTTGTCCTCCTTGGATCCTTTCTGTTGGGGGTTCTGTGTATTTCCGTGGTCTGTTCGATTATTTCCTCCCCCAGTTTGGGGAAGTTTTCAGCAATTATTTCTTCCAAGTTACTTTCCGTCCCTTTTCCTCTCTCTTCTTCTTCTGGTACTCCTATAATATGGATATTGTTCCTTTTGGATTGGTCACACAGTTCTCTTAATATTGTTTCATTCCTGGAGATCCTTTTATCTCTCTTATGTCAGCTTCTATGTGTTCCTGTTCTCTGGTATCAGTTCCATCAATGGCCTCTTGCATCTTATCCATTCTGCTTATAAATCCTTCCAGAGTTTGTTTCATTTCTGTGATCTCCTTTCTGGCATCTGTGATCTCCCTCTGGATTTCATACCATTTCTCTTGCGTATTTCTCTGCATCTCTGTGAGCATGTTTATGATTTTTATTTTGAATTCTTTTTCAGGAAGACTGGTTAGTTCTGTCTCCTTCTCTGGTGTCTCTGTGATCTTGGTTTGCCTGTACTTTTGTCTTTTCATGGTGATAGGAGTAGTTTGCAGAGCTTAGACTAGTGAGGGCTGGAAGAACTTCCCTTCTTGTTGGTTTGTGGCCTTCCTCTCCTGGGAGAATAGCGATCTCTATTGGCTTGTGCTGGGTAGCTGCATGCAGACAGGGCTTCTGCTTCCTGCCTTGCTGCTATGGAGTTTATCTCCACTGTTGCTGTGGGTGTGGCCTGGCTCAGGCGGCTGCTCCAAAGCGGTGGAGTCACATTGGAGGGGGAGTGGCCGGGAGGCTATTTATCTCTGTAAGGGGCCTCCGTGATCCCTGCAGCCCAGGGGATTAGAGTGCCCAGAGATCCTGGGATTCCCTACCTCTGGACTAAGTGTCCCACCCTGCCCCTTTAAAACTTCCAAAAAGCACCCACCAAAACAAAACAAGGACCACAAAAAAAAAAAAAGGGTGGCCGCTCACGTTTCTTTTGTTCTCTGGCGCCAGTCACCGATACCCGCTCGCCTGTCTTGCTGCCTGTTTCCCTAGTATTGGGGTCCCTGCCCCTTTAAGACTTCCAAAAAGCATTCGCCCAACAAAGCAACAACAACAACAACAACAAAAAAGATGGTTGCTCGCTTTTCTTTTGTCCTCCGGCACTTGCCTCCCGTACCTGCTCACTGTTCTTGCTTCCCTGTTTCCCTAGTATCCAGGGCCCTGTGCATGCACTGTGTCTGCGCTCTGGTCCGGATGGCTGGGGCTGGGTCTTCAGCAGTCGTGGGCTCCCTCTCCCTCACTGCTGACTGCTCTCCTACTGCCATGACCTGGGGGGAGGGGCATGCAGGACCCACCAGACCGGGGCTTGTACCTTACCCCCTTTGCGAGGCACTGGGTTCTCACAGGTGTGGATGTGGTCTGGATGTTGTCCTGTGTCCTCTGGTCTCTATTTTAGGAAGAGTTGTCTTTGTTATATTTTCATTTATATATATGGTTTTGGGAGGGGATTTCTCCTGCTCTATTCATGCCACCATCCTGGCTCCAAAAATCAAGATTTACATTTTATTGTGTAAAAATATGGAACTATTATGTAAAATCTGGAAAAAAGTGAAAGTATTAAAAGTTTTAAAAATGAGGGATGGAAAAGGAACATTATGAAATTTGCATTTTAGAAAGATTAGTCTGATAATGGTACAAATATTGAATAAATATGAAAATTTTGAATAGATATGAAATGAATGAGAAAATTGAAATCTAAGCAAGCTGTTGCTTTAGTTCAGAGACATTTGCAGAAGTGAAGTCAGTCAACAGGGCTTGTGATTGAGTGCTTGAGGAAAATGAGAACTCCAAGATGACCTACAGAATCCAGAAAGAAAAGCGTATTTAGAATAAGGTTGCCAGAAGATGGAACACTTAGATATCTACTACACAGGTAGAAATAGGTTCTAGATTCTGTGTACAATTAATTCTTCCATAGACATAATTTCAGCTGCTCATAATGCAATTTGAACATATATTTTTTAAAATATTCAGAAAAGAAATATGGGAGATGATTATTCATACAGGAGCATAAAATATTTCATATGTTTTTTTTAAAGGATTTTTTAATTAAGGTATCGATATACACTTTTATGAAGGTTTCATAAGAAAAACAATGTGGTTACTACATTCACCCTTATTATTGAGTGCCCCCCATACCCCATTGCAGTCACTGTCCATCAGTGTAGTAAGATGCCACAGAGTCTCTACTTGTCTTCTCTGTGCTACACTGTTTTCCCCGTGACCCCACACACACTATGTGTACTAATCATCACACCCCACAATCCAGTTTTTTTATAGTACATCTCATGCAAGTACTGTCTAGGCTTTTATAGATAAATTTGCATAATCTGTATCATGGTGTGCTTTGAAAATTATGAGGTATAATTTATAATCAAATGGAACAAGTGTGTATAATTATAGACATTATGACTAGCTCTTGTTCTCCATCTCATACACACAAAATTCTTTATGTATTTGATGATTTTATCAATTTAGAGGTTCAAATGTATATTTCTATTCCACTGGAATTGACTAAAATAAAAAAAATTGCCTGTCCTGAACAATACTAGGACTGTATATTTATAAAATGATGTATTCAATTAATTTATACTTACTTTTGTGTTTCAAACTTTAATCATAATATATCTTTGTTAGAGTTTTGAGGGGACCCTATGCATAGCACCCTTCTTTCATACATGAGTTCTGACTCACTTGAAAAATAAGACACATAATTGTGACATCAAAAACAAGATCTCACTTCATTACATATAAAGGCAAACTTAGAGAATGTAACACTGTGTCAAAATTGGCCTGCCAACACTCTTCACTTTCAGTTGAGACTTTGCAACAATCTTTTAAAGGTAAAGTGTCTGTCTACAGAAGAGAAACTCAGCCAGGTTGCTGTGACCACCAGTCTTGTGGCGAAAAAAGGAAGAAAAAGACCAAATCATCTCATGCTCTGGCCTCTATGTTTAATTCCATCCACTAGACATCTGAGAACTAATTGCTATATGCCAGCTAGCTAGGAGATTAGTTGCACTTCTTGGGGGAAATAAAAGGAGGATTGTTTTAGGAAATTACTCCTCATAGAGTGAAACAGTAGGGAGGCAGGACCTTTCCCTTCTAATGGTTGTCCTGTGCTACGTACTACAATTTTTTCAAGCTTTGGCACATACAGGTGAGCACAGACAAAAGCAGTGAGTCAGAAACCTGAAGGATCAGCAGGATTACCTGAGGAAAACTTACAAATATTCTACAACAGACTTAATGAATTAGACTTTTAAGTGTTATCCAGAGGATCTATAGTTTTAAAAGTTCCTCAGAAACTTCAATTTTAGATAATTATACATTTCACATATCAACCTTCAGTCATGCAAGAAGAGCAAAAATCTTTGTCTCTGGCTAACATTGAAATTATTTGTTCTGCCTGTAACTATCATCATCGCTATTGTTCTATAGTTCACCTTCTGCTTCTTGATAAAAAGTATTGGAGTGTCCTCTGTCAGACTTCTCGTAAAAGTGGATAGAGGAAACCAAGTCCCAATTAACACTTTGAAATTTGAATATTTGTATGAATGTCACTGAACATTCCTAGTAGGGCTTTAAGTAGAAATGGGATTATTTTGCAGAAAGAACAAAAAAGTAGAAATTCAGCATTAGTAACATTTGAGTTGCTTGACCAGTTTTCTGTATTATCTCAGCAGTAAATTAATCAAGTTTAATCTTACAGAAGAATTCTTGAATAAGATTTTAAACTAAGAACAATTTCACATTAATTTTCCTATTTGTTATTCTAAACTATATTTCCAAGGTAAGGACAATGTTGTAAGGACTAATTATTGATACATTTTAACCTAATATTGTATTTAATCTTTGATCTTCAAATTTGAGATGTTGAATGTATCATTAAAATAAAGTATTTCATAGAAAAATAAGGATGTTAGAAATAACATTAAAGGATTCATATGACATTCTTTAATTCCTTTTTGTTTAACATGAGTTGACAGAAAGATTGGTGTTTTCTTGAAAAGACATAGTTTCTTCTATATTTTTCCTGTCTACACTATATAATAAGATGTGTATATTATGAAAAGCAAAGTTTTACTTACAAGCTAATGCATACTTTAGAAAGGTCTTTCCTAAAGTAAGGAGAAAAAATAATCTAAAAATTGTCATTCTTGAATGCAAAATGCAAGGAAGAAATATGCAGCCAAGTAATTAGGAATGGAATTTGAGTAGTTGCTCTGTTTAAGTTCAGAGCAATTATCTGTTTTAAAAATTTCATTTTGTAATCAAACTATTGGAAAGCTAATTCTTCCTTAGTAGGCAATTTTTTAATACAAATAATCTCTTGAATACTCAAATAAATTCAACTATAATAGGTAGTAAAAAATTACTAATGTCAGCTTTGGCCTCATTTTGGCAGTAAGCCCATAGGATAAGATGACATGTATACCTGAAAAAAGATATACACTATCTTTTCTAAAGGCAGCAAGTTATGGGGAGAAGGTGCTGATGTGACTGAAAGGGAGAGAGGAGGGAAACTGGTAATAAACCACAAATAATTAAAGCATAAAAATTTAATATATAATTTTCATTGAAATAAAGATATGACTTTTTAAAAGCCAATAAACTCAGGAGTTAGGTATAATTTAAAATCCTTCTTTGCATTTGTTTAAGGGGTTGAGACTCAATGGAATAGCATTTTGGTCATTTACATTGACTTTTGAATACCACTTTAAGGAATTGGGCATCATAGAATTATGGTACTAAAGACTTGTATTGGTGAACTCGGTGTACCCACTCTAAATGCACCTATTTTTTGGCATTAACAAGAATAGAATTTATTTAAATACAATGATTGATTCAAACATCTGGGACAAAGCCTTGGCATATATTAGGAACCACATAAAGGTTATTTGTATCATTTTTATTTTATTAAGAAGGATGGATAGCTTGTTTTTCTTGTGAAACCTTCATAGGAATGTATATCAATGATACCTTAATAAAAAAATTATATATTGTGAACACCCTATGTCAATAATTAAGTTCTATCCTTTTTTAAAAAAAAGGATGGATAGCAATGGGTAGAAGTAATATACCGTCAACTATCAGTGATAAGGAAATTAATGTAACCTTCACATTGGAAATAAACTAGGTTTTAAAATGACTACTCTCAAGCATGGTGAGTAGTTTGATACTTAAAGCTAGCTTTTTTAGGACTGGAATATTTGATAAACTGAGGTATGAGGTGCACAATTAGTAAATGTTCATATATTTTACAAAATCAGAAGTCTTCCATTCTCATTTAAACTACCTGCCTCATCTTATAAGATGAATTGAATATAACCAGTGAGATTGCATTCTAGAAATTCAGTAATTCAGTTCTGATATAGCTGTTGCTAATTCACAGGTATTAGGTTTTCATAATGAGATCAACAGGATAGCTTCACTTGAAAATTCTTAAGAGAGAATGTGGACAGTCATTTATCTTCTTTTTTCACAAATTCAAGAGTGAGTAGGAATTCCACAAGGGAAAGGAACACTTTCTGTTTGTCGTCATGAAGCCTGTGCATAAAAGGTCCACCTAGTCACTGGACCCTTGAGTCCTTACTATCTTGACTGGTTGGTTGTCCATGTGTTTCTTCAAGGTCAGTTGTTAGAGCAAGAAGTTAAAAAGTTCCCTCTGGTTCATTTCTTCTCCAGTTGCTGGATGGAGTTTTGGGTGAGTGTGCCTTTTCAAGAGGAAGGAAAGAAGGCAGGTGGCTAGGTCTGTTCTCCTTGTGAATATGATAGCTGGACCTCTGGGCAAATATACTAATGAAATTGGAAGGAGAGGAGTCCCTACCTTTACAGTGCTTTGAGCAGAATGTCCTGGGTTTAGGATTGCTTGTGGTAAGACAAACCAACAGTCTATGGACTTATGAGACATGGCTCTCATACAATTCTTTGGAATACAAAAGGACAACATTTCATGATTTATGTGTTCTCTGCTGTCTGAGAGGACTTGGGTATTTTCTCTCAGAGAATTTGTCTATTATTCTGGGCTAGGAGTACATTCCTGATGCCACAAGAAGGGATGAGGGAGCCACATAGGAAGACTCAGACCTCTTCTTGCATCACCCAGGCCTTTTGCATACCTATATTCTTTTTTATTTAATTTTGTTATCATTAATCTACAATTACATGAAGAACATTATGTTTACTAGGCTCCCCCCTTCACCAAGTCCCCTCCACATACCCCATTACAGTCACTGTGTTAGGTTTCTTTTTAAACATTGTTTTTATCAATTTCTTATGTCCCATATCATCTTTCTCCAGAGATACTGTAGTAGTTTCTTTTTTTTTTGAGAGGGAATCTCTCATATTTATTGATCATATGGTTGTTAACAACAATAAAATTCTGTATAGGGGACTCAATGCACAATCATTAATCAACCCCAAGCCTAATTCTCAACAGTCTCCAATCTTCTGAAGCATAACGAACAAGTTTTTACATGGTGAACAAGTTCTTATATAGTGAATAAGTTCTTACATGGTGAGTGCAAGGGCAGTCATCACAGAAACTTTTGGTTTTGATCACGCATCATGAACTATAAACAATCAGGTCAATTATGATTATTTGTTTGATTTTTATACTTGATTTATATGTGAATCCCACATTTCTCTATTATTGTTATTATTATTATTATTATTTTTAATAAACTGCTGAAGTGGTAGGTAGATGCAAGATAAAGGTAGAAAACATAGTTTAGTGCTGTAAGAGGGCAAATGTAGATGATCAGGTGTGTGCCTATAGACTAAGTATTAATCTAAGCTAGACAAGGGCAACAAAACATCCACGGATGCAGAAGATTTCTCTCAAAACGGGGGGGGTGAGGTTCTAAGCCTCACCACTGTTGATCCCCAATTTCTCACCTGATGGCCCCCCTGCGACTGTGCCTGTCTTAGGTTGTTCCTCCCTTGAGGAATCTTACCCGTCTCTGGCTAACCAGTCATCTTCCGGGGCCATACAGGGAAATGTAAAGTTGGCAAGTGAGAGAGAAGCCATATTGTTTGAAAAGGTTAGCTTTTTAGTTCTTTTCAGATTTATGCCCTGTGGCTTCTATGCCCAGCATTTGTCTTGAGGTATCTTTACCACTTGGAAGAATTATGATACTCAGTAATTTCGACATGTGGCATGAATTCTGCAGACGGAAGAAAACATGGGAAGATTGATTATTTCTTTGACATACCTTCTTGTAGTGTAACTTAAGCATGTATAGGTTTTAAATGACTAATTAAATTGTGTGCACACATTAACATAATGGGAATACAGCTACATAACCAAAGCAGACCTACAATTACCAGCCATATCCAGTGAAACCAAGAAAACCAGTTAGGCACCCTAGGCATTTTTGAAAACTTATCAATGATATGATGGATATTGTCTAACTGAATTTGAATAGTTTGAGAAAAATCAGACAAATTAAAACCACACATTCCTGGGAACTGTTCACATCCGATATGTTCTTTTAACAGTAGATAGTCTATAGTCACGAGATTTTGGAGCGCTGCAACTTGCACTTCTCCTAATTCTTGGTTGAGTTCTGACAGTATAGATCCAGTCAAATTTGTTGTTTTACTGTATGCACAGGCCAGCTTAGATATCTCCTTCTTCATTCCAATGGCAAGTCCAGGAACTGGTGGGATGAATGCAGCTACAACTGCAACAGCGCCAGGATCTTTGTTGAAGATTTTTGATGATCATCTTCTGGAATGACTCTTCCAGAGAATGTTGATGTTGGAAGTTCTTCTTCATATCATAACTTAATTCTTTTTCTGGGTAGCCAAATTAGGCTTTGATCCTCTGTATAAACACAAACAAACCCTTTACCCACACTTTAATATGCCCTTTATACCATTGTGAAGAACTTATTGGAGATCACCACACAGGAACTGCTTTTTTTTTTTTAAGAGAAAGGAATATTATCAGAAAAATGTACTTCCATAGCTGATCATCTGACACCCTTTAAATGATCAAAATTAAGGATATTTAAAGCATGCATTAATTGTTGTTTTGCAGTTAGTTTTATCCTATCAGGGAGTAATCCTCCTTTTCTTCCTTTTTTTTCTGTTTGCTATCATTAATCTACAATTACATGAAGAATATTATGTTTACTAGGCTCTCAACATACCTATATTCTTTTTAAAACTTTTTAATTAAGATACCATTGATATACATTCTTATGAAAGTTTCACTTGAACAGCAATGGGGTTACTACATCCACCTATATTATCAAGTCCCTCCTACATACCCCATTGCAGTCATTATCCATCAGCATAGTAAGATGCTATAGAGTCACAGCATGTCTTCTCTGTGCTGTAATACCTTCCCCATGTCCCCCCTGTGTTATGTGTGCTAATCACAATGTCCCTTAATCCTCTTCTCCTTCTCTCCCCCACCCTTTCCACTCCCTTTCCCTTTGGTAACCACTAGTACCTTCTTGGAATCTGTGAGTCTGCTGCTGTTTTGTACCTTCAGTTTTGCTTTGTTGTTATACTCCACAAATGAGGGAAACAATTTGGTACTGGCTTTTTTCATTAAGTATAATACCCTGTAGCTCCATCCAAGTTGTTGCAAATGGTAGGATTTGTTTTCTTCTTAGGGCTGAATAATATTCCATTGTGTATAAGTTCCTCTTCTTTATCCATTCATCTACTGATGGACACTTAGGTTGCTTTCATATCTTGGCTATTGTAAATAGTTCTGTAATAAACAAAGGGGTGCTTATGTATTTTTAGATCTGGGATCTTGTTTTGTTCAGGTAAATTCCTAGGAGTGGAATTCCTGGGTCGAATGGTATTTCTATTTTTAGTTTTTTGAGGAATCTCCACATTGCTTTCCACAATGGTTACACCAATTTACATTCCCACCAGCAGTGTAGGAGGGTTTCCCTTTTGCCACATTCTCACCAGCATTTGTTGTTGCTTATCTTTTGGATGCTGGCCATCCTAACTGGTATAATGTGATATCTCATTGTGGTTTTAATTTGTATTTCCCTGATGATTTGCGATGTGGAGCATCTTTTCATGTGCCTGTTGTCCATCTGAATTTCTTCTTTGGAGAAGTGTCTATTCAGATCCTCTGCCCATTTTTGAATTGGGTTATTTGTTTTTTGGGAGTTGTGGCATTTGAGTTCTTTATGTATTTTGAATTTTTACCCCTTATTTGATATATCATTTATGAGTATATTCTCCCATACTTTATGATGCCTTTTTGTTCTACTAATGGTGTCCTTTGCTGTACAGAAGCTTTTTAGTTTGATGTAATCCCATTTGTTCATTTTTGTTTTTGTTTCTCTTGCCCAAGGAGATGGGTTCATGAAAAAGTTGCTCATGTTTACATATTCAAGAGATTTTTACCTATGTTTTCTTCTAAGAGTTTTATGGTTTCATGACTTACATTCAGGTCTTTGATCCACCTAGAGTTTACTTTTGTGTGTGTGTAGTTAGACAATAATCCAGTTTCATTCTTACATGTAGCTGTCCAGTTTTGCCAACACCAGTTGTGAAGAGGCTGTCATTTCCCCATTGTATATCCATGGTTCCTTTTTATTGTATATTAATTGGCCTTATATGTGTGGGTTCATATCTGGACTATCTGTTCTGTTCCATTGATTTGTGGGTCTGTTCTTGTGCCAGTACCAAATTGTCCTGATTACTGTGGCTTTGTAGTAGAGCTTGAAGTTGGGGAGCATAATTCCCCCAGCTTTATTCTTCCTTTCAGGATTACTTTGGCTATTTGGGGTCTTTTGTGGTTCCATATGAATTTTAGAACTATTTGTTCTAGTTTGCTTAAGAATGCTGTTGGTATTTTGATAAGGATTGCATTGAACCTGTAGATTTTGCTTTATGCCTACCTATATTCTTTAAATACTTAGTAAATCTAGACATTGAATAAGTTTTCTCATTTGTGGTAGTCTGATTTGACTATTTATGCAGTGCTTTGAGCAGAATGTGTTAGCACAACTGTCAAGAGCAAATGATTAGGAGCAAGTCTTAAAGCATAATTTGTGTCATTATTTTTACTGATGGAACACTATGTTAGTAACAATAGAACTTATTTGGAACCAATAAGGGAGCACATGGTACACAACTAATGATGAAACATGGTTGATATTTTCAGATTTAGTAGCAGAACATAGAAACAGCCTAGAAAAGTCTATATCCCTTTGCTGATTAAAATTTAGTGAGCAGCAATATGAGTCAAAGAAAGCCAAAAAACCTGCACTTGTCGCCAAATCTTCCATCTTATTAGACATGAAACTGAATGATGAAACAGACATGGTAAAATTAGAGGAGCATATTAGAAGCATTCAAGCAGACGGTTTGGTCTGGGGCTCTTCAAACTAGTTGCAGTGGGGTATGGAATTTAAAAGTTCAAGTACAATGTGTAGTTGAAGATGAGAAAGTTGGAACAGATATGCTAGAGGAGCAGATCACTGATTTTGAGAACTATGTGCAATCCATGTATGTGGCTGCTTTCAACCAGATCTAAAATCCATTGTGGATCATTGCACTTACATAAAAGCTTAAAAGATATTTTAAAAATTGGTGAGAAGAATATTATAATTAGAGAATGTGTGCTCCTTCACATTTATTATTTTTAATTCTTGATGTTCAGTGTTGCAGTGCCTTTGAGAAGGAGATATAAGGGGTCAGACTTTCTTATAGGGTGGAAGGGTATTGCTCTTCCCCTTTCCCTTGAAAAGAGCAATTCTAATCTTATTTTTCTAAAATCTTGTTAATTTTTTTCTTGTTTTCAAAGCCTTAACTTTCAAGAGAATAATTATTTGAGTAAGATAGTCTTGAATTTGTACTTTGGCAGCACAATGGGAGGCAAGCGTCAATAGTGCAGGCACTGTGCCTTGAGTGGGGATTCATCTGTAATGTCTGCCAATCCTTGATTTAAGCCATTGACACCACAAGGTCTGCTGGAATTAGATAAGACTGTTTCTAAAAAGAAAATATGGTGATGCTACCTTTAAAGATAATCTGTCAGATGTTAAGCAGTTCTTATTCTGATATTCAAAGGCATAGACCTTTAAAGAGAGAAAAGAAAATAACTCTGATGGAATTTTCTTTCTTTTTTTGTTGAGATATAATTGACTTCCAATAGTATATTAGTTTCAGGTGTACAACATAGTGATTCAACGTTTGTATACTTTGTGAAATGATCACCACAATAAACCTAGTTACCATCTGTCATCACACAAAGTTAATAACGATGTTTTTTACTCTATTCCCCATGGTGTACATTACAATCTCATGACTTGCATATTTTACAATGAGAATTTTGTACTTCTTCATCCCCTTTACCTATTTTGCACCCCTCTGTGGGGTAAATGGAAGTTTTCACTAGAATTTCAAGAATTTCCTGCCTGGCCTTAGTCCATTTACATACCAATGGATATTTATGACAGCAGAGTCATCTGTTGATCTGGGTCAAGGAGTGGAGAGAAAATGGCCATTCTCTCCTCCCCTCAGTTCCTGGTATCTAATTGGTCTGCTGTTTGCCCGTCACTGGGGACTCGCCCATTGAGTTCCTCCTGGGAGGTGCAGGTAGGGAGATATGGAGTGGACAGATGGTGCAGGGCCTGGCTAGTGAACCCGAGAAATAAAAGCCATTCTCACAGCCTGCTCTTCCCCTTGACTTAGTTTGGTTTCACCACATTCACTGGGAACTTATTCCAGAGGGGAGCTCCCTGCCCCCAGGAGCTTCATGCCTCACCCCAAACAAATTCCCTCCCTCCTGCACCCACCAACTGTTCTCTTTATCTAGTCTGGGTTTTGTTTTATTTATTTTGCTTGTTTTGCTTTTCAGATTCTACATATAAGTGAAATAATGTGGTATTTGCCTTTGTTTTCTTTCACTTAGCCTAATACCCTCAAGGTCCATTCGTGTTGTCCCAAATGGCAAGCTTTCATTATTTTTTTTATAATATACATATATATATACCACATCTTTGTCCATTGATCCATTGATGGACTCTTTGGTTGTTTTCATATCTTTGCTATTGTAGATAATGCTGCATTGAACACAAGGGTGCATATATCTTTTCAATTAATGTGTTATGTTTTCTTAAGATTGATACCCAGTAATGGAATTGCTGGATCTTATGGTAGTTCTATTCATAATGTTTTGAGAAACCGCCACACTGTTTTTAGTACTGACTACATCAATTTCTATTCCCACCAGCAGTGTATGAGGGTTTCCTTTTTTCCACATCCTTACCAACATTTGTTATTTCTTTTTTGATAATAGCCATTCTGACAGGTGTAAGGTAATATCTCATTGCGGTTTTGATTTGCATCTCCCTGATGATTAATGATGTTGAGCAACTTTTCATGTGCCTGTTGGCCAGCTGTATGTCTTCTCCAGAAAAATGTCTACTTAGACCTTAGTTTCAATTTTTAACCTGATAGTTTTTTTTTTGCTGTTGATTTATATGATGTCTTTCTATATTTTGGATTTTAACCAATTATTGGATGTTTGATTTGCAAATATCTTCTCCCATTAAGTAGGTTGCTTTTCATTTCTTGATGATTTCCTTCACTGTGCAGAAGCTTTTTAGTCTGATGTCATCTCACTTGTTTATTCTGGCTTTTGTTTTCCTTGCCTTTGGAGTCAGATCCAAAAAAGTCTCTGCCTATGTTTTCTTCTAGGAGTTTTAGTTTTCAGGTGTTACATTCAAGTCTTCAATCCATTTTGAGTTAATTTTCATATATGGTGTAAGACATTGGTTCAGTTTTATTATTCTGCATGTAGCTATCCAGTTTTCCCAACATTATTTATTGAAGAGACTCTTCATTTCCCATTGTATGTTCTGCCTCCTTTGTCATGGTTAATTGACCATATATGCACGGGTTTATCTCTGTGCTCTCTATTCTGGTCCATTCATCTGGTGTTTCCTTTTATGGCAATACCATACTGTTTTGATTTCTCTAGCTTTGTGGTATACTTTGAAATTGGGGAGTGTAATACCTTTGGCTTTGTTCTTGTTTCTCAAGGTTGTTTTTGCTATTCAGTATCTTTTGTGATTCCATACAAATTTTAGAATTATTTATTCTAGTTCTGTGAAAAATGCCATTTAATTTTGATTGGGATTTTAGCCTGCTTTGGGTAGTGTGGATATTATTTTAACAATGTACTTCTTCCATGTATACACACATCAAAATTCATAAAGCTGTGCACTAAAATTTGTGCATTTTATTGTATGTCCATCATATTTCAATGGAAGAAATATACCCAACCCCCCAAAATATCTTCCAGTCTATGAGCATGGATGTCTTTCTGTTTTATTTGTGTCATCTTAAATTTCTTCCATCAGTTTATCTTTATAGTTTTCAGTGTATAGGTCTCTCACCTCCTTGGTTAAAATTTTCCTAGGTATTTTATTTTTTTTATTTTTGAAATGATTGTAAATGGTATTGTTTTCTTGATATCTCTGCCTAGTAGTTTATTACTGGGTAGAAATGTAACATACTTTTGCATACTAATTTTGTATCTTGCAACTTTACTGACTTTGTTTATTAGTTGTAAAAGTTTCTTGATGGATTCTTTGGGGTTTTCTATATATATCATGTCATCTGCAAAGAGTGAGTTCTACTTTCCCTTTTCCTTTTATTTTGTTACTTGCCTAATTGCTGTGTCTGTGAATGATGAGTAAAACTAGGAGAATGGGTTTCCTTATCTTGCTCCTGATCAAGGAAAAAGCTTTAAGCTTTTTAACATTGAGTGTGTTATTAGCTGTGGGTTTGTCACATAAGACCTTGATTATGTTCATATACATTCTCTCTGTACCCACTTATTTGAGAGTTTTTATCATAAACGGATGTCAAATTTTGTCAATGCTTTTTCTGTGACTGTTGAGATGATCATATGATTTTTATCTTTCATTTTGCTAATGTGGTATATCATTTGATTGATTTGTGGATGTTAAATTACTCTTGTATGCCTGGAATAAATCCCATTTGATCATGGTATATGATCCTTTTAATGGATTGTTAAATTCAGTTTGCTAGTATTTTGTTGAGTATTTTTGCATCTCTGCTTTCTGGAATTTTGGACTGTAATTTAATTTTTTTGTAGCATCATCAACTGGTGTTGGTGGTAATGCTGACCTCATAAAATTAGTTTGGATGCATTCTGTTCTCTTTAGTCTTTTTGAAAGTTTGAGAAGGATAGTTATTAAATCTTTGAATGTTTGATAGAATTTACCAGTGAAGCTGTCTGGTTATGGACTTTTGTTTCTTGAGGGGTTTTTGATTAACGTTCAATCTCCTTACTAGTAATTGGCCTATTAAGATTTTGTATTTCTTTATGATTCATTCTTTGAAGATTCTCAGTTTCTAGGAATTTTTCTACATCTTCTAGGTAGTTCAGTTTGTTAGTGTATAATTGTTCATAGTATCTTGCTATGATCCTCTGTATTTTTGTAACATTAGTTGTAACTTATCCTCTTTCATTTCTTATTTATTTGATCCCTCTCTTTTTTTTCTTGGTGAGAATAACTAATCTGTTAATTTTGTTTATCTCTTCAGGGAACCATCTCTAAGTTTCATTGATGTTTTCCATTGTCTTTTAGGTCTCTATTTATTTCCACTGTGACCTTTATTATTTTTCTTCTTCAGCTATGTTCTTTTTTGGATGTCTTTTTCCTTCTCCAGTTAGGGAAGTTTTCAGCCATTATTTCTTCAAACAAGTTTTCTGCCCCTTTCTCTCTCTCTTCTCCCAGGACCCATATAATGTGAATGTTTTTCCACTTTCTGTTATCCCTTAAGTTATCCTCATTTTTAAAAATTCCTTTTTTTCTTTCTGCTCTTCTGCTTAGGTGTGTTCCATTTCATTATCTTCCAGCTTATGATATGGAATCTTACCTGCTGTTGAAACCTTCTAGCATATTTATCAGTTCAGTTTTTGTACCCTTCAGTCATGTGAAATCTGCTGGGTATTTTCCTAGATTTTCTATCAAAAGTTTAGTGACCATCTTTATCACCATTACTCAGAATCTTTATCAGGTAGATTACTTATATCCATTTTATTAGTGTTTTTTGTTGACATTTTGTTTTATTCTTTAGTCTGGAACATATTTATCTATTTCATCATTTTGGTTGACTCTGTGTGTTTGTTTCTATCAGGTGAAACAGCTACCTCTGTTAGTCTTAAAGGAGTGTATAGGTGATAAACCTTCTGATTCAACCTTGCCCTAGCTCTTGGTTGTCTCTTGAACTTTTGTATTGACTAAACTGCCTGATTTATTCTTGAAATGCCCTTCTTGTTTAGAGTATTCCAAGACCTGTCAGTGTTACAAGGGGAAGAATCTCATGTAACACCTAGTTTTAGGCTAATTGGAGTCTAGATCCTCAGGCAGCAGATTTTAAATTATGCAAAAATATAAGTTATGTGGGGCCACAATAATAATCCATCTTTCTTCCAGACCAGGAGATCCATAGGGGTCCCCTGGGCTAGAGTTGCAAAGTCGGGTCTCCAGATAAGATTATAAGCTCATTCATAGGAGGCCTCATTTTGTTGTAGCAAGGCCAAAGTAGTGTGCAAGGATGGTATGCAAGGATGCCTTCTTATATTCCCTAGGAGTACCTCCTTTGCCTCTAGATATGTGGGAAGGCTGAAGTCTGATCCTCAGCTGAAAGGCTAGGCTAAGTAAATATATTTTTTTCTGGGGTATTTCAGTCTGCCGTCTGTGCAATGCACTGGTGGTGGTGATTGTAGGGTGGCCTGCTAAGAACTGTCTTTCCAATTGCTTCATTCCTGTGGAGCTCTGGAACACCAGGTCCCTTGGCTACCAGAGCCAGGTTATCTAGGGGTGTCCTCTGTGTATAATGTGTGTACCTGCTAGGCATCTGAAGAGCGTAGGAGTATGCTTGCTAGCTTCAGAAAGGCAGTGGGAAAATGTTTTGAACATATGAGCCATGGGCTTCATCAATGCAGGAAAATGCCTTGTGTGTGTGCAGTGATGGGCTGGGAATGGCCGACTGCTCTGATTGCTCACCAGCACTGTTTAAGGAGCAGGGAAGTGCCCAACCCGCCAACATCTGCCAACTTTAGCTAGGGAGAATGTGGTCATCTGACTCAGAAATGGGGAGGGGAGTGCTGCAACTGCCTGCCCTCTCTGGGTTCAGCTAGGCAGCAGAATAGTGTCTTGAGCACCTTCCTCCACTTGTCTTAGCAAGGTGGATGGAGGTTGCCACGTTTGAGTTCACCCACCTGTGTTAGCATAGGTGGAGAGTGCAAAAGTGGTATCTGCTAGGGCCTCCATCTCTCGGGAGAGTTTCAACTGCTGCCTCTCCTCCAGCAGATACTTTTAGATTAGCAAATGAGTCTTCTTCAAATACAGTGTAGGTGATTTTCAAATTGCACTATTTTCACTGGGTCTCAGGGTGAGCTGGACCACACATGAGCCCTTTAAAAGGGGAATCTCAGTTTCCTATAGCACTTTGGGTCCCTTGGACATCAGCCAGCCCCATTGGATTTCTAAGGCAGACATTTTGAGGGCTCACTGGTGCAGTTCTCAGGGGTTCTCAGTGCCTAATATAGGGCACTGACCCCATGTTCCTGTGGGAGAAACCCTGGCCTGGTGAGATCCCTCCCTACCGTGTGTTGCTGTGCTAGAGATGGGGTTTTTTGCAAGACCCCGTCTTTGCCTCTCCTGCCTATCTCAATGTCGTCTTTTTATCCTTTCTTGCGGAGAAGTAGTTCATCTAGTTTTCAGATCTTTTTCAGAGGGAAATGATCCATGTGTAGCTGTAGATTCAGTGTGTCTGTGAGAGGAGGTGAGTTCAGGATCTTCCTACACTGCTATCTTGCAGAAGTCTCCTGACAGTGGAATTTTCAAAATAATTAACACTAAATGATTTGAAACAGCAAAAGACTTTTTTCCCCTGTTCTTAAATGTCAGATATTTATACAGCAAATCCAAAGAATCATCTTGGGAAAATAATAGTGCACATTATTGAAAAGAACTTTCATTCAGCTTCAAGAGTCAGCTCAGATGAGGTCTGTGTTAGAAATTCCTTAAGAGGAGAGTCTTTTTGATGTTGGTCTCATCTTCTTAATTCATTTATAGCAAGTACTTCTTAATTCATTTAGAGCAAACCTCTTGAAACTGTAGCAAGTAACAGGATGAGTAACTTCATAGATAGGTCCTAAAATTGTCAGTAGCCTGCTGAATATGTATTTTAAGTGGTTTCCTTAGAAATTTACTTCCTTGGATAATACTGTGGCACTAAACTAGAGATTAAAGCATTTTTTCCTATTCTGAGAGAGTAAGGCCAGTAACACTGTGTTCATAATGCAATTTTTGGTTCTGAACATTTGGTTTAATAGTTTTCTAACTATTTATGAATTCTATTTACTATCAGAACAAGACAGATTTGTATTGAATCCCAATTTGACAGTTTGACTTAGAGTAAATCACTGTTTTTTTCTAAGACTAAATTTTCTTTTCTGAAAATATAGGTAGTTGAAATACTACCTCAAAATTAATGAAAACTATGTATCAAATACCTTAACACATGGTAAGAATTCACTAAATATTAGCAACTATTATTACTGTGAAAAATGCTTCCCTGTTAGGGTTAACACATTCAATACTGAGTAGCAACACTGCATTAATTCAGAATACTGTTTACTCAGAAAGATCTTGGGAATATAATGTATGTTAATCTCCTTTCAAGAGGGTGGTTTAAAACAGCGTATCTATCATTTATTTCATCTTCATTTTTTGGATAGTGCTAATAACCCATTGATTATCTCAGTTACCAATGCTATACAATACAAGTGTATATAAATAAGCAATGTATATCATAAATAGCAAAAACATTCCTCTATAAGTATAAACTGCTTTTTCTTACTCTGGCCTACAGAGGCTCTTGACCTGATATAGGTACAGGACATAAATAACTAAAGGGATTTGTAAGTAGGAGTAGGGAATTAATTTCATCCACCAAGTTATTCATTTCTTTTTTTCAGTTGAATGCATTTATCCTGCACCTATTGTCAGATATATATTAAGGATACAGTGATTAGCAAAACATGGGAATCATTTGGTGAGGATTAAAGAAAAACCACATCCAAACCATTTTATTCTATGCACAGAGTATATACTGTACGTGCGTGCATATGCTATATATAAAAAATAGGGAGGTCTGGCTTCAGTTCTTGTATATCCTCATAAGGAATCAATAATGATCTTCATTAGGGATCATTAGGGAATGGTGTTACGGATGTTCAGTTTGTATTCTCTTCTGTATCGCCTTTATTTGGCTCAAAGTAGTCCATGCTCAATTTGTATCCTGCTTACATTAGCACCTTTTGTTCTGATTCCAGCCAAACAAGGCTGCATAATTGGGTAACTTTGACTCTAACCTATGAGTTCTGTCTCTGGCAATTGTGTTCTCTTAGTTGAGAATGTTTTTGGGTTAGAAAACTACATTATATGATTGCAGTGATCTTGATTATAGTTTTAAAATCATGTTTATTGGGAAGGGATTATTCATTCTTAGCATCTGAGCTAAAAATGAATTTCACCTTTAGGAAGTACTTAAGGTAACCAATAGTCCTGACTTATTCAGGACTAAGGAAGTTCCCTTGATATTGTACTTTCAGTTTTAAAATTGGAAAAATTTGGGGCAAATGGGGATGATTTTGTCACCTCAGAATTACTGTGACACTTTAAAAATCTTTCTGAGTATGACAGATGTACATAAATATATATGTGCTCTGCACTATGTGATCAGTTTTCTCCTGTATCTTGCAAAATCTGGAAATGACTCTGTTAAATAGATGTTAGCATATTTTCCAAATCAGAAAACTAAACCTTTGAAATCAAGTAACTACCTGGGATCTGTCTGTCTATTATCATGCTATATGTAACATTTATACAATATCTATAACTATGGTTTTTATTGTATTGTTAACATTTTCTTATGCCATCAGACATTATTAGAATTTGGGGTTTTATTTGGAATGGCTGAGTAAAATGTGACCAGCTGGCTGACATAGTAGCCCTCCTGCTGGAAAAATTTCAGGCAAATCCTGTTTGTGGGACAGGATGATTTGTCTGCCATAAAGAACCCCATGGGCCCTTACACTTTCCAAGAAATTACTGGGCACAGAAAACATTAATACTGAACAGTCTTCCTTTTAAAAACTGTTCCCAAAACTGATTGTCCCACTGCAGCCAACCAAAATCTGATCAGTGTGCCTGAAGTCTCCCCTACTTCAGACGTAACAATCCCCCCTTTCGAATGCTTGTCAGAAGCTCAGCTTTCCTTTTACCATATAAAATGTATTCTACTACCTCAGACTCCTTGCTGAAGTGAAAGTAATGGCTGAAATGTTTCCTTGGTACAAGTTTATGAATAGCCTTTTTAAATTTTGTCTTGGACTTATTTCTTTAAGAAGTAAAATAAAAATACAGTAGTGGTAGATTTTACACAGTTCCTAGTGTCTACACATGTTCATATTGCCTGGTTTTCTGACATGGACCAATGAATTACATTAAAACAAACAACCTTGTGATAGTTCCTTTCTATTTTCTCTACCAAGGTTCTTTCCCTCCCTGCCTATTATACTTCAGCTGATCATTCCTCACCCTTCATACTCTGTCTTCATCCTGTTTGGTTGTTTGGGGAACACTGGTGTCCTCTGTTCTTAGTAATGGTGTGTGTTATGGAAGGGGGCGATAGAAGAGCGTGTTGGCTTTCTTGAAGTGGTATCCACTCCATGGAGGAAGGCTTGTGCAGTTTTTTGATTGTTATATAGACTCCAGGGAGCTGATAGAATACCTGTGCATGATTGGCAATTGAACATACTTGGCGTGTACCTCTGAACAAATCTTATTAGTGACTGACTAGCCATTTATCTCCTAATGCAAAAACAAAATGAAACAAACTAAAAAGCAAAAGTTAGGAAGAGGCATAAAGTATGAAGATATATCCTTCCTTCCCTAAAGTTTACTTACTCTTATTGAAATTACATATTTTCAAGCTTGGGTATGCTTTTTTCTTGAAGCCATGGTTTTAGATTTTTTGAGGCTTTTCTTGCCTACATACCATGGTTAACAGGTTTGAAATGGTGTCTAAAGGTGTTGGCTATTTACATAGGGTTATAGAATTAGTAAATAGCATAGCTTGGAACAATATTTCTTAGCCTAGTTTTCCCAGAAGAAAAACCAGAGAAAGAGGCTTGTATGAGGGTAGTTTATTTGGGAGGTGATTTCAGGGAGGGGGAGTGAGGATTGGGGAGTGAAAGATTGAAGAGTGGATAGCACTGTGATATTTCATTACCCAATAGCCACTGCTACAGGTGACTGATTCTAGTGAGGGGCAAATGGGACCAGTATTGATCCATTGGCCTTTATACCCAAAGGTCAAATGTGCCCCCAAGAATTTAACACCCTTATTTTCTGTGATGTATATCATGAGTGCCAAATATTTTCCTACTGATGTCTTATGCCAGTGAGCCAGAGAGATTCATGAGAAGAATGTGGAAAGTAGAAGGCTCATGCGAAAGGGAAGCAATAGACTTGATTTATCCGTCAGAAGATGATTAAAACTTGTATATAACTGGTGATTATACTTGGTTTCGAGCAAGAGAGAAGGCTGAGATTTTCAGTGGCGTAGAAGATTATCAGCATGGGTAATTTAATAATATAAATATATATGAGTAACTTAGTTGCCAATCAAAACTCTTTTCTAATATATAATGCTGTATCTACTGGATTCCTCAAAAACATTTTTATTTCGCATATTGACAGTTTAGTCCATTTTCATTTTGAAATTTGCAATCAAAATTGTAATAGTTTTAGTGGAAGATATTAATTCATGAAATAATGAAATATTTTTGCATTTCCACAGTGTATTTTCCTAGGTTTCAAAATTTGTTGTAAATATAACTGTACAACTTTTAAATCTGGTGAAATAATTTTTTGATTTTAACCTATACTGCATTTAATTTGCTAGTCATTGCAAACATTTAACATTTCTTTGTTTCTCACTGACTTCTGCATATGCATTTCTTTTGTACTAGAGAGAAAATGCTAAATTACTACAGCCCTGCTAAGTATCAGAAACTGAAGACCTTTATCTGCTCCAGTTACAAATGTTTTATCATCTAGGGATTCAAATTGTTCAAATCAGACAAAGAAAATTCTCTGATCAAATTCTATATGCAAAAGGTAACCGAAAGCATTATGTTCCATTAGAAATGCAGGTGCTTGACACTATTTAATGGAACACAGTGGTGTCCCACAATGTCTTGACAACCTGAAGTGTGCCTCCTGAATAGACTTGTGAAAGTTTAATTGGATAGGAGACTACTCCACAAGGGACCACTAGCACTTTAATAGCTAGCTGCAGACCCCTAGTGAGGTTGAATAATTACAATCACGGAGCTGCAGCCGTTTCCATGACTGCACTTACACTTCTACAGAAAGGCCCATTTTCCCCTACATGACAGTTCACTTTGTATTAATTATAGATTACATGCTTCAGCCCTCTATCATTATGCTAGCATATTCTCATAAAAGATGGTACATTAACCATGAAATACTGTGTTCATTGCATGTATGACTGTTCAACTATCTGCACTGGGTATGTGTATGTGGAAGAAAGGAAAAAGAGGTCACTTTATAAATTTCAGTGGCACCAGATGTGCAAATAGCAAATAGCAAATCAAAAGTGAGCAAAGAGATGGGCACATTCTCAAACGAAAATGGATCTGTCATGTGTACTTTACCCTCTATTTCCATTTTCCAACACGTGTTGGTCCAGAAGGTCCAGAATGCAGCAGGCTTAAAACATAGTTAACATTAAATAATCGAATTATTCCAACTCATTGGAAGTTAAGAATTATCTGTAAATCTACTCCTAACTGTTGCTCTTCAAACCTCTCTTTCTGTGAACAGATTTTAGTACTTCCCATGATCCTAGCCATCTCCGTGTACAAAATATTAACATGCCCTCAACCTTTTCAAAAAAGTTTACCCTAATGCTGTGTTCCTCTAATACATAGGGTGAAGGTTCAGTGGGTTGCTAGGTGTTTTATATCAAGTTTTCTGTATTTGTCTTTATCTTTCATATTTTTGAATATCCCCTTCCTAGATGGTTGTCAAAATCAGATATTTTAGCTTTTGAGCAAAATGCAGTTTGGTGGGTCAACGATTATAACTTTGTAACAATATCTTTTTATTTTACATCCAGAAAATTGCTTTTAACTTATTACCATGAAAAGTTTCAAAAGTAGAGAACATTTTAATGGTGATTTTTCCCACTTATCAATTTTACTAGTTTTAAAATAATAAATTGACTTAATACTATTTGAATGTCATTATAAATTCATAGATTTATATATACAGATAGACATTTCAATTCACTAAAACTATCTCTTTATTGATACTGAAAATATTCTAACTTTGGCCTATGGCAGCTCCTTAAGGTATATGAAAAGTGCCTTGGCCATAAAAATAACAGTCTTCCACAATTTCCTTGGTTTCTGGTATAAAAACACAGTCTGAGCTCATACTGTAGATTCTTTCTGCAGACCTGGAAGTCAGCCAGCCTTGCTCTGAGAAGCCTTGGAGAATGGTATTTAGAAACCACAAACTCAGCAACAGAAATTATCTTTGCTGGTGGATTTATCATTTCCTGGTCTTTTGAGTGGACAGCAAAAAGAGATACATGTTTTTGAAAGGAAAATGTATAATGAGTTCCTACAGATATTTTCAGCTGAAACTCAGATTTACAGAGCTTTTGCTTAATTTCTTTGATTTTTTAATTGCATTTCTTTTTTCCATGTCTGAAAATCTTTGTTTCTAATGGCATTAACATAAAGCTTTTTATCACAATACAATATCATTATCAGTAGCAATGATATAAATTATTGAAACGATACAAGGAATTAGAAGTTTTTGAACTTGCCGTCTTACCAAAACTCTTCTCTGGGTGATTTGTCTACCAACTCTGTACACTTTTAGGCATTTTTGTTTCATTTAAGTTTAATGTATTTTATGTATAGATGTATGTATGTGTGTGCATGTATATATGTTTATATATGTGTATATATTTCACAAATATGTCGATCCTTGTAGGTTTTAAATTTAAATCTGTAAGTTAAAATTAAAAAAGTATCTTTTTATACCTGTTCTGGTATATACCTATATATATATATATATACCTATACCTCTGTTTACATTTCCATAGGTAAACTTTTCTTTCAGTGTTTATGTATCTCCACATTTTCTTAGATAAATGTTAGCTTACTTTAACATACTAACATATTTTCTTCCACCTTGATGTTTTTCACCTATGTATCTTAGAGGATCTACACAGAGGTAACAAGAGATATTTATTTCTTTTTTAAAGCTGCAAAATACTCTATTGCATGGATGTCTCCTACTTTACACAACTGGTGCCTTATTGATCAACTTTTGGGTTGTTTTTTGTTTTTTTCTATAATGATTAGTTATTTCAGCAAATTTTAGTCATCAGGTTTTTGAGCAAAAATTCATGCAATTGTTTCTGAAGGTAATAGCTGGATGAGACCAATCTCTAGAGGGTTTACCTGGAGGTTTATTTCATCATGGATTGATAACTGGTGAAGTTCAAAGCATGGTTCTGTAATACTTGTGTGTTTTTGCTTTATATATTTAGTATATCTGATGAGTGAATATCATAGAAATAAAACCTTCAGAATTTGTTGAGAACTCTTTATCTTGAGTAGATTTGCTAAAAGAGCATTTCCACATCCTTTAACTTCCTAAAGCAGAGGAAAATGAATGTTAGGGAGGAAAAATAATTTTATTTGATATTGGCAATATTTCTATTTCCTGAGGAAAGAGTAAAAGAAAGTTACAACAGTCAGTGCTTCTTCAAGGACATCATCAGCAGAACAAAAAAGGCATCCTACAGTATGGGAGAATATATTTGTAAATGACGTATTTGACAGGCAGTTAACATCCAAAAGAACCCACATGCCTCAACACCCAAAAAGCAAATAACCTGATTAAAAAATGGGCAGAGGATATGAACAGACACTTCTCCAAAGAAGAAATTCAGATGGCCAACAGGCACATAAAAAAGATGCTCCACATCACTAATCATCAGAGAAATGCAAATTAAAACAACAATGAGATACCACCTCACACCAGTTAGGATGGCCACGATCCAAAAGACAAACTACAACAAATGTTGGCGAGGATGTGGAGAAAGGGGAACCCTCCTACACTGCTGGTGGGAATGTAAATCAGTTCAACCATTGTGGAAATCAATATGGAGGTTCCTCAAAAAACTAAAAATAGAAATACCTTTTGACTCAGGAATTGCACTTCTGGTAATTTACTCAAAGAATACAAGATCTCAGATTCAAAAAGACACATGCACCCCTATGTTTATTGCAGCACTATTTACAATAGCCAAGATATGGAAGCAACCTAAGTGTCCATCATTAGATGAATGGATAAAGCAGAAGTGGTACATATACACAATGGAATATTACTCAGCCATAAGAAAGAAACAAATCCTATCATTTGCAAACAACATGGATGGAGCTGGAGGATATTATGCTCAGTGAAATAAGCCTGGTGGAGAAAGACAAGTACCAAATGATTTCCCTCATTTGTGGGATATAACAATGAAGCAAACTGGAGGAACAAAGTAACAGCAGACTCACAGAGTCCAAGAAGGGACTAGTGGTTACCAAAGGGAAGGGGTTGGGGAGAGCACATTGGGAGGGAGGGAGAAGGGAATTGAGGGTTATTACGATTAGTTCACAAGTTGCAGGGGGATCATGGGGAAGACAGTATAGCACAGAGAAGACAAGTAGTGACTGTGGCATCTTACTATACTGATGGACAGTGACTGCAATGGGGTATGGGGGAGACTTGATAATATGGGTGAATGTAGTAACCACATTGTTTTCCATGTTAAACCTTCATAAGAGTGTATATCAATAATACCTTAATAAAATAAAATTGTATTAAAAATCAGTATTTCCTCCTTTCCAAAGCAAATTTGGGTAAAGTGTTTCCTGCAACAGTGGATAACCAAATACTAGTGAAACTTTTCTTTTATCAGATGAAGTTTTGCACTAATAGGATTCCCGACTGATGGTCTGAGAGCCAAATTCTGCCTACAAACAAAATTTGTGTAGCCAAATCTCATTGTCTCTTGGTGGAAACACCCTCTTCATTTGGTCCCAGCCCTTGCTGTTGGCTCTTGCTTTCATTCCTGCTGCTTCACATATTGATTATAAATATCTGACCTGTAAAGGCATTTGAGTTTATAAAGTATGCCTGAAAGAATTAGGCTTTTAGCCCAGAAAGTGTGAAGTTAAGAGATTATAAATTTACTTTCTGCTTATTAAAACTTGATCCAACTTATTATATACAACTCAGTGGTGGGACTTAAGGTATAATTAACATAGTTCTTCATAGAATTAGATTCTGAGGGTGATTCTCATTAAGCATAATGTATGCACAGTTAGAAAATTCTCTAGTTGCTTGGTTATTAGAATGTGAGAATTTACTTATTAGGTAAATGTTATTTATGAAATTGATTTTTAATAATAATAGGTGACATTAATTTTATATGTCAGCTACCATTCTGAGTGCTTTTTCTAAATATTATTCAATTCTTTCAAAAACCCTATGAGGTACTATTAAATTCCTTATTTTATAGATGAGAGAATGAAGTATAGAGATCTTAATTGACTAGCTCTCAGTTGACACAGCTACATATTAATAGGATTAGTAGGATTAATTAATACTAATAGGATTTGAACTCAAGCAAACCAGATTCAGTGTTCATGGTCTTAGCACATCACTCTGCTGCCTCTTCACTTATTTAATGCTCTCAAGTTAAAACAATTCTGGTCAATTCTAATCATGCCAGTTTTCTCTTTTTACAGCTGTGCTTGTGAAAGCATTGCTATAGCAACTGCAAGGTATGTGATAGGAGAAACCTCACAGATCTGACCCTCTTAATCCCTTCCTTATGTTCATGGCGTTAACATTTAAAAAATATTTCCATTTAGAAGACATATGTGCTAGCAAAATCAAAGAATAAGAATTAGTTGCTTCACTTTCAGAGATTTGATTTTACGAAAGCTTCTTGGAAGGAGCACACTTACTATGGCTCTCCTCAGAATGCTTCCTGGGCTCTTCAGTCCCAGGCACCCACAGCTGCTACCCAACATGAGCCTTTGACCCACCGCCCAGGGAGGCCTGACTCCTGAATTCACCTTTCTTGCTGTGTCTCCATGCCATCCCCCAGACACTGCCTCAACCTGAAGTGTCCTTTTCATTATTTATGTGCTTATCAATATATAAAACTCTTTTTTCAAGTTCAGAAAGAGTCTCAACTTCATTCTTCTCAAGCTTACATTTTTTTCTCATCAAAATATTAGGATACATATTGTTGATTTTATTCAATTATTTTGTATCATACAAATGTGTTCCTTGCATTTTTATTTAACTGCTCAATACATAAATATTTCTTCCCAAATATATTGTAGGTATTTTCAGATGATTAGTTATATTTTATGGTTTTAGCCTCCTCTTACCATGACTAGTGTAGTTACTGTAGTGACGATGCATTTACTAAAACATTAATTTTAATTGAAAGGATCGTTGTTTCTCAGTGAGTTGAGCTAATTCCATTTCCATGCCATGTGTGGGCAGATATAAAGTCCTGGCCAAAAATAGGAGAATACTTATTTTTCTGAAAGAATAATTTCATAGGGAATTATTTAGTTATTATTTATATACACATTCTATATACATGTTATATATAATATATATGATATATGATATGTACACACACATTCCTTCAGAAAATGCATCTATACATATATATATATATATACATATATATGCCATACACTGTTTGTATAGTTATGTGCACACACACACATACATACTCAGAATAGTAAAGTGAAATAGAAATTATGCCAGAACAAAATCCTGGCAACTCAAAAAAGAAAAAAGCGCTTTTATGATCTCTTGTGTTGGCTATCTGAAAGTACCCATCTCTTTCCACTCACAGCTGCATTGCTAATTAAATTGAATGGGTTCAATTTTAGCTGAACATTAATGGTATAATTGCATTGCTGTAAGTAATTAAAACCTTATCCTACTTCTCTGACAGATGGTTTGGTTGAAAGTTTTAACTGCAAAGGATAAAATTTATATAAGTGGATTCTAGAGAATAGAATCATTCTCTCATATTTTGATTATCTGGGAAATAATTCCATGGGCTTTTATTGTACTGTACTTTGCATAGGAGGTAGTAGAGTAAAACCCTAAACCAATAAGGCTCTGTGAGTAATAATTTCTTTACATGAATTGATTTTACCTATTTTGATGTCTTCACTTACTGTGATAGCTCAATAATTAATTTACCATAATATAGAACTTGAATTTTAGAAATTTGTTTAAGGGAAATGTTCTTATTTAAAGGAACAAGCCTTTTTATTTCTCATTAGAAACCCTCCTTTGACTCAACTGTTCTTCTAAAGTTATTTATCTTAAACATGTTAAATGCCTTTAAGAAAAATTCAGCCTGTATTATATTAAATGTTCCAGTCTTTGTGGAATTCATTCATCAATTCTACATGATGGCAAATTTGCAAAATATTTATTAAAGTTTTTCTCCATCACAATTACTTTACAAAAATCCAAAGTTATTTTTGAATAGGAGACTAATCCTCAGTCACTTTATTCAACGTGTTGTGTGGTGTTCATGTCATAGAACCAATGGCAACTTCTCTCTTTCCCTTTCTTCTGTCACTCTCTGGCTTCCATCTTTCTCCCTCTTTCCTTTCTTAGTTTTTGGTTTACTTTAATGTACTACATCAGTATAAATTCTGACTACATCAGTATAAAGTAACATACCATGTCTTCCCCTAGAGATTTCCAGAGGTGTCAGATAATTCGAAGTCTGTGAGAATGGGTCTGTAAGCATGAAAACCCACAGCAAGAATCTGGCCAGGTTTGAATAAACACAAAGACTACATTCTCTTCCAGGTCATTTCACTTTTCAGTCCAGTGGAATTTCCTCTATCCTTGGATTCAGTTTTTAAAAATTTGATTAGATTTTTTCTTCTTGTTCTTGTTTAGATACCTCTTAAGCATATCTATTAGAAAAATTTTCAATAATATTCCTGACTTTTAGTCACCACCAGGAAAATCAAGTTGAATAGGGTGCATTGCTATTTTATTCAAGTTTTTTCAATAATTTTATTAAATTATTTTGTATCCTACAAATGTGTTCCTTGCATTTTTATTTAACTGCTCAATACATAAATGTTTCTTCTCAAACAGATTGTAGGTATTTTCAGATGATTAGTTATATTTTATGGTTTTAGCTTCCTCTTATATAGGAATAGGGTGATTTAAAAATATTTATAATGTTTCTATCATAGTAATTTTACTGTGAATTCATCTTTTATAATTAACTGCCTCAATTTTTGTGTAGACAACGTAAACTTCAAAATTTTTGCACTATTTTGCTAAAATTATAGGAATTGATAGAATTCCTAGGGTCTAATTCAATGTGATTGTCTCCTGAAGCCTTGAAAAAAAATTAGTAGATATCACTAAGAGCTTTGGAAAACTAGTTCATTCTTCCTAAAGTCATTTCAAAAATCATCTTTGGAATACTTCTGGTACCGTTAATACCTAATTTAATGTACTTGGAATTTGGTGTGAAACAACTCAATTTAAGCTTTTTATTTTGTTTTTCTGACTAGTTGCCAAACAATCCCATGTAACCAGATGATAATTCTTTGGACAAGAGAGATTTTCATAGTTGAGTATTATTTACATCTGATATTCTGTGAGGGCACAAAGATGTGTAAATTGTCACTGCTACATTGTACAGTGTGTCAACTCCAAGAACAGTAATACAGGTATGTTTTTATCCTAAAATTATATTGTCATCTGAAAGGTGTTCCATCACCTATTTATTATTGTGGTTATACATGAACTATTAAAATAGTCTTTCTGATAGGCACAAATAATGTGCATGCATGCGTTCTTTTAATGGGAATTTCAGTTTTTTGACTACCTATCATGACTTGTAGTCTTCTTTCCATGAATAGGTTTACTGTTTTAACTATGTAATTTACTTAAGTATTAGGCCTTCAAGATTTTTATTCCTATATAAATATGCAGATGTGAAATAATGGCATTCAAGTGTTTGTCCTGTTCCAAATAATTGTACAACATTTATTATTAAGGCAAAATAGGAAGTTTTCATTTGGCTCCTTTATTCTTGAGTTGAATTGATTTTATAAGCAACTACTCTACTTGCCTCCAAACATGATTTGTAACAAATGTGAGTCCATTTAATGAAATATTATTTACAGTCTTATGATAATTTACCATCCATCATGAAAATAAGTCTTTTTTGAGTGCTTACTATGTGAAAACTGCTGGTATTTTTCTGAGTAATGTGAAGGCCAAGGCTTGGACTATTGCTTTATTTTGAAACTGGCTGATCAAAATTGTATCCACACATGAATTTCACACATACAAAAATGATTACTAGATAATTTGTGTTTAAAAAATGTCTTATTTTAAATGTAAGGTATGCCCACAGAATTGTGCACTCACAGAATAATGAATTATTAAAGGTGGTGTTATCTCATTGCTGCCCACATTCACTGATTCATTTAATTAATATTTATTAAACACTTACTATATGCAAGGAATATAACCAGATGCTAAGAATAAAATGTAAACAAGACAGACAAGGATAGCACTATAATAAAACTTATTTTGTAGTGGAGAAGAGATGTACCAAATATAAACAAACAAGTGCTTAAGATAGAAAATTATGAGGTAAGAATTTCCTTAGTTATCTGAGTGGTAGCTTATCTTAATTATCTTTCAGGGATTTTGGTAAGATGAATGACATATACATAAATATGTACTAGTACTAACAATGTATGGGCAACTATCTTTAAGAAGTTCGAAAAAGTTGCTTTCCTGCGAAGATGAAGTAAAAAGCAGTTCTAACTTCATTAGGAAGTGCCTAATGAAGGACATATATTTTTATTCCAATGCTAAAAGTAATGATTAGAAAATAAGGTGGACATAGGGAAAGTAATTTGATAGAGTAGGAAAAGACTGAATAGGGAGCTTGAAAATTGTTTTTAGATAGATTGTTGATTTGTTTCAACATACTTCTTTCCAAGGAAAAGAAAAAAACAAAATAATCTTCGAGTTTTGAGTAACAAACAAATTAGGAAAATGTTGGGAAATGTAAGGACATGCAATACCAGTGTATAATTTTCTTTCAGTAGTATAAGAACCAAAC
The DNA here is from genome assembly GCF_040802235.1 of Manis javanica. NCBI lineage: Eukaryota > Metazoa > Chordata > Mammalia > Pholidota > Manidae > Manis > Manis javanica. The sequence goes on from NC_133163.1 coordinate 69,577,137, forward strand.
CGTTTTTTTTTTTCAGAAATGACCAGATAGGTACTTATACTTGTGATTCTTTTCCTTGAATAGTGTTCTTCCAAATCACAGAAATAAGCATCTTTAAAGAAATTTCAGTATCTACCATACCTTCTTTGAAAATTGGAATAAATTGACATAGATTAGCTTACTTACAAATAAATCTGTTACAATGAAAGTTGCCCTAAACTTCCATTGTTACAAAGATATTTATGCTGACCAATAAATTATTTTAAATTGTTTAAATGTGAGTGTAATCATCAGAAATTGTATGGGAGAATACTTTAATTGCGCAGGCAAACTGGGCAGCGTCTGCATGTGGAAATCACCATATTTACTAGATATGGAAAGACACTTCTCTTTAGAGGCAGAGTTTGTTATCCAAATTAAAATGGTAGCAGTAGGGTCAGTTAGACAAGTATTTAATAATGCAAGTGCATAATGTGACCACAGGAGATTCCAAGAGGAGATAGCAGAGCAATTATGGGTCACCCAAATTAAAAACTGGACTCAGTAAGCTCTCCTTAATAGAAAATCCTCTCTATGTATAGATAGGGGGCTTCAAATACCACTTTAGGGGTCAGAGACAAAACTCCCATCCCTAAGAAACTAACAAGAAAATCTCAGGGTGTCTCCTTCCACATTTGACCCTCAGGAACACGAGTGCAGCTATAAAACCTGGACCATAAATAGAAGAAATGTTAGTAGAACTAGACTCGGTGCTGCAGTGAGTGACAAAGGCGGCAGTGGACTTAGAACACTAAAGTTACCAGTTAAACCAACAATAGATTGCCAATTATTGTGTCTCAGAGTGAAATTTTGGATTAGATTAACATTTGATACTAATTCCTAGACTGTGTAGCTAAAACATCTTAAATGCCTGTACTTTTAGGTCAAGATTGGTCCTATAATGTTATAGAATACTCATTCCACATGTTCTTACTCAGCAACTTTCATCTGCCGTCTGGTATTCTTGGTAATAAGGATGGAGAGATGAAATCACTTGGTCTTGTAGACTAACAGCTAATACATAGTAAAACACAGAAAAGTCTATTATTTTGTGCCATAACCATTTTTGTTTGTGTGTCATCCCTGTTGTTATTTGGCTTAGCTCAGGCTGCTGTAATAAAATACTAAAGACTGAGTGGCTAAAGAACAGACATTTACTTTTCATAATCCTACAGGCTCTGAGGTCCAAAATTAAGGTGCTTCGTTAGGGCCCTCTTCCTGCTTGCAAATGGTTGCCTTCTCACTATATCCTCACATGACAGAAATTTCTGGTTTCTCTTCCCCTTCTTATAAGGGTAAGAATCCCTCCAATCTCATGACCTCATCTAAATCTATTACCTCTCAAAATCCCCACCTCCTAATGCTATCACTTTAGGGGTTATGGTTTCAACATGAATTTTGGGGGGATGTAAGCCCTCAATCCATAGCATCATCAGAAACCCACCTGGTAGACAGAGACCTTACAGATAATATAAATTCAGTACAAAAGGACCAACTCAATGTACAAATAGAAAAAATAAATACTCCATTTACTAATTCTCACCATATTTTGTTTAAAAAGAGAGAGTTGCTTTAATCTGTCAGCTCTGCATTGTAGGGGAGACAGTTTCTATATCTTATGTAACTTGACATGGTACCTAATATATTGTGTTATACTCAGAGCTCTGTAAAATGCCTGATTAAGTGTGGCTTTTATATTCTTTGATTTCCCAGCAAATATACATCTATGTGCACAATAGTTTCTGGGTGATTTCATAACATTTATATAGCTTCAAATAGGAAGAAAATAAAAGAAAGACTCCCTAGGGTCGTTCCTCTAAAGAAAAATGTTTTCTCTTTTGGAAATATGAGGGCATTTGTATCTTAGGACTAGCTCATGATTTTGTGTGGGGAAAACCTGAATACTGGGATTACTGACTCTATGCCAGAGAAGTCAGAAAAGTAATAGCATTACCTTTGACTTCTCTGATTTCTCATAAACAGAGTGAATTTTTTTAAAAGTAAATTCACATTTGGTGCAGGATCTAAACAATTACATTTTTACAATTATGTCTCAGGGATACACTGGAAGGTGAACTTATTTAATACACAGTGTAAGAAATGGGCAATCAAAGAAGTGAGGTTTTTTAATTTTCCCCTCTGATTCAGGAAAATGGGAAAAAATACTTTGAATACATCCTTTAACTGTCCTGAGAGCACTAACTGTCCTGATTTGCCTGGAACTGAGTGTGGGGTAAATGGCAGAATTTCCAGAATCTCCCGCCTGGCCTTAGTCTATTTACATATCAATGAATTTTACCACTGCAGCCTCCAGCGGATCTGGGGAAAGAGGTGGAGAAAAAACGGCCATTCTCTCCTCCTCTCCATTCCTGGTACCTAACTGGTCTGGCGCTCACCAGTCACCAAGAACAAGCCATTGAGTTCCTGTCAGAAAGGGCAGGTGGGGACAAAATACTCTCATTTAACTAATTCGTTGATCAGCATCCTTCAGACTACTTAATAAGTTCTCACTATGAGTAAGATACTTCCAAAGAAACAGAATACAAGTTCCTGACCCCAAGAAGTTTAGTATAGACAGAGAAATCCATGATTACACTACTTGTGTTAAAGTCTGTGAATGGCTTATGTGTATTATGCTATTGGAGCCCATGAGGGGTTGCTTGACCGAGTGTGGGAAGGTTAGGTTAAGAGCTATTTTGGTGTAGGTATTTGGCAAAAGTAGTAGGATAAATTAAATATTAGCTGTAACAGTTACCTGAGCCTAAAAGGCAATTCTGCTGTCCATGAAAATAAAATAAAATATGGTCTCTACTCTAGAAGTTGTCACCATGTTTATATGTCAGGATACTTTATTACCTAATTGTTACAGTGAATGTTGCTTTCAAAATTGCCAAAGTTGAAGAATTTTTTTGATTGAGTTCCAGAAACCTCTCTTTTCTCCTTTTTCTGCTGCTTTGACATTATCATCGCCTTGTTTTTTAAAATTACAGTTTATGTTACCATTATCATTGTCCACATTTATTGAGGTTCTAATATTTAAAAAAATCATTTTCATTGATGTTATTTAGCATAACTGAATCAACTCTGTGAAGAAGCAGAGCAGGTGGCAGGTGAATATTGTTACTAGAATTATGTATTAGTGAATTAGAAGCCCAGGGAATGTAAAAAAATATTTTTATTTATAAAACTAATATGTCTTAGACCTTGATTTTAACTTCAATGATCTGATTTCCTTGACTTTGTCCTTTATGTCACTTTGTAATTTCTTGATTCTCCTTCATCTCAGGGTAAGAAGATAGTCTTACAGACATGAGTCATATGAATTTGGCGATATTAGGCAGTATGGAGAATGGATCAAAATTTATTTTCCTGAATTTGGTTCCAGACACCAAACATAGTATGCAGCATTCATGAAAATAATTGGACTTTTATTATTTTCAGCTGTCAATCTCAAAGCAGCTTAGTTGGAACAAATGTAAGAAAGGAGGGAAACGCTTTGTGATCTCATCACATTTAATTCTTTACTGGGCCAGGATTATTACATTTTACCATCCCCACTGCAATTTTATTCCCCTCCTGGATTTTTGTCTAATGTATTTTATGACATTACTATAGAATTGAGGTACAAAGAAATTATTGGAAGACTACCTGTAAAAACCAATTTTGAGTGGACTGTGATACATTATCCTGAATCTTCATTTTAATTATTATCTGCTTTTAAATGAAATTGAGTTTCTCAATTTACAGAAGTAAAATCTCAAAATATCTAATATGTTTAATATTCAGAATGCACAATCTGATTTAATCAGTTGTGAATGCTAGACATTAAAAATGAATAAACTGCACATACATAATCAACAATATATTATTTATAATTGGGTTAAATGCCAAAATGAGTTAAACTTATACTGGAGTGTTGAAAATGCTTGGATTCACTTTGAAATGAATTCTTTACTATGGAGAGAACTGATAAGAACTAGATTTTGGTTAACCAAAGGCATTTTCTCTTTTTTAGAGTTACTTATTTAAGTTGTAAGAGCTTAAGCTGTACAGAAACTGTGTGGTAGTTCTATACATGAAAGGGTTATCTTGCCAGTAGCATATAACTTAATTGAGATTGTTCAATTATGCATTGTTCATTTGGGCCTCAAGTTCTCTTCATTTCCTTTTTCTCTTCCTCTTCTTCCTCCTTCTTCTCCTCATTTCTCCCTCCCTCTCCTTTTTGCCTTCTTTCTCTCCTACTGTCTTTTTGTTTTCAAATGTAGGGTTATAAAACATGAAGTGACTGACCACGAACTGTATTGGCTGAAGTTAATGACTTCAGTATTTGTTTGTTTTTTAACTTTTTGGATTGTAACATGTCCCTATATTACCAGAAAAATGATTGAATAAGTCTCTCTCTTAAGAACATACAAATGTCTATTAATATCTACCTTTTTATCATTTGCAGTGATTGTTGTCCAAACATTGAGGTAGGGCAAACTCATTTCTTATGCTGTTTTTGCATAATAGTGTTATATTATGAAGGGATGATTCATTCAGGTACAAAATGTTATGTGCTTCTCTAATTTTCAAAACACAGTGGAAAATATTGTAAGGAACTTAAAAAATCAGTGAGACATAGTCCTAAATTCAAGAAATTTGCATTCAGTGTCCCAATAAAGGCCTCTGCAATTAAGAAAGAAATGCAAACATGGAAAAATACCAGATGTACCAGTTGGAATAATTATTGAGTTGTGTGGAAGAGCTTAATGGAAAGGGGATAGTCCAGAGTATAAAATGTACAGGATTTTAAATTTTGTGGAGAATATTTCATGAAATAATTGGTACTGTTAATCAGAAAAAAAAATTACTCTGAATTCAGAAATACTAGATTCAGTTTTTAAGAAACACTATGAATGTTCTTTCAAGAATTTTTAAAGGTTTATGACTGATAATTATATTTTATAAATTATTTAGTTAAATAATATATTTGAAGAGCACTAGTTAGACACTTTGAGAAGTGTAAGGATATATAAAAATGTCCTTTTATGACCTCAAAGAGTTATGATATAACTTAAAAATAAAGATAATGAAGAAAAGTACAAATCATTTTCAATTAAGTTCCAATAAGTATGATGAAGGAAATACTGTAGGAGACCAGGGTATTAAAAAAATATATGAAGAGGCTTGGGAAAAGATGGCAGAGGAGGAAGGCAAGGCAGAAACTTTCTCTCACATATACACCAAGGAAAAAATGACAGCAAATACAAGTAACCCTGAAAATGACCTGAAGATTGCAGAACAGACCATCTATACCTGATAAAGAAGGGGACACTACACAGAGAAGGGTAAAGTAGCAAAGCTATGATGGATTGGGACCCAAGGCCTTTCCCCATCCCAGCCCAAAGTGGGAGGGAGAGGAATGGAGCATGGAGGGGATAAGGACTCAGGAACTCTGCACATCTGGCCCTGGAGATCAGCTCTGGGGCCACGAGTCCACATTGGGCTGGGCACTAGGGAGAGCTGGCGCACTCTGGGAGGCTGACTCCTGTTGCTTGTGGAACACAGGCACGCTTTGTCTTCCTGCTGAGACCTGATACAGAGGTGGTAGTTTGAAAGATTTACCAGCAGCAGGAAGCGTGACAAAGAGGTGGGGGTTAGAAGGAGCTCTCTCTACAAGAAAAAGGGCAGGTGGACAGTGCTTCCCCAGTCCTCAGCCCAATTAGTCAGGTGCTCACTGGAGCTAGCTCCAATTACTCCATCCCTCGACCTTGCAGCTTAGCCCCAAGGCACTTGCTTGTGCACCCACCGAAGCTGCTTAGCCCAGCAGTGGTCATACTTTGCTGCCTGGAACACAAGGGGAGGATTTCCTAGCTTTCCCAGTGTTTTCTCAAGCCCAACTGGGGAGGTGCTTGTGAGAGTTCCTTCTCCTCACTGATGGCTTAGCCCACCCCCCTCAGGTTCTGCTCTGCACACCTGACCCACCTGCCCTGCAGATACAGCAGCTGTCAGATTTTGCTGCCTGCTAGGCAGAGGGCAGCCCTCCCTACAAAAATCCCAGCAGAAACACCCCCTCATCGCTCACAAAGGGCATTGAGGAAGCTGTCCACTGCTATTAACAGAGATGAGCCACTGCTGGTAGACAGGCAGAAAGGAGGCACCACACACAGCCCAAGAGCAATTGTGCCTCTACCACAAAGGAGAACCAGGCACTGGTGAGCAAAAAGTCTTGAGTTTCTTTGCATTACAGGACACCCTCTTCATAAAGCCATTTCTTTCTAGACAGGGAGACATAGCTGATCTATTTAATGAAAAGGAAGAAACACAGAAACCCAGACAAAATGAGGAGGCAGAGGAATATGTTCCAAACAAAACTACAGGAAAAAACACCAGAAAGGGGGCTAAATGAAATTGAGATTAATAATCTTCTTGATAAAGATTTCAAAATAACAGTCATAAATATGATCACTGACCTGCAGAAAAGACTTGATGATCTTGGAGAGAACTTTAACAAAAAGGTAAAAGAAGATTTCGTAAACAGTCACTCAGAGCTGAAGAATAGAACAACTGAAATGAAAAATACAATGGAGGGATGAATAATAGAATGCTGAAGTAGAGGAGACAATCAATGAGATGGAAATTAGAGAACAGGAACACAATAAAGCTGAGGAAGACATAGAAAAAAAGAATTTCTAAGAATGAGAGTTTGCTAAGAGCTGTGCAACAGCTCCAAATGAAACTATTTGCATAATAAGGGTACCAAAAGGAGAAGAGAGAGACAAAGGAGTAGAAAATCTCTTGGAAGAAATACTTGCTGAAAAATTCACCAATCTGGGGAAGGGAAGAGATATCCAGGTCCTGGAAATACAGAGAGCTCTAACAAAAGGAACCCCAAGAAAGACAATGCCAAGTCATATAGTAATTAAAATGGAAAATATTAAAGATAAAGAGAGAATTTTAAAAGTAGCAGGAGAGAGGAGACAGGCACCAATAAGGAAACCCCATAAGGCTATCAGCAGATTTTTCAGCAAGAACTGTATAGGCCAGAAGGGAGTGACATGAAATATTTAATGTATTAAAACAAAAGGACCTTCAACCAAGAATCCTCTACCCAGCAAGATTATCATTCAGAATTGAAGGAGAGATTAAGTTTAAATAAAAGTTGAAAGAATTTACTACCACTAAATTGGCCTTACATGATATGTTAAAGGGTCTTCTGTAGATGGAAATGTTCTTAGGCTTGAATATTTTTCATCAGTGAAAATAAACCCATAGTAAAGGTGGTAGACCAATTACTTATTAGCAAGTATGAAGTTAAAAAACTCAGAAGCTGTAAAATCAACTGTACACAATATCAGTCAAGAGAAATACAAAAATGTAGATTATGATGTCTAATGCATTAAGTGTAGAGGAGGAAGAAGAATAAAAAAGTACTTTTACATTGTGTTAGAAATTGAATGACCATAAACTTAATGTAGACTGTTCTATATTTAGCAAACTATCTATGAACCTTATGGCAACCAAAAATCTAAAGCCTGTAATAGATACACAAAAAGTTAAAGAGAAACTCAATCACAACAGTAAAAAAACCATTAAATAACAAGAGAAGAGTATAAGAGAGGAAAGAAAATGAATATAGAGGAACTGAAGAAACAACCAGAAAACAATAAAAAGGCAATAAGTACATACATCAATAACTACTTTAAATGTAAATTGAATACACCAATCAAAAGACAGAGTGGCAGAATGGATAAGACCCATCTATATGCTGCCTAAAGAGATTTATTTCAGACCTAAAGACACAGTAGCCTGAAAGTGAAAAAATGGGAAAGATATTTCATGCAAATAAAAGGCAGGAAAAATCAGGAGAAGCAGTACTTATATCAGACAAAACAGACTTCAAAACACAGTAACAACAGACAAGGAAGAACATTACATAAAGTGATCAGTCCAACAAGAGGATTTAACAATTGTTAATATCTATGCACCCAACATAGGAGCATCTAAATATGTAAAACAAATACTAGCAGAACTAAAGGGAGAAATAGACTGTAACTCATTCATGTTAGGGGATTTTAACATCCCTCTTACATCAATGGACAGAACATCCAGAATGAGGAAACAGGCACAGAACAACACACCATGTCAGATGGACTTATTAGATATCTACAGAATGTTGCACCCAAAAACAGAAGGATATACATTTTTCTTAAATGCACATAGAACATTCTCCAGAATAGATCACATACTAGGTCACAAAAAGAGTCAATAAATTTGAAAAGTTTGAAATTGTATCAAGAATCTTTCCAGATCACAATGGTATGAGATTGGAAATAAATTACACAAAGAAAAGAAAAATCCCACAAACACATGGAGGCTAAACAACATGCTTCTAAATAATCAATGGCTCAGTGAGCAAATCAAAACACACAGGGACAAAAGAAACAAAAATATAACAGTTCAAAATATGTGGGATGCTGCTAAAGCAGTACTAGGAGGGAAGTACACTGCAATACAGGGCTACTTCAAGAAACAAGGACTATCCCAAATAAACAGTCTAAACTCATAATTAAAGAAACTAGAAAATGAAGAACAAATGAAACCCAGAGTTAGTAGAAGGAGAGACATAATAAGATCAGAGCACAAATAAATGAAATGGTGTAAAATAAAACAGTAGAAAAAAATCAAGCTGGTTCTTTGAGAAAATAAACAAAATAGACAAATCCTTAAGCCAGACTCATCAAGAAGAAAAGGACATAAATAAAATCAGAAATGAAAAAGGAATAGAAATACAGAAATACAAAGAATTATTAGGAAATTCTATGAAAAATTTTATGTCAATAAATTGGACAACATTGAATAAATGGAAAAATTTCTGGAAAAGTATAACCTTGAAGACTGACCCAGGAAGAAATAGAAAATCTATAGGATCAATTACCAATAATGAAATTGAGTTGGTAAGCAAAAAACTTACAACAAACAAAATTCCAAAGCTGGATGGCTTCACAGATGAATTCTGCAAAACATTTAAAGAATAACTAATACCCATCTTTCTTAAAGTGTTCCAAGAAGTAGAGGAAGGAATACTTCCAAACTCATTCTATGAGATCAGCATCACTCTAATACCAAAGCCAGACAAAGGCATTACAAAAAAAAGAAAATTATAGAACAATATATCTGATGAACATAGATGCAAAAATCCTCAACAAAATATTGGCAAACCAAATACAAAAATACATCAAAAGGATCATCCATCACAACCAAGTGGGATTTATTCCTGGGATGCATGGATGGTACAATTATCATAACTCAAACAATGTGATGAACCACATTAAACAAAAAAGATAAAAACCATATGATCATCTCAATAGATGCTGAAAAAGCATTTGAGAAAATTCAACATCCATTCTTGATAAAACATCATGATAAAAAAGATGCAAATAAATGAAATCTATCCTGTGCTCATAGATAGGGCGAATTGATTTTCTCAAAATGGCCATCTTGCCCAACCAATTTACAGATTCAATGCAATCCCTACCAGAATACCAATGTTATTTTTGAATGACCTAGAGCAAATAATCCTAAAATTCTTACAGAACCACAAAAGACCCTGAATAGCCAAAGCAATCTTGAGAAAGAAGAACAAAGCTGGGGGTATTACTCTCCCTGACTTCAGGCTACATTGCAAATCTATGGTATTCAAAACAGTATGGTACTGGTACAAGAACAGACCCATTGATCAAATGGAACAGGATAGAGAGCCCAGATATAAACCCATACATATATGGTCAATTAATGTATGACAAAGGAGCCATGAATCTATAATGTGGAAAAGAAAGTCTTTTCAATAACTTGTGTGGGCAAAACTTGAGAACTACATGCAAGAGAATGAAACTGGATTACTATCTAATGCCATATACAAAAGTAAACTAAAGATGGCTTAGAGACCTATATGTAAGACATAAAACCATAAAATTTCTAATGTAAAACATAGGCAAAAGTCTCTTAGACATAATAATGAGTAATTTTTTTCTCTATATGTCTCTCTGGGAAAGGGAAACAAAAGCAAAAATGAACAAGTGGGATTACATCTAACTAAAAAGCTTCCCTATGGCAAAGGATACCATCAATAGAACAAAAAGGCAACCTACTATATGGGAGAATATATTCATAAGTGATTTATCTGATAAGGGGTTAACATCCAAAGTATATAAAGAACTCATATGCCTCAATACCAAAAAAAAAAAAAACTGATTAAAATATGGGCAGAGGACCTGGACAAACATATTCCAAAGAAGAAACATGGGTGGCCAACAGGCACATGAAAAGATGCTCCCCATCACTAATCATCAGGGAAATGCAAATCAAAACCATAATGTGACATCACTTCAACCAGTAAGAAATGGTCACCATCCAAAAGACAAGACATAATAAGTGTTAGCAAGGAAGTAACAAAGGGGAACCCTCTTACATTGTTGGTAGGAATGTCAATTGGTGTAGCCACTGTGAAAAGCAGTATGGAGGTTCCTTAAAAGACTAGAAATAGAACTTATGACCCAGTAACTGTCCTTCTATTAATTTACCCAAATAAAACAAAATCTCTGATTCAAAAAGAATGTGCACCCCTATGTTTATTGCTGCATTATTTACAGTAGTCCAAATATGGAAGCAAGCATAGTGCCCATGTATAGATGAATGGATAAAGAGGAGGTTGTATATATACACAATGGAATATTATTAAGTCATAAAAGGAAAGAAATCCTGCCTTTTGTGACAGCATGGATGGACCTAGAAGATATCATGATAAGTGAAAGAAGCCAGGCAGAGAAACACAAATACGATATGATTTCACTTACATGTGGAGTCTAAAAACAAAAAACAAACCAACAAAAAAAGTAATAAAATAGCAGTAGACACATAGACACTGAGAAGTGACTGGTGGTTACCATAGGGGAGGGGATGGGGTAGATGGGTGGGGAGGGTGAGTTGGATAAACGGGCACAAAAATCTCAATCATAATTTAAGTTGTTCATGGGAATGGAAGTACAGCATGGAGAATATAGTCAGTGGTTCTGTAACATCTTTCTGTGTTGACAGTAACTACACTAGTTGGGGTGAGGATTTATAATGTGGGTAACTGTTGAGCCACTGTGTTGTATACTTGGAACCAATATAACATTGTGTATTAACTATACTTCAATAAAAATATGTGAAAACTCCCACCAGCAGTGTAGGAGGGTTCCCCTTTCTCCACAACCTTGCCAACATTTGTTGTTGTTTGTCTTTTGGATGGTAGCCATCTTTACTGGTGTGAGGTGATACCTCATTGTGGTTTTAATTTGCATTTCTCTGATGACAAACGATGTGGAGCATCTTTTCATGTATCTGTTGGCCATCTGAATTTCTTCTTTGGAGAACTGTCTGCTCAGCTCCTCTGCCCATTTTTTAATTGGATTAATTGCTTTTTGTTTGTTGAGGTATCCAGTTTGAAAAAGACAGATGCACCCCTATGTTTATCGCAGCACTATTTATAATAGCCAAGAAATGGAAACAACCTAAGTGTCCATCAGTAGATGAATGGATAAAGAAGATGTGGTACATATACACAATGGAATATTATTCAGTCATAAGAAGCAAACAAATCCTACCATTTGCAACAACATGGATGCAGCTAGAGGGTATTATGCTCAGTGAAATAAGCCAAGTGGAGAAAGACAAATACCAAATGATTTCACTCACATGTGGAGTATAAGAACAAAGAAAAACTGAAAGAACAAAATAGCAGCAGTATCACAGAACCCAAGAATGGACTAACAGTCACCAAAGGGAGAGGGACTGGGGAGAATGGGGGAGAAGAGAGGGATAAGGGCGGGGAAGAAGAAAGGGGGTATTATGATTAGAATGTATAATGTGGGGGGGGGGGAATGGGGAGGGCTGTGCAACACAGAGAAGACAAGTAGTGATTCTACAACATCTTACTATGCTGATGGACAGTGACTGTAATGGGGTTTGTAGGGGGGACTTTGTGAAGGGGGACCCTAATAAACATAATGTTCTTCATGTAATTGTAGATTAATGATAACAAAATAAAAAATATATATATATGAAAACATATTCACAAAATGTTTACTAATTGCATATTATGTGCAGTTTTTGAAATAGGTGATGGAAAGGATTTTTTGAATTAATTCACTCATTTTATAAGGATGGCATATTCAAAGATTTTTTTGACACGCTTCCTATAACAACAACAATAAAGTTGTTTTTTGATATTAATGATAATATTCAGCCATATTTAGATTCTCAAAATCCCCACTGGACCTCAAATTCTTAGACCAATTATTTTGCCATTCTTTCTTTCACATGGTGTGGTATGATAGAAAGTTGTGTGTATAGTCAAAGTCTTGCTGTATTTACTGTTGCAGAATGATTTCCTCAGTAGAGCAAACTCACTGAGAACATATTTGTGATATGGTCAAATTCCTGTCAGCACAGTGTTCACCTTTCATTGATTGTCCAACATTAGCCTTGTTTTGAGAGATGGGCAGAAATGGATGTCTGTATAAACTTCCTGGAAGTATAACATTAACTATCATTGCTCAAAATAAGTCAGCTTCAGATTTCTAAAATTCAAGTTGCTATTCTGTTGGAGACTCTGTTTTTTGTCTGACCAGGTACCTGTGTCCACACACATCACTTTTCTGTTGGGCTCTTTCAAAGCACTGAGTAGTTCCCTTTGGCATTCTAGTCTGAGGACCGCAGCAAATGGAGGGACCTGTTTTAAGCTTGGTGGAAGGGAATAGTGATGTGGACCTGATCAAAAGATACACTAAAATGTTAAGAGTCATATTTCTGAGTAGTGTGACATTATTTATTCTTTGAAATAATGACACTTTAATGTTATGGGTGCCATTCAACAGAATTAATACAAAAACTTTAAATGTCATGATCATGATATTTTAGATGTAATTCAAGTATTTCTGAGATTCTCGTATTTTTAGATAGTTCACCCAGGCACACTTTAGTTAACCGTGCACTGTTACACTAAATTAACCTTCTTATGCATTTCACTGAAGCTTTGTTATATGAGCACAATAAAACAGAACTCAAAATAATGCTCTTCGCTTGCACTTCATCAAAGGGTTATTCCCTGAATAGAATAACTGATGTAACAGTAATTCCATCTGCAGTATTAGAATGTCAGTGAGATTCAAAGGTAAGCATAGTTGACTAGGATCAGAAGTGCTCTAGCTCTTACTAAATTTATGTTGTTAAACAGTTCTCTTACGCCTCCATTTTCAAGAGTATTACCTGCTCAAGGAATTCTGGGTATCAAATGACAGTTTGTGTTTTGACTTACAAACTGTGCAGTACATCAAATATACATTACTGCCATTCTTATTTTCACAAAGAATTTTTGTTGCATAGATCATGAGGAAAGGTTTCAATGAATCTTGGACTTATTTTTCAAGAGAAGTTACTAAAGTCTAAAATGAGCAAACACTTTATATCATAAATTCATTATATCCTGAATGTTACTAGTCATTTTATTTTCTTGCATAATATTAGCTTCCTGTCCATTGATACAGGAAGAGTGTAGTCTAGTTTTAGAAAATGATGGGGTAGAGAGGAAACTATCTTGGACTTTGCTTCTCTTGTTTTCTAAAACTATACAGTTTATTAAAAAAACAAAAACCGTGATTCATCAAGCATTACACAGCAATAATTAGCAATATGTAAATAGACTCTAAACCAATTATGCTTATCTTTATCTCTCGTGATAAAGTGGGAATATTCCGTGAGCTGGAGCTATATCCAGGTTTGAACATGAACTTCATTATCTTCACTTATAAAATAGGGCATTTGTGAGATTGTCTACACACACATACACACACACAGTCATATCAAATATAATTATTAATTATTTAAAATTTTAGGAAACACATATGTAAATGTAGAATTATATAAAGTACCACTCAGAAAGTTAAACCTGAATGTTTACTGGATCAAAATTTTGGAGAAGCCAGTTAGTAATGACCCGGGTATACTGAGTTTAATCTCCGGAGTCTAACAGTAGTAGTTGAAATCCCTGCATTTGATGTCCAGATTTCTCTTTTTTGCCTTTCCTTCACATGTGTACCTCTGCCTCTTGACCACCCCTTAAATGATCATGGTTCAAAGATTCAAATCCTTTTTGATTGTTCATTCACTCTACATAGTGTCTTTAGATGGGATGTTTAAAACTGTTATGTTCAGTGATTTCTCTTTCAAAGCAGTATAATTCAAGTTTTTAATACCTCTTTGAGATGTTAAAGACACATTAATGCATCTAGCATAAATGAACCATTATCCTTCCTTTCCAAACTTTTCTTCTTTATGTAATCATATCTTTATAGATTAATCCCATATAGTGATATTGAACCTGGTGTTTTGGTTAGATTCATGGTACTCATGAGCTAGTAAGAATTCCTTATAATCATAGGCCAGGGTTTAATCAACGTTATTAGAGAAATCTGTAATCCCAAAAATGTTCAGAACAGAAAGATGGAGCACTACTCTACTCCATCTTATAAAATTCCTATATTCTACCAATCATGAACACATACAGGTCAATACCTGAATCCTCTTGTATATTTCCATTATCACAGTCTTAAGTGAAACTATCAGTACTTCTCATTTGAATTATTACAGATGTTTTATGACCAGTGTCTACTTTTCACTCCTCTAATCCTCCATGCTGCTGCTGAAATACCTGTCTTGATTTCATATTTGACTGTGTCATTTCTCTATTCAAGATCCATCAGTAGGTCTCATTTAGCTTTCTGAGAGGATTTAACAATCAATCTTTCCAAGTTCTGAGATTTCCTCCTTTCATTCACGTTGTCATTGTAGAATCATAATAAGATGCAGATACTAAGTGGAGTGCATATTTTTCAGATGAGGTATATTGGACAAAAAGAAAAGGTGTAGTTACTCATATTATTGGCCTCTGCCTACCACCTAGCTTTTTTTTTTCTCACCATTCAGATTTATGCCTTCTTTCATCCAGTTGCATTGAACTTAGTGAAGTTATTCAAATTGACCATATTTTTTCACTGTCTTTCAATGTGTTTTTACCTCTGGGCATGTTCTTCCCAACATTATTTATCTACCTAACTCCTAATAGTTCTTTAAATTTCAGCTTATGTTTTACTTCCCTGTCTTGTTCTCAAAATTATTTAGGTGCCCACTTAAGTGCCCCAAGAGTATTCTATGCACAGTTGTACCACAGCATTTATTACTGTGTTGTGATTGTGAATTAATATTCTTTGTCCCTCAACAGACTGTAAGCTGAACATAACAGAGACTTTTTATATGCAGTAATGTTAGCACATAATATATTCCTGTTGAATGAATGAATGAATTTTTGTTTTATTATCTATTGGGTAAAAAATAACCTAAATTTTCTCACACTCAGTGCTGTGTTATCTTTCTCAATGCTATTTTTCTTATTAGTCATATAGGAATAATGTATGATTTAAAGAGTTATTTTAAAACAAACTAGATGGTAGCAATCTATTATGAGTTGTGTCACACCACTACCTTTTAATAATGTTCTAGGATTTACAAGTTATTTTTACTACAAATTAGAGTAGACTGAAGATAATCACTTGATATTATCACTCCTGCTTATTCACAAATCATTAGTAAGAGGGTGGATGTAGTTAAATGCTAGATGGCCCTGGAATGTGCCCCAGAATGCACCACATAGAAACTTCAGCCATCTCATGCATCATGATAGGGGAAACATGGTAACCATTTCTCTGCCATGTGATTGTGCTTCTTAAAAGTGAGTGATTTCCTCCTATCCTCCCAGCCTTTTTTTTTCCCACTTTCCTGAAAAGTGTGATTAGGAACAAAATATTTTAAATGATTATTAAAATTAGAGAAGCATTTATGAGAGTGGTGAGGCTTATATTTGACAATCAACTGGAAACTGATGTTTATAATGGTGCCTTTCTCGGTTCTAATGTTGCATACTTTAAATTCCAAGTGTTTGGCCAGGTAAGGAAATCCTATAAAATATTCCTGTTCTTAGTGTTTAAACTTCCTTTTAGTTTTGAAAATTAGCTGTGGGAACAATGGGCAAGTTTCTTTAAACTTAGGTTCAGAGACATAAAAGAGATGACAGATAAAATGAAGGAGTTGGGAGAAATACAACATGACATAGGAATACGAGGAAGAACCTTGTAAGCTTTGTAAAGCTTGAAAAAGGCTGTGGTGGAAGTATGGACACCATGAAAATTGGCAAATGTTATAAATCATAAATTCCCTTATCTTTCTCCAAGAGCCCATGTGCCAGCACCACCACTGACAGTTGAAGATGGAAGGAAATTCGGAGGAGATAGCCATGGCTAAATCCTGAAGAATCTGAATTCTAGCAAATTGTATAGATTCTCTTGGCTCTTCCCACCTAAAGACTTATTTATAGAGACTATATAGAGACTATATGAGTTTCCCAGTAAGGAGTTGAATGTCTAAGGAACATATCTTAATTCAATTAAAACTAAATTATACTTTTATGCATATATATGGAAAATCAGAGCTTTTCTGAAGTTACCTAAAGTGAAAGGAGAAGAAAACAAAAACTTGAGTGGTTTATCCTGATCTGTGATACCAGTAATTATTATTTTTGTAGTAAACTTCATTTTTTTAGAGCTGTTTTAGGTTCACAGCAAAACTGAGCAGGAAGTACAGAGAATGCCCATATATTTCTTGATGCCAAAAGACACAGCCTTTGCCATTATCAACAGCCTGCATAAGAGCAGTCCATTTGTTTTAACTGATGAGCCTACAAGTTTTTGTCATCCAAAGTTCATTATTTACATAAGTGTTCATGCTTGGTGGTGCACATTCCTTAGATTTTGACACATGTAGTGAATGACATATATGCCCCATTATAGAATCACGCAGAAGACTTTCACTGTCCCCCCAAATCCTTTGAGGGCCACCTATTCATCTCTCCTAATCCCTGGAAATCACTGATCTTTTTACTGCCTCTGTAGTTTGCCTTTTCCAGAATATCACAGAATTGGAATCATATAGTATGTGTGGCCTTTTCAGATTGGCTGCATTCACTTGTAATGTGCACATAAATTTCTTCTGTGTCTTTTCATGGACCTGAGAGCTTACTTATTTTTAGTGCTGAATACTACTACATTGTCTGGATTCACTGCAGTTCATTTATCCATTCACCTACTGAAGGACTTCCTGATTGTTTCCAAGTATTGGCAATTATGAATAAAGCTGCTGTACCCATTTTTCAATAATTGCTTATTTTTAGAAACATGTTATTTATTACACACTCTGGAGGACATATCTAATCAGTCTTTTTGAGCTCTTTCAGATCTTAAACAGGAGCTCTCAATTTCTAGGATAAACTAACAGAAGGATTTAGTATCTCATCATTGACTTTAAATCACAGACCAAAGGAGTTACTAAATTTTGCCAGGTTTGTGTTTTGATTTTTTCCCAATAATACACAACATTTCTTTTTACCTTTATGGAGATATAACTGATAAATACAAGTGTAATGTATTTTAAATGTACCATGTGATGGTTTGTTATATGTATATACTTTGAAAGGATTCCAACATTTGAGTTAATTATCACAGTCATCACAGTATTATCAACCACAGTCACCATTGTTATACATTAGATCCTCAGACCTTATTCAGCTTATATTTGTAAGTTTATGCCTGTTTACTAGCTTCTCCCTATTTTCTCCAGCCCCTAGACTCTGGCAATCATTGTACTCCCTCTCTCTGTTCAAATTTTTTTTAAGGATTACTCACATAAGTAATTCCATACAGTATTTGTCTTTCTCTATCTTATTTCTCTTAAAAACTGTGCCCTCCAGTTTTATTCATTTTGTCACAATGGCAGGATTTCCTTCTTTTTTTTAAAGCTGAGTAATATTCCACTGTATATACGTAAGCCATATTTTCTTTATTCATTCATCCTTTGAGAGATTGTTTTCATACTTTGGCTATTGTGAATAATGCTGCAATGAAAATGAGAGTACAAACATCTCTTTGAGGTAGCAATTTTATTCTTTTGGATATATACATGCAAAAGTGGGATTGCTGAATCATATGGTAGTTGTACTTTAAATTTCTTGAGGAGCCTCCATGCTGTCTTCCATAGTGACTGTACCATATTAAATTCCCACCAACAACGTATAAGGATTCCCTTTATCCACACTCCTTGCTGGCATTTGTTGTCTGTTGTCTTCTTGATGATGGCTGTTTCAGCAGGTATGAGGTGGCACCGCATGGTGGTATTATTGATGTTCATTTCCCTGGATTAGTAGTGAGGAGCATCTTTTCATATATACCTGTTGGCAGTTTCTATGTCTTCTCTGGAAAAATATTTATTCTGGTCCTTTGCCCACTTATTAATTGGGTTATTTATTTTTGCTATTGGATTGTATATATCCTTGATATATCTTTGAATATTAACCCCTTTTTGGATTTGTGGTTTGCAAGTATTTTCTCCCATTCTATAGTTTGCCTTCTCATTATGTTGACAGTTCCCCTTGCTGTGCTGGAGCTTTTTAGTTTGATGTGATCTGTTTGTTTATTTTGCTTTTGTTGCCTTTGTTTTTGGTGTCATATCCAAAACAATAATTGCTAAGGCCAATGTCAAGGGGCTTCTGCCATGTTTTCTTCTAGGAACTTTATGGCTTCAGGTCATATATCCAAAGTCTTTAATTCATTTTGAGTTGATTTGTGTGTATGGTGTAAAATATGGGTTTAGTTTCATTTTTGTGTGTGTGGATATCTAGTTTTCCAAACATTATTTATTGAAGAGATTGTCCTTTTCCCATTGTATATTCTTGGCTCCTTTGTTGTAAATTATTCACTCATATATGCATGGTTTTATTTCTGGGCTTTCTGTTCTGTTCCTTTGACCAGCTGTTTTGATTACTCTAGCTTCATACTAGAGTTTGAAATCAGGAGGTGTGATGGTTCCAGCTTTGCTTTTTGTACTGAAAATTGCTTTAGCAATTCAAGGTCTTTGTGGTTTCATACAAAGTCTAGGATTATATTATTCCTATTTGTAAAAAATGCCATTAGAATTTTGATGGGGTTGCATTGAATCTGTAGGTTGCTTTCAATAATATGGACATTTTAACAATATTAATTATTTCAATCCATGACCATGAATACCTTTCCATTTATTTGTGTTTTCTTCAGTTTCTTCAATCAGTGTTTTATGGTTAATCAATGTACATTTACCACTTTGTTTGAGTCTAGTTCTGGGTATTGTATTCTTTTTGATGCTATTGTAAATGGAATTGTTTTCTTAATTTCTCTTTCCAATAGTTCATTGTTAGTATATAGAAACACAACTGATCATTGTATATGGATTTTATATCCTGCAAATTTACAGAATTCATTTATTAGTTCTAAAACTTCTTGGTGGAGTTTTTAGGGTTTCAGTATATAATATTATGTTATCTGCAACCAGAGACAGTTTTATCTCTTGCTTACCAATTTGGATGCCTTTATTTTTTTTCTTGCCTATTGCTCTGATTAGGACTTCCAGTGCTATGTTGAATAAAAATGAAAGTGGGTAACCTTGTCTTCTTCCTGATGTTGGGAAATGCTTCTTTTAGCTTTTCAGCACTGAGTATGATATTCACTGTGGGCTTGCCACATACAGCCTTTATTATGTTGAGGTAATTATGCCTAGTTTGTTGAGGGAGTGTGTGTGGTTTTTTTAAATTATGAAAGGTGATTTAACTTTGTCAAATGCTTTTTATACACCTATTTAAATGATCATGATTTTTATCCTTCATTTTGTCAATGTGGTGTACTTCATTTATTGAGTTGTGTACATTGAACCATACTTGAATCCTAGGGATAAATGCCACTTGGTTATGGGTATATGATCCTTTTAATATCTCCCTGCATTTTATATTTTGTTGAGGATTTTTGCATCTGTGTTCATCAGGGATATTGACCTATAGCTTTCATTTCTTGTGATATCCTCATGAGCTTTGGTATCAGGGTAATGCTGGCTTTGTAAAATGAGTTTGGAAGTGTTCCTTCCTCATCTATTTTGGAAGAGTTCAGGAAGAATTGGTATTAATTCCTCTTTAAGTGTTTGGTAGAATTCATCCATGAAGCCATCTGTCCCAGACAATTTCTTGTTGGGTATTTTTTGATAATTGATTCAATGTACTTATTGGTAATTGGGCTGTTCAGATTTTCTCTGTACTGGAGCCATGTATATAGCCTGGGATGGCGCTGCCAAGTCCGTTTAAAAAGTACATCCTTATTTTCTGTAGTCCTGAGGGACTCATGAATGCAAGCCCTGTTGGCTATCAGGTAACGTGGGGGCCTGTCCCTCGGATGGTAGTCGTAAATGTTGTGGCTCATTGACTCTTTCAGGCTCTGGGGAGGATCACAGTCAGCACCTACATGCTGCTAATTAGAAAGTGGCCCATCAGGCAATGACTTGAAAAGCAGGCAGTCAAACCCCTTCCAGGGACGGAATGGTTAACAGGCATACTTGCCTGCTCCCTCTGTGCAGATCCCTGGGGGGAGAGCCGTGGAGAGGGCTCACACCCCCATGAACAACTGCTGCCTTATTTGCTGCGGACCTGTGGAACCAAGTACATACACCCCACTGGCTTTCATACCTAAGTTTTGGGGAGCTCATCCCTTGGCTGGGAGCTTTAAATGTTGGAGTGGTAGATGTGGGGTCCAAACTCTTCACTCCTCAGGGAGAACTGAAAGTTGGGGGTTCACTTCACATTGCATGGTGCTGTGTTGGGAGGTAGGGTTTATGGCAAGAGTGTATGTATCTCAGCCTTTCCTACCCATTGCAGTGTGGATATTTTCCCACTTGCCCTATGAGTGGGAGTTACTGTCTAGTTTCTGGATTTCTCCCCAGAGAAATTGCTCCTTGACAGCTGTAAATCTGACGCATCTATGGGAGGAGGAAAATTTAGTATCCTGCTACATTGTCATCTTGGTGGAGAGGCCAACAGTTTTGATAATGAGTGCTTAATTCTCATAATGGACAATATTCCTTACCTGATCTGTTTCCTAACTTGTATCTCCATAGATAATACTCCATAAGTCTAAAGGAGGATATCAACACAACTAAAATGAAATAAGAGCTTAAAACCTTTTAAAACATATAGTCTTTTAACTCCAATACAATAAGAATTTATTCTTACAGGCAATCTAAATTGTTCTCTACCATACCACAAAATACATGGCCTATTTTTCTCATTGTTAGGAACACTCTCACAGTTCTTTCAGGCTATATAAGGTACATACTCTGAAACTTGGAAGCTTGAACTATTTCTTAAAACCATGTAATTTGCAAAATCTCTTAGAGATAAGGATACTGCTTTGTGGTCATTACTTTTAGTCCAACTAGGCATTAATTTCCTTAAATTCCCTGTACTAAACACAAAAAGACAATGAGAAATAGGAGAATAATTTAAATATTCCTGTGGTGCTTGTAGGATGACAGTGCTGTGCATCCTTATTTTGCCACAGACAACAATTCTATATGCCAAGAGGATAATTTTTTCAGGGGACTCCAGCAGATAAATTTTTATTGGTGTAAATAATTCAGCAGCTTGTTATAATGAAACCACTTCCTGTTAAGCATTTCCTAGCTCTTTCTTAAATGCATGCAGAGATGTTCCACTGGATACTAGTAATATCTGAGGCAAACTGGTGGTTTCCCAGTTTATGATGAGTTGTAGGTCTTTAAGGAACTGAGCCCATTGCTGAGGGACTTGGTTAAACATTTGCCAGAAAAGAAAAGCTAAGCAGAGTGTAGAGAATAGGAACAAAGAAAATAATAGAGCTTTGCTGGTCATTATGTTGATCTGTGAGATTTCATAGTCACAGCACATCTGGAGGTTGGTTTTCAAGTTGGCCCTTCAGGGACTGTGAAGGAGATTAAAATTTATATAGGGCAAATATGATTCTCAGTAAAATTTAAGGGGCAGTAACAAGTTTCTGTATTTGATGGTTCTCTTCTTAATGTATTCATATGGAGTGGAATATAAAATCATACTAAGTCTAAACTTACGTTTGAGATACAAAGGACATTTAAAATGTGCAAAAAAATGTTTTTATGGTATTCTATGGAGTTATTCATGATTTGGCAGCTTAGTTCTGTAAATCTTAAGTTTTTCTTTGAGGAAGAAGCCCACTTGTCTAGTGACAAGTTGTTCTTGGCCAGATGATCTGTCTTTACTGGCAACATTCAGACTCTGATCTTAAAGAAAATTTTGCCAAACTTTTTACCTTAGGCCTGCCTCCTCCCCAGTCTCACCACCACTTTTGACTTATAACAGGCTTCATATTGATTCTTAGTGTACAATATTTTGGGTCTTGTTTAATATATTTGTACTTGTCTACTATAAAAGGGGGCATGCAGGATAAACTCCCAAGGGAGATGTTTCAGCAAATTCAAATGCAGCTTATAAATATTTTATTCAACTTGTGATTTAATGTGATATCTGGCTTGCAGCTCCTGATGCCAGCTTCCTCGGTTTCCCATTAGAATTCGTAAGAAGTAAAAAGAGATCAATGAGACTGACAGTTTACCTAAGGCTAAAATCTGGGAGAAAT
This sequence comes from Manis javanica, assembly GCF_040802235.1. Taxonomy (NCBI): domain Eukaryota; kingdom Metazoa; phylum Chordata; class Mammalia; order Pholidota; family Manidae; genus Manis; species Manis javanica. Next base: position 69,599,786 of record NC_133163.1, read on the forward strand.
AGAGCACACATTGAATGTAGATAAAACCAGATTGAGAAAAGTTCAGACCACCTGAGGAAAGATAGACATCAGAAACCTCCTCTATTCCCTATCCTGGGATGGTGTCTTTATCAACCAGAACATTGAGCAACTTACCTACACCCACCCGCCTTAGGAATCAGTTTCTGAAGCAGTCTGATTAGTATGGCCCTCCCTACCCTGCAATTATTTTTAGTTGCATTAGCGATAGACAAAATATATTTTAATTTTATGAATTCACATTAGTCTGAATAATTTGTTAGTATTGGGTTTGCCATTACAGATCATTTTACTATGTATTTGTTTACATATGTATGAATATATGTACATATATTCATGGAGAAGTACATTTTTGTATTTGTGCACACACACATATGCACACCTCCTCTTTATTTTCACAAATAAAGACACACATTATGTGTAACTTGGTGATGGTCTTTTTGTTGTTGTTTTTATTAATAACACAGACAGGTATCCTGGAGGGCCTTCTGGCCAATATAAAAGAGCTTTTGCATGGCTCAGTCCCTCAGTTTCTTGAGCCACTTCCTTATTTGCATAAAGACTTTCAGGTGTTTCTGATTTTTAAAAACAATACAGCTGTAGTGCCTAAATCAAGCATTTGTTCACCTGCATGAATATTTCTCTTAGAAAATACCTATAAACTAGGTATTGTCAATCTACCTTCACACCAGAAAAGGATGAAAGTATGCATTTATCTATTTAGTTGCCAAAATAGAATTTTCTGAATATTTTTCAACTTCTGCCAAAGAAAGCACTAATGTCATTTAAATTTATTCTGAAAATTTCTAGTGAAGTTAAGCATCTTGCCATTTGTATTTCCTTTTTTTTGTGTGATTGCCTGGTGATATTCTCTGTCCATTCTTTTATTTTTTTTCTCACTGCTTTATTAGGATGATATTTATGTTCTGCTAATTATCTTTTATGCCAATCAGAAGCAGTAATTCCCAGAAAACAGCTTAACAGGGAATGGAGATGGGATGGGGATTGACAGGGGGACATTATATTCTGGAAATTTTAGTTTCACAAATAAATCATCACAAGTGGGGTTTCAGAAGAGTCACAGTACAAGTTGGAGATAGGAATTGAAATGTTTTATAAAAGCAATTTATTTAATGTGTGAGAAAATCAAACAGAAGTGAGGAAGAAAAATAACACCAGGTTAAACATATTTGTACATGAGAATTCGATAAGGAGCTTTTTTCCCTCTTGCCAGTAAGCTGAGTGGGAAAGTCAGCTTTGACAGCTGATGAGAGAAAGTAAAGCAAAGGGAAACCCCTCTTATTTAAATAGAAAAATAAAAAAATTGTGTGGTCAGAGAATAAAAACAACATGACAACAGGAATAAGAAGATATGAAGTTTCATAACTAAAATTGGCTTAATGCAATTAATATATTAGGGATCACTGTTGGCTGTATCCTGATAGAGTTCATGTCATCTATATGGTGGGGAAAGCAGCATTGTTTCAGTCACTTTGTGTTTTTAAGTGACAATGGGGAGAAATATGATAAAGATGATAATGTATAAGAAGAACTGTACTAACGATTGTGGTGGTGGTGAGAGTAATGAAAAGCCATGTCTTAAAAGTATGCTCAAAAAACCCCACAATTTCTCTCTTGGTTCTGATAGCTAGAATGGAGATTTTCAAACATTAGTATGAATCAAAGTCACCTTGGAAGTAATAAGGAACACAGAGGCACAGGCTCAGTGAAACAGGATGGAGACTGGATCTCTGTACATTCACCAAGTTTGCCAGGTGATCCTAATACTCATCTAGGTTTAAAAACCCCTGAACTAGGGAAGAGACTTTTAAATATTGGTTTGCATAAGAATCACTAGGGAGACTGTTAAAAATACAAATTCTATGATTCCATTGCTAGAATTCTTATTTAATAATCTAGACGGGGCTTTCCAGAATCTGCACATAAAGAAAAAAAATCTACAGATGATTTTTCTACAGAAGCTCCTATGAATAAGGAGTTTCATTAACCAGTTTCAAAAACACTATAATAACAATTCATCAAGAAAGATGAGCACCCAGATTTTGGGGGATTAAAGATGGCAGCGTGAGAGGTGAGACAGAGGCCTCCTCCTAAAACCACATACAATATGAAAATATAATTAATACAACTAATCCTGAAAGAGCAACAGGAAAGAAGGCTGCACCAGACTGTATATGCCTGGAGAAAGAAACAGACTTCACAGAACAGGGTAATGTACTAAAGCTGTGACCCAAGCTTTCCCCCCACTTCAGCTCACTGGTGGGAGGAAGAGAAATGGAGCAGAGAGGGAGTGGAGGCCTGGGACTGCTGAACACAGTTTGGGGTATTTGAGGTTTTGTTATCGTTCATACAAATTTTAAATTATTTGCTCTAGTTCAGTGAAAAATGCCATTGGTATTCTGATAGGGATTATATTGCATCTGTGGATTGCCTTGAGAAATATGGCCATTATAACAGTAATTAATTCTCCCTATCCAAGAGCAAGGAATAGCTCTCCCTTTATTTGTGTCTTCTTCAATTTCTTTCATCACTGTCATACAGTTTTCAGAGTATGGATCTTTCACATCCTTGGTTAATTTTGTTCCTAGGTATTTTATTATTTTTTGATGCAATTGTAAATGGAAGTTTTAAATTTCTCCTTCTGTTGGTTCATTATTTGTTTATAGAAAAGCAACAATCTCTGTATATTGATTTTATATCCTGTGACTTTATTGAATTTATCTACTAAATTGAGCAATAGGAATGAATGTGTTTTATATTGAAAACTTTTAAAATGCAATTTATCACCTTAATAGTAGAAAAGAAAAATCATGTGACATATTCCATTATTAAAAAAACAATATATTCCCAAATTCATTCATAATAAAAACTGTTACCAAACTATGAATGTGAAGAAAACACCCCTAATTTATTAAAGGGTATATGCATAATGGCTGTAGCAACATCTTTGTAATGGTGACGTATTGGACATTGCCATTCTGATATTTGGAACAAGAAAATTAAACCCCCTATTATCAATTCAACATTATACTTGAAATACAGCTAGTGAGAAAGGCAAGGAGAAAAACACATGTAAGAACTTGAAGAAGTAATCAAATTTGTTTTTCATAGAAAATCTTAAATAATTTACAGATAAACTTTTAATGTATGCATACATTTACATGGTAGTTAACTATAAGATAATATAGGAAATCAATTATATTTTCATTTACCAGGAATAGGAACTTACAAAACTAAAATTTGAAAAAATGATGCCACTAACAATAAAATCAGAAATCTCAATTATCCAGGAACTAATCTACTGGAATGCAAGGCCTCAAAAAATATTCAAAAAGTATTATATAGAAATTTTTGGAAATCAGAATATTAGTTACCTGAAAAAGGCAGGAGGAAATTATACTGAGACAGGAACAGAGCAAGATTCTAGATTGCTAGTAATGTTTAATTTCCTGAACCAGGTGGCTGTTAATTGTGTTAATTGCAAAATTCTAGCCTATTTTTTATTTTTGATACCCATTTAAATGTTTATTATGGAATAGCATTAAGATATATATTTATGATTTGTGTAGCTTTTATGGATGTGAAATACTAAAATATTTATAAAAAAAGAAAACTAGTATGAAGATTAAACATGGCAGCATGGGAGATGAGACAGAGGCCTCCTCCTAAAACCACATATAATATGAAAATATAATTAATACAATTAATCCTGAATGAGCAACAGGAAAAAGGGCTGTGCCAAACTGCATACACCTGGAGAAGAGAATAGACCTCAAGGAACATGGTAATGTACCAAAGCCGTGACCCAGTGGAACCCAAGGCTTCCCCCACCCCAGCTCACTGACAGGAGGAAGAGAAACTCAGTGGGGAGGGAGTGGGGCCTGGGACTGTTGAACATATAGCTCTGAAGATCTGCTCTGGGAGTACCATTGCATGGTGCTCTGGTGATTAGGGGGTTTGGAAAGCTAAGACATGCAGAATACCTGGAGAGACTGAGATACCAGCCACTGTGGAAAACAGATCCATATCCAGCTGCTCTGGGACAAAAGAAAGGCGGGTACTCTGAGAGACTTCCTAACAGCAGGAGGGCTGCTAAAGGGGCAAGGATTGCACAGAGCTTACTGCTCAGGAGAAAGGACAGGTAGACAAAACTGTCCAGGTGCACTCTGCCCAGCAGGTTGGGAACTTTCATGATCTTCAGGTGCTTCATCCCTCTGGCTGGCTATGCAGCTCCAAGGCTCCCCACCATGATACACAGCCTGCTGTGCCTTCCTCCCAGCCAGCCCCCATCTGGCTCGCAAACCAGCAAACCCTGCCCTGGCATCAGGTCAGCCAGAGGGAATCCCCACCTATAGCAGCTGCAAACACAAAGCATAGAGGCTTATACCTGTGTGCTTGGCCCACTGGTTCTGGCAGTGGAGACAGGCATAGAGCCAGGAAGCAGGAAACAGCTCTTTCCTCCCCCCAAGGCACAAACACCACTCCCCTGCAACCCCTGACATTGCTCCAGGGGCTGAGCAGTTCCAGAGTAGAGCTTTTAGGCACCATAGGGTGCCACATACAAATATGAAATGTCAAAGGAAACTGGTTCAAAGCAAAATCATACATACACCAGAAAAAGTCAAATGAAACCAATCTCATGAATTTTCCTGAAAGAGATTTCAAAATAAAAATCATAAATATGCTCATGGAGGTACAGAAAAGTATTCAAGATCTCAGGAACAAATTCTGGTCAGAGACCCAATCATTATGGAACACAGTATCAGAAATGAAACATATAATGAAAGGTTTTAAAAGCAGATTAGATATGGTAGAGGAGATGATAAATGAAATAGAAATTACAGAAGAGCAATACAAAGAAGCTGAGGCATAGAGAGAAAAAAAGAATTCTAAGAATGAAAGAATACTGAGAGAATTGTGTGACTCACAGACTCCAAGAAGAGACTAGCAGTTACCAACGGGGAGGGGTGTGGGAAGGCAGGGGGGAGGGAGGGAGAAGGGGATTGAGGGGTATTATGTTTCATACACATGGTGTGGGGGGGTCATGCAGAAAACAGTGTAGCACAGAGAAGGCAAATAGCAAATCAGTGGCATCTTACTTCACAGATGGACAGTGACTCCAATGGGGTATGGGTGGGGACTTGTAATACGGGTAAATGTAGTGACCACATTGTTTTTTATGTGAAACATTCATAAGAGTATATATCAATAATACTTTAATAAAAAAAGAACACCCAATTATGATAACATAACAAAAAAGTAATGTCAGAGACTTGCTGCTGAAGTACTTCTGAAAACTCAATTAGGAATTACAAGCCTCAATTCAAGGAGTATTTTGTTTTTTCTTTTTAACATATGTAACAAAAAAAACAAGAAAGAAATAATATCAAAACAGAGTTTTAGATCATCTAATGTTTTTTAATTGAATCTCTAGATCGATACACCCCAATATGGTTAGCCAATAGCCACATGTGACTATTTTCATTTAAGTTATTTAACATTGAATAACACCAAAAATTCGATGGCAGTAGCACTAGTCACTGTTTAAGTACTCAAGGCCACATGTGACTCATAGAAATTTTATTGGAGTATTTCCAATATCACGCAAACTTCTGTTGGCAGCACTGCAAAAAGAATGGAATAATTAAATTTGAACAAATAATAGAACAAAATATATCTGAATGGAAGGAAGTTTGAGTCTCAAAGAACTCTTACTACTAATTCTGATTACTTTAACAAGTTCTACTCTAAACTAAAATATGCAGGGTATTTTTTAAATTAGTATTGTTTCTCTTGAAAAATGAATGCATATTAACATAAAAAGCTCATGTTTATCACTAGTAAATATAGGAGAGTTAATTTTGTGACTGTAGCATTATTTATCTTGTAATTATGAAGTAGTGCAATTGAAGACAGGCAACAGTGAAATTTTTCCTATTGCATCATTTTATCCTCTTATGTCTTCCATAAATTTGCCTTTTATCACAGCAGACTTTGATTAAGTTATAAAACCTTCAGTATATATATATATATATATATATATATATACGCCACAGAGAAAAGTACACAAAGTATACAAATATGAATTTTCACAAAAAGAACCCATCTGTGCATCAGCACATGAATCAAGAAACAGAAGAGTATCAAAAACCTGAAAATTGTTTTCACCTGCTTTTTTAGTCACTACTACCCAAAAAAAGGAGTCACCAGCAATACCGCTTTTAACACCATTAATTTTGGCTCTCATAATTTTATGTAAATATAGTAAAATTTTCTTTTGTATAATATTAAGCTTTTGAGATTCCTCCATGAAATTGCTTATCCTAGGAGTATCTATTCTCATTGCTTTATAATATGCTATTGTATGAATATATCACAGTTTATCCATTCTACTCTTAATGGGCATAAATGTTTAGGTAGTTTTTAACTATTATGGATGATCCCAGTATGAATATTCTGGGTCATGTCATAAATAGGAGTAAAATATCTGGGTCATAGAGCATGTACACATTTAATTTTAGGTAGATATTATCAATTTTCCAGTGTTTATCCTCCCATAAGCAGATTATTGGAATTGTTCTACATTCTTCCCAGCATCTATATTGTCTTTGCTATTCTTGATCATTTTTGTTAGAGGATAACAATTTTATTAATCTTCCCAGAGTAATAACTTTTCATATTGTTCACTTTTTCTATTGTTTTTTTTATCTCATTAGTCTCTAGTGCTATCTTTGTTTCTTTCCTTTTACTTACCTCATTTTAAACTATTCTGTTTTCTAATAAAAGCATTTCAATTATAAATTTATCTCTAATTTCTTCTTTGTTAAAGCCCACACTTTTGATATGATGTCTGTCTATAATTTCCCTTCATTTGATACATTTCTAATTGTCCAAAGGAATTCCTTTATCCAAGCATTGTTTAGAAGACTGTTATTCTTCTTTTAAACACCTTGGGATCTTTGATATATTGCTGTTACTCATTTTTCATTTAATCTCTTGTGGTCAGAAAACATTCTGTGTATGACATCGGTGATGTGAATATATTGAGATGTATTTCATGGCCCAGCACTTGTTCTGTTTTGATGAAAGTCTCATGTGTACTGGAAAAGAAAATGTATTTTGCAGATGTTGATTTTAATAAACTGCATTTAGTGTTTTAAAAAAGTATCAGGTCTCCTTGGTTGATACAGTTGTTCAAATTTTGTGCATCCTTATTTGGTTTTGCATATTACTTCCATCAACTAGTAAGTAGTGCCAAAATCTCCTACTATGATTGTGGATTATCTTCTTTTCTCTCTGTTTTTGCCTATGCATTTTGAAGGTATCTTTTTTTAGGTGCATACATATTTAGATTTCAATATTTCTATGTGTATTGCTTTTTTATCATTATAAAATGTACCTCCTTTGATAATATTCTTTGACTTGACTCAAATCTTCTTTTCTGTTAATAAAGAATAGCCGTGTCAGCTTTTTTTCTTATCTATTTTAAGTGCTTCTTTTTTGAACAGTATATAGTTGGGTATTTTTTTAAATTCCAACCTGATATTCTTTGAATTTAAGTGGAAATGTTCAGCCCATTATATTAATGTAATTATTTATGGCTGAGAATAAGACTACCATCCTGCTATTGTTTTCTATTTTTCCAAAAGTGCTTTATCTTATGCTCCTAACTTCCTGAATTGTTTCCATTTAACTTAATATTATTTAGTACTCTGTTTTATTCCAGCTATTAGCTTTTTAGCAATATCTGTTTGTATTATTTTTTTTTGTGGTTGTTCTAGGGATTGCCATATGAATTCTAGCACATCATTCTACTTCGAGTTAATATAGGCCTGCACATAAAATGAAGAAACTTTTAAAAATATACTTCTACTTTAACCCCATTATTTTTTGTTATTGTCAAATATTTTTACTTAGACATATGCTATCAATCTCACAGTAAGATATTATTGCTCCAGTCAGTGGTCTATTGAAGAAATTAAGGGGGGTGGGAGGAATAAAAGCAAGGATAACCTTTTATAGTTATCTGTGTATTTATCATGTTTAGTATTTTTAATTCCTTTCCATACATCTGAGTTTGTGTCTGTTATCCCTTCAGCCTGATGGACTTTCTTCTGCATGTCTCATAGTGCAGATCTTGCAATGGATTATGTCAGTTTTGCATATTTGAAAAGAACTGTATTTCATCCTCATTTTTGAAGAATGTTTTTGCTGGCTATTGAATTCTTGGTAGAAAGATTTTGTTTTCCTTTCAACATTCTAAAATATTGCTTATCTAAAGGCTTACATCGTTTCTCAAGAGAAGTTAGTCATTATATTTCCAGTTGTTTCCCTATATATTATATACTTTTTTTCTCTGTTTTTAGTTGTCCCTTTATTGTTTTTTCCCATTGGCTGAATGGTACATATATGTATGACCCTTTATTCTTGGGTTTTACTTTTGGATTTATAGGTTATTTCTGCCAACTTTGGGAACTTATCAGCAAATAGGTCAAATCAAATATTTCTTTTGTCTGATTATTTATCTTCTGATACTCTGAGCATTTGTTAAATCTATTCACTCATGTCTTTCATGCACCTTCTGAATGTTCTGATTTTATTTGCTTCAGTTTAGATATTTAATATTGATCTATCTTCAATGTGTATAATCCACTCTTACACACATCCAGTCATTTATATTGTGTTCTTATTACATAATATCCATAGTGTTGTATCTTCAGTATTTTTATTAATAATTTTCATGCAGTGAAATGCACAGTTCCTAATGTGCAGTTCAAAGAGTTTTGACCAATCCATCCATCCATGTAAACCATGTCTTATCAGGATATGTAAAGAATGTTCTCACCTCAGAAAGTTCCCTTATGCCCTTTCCCATGCATCTGTGTTCATACGGGTTATGTATGTAATGGTCTACTTCTTTTTTTAGAAGAAGTTCCTTTGTGAAATTCTGCAACTTTTCCTTTGTATTACCAATTTTTCCTCTATTTTCTCAAGCAGCTTATATTAAAATACTTATCTGCTAATTCCTATACATGGACTTCTGAATTTAACGTGTATTTCTTTCTCTTTGTACGGTCCTGTCCCTTGGATGCCCACTGACTTTTCATTGATGCCAGATAACATGTTTTATAAAAGAAGTTGCAGAGGCTTCAGATATTTTTTTAATTTTACTAGAGAGTATTCATCTTTCACTATGTTAAGCAGATAGATAGAGATTGATTACCTAATCAATCAGAAGTAGAACTGATTTGATAGTGGCTTGCCATTTTGCTAAGACTCAATTTTCTGGTTTAACCTTGTTCCATGGGCATAGCCCCCCATGGACCTTTCAACTGAAACCTTTACTTGTTCACTGGGACCCTTTGCTTTGGAAGGTCCTAAACCAAAATCCTTCTTTTTATAGCAGTACAAGATTGCCAGAAGCTCAATTCCATTTTTTTTTCTTCAGAGGATGACAGCTCACTTTTCATCCCTCCTACTCCATGTGGCTTTAGAGATCCACAAATGTCTTTAGAAGGAAAAATATCCATGAGTTTGACATCCTCATGTCTCCAATTTTATCTTATCCCATTAGAATGCCAGTATTTACCTGATCTCTGTCCTCTAAAAGTCATCAAGTGTTTGATCAAAGCCTGGTTTCTCAGCTTTTTTGCTCAGAATTTCTAAACACCCACAGCAAATAATTATAGAATACCAGGTTGTCTCTCACCTATACAGAATCTTGTTTTCTGTAGTCCTCATTTCTTTCCTGCTTTTAAGCAAAGTATTTTGTACAATACCTTGGGGAACATTGTCTGCTACAAAGAAATCCATTGTGTGTTCTGCATTTGAAATTTTAATATGCAGATATAAAAATTGTATCTATTGTAAATTATGACAATATTGTGAGTTATTAGATAAAATATTACACAAATGAGTGGCAGAGTAGCAACAGAGTTCTGAATCAGCAGCATAAATTCTGAAAACTTGCTTTCTTCGGTATGAATTATGACTATAGAATTATATATGCACCTAATTTTTCTTTGAAGATTTATGAAAAATGTTCTAGTATGAAAAAATCCAGTAAAATGTGTTAATGTGTATTACCTCTGAGGAAAATAAAATTGGAGAGACAGTCCAGATGAATGAATAAAACAAAAAAGTGAAATACTAAAACATTATCCTGAAAAGATTAATGAGCAACAAAACTATGAAAACATAATTTTATATAGTATTTGAATAATATACATGTAAAGAAAAAGTGGTGGTTAAGAGACCATTTTTTAAATCAAAACCATATTACAGAAAAATCTTTCATTATATCAGGACACAATTTTATAATATAAAGAACACTGAAGTCAAGGGTAGAGTGTAAGATAGGTAAAATTGTGCTTAAATTATTGTTTGCTGCAAGGAGAAAGAAAGGCTTAAGATGTATTGAATATTTACAGTAATACAGGCAGTTATTGCCATTAAAATTAGAAACAAGACATATGTTTTCTGTTTCTTCTTTATTCTGAAGATCTTTGTTTATCTTAATAGGGGAAGAGTTTTGTCTTTGGGAAAAAATAAAAACAATTATTTGTTGAAATATTATTTTTTCCTAATGTGGAATCTACTGAAAAGTTATTAGAAATTGTAATGTAAGACTGTACAAACAGATAAAAGATTTTTTAAACAAATGGAAACATACAAATAATAGCTTTGCAATTACCAGAAACAAGCCAACACTACTAATTATAGGAAATGTTAAGCATTATAGAAAGAAAAAAACCCATAAAGCAATTAGAAATAAGCTTTGCAATAAATATAACAGAACCATATGATAAATATTATATAAATTTATTAAAATATTTTAGAAAATACATAGATAAATGGAGAGACCTACCATTATACTGAATAAACTGTGTGAAGTCAATATTGTGGAAAGAAACCAGTTTGTAATTGATTAATCCATACGGTCAACTCAATTTAAGGGTTTTTGTGTAACTTGATGAATTGATTTAAAGTTCATCAGTAATTTATTAAAAATATCCAATACATTGAAAAAAAAGTAATTAGGGAAATCAGTACAATAAAGCTATGGTTAAAAATAAACTAAAAATCCCCTACACGCAACAAAATACAAAAAACAGAGGGTTTTAGTATAAAAATAGTAAATGTGAAAATGAAACAAAGAGACCAAAACCGGAGCAGGCATAATTGGAAATTCGGTGTGTGGGAAGGATGGCATTTTGAAACCTTTGGGGAATGGCATTTGAATGGCATTTGAATTCTTTGAGGGGTTTCATTCCCCATAGTGCAATTTATGTAACAGCAAAGGTAAAGAACATTATTTTATGTGATTCAGAGTAGAACAATTTAAATTTTAAAAACCCCTTGTTATTTTAATCTATATAAGAAGTTTATGTAACAAATGCCTCAACTCACCTACCCCCACGCCCAAAATTATGACTATTAAAATTTAGGAGAACAATATATTTATTAAAAGGAAGTAGCGTTAAAGCTGATTTAAATGAAGTATTAAATAAATTATTGTGCAGATCACATATAGATATGCTAAAATGTATACAATGATAAAATTTTAGAGTACTTGTAATTTTATTGAAAGACGCTATGATGAACACCTTTCCATTTGGAGAAATTTGGAGTTAGGGATATAATTCAGAATACAAATAAGTAAGTTACAGAAACAATGAATTTCAAAATGTATTAATATACTGTAAGTAACAAAAAATATAGGAGACTCTTTTTATAGTCTTGGGAAAAGAGTATTTTCAGACAGATCTGAAACTCATGAGCCATATAGAAAAATATTGCCAGATTTTACTCCAAAAACATTTAAATATGTCATGTGAGAAAAATATATCATGAGCATATCAAAAGTAAAAGTAGGATAAAATAGTTGCCAAAATATAAAAGTAGGATAAAATAGGTGCCTCATGTAAACAGAAAAATTATTAATTGTTGTACTATATGAAGAGTTTTCTACAAATGAATAGATAATTAACTGCATGGCAATATGAACAAAGGTTATGAAGAAGTTATTCTCACAAAAAATACAAATGACAAGCATACAAAAGACATTCTTCCACACAATAATAAAAAATGCAAACCAAAATAATAAAATGCTATTTCACTAAAAACATTAGGGAATATTTTTAACAAGGCACAGTATTAGGAATGCTGTGAAAACAGGTAATACAAAGTTGATAAAGAAGATAGATTATTATATGTAATGCAAAAGGTCTTAAATTCACATATGAAATTGCTTTTGGAACCTAGAGTGGGTGCACAAATCCAGAGATTTAACTTTTACTTCATACATTCTGTATCAGGGTAGTTTCGAAAATAAGAATTTTTTTTACAATTAAAAATTTTTAATCTGATAAAGAGAAGTCTTACAAAAAATATCTAGTACACAGACTATTTGCAAAAGTTAAAACTTGGTAATATAGATATGAAAAGGGGCTAAATCTCACTAAAGATCAGTTAAACGCAAATTAAAATGAAAGTACATTTCTCACAGACCTGTAAAATCAAGAATAAACAATATTGTTATCTTGGCGGAATGTAAACAATTTTATTAAAATGAAAGAGTAAACTGGATCTTGATTTCAAGAAGGCAATTGGCAAAATATTTTATTTATGCAAAAGAGTACTAGGAAGATACAGGGATGTGTGGTATAGCATTTTTGGCTTTGTTTTTGGGTTATTCTTTAGTAACATAAAATTCACCATATTAACCATTTTTAAGTACAGAATTAAATGAGTTTTAGCATATATAAATGTATAGTCCTCACCACTACTTAATTTCAGAATATTGCCATCAACCCAAAAAGAAAAATTCATAACAGTCAATCCCAGTTTCCCTCTCACTTCATTTCCTTACAGCTACTAATCTTTTGTGTCTATGGTTTTGCCCATTTTGAACTTTCATAAAAATGAAATAGTACAATATCTATCCTTTGTCTTCTTTCATTTAGCATAATGTTTCTAATGTCTTTTCATACTGTGGCATGTATAAGAGCTTCATTCCTTTTGTGGCTGAATAATATTCTAAATGGATACAGCACGTTTTGTTTATCCATTCTTCATCTGGTGGACATTGGAATTGTTTACACTTTTGGCTATTATGAATAATGCTGCTATGAAAATTCAAGGAACTGCTTAACTGGTTTTCACAGGAACTTTACCATTTTACAGTCCCACCAGCAATATATAAAGGTTTCTATATGACCACATCCTTGCCAATATTTGTTATTTTCTGTTTCTTTTTTTTTCCATTCATTCTATTGAGTGTGATATGGTGTCTCACTGTGGTTTTGGTTTGTATTATCCTAATATATACAGAATTACAATATCTTTTCATGTGCTTATTGTTTATGTGTGTATATGTTTATATTGTTACATATTTTTGATGTATTCATCCTTTTGTCATTATAGACTGTCTTTCTCTTCTTTTCATAACAATTTTGGTTGTAGTCTCTTTTGTTTGTTGTTAGTGTAGACATACCAGCACTCTTTTAATGTTTGCATAGAATATCTTTTTCCATCCTTTTATTTTCAACCTATGTGTGCCATTGAAAATAAAGTGAATCTTTTGTAGATAGCACCCAGTAGCTGTAGCCAATAACAATTACTCTGGAACATTTTATATTTGATTCCACATATGTCTGTATTGTTCGAAAATTTTAGCATAGATTACTTTTAGAACAGGAAAATTAAAGATATTTCCATTAAAATAAAGAGCTTCTAAAATACAGAAGATGAAAGCAAGGTAACATAGTACAGAAAGCAAATATTTGAAACAAAGAGAAAAAAGCATGGATGCAGGGTGAGAGCAGCCAAGAACATGACAGATGTTGAGACCAAGTGTTCACATTAAAGCCGGCATACTCTGCTGTTGACTAATGCCAGGGGGAGCCCTTTCTGAGGGTCTTCAAAAGTAAATTTTTGGAATGTAAACAGATCTGCCACCTGGCCAGTGACAATGAAAACTTAGTAGCTGCAGTGATTAAAATGATGGGCATATGTGTTCTCTATCTATAATATTAGTGAAGTAAAACAATGTGTCATGCATCTGTGTGGTTTTTTCATTCCATTTCGTAACAGCTAAATATCTTAAGGATATAGGTAAACATTGAAACTAGTGAAATTAAAACTTGGTATTCTACATGGTGATAACTGAACAGATAAAGAGTTTGTAACATTGTTTCTATGTATTTATGATAGAAAACAAAATAACCCTGGGTTATTACAGGATACTTAATGAAGAAAAGAGATCTGAAAGTACATGTATATTGACTATCTATCTAGGAAGCCAGATGCTTTGTTCTTTCTGCTCTTAGGCTGCATTCTTGATCTCATCACTGTCATCTACCATGTTCCTACACAGGAAGTCTCAGATTAGTCTTTAAGGAAATGTTATCTTTAATTTTATTTCCTGTATGTATTATTTGGTGCCATTTTCAACTTTAGAAATTAAAGGCTAGTGGTCAAAAAGACAGAAATGTGATGTGTTGTCTTATCTGATACTAAAAATTCCTTGAAGTTTGTGTTATAATAGATGTATAATCACTAGGGAATAAAATATGTAACTGACCACTGAGAAAACTTTACAATGTTGAATTTTAAAATTATGGAATACTTAAAATACATTAAAAAATCATAAGCAATAGTATGACAAATATCCATGTACCTTCTATCCTTAATTAAAATACTGTAATAATCATTTAACTTAACATTTTAAAACAAAGAAGTAGAACATTACAGTAAGCATTGAAGTCCTCTCCTCAAGCTTATTTTCCACCATCCCCAGAAAAAAACACTGACTATACTCATATATACTTTTCCAGTCCAATTAAAAATATATATTTACATAAATGTGTAACATGAAATTTTGGAACTTGATCTTTTTTTTCTCTCAGCAATTTCATTTTCAAAATCTGTTCATATTGTATCCTTCTAGTTAAATATGACAGATTAAACACATTAATTATATTAAATACATTAATTTCTGTTTCCTTTTTAAACTCCAGAAAATTTTCAGTAAAGGAATATACCCAAAGGCCAAAGGGAATATAAATTGTAGTGATAGAAAAGAGAGCAAGACAGCAAAACCTGAATTTTAAAGCAGATGGATGAATGGGAACTAAGTAAGCAAACTGGAGAAAGTTAAAACCTGAGTCTGTGGGACAGTGAAAGAGAGGGACGTCCAAAAAGGGAGTTCATTTTGAAGCAAAATTCTAGTATTGGGTACTTCTGTAAGTATGGATTTAGGCAGAAGGTAGAATGACAGGATGAAGGCCCCTGTAGACAGCTGCTTAATTTCCTCACCACGTGCTCCATCCATGGCCCACAGGAGACTAATGTCCCTTCACTACTGCAGGGGTTGGAGGACAGGTAAGGGATTGATTATAAACAGGCCTCAAAAAGGAAGTTTTTAGAGGACACCTGGGAGACTAATGCATGATTGCATGATGCCTAAATGCAGTGCAGAATCCTAGATTAGATTCTGGAACAGTAAAAGACAGTAATAGAAAACCTGATGACATTTGAATAAAGGTCATGGTTCATTTAAGATTATTGTGTAAATGTAGTTTAGTTAGTACTTTGGTACCAAAGTTAGTTTTTCAATTTTGGAAAAAGTACTATGTTATATGATGTTAACATCAGAGGAATCTGGCTGCAGGGTATACAAAAAGTCTCTGTATTACTTTTAAACTTTTTTGTAACTCTAAAATTATTCCAAAATAACAAGAATGAAAATATTTAAAGTTGGAGTGGAGGAAAACCATTGCCAGGAGCTTTAGTGATAAGTAGGGAAGTTAGGGAAGTACTTGCCCTGAAGGTGACAGATGAAGGAGTTCAAGTCACGTGATTACCTGGGAGAAGGTAAACATCAGAAAGGCAGCAAGGAGATCTGTGTGCCTGGAGTGAAGTCAGAAGGGGGAGAGCAGAATTAAATTGTATCCATGAATAAGAGTCGGCGGCGGGGGCGGGGGCAGTGATGAGGAGCAGATCATATAAAACCTTATAAGACATTTAAAATTTTTTTATCTTTAGAGATAGTAAGCTGTAGATGGCTTTGAGCAAGAGGAGCAAAATGACTTTATATTTTTAAAATATTCTTCTGACTGCTCTGGTGAGAACAGAGTGTTGGGAGGCAAGAGTGGAGTTAAGTTAGGAATCTACAGTCATCCAGATGACAATATTGTTCCATCCAGTGGGGACGGTGATGTAACTTATGAGAATCAATCAGATTTTGTATACTTTTTAAAGGTAGAGCGAGGTGGTTTTCAGATATAAGGTGGATTGGAAAAAAAAGGGCGAAGGATGAGGCCCATACTTTGGGCTTAAGCAATAAAAAGGAAGGACTTGGCATCCACCAAGGCAGAAGTCTGCATGGAACAAAACTTTGAGGAAATATTTGTAAGTTAGTTTTGAACATGTTACGTCTGAAATGATTATTATACTTGTAATTGTGCATATGGAGTAGCCTGCCATTTATATTTTAGGGGAGAGTTCCACACTCAAGACCTATATCCCCAATTAAAAAAAAATATGTCACTTAAATGAATAAAGCAAACAGGTTCTAATACTTAGTCCTTGGGGACACTGAAGGTTAGAAGACTCGAAGTTGAAGAAGAATCAGGAGAGGAGATTAAAAAGGAAGAGCAAGTATAATACGAGGGAATGCAAAGGAAATGGAATGCTTGAATGCCAGCAAAGAATATTCCAGGAGGGAAAGACTGCTCTGTGTAGCTTCTGATAGGTTGTGTGTAGCAATGACCACTGGATTGTGGAGATCACTGGTGACCTAGACAAGAGCCATTTCTGTGGATTAGTGTGGGTCAAAATCTTGGTTAAGTTGGGTTTCAGAGAAAAATAGGACAAGAATTAGAGATAGTACAGAACTCTCTACATTTACTATTTGCATATTACATTAATGTCACATTTACATGATTATTTCTCTTAAAAACTGTAGAAAATGTCTCCAAGTATTTTAAGAGCTTTCTAAAAATAATGCTTCTGGAAGTGGGTTAAAGGTAAATGATGCTTCATATTTAATAAAAACACTAATCTAGGTAGTGATTCCAAATTTACTAAATGAAGTAAGAGGATTTAACAAACTCTTACATTTAAGTTTAAGGTTGATGCTTACCTTTGAAGCCCTGACAAAAAATTGAAGTAGATTATAACAAACATGAGGTCTATCTTGGTCCAATTCACAATGTATATTATCACTTTGATAGCTTAGCCATTGTAGTAGTGGGAGAAAAATAAAGTGGAAATAGATAAACCTGGGAGTCAAAAATTGGATTTTGCAAATACATTCAGATACTTTACAAATACGGTTCAGATGATATGTGACAATTAGGAAATTTAATTTCAATCACATACCTATTTTACTTACCCCTCAATTCTTTATTTAAAAATTGTGACTCAAAAACAATTAAATGGATATTTCAAAAGCATTGCAAATAACAGTTTTTAAACTTAATATCATTTTTAAACTTTCCATTAGTTGCTGAAGAGTTGAAATCATAGTTTTATATAATCTTCTTAATATTAGTCAAATCAAGGATATCTTTTTCAGATACAAAATATGGTATTGCTTCTCTGTACCATGGTAAACACACATTCCATATTAGTAAAGTTGAAAGTCAAACATTTTGAGAAACATTAACAGTAGTAACATAACTTTAGGGTATTAGTAGTATTGAATCTTTATCACATTGAAAATAAATGTATGTGAAATATATTCATTAAATATAAAGAGCTTTGTGGGTACAACTCATATCTCTAAAGTGTTTTTGGTCAAGGCACATTATAATCCTGACTGACTCAATTTAGCAATGAAAGCTGGGTCAAAAATTGATAAATGATGAAGTTACTTCACTAGCTAAGGGTTGTTTGTGCATATTTTAACTCTTCTATTTTTATGCTAATGATTCATTTATTTAAGTAGAGTTGATTTATAAAATGAGACAGGAAAATTTTTTCATGCCTTGGCTGTTTTTGGAGGACTAGCTTCAAACAGCAGAAAATCAGTTATGTGTCAATCCTTATATCAAATATACTAACGGAACCATTTTCAAAAAGGCTAAATTTCTGGACAGCTCAAACCTGTGTGTGAGTCAGGGTGGTGACTGCTATGTATTGGGAAATAATAAGGTTAGAAGAATTGCTTTAGCAGCATATTGACGTACATGAAAATAATATAGTATTTTAATAATTGCATAGAGATCCTTAACATTGTATATGCCTGTTACAGATGCATTTGTAATTCCAGGTGCTGCATAAAACAATTACCATGGACTTGTTAACATTAAGCTGCATTTTAAAATAATTTTGGAAAAGCCAATTTTAAGTTTATGAACTGTTGTAAACTGCCATTATGAACAGGAAAATATACGACTTTGTAATGAAGATCACACACACACACACACACACATTTTTCCCCAGAAAATTCAAGAAATGATGGAATAACAAAAGCCTCTTTCATGAGACACACGTTATTTTGCTATCAATGCTCCAGTAATTCCTGATGTTTCTCTTGACAATAACTCAGATTGTTGCGATGAAGACTCTATGTTTGATTATTTGGGTACCTGTCATGCATAACTGGAGGGTGGCTGTAAAAAACAGGATTAATCAAAGTAGGATTATAATTTTCTACAACACCTGTTTCGACCAGCTGCCTCTGATTGTAGATTCTATTCCTCTAGTCCTCTCAAATTACACAATAAAGCAATTTAGAAATCAGTGGAGAGTCCAGTGCCACTGTGCCAGAATGGAAGTCAAACATTAGAGCAGAGGAACCTTTGAGCTACCTGATTCAATTTGTTGAGATTATTCCAGAAATGGAAGAGCATGCAGATGATAAAATATACTGGAATACCCCCAAAAAAGCTTCTGCTTTAAAATTTTTATACCATTTGCACCTTTTTTGTTTACTGTTAAGTTCAGTTTGATTTAAGAAGCCACTTTGATCACTTGTGAAGTACTATGAGTATGTAAGTGAAGTATGTGACAGGTTCAGTCCTCAAGAAGCTGACGGTGTTGCTGGGGAAACAGTGGTGTAAGATATGAAATATTCAAGTTCATGTGTACCTGGAAATGTCAGAAGGGAACCGTGAGTGAAGAGGATAAGTAAGATTTCTCATGTAAAGAGCACAGTGTTTGATGAGCCACACTGAAATGGATGCAGTGCCACATGGAATATATCTTTGACTCATGACCCATGGTTTAATTGAGATCCACTGTCACAAATGAAATATATTAAAATAAAACTAAAATATATTGAAGATTTCTGATATGTGTATGTGGCCTATGGTGTATTTTATGTATTATTCATGTCTCTGTATATGTATATATATAAAAGAGTGATACAGGTATATGAAAGTAGCAGAAAAATAATCATATAGTTTAATTTAAAAAAATTCTAAATACATCAATTTACTATGCTTTTAAATGCTATGATGTTAAATGTCAACCTGCAGTTGATCTAGTTTACTGGTTTGAGCTTTGTATCTTAATTTAACTTGGAAGTAAGCAAATATTCTCAAGTGTATAAACTTACTGTCTTCTGAAGTGAACCATATTCATATCCTTCCCTATACCTTGAAATATGGACTAATATAATTAAGGCTCTCTTAATATGATAAAAATACTAATTATCTAGTTAACAAAAGCAATGATTGGCAAAAAGATAAAGATATTCAGCCACTGAGCTAAGAAGATTTTACTCTAGCTCACTAGATTAGTATTTGGATGGCTTCTATTATAAAACTATCCCTTCTTTTTGTGTATAGCCTCAAAGGATGAAAATAAAGGATTGTTCATAGCATAAATGCTTTTAGAATGCTTAGTTGCTCCCTATAAACACAAGTACTGTGGACTGTGAATTCAGTTAGTTGTGAATTGAAAACATAGAGTTGCAGTTGAAAATGTAATTTAGAACAAAATTGAGAAAAGTCAATTTTCAGTTCTACATTATTTTTAAAAACTTAATGGCACAATTTTAGTTGTATCAATTTTCTAGTTCATTTTTAAGATGAACAATTTGAACTCTATCATATACTTCTAGTTTATAGAAAACTTTTGTAAATTGATTTTAAATATCAGTATAAGTAATAGACTGTAACTGAAACTGTCTTAAACTAGGAATCAGTAACATAATATGTTTGAACCATGTAGACAGCATATATTTAGCCTGTTAATTATGTAATTGCCTGAGGGACAATCCTGGGTGTAATGGATAGAGAACTGTACTCAAAGTTGTAAGACCTCTGTTCTTGGCGCCCTTTATTAATGGTATTCATTCAGCATACATTCCACAAATATGGTGAGTGCCTTTCACGTGCAGCACAGTCAAGGCAATTTGTGTGTGTGTGTGTGTGGGTGTGTGTTAAACTCTGGTTTCCTCACATGTGGGGCAAAAAAAAAAAGGATTAGATTTGAATCACTTTAAGTCACCCTGCATTGTGTAATGGTGAACTCAGAAAATGGTAGTCTTTTAAATCTTGTTGACAAATTAAAGTGCAATAATGTATCTAGATGCATCTCTGAAGATTGCTTATACTCTCTACTCAGGGATGCATGAAAATAGAGACTATGTTAAATGCATTTCCAGAGTAATATATAGAGGAAACAAAATGTATAATATCATGTGTGTGTGCATCTGTGCACATGTGCATGCACATGTAGGGCATGCTAAAGTTTAAAGCACATCATCATCTAATTGATATATTTCCTTTTATGTGTATTTGTCACATGCTGCAATGCACCCATCATGTGTGGTACTGCTAAATAAAAATAACAAAGCACACTACATTGGTGCTAATACATAGACCTCAAACAGGAGGATCTCAACTGTGATAGATACATCTATCTGTTAGTTCATTCCTATGTTCTCCAAAAAGAGTTAGTTTAAAATTTCTCTGCTTCCAGGTTTCTTACCAAAGTGTCTTCCCTCACTTCCCTTAGTACTCTCAGCAAATCACATTTTTTTCCAGTTTCTGTGAATATTAAGATGTTGTAAACATCTTATTGTTGCGATGAAGACTCTATGTTTGATTATTTGGGTACCTGTCATGCATAACTGGAGGGTGGCTGTAAAAAACAGGATTAATCAAAGTAGGATTATAATTTTCTGAAATTCTTAGGATTATCGTGGTATGCTCATATAATATTTCTTTAAGTTAATTCAGGTTAATCTAGTATTGAATCCCTGTTTTTGGAAAGGGATGCCCCTGATAATGGCAAAGATCAATCTTCCTCATTCTTTGAATATTTTAGAACCTGGTCATGCTGTCCTCAATACTTTGTTTTTTGTTGTGATTTGCTTGTATTTTAAAAGTTTTATTGTGGTAAAATATACACGACAAAAATGGTTAAAATGGTCAATTTTATAAGTGTACACTTCAGTGGCATTAAATATCATGTGCAGTCATAACCAACATCCAATCCATCTCCAGAACTATTTCATTTTCCCAAACTGAAATTCCATATCCATTAAACAATAACTTCTCATTCTCTCCTTTCAGCCCTTGGCAGTCACTGTTATATTTTGTTTCTATGAATGTGACTACTCTCGCTACCTTAGATTAGTGGAATCACATAATACTTGTATTTTTGTAGCTGGATTATTTCACTTGGTATATGTCTTCAAGGTTTGTTCATGTTGTAGCATGTGTCAGAATTTCTTTTTTAAAGCCAAATAATATTCCATTATATAAATACACCACATTTTATTTATTTATCTATCAATGGATACTTGGATTAATTGCATCTTTTGGCTATTGTAAATAATGCTACTATGCACACAGGTATGCAAGTATCTGCTCAAGTACCTGCTTTCAGTTTTTTGGGTGTGTGTGGTATTTCTAGAAGTAGAATTGTTGTACCATACAGTAATTCTATTTTTAATTTTTTGAAGAACCTCCATATTTTTCACAGTGACAGCACCATTTTATATCCCCATCAGGAATGCAAAAACATTCCAATTTCTCCACATCCTTGTCAATAATTACTATTTTCCATTATTTTATTTTTAATAATAGCCATCCTAATGGGTGTGAAGTAGTCTCCAATACGTTGTGAACAACTTTTGTTGATTTCAGTGTCCACTCATATGATCTTTTAAAATAACTGTCCTTTTGGTTTCTTCCAAAGATCTTGTTTATACTCTTTTTTTTTTAGCTACTTATTTTTATACTCCTAGTTATTATCAGTGACCACAACTTCTACATGATCTTAATCTGAACATCCCAATTTCTGGCCTCTATCTCCTGCCTGTTGAGCTCACTTCTAATATTTCAACTTGTAAAATCCTGTGACCCTATGGGACCTATAATTTCTTGGTTCTGTCATCTTTTCCCTGTCCTTAAACTCTACATGGCCTTACTCTTCTCCTTCCCTATCTTCAATTTCATAGGTAATCATTCATATAACTTACAGTGTAGATACATTACTACCTTGATCTTCATCTGCTTTGTTGTTTTCACTTGGCAAAGCAAAAACCCTGTGCAGTCAAACTCTCTGCCTATGTAGTGGCTGCATCTGGGAAATTAAACATGACTGGGTTAAAACACACAATTGGGTTTACTCGTCTAACTTTTAATTTGTGAATTCTAGTTTCAAGGGGACCATTAAAGCTACCTATTTAACCACTATTTCCTTTGTTCATTTGTTCTTTTATTTGCCTAGACTGACAGTCTTATAACTTATTCTCGCTTTCCTCAAACTTCCAGTATTTGCCTATCTTCATTCACAATGATTGACTTTTAATTCTTATATTACCCAAATCTAATAAGATTAGTTCCTATCACCATAGCTACTTCCTATGTGCATCTCTACCCATACAATCTATGTGGCCTGAGGAATAAATGCCCCTTGTTTCTAGCCCAGATAACATGTTCTCTAGTACCCTAAATCTCATCCCCCTGACCTTCCACCTGTTCATTGTTCCACAAAATGTCTCTTGTCTTTTTCAGTTATTTCCCCCGATAGTAACCAGTTATTCCCTCAAAACCTATTATTTCTTCCATTTTTACAAGAGACAACAGACATTTCTCCATTAACCTAGTACTACTACTATGGCAATCCTGTTGCATCTCTTCTTCCTCTACCACAACAAAAACTTTGAAAACATTTCCCATAAAATATGCTTCCAGTTCACCTCCCATTCACTTTTCGACTCCAGTCAGGCTTTTGCCCCATCACTATTCTTATCAAGGTCTCCAGTGAATTTTGCATTGCTAAATGCAGAGTAGTTTTTCAGTCCTCATCTTGTTTAACCTAACAGTCACATTTGACAAAGATGATCATCCTCTCATTCTTGAAATATATTTTCACTTGGATTCTGACTTGCCAAGATTAAGAGTTCCCTCTTTGGATGCTCCTTATCAGTCTCCATTGGTGGTTCTTCCTAATCTTCATGACCATTGATGTGATCCATATGTCAGTTTCTGAATCTCTTCTTTTTATGTGCCCTCACTTTGCTTATAATATTCATATGATGGTTTTAAATAGCACCTACATTCTGATGCATGCTGTTTTTATTGTTACCCTTGCCCTTGCCCTTAAACTCCACACTTCCATGTTCAACTCCTCACTTGAAACCTGTGGGAGTGAAATAAGTATTAAAACTTAATATGCCCCAAACTGAGATACTGATAGTCATAAACATACCCCAAGTTGCCTCTTCTTGCAAGTAACTCCATTTCAGTAAATGAGAAGTCCATTCTTCTGGATATTTGGGCATAAATCTTGGAGTTACCCTTCGGCATACTACACATCAATCTATCAGTAAATCCTTTAAAGATAATAGGATGTGACCATTTCTCATTTCATCTTTGGTAAATCAGCAATATTTTTTGGTTGAATTATAATAATAGTCTCTTAATTGGTTTCTATTCTTCTACCCTTTCTCTCTTAAGATAAAAGCATTTGTAATGATTATTTAAAATACAAGCCAATCACTCTGTCTTCTACTCAAAACGTTTTAGTGGGAGGCAGGATAACTATAAAACTGGATAGAATTGTCAAAAGCATCCCTTTTAGGTCTTTGGAGATTGGCCAAAGTCAACAAGAAATTCATGAAACACTTCTAATCTCCAAGTAAGAAAAATGAGTGTCTGTGGTTTTCCTATCTGGTGCTACTCCCATCCTCAACAGCTGGTAGGACAGAAATTCTATCAGGGTAAGCATACTGAGAAAGCCAGCAGCTTACCGCTAGAAGGATCTCCTTAATTTTGTACAGAAGGCAACAAAACTATGAAAAAGGCATGTTCTGTGGCATACCTAGCAAAAGTAGCAATCTCAGTAGCAAGGAAAATAGGAAAGTCATAGGTTTTGGATGCTTACATTACCATTTTGGAAAAGCAATGGATCATATTAGCAGATATTAATAGGAACATTCTGTAAATATGACAGCTATATAAACAAAGAAAGACCTTCTAAACACACACGACTGCCTTCCCTCTGCAGTCTGTACAGGGAAGACTGGGGAGGGCTAAATCTGTATACATATCCTGAGCTGACCAAGAAGCTGCACACAGAGACAGAAGCAGCACATACAATCCACACAGATCCATCAGCAAATAATAGGAACTCTATTGGCTTGAGATATTTAAGGACAATAACTTACCAATAATTGGTTGACTCCAAGGCTTTGCATACAGAGGGACAAATTCTAGGAATCTAGACTTAAACAAAGTGGAGATATCAATGGCCAATCACTACAGAGGAGACGGACTCTGCAGAATTAGTCCTGACATATTTCTGCAGGAACAAATGAAGCAACAAAAACAATCCTAGAAAAGTAGAGGAAAAGAATACAGAGTAATTACAGTATATTATCAAAATGGACACTTCTCAACAGTTACATGGCCTGAAAATAAACAGGAAGGTGTGACGCATACTTAGAAAAAAATACAGTCAGTACAAATAGTCTTTGAACTGGCCCAGATGACAAAAACTTCCAAAGAAGCTAGAATAATATGTTCAGTGATGTAAAGGAAACCGTGTGTATAGAAACGTATGATGACATGATGACATTGACTCAACACAGAATTTCAGTGAAGAAATTTAAAGTGTTAAAAAAAAATCAAATAGCAAATTTGGATGTGAAAAATACAATAAATGAAATAAATCCAGACCCATCTAAAATAGCATATTTGAGATGTGGAGGGTGAAATAAATTAACTTGGAGAGAATCAATAAAAATTAAATAGCCAAGAAAGAAAAAAAGAAAAATGAATACAGCCTGAGAAACCAGCAACATATGGTCAACACATATGCATTAGGAATCCAATAAGGAGAAGAAAGAGAGAAGGGGAAGAAATTATTCAAATAAATAATGGCCAAAAACTTCCCAATTTTGATTAAAAAAAGAACAGTCTACAAATGCAAGAAAGGCAACCAGATAAAAGGCTAAAAATATGGAATTAACATACAGACACATCTCACACAACTGTTAAGAAAGAAAGAGATTGCATCCTGAATTTGGATCTGAGAGGATCTTCCAGAAAGTATGAAAGCTAAAAGGCAATAGAACAATACATTCAAATTGCTGAAAAACATGTCATTCTGTAATTCTATATCCAACCACGGTGTTCTTCAAATATGAAGATAAAATACAATCTCAATTAAACAAAAACTATGAGAATTTGTTACACACAACCCTACCTTGCAAGCAATACTTAATAAAGACCTTACTCCTGAGATGTTCTTATTCTAGGTATCTGCACAACTTCCTTTAAGTATTTTCTCAAATGCCATATGCTCAGTGAGGCTATCTCTGATAGACCCATCTAAAACTGCAGTATCCAACCTCTGATGTTCCATACATCATTCATTTGCTGAGCACTATCACCATGGTGCACACTATATGTTTGATGACTGTCTTCCCAATCAGAATGTGAACTCCATGAGGACAGGTGTTTTGTCTGTTTTGTCTTTTTCCATTCCTATACACCCATGAAGGTGTGCTACAAAAGAAATATTTGTACATTTGCATATTTTGTATATTCATTGTATGAGTCTTGCACTAGAAAGAGATGGCACACTCAAAAAAAGTTAAACTGAAGATAACTTAATGATAGGTTTACCCAGAATTTGTGAGTCACATTAAGAGGACCAGTAAGGGATGGTGAGGCATCCAAAGATTAGCAGAAGTGGGAACCGGTCACCACTGAAGGATGAAGAGATGAAGAGAGGGAATGATGTAACTTATGCAGAATGAATTGGCAGTATGGACGGTCTGCCCAAGTGGAGCTGTAGGTACTTCTAGAGACCTGATGGGGCAGAGTAGGAGAGTGCAGATAAATATGCCCACTGTTTTCTTGTCCCTAGTCTGATCTCCAGCTGGTGACTTCCGTTGGCAGAACCTGATCATAAACTTAGTATGTGTCATACAGTCCTCCTGGTCATGGAAGAGGCAGCAAGAAGTAGTGAATGAATCTGGGGGAACAAACTAAGAGTAACCAAAATATCACTATATCTTTCCAGAGGGCTAGTATTGGGTTTGTTGATAAATTATTACATTAAAAAATTGATTGTGAACCTCTTGAATTTCTGATATATGACATTTTAAAATAAATGTACCAGATTTTTGAAATAAATGTATCAAAGTATACATCTGAATGAATATTGATAACTTCAAAGTAGTTGTCTTTCAAAACTATATCTTAAACTAACAACTTTCTTCCACAGTTTTTGAAAATTACCTCTTTTGCATTTAAAAAATTCAGTGTTGCTTTCTTCAAATGTTTTAAAAGGATTGACTTTGAGGATAAATTCTGCATTTTGTTAATAAAGTTATTATAACAAAGCAAATAAGGTGGGTGAACTTTAGGAATTTTTTTTTTTTTGGTGGCAAAAATCATGGAAAATGTAATAATAACACTGATTCTTCAGGCCCCTTATAAATCAGATCATTCTATTTATAACTAGACTATATTATATAGTCATACTACATGAGATAGTATAGTATCAGAAGATAATAAAATTTTAATTCATTGTAAATTGACATGGCAGAGAACTCTAAAGATCTAAAGTATATTTATATTAATGTGAATTTCCAGTTTTCATATTCATTAAATTTTGACCAGTATTCTTATTTGAAGTGTCTCTTGGTGATAACAGGTGAAAGAACCTTGTTAAGCTTTTGGAACTCATTACGAAGATAACATAATTAAGCTGTTTCGATAATTAATTATATATGTATTCTCTTGATGGCTTAACCAAAAACCCTTTTAAAAGGTGAAGCATTATATCTCTACTATAAAGTACATTATTTTCTTTGTGCCATTCTTTTTGAGCTATGACTTTTGGTCATATGATAAAAAATTTTAAAAGGGGACAAGACTGGGATTGAGTGTTGTATTTTCCTCCTTTTAGCTATATGGTTATGGTATGTGAGTTACCCCTCTCTAAAACTCAGTTTCTTTATCTGTAAATTGGGGATAAATGAAATTCTATTATTCTATTCTAATGCGTTAGAGTACTATTAACATATATATTAAATGTGACACTCTTAGAGTTGTGCCTGATTTTAATTTTGTCCTTATTTTTTGAAAAGAGAAGAAGGGCAAATATTTCCAGACTCCACATGTTTTGAACTATATAGGCCATTCCATCATTGAATGTTGATATTTATCTCCTAAATGTCCTTTCTTTCATAGTTTTAATTGGATTAAATTTAAATGACAATTATTTTTTTCCCAGTAGCATAAATTTAATTTAGGAGAATTAGTGAATACATTTTATCTGAGAGTTAACAAATTCACTATTTTTTTAACTTTGAAGGTAACAATAAGTAGATTTTAATTAGTTAATCCACTTTTTCTAAACGATATTTCTTTTTTTTTTTTAAAGGGCATCTCTCATATTTATTGATCAAATGGTTATTAACAACAATAAAATTCGGTATAGGGGACTCAATGCACAAGCATTACTCAACCCCAAGCCTAACTCTCAACAGTCTCCAATCTTCTGAAGCATAACGAACAAGTTCTTTTAAATGTACTAAACTAGAGAAAAATATATTAACGACAAAGGTGAGCTCTTAAATAATTATATAAACAATATAGCATTATTCAAATAGCCATAGAGTAAGCAACCAATTGATTTAGAGTCTAATTTTAGTTCTCCTACCGGACTTTGAACAAGTCATAAAACATTCTAGACTTCAGCTTGTTTATCTGTAAAATGGTAATATAATTTCTAAGGCCTCTTCTATGACTGACAGGTGTAGTCATGAGAAGCATGGGTTTTGAACTAAGAGAGCAATGATATTCTAGGCCTGTTATTAACTTAACATACCTACCTGTCAGTGACTTAACATACCTGTCTAACCAGAAGTTCTTTACTTGTGAAATGTGATTAATGATATTTCCTATTACATAGATTTTGAGGATTAAAAGGGATAGTATGTATGAAATATTTGAAATGGTTCATAAAACTTAAAATAGTGTTTTAAAATACCCATGATGACAAGTCCATCAGCCATGACTTTTGCCATAATTTTATCTATCCACAATATAAGATAAATAAGAACAGAAATACTAACTGTATCACCCCAAATGAAAATTAAGTTGGCATGGTACCTATAGGGTAGAGTAGGTTGAAAAATTATATTTTTTAGTAAGTGGCATATTTATTTTTATTTTTCATATTTATTTTTCTTAAGGTATCACTGATATATACTCTTATGAAGATTTCATATGAAAAATATTGTGCTTATTACATTCACCCATATTATCAAGTATCCCCACAACCTCTTTGCAGTCACTGTCCATCAGCATAGTAAGATGCAACTAGTCATTACTTGCCTCTTCTGTGCTACACTGTCTTCCTCGTGACGACCTCCACATCATCTGTGCCAATCATAATGCCCTTCAATGCCCTTCTCTCTCCCCACCCACACTCTCCCACCACACTCCTTTGGTAACCACTCGTCCCTTCTTGGAGTCTGTGAGTCTGCTGCTGTTTCGTTCCAGCAATTTTTCTTTGTTCTTATACTCCACATACGAGTGAAATCATTTGATACTTGTCTTTCTCTGCCTGGCTTATTTCACTGAGCATAATACCCTCTAGCTCCATCTGTGTTGTTGCAAATGCTAGGATTTGTATTCTTCTTCAGACTGAATAGTATTCCATTGTGTATTTGTACCACCTCTTCTTTATCTATTGATCTACTGATGGACACTTAGGTTGCTTCTATATCTTGGCTATTGAAGAGATAAACATAGGGGTGCATATGTCTTTTTGAATCTGAGATCTTGTTTTCTTCAGGTAAATTCCTAGGAGTGGAATTCTTGGGTCAAATGGTATTTCAATTTTTAGTTTTTGAGGAACCTCCATATTGCTTTCCACAATGGTTGCACCAATTTACATCCCCACCAGCAGTGTAGGAGGGTTCCCCTTTCTCTGCATCCTTGCCAGCATTTGTAGTTCTTAGTCTATTCAATGCTGGCCATCCTAACTGGTGTAAGGTGATATCTCATTGTGGTTTTAATTTGCATTTCCCTGATGATTAGTGATGTGGAGCATCTTTTCATGTGTCTGTTGGCCATCTGAATTTTTTCTTTGGAGAATTGTCTCTTCATATCCTCTGCACATTTTTAAATTGGGTATTTGCTTTTTGGATGTTGAGGCATGTTAACTGTTTATATATTTTGGATGTTAAGCCCTTATTGAATATGTCATTTACAAATATATTCTCCCATACATAGGATACCTTTTTGTTCTGTTGATGGTGTCCTTTGCCATACAGAAGCTTTTTAGGTTGATGTAGTCCCACATGTTCATTTTTGCTTTAGTTTCCCTTGCTTGAGGAGATGCGTTCAGGGAGAAGTTGCTCATATTTATGTTCAGGAGATTTTTGCCTATGTTGTCTTCTAAAAGTTTTATGGTTTCATGACTTACATTCAGGTCTTTGTTCTATTTTTATTTTACTTTTGTGTATAGAGTTAAACAATAATCCAGTTTTATTCTCTTGCATGTAGCTGTCCAGTTTTGCCAACACCAGTTGTTGAAGACATTGTCATTTCCCCATTGTACATCCATAGCTCCTTTATCATATATTAATTGACCATATATGCTTGGGTTTATATCTGGGCTCTCAATTCTTTTCCATTGATCTATGGGTCTATTCTTGTTCCAGGACCAAATTGTCTTGATAACTGTGGCTTTGTAGTAGAGCTTGAAGTTGGGGAGTGTTATCCCCCTAGCTTTATTCTTCCTTCTCAGGACTGCTTTGGATATCCAGGGTCTTTTGTAGTACCATATGAATTTTAGAACTATGTTCTAGTTTGTTGAATAATGCTGTTGGTATTTTGATAGGAATTGCATTGAATCTGTAGATTGCTTCGAGCAGGATGGCCATTTTGACAATTTTTCCTACCCATGAGCATGGGACGTATTTCTATTTATTGGTGTCTTCTTTAATTTCTCTCATGAGTGTCTTGTAGTTTTCAGGGTCTAGGTCTTTCTCCTCCTTGGTCTGGTTTATTCCTAGGTATTTTATTCTTTTTGATGCAATTGTGTATGAAATTGTTTTCCTGATTTCTCTTTCTGCTAGTTCATTGTTAGTATATAGGACTGCAACAGATTTCTCTGTGTTGATGTTGTATCCTGCAACTTTGCTGAATTCAGTTATTAGTTCTAGTAGTTTTGTGGTGGATTCTTTAGGTGTTTTTATGTACAATATCATGTCATCTGCAAACAGGGACAGTTTAACTTCTTCCTTACCAATCTGGATGCCTTTTATTTATTTTTGTTGTCTGATTGCTGTGGCCAGGACCTCCAGGACTATGTTGAATAAAAGTGGGAGAGTGGGCATCCTTATCTTGTTCCCTTTGCAGAAAAGCTTTTGGCTTTTCACTGTTAAGTATAATGTTGGCTGTAGGTTTGTCATATATGGCCTTTATTATGTTGAGGTACATATTCTCTATACCCATTTTATTGAGAGTTTTTTTTTCATGAATGGAAGTTGAATTTTGTTGAATGCTTTTTCAGAGTCTATGGAGAATAGGTAATTTTTTTCTTTTTTGTTGCTGTGGTGGATGATGTAAATGGATTTTTTAATAATGTACCATCCTTACATCCCTGGAATAAATCCCACTTGATCATGATGGATGATCTTTTTGATGTATTTGTGAGTTTGGTTTGCTAATGTTTTGTTGAGTTATTTTTACATCTATGTTCATTAGGGATATTGGTCTGTAATTTTCTTTTTTTGTGGTGTCTTTGCCTAGTTTTGGTATTAGAGTGTTGCTGGCCTCATAGAATGAGTTTGGAAGTATCCCCTCCTATTTTTTGGAAAACTTTAAGGAGGATGTATATTAGGTCTTCACTAAATGTTTAGAAAAACTCAGCAGTGAAGCCATCTGGACAAGGACTTCAGTTCTTAGGTAGTTTTTTTTAAATTACCAATTCAATTTCATTGCTGGCAATTAGACTCTTCAGACTTTTTTTTTCCTTCCTGCATCAGTCTTGGAAGGTTGTATTGTCTAGAAAGTTGTCTAATTTTCTTAGGTTATCCAGTTTGTTAGCACATAATTTTTCATAGTATTCTCTAATAATTCTTTGTATTTTGGTGCTGTCTGTAGTGACTTTTCCTTTCTCACTTCTCATTCTGTTTATGTGTGAACTTTTTTTGTTGATAAGTATGGCTAGGGGTTTACCTATTTTGTGAATTTTCTGAAAAAATGACTCCTGCTTTCATGGATTCTTTCTGTTGTTTTATTCTTCTTGATTTTATTTATTTCTGCTGTGATCTTTATTTATCCCTCCTTTCACTGACTTTGGGCCTCATTTGTTATTATTTTTCTAGTTTCATTAATTGTGAGGTAAGCCTATATTGCTATATATTGCCCTCTTAGCACACCCTTCACTGTGTCCCACAGATTTAGCAGTGTTGTTAATGTTTTCATTCATCTCCATATATTGCTTGATCTCTGTTTTTATTTTGTCATTGATCCATTGATTATTTAGGAGTGTGTTTTTAAGCCTCTATGTGTTTGTGAGCTTTTTTGTTTTCTTTGCATAATTATTTCTAGTTTCATACCTTTGTGATCTGAGAAGATGGTGCTACAATTTCAATCTTTGTGAATTTACTGTGTCTCTTTTTGTGGCCTAGGATATGATCTATTCTTTAAAATGTTCCATGTGCCTTTGAGAAGAATGTGTATCCTGCTGCTTTTGGGTGGAGTGTTCTATAGATGTCTGTTAGGTCCATCTATTCTAGTGTGTTGTTCAGTGCCTCTGTGTCCTTACATATTTTTTGTCTGGTAGATCTGTCCTTTGGAGTGAGTGATGTTTTGGAGTCTCCTAAAATTAATGCATTGCATTCTGTTTCCCCCTTTAATTATGTTAGTATTTATTTCACATATGTATGTGCTCCTATGGTGGATGGATAGATATTTATAATGGTTATATCCTCTTGTTGGATTGACCCCTTTTCCTTATGTAATGTCCTTCTTTGTCTCTTGTTACTTTCTTTGTTTTGAAGCCTATTTTGTCTGACCCAAGTGCTGCAACTACTGCTTTTTTTATCCCTATTAGTTGCATGAAATATCTTTTTCCATCCTTTCACTTTTTGTCTCTGTATGTCTTTGGTTTGAAATGAGGCAGTATATAGATAAGTGTTGTTTTTTTATCCATTCTGTTACTCTGTGTCTTTTGATTGGTGCGTTCAGTCCATTTTCATTTAGAGTGATTATCAATAGATACATACTTATTGCCATTGCAGGCTTTAGATTCGTTTTTACCAAAGGTTCAGGCGTAGCTTCTTTACTATCTTACAGTCTAACTTAACTCACTTAGTACACTATTTCAAGTACAATCTAAAGGGTTTTTTTCCTCCTTTCCTTTTCTTCCTCCTCCATTCTTTATATATGAGGTATCATGTTCTGTACTCTTTATCACTTGACTGAATTTGGGGATAGTTGATTTGCTTTTGCATTTGCTTAGTAATTAGTTGGCCTACTTCCTTTACTGGGGTTTTATTTTCTCTGGTGACTGCTGTGTTGTCTTAGGTACACTTCCATCTATAGCAGTCCCTCCAAAATACACTGTAGAGATGGTTTGTGGGAGGTAAATTCTCTCAACTTTTGCTTACCTGGAAATGTTTTAATCCCTGCTTCAAATTTAAATGATAATCATGCTGGGTAGAGTATTCTTGGTTCAAGGCCCTTCTGTTTCATTGTATTAAATATATCATGCCACTCTCTTCTGGCCTATAAGTTTTCTGCTGAGAAGTCTGATAGCCTGATGGGTTTTACTTTGTATGTGATCTTTTTTCTCTCTGGCTGCTTTCAATACTCTGTTCTTATCCTTGATCTTTAGCATTTGAATTATCATATATCCTGGTGTTGTCTTTCTTGGGTTCCTTGTTTTGGGAGATCTGTGCACTTCCATGGCCTGACTATTTCTTTCTCCAGATTGGGGAAGTTTTCAGCAATTACCTCCTCAAAATCACTTTCTATGCCCTTTCCTCTCTCTTCTTCTTCTTCTGGTACACCTATAATGTAAATATTGTTCCATTTGGATTGGTCATACAGTTCTCTCAATATATTCCTAGAGATCCTTTTTTTCTCTCTGCCTCAGCTTCTTTGTATTCATGTTCTCTAATTTCTATTTTATTTACCATCTTCTCTACTTCATCTAATCTGCTTTTAAATCCCTCCATTGTATATTTCATTTCAGATACAGTATTTTTCAAAGTTTCTGTCTCTTCCTTGAATTCCTCTGTGATGTCTTAAATATTTTTCTGTGGGCATATTTATGCTTTTTATTTTGCAATCTCTTTCAGGAAGATTGGTGAGTTCAGTTTCACCTGTCCCTCTTTCTGGTGTTTGTGGATTTTGGTTTGAATCAGGTTCCCTTGATGTTTCATATTTGTTGTGGGCACCCTGTAGTGCCCAGATCTCTACTCTCTGGAGCTGTTCAGGCCCTAGAGTGATGACAGGGTTTCAGGAGAGCAGCAATAGTGCCTGCTGGGATGAACAATCTCTTTCCTGCTTCCCAGCTGTCATATGTGCCTCCACTGCCAGGGCCAGTAGGCCGAGCATGCAAGGAGGAGCCTATATACTGCACCTTTGTAGCTGTCATAGAGGAGGCCACCCTCAGGTGGCCTAGTGAAATGGCAGGGCTACAG
Source organism: Manis javanica (assembly GCF_040802235.1). Lineage (NCBI taxonomy): Eukaryota > Metazoa > Chordata > Mammalia > Pholidota > Manidae > Manis > Manis javanica. Next base: position 69,633,978 of record NC_133163.1, read on the forward strand.
GTTTGTGTGCTGGTGCTGGCTGGAGGAAGGAGCATCAGGCTTGGTATATCAATGGGGGGCCTCAGAGCTGCATTGCCATCCAGGGGTATGGAGCACCTGAAGCTCCTGAATGTTCTCTACTTGCTGGGCTGAGTGTGCTGGGACAATTTTGTCCACCTGTCCTTTCTCCTGAGCAACAAGCTCTGTGCAGTCCTTACCCCTTTAGCAGCTCCCTTGCTGTTGGGAATCTCTTAGAGTGCCTGCCTCTCTTTTGTCCCAGAGTATGCACTTGTTGGTGCTTGTTCTCTGCAATCAGCTGGAATCTCAGTCTCTCCAAGTATTCCACCTGTCTTAGCTTTCCAACCCCACTAATCTCTAGAGCACCATGTAATATAGGTTCATGCTTGCAGAGCAGATCTCCAGGACTGGGTGTTCAGCAGTCCTATGCCTCCACACACACCCTGCTCTGTTTCTCTTCCTCCTGCCAGTGAGCTGGGGTGCGGGAGGATCTTGGGTCCTGCCAGATCATGGCTTTGGTATTTAACCCTTTTCCATGAGGTCTGATCTTTTCCCAAGATGTAGACAGTCTGTCACAGCATTCTATCCTTTTGTTTTTTCAGGATTAGTTGTATTTGGTATATTTTCATAATATATGTAGTTTTGGGAGGAAGTTTCTCACCTGTCACACTGTCATCTTTAAGCCACTAAAAATAGTGTCATATTAAATGGTCTTCAAATCCTGATTTTTTGGGACAGTGATGTTGATCATATGTATTTCAGTTGATAAGTGAGTGGGTTTTTTAAAATTTCCAATGATAATATTTTTTTGGAATTACTTTTCACAAAATCATTTTATAAAAATGTGAAGAAGGCAGTGATAATACAGTTACTCTTTGTGAAACTGCATATTGAAAGTAATACCTAGATTTCCTCACACTGACTGTAGAATTAGTAACTTAGATTATTCTTTTGTATGTATGTTCTAGCATTCATCTCGCTGTTTATAGAAAATAATGAAATCACCACAAATAATGCAGAAAAAATAAGTTATGTCTATGTAATCCATAATTTCACTGTAAAAATTTTTTTATGTGTTTTATTCAAATACATTAAACATTATTGCAAGTCTGTAGCTACATCATAACCATGTGGCTTTAAGATATGTATGTCACTTTTATTCATCTTTAATATCCCTAAAAAAGTACAAGTGGTAATATGTTAATTTAGAGATTTGTCATGGCTCTAAAGACATGGTGTATATATTTTGACATATTTATGTAAAAACTTATACATATACATGTACATACATATATGTATGGATTTCCTTGCACCATCTCCAGTATTATTATATATAACAATCTGCTCAACTTACAAAAGAGAAGTTTTTGAGATTCACCATTCTTTAAGAAACCAAAAATAAGTTTATAGGTTTCATTCCAAGATACTACAAGGTTTCATTTAGTTATATATTAGAAGAGCATCACCTTTATTATGATTCCTATTTATTTTGTGCATCATTCAATGTAACTTCTGGGAATCAGGCTTTCCCTATTTTCTATCCTCACTTTGCAAATTAATATAAGGTTAATAAAGATGTTCACAAAATCCCAATTCTAATTATTTAGTTATCAGTACGACTGATTTCCTTAGAGGGTACCAAGCTATTTCTTGTCTTTATTTTTTCATTAAATATCATTATAGTTTTTCTGAACTCTAAATTGTATTTTTAACAATATGTAGCACTTCATTTATTCTTTCAAAAGATTTAACAGTTATATAGTTTAAAATAATTTATTATCTTATTTTAATATAGTCTGAATATTTTAGTTAGAAACATAATATATGATTCTAAGAATAACCCAAGAATAACCCATAGCCTATGAAAATGTTTTTTTAACATAAAGAAACACTGTTCACTGGATTTTGTTATATTGAAAGCTTTATGTTGATGAAAGTTTTTCTAATTTGTAAGCCCTATTAGTGCTACTTCTCCAAAATAGTATAAGTGTTTGTTTCCTAAATGTACATCAACTCCATGCTTCTTGATTTTTTTGATTGGTTAAATTGAATAATTTAAAGTTTTCATGGCAAATTCTTGTAATATCTAAACATTATATATTTCTTTCTTTTACTAAAAAACAAAAAAGACAAGTCATTGTAAGAAGAAGCTTGTCCTTATAATGATAAATATCACTTCATTTCAGAAAGCATTACATTTAAAAGCAATTATGTTTCCTGTAATGCCATAATATATCATCTAGTTGCAAATATCTTTCCTGAAAATTTTAAAAATAACTTCCATTATAATACTCAAGATATGATATGAGAATTCAAAAAATATAAATTAGAAGTTTGAAAATAGGGTTTTTAGATGCTGTACCGAAGACTGAATGCCAGACTCATACCAAAATTTTACAACTGTTGTCATATTTTTGGATGAAAATACAGGTAAGGAAATCTGAAGTTATCAGTGTAATACTGGTGTAATTAGATATTTAAATAAATAATCATTGGGAATTGAATAGTTTTTAAAGATCTATTTCAATACACACACTTTCTGTAATTCTAACAAACATTCACAAGTAGTAGAAATTAGTCATTATATATGGTAAATGCAAATATTTTTATTGATTTTTAAGTCAGGTTTATTGAGTTATAATTCACATACAACAATATTCACCCTTTTAAAGTGTACGTTTCAATGAGCTTGATAAATACAGTTATTCTTTGAATAATGTGTGGATTAAGGGTGCCAACCCCTGCATAGTTGAAAATCCATGTATAACTTTTTACTCCCCCAAAACTTTACTAATTGTCTGTTGTTAATCAGAAGCCCTACTGATTAACAGTCAACACATATTTTCTATGTTATGTGTATTACATACTGTATTCTTACAATAAAGTAAGCTAGAGAAAACAAAATATCTTTTATTTGTCGCAATTCCCCAGAAAATTTTCCAATATATTTATTTTTAAAATTCCACATATAAGGGACCCATACAAGGTTCAAACCCATATTATTCAAGGGTGAACTATACATACAGTTGTGAAACTGTCATCACAATAAAAATATAGAACAGTTTCATTAAAACAAAAAGCATACTCATGCCACTTTAGAGTCAATACTATCCCCCACATCATAATCCCTGACAGGCTTTGATCCTGATCTCTTCTTCTCCTTTGTAGATATGTCATCTATAAAATGTCAAATAAATGGAATCAATCATGCAGTGTAACCTCTTGTATCTGGTTTCTTTCATTTACCATAAGATTCTTGAGATTGGTCCACACTGTGATACGTATCAGTTGATTCCTTTTCCTGGCTAAGCCGTATTCCACTTTATTGAAATCCATGATTCTTTCATTCAACAAATTATGTTTATGATCCATTTCAAATTAATTTTTGAATATGATGTGAGATGGAGATTCATTTTTATATGATTATCTGTTACAGCACAATTGTTTGAAAAGGATTGTCATTTTCCCCCATAAATATATACATTTGACCAAACCATTTTATCATTAATTTTTGGGTTTACTTTTGAACTGTATTCTATTCCATTCATCTGAACTTTTATGTTTATGTCAATAACTCAGTTCTTGATTACTGTATTAAAATCATAGCAGGCAAGTCTGCCAACTTGGTCTTGTTCAAAATTGTTGGGGCTATTCTAGTCCTTTACATTTCTGTATAAATTTTGCAGTGTAAGTTTTTACAAATGTTCTCTGTTATTTTTATCAAGATGGTGTTAAATCTGTTAATCTGATTGTGGAGAACTGTTAAGAATATTGAATTTTTAGATTCTCTCTCTTTAGGGTGCCTTTAGTTTTTCTCAGCAATGATTTATAGTATATACGCCTTTCACATACATTGCTAAATACTTACCAAAGTATGTTGAAATTTTGTTATAAACAGTAAATTTAAAGTCGTGTTGAAATGCTTATTGCTACTATTAAGAAATACAGCTGGAATTTGTATATTTGCAGTTTACAATGAATTCTACTAAACATATATATATATATATTTTTTTTACTAGCTTTTAAATTTCTTTTTAGATTCCTTGGGATTTCCTATGTTGAAAATCACCTTGTATACAAGTGAAGAAATATTTATTTTTTTCTCATTCAATCTGTATGCCTCTTTCTTTTTCTTGCCTTTTTGAAATAGCTAGGATCCATTATACAATGTGAATAGAAGTGGTAAAAGCAAGCATCCTTGTCTTGTTCCGAGCCTTAGAGGAAATCATTCAGTCTGTCAGTATTTTAAATATCATGCTACCTGTGGGATTTTTCAAAGATGGACTTAGCAGGTTGAGGTTGTGCCCTTTAACTCCTAGTTTGTAGAAAACCTTTCACTTATTGTAATTAAGAGTGCATGTTAATTTTTTTCAAATGCTTTTTTAGTACCCTTTGAACTAATCATACTTAAAAAATTTTTTTAGTCAGTTGATATGATAAATCACATTGATTTTTGAATGTTGACCCAATCTTACATTTCCTGGAATAAACCCCATTTTGTCACAGTATTTATATCCCTGATATATTCTGACTAATGAATTTTTCAAATACTTTAAGACTTTGCATCTATATTCATCACTGCACTTTCTTTTTTAATTTTTGTCTGGTTTTAGGATTATGTTATGTTAGATCCATAAAATACTTTGGACCCAGTTCTCTCTTCTACTTTTTGAAGGGTCTACAATTGGTTATTTCTCTCCTAAATGTTTCCTAGAATTCAGTGAAGATATCTGACTTGGGAACTTTCTGTTTTGAGGATGTTTTTAACTTTGAACTTAATTCATATATACGAAGCTATTCAGTGTATCTCTTCATGAGTGAGTTTTGATAGCATTTCAAAAATGAATCCATTTAATCTGTGTTCTTGAATTAATTGGCATAAAGTAGTTCATAATATTCTGCTATTACCTTTCTTATATCTGTGGAATCTGTAGTGATATCACCTCTTTCATTTCTGATAAATTGGACTTTAGATTCTCTCTCTTTAGGGCCAACTGTCTTCATTCTAGTCAAGATAGAGATTTTGGTATCATTGATCTTCTCTATTGATTTTTTCCTCCATTGATTTCTGCTCTTATCTTTATTGTTTCTTTTCTTCTCCTTCTTTGGGTTTAATTTGCCTTTCCTTTGCTAGTTTCTTAACTTTGAAACTTGAATTATTAATCTGAAACCTCTTTTACTTTTCTATTAACAACATTTAATGCTTAATTTTTCCATATAAAAATTATTTATCTGCAATTTTTATAACTTGTTTTAATTTTCATTCAGTTCATAATGTTTCAAATTACCCTTGTGATTTTTTTTCTTTATCTTAAGGGTTATCAGTAGTGTGTTCTTTAATTTTCTTTTATTTGGCCATTTTGCAGAGATATATTTATTTGAGTTTTTTGGTTTCCTTTGTTCTGATGTGAAAAAATATTTTCACTGCTTTTATTCCATTTGAAGTTGTAGAAATTTATTTTAAAGCTCAGAATATAGTTTTCCTTAACTGAATTTCAATATGCTCTTACAAATAATGTATATTCTTCTTTTGTTGCATGACTCATTCTACAGTGGTAAAGCTAGTTAATAGTACTATTCATGTCATACTGAATTGTTCTATCAGTCATCAATTGCTGAGAGAGGTGCATTAAAAGCTACAATTATAATTGTGAATTTGCATATTTTTCTTTAAAGAAATTAAATTTAATTAATGCAATTTATATAGTTAAAGGTTCTTATAAATTTGAACCTCTGTCATTATGTACATACACATTTATAATTGTTTTGTCTGTTTGATGATCTCCTCCCATTATAATTATGTTGTCAATACCTGGTAATTTTCTTTTCTTTGAAATCTACTTAGATATAAATTTAGTCACTTCAACTTCCTTTGATGAGGGTTGGCTTATGTCTGCCTCTGAATATGGTGTCTTTTAGTCTCTCATCATTATATGGTGGAAGACTATTAACAAAATCTCATAAATTTTGTTGAGGCTCTCCTCAGGTTTCACAAGTATCATATCAGCCCACATTTCTTCCTTTAGAATTTCCTAAAATTTCTGTTGCTTTTTGTCTTGCCTGCTTTTATGGCTTCCACTTCCTCCTCACATGCTCTGGCAAAGGTTGAAATAGCTCTTGGGTCCCATTACTCCTCAGAGGGATTTACCACTCTTTAGAATTCCACTTGTGTGTACGTCACACATACATGTGCCTCACCAGCTCATTCCTCTAATGGGCTGAAAAAGTACATCAAATTTGTAAATTATCTGGGATTTTCTTGTTAGGGAGAGAAAAATGTGGTTCTGTTCACAGTGGATTTTTACTTCTGTAGTGGAAACAAAGACACAAACAAAAATATTTTTTGAAAATAAAATCAGACTATTATGTAGTACATTTGAGTCAAGTATATTATCTTAGTCATTTCCTATTTCTTACATATGAAAATGTTGAAGATATAACAGTGAAAATCAAGGGATTGCATGTTCATAAGAATTCTCCCATCAGTACCTTTGATCTATTTGTCAATAATACTAACAGTTAACGTATCTGAAGTGCCTACTATTTGTGACACACTATATACATTGCATTAACTAAAAGTATGCTATATCATTTTATACCCCTGTAGAAGTTCCTATTATTATCTTCACTTGATATATAAGATACTAAGACTTAAAATGATCAAGTATCTTGTCTGTATAGTCATAAATAGTAGAACTGGGCTCTGAACCTGGGCAGTCCATCTCCACATCCAGAATAAAGTAAAGACACTGCTGGCCTACAGAGGTGTAACAATGAAGAGACACATTTATATAATTAGTTGAGAATCACATCTTTCTACCAATGCAAGATCTGGGCATTTTAACTTCATGTCCCTTACCTGCTAAGATGAGGCATAATAATAAAATGTATTCGCATGGATAGTGGAAGAAAAGGAGTTGTATGACAGTTTATTTTAATTAATGCATTGAGACTTTGGCTTATTGTCTTCTCTTTTTGATGCATTAATAGAACCATGTAAGTCACTTAACTACCAAACATGGCCAAATACGTTTTTTTTTTTGTTTAAAGGAGTAGACTTTTGTCTACTACCAATGATAAGTCATACATCTTTACTCAGGATCCATTTCTCCTCTAAGCCAATAAATACATGTATAATAAGACTTCTGGAAATCACAGTTCCTTTTTCATATGTAATGCATTATTCTGCATTATAGTTCATTTTTAAAAGTTGATTATAATCCACTAAATTTTAATTTGTATTTCTTTGAGATTTAATTGACCTTTAACATCATGTAAGTGTAAGGTATGCAATGTGTTAATTTGAAACATTTATATATTGCAATTATGATTACTATTGTAGTCTGTAGTATTAGCTAATGCTTCTACCATGTCACATAGTTTTTATTTTATTTTTTTTGGTGGGAACCATTAGGTTCTAATCTCTTATCATCTTTAAAGTTAATAATACAGATTAATCACTGTGCTGTGCCTTAGATCTTCCGGATTTACTTATCTACTAGTTGGGGGTTTATACCCTTAAAAAATAACTCCCCAATTAATTCACCACCATCCCTCCAGTCCCTGGTAACCACCTTTCTATTCTCTGTTTTTTTGAGTCCAGCTTTTTTAGATTTCTCATATAATATCATACAGTATTTGTCTTTCTAGCATAATGCCTTCAAAGTCCATCTATGTGGTCACGAATGGTAGGATTTCCTTCTTTCTCATGGTTGAATATCGTATATTACTGTATACATAATTGTATATTATATATATGTACATATGTGTATATATATATATATATAATATGCCACAATTTCTTTATCCATTCATCCATTGCTGGACACTATGGTTGTTTCTATATCTTGGCTGTTGTGAATAATTCTCCAATAAACATGGGAGTGCAGTTATCTTTTTGAAATCCTATTTTCATTTCCTTTGGATATATATCCAAAAGTAAGATTGCTGGATTATATGTCAGTTCAACTTTAATTTTTAAAGGAAACTCCCTATTTTCCTTAGTGACTGAAGGAATTTACATTCCCACAGACAGTATACAAAAATTCCCTTTTCTCCATATCCTTGCCAACACTTTTTATCTCTTGTCTTCTGAAGTGAAAATGCTCAGATCTTACAGGTGTGAGCTGCTATCTCATTGTGGTTTTGATTTGCATTTCCCTGATGATTAGTAATTTTGAGCATCTTTTATATGTATCTGCTGGCCATCTGTATGTGTACTTTGGAAAAATGTCTATTGTTCTGCACATCTTTCAGTTTTTTGTTACTGAATTTTATTAGTTCTTTTATATTTCGGATATTAACCCCTTATCTGATATATGATTTGCAAATATTTTCTACCATTCCATAGGCTGTCTTTCCTTTTGTTGGTTATTTCTTTTGCTGTGTTAAAACGTTTTAGTTTAAGGTTGCAGCACTTGTTTATTTTTGCTTTTGATGCTTTTACTTTTGATATCCAGAACATCATTGCTAAGACCAATCTCAAGGATCTTCTTCCTCATGCTTTCTTCTAGGAGTTTCATGGTATCAGGTCTTATGCTTAGGATTTTAATCCACTTTGAGTTAATTTTTGTGAGTGGTATGAGATAGGGGTTCAATTTCATTTTCTTTATGTGTCTGTCTATTATTCCAGCACTTGTTGAAGAGGCTGTCCTTTCCCCATTGAGTCTTCTTAGCTCCCTTGTCAATTATTAGTTGACCATATATGTGGGATTTATTTGTCCTGTATTCTGTTCCCTTTTATGTTTATATTAGTAAGCTACCTTACAAAGTACCTTACATATAATCGTCATATAGTAATGAACTTTTTTTCCTCCATGATTTCTTCCTTCTTGTGTATACCATGTTATTAACATGTTACCTAATTTGTCAGCTTGGCTAATTTAGGTAATTTGACTAAGGAAAGAGGTGCTCTTTTGCTCAGTTGTTTGTCCATCATTGTATTGTTCTCTCCAACATCTTTCCTCTTTCAACTTTTGTTCATATTGCTAAACACATGGGAAAAAATATTTTTTCTATATAAAGTGTCCATTCCTTGGCCAAAGTAGAGTATAAAAAGTTTGGTGATCAAATGTACTTTACTTTGTATCAGTGAGAAATGTGCTCTATTATAAAAATTACTTACCCTTCAAATGTCTGATTTATATTTTAGTGAACTAATCTTAAAGATAAATATCACAGAATATAGTTTGCTATAACTTTATAAAATTTTGGTGAACCATACTTATGTGTGACCTTCAATAATATGGTAATATATTTAAATGTGCTTTACTAATTAAGAATATTTAAAATAGGAGTGCACTTAAATTATTCTTACCAATTATGTATATAAGAAATTATTGAAATGATCAATTACCATAATCAACAATCATTACTGAAATAAGATAATAAGCATCTTCAAAATACTTGCTGCCTGAATTTTTTAAATGTTTTTCTTTGGGGATTTAAATTTGTTCCTTAAGCATTTCCCATTAGAAGATTTATGGACCAGATTACTTATATCACAACACAAACAAAATCCCCTGCTAATGTCACTACTATTTTTTAGGTAAAAAGAATAAATATAACAAAAAAGAAGTATATAGATTTTCTATTTCAAGTAAAAGTTTTATCCTCCTTGTGCCTGGATGGCAGAAATTGAATGTCAGGGATCCTAGTCCCATACTCTCTCTTCAGACACTTCTAATAATTAAAGGCAGATTGTTTGGAATTCTTTTTTTTTTCTTGAAGCTCTTCTGAAACCCAAATTTTATGACCTATATCATTAGTTACTTAGCGATTTGTCCTTTAGTCACTGACTTTAGTTACTTTTTTTTCTGAAAAGTTAATGGAATCACTCTCACTTTCAGTGTATCATGTTCTTTTATGGCTATCATTACTATTTTCATAATAAGCAATCTTTCCTGTATTTGAAAGTAGAATATTTTCATGTATATTGCCAACCTACCTTCTGAATTCTGTACTAAGCACTGATCATTTATTTTCCTATTTTTGTGAACTTTACCCATTTACTCAAGGTTTTCCCCCTCCCCCCATGTTGTTTAATGAGTAAAGTGACTCAAAAACTGAATAGTATATTATTTATAGACAGCGTAGCAAATAGGTATCATTCTAGATATTTGAAACAACACAACTATAATATAAGGCATTTGGTGCTTCCAAAATTGTCAGAAACGAGTAGCAGTCATGGGATAACTGGAGAAAACTACCTCATAGCTGCAAAGCAGAGTTCAGAAAATTTCCACAGCCCCCATCGTACCACCAACACCACTTCTCAGGAGCCTTAAAGCTGAGTCTGGAGAAGGATTTTGAGAGTAGCTGTTGAAGTTGCCTCCCAGCCCTCACATATCTCCACCCTGACGGCTGTCATGAAGAACCATAAAATTATGGCCGTTATTTCACTTCCTCCTAAATCTTACTTGAGTGTCTAAAATGGGTTAAACTTAATAAGTAAGGTTTAGTCTGCTAATTTGTGAAAATAAGAAAAAATTAGACAGTTGGAAAGAACTACACTGGCAAAGCAGAGCAATGGCCAAATTGAGACAAAATGAACTTAAGATCAATAGGTAATGTTAGTGGACATTCTGCTATGACATAACATGTTTAGCCATGTTATGTTCAGCTGCTACTTTTAGACATCATAGAACATTAATAGACTGAAAAATTCATATAATGAACCATAAGTCTCCTATATTGATATTTTTTACCCTTGTAAAACTCATAGGGGAATATATGTTCCCATCCTGGGGCAAATAACCTTTGAAGCCAAAATCAGTCAAAGGGAGAAATAAAGTGGGAGAAAACTGTTTATTGCTTACAAACAGTCATCTACTTCTGCTTGCCCATGTCTCTCCCGACCTCACTATAAAAAGGGACCCAACTAAACCTCTTTGGTCCAGATACACCCTTCCTTCCTCCACCCTTGATAATCACCTGTTGATATGGAGATGGACTACTTCTCTCCACACTTTGGAAGCACCTATTGATATGGAGATGAACTAAGGCCAGGTGAGAGATTCTGGAAATATTGCAAATTTACCCACAATCCTTTACCAATAGTATTAACTAATAAATTGCCATAGAAAAATAGTATATGCAGTTAAGAAGTTGACACAAATTAGTAGAAAATTAATGGTGCTTGTGGAAATTAATTAGTGGAAAAAAATGTTAAGGGAAAACAAAACATTTTAGGGCAAATTAAGTTAAAACAATGCTTAAGCCACAAATCAAAATTAATTCCAGAAAGATAAAGTGAAATAATAAAATAGTAGAATTAAACATAAGCAGGTATTAATGTAATTTTACAGCAATAGGTCTTTATAAGGGTCCCATTAAAACTATAAAAATTATAGGCAAACATTGATATTGACTGCATTAAAAATTTCACTTTAATATGAAAGTGTATCAATTTTTTATTGTTGTTAAGAGACAATCAACAAATTATAAGTGAGTCTTTGAAATAGAGATGGAAAATATTGACTATCCTTCATGTATAAATCACTTTTCATATTAGTAAAAAAAGAGAATACTGCTCTTAAACATAAATTACAAAAGAAATAAATGCATAAACTTTATGTATAAAAAAGTTCAGATCTCAATAATAACACATATGTTAGAAAATATAGAGATAATTTTTCTTTGCTTATTTTATTGAAAAACATCTGGTGAATGTTAGAATTGGTAGAAGATAGTTTGTATTTATATGGAAATTTATAGATGAATTTTTATTGAGACAGTTGTCCATGTAATGATATTAATTTCAGGTATACAACATAATTGGATATTTGAATATATTGCAAAATGATCACAATAAGACTGGTTAACATCTGTTACCAAACACAGTGGCATATTTTCTTTTGATGAGAGTTTTTTTCAACTATTCTCTTAGCAACTCACAAATATGCAGTTCATTATATACTATAGTTAATATACCACATTGTATATTACATGCCCATGACTTACTTATTTTATAACTGGATGTTTGTACCTTTTTGCCCTTTTCACCCATTTCATCTACACTTACTCTCCACCTCTGGCAAGCAACAATCTGTTTTTTTTTTGTATCTAAGAGCTTGTATGTTGTTCTTGCTGATTGAATCTACAGAGTAGTGAGATTATATGGTAGGTATTTTTCTTTCTCTGTTATCTCACTTAGCATAGTGGCCTTAAGGTTTATCCTTATTGTCACAAATAACAAGACTTAATTATTTTTATGGTTTAATAATATTCTTTATATGTAAACATTTTCTTTGTCCATTCATTCACAGATGGAAAACTAGATTGCTCCCATATCTTGGCTATTATAAATAATGCTGCAATGAACAGAGGAGTTCATTTTGTTTCTCAGGTGGTGTTTTCATTTTCTTCAGTTAAATACCCAGACATGGTATTGCTGTATAAATGGTAGTTCTATTTTCAATTTTTAGAGGAACCTCCATTTCCATAGTGCCCGCACCAATTAAACTTCCCACAAACAGTGCACAAGAGTTGCCTTTTTCCCACATCCTTGCCAGCACTTGTAATTTCTTATCTTTTTTGGTAATAGCCATTCTAACAGGTGTGAGCTGACATCTCATTGTGGTTTTGATTTGCATTTCCTGGTAATTAGTGATGTTGAGCACTTTTTCATGTGTCTTCTTGGTCATCTATATGCCTTTTTTGAAAAATGTCTATTCAGCTCCTCTGTCCTTTTATAAAATCAGATTTTGTTGTTATTGAGTTGTAGGAGTTAATTATATATTTTAGAAATAATCAGATACATGATGTGCAAGTATTTTTTCCCATTCAGTAGGTTGCGTTTTCATTTTGTTGATGGTTTCCTTTGCTGTGCAGAAACTTTTTAGTTTGATATATTGCAAAATGTTTATTTCTGCTTTTTGTTGCCTTTCTTCTTGGTGTCAAATTCAAAAAATCATCACCAAGAGCAAGTCATGGAGCTTACCACCTATGTTTTCTTCTGAAGGTTTTATGGTTTCTGTTCTTACATTCAAGTTTTTAATTCACTTTTAGTTAGTTTTTGTGTATGGTGTAAGAGGTTGGTACAGTTTCATTCTTTTCCATGTGGCTATCCAGTTTTCCCATCACCATTTATTGAAGAGACCGTCCTTACCACATTTCATATTCTTGCCTCCTATGTCATAAATTAATTGACCATATATGTGTATGAGTTTATTTCTGGGATCTCTGTTCCTTATTACTGTTGCATTGAGCTGTATGTGTTTTTATGCCAATACCATACAGTTTGATTACTATAGCTTTGTGCTATAATTTGAAAACAGGGAGAATGATACTTTCAGCTTTGTCCTTTGCCAAGATATGTTTGGCTATTGAGAGACTTTCATGATTACATACATATTGTAGGATTGTTTGTTTTATGTAAGTGAAAAATACCATTGGAATTTGGATAGGGATTGCATTGAATCTGTAGATAGCTTTAGGTAGGGACATTTTAACAATATTAATTCTTCCTTTCCATGAGCCTGGATTATCTTTCCATTTATTTGTGTCTTCTTAAATTTCTTTCATTAATATCTTACAGTTTTTAGTGCAGATGTCTTTCACTTCCTTGGTTAAAGTTATTCCTAAGTATTTTATTCTTTTTGATGCAACTGGAAGTGGGATAATTTTCTTAATTTGTTTCTAATATTTCATTATTAATGTGTAGAAATGGAACAGATTTTTAGGTACTGATTTTGCATACTGCAATTTTATGAATTTCTTTACTCTAACTTTTTTTGTGGTTTTAGGATTTTCCAAATGTAAATTCATATATATGCAAATAGTGACAATTTACTTTTTCTTTTCCAATTTGGGTGTTTTTTTTTTTCTCCCCAGTTTCTGGTTTAGTTATTCTGGATAGGAATTCCATTACTATGTTGAATAAAAGTGATGAGTGGGCTACTTTGTCTTGGTCCTGATCTTAAAGGAAAAGCTTTCAGCTTTTTACTGTTGAGGATGATGTTGTCTGTAGACTATTCATATACGGCTTTTATTATGTTGAGCTATGTTCCCTCTACACCAACTCTCTTCAGGGTTTTTACAAACGAATGTTAAACTTTGTCAAATGATTTTTCTTCACCTATTGAGATGGTCATATGATTTTTATCCTTCATTTGGTTAATATTGTATATCATACTGATTGATTTGGGGATATTGAACAATCATTGCATTCATGGAATAAATCCCATTTGACTAAGGTGAATGACCCTTTCAATATATCATTGAATGTGGTTTGCTAATATTTTGTTGAGGACTTTTGCACCTGTGTTCATCAGGAATATCTATAATTTTCTTTTGTCATAGCATCCTTGTCCTGTTTTAGTGTCAGGGTATTGCTGGCATCATAAAATTATTTGGGAAACACCCCTTCCTCTTCTATTTTTTGGAAAGTTTGAGGATTGGTATTCTTTATATGTTTTGTAGAATTCACCAGGGAAACAACTGGTAATAGACTTTTGTTTGTTGGGAGTTTTTGATTACTGATTCAATCTCCTTACTAGTAATTGGTCTGTTCAGATTTTCAATTTCTTCATGAATCAGCATCAGTAGGTTATATGTTTCTAAGAATTTTTCTATTTCTCCTAGGTTGTCCAATTTGTTGGCATTTATTTTTTCATAGTGGTCTATTGTGGTTCCTTGTATTCCTATTGTAATTTCTTCTGTTTCATTTCTGGTTATATTTATCTGAGTTTTTTCTTTTCTTTTTGGTGAGTCTAGTCAAGGGTTTGTCAGTTTTGTTCATTTTTTCAAAGCACTGACTCTTAGTTCCATTGATATTTTCTATTGTCTCTTTATTTTTTATTTCCACTCCATGTTATTTACTCTCTTCTACTAACTTTGGGTTCATTTGTAATTATTTTTCTAGTTCCTTGAGATTTTTCTTGTTTCTTGAGGTAGGCATTTGTCACTATGAACTTCCTTCTTAGGACTGTTTTTATTGTGTTCTGTAAGTTTTGGAATGTTGTGTTTCCACTTTCTTTTGTCTCAAGGTACTTTTTAATTTCACTGTTGATTTCTTCTTTGACCCACTGGTTGTTCAGGAGCTTAATGAAAATTTACTTTTAAGTTCATCCTAAATATGTATTTGCTAACATATGCAAAAATGTACCTATAAACATGTTAATTTTTGTGGGCTGTTAATTACAGTGAGACCTATAGAGTACAATAATGTCCCAAAAATTGGACTGGTAAAATAAATAGGGGTGTTTTCCTATTTATGAGATGGTTTTTATGTTAGTATCATATATATTTATTCTTTTAGTACAGATAAAGATAGTTGGGTTTATTGAAGTCCACTCTTCTTTTGTACCATGATCAAGTCTGGAGTTCATGTATGACCCCTCTTTGAATCTATTTTATTAGTTTCTTATCCCCCATTCATCTTCTATTTCCTGTAAGCATCTATTGTTATATTTTTATTTTATATTTTTGTTATTTTTCCATTTATGTTTATAATTATTTTACTACATTGATAAACATGATTTTTAAGGAAAAATGATATTCTATGGTTAATAAAACCTATGTCTTCCCAACTCTGTTCTCTTTATCTGATCTTTAATCTGTTTATTTGATTGACAAATATGTAGAGTTTACCTTATATTGACTAAGACTGACTACCGTGAGACACTAATGTACTAAGGTTCCTTTCCTTTGTTTCTCAAAGCTTATAGCCTCTTGCTATCTCTTTGCTTAGTTTTCCATGTAATCTTCTTTCAAAATTTAGAAAATTATAAAATGCCTCTGATTATTATCTTAAATGTAGTTAAACACATCAGGAACTCTACAAGTTTTGTCTTTGCTGTACAATTTTCTTGAATACCTTTTTGCACCTTCTTTCCAATCCTATAATCTGGACTAGTGATTTCATACTACGTTCTTCTCTTTCTTGGTTTATACCCTGTTTTTAGGGACAAGAATCTCCAAAACTCCCGGAGGTAAATGTTTGATAATTTGCTTATCAGAAAGCATCTTTATTGTACTCATATTCAATTGATAATTTGCCTGATTTCTAAGTTAATTCTAAGTTAGGCAAGTTATTCTAAGTTAATTCCTCTCCCACTACTCTCTCCACGCACCCACCCAAATAGGAAGGCATTATCCATTATCTTGTAGCTTCTAATGCTGCTGTTCTGACTTTTGATCCTATATGTGATTTGCTCTATTCTCTCTGGTTATTTTTATGATCTTCTCCATGTCCATAATATCCTGAAATCTCATGAGTGTTATAGCACTGTAGGACTACATATAGTATTAAAGTGTAGTATTTAGGACTTCAGGGACACTTGACAAACTCTTTTAGTCTGAAACTTAATGTCCTTAAATTCTAGGAAATTTATTTATACTAATTCCATAATAGTTTTTCCTCCTTTATTTTTGTTTGTCCTGTTATGCAGCTTTTGATATTCCTGGGCTGATGCTATAATTTCTTTTCTTTTCTCTATTTTCCATTGATTTTATTTTCACTATAATTTTAAATATTTTTTTCCTCAACTATATCTTTTATTCTTCAGTGTGTATATTAGGGCTTATGAATGAAAGTTTTTTTCTATAGAAAATTCTCTGACCCTTTTCATTGGGAGTTCTAAGATTTCAGTATCTATAGGTCTTTCTCTTGGGCCAGTCTACTTCTTCAGAAAGGATGTCTATAATCTTATTTGAAGGATATAACTTTGATTCCGTAATTCTTGGAACATGATGGGATAAGTGGCTTTGGGTGTTAATTTTGCAGAAAATAGACTGAATGAGCTTTAAATTCCAGCACTCTTTGTCTCCAAATATTAAAGCCAGGCAAATGATGGAATGAAACTACCCATAACAGAAATATGAAAATTAGGGAGTTAAAGTGATTTTGAGGGAAAGAATAATGACCTTTACTGTTGAATTTGAAGTGATGGAAATTAAGTGAGAATATAAATTAGCTGCAGATGAGTATGTGCATATGGGTGTTACTCAAGTAAGAGTAAATTTTAAGTTAAAAAGATTCTATGTTTATCATTAATTACTTATGGTTATCTTAAGCTGTGTACGACTATTTTAACAGTTAAAAGTATTGTTTTTAGGTACATACTGATATCTTTAAAAAAAACACAAATTATGCCTTGCCTATTTCTCCTCTAAAAAATGTAAAATTCTGGTGGTCATTAATAGTAGATATTACCTCAGAGTATTATCTTTATCTAATTATACCAAAACAACGAAAGTACTATAAGCAAGGTTTAAGATAGAAAATGCACTGGCAAATAGGTGCAAAGATGGATCTATTAATATAAAGACTATGGAGACTTATTTTCATATGAAATGTTTAGCAGAATAAAAACATCAGGGCGGCTTGCACAGAGGGCATTCTTCCTCAGCAGTGAGGATTATCTTCTGCATTTGGCCACTGCTACTGTTCAGATGTTTGCTGTGATGCCATCTGCTAAGGTTGATTCTGCGGTGACCTTAGGCAATCTGAAACCTGTTCGGTTGAGCCCAAATATAGAGTTCTGGGTGGGAACCAGGAGGACAGATGGTGGGGTTGGAGATGAGGAACTTGTTTGTTACAGCTGATGAAAATCATTCTTCTTGCCAAAGCCATTAAATGTGATATCCTTGGCACAGTATTTCTCAACAAATAGGGTGTCCCACTTGGTGGGTTAGCTGCAGGTGAACTGAAGCATTCAACAGTCTCTGACTATTTAGGTTTGTTTAGTTCTTTACTTTTATATCCCTGATAGCCTAAGATTAAGCCAGTGTTCAGCAACAGGGCACTCTGTTCAGTTAAATACAGCATTTCACATATGCAGTTTTAAAATATACATGTGAGATGGGTAGTAAAAACTGGACTATAATTTTGCAGCTAATTAAGTCTACAAATATCTTCAGTTGAATGGAACCAAAGAGAGAAGAAAAACTCCCATAAGGAAACTGAATAAAAAATTTCAATACATCAACTCACTTTTCAAATCCATTTACATGTACCAGGAAGATTTCTCAGTTCCAATGGTTTAAGAAAAGGTATTTAAAATCCTTTTGTGCGAAATAGATATGTACATGATTAGACAAGATAATTATTGCAAAGTGGGTTTTACAACTTGGGATGCAGAAAATTTTGCCCACTAACATAGACTTTGCTTCTCCATATTTGACAGTCCTAAAAGGCTACTTGTTTGTAGAATTTATATCTCTGGTATGTAAACTAAGGGGTAGTTTTAAAGCATTTTCTTAAGCAAAGGATATTTTATAAGTCAAAATTCAATATGAACAAAGTGAACAATATAGATTATATCAACTTACAGTTAAAACCAAGTCTGGAAGTGCCTTTTGAATCAAATCTCGTTTCCTTAGAAATTTCATTGAAAATCAGACACATCTTATTTTAAATATAGCTAAGGAAGTAGTATATGATCTCAGTCTATGGGTAATACATTTTAGACTATATTTAAAAACGTTTATGGTACTGAAGAAGTACATACTTCCTTTTATTGTTTATGTAAATACCTTTATATTGTTATGTAACTTTTCCCCCCTTTAGTTAATGTATCTTGCAGGTCTTCCTGTTACATATTGAGTTCTTCAGTCTTTTGAACTGCTGCACATGTAGCATCCATAGGATGGATGTCATGTAATGTATTTAGGCAGGTGCATGTAAATGGATGTTGTCTTCAGTAGTTTTTCCTCTTCCTTTGTTTGTTATTGGCTATTTTGCAGGAATATGCTTATTGTGCCCTATTTGAATATTTTATAGAGAAGATACATAGAAATGTGATTTTTCTATGAAATAGATGAACATTTAAAATTAATATTTCCATATCTCCTACCACAGTGGCTCTACCAATTTAAACTCTTAGCACCTGTGTATGAGATTACTTTCCTGCCATATTGAAAACAACTAATCTTAAAAATTGTTTTGATATTTTCCGATTAGGTGTATGAGTGCTGTATTAATGTTTTCATTTGTATTTCTCAATCAATGTTACGTTTCTCTCTTTAAATAATTAATGTGTGAGAATACTCATTTATTCACAGGTATGTACATGTTCAGTAGGTATCTATTGATTACCTATTTTGTATTAAGCACTGATTATATAATGGTGAGTAAGGTTGAGACAATGCCTGACTTCAGAACTTACAATGTAATGAAAGTGTTAAAAATAAACCAATTTTATTGATAATCAGTATTTTATTTGTAACTGATTAATCTGTCTGTAGTTAGTTCCATTTCTTATTCTGTTAAAACTGTGTTTTTGCCATTTTTTTGCCCTTGATTTTATTTAATATAGTTTGTGATTTTTATGGTTATGCTTAAGGAACAAGCTCTTTGTTTTATATTTTATTAATATTAATTATAGGTATTTACTGTTTCAATATTTGTTATTTTTCTAATTTTCTTTATATTGTTCTTTCTCTAGATTCCCTAATTGAATGTTTTTATTAATTTATATTTTTCCTTGTTTTCTTTAAGCTTATTGTTAAAAATGAGTCTATGAATTTACATTGAAAATTTATTTAGTTCTCTAGATTTTTATTAAATTTTCTGTTCAGGATCTCTCAAGAGGTTGTACTCATTGTGTGTGCCATAGCTCCAGTCTAAAGGGGCTAGAGGATCAACTCCAAGAGAAGAGATAATTACATACTGACTCTTACAACCTGGTCTTCAAGACATAACCCTGCTTTTATTCTAGACCTCTGAAAAAAGGCACAAAATCCCTATGAGGAGGCAGGGATTCTGAGTGCCCATTCTGGAGGCTGGCTTCCAAAGTGTATACAGAAGTTTTGTTTCTCTAAATCTTGTGAGAATAAGTTTGAGACATTATTCTCTTTACCTCTAAATATTTCAGACTGTAATTCCAAAGAAGAAGAGCAGCACAGTCTCTCACTAAGCACAAAATACGTGTCTACACTTTACTCATTCCTAGCAATCATGCTGGATTGCTCACAAAACTTTTATCAAACATTAGACTAAGTCAAGCATCATTTTAAACATTATTTTCTTGACAACAGCAACACAATCATAATTCTCAAGCCAGAGGATTCAGCTAGGTTCAAAGTCCCATGCAGATTAAGTCCAAAACTGGTCCATTCCAGCCATCACGTGGCAGCTGCAGCCAGGGGGCGCATCCAGGACACAAAGACCATAAAAGAAAATAACCGTGATTGTCAGGGACTAATTTGCTGTTATTACAGGAATACACACAAGGGCAGTTTCCAGGCCTTTTCCCCAAGGTGCCGGAAAGCCAGCCATTGCCGATCCATGTGTTGAAATATCCAGGGCCACGTCCATTTTACTACTAATTGCTGCACCCATCCTTGCAACACATGTCCAATAAAGTGGGTACCTCGATCTCTCTCAGTAACCAGTGACTGACCATAGGCTGCAGAGAGACACTCTAGGCCCCTCTTGGTGGTTTGCTGATCTGCACAACGTGCAGGGCACTCCTTCCGGGCTTGGCTGATTTCTTCAAAGGTGAAAGACAAGCCACACCGATGGGCCCACATTGTCTTTTGAGGTATCTGTGCCATGCCACTCCGTGGCCTTTGGGTCCAGTCTTGCACCCACCCTGCGATGGGATAGGAAGTTATTACCTTGGTCAGAGCTGTTCCAGCGATTTGCTCTGTAGCCAGCAAGGTATGGTACACAGCAGCCAATTGCTTCTCTATCAAGGGGACCCGGACCTCTGCTCCTTTCAGTGGTTGTGGTCAGGCTCTGGCCGGCAGCAAGAGCAGCAGCAGTGGCAGTAGTAGTAGCCTTAGGCTTGGGCCACGGGCTGGGGTTGACGTCGCCAGAAGCGGTGGTGGCGCCTCCACGACCACGCGAGTGTAGACACAGGTCCCTCAGCGTGAGCCGCTTCTCCCCATCATTTCTAGGGGTGGCCCTCCCAAAGGTCGCACCCATTATAACAGATTTTGGGTTCAGAGGAACCCTGCTGACTATGCCAATTGTAGATCCAGGGAAAGGAAATCCTGGGGCAAAATACCCCTAAAAACCAAAATCAGTCAAAGGGAGAAATAAAGTTTAAAACCCATTTGTTGCTCACAAACTGCAATCCCAGTCTGTCTTTCTTCTCTGCTTAAGCAGCAACAACACCTCTCACCTCTCAGGTATAGATAAGCCCTCTGTTGCCCAGGTAATCACCCATTGATATGGAGATGAACTTCTCCACCCCTGAGGAAAGATGCAAATGCACTAAAGCCATACTTCTTTCCACCTCTGAACGCCTATTGATATGCAGATATACTAAAGCCAGGCGAGATATTCTGGAAATGTTTCAATTTTACCCACATATGGACTTTTAACAATCTTAATGTCTTGTTTTCTTATTTTAATCCATTCAACCTCTCTATCTTTTAATTGGTTAATTTAGTCCCTTTGCATTAATAATTGATAGGTATATTCATATCACCATTTTGTTAATTGTTTTCTGGCTGTTGTATAGCTCCTCTGTTTTCTTTTTCTCTTGCACACTTTGTGGCTTGATACTTTAGTAGTATGCTTAGATTCTTTACTCTTTATCTTTTGTGAATCTAGGTTTTTGCTTTGAGGTTACTATGAGGCTTACATATAACAAGTTGAATTAATTATACTCTAAGTTGGTTGCAACTTAAGTTTGCATGCATTCCAAAGCACTATCTAGTCACTCCCCTCTTGAAAGGAAAGGAGCGACACACAGTAGCAGCAATTCACTGGAGAATTTCGCTTTATTAGGGAAAGGTGCTGGGTTATATAGGAAGAGGCATGAATTGATTGATGTGTCACTTGTACGGGGCTGGTGGCTGTTGGCTAGGTGCTGGGATTGGGAGGGAGGCGAGAGGTGATTGGGCTTCAGGTGGCGCCGGAGGGAACTGAGGACCCGGAAGAGAAGCCGGAAGTTTGCCATCTTACTGGTGGGGGCCCTTCACCTCTCCCATCATTTTTGATGTCACATTTTGCTTATTTTTTTAATCTTCTATATCCCTTAGCCAATCATTGTAATTTAATTCTTTTTACTACCTTTATCTTTTAACCTTCATACTAGCTTTATGTGATTAGTTCTTAAACATTATTATATGTTTACCTTTACCAGTGAGATTTATACTTTCATGTGATTTAATTTTATTAATTAGCACACTGTCTTTTCAGCTTAAAAGTCCCTTTGACATTTCTTGTGAGGCCCAGTTTAGTGGTGATGAATTTTACCGTTTGTCTGGAAAACACTCTGTCCTTCAATTCTGAATGAGAATTTTGCAAGATATTCTTGGTTGGAAGATTTATTCTTTCAGCAGTTTGAATATATTGTGCCACTCTCTTCTGGCCTGCAAAGTTTTTATTGAAAAATCTGTTAGTCTTAGCGTGTATGTGTGTGTGGAGTTCCCCTGTACTTAATAACTTGTTTTTCTCTTGCTGCTTTTAAGATTCTCTCCTTGTCTTTGACTTTGGACATTTTAATATAATGTGTTTTGTCGTGGCCTTTGGGTTCATCTTCTTTGGAATTTTCTGGTGTTACTGGATCTGGCTGTCTTATTTTTCAACAGGTTATGGAAGTTTCCAGGCATTATTTCTTCCAGTAACTTTCTTGCTGCTTCTATCTTTGGGACCCCTACAGTGTGAATAATTGCCCACCTGATATTGTCCTGTAAATCCTGGAGCTGAATTCACTTTAAAATATTTTTTTTTCTGTTTTCTTTTTGCTGCTCTATTGGTTGAGTTGCATTGCCCTGACTTAGAGTTTACTTATTCATTCTTCTGCTTCATGTAGCAGTCTGTTGTTCAACTCCTCTAGTGGGTTATTTAGCCCAATTATTGTATTCTTCATCTCTGTGACTTGTATCTGGTACTTTTCAATATCTTCTATTGCTTTATCGGAATTCTCACTCTGTTCATCCATTCTCTTTCGATGCATATATTTATAGTCATTCTTTTGAACTCCTCTCAGGTCACTTATCTCCATTTAATTAACAATGTTGCCTGATGTTTAATTTGTTCTTTCATTTGGAACAGATTCCTCTGTTTCTTCACTTTGCTTGGCTCTCTTTGTTGGTTTGTATATAGTGGATGAAATAGCCACTTCTCCAGTTTTGAAGGCCTGAACCTTCAAACCTGTCCTAGCTCTTGGTTGTGTCTCAAATCTTTGTTATTTTTCCAAGCAGCCTATTTTACTTTTAAATGGTAATTAAGTGTATGCCAAAACCTGTCAAAGTCCCAAGGGGAGAGTCTCAGTCAACACCTAGATTCCAGCTGCTTGGAAGCCAGACTCTTAGGCAGCAGCTTTTAAAGTATGCAAATATACATTCGTATAGGACTGCAAGCATAAGTTCCACTGGTGTCCAGAGCCAGGCAAGCTAGAGGTGCTCCCCTAGAATTTGCTGAAATTGGGGTGCCAGATGATTGTACAAGTTCCTTTCTGGGAGATACTGGTAACCTGGAGCGAGGCAGAGGGAGAGCACAAAGATAGCATATACTGTCCTTTGTCCACAGGGTTCACCTTAATAACATTCTAGAAATGTCCCAAAACGAGGCCTGCCCTCAGGCCAAAGTTCCTGGATAACCATATAGGCCTCTTTTATAGAATGACATGGGGTATATTTCAGTATGCTGCCTTGCAGTGCTCTAGAGATGGTAGCCTGTTAAGAACTTTCTCCCATTATTACAGTTCTGTGGGATACAGGAATGCAAGTTTCCCAGGCCACCAGAGCGAGGCAGTGAAGGGGCATTCTTTGGCAGCAACCTCAAGAACCAGGGTGCCAGACAATATGTAAAAGATCCCTTCCTGCCTGGAGATACAGATTTTCCTTGATTCATGATAAATCCATTGTAAGTTGAAATATCGTAAGTCTAAAATACATTTAGCACACCTAACCTACTGAGTTTAGCCTAGCCTTCCTTAAACATGTTCCAAACACAGCTTATGGTTAGGCAAAATTGTCTAACACAAAGCCTATTTTATAATAAAGTGCTGAATATCTCATGTAATTTATTGAATATTATGTTGAGAATGAAAAACAGAATGGTTGCATGGGGACAGAATGTCTTTAAGTATATCAGTTGGCTTGCTTTTGTGACTGTACAGTTGATGAAGCTGTGGCCCACTGCAACTACCCAGCATCACAAGACAGTATCATACTGCAAATTGCTAGCCCAGGAAAAGATAATCCAAAATTTGAGGTATAGTTTCTACTGAATTTGTATTACTTTAGCACCATCTTAAAGTAAAAAAATCCTAAATTGAGTGATTGTAAGCTGGGGATTATCTGTCCTGGTGCTCCAGAGCATGGCAGAGGGAAGGCATAAAGATGGTGCCCACCCTCTGGGGTCTCCAGGAAGGACTGCATCAACCCTTAGATGTATGATCATATAGAAGGCCATCCCTTAGGCTGCAGCTCTAAAGATGAACTAATAAGCTGCTTTTACAGAGAGAGTGGGACCCTCTTGCTGTGCTTCATTGTTACCATCCTGTGGGAACCTCAAATGTAGGTCCCCCCAGCCACCAGAGCCAGGCAGTCCAGAGGTGTCCTCTGAACAGCAGCTGCCAAACTGGGGCACCAGAGGAGGGTACTTTCTCCTTTTCAGAAGATACTTAAGAGCTGGAGTGGGGCTGAGGGAGAGAGTAAGATGGCCCCTGCCCAGCCTCTGTCTTTGGAGAGAATCCCAACAGCTGCCTTCATGTCTGTTAAAAATTGGATGCCTCTGATAGACAGTGACTGTAATGGGATATAGAGGGGACTTGATAATATGGGTGAATGTAGTAACCACAGTGTTTGTTACATGGAACCTTCATAAGAGTGTATATCAATGATACCTTAATAATAATAAAAGAAATTGGATGCCTGCCCCTCAGACCAATGGTTTAAGATAAGGAGATAAGCCTCTTTCACATAAAGTCAGAGTGCCTATCAATCAGTTGTCTCTGTACCAATTCCTGGGGCAGGTCCAGTCCAGACATGTGAGCCCTATAAGAGCCATTTCTCAGTTTGCTATAGCCTCATGGGACTCAGGGTCAGTGAGCCTCATTGTCTTTCAAATATGTTTTGAGGGCCCATCTCTCAGGAACAGGACTTAAAAGTTGGGGCTCCCAGTGTGGGGTTCAGGGAGAAGCTCTAGGTTTCGAATTCTCTCCCAATTGTGGGTAACCACACCATGGGTGAGACTGTATCTCAGCCTCTCCTACCTGCTTTGATGTGGATTTTTTCTTGTTTGCTGAATGTTTAGGAGTCACTCAGCTCATTTTTTAATTTATTCTTTCAGAGGACATTGCTCTGCATTTAGTGGTAGATTTGGTGTGTCCTTGGGAGGAGGTGATTCAGGATCTTCTTATGTCACCATCTTGAACTGGAACTTCCTGCATGTCCAATTTTGAGTGGATTATGAATATGAAAGAAAATTACTGAACTAAAATATTTTTGCTTGTGATACCTAAATGACATAAAAACCTTATTTGCTTCCTTGCTATTGTCAAGCATTTGAGGTACAAAGCATAATAGAACTTTAAACAAATTAGGTGTCAGTGTAACAGACTTCAATTTTAACAAATAAAGAGCTAAATATAAAAATTTCAACCATTTCAAAGAAACATTATAAATAAAATTATTTATGAATAGTTCTGAGCTTGATATAAGCATTTCAAATGTGTATTTTAACCTTAAAACATGGATGCACAATTTCAATCACATGAACTGACCCATGTAGAGACTTCTTAGAAGAGGACAGAATAAGGGCAGGTTTGTATGTATCCTGACAAAATAAATAAAATAATGAAACTTTATATATACTGAAAGTAGGGAGGAACCATTCCATGCCATTATGTGCAAACACATGTAAAATTCCTTCCTATATAGAATTAATGGAAGAGGACACTGAGATTCATCACAATCTTGTCTAATTGAAAACTCAGCACAGTGTGCAAAATGTGTTTGATAAAGTAAAAATACCTTAATAATTAACTCTTCATATGGAGGGATAAGGGTTAAATACCCACAAATAAGCAAAACCCCATATATTTGTTTAATTTTAGTATAGGAAGGGGGGGGTACTGGAGTAAAGGAGGGTCTGATTGGTCAGACTATTAAATAAAATGCTGATTTTTCATATATAACATAAATACAAATGAGTTCACACGTCCTAGGTGCCCACATCAATGAGTTATCATTAACTAAACATACCAAAGTACACATTATCATGTCAGAAATACTATAGCCAGTACCACTAGACTCCCATTTCTTCCTCCCAATTTCTACAATTCTGTCCTGCCAAAAGCACTTATCATCTTCATGTCACAGCATATTTTGTTTTCTTAACTCTATAAATTGAATTTTACTGAATATATTTTTTCATGTCTTTTCCAGTTAAGACACATGAAAAGATGCTTCACATAGCTAATCATCAGGGAAATGCAAATTAAAATCACAATGAGATATCACCTCACACCAGTTAGGATGGCAACATTTGAAAGACAAGAAGCAACAAACGCAGGTGAGGATGCAGAGAAAGGAGAATCCTCCTACCCTGTTGTTGGGAATGTAAATTAGTTCAGCCATTATGGAAAACAATATGGCAGTTCCTCAGAAAACTAAAAACAGAAATATCATTTGACCCAGTCATTCCAATCCTAGGAATTTACCTGAAGGAAACAAGATCCCAGATTCAAAAAGACACAAGCATCCCTATGTTTACTGCTGCACTATTTACAAAAGCCAAGATAAGGAGGCAATGTAAGTGTCCATCAGTAGATGAATGGATAAAGAAGATGTGGTACATGTGCACAAAGGAATATTACTTAGCATTAGAAGAAAACAAATCCTACCATTTGCAGCAACAAGGATGGAACTCAAGGGTATTATGCTCAGTGAAATAAGCCAGGCAGAGGAAGACAACTGATTTCACTCATTTGTGGGGTATAACAACAAAGCAAACTGAAGGAACAAAACAGGAGCAGATTCAGAGACTCCAAGAAGGTACTAGCAGTTACCAAAGGGAAGGGAGTGGGTTAAGGGGCATTATGATAAGCACAGGTATTATAGGAGGTCACAGGGAAGGCAGTATAGCAGAGAAGGAAATAGTGATTCTATAGCATCTTACTATGCTGATGGACATTGACTGCAATGGGGTGTGTTGGGGGACTTGACAATATGGATGAATGTAAGCACAATGTTGCTCATGTGAAACCTTAATAAGATTGTATACCAATGATACCTTAATAAACAAAATGTTCAGGACCAGTAGCTTCACTGGTCAGTTCTACCAAACAATTAAAGGAGCACTAATATCCGTCATTCTCAAACTCTACCAAAACATAGAAGAGGAAGGAACACTTCCAAACTCATTCAACAGGTCTAACATTACCATGATACCGAAACCAGACAAGGGCGTCACAAGAAAAGTTAATATAGGCAAATACCACTGATGAACAGAGATGCAAAAATGCTCAATAAATATTAGCAATCCTATTTCAACAACACTTTGAAAGGATCATACACCATAATTAAGTGGGACTTATTCCTGTGATGCAAGCAGAGCTCAACATCCACAAATATATCAATGCAATACACATTAACCAAATTAAGTATAAAAATATAATTTCAATACATGAAGAAAAATCATGTGACAAAATTAAACACCCTTTCATGATGAAAACTGTCAACACATTAAAAATAGAAGAAATTACCTCAACATAACTATGGCCATATTTGAAAGGCCAAAGCTAACATTCCACTCAAAGGTGAAAAAATGAAAGCTTTTCCACTAAGATATAAAATGACCATACTCATCGTTTTCATGCAACATAGTGGAAGTCCTAGCTATAGTAATTAGGTAAGAAAAAGAAATACAAACAGGAAAGGAAGAAGTTAAACTGTCATTTTCAAATGATATGATACTACAAAAACACTGTAAAGATTTACCAAAAAACTTTAGAATAAATAATTTCAGTAAAGTTGCAGGAGACAAAATCAATATACAAAACTATGTTGCATGTCTATACACTAATAATGAACTACAGAGAAATTAAAAGAACAATTCCATTACAATTGTATCAAAAAGAGTAAAGTGTATAGGACTATGTTTAACCAGACAAGTGGAAGACCTGTACACTGAAAATTATAAGACAATGATAATAGAAACTGAAGATGCAAATAAATTGAAGATACACAATGTTCACAGATTAGGAAAATTAATACTGTGAAAATGTCTATACTACCCAAAACAATCTATAGATTCAATGCAATCCCTATCAAAATTCCAAAATCATTTTTCACAAAAATAAAGGAATCTTATAATTTGTATGGAATCACCAAAGACACTGAATAGCCAAAGCAATCCTAATAGAGAAGAACAAAGCTGGAGGTATCACATTACCTGAATTCAAATATATTACAACGCTACAATAATCATAACAGTATAGTATTGGCATAAAAATAGACACATGGATCAATGGAACAGAAAAAAAAAGACATCCAAAAGCAAACCCATGCATATATTATCTATTAAATTATGATAAAGGAGCCAAAATATATTCTAGGGAATGGATAGTCTATTAAAATGGTATTGAGAAACTGGACCATTGTCTTGAATCATACAAAAACACCCCAAAACAGACAAAGGACTTGAATCTAAGACCTGAAATCATAAACTCCTAAAAGAAAACCAATAAATTTCCTTATTTTTGGTGACTATTTTTTGGATATGACACCAAGAGTAAAGTCAACAAAAGAATAAACAAAGAAGTAGGACTGTATCAAACTGAAAAGCTCATGTACAGCAAAGGAAACCACCAACAAAATGAAAAGGCAATCTACCAAATGGGAGGAAATATTTGTAAATCATATACCTGTTAAGGGGTTAATATCCTAAAAATACAAAGTATTCATATAACTTAACAGAAAAAAAAAAGAAGCCGATTAAAAAATGGGCAAAGATGACCATGGCCAAGAGGTACATGAATAAGTGCTCAACATCATTAATTATCAGAAATACAAAAGAAACCACAATGAAATATTGCCTCACTGGTATCAAAAAGAGTAGAAATAACAAGTATTGCCAAACATGTGGAGAAAAGGAAATCCTTGTTCACTGTTGGTGGAATGTAAATTGGTGTAACCATATTGAAAATAATATGGAATTCCTTAAATATAGGCATACCCCCGAGTATTGTTCCAGACCAACACAATAAGGTCAAATTAATTTTTCGCTTCTCAGTGCATACAAAATGATTTTTTTACAATATATTGTAGCCTATTAAGTCTGAAATAGCATTATGTACAATAACATAATATATGTACCCTAATTAAAATATATTTAATTGCTAAAAATGCTAACATCACCTGAGCTTTCAGAGAGTTGTAATCTCTGCTGGTGGAGGGTCTTCCTCAATGTTAAGTATTGTAGCTGAGTGATTAGGATTGCGGTTGCCAAAGGTCGGGGTGGCTGCAGCAGTTTCTTAAAATTGGAGAACAATGAAGTTCGCTGCATCTGCTGACTCTTCCTTTCACAAAAGTTTTCTCTATACCAGGCAATGCTGTTTGTAGCATTCTACTGACATAACTTCTTTCAAAACTGGAGTCAGTTCTCTCAAACCCTGCTACTGCTTTATCAAATAAGTTTGTAGTATGTAATAAATTAAGTTACCTAATATTTTAAATCTTTTGATGTCATTAACAGTCTTCACATTATCTTTCCAGGAGTAGTCTTATCTCAAGAAATCACTTTCCTTGCTCATCCATAAGAAGGAATTCATCATCCTTTCAAGTTTTACGAAATTCCAGCAATTCAGTCACTGTGTTCAGGCTGCACTTTTAATCCTAGTTCTCTTGCTTTTCCACCTCATCTGCAGTTCACTTCAACACTGAAGACTTGCACCCCTCATAGTCATCTATGAGGGCTGGAGTCAACTTCAAAATGCCTGTGGATGTTGATATTTGTATCTCTTCTTGTGAATCGTGAACGTTCTTAATGGCAGTTAGAATGGTGAAACTTTTCTAAGTTTTCAATTTCCTTTGCCTAGATCAATTAGAGGAATCAGTCCTTATGACAAATATACCCTCATAAAATATATTTCTTAAATAATAAGACTTGAAAACCAAAATTACTCCTTGATGTCATGGGCTGCAGAATGGATGTTGTGTCACAACACATGAAAACAATATTCATCTTGTACAACATTCATCTTATTGATGTGGTCACCGGAGGAGCACTTCTACTTTCCTTCAAGAACCTTCCCTTGCATTCACAATTTGGTAGCTGTTTGGCACAGGAGGCCTACCTTCCATCTTGGCTTCCTACATGCCTTCCTCACTGAGCTTAATCATTCTTAGCTTCCAATTTACAGTGAGAGACATGTGGCTCTTCCTTTCACTTGAACACTAAGAGGCCATTTTAGGGTTATAAATTGGTCTCATATCAGTATTGTTGTATCTCAGGGATTAGGGAAGCCTAAGGAAATGGAGAGAGTCATGAAAATAGTTGGGGACTGGTTGGTGTAGCAGTTAGAACATATACAACATTTACCAG
Source organism: Manis javanica (assembly GCF_040802235.1). Classification (NCBI taxonomy): domain Eukaryota; kingdom Metazoa; phylum Chordata; class Mammalia; order Pholidota; family Manidae; genus Manis; species Manis javanica. The sequence continues at coordinate 69,664,429 of NC_133163.1, forward strand.
TAAGTTCACTATCCTGTAGGGTGTGTTTTGTGGTGTCCCAAAACAGTTACAACAGTAACATCAAAGTCACTGATCACAGATCACCATAATAAATATAATAATAACGAAAAATTTAAAGATGTGTGAATTACCAAAATGTGACACTGAGACACAGAGCAAGCAAATGCTGCTGAAAAATGTTACCACAGGTTTGCTCAGTACAGCGTAGCCACAAACATTCAATTTCTAAAAAATACAATATCCATGAAGCACAATAAAGTGAAGTACAATAAAATGAGGTATATCTGTAATTTAAAATAGACCTCCCATATGATCTAGCAATTCCACTTCTGAGTATTTATCCAACAAATGAAAACACTAATTTAAAAAGATATATGTACCCCCATATTCATTGCAGCATTATTTATAGTAATCAGGAAATAGAAGCAACCTGTGTTCACTGATGGTTGAATGGATAAAAAAGATGTGAGATAATTATACATATAACAGAATACTATTTATCCATAAAGTAAATCTTGCTGTCTGTGACCACATGGATGGACTTTTGAGACATTATGCTAAATGAAATAAATAAGAGAAAGACAAATACTGCATGATATCACTTACATGTGGAATCTAAAAGAAGAAAAAAACAAGCTCGTCAATCACAGAACAGATTGATGGTTGCAGAATGGGGGGTGGGTAAAAATGGGTGAATGGTGTCAAAAGGTAGCAACTTCCAGTTATAAAATAAGTAAATCATGGCGATGTAAAGCATGGTGATTATAATTAATAATATTGTATTGCACATTTGAAAGTTTCTAGTAGAGTACATCTTAATAGTACTCATTATAAAAGAAATATAACTGTGTATGGTGATGGATATTAATTAGACTTAATGATGATCATTGCACAATGCACACAAGTATCAAATCATAATGTTGTACACCTGAAACCTTACATATGTCAATTATACCTCTATTAAAAGTATAAATAAAAATAAATATGTAAATATAAATAAAGGTAGCAAAATACCCCATGGACATAGTAACTAAATGGTAGCTATTATTCTAACTTTGGTGAGTCTTATGATGATATTAAGATTATAACAGCATTGGAAAACCTAATATTATTTACTATGTTCCTACATTCAAATAAATTAAATCTTTTATAGGCATTAATAACTAATGTATGTCTGCATACTAGTATGGAAACATATAGCAAAAGAAAGATTAAACAAAAATATAATTATATATGAAACATCAAAATTATGTAGTGATATATGTTTCCAGAGGAAATGAAAAATTTCACCATGAGACTTTATATTGACTTCCTAAGATTTCCAAGTGGCAGAATTTCATGCCAAATTTTGAAGAGAAAGTAGAGATATGAATTTGCAGAAGAGGGAAGGAGACAAAAATGGGTGGTATTAGGGCTTGTAGACAAGGAAAATATATTTTGTTAGCTAGAGAAAAACTTGGGCTGGAACTTGAACTTATATATTAGAGTGCTGTGAGTTTATATATTTGCTTAATATACATTTGACTAAAATGCTATATGCATTTTATGCTTTCATAATTATTTTCATCCCCATTGAGGGGTTCTTTCCTGGTTAACACATCTGTTTCTGAACTAATTTTCTGTTTCTAGTAAACAAACCAAGTAAGTTTAACTCTAAGCAGTCGTGTGCACTTATTATTGTCTTTGTTTACAATAAGTTTGATATAAAATTTCTGCTTAGCTTTTGGGGCATTGATTTTCAGTTACTTTCCAGTGTGCACCTTGGGGCTCACTGTGCATTCATATTTCAAAAGTCAGTCAAGAATTTGAGAGGAGTTTATATGCTAATTTTGGACCTCCATTCCCTGAATTATCTTTCTTTTTTGAGCATTTTCCTCAATTTCCAGCATTCTGGCAACCAGTATTATTTCTCTGATGCCTCAAGCCAAAAATCTGCTTGAGTGTACGTGACCCACTCTGTGTGGACTGTGGATTATCCTCCGAACCATATAAATACAGCTTTTACCCTGTTAAATTTCCTTCAAAGGTCAAAGCAACTCCAAATTATGTCATTATTTAGTTTCTCTCCAATGCATTCAAATAATTGCTTTAAAATATTTTGTCCAAAGTTTCCAACTGTTATCAGAGAGAGATTTAGTCTAATTTGATCTATTCTTCTAGTACCAGAACTTGTAATGATTTTTAACTTTGAAGATACTATACAATTGCCTTCTGAATTCTGTTTTTGCCAATGAGCAGTACACTTCAGTCTAATTATTATTTTTATAGATAAATTCTAATTGCTGTTTTTTTTTCAATTTCCCTATAATATGTCTAGCTTGAAGGCATGTGTATATGTGTGTGGAAGGGGAGGTATGGAGGAGGAGAGATGTGACTCAGTATACTGTTTCAGTCTAAGAACTCATTTCTTTTTTAATTATGTAATGTTCTTAATGATTCTTTGGAATATAATCTCTCCCAGTTTTCATGGGTTTTGGAAATTTACTTATCTGCAGCAGCCTTATAACAGGTTTCCAAGCTTTACTTGCCTTATCTCAATGGTCTACCTCCAATATTCCAGCTGGAATAATCCTTATCAGGTCTTAGGTTTCATTCCTTTCCTTTTCAAGACCCGCAAATGATTCCATAAATAATTGCAGTCCTTTATAATAATTATAAATCCTTATATGATAAGGTATCTGAGCCCATCTCCTATTCCTGTTTCTTACCTCTGTAATCCTACTTCCTTGCTCTTTATTGAACATATCATATGTGCTCCCAACATAGGGTATTTACTCTAGTTTTTCCCTCTGCCCAGAGTACAACTCTAATAGCTTCCCATTTGACTAAACCCCTTAGTCCTTCCAGTATTTGTTTCAGATTTCTTCCTCTCAATGAGTCCTTTCCTGAATACCCAATTTCATACTGTAATTGGCCTCTACTCTCACAGCTGTTTGGGATGTAAACTTCACAAGCATGGGGCTCTGTTATGTTCACAGATGTATCCCAAGTGCTTTGAATGGAGACTGTCACATGATGAAATATAAATATTTATTGAATAAATGTATGATAGAGTTCATCAATCTATCCACCAGGTCTCTTTACTATTATTTTAATGTTTTCCTTATGTACTTGTGTTACATTCTGAGTGATTTACAAAACTATCTACCAAAAGTTTGATTCTCTCTTCTGTTGGATATAGTCTACTGCTTATATGATTCAAATATGTAAAATATTTATAATTATTTTTGTAGCAATCTTTCCTTTTTTTCCCCCCCTCCATGTTTTACTTTTTTAAACTGACTTTTGGCTTATATGTCTTGTTATTTCTTCTTATGGATGTTATATGTACTTACTTTAAGTTATCTTTCAAACTGCCTTACTATATTTAGTTCTTGATGTGAGAATTACTTTTTTTCCTGAAGTGTTTCTTCTTAACAATGGTATTCTTCATTACATGGTTTGTAATTTTGGACTCTGAATTCATCTTCAGAGGGGTTAATTTCTATGAAATTACTATAGTTTCTATGTTCTGTGACATTTTTATCACCCCTATATGATTATTTGCTACTGCCAGCATTCTATGTATTCTTTCCCATTTTTGAGCTAGTTTTAAATTAATTCGTGGAACAAATGAAAAATACCTCCTAGCCTTAAGCATGAGATTTTTCAGTTGTACCTTGTACAATTCAAAAAGGAAAGATCCTCTTTCATCTGTATGATACTAGTTCTTTGCTCCTGTGGGTATGCCAAGTTATAGTGTCACCATAAACTTATAAGTTCAGTCTCTCTTAAATTCCCTTACATTTCAGTCTTCCTAATTGTATTCCTTCCTGACACTTACCAATTCCTATTTCTTGATTTCACATTTGGCTATGTATTTTAAATTTCTTTTATTAAATATTTATGTGTTTGAAGCTTGAAAAAAACTTTTTCCTTATCAAAAGTATAAAAATTCTCTTCATAGTAAGTTACCTATCTGTTTAACTACACATAAGTTATAGTCCCAGTGTATGCCTTGGTACTAAATGCTAGAATCACATTAACCCTGAGATAGAACAACAAAGTTGGAGGCCTCACACTCCCTGATTTCAAATAATATTCCAAAGGTATAGTAATCAAAACAGTATGGTTTGGTCATAAAAATAGACACATAGATCATGAAACAGAAAAGAAAGCCCGGAAATAAACCCACACATGCATCATCAGTTAACATATAACAAAGGAGCCAAAAATATTCAATGAGGAGAGGACATTCTATTCTAGAAATGGTAATGGGAAAACTTGATAGCCCCATGTGAAAGTATGACACTGGACCATTTTGTTACATTATGCACAAAAATTAACTCAAAATGGATTAAAGACTTGAACATAAGACCTGAAACCATAAAAAACTCCTGGAAGAAAACAAGCAGTAAACTTCTTTACATCAGTCTTGGTGATGATTTTTTTGGATTTGACACCAAGGAGAAAGATAAAAGAAGCATAAACAAACAAGTGGGACTATATCAAACTAAAAGCTTATGCACAACAAAGGAAATGACCAACAAAATGAAAAGGCAATCTAGTAAATAGGAAAAAATATTTTCAAATCATATACCTGATAAGAGGTTAATATCCAAAATACATGCAGAACTCATATAACTCATTAGCAAAACCAACAATCTCATTTAAAAATGGGCAGGGGATCTGAAGAGACATTTTTCCAAATAAGACATACAGGTGGCCAAGAGGTACATGGAGAAGTGTTCAGCATCACTAATCATCAGGAAATACAAATCAAAATCAAAAGGAGGTATCATCTCACACCTGTTCAAATGGCTATTTTCAAGACAAAAATTATAAGTGTTAGCGAGGATGAGAAGAACAGGGCACAACCCTTGTGCACTTATGGTGGGAATGTACCTTGGTGCAGCCACACTGGAAAACAGTATGCAGATTCTTCAAAACTTAAAAATATAACTACCTTCTGATCCAACATTTCTACTTCTGGGTATTTACCTAAGGAAAGCAAAAACACTAATTCAAAGAGATATGCACCCTATGTTCATTGCAACATTATTTACAATAGCCAAATTGTGGAAGCATCTTATGCATCTGTTGTTGGACGAATGCTTAAAGAAAATGTGGTACAATGAAATATTAATCAACCATAAAAAATAATGAAAAATTTCCAGGTGTGACCACATGGATAGATCATGAGGACATTATGTTAATAAATAAGTGAAACAAGTCAGACAGAGAAATCTCACTTATATATTATCTCTTATATGCAGAATTGATAAAACAACAATAACAGCAGAAGCAGCAATAAAAGAAAACAAGTTCACAGATAAAGAGAAAAGATTGATTCTTGGTTACCAGAGGGAGGTGATGAGATAGGGGTTGGTGAAACAGGGGAAAGTGTTAAAAAGTTACAAACTTTCAGTTTCAAATAAAAAAGTCACAGAGATACAATGTACAGCATGATGACTAGTTAATGGTACTGAATTGCATGCATATAGTAAAGCTGCTGAGAGTAGATTTTAAAAGTTCTTAAAGCAAAAAATTGTATGGTGATGGATGTTAACTAGAGTTATTGTGATCATTTTTCAATATATATAAATATTGTATCACTATGAAACATTATATTTTGGATGTTTATTTGTGGAGACTCTGGCTTCCTCTTTCTTCAAAGAGTATAGATGTTTTAGTTTTCAATTAACTTTCTTAAATTCACATTGCAACCTCTGTTTTCCCTTGATGGGCAGCAGTTCAAAAGTCAGCTCTGTCATATTTGCCTTAGGTTAAACCACTTTGAGTCTGCTTCAATACTACACGATTTGCAGCTTCAGTAATACATGATTTGTAGTCCAACTAGAGAGTTAGGAAGAATTTACACACAGTATTTGGGTGCTTCTTTTGATCTCTATTTTTCTCAGGTCACATTCTCATCCCTTTCTAAGCTATTCCAGTTGCAGTGGTCTCTGTCCTCTGGTTTTTCATATTGGGAATACATAGAGTATATTATCTGAGTCCTAGTACTCTGCCCCATTCCCCAAATATTATCTACCTTCAGGAAAAAGCCCAAACTTGGGAAAGTCACAATGTATCAATTCCTTCTTAAAAATTTGAACTACTTTCTAAATCTATCTGCTTTTTCTCCTAGGACATTGTGTAGTTTTTAATTTGTATTTTTTTCCAGAGTTTTGTTATTTTTCAGAGTTGCTCTCTTAGGAGTTTACTTGAAACTGTTTACAAGAAACTGAAATCTGAGAACGATTCTTTAAAACTACCTTTTGTATAGAACATGGCATTTCCCACATGAATTATATAGGACATAATAATAAAAAAACTAATCTCATCATCTAACACCTAAATGTATTGGCTTTTCATATCCATTGTACAGTAATCTGTGTATTGATTTTTTCCAAGTGGCAATAAGAAATATTAAAGCAATGCAGTCTGGAAAGATGATGGATTTGCTAATTCATTTGCTATTGGAAAAAATATAATTATGATCTCTGTGGTACAGAGGTACCTGTATTTCTTTGGAACAATGTTGGAATTCTCATTTTACCACAGTAGCTTGAATAGTAAGCTTTAAGGTGAAACATCACAAACATACTGCAATTTAGATATTACATCTACTTACAGTAATACAAAGTACAAATGAAGTTGCTTTGAATATATGTAATAAAATATATAGTAAGACAATATATAAAGTGATATGAGAATAGAGTTCTTGACATATTAGCATATTCTCTCATCTTTAGACCCCACTAATACTATTTGGTAATACAAAGTCATCTAGAAGATAGATCAAAATTTGGAATTGTCATATGTAAATGAATAATTATTAATAAAATATGATTTGAGAATAGTTTTATTTTAGTGAGCATTATTTTTGTCCAATATTAAATTTTATAATTATATACCAAGGACTGAGTTTAAACTTTACATAACTAATGATTCTCAGCTTTATAGCAAATTATTCCATATCTTTAATAATTTTTTTCATAATTAGAAAAAAATGAATCAAGACAAAAAAAATTAAACTATAAGCCTATTTGGGCATAAGAGGTTAAATTGCATTAGTAAACAAGCTGTTATAATAAAACCATTTTCAATAAGCATTTCATGTATTTTTCTATTTAATTCTGTTCTAATGACACACAAAATGTCATCAAGGAAGAATCTGATGGTTTAAAGTCATTACCTTGGGAAAATAGGCCCTCAATTTTTATTTGAGATTGAAAATTTTTAAAACCTACTTTCAAATTAAAATTATTTATAATATTGTGAGTATGGAAATGATTTACCTTCACTTTAGACAAGATCACAGTGGCAATGATGAAACTGGGAGAAACACTGTTGCTTTGGTAAAAGCTCTCCAAAGAATAGACATATGCAAAGGACAGATAGATGGACTAACTGAACTGGGTGCATTAGTATCTTCTCAGACATTGGTTGATTGCCAGTCAAAAATACTGACACATGACTACCGAGTGCTCAGGACCAAGGGTTAAACACTCCATACATAAAATGACAATACATTGCTGTAAAACATAGTTTGACTTGTACAATTTATAGCATCTTTCCTCAAATGGTGGTTTAAGTCCCAAATACGGCCATTACATTAAAGCTTTTTTCTAATTGCATAAACAAACTCTTTACCCTAACTTGCCATTCTCTATTGTTATGTGACAAATTTTTCAGCTCACTAATAATAGACTTTTAAAATTCTCAAAATTGGTCTTTTTATTGTGGTTTTTGACAGATGGGGGAAAAAACAGTGATAAAAATCAGGAAATTTGGCTACAAGGCAACATCAGTACAAGGTGAACAGAGAATTTAAATTTCTGCCAAAATTGATATAGTAAGAAAGACTTAACAGACAGACTTCTCCTCCACTATAAGCATTCTTACTAATTGGAAATGGAGTTTAAGTTGCTTAGAATAAGGTCAGGTTATGTGATCCAGACATAATGGTGTATAACACTTGAAAAAAAACAATCTGCTTTCTAACATGACAAGAATGATTTGCAGTTAATAATAGAGGGGAAAGGCCAGTTTTTTCAGATACCCTTGACTTCACCTAGGACAAAAAAGAAATCGCTTCTGCTGCTGTGACCTACTTACTTTCTTCCTGGTCATTATTGCTTAGTTATATTTTAGTGATGAAATCTATCATTACTGACTTTATTGACATTAAAGTTTATTTATTTGTGTGCCTGGTGAATAAAAACAGCATTATGCCTACATTCATATTGCTGAGTACTTGAGAAAGCAAGTGTAGCTCTAACTTAATTGTCTTTTGCTGGTTCACTTACCCTCTAATTTTAGTTTGAAAAAAGTAGTATTACTCCTTTACCAAATCAAGAGGTAATGGAGAACTGCTGGCCCTAAAGTATTTGTTTGTGTTATTGTTTGGTGCTGTAGATCAAGGAATTTAAATTCATTTATGATTCTCAAATATTAATCCCAAAAAGCCTCACTTATTTCAAACAGCATTTTGTATTTTAACTCCTTGCCAATTGTTCCTTAGATAATAGAATTTGGTAATAGATAAATAATAAATATTATCCCTCTTTATTTTCATTGTTGGTATTTCTAGTATCTGTCAAAATTATAATAAAAAGGCCAATTTTGAAATTTCTCAGTTTCTATTTTATTATTATTCAATGCTCTATTAGTATAAATAGATAAATGTGCATTAAAAATTAGTTAAAATTTTGTTTAGCATGGAATTATTAATCTGTCAATACTTGGTTTATTGGGTAACTGCATGTTTCATTTTCTCTGTTTAATTTTTTGTGGAAAGAAAATTTCTAAGAACATGCTTAAAGAAAGTCATTCCCAAACTAGCCAGTTTTGAAAACGCTCATAGATTTCATAATAGATTTGACAATGTAGAGCACTGATTGTATAGGAAGTAGTTGTTTTAAAGTCATTTTAGATTAAAGGGTGTCGCCTGGATGACTAGGGCCCACGCCCCGTGTGACGTCCCAGCCATGCAGCTCCCTCCTGGCATTTCCTCTCTTCAAGTCAGTTCAAATGTAATTCATGGCATCTGTTTTTTCGAAGGAACAGGACCAACTCTTCCACCATGCAATATTGATTTCACAATTCTTAAGAGAAATCATTAGACTAGGAGTAGTATTTTAAAATTTTTAACAACTCTTATAGTACAAGCATAAGTGAATTGAAGTGAATGCCAACCAATCAGAACTCCAGGTACGACTCTAATGGTTGAACGGGTGAAGAGGGCCTCAGATAGGAATACATACAACTGTGAGATTTTAGAGTAAAAATGAGCAAGAAATACTGAGCTAGATGATTTCTAATATTCATTTAAGTGAAATAATTTTATGAGCAATACCAGTGTTACTGTTGCATATTAATAACTTTCAATGAAAAATTCCGTTGATGTAACTTAATTTTGTTGCTTACTCATTTTACATTGTGCTTTCAAGATTCTCCCATTTAGGGACCTATCAGCCACTTCCCCCATACACTCAAATATAAATCCTTATTATATGGGCAACATAGAAAGAGGAGGGAGACTGCTCCCTTCCATCCCTCTTGTCAATTAAGTGCCTGACATTAAAATCCCATTCTCTTAAATCTTTGTTTAGTCCTCAGAACGAAGGTGCTTCTATTACCTAAACTTCTAACATCATTTCAATTTTTGATGAAATTTCAGTTCTCAGGTCAAAAAACCTTGTAGTTAGGAATTCACAATGTTTTGTAATAACAGAGTGTCTGTGAGATTAGACAGAACTGGAGTGGGATGGACCCTGGCTCTCTGATTTAGTAGAAACACCACACATGGGCAAGTTTCTTAGCTTTCCTATGCCTCAGTTTCCTGTAAGTAAAGTAGGGAAATAATGTAACATGTCTTTAGAACTGTTTTGAAGTCTAAACGAAATATCACATGCAAAATGTGGAGTACAGTGACACATCATATATGTTTAATGCTGTCATCATCATCATATGAGTCATATTTCTCAAAGATCTGAAGTTTTGAGCAAGAAGCAACATTCCTGGCTACATCTGAACTGGCTAGGAAGAATATGCAATATAACTGAGGTTCCTTTTTTCTCTTTAATGAATGTTCTTTTCCTACTTAAAAGAGTCATTCACTTTCAAAGAAATTGTATTACAAATTTTTTATTCTTGCTGTTGTAGAGTTATACATTTTCCAAGTGACCTATGTCTGAGAAAGAGAAATAGAGGCTGTGGTTTTATGACAAACTTTCGTAGGTAATTCAAAGAAAGTTTGGCCAGTGTATTAGTTCAGGGCAGCTAGAACATTGGAAAATATAATCTCCTGAAGAAAATGTTTCACAGAAAATCATTTTTACAATGCTGGTGTTTTGTAATGCTATCATCTATAAATAGTATAAATGTTGAATGTCTAGGACACATGAACTTTTAAGGGACAACATAAATAGCAAAAAACACAAATTTGAATAAGGAATATGGATTTTTCTCTACTTGGAAAGATTAAATCTATTATCTTTCAGAATGCTGCTTATTCTTTCGTGTAAAAAAAATAGTCTTAATTACTTAACAAGTGTTACCTTGTTCTCAAAACCCTGTTTAACCTTGTGTCAAACGTAGAAAGGTTGGCTTGTGTCATCAATCTTCCCTTACATTTCAAAGAAGCCCTAAGGCTGTTTCAGGTTAATCTATTATGTTGTAGAATGGCACTGGGCTTGTAGACTCTAAACTCAACAGAACCAGTATTAGTCCATCAGGAGATTGCAAATCCAGGGGGATTTAACTCGTGTGCTGGAGTTTCTCACCATTGCAAACCAATCCAAACTGTTTCAAGTCCCCGAAGGCTAACTTGGCATTACCTTAACCTATAAAGAGTAAATTACCATTTTCCCTAACAGTTTCATGCTTGGAAAATGAGAAGCTAGACAGTGAGTAAGTGACCTAAAAGAAACCTATGTAACAAAAGAATAATCAATATTCACATTTTCATTAATTTACTCATGAATTCATTAAAAACTTTGTGGGTATTTCATATACAAAAAGTATTGTGTTAGGCAGTAGGTGTGTTTGTTGTTGGCCTATATTGTGTTACCAAATAAACAAATATGATAACATAAAATATACAGACTAAAACAACAGTATGCATTTGACATACATTGATCATGTATCTCTCATATTAGGTCTGTGAAGTGGGGAAAATTATAAATCAGACATAGATCCTACCCTTAAAGAACTTAAAGACGAGTGAATGATGAGATAAAATACACATGTACTGCAAGCAACACACAGTAGACAATAGTAAGTGCTGTAAGAGAGGTACTAAAAGGATGAAGAAGCATAATATATATCAAGACGACTGTGGAGATGCATAAAAAAGGTAAAAAGTATAGATGAAAGAGATTATAACCTAGATTACAATACTGATGGTATGTAACCTGAAATGAAATACTGACGGTATGCATGCTCATGGCATATGTGTATATCAAAATGCCATTTGATTGGAAGATGGAATACATGACACTATTTGTGACTGATCATTAGGGGCTGCATCCAAGCTTCCTGAAATATCACAAAAATGTAAAAATTCTTAAGAATTCTTTATTTTATTTTATACACTGATATTGAGGCACACAAGGTCTTTGTAGATGGTACTTAATCAAAAATAGGCTTTAGAAAGATTAATTTGGTAGCAGTGTGTTGAATGAAACTGGAGATGGTAGAAATTAGAGGCAAGAACCACAGGAAATAAATTATTTTCAAAGCAGAGCTTAAACGTGGGTGACAGGAGTTCCATGTTTCATGGATTCATACTTTACATTTCTCTGAAATAGCAATGTAGTTATTTATCAAAGGCATATAAAGCAATGATCCTTGTGTAAGTATTAGAATCTAGAATAATTGTTTACATGTCTGTATCTCCTAACAGCTGGTCCTGTTCTGGTCCATTCTCAGCCACTTCATGGTTACCAAGAGGAAAATGTTCCACCAAATAGATACTTCTAGGCAGTGATAACCAGTGAACAGAGCTGAAGACACAATACTGACATGCGACTACCTGTAGTTCCTCCTTATTTTTCTCTTTCTACACATGGTCTTGGTGAATTTTTTAATCCTCTGGAGTTCACTGATGGTAAAAAGACTAACTCCCCACACTTCATTGTAACAAATTTAAGTTCTGAATACTGTGTGCACCAACATTCTCCTATGTTTACCCTATTGTTAACAATAGAGCCGATTGTTACTTTATTTCATTTCACTTTCTTCATATTATCATCATGTCTGATTATTAACACAAGAGTGATGTTAGCACCCCATTTTAGAATTATTCAAAGTGAATTACAGAAAATATCTTCCAAAGAATTCCTTAACACCTCTGGGAAGGATATCTTTCAATTAACATAAATAATCTTGACCTAATTTTTTTCTCTCGTAAGAATGCCAGTCACATTTTCTCTAAATTTCCTCTAAATTTACACTTTATTGCTATTTTGCTTTAGTGTATCCACTTTTATCAATTTTTTTTTAGATTTTAGGGTGACCTAAAACAAAAAGTAAAAAAAGTTTTAACCACAACAATTAAAATACCCTTATATTTTAAGATAGAAATAAGAACACTTTGCAGGTCAAACATTTTGCAATTTATTGCATTATATACTCCAATAACTAAGAATATCTAATAGATCTCAGTTAAACACATAGAAATGATACCCTGCATCTAACAACCATGATTTTCAAATAATAGATAAAATTGAGAAATGGAAGATCCCTACTGAAATCAAAGCTTACATTTGAAAGATCTAATACAAGAAGTAGTCCAAATCACAAAACAAAACTAGAATTACATTTAAATCACAATGAAAAATGTAATACTTAGATGTAGATTCAGGAGATTTATTTTGTGCAAAAGAAGGAACCAGAAACAGAAGAGGAAACTATATATTAAAAAATACAATTTCTCTGTGAAGAACTCTATCTTAAAAACTGAATTTATAGATCAAATGGTTTATCAAATTCCAGGGAACATTGATAAATATATTATGTCTTAGCATTTTCTGGTATAAGTCTGGTGTGTGTGTGTGTATGTATATATTATATGCATATGTGTGTGCATGTGAGTGTACATTACCAGTTCAGATTTCCTAAAATCTGATCAGATAGGATCAGACTTGCAAATCTGACAAATGGAAAACAGTTTGGTGTAGTTATAGACTCCTGAGAGAAAACTACACACATTTATCATTCAATTGTCAGAATAAAAGATATTCACAGACATGCAAAGTCTAGAAAGTATCCCAGCCACTTCATCTGTGAAAATTTTTGATAAAGAATTCTGACCTAACCACACATGAATAAGACCAGAGACCTTGAGGTAGAAAGAAAGTTGAGATAAAACACTGGTAAACATGGTTGTATCTAAATTTATAAGAGAATATTCCCTTAAACCAGGATTTTGAAAGGAAAAAAGAACATTCCAAGAACAATTCTAATAATAATTAAATACACTAAAGTATCACAGGATTGTGGGGAACAATAACATGCTTCAAATGTCTCATCTGCAAAGTGCTGGGAGAAAAGTAGGAATGAGAATATATTCTAAAAGCCTTACCTTATTTGGAGGGAAAAAGAAAAAAACAGATTAGAACAACTTTGTGGGGGAAATAATCTTTATCTTCTTACTATATAATAGTAGAGAAATATATTTTATAATAAATATCATGTAGTTCTCTTGATTAACAAGGAGAAAATGTGAAGTAACAGTAAGTTGACCAAAGTCATTGAGCAATAACAGAATAAAGAGAAGAGTCCTAAAAAAAAAAAAAAAAAACCTGAGAAACACACAGTAAGATGAGAAAAAGAAATTTTAAAAGAAGAGTGCGCTTAAATTTCTAACTGAAAGATGGAACCTATTAGGTTAAGCTTAAAAATAACTCAGCTATAAGTGACAGACTTAAAGATACAGAAAGATTGTAAATGAAGATATAGACAAAAATATACCAGTAAAATGCAAACAAAAAAGGCAGAGCTTAGACATTAATATTAGATGAGATGACATTGAAAGATAAATGTGATGTAGAAGATATATCTTCTTCATTAGCAGTAAACATAATCATTCATTTATTCAACAAATATTTACTGAGAGCCTACTTTGTGCTAGGTAATTAATTTTCTTGTCACTGGGTGTACATCTATGAAAAAGATTGAACAAGCAAAATTCCTATCCTTGTGGAATCTACATAATGAGTATCATCTGAAAGCAGATTAAAAACTAAGTTGTGATATAGTTGGCTTGGTACAACAAAAAAAATCTAGAGGAAGTTAGCACTGGCACTGTTTTAGTAGTTGATGACAAAAAATGTTAATGATAACCTCAGTGATGCAGAAAAAGCATTTGACAAAATTAAACACCCTTTCATGGTAAAAATATCTTGACAAACTATGAATAAAAGAAATTGTATTGACATCATAAAGGCTTTATGTGACAAGTCCACAGAGAACAATGTACTCAGTAGTGAGAAGCTAAACGCTTTTCTTGTTAACATCAGGAACAAGGGTGCCTACTCTTACCACTTCTATTCTACATAGTATTGAAAATCCTACTCAAAGCAATTAGGCAAGCAAAAGAAGTACAAAGCATCCCAAATGAAAGGAAGAAGTAAAATTGTCTCTCTATATAAGATCTGTATATAAGATCATGCAGATCTTATATATAATTAATTACAATATACAAAATCCATTGCATTTTTACAGACAAATGAACTATCAGAAAAAATTTTTTTAAAACAATGCCATTTATAATTACATCAAACTAATACCTATGCCTTTTATAATTACTATAACAAATGTAAGCAAAAAGGTGAAATATCTGTACACTGAAAATTATAAGACATTGATGAAATAAATTAAAGAAGACTTAAATAAATGGAAAGATAGTCCATGATTACATTGGAAGAGTAATATTATTAAGATGTCCATATTACCCAAAGCCATTTATAGCTTCGTTGATCTTGAAAAAGAAGAACAAGACTAGAAGCACCATATTTCCTGATATCAGACTATATTACAAAGCTGTAGTGACCCAAAAAGTATGATAAAAACAGACACATAGACCAATGGAACAGAATAGGTAGCTTAGAAATAAACCTACACTTACACAGTTGGCTAATTTTTAAAAAGAATGCCAGGAATATTCAATGGAGATAGGATAGTCTCTTCAGGAAATGGTGTTGGAAAAAAGTGTATAGCCACATGCACAATAATAAAACTGAACCCCTGTCTTACATCATTCACAAATATGACTTCAAAATAGATTAGAGGTGTAAACCATAAATTAAACTATACATTAAAGATGTAAACCATAAAACTTCTAGAAGAAAAAGTTCCTTGACATTGGTTTCAGCAATTAGTCTCTGGATTTACCAAAAGCACAGGAATAGCAGCAAAACACACACACACACACACACACACACACACACACACACACACACACACACACTCACACATGCAACTGGGACTACATCAAACTAAAAAGCTTCATAGCAATAGAAACAATCAACTAAAAGATTCCTTAAAAATGAGAGAAAATATTTGCAAACTATATTTCTGATAAGGAGTAATATTCAAGATATATAAGAAACTCATACAACTCAATAGCAAAGAAATAACCCAAATAAAAAAGGGCAAAAGGCCTGAATAGACGTTTTTCAAAGAAGTTATACAGATGCCCAGCAGGTATTTGAAAAGGTGCTCAACATGACTAATCATCAGGGAAATGTAAATCAAAACCACAATGAGCTATCACTTCACACCTGTTAGAATGGCCATTATCAAAGAATAAAAAACAAGAGATAACAAATGTTGGCAAGGGTGTGGAGAAGAGGGCACCCTTTTACACTGTTGGTAGGAGTTTTGGTACAGCCATTATAGAAAACAGTATGAAGGTTCCTCAAAAAATTAAAAATAGAACTATCATATGATCCAACAATCCCACTTCTGAGCATATATCCAAAGGAAATAAAAATCGGTACCTCTAAGAGATACCTGCCCTGCCATTTCAGTGCAGCATTAGTTGCACAATCAAGTTATGGGAATAACCTACATGTCCCCTGACAGATGAATGAAGAAAATGTGACAGAGATGCACATATCTCTACCTATATCTATATATGTATCTGTATACATACCTGTATATATACATCTCACTTTCTCTCTAGCTCTCTGTATAATAGAATATTATTCAGTCATAAAAAGGAAGTCCTGTCATTTGTAATAACATGGATGAAACTGGAAGACATAATAAGTAAAATAGGCCAGACATGGGAAAAAAATACCTTACAATCTCACTTATATGTGGAATCTAAAAACGTTTAATTCATAGAACTAGAGTAAGAACTGCTTACCAGGGTCTAGGAGGTAGGGGAAATGGGGATATGCCGTTCAACAGGTATAGACTTATGGTAATAAGATGAATAAGCCCTGGGAATCCAATATATTGCATGGTGGTTATACTTAATAATGCTGTAATGTATACTTGAAAGTTGCCAAGAATATATCTTAAGTATTCTCATTATGCACATAAAAAATATAACTGTGTGAGGTGATAGATGTGTTAACCTGACTGTGGTAACCACACGCACACACAATGTATATGTGCATTAAATCACCATGCTGTATACCTTTACTAAATCACACTGTATGACCTAAATATATACAACTTTTCATTATAGCTCAATAAACCTGAAAAAAAGTCTTTCTTGTTATGCATTTATAGAAACACAAAAATGGCAATAAAGAAGACTTTTATTATTTTTAAAGTAGAGATTATATAGCCCTATTCTCTGAACAAAACTAAATATAATAACAAGTGCATAATACAGATATACAAAGAAATCTTGACTGGAAATTAAAAGCAACCTCACATAGTACTCAGATTAAAGCAAATATCAAATGAGAAATGAGCATATCTCTAGAAAGCAGTGAAACAAATGTTTCATGCCAAAATTTATAAAACATAAGCCTATACTAAACAGATTAGTTTAAATGCCTGAATTATTTAAAAGAGGGAAGTCTCAACATAAAGGCAATTAATTTGTCTTATATGAGAATTATAGCAAATAAACAAAACTAAGAAGGATAATTTGATGACAAATTTTGAACAAGTAAAATAAAACCAGCAAAAGAAGTAGATGAAAGTATTATGTAGGAGATTAGCTGGAGAAGAAAAAATGGGTGACTGCAAATACTTTATAAATCACAGGAAAAGGAAGGATCTGTAAGGGATCAGTCATAGAAACAAGAGCAAAAATTAGCCTGAGAAAGAAAAGGGAAAAGGTGAGGACAGGAGAAAGGCAAGGATATAGGAGAATATAACTGCATGGGAGAGATGGGTAAGAGGGGTTAGGGGTATTCTTCAGTGAAAATTATAGCCTATTTGAAAGAATGTGTATCATAAAGTATACAGTAATTTATGAAATATATTTATACCAGTAGTTACTTTAAGATTAAAAATATATTTTTAAATGAAAATATTGACATAATTTTCACAATTTTCCAACTTAATAAAGTTAGTAGTTAACCTTAGATCTCCCTCCCACCCCACTATATGGGTTTTTGCTTCATGTATTAGCAAGAAATAGGGTGATAGTTAGAGTGCCTTTACTTTGGGACAGAGAATATAATGATTCATTGAAGAAAGATTATGATCATAATAATGCAATTACATAAAATACATATACTTTGTAGAAAGTGCACTCCTTATCAATTCATCTGCTGTGAATATTTTTTAGTGTTTCAGAATAATCAGCACATTCCTGACTCATTAACTACAAGTAGGGTAGTCAAGGGTGGAAGTGAAATCATCATTAAACATTCACTGATCAAAATCAATTAGTCCACCTACAACATTAATTAAATGGCTGGCCTTGTACAGTCAGCAGCTCTTGGTACCTACAATGTCAGAAGAATGAGATACAGTGAAAAAACATGGACTTTGGTATCCTGCTGAACTCTGGTAAAATGCTAATAAATTGAATATATGTGATTTTCCTTATCTGTAAAAGAAATATAATGACTGTATCATAGAGCAAATGTGAGGATATAAGTAACTGATCTCTCATATCTAATACATAGAGGGTGCCTAATATATGGTAACGGCCTTTTTCCCTCTGGTGGATTGGGTGGTGTAAGATGTACTGGATACAGATGTGGGTTTTCATAGAGAAGGAATTTTACTGTTAAGACTATTTTTCTATAGAAATATAAACCTTTATTAGAAAATGTTGTAAGTATTAATAAAATACAGTATCTGCACACAGTGGAGTCATTAACAGGAAAAGATACTTGGTCCTGTTTCCTATTGCCTTCTTTTAGTTCCTTTTTCTTTCTGATTTCCTCTACTTGCTTATTTTAATACTGTATTGTCATTCAAAACTTTCAGTTTTTTTGTCTTTGAAAGCCTTGCACAAGATCACACAAATCCCTGCATGCCCTAACTTGGTTTGGTGTCAAGGTTACCTTAGCATCAGCTGTACTGTGATTCCTCCTGCGCCCTCCCAGAGAAGATGCATTCAACTGCACTTATAGAGACCTAATTAAGTAATCCGTGGAAAGGCTCCTGACTGACATTTTGTTCTCTGGCTTGGTTGAATTTTTTTGTTGCCTTCTTTAAGCATTCATTCATTCACTCACTCTCCTTTGTCTCTCAAGAGTTGTGTGGGGACTCTGTGCAAGAGAAAATCTATATAAAAGAAAGCTTGACATTTTAGTTCAGCTCCATAATTTCTGTTAGTCTTTCTAATCTCATCTTAAAGGTAGAGCTTCTTTTCTAATTCGTGTGAACCTTTTAATCAATATTGTAAAAAGAACTGATCAAATCTGTTTTAAATTACAAGAATGTGGCAGTTTCTTCCAAGGAGTTTTTTAGAAAGCTGGTCTTAGTTAATTTCTGTAGGAGTTCACTCATGGAGATGCAGGGGAGTGAACAATAATTCTTTGTCAGTAGCACAGTGATATAAACAGGTAACTGTAGCAAGGGTCAAATATAAGGGTCTTATAAATTTTTTTCATCATATTTATTTATTAGCAATCCTGCTGTCTCAGAGGCTATCAACTTCATAGCCCACTTTGTAATCTCAGGTCTGTGATACTCACTGGACACTATTCAGTGACAAGTTAGTATGTTGGGTGAAGTGTTGATGAAAATCCACAGTAATAAAAATCTCACAGATGTGAAGTCAATTACAGTATCAAGTGAAGTTTGTTATGAAGAGATACTTGTTATTAAAGTATCCATGCCTCAACAAGGCTGACCTTCTCAAATGCTAGTATGTCACAAGGCATGAGATTTTTAAAAAATCCAATAAAGTTTCCCCACTGTGGTTTCAATTGCCTTTTCAGATCTCCCACAGTGTTCTGCTTCGGT
Organism: Manis javanica; assembly: GCF_040802235.1. NCBI lineage: Eukaryota > Metazoa > Chordata > Mammalia > Pholidota > Manidae > Manis > Manis javanica. The sequence goes on from NC_133163.1 coordinate 69,683,809, forward strand.
CTGAGATAATGCAGATGGTTCTGGTCTTCAGATGGTCAAAGCAGCTTGTATTTACACTGGAGTATTCATAAAAAGGATTTCTACCTTGATCAAATTATCTAGATATATTTTTACTCCAATCTTTACTCCATTTGGCTGGCATAGACAAAGTTTTGAACTACAGAAATTCAAAATCTTTTTTATTTCTGTATTTTTCCTAATAAAATATTTCATATTTTTGAGGCTCAAAAACAATAGTGCCATTCTGCAGAGGAAGTTCAGAAGATTCAAATCATTTGACACTTCACAGTTTTGCATGAAAATAAGTATACATTACATACTGTTATTTCTCCTATTCGAAAATAAATTTCATACTAAAATTGTGTCAAAACAATTCTAAAGAGTATTTTTTGAAAACTGAGGGAGCTGGTAGGACACCTTGACCTTTCCTGATCAGTGTCACTTACATGCTCTTTAGTGCCACCCTAACAAGCCAGTGCAGATCTTCATTGTAACCTTGTTGTATGTCACAATAATTTTCAGTTTATTTTTGTGAGTTCAAACAATTTTGACAGGGAAAGGTTTTATTTTCTTATATTTTCAAGGTAATATGCCTGGCTCGAGGTAGTTACCTCTTAAATTTTGGCTAAAAAGTCAAAAGTGTATTAAATAAGAAACATATATTTTGAATAATGTTGAACAAGTCTGGTGGTGGGGAGACCTTTAGCTGTAAAGTTCCATGTTTATATCACTTACTTGCTAAATAAAATTATTTGTTCTATTATACAAAAAGTGAGACTTTTAAAATGTGCTAAATAGAAGTTGAGGAAACTAAGACTGTGACAAATCTGAAGGATTTTAACATGGCATCTTAGCTCTTGAAATTTGTACTACCACTTGTCTTGGGGAGTTTGAGCTGTGCTATAATAAGATACTATGGACTGGGGGGCTGAAATAATAGGCATTTATTTATCACAGTTCTGAAGGCTAGAAAGTCCAAGATCAGGATGCTAGCAGGTTAGTAGGTATCTAGTGAAAACCCTCTTCCTAGTTTACAGCCAGCCATCTTCTGGTTGATTCTACAGAGTGTGTGTGTTTAGGTTGTGGGGGGTGGCAGGTGGGAGTTGTAGTCTCTTTTTATAAGGATAGCAATCTCATCTTGTGAGCTCCACCTTTGTGACCTCCGCTAAACTTACTTCTCAAAGGCTCTACTGCAAAATACCGTGACATCGGTGTTAGCTTTTTGTCACATGAATTTGAGAGGGACACAAACATGAAGCCCAAACATCATGAGATTAGAGTAGAACACATTTGGCTTTGTGTGTATATGTATGTGGATGTGTGTGTGTGTGTGTGTGTGTGTCTGTGTGTGTATCTTTTTTTCCTTTTTCCTGTGCTACACTTTCTTCTTAGTAAGTTACAAAGCATAGAATAGACCTCCCAATAGACGGCATACATGTAGCCAGTTTGAAATCACAGGATAATGGGACTCAGTTCTCCTCCTTTTATTAAATCCAAATGCCTTACTTAGTTCTGTCAGGGCAATGGATTCCAGAAGACAGTAACGAAGCCTGATAAAATTTCATGTACAGTTGTTTAATATCGCAGAACTGTGCTTTTCTCTAGGCTGTAGTTTCATTATTGTTGCTATTCACTTCCTTGTGTTCATTCTCCAATTTTTCTAAAATGACATATTCTACATGTATAATCATAAGAACCTGAAGGTAATAAATTAGGAATACAATACAAAACCATTAGTAAATTACTATTGCCTATATTTCTTAAAGAGTACAAAAATAAAAGATTTTAACTGTCCAAAATTTTTGAGCCTGTGCCTGTTTCTGATCAAAAGAAAAGAACATGTTCTTTCCATTTTGGAGTATGCCCAGTCTGATCCAGAGATATGTTATTATTTGAGTATTTAGGAGATAAAATATGCTTCTGATTTACTAGCAACTTCAGCACTTGTCAATTTTGTTGGGGCATTTTGACCCAGAGTGGAAGAAAAAAAATTTTCCTAAATCTTCTGTGAGAACTCATAAGATTAAATTCTAAATGGATATAACAATGTAGTAAATGGAAGAAAACTTCACAATGAAAGAAAAAATTTTAGGGCTTAGAAAGAAAAGAACATCAAAATTGCAACCTCATAAATAACCTCCTTACCTAGGAAAACTAATGACTAGTGCCAGATGAGGAATAAAGAATTTCAACTTCATTTATTACTACAGTTTACCTCCTAAAGGGATGGTAAACTAGTTTAACATGCAGTCAGTTACAAATGCAACATCGATAAACAAAACTCACATTCTCCCAGATGAGACATTCAGATAAGAATGCAGGTGGAGAGTGTGAGGAGATATACAGAGCCAACTGGTTCCTAACTCAGCGTAATTGTTTTGCAGAGAAAAAAATCCCCTTCACATAGAAAAGAACAAGTGTTAAGAAAGAAAATAAGAGACTTTTTTTTTTCTGTACCTAATTGAGAAACAAGTTATGTAGAATATTACATGTTAAATAAAGTGGATATTGGAGGCTCTTGTATACTATTTAATCCCTATGCATCTTCAACTTGGTGGCCAGCATTTTGAAATTATTCTCATCATTCATAAACTTCAAAGAAATTCCTGGGCAAGTATTTTAAAATGCCTTAAATTGTTTTTAAAGAAAAGAATATTATGATAATCACGATGATGAGAATGAATTACTTCCAATTTAAAATAACATTACCTGATACTGAAAACAAGTAGTAAAAACTCATCTTTATTACTTATTTTCAAGGGACAAAAATATTTGTGACATCTGAGTGAAGAACAAAGTTTAATTATTATATAATCTAGGCACTCTGAGGACTAATATACCACAGTCACAGCACTTTTATTAGCTATCATCCTCAAAAATTGGGAAGAATAAGAACATTGTGTGTGTATATATTCATGCACACACACATATATATATAGTCATATATATAAAATCATTTTATATCTTACAAATGATAATAAATTTTAAATAGATTTGTTTCTTTTATACTTTAAAAAAATGCAATTTCAAGTCAATTAGGAATTTTGTTTCATAAGTTAGGCTAACTTCTTACTCACTTTTCGTATATTTGTGAAACAATAAAACCCATTTAACTATATCTCGCTGAACTCAATCTGATAAATTTGAATGGGAAGGCAACCCTCAAAAAATGGCTATCAGTTTTAACTTAAATTGCCCTGAGACTTGCATAACTTTTGATAAGGAGAGGCTTTATAAAATATAAAGCTGTCTGTCTCCAGAAAGTGCCAGGCCATTGTGAAACACGCAGGCGAAGACTCACAGATGCCTTTTAAGAAGCCCCCAGCTGTAGCATGGCAGAAAGAGTCTCTGGTTCCAAGGTTGTTTCATCCTGAAACAAAGATGCTTTTATTTTATTCTAGCTGAGAGAAGCTGATTATTCTTTCTGATAAGATGGATGTTAAGCTCAATTATAGAGATAGGAAAATCTATCTGGGAGAGAAGAATTTGACAGGTGTAGTTTTAGTTAATTGTTTGGGGGTAGTAAACTTTTTTATTTCCTAAGACTTCTGCTTATTCCACATTCTCAGATCTATTTCTCTTAACTACCAGCCGGAGACATTTCTTCCATTTATTTCTTAATCCACAAAAGTGAGAAGGAAAGAAAGAAAAATAACATAAATAAGTGTTCAAGTTCAGTTTTCTTTGTACTTCAGCAGAAAATTTAATTTATGTAGTATTTTTTTGGAGTTACTGTTCGTGATTCTTTGCATATATTTTTTAATGCCAAAAGAAACCAAACAAGAAGGTGTGCTATTGTCAACGTGAAAGTTCCACTTGGGAAATTATTTTGACACTTAGAAACATTTTGAATTTTGATGTACAAAACTCATTAGTGCAGTTGGTCAAAAAGAGGAGCCTGCAGATTTTTTCCCAATTCTATATCCAAGATAGAGAAAGAAAGCCTATTTATTTTGTAGCACTGGTTACATCACTCTGATGATTTGCATGTTGCAAAAGCCCTTCCAGATCTTCGTATTTGGTTAATCAATAAGCCTCTTTCTTAATCAATCTTACTTTCATCATTTTTTAAGACAATATGGAATTCAGTTAAATTCTGAGGTTTCCCATTTGGAAAACGAGCTGTGCAACACACTGCCACAAGGTGGGAGTAAAACGTTTGATTGGCTTAAGAACTGGCCTTTGCTTTTTTTTTTTTTTTTCTTCTTCAGCTCAGTGTGAACAAAGACATATAACAGGTTTCTTTTAAACCTCAATGAAATAACATTGGATATTTATTCCTTGTTGTTAATATGCATATCTTGAGAACTTGAATGCCTTTCTCTAAAATTTGAGGATCAAATATGATAAATATAGATGAAGAAGATGGTTTAGTGGTGATTTATTTCCTTTCTTTATTCCTTGACAATTCTGATGCCTTTTTTAAACTGTATTTTAGGGACTGTACGTAAACCATTTGAACAGAAGTTCTACTGGAACGTTCCCCATTTTTTACCGATAATGAATATTACAAATTCTCTGTACTAATGAGTATTTTCAATATTGCCTCCCTCCATAATTTTTTTCCTCTCATTTTATATCTGCACAGTAATGAAAATAGCCATGAAATGGGAACAACAAATTAAACAGTTCAAGAAAAATATACAATGATCTTGACCTTTCTAAGGTGTTGAATAATGAAAATGAGTTTTTAAATATTACTTATTCTGGGATAAATACAGTGCAGGACCCCTGCATATGATTCTATTGCTTTTCCTTGCTTTTTGAATGGATGTACTGGTTATTTTTCATGTAGTGTGTGCCTATTAAGTTTACTTTGAAATATTTGATTCAAGCATGACAACATTTTATGTGTTTCTGTTGAGGCTGTACATATACAAACACAAGGCCTTGGAGAACTAGTGCCTGCCACTTCAGCCAGCAAAGCGAGACGCCTCAAGGCAACTGAGACTCATCAAGTGACACTGACACGCCCAAGGAATTCTGAGAGGTGCTAGGTGGGAAGGGCTGCCATAGCCCTTGACTGAAAAGACTTTTAGGTTGAGAAAAGGCATAGATTGCCTTGCCAATTTCAATTGCTTGCCTCCTGATACATATGAATAGAGAATGGGCCAAAGGACAGCACTCCTGTCATGGCCACTGGTTAGATTCTCTGGAAAGATTTATGCAAACAGGTCTTCTTATCCTACTGAGTCTTGAACACACAACAAATCCAGGACCCCATCACTCATATAACTTTTCTGATTTTCCGCCCAGCGGCAGCAGTGGCAAGAAGGACAAAGCCATGCTATAGCCATGGAATCAATGCTTTGCTGAAGGATGTGTAGAGGTTCTAATAAAATAACATGTAGGTCTTAAGAATAAATTTTGCTGCCTAAAGTTTGAAATAATTCTGCATTTATATACAAAGAAGGTTTTCCTGAATGGGTAGATATTTCTAAGGTTTAAGACATGTGGAGAAAAAGCTATTGACATAATGAACTACCACCTGAGCATATACTGGGTAATTTCAGATGTTGCACTACAAAAATCTACTTTATCTCATAGGCAATGTTCCACAAACCACTGAATACTGTGGTCTTACAATTGAGCAAATATGATCTATTCCAGGTCACTGTTTCCTGTCATAAACATGCAGTTTTAGAGAACTGGCTGATAGGAAAATGAAGGAAAATATAATCGGCTTTAAAATTTTAGTGGGTGGTTGGGATTACTTCTAAGTGATTTAGGAAGGATAAAAAGCACAATATGTCAGCTGTTGCTTAAAAAGGAGTGTTATGCATAATCTGACCCATGGATTCTTCCTAAATCCAACATATTATTCAGTACCTACTTACATGTTGATTCACCCTAAAATGCCATTAGTGGTAAGATAGTGAACATAAAATAACAGCATACCTAAGAAAGAAAAAATGTTATTTATTAAAATATGATCCAACAGTAATTGTAAGATGCATATAAATTTAACATATATGAAAATGTGAAATGAAAGGAAGGAAGGGAAAGAAAGAAAGTCACTGATAGAGCCTCAAGTAGGTTAGACTGTGTTGGATTGTTCTGAAGTCTCCCATATTTTATCTGAAACACCTCATTGGAAGGAACTGGAATGGTCATGTACTAAAGTGTGTGTGAAATGATGGGATTTAGACTGAATAATGAGATTTATATTTATTTTAATTCAAAAGTTTACCATTGTATGTTAAAAATTAAATGTTAACACAATAGCCCACAAAGAAACCCATGCCTATATAGGTTATTAATATATGACAAAGGAGGTAAGAATACACAATAGGGTAAAGACAATGTCTTTAATAAATGGTGTTGGGAAAACTGGACAACTACAAGTAAAGGAATGAAACTGGATTTTTGTCTTATACTATACAAAAAAATAAACTCAAAATGGATTAAAGACCCAAATATAAGACCTGAAACCATAAAACTCCTAAAAGAAAACACAGGCAGTAAACTCTTGAACACCGGCATTAGTAACTTTTTTCTGGATATGACTTCACAAGCAAGGAAACAAAAGCAAAAATAAACAAGTGGGACTGTATCAAACTAAAAAGCTTCTGAACAGCAAAAGAAACCATCAGCAAAAAGAAAAGGCAACCTACTATATGGGAGAAGATATTTGTAAGTGATATATTCAATAAAGGGTTAATATCTACAATATATAAAGAGCTTAACACCAAAACCTTCCCCAAATAATCTCATTCAAAAATGGACAGAGGACCTAAATACACATTTTCCCAAAGAAGACATGCAGATGGCCAACAGACACATGTAAAGATGCTCAACATCACTATTCATCAGGGAAACCATAATGATGTATCACCTTACACCAGTCAGAATGGATAATATCAACAAGAAAATAAGGGTTGGTGAGGATATAGAGAGAATGGAACCCTTGTACACTGAGGTGGGACTGCAAATTGGTACAGCCACTATGGAAAGTAGTATTGTGGTGTCTCAAAAGAAAGCAAAAAACAGAAATAACATATGGCCCAGCAATTCCATTTCTGGGAATTTACCTGAAGAAAACACAAAATCAGTAATCCAAAAAGACATGTACACTCTCATACTTATTGCATAGCTAAAATATGGAAACAACCTAAATGTCCATTGATGGATGAATGGATAAAAAAGATGTGGTATATATATATATAATGGATAGTGGAATATTAGCCATAAAAAAGAATGAGATCTTTCCCTTTGGGACAACATGGATGCACCTAAAGGCTAAGTGAAATAAGTCAGACAGAGAAAGCCAAATGCTGTCTGATTTCATTTATATATGGAATCTAAAAACAGAACAAATGAACAAACACAACACTGAAATAGTCTCCTAATACAGAGAATAGACTGGTGGTTGCCATAGGGAAGGGGGTGGGGAAATGGGTGAAATACATGAAGGGGGAAAATTAGTAAGAATGTTTCATATCTTGATCTGGCTCATGGTTACACTAGTGTATACACATGTCAAAATTCATCAGTCTGAGACTTGTGCCTTTTATTGTATGTACCTCAATATAAAAAATATTTAAATTATTTTAAAAGGTTAAAAGTTAAGAAAGTAATATAACAAAATGTCCAAGTGTTTAAACTTTCCAAATAGGGAATCTCATTTTATATAACTAAATTGAAACTCAGTTATGGAGCATAATTTTCATGGTCTTGGGAATTTTGGATCTAGAATAGGCCACAGAGGGATATTATTTGTCATATTTTGGGTTTCTACTAAATAGCCTCTTTAGTGCTACTTTTCACATGAGTGCATGATTTGTTTGATATATATCATTTATTTTATTCCAATTAACATCTGTGGTCTATACCTATGAAAAATTCAAATTAGTTATTAATCAAGTATCACTTACTGAACAATATTTAGAAAAGAAGAAAGAGAAAGGATTTAGCTCTTAAATTCCATGACTTGCCATAAATGCATTATTCATCCCAGAGAAAACTTGGACAATAGTAGATTAGCTGTCATTGAATTTTTTTAACAAACTACAGATGATTTACTTTAATGAATAAAACTCAGTGAAATTCCTGTAATGTCAGAGCTCTTACACTAAATCTCCTTATAGCTAAATTAAAAGCCAAAGTGAAATAACCCAAGAAGCTGAGTGAATTTGATTGTTGCTGTTGTATTTTACTTGGCTCTTCCTAAGCTAGTGAAAAGAAGAACATATTTGCCTCAAACTATCAGAACAGTAACTCCCATTTTATATTATTGATACTAGAGTTTTGATATTTTATGCAAAGTGAAAGATATTCTTTATAGTTATATAAACTCCTATAAAGACATTAGGTTATTTTCCCCAGTATCATAATTGATTCATCCACCAGAGGTTGCAATAGTGCTTTTTGCAGTTGAAAGACAATGGAAAATAGCAAGACTGTGCAGAATATGAGGAAGGTAGCCATCTACTAACTGTCCTTTATCTGCCTATACATATTGGTATATAGAACAGATCAGCTAATCTACAAAAGCGACAACTCCCTTACATATAAGGTTTGGCTTAATGTAAAATTGAATAGAAATGAATTAGAAAAATACAACCAGCTCATACTTATTTAAAGTTCTGTTTCAGATATCAGATTTTTTGATGGCACAGGCTGACTTCCTGCAATTCTTTTTAGATTTTTCACACTCTTGAATTATCAGAGAGATAATTTTTATGTGAATCACATATTGTCTCACCACTTACTTCTGGCCCCTGTGGTTGGAATGTGTAAGAAACATTATTTTTGCAGCATGAAGACATGAGAGTGTTCCCAGGATACCCTGGGAAAAGCAAATTTAAGAAAAATTCTTTTACTTCCTCTTATCTGAAGTGTTTGCAAGAAAGTACATATGCATGTACTGAAAAAATAGAAAATTTGGTCCCAGCCCATATTCTGAAGTCATTTCTTTATTGTGTATTATCATACAGATTGAGCTGTTGGTATCAAAGTCCATTTGAATATTTTTGATTAAAAGCTCACATCCAATTCAATAGGTGATATGAGGTACATTTTGTGCTTAATAGTGTTTCTCTTTAAAAGTACAGTCATAATGAGCAATGGAATAAGATTAAAAAAATCTATCAAGTATTACAATAACCAGACAGAGAGTACTCTAATTAGAAATACTGCCCTGGACAAAGAAATGTAAGACCGGAAGTGTTAAGTTCATGCATGTACACAATAGCACTTTTGGATAGCTCCCAAAGGCATAGGGCTCACTACTTCCAAAAAGTACCCACTATTAAGGTGACATAGGTCTTGTCCCTTGAGCATCCTTAAAGAAACAACAACTGTTCAGTAGCAGTGTAACAGATGTTAAAAAGAATCATTAGCAATCTAAATGTTTTCTGAGCAGATGTCCCATTTCTGTGGCTAAGTTTGGGGGGAGTGAAGTGGGACGCAGTGAGAATGGGGGAAAGAATGAAAAGTTGAAAGGAACCAATAATGAGCAGATCTTTGTAAGAATTACTCATCTAATTATATCAAAAAAAGAATTAAGGTGGTATGTTTTCTAATTGCTGCTGCATGATAAAGAAAGATGGTAAACAGACCAGAGAAAGAATTAAACTCACTTTGCTCCACTGACATGGCACATATTTCGGATCAATGATAAGAAGAGAGACAAGCAGTATTATAGAAAACTTTAATGCTAAAATTGCAATTGTGCACTTTTCAATAGATATCAATAGGGAATCAGAAGCTGAAAAAGTATCAGTGAAAAGAATAAAAATGAGGAAAACCAGTCCACCTGTGAGATGAACCCATGAAAAGAATGAGAGAAGTTATTAGATTAGGCGACTGTGGTTCTAACTTTTATTTCCTTAGGGGCAGAAATAGGAAGATTTTTCTCAAGCGTTTTTTCTTTTTCCCTGAAATACCTGAGCTAGAAATTCTCTGTGTAGAAAATTAGCAACCTCAGCATCCTTATCCAAGTCCTTCCTTACTTTGAAAGTTGCTTTCTTCCCAAAGACGACAGAATGTAAAAATATGTTAATTACCTTCACATTCAGGGAACCATTCTTTTAGTGTTGAAGAGTAAAGGGAAAGATGTACTAAAGGACATAATCTTCCTTTTAAAATTAGCTTTCAAATGAGTAAGCAAAATAATTATAGGCTCTAATAAACTCATAGTCGATAATATAGGATGCTCAGTGAAAATATAAATTATGCATTTGATATATTTTATGCACCAGGAAATGTATTTAATAGCAGTTTGATTTTGTCCATATTTAGCCAGATCTTTGATTCAATCATTTTAATAAAGATTTTACAACATGAAGTTATATGGCAGCAACAGATATTATTCCAGGATTAAGTAGGCGTTTTATACAATGAAAATGTGACTATATATTGAATTTTTGAAAGTTGGAGAACCTGAAAGGCAAATCCCAGTTCTGTAACATATATATTTACTAAGTCATATGCTATCATTTCACTCTTTTCTGTCTCAGTAATAAAGTGTGTGAGGACAGGACCACGCTATCATGGGGAATAAGTAGTTTTAAGCATCAGTTTTAAGTGACAGATGACATTTATTCAACACTTACCAGAAACCTACTTTACACCAAGCAGTGTGTTCGATGCTAAAATTAGAGATTAAGGAAATGTTACTCTGCATAAGTGGTTCACAGTCTAATGAATGAGAGGCCCAGTTCCTAAACAAGAGAATACCATAAATAAATCATGCACCTGAGAATTTTGTGGTCTGAGAATGCAGTGGGAGGCACATTCCTACTAGAGCCCGTGAGGAAAGACAGAGAAGTAAAGTTTTAGTTCTGGTAATTAACTGAATTTAAAGTTAGGTGAAATGTGGAAAGTTTTTCTAATTCATCATAAATTATGCATCAATTTAATTAAAATGCATTTGCCAAACTGCATTTTATAATCTTTCTAAACTGCAAAAATATAATCTTTCTAAAATCAATTGGAGTTTATTCTCACCATTGTTGTCTCTAGTAACTATCCACACAACATGATACAGGAGAAACAATGATGGTAAACACTTATCATTTCCCTCACGCAAGCAAGGCAACTTCATTGTTGAAACTACAAAGTCCTCCATGATTTGCAACTTTCCTCTTTTGCCATCATTACTGTCCTAATTAGTAAGGATAATGCAAACCCACGCAATCACTCACCTAATGTGGAATCCTAATGTGGCATGGTTTCTGAAACTTTTTTTAAATGTATGTGACTGGAGAATAATTTAACATTCTTAAGAATAGTGTATTTATTAAGAACTACCACAATAGTAACCATCATAATAATAATAGCAATGGAAGCAAATAGATTATACTTCGGCATGTGCCAGTGGTATCCTTCTAAATGCTTCCCATATATTATTAGCTCATTGTATCCTCACAACAATCCCATAAGGTAGGTATTGCTGTTATCTCCATTTTACAGATAAATAAACCAAGGCGGAGAGAGGTTGGTGTTACTTGTCAAAGGTCACATAGCTAATAGTTGGTGGAGTTATATTTTAAAAGCCAACCTGGTTCTAAAGTCTAGGCTTACCATTTCACTGTGTCTCTCTGCTGACTAAAAGATAAATAAATGGAAGAGGAAAAGTTTTCCATTCAAGGTAATGTGGATACTGGGAGAATAAAAAGGTACAAGAGGAAATTTTCACCCTATAATATTAAGTCCTAGAAGGTCTCTTAAGCATTGTCATTATTTTAAAAATAAGTGCTGCAATGCAAAGTGTAAGTAAAAAGGAAGATTATTTTTAGAGGTTTTAAACCAATTCACTAAAGAAAGAACATAATAAAGAAAAAGTTCTGTGAAAAATAAAAATTTGTGGACAGGCCCTAAACACTGTTTCTGTTCTCCAGTCACAATTCCTTGAAAAGAAACTTTGGATCTTGAGATGAAAAAAGATCTATTAGGTCATCTTGTCCATCTCACAGCCAGTAGAGAATTGCTCCTGACAGTAAAGAAGTTAACTTATTGACAGCACTCTTTAAGCAGCAATTTACCAGGTGAATCCCTAACAGCAAGAATGACTTCTCTGGTTTATCTTTGCCTTCTTATCATTAGTATAGTTAGGAGACCCATTCAATCTTCTCTGCTGGATGGGGAAAGGGGGCAGGATCCTTGAAAGTGTTTCTGAAGTGCGGTAGATTAAACATGTAGCTAAAGCACTTTAATAGTTTAATCTAGAATAGTTGCTCTTCTTTCATATTTAGGTTAGCATGTGCGCACATTTGCATGAGAGATACATGACAATGAAATTCTACAATATCAAAATGTATTTTATAAAGTAAGTTTACAATGTAGGGAAACAAAATGTGTAATGGGCTGAACAAAGGAAATATGTGAGAATGGATGGCTCTTAATTACATTCTGAATAAAGAAGTCTTCCTATCAAAATTGTAAATTTTAATCAATTCCTTAATCCTTTAGAAAGATATACTTAAAAGGTAAGAAATTTGCCCAGATTCCTTCATTCAGTTCAACTTTGGTACTGCTGTCATTTTCAATGTACATTCTATGGAATAATGTTATATAAAACAGTTGTAAAGAAGTGGATTTGTTATAAACTGCTCAACTAACACTAGTCTTGTTTTAAATTTCAAGACTGTTTGTTATTTTAAACAATACCTCAACTCTGACTGGAGACCTAATCTCATTGTCACTGTTTATATATGTCAGGTTTTAATTCCCACTACTTTCAGAAAGTATGTTAAGGTCGTCTATACAGTGGAACAAGGAAGCTACACATACATTATGTTAACTACCAAAAGGGCTTCTTGCTTCAAACTATGCTCTGATCCTGTTTTCAAAGTAATGCGTCATACCCAGACACTGCCAATAAATGAAAATATCATACACTGATCCCGTATCTTCTAAGATGGTAGATGCCCAGATTACTGCGTAACATTAGGTGAGAAAGGTAATGGGCAAGAGAAAGGTAATGGGCAAAAGGTTACCCTGGAAAGGCATAGTTCACATGAACTTCAAAGGAAGGCAAAGAATCCTGAGAGGGGCAAAAGGAAGAGATGAGAGTATGAAGAAAAATAAAGAAACAAAAAAAATTGCTTATATACTATCTAGTACTTGACATGAATGTCAGGAACTAATGCCATGAGATAGTGGTCATCAGTTATTGACGTTAAAACTAAGGTTATGATCCTTTGATTTATGGCTTCAAGATTCACAAGTTTGAATCAGAGTACCATGACTTTAACCTGGGAGCTCCCTCTCTGCCTTCACTTAGCATTTGGCTCCTGGAATAGGATTGTCCATGGTTGCACTTTAAATTGCTCTTGCATGGTTACATAATAAATTTATAGTCCATACCTCTTACTGGATTCATGCACCTACAACTTTGTTTCAGTAATAAGATAAAGATTTTTATTTCATAGAAATATTTGTTTCCCAGTGCTGATTATTCCATTTCTTCCAGGGGCTATTGCAGTAACAATCATCATCATCTCTACAGTCTTCAGACCATCATGTAGGCTGGTATAAGCAGAAGATGGAGAAAAGGAGAAAGTTATGAATGGATTTCTGATATCAATATTTGCTACCATTCATATTTTGGGAATAATCTAGAAGGGAGCAAAGATGACTCCAGTTTCTTGCCTTTGGTTAAGTCAATATTAGTGAGTGAGACAACAATTAAAGGAGAAGGAGGTTAACAAGTACTTAATTTAGTTTTGTATATTGCGAGTGTGAGTTAGATATCTAGAGACAGATTTTTGGGGGATATTTTACTATGGTACTGAAACAAAGAGACGGCGATACAAATTTCGGAATCTCTAGCATGTAGAATTGGCTCTGTGAGAGATATGAAGTAGTTCATAATAAAATACTGAAAATATTTCAGATCAAGTTTTATAGTATATTAATAAATATTCAGTCTCAAGGGAAGAACACATAGAGGGTGTATCTGGTAGTTTCAATAACGGCAGGTTTTCATAATGTTTTTTTAAATATTACCCATAACTCTTTTAAAAGTCACAAATTCAGTGAAATTTCTTCCAATGGGCACTTTGCAGAAAGGGAAAATGATAGTCTTGCTAACTGATCATGCTTTTGGTGAGTTGGTGCACTGGTTTTCACTTGGAAATGGGTAGGACATGTCACTGCGCTTTATTTGGAATCACTGAAAATTCATATTTGTCAATTCAGTTTGTAAAAGCCTCATATATTCACCCTGTGATAGCCTGAACATAAGTAAGGGAAGGGAGCGCAATAATAAAAAACTCAAGAATTATATAATTTCCTGTACTACATGCCATCCATTTGAAAGAGGGCCTCTCAAAGTGCACTGAGGTTAATCCTTAAGTGAGGACATAAATCTAAGCCCTGGTGTCTAGTTTATATTCTAATGAGAAGACATTTGTTTTTAAAATGATTCTTGTTTGGAGTAGCTTGACTTCCATGCTAGCCCTTGCTTTCCAGGTAGGAAATCAGATTCCACTCTGGATGGTGTCAATACTGGTGTCCTCCCCAAAACACTGAAGGAACAAGGGCTTCTTTAACACTTGTTATGGGACTGAGGTTCAAAAAAGCCCTTTTTTACTCTTCCTAGAGATTCAACTCGAGTTTTAAAGTCCCTCTCCCCCTGAATTAGAGATCCAGCTCACCCTTGGTTGCTGAAAATGAAAGTCAGTCTTCACCAGACTAAATGGTAAAATGGCTATATCTGGTTCATCTTAGACAATATTTTGCTCATGCCATTGTACAGTCGTCACTGATCCTACTCAGCTTCTGTTCTGTTCAGTTAAGATTTCTATAAAATGCAACATCATTAATATTGATGCATTAAGCTATATATTTGCATAGTGTATAGTAACTTCAGCATGAAGTCCTCACTGGTTAGTCATACTTTTGAATTGGATATAAACTGGCAATAGACATCCAGGATGGCTCATCTTGCCCTGGGTTGCAGAGCCCACATTAGGGAGCTGGCACCCGACCTCCACTCTTGGGGAGTAATAGGCTTCTTAGCATTATTGAAAGCCTGTCTGACTAGTTTATGGTAAAAAGTAGAAAGCTGTGCCCAACAGTGTATTTGCTTAACAAGTGCTTAAGCAGAACAAAAGGTGGGCATCTTTAACCAGTGCTTCACCTTTAATAGAATATCATCATTCAAAGAAAGGAAATGACAATTTACATGTTCACAGTTAGCCAAGCGTGAGCTGTTAGTAAAATCTAAGAGTTGTTATGTTATAATTCAGTATTTTTGATTTTGTGACCCTTTTCCTTCTTAAAACAGTATTTGCCTGCTTGTTTGTTTAAACTGTTGTAAACCCTAACAGGAGTATCTAACATGCTAAATGTGAGCACAACACTTACACTCTAGCATAACTTGTAGATACTAAGCAGTAACTCAGGAGATGTGCACCACTCTCCATCTCCATTTAAAGAGAAAGAAAAATACCTTAAAATGTATTTATTGTCATTTTGAGAGATGGAAAATTGTTACCTGGACTCTGAGCAGGAGAAAGAACCCTTGATGAGGAGTCAGAAAAACTGGGATTGAGCCAGGCTCCTCACCAGATTGCCTGGCTCTGGCCAAGCCTCTCAGATAACTAAATACGTTCACCTATAAATTTTTATCTCAGGATTCATTCAACAGAAAATTATCAGTACCCCTTTTGTGCTACCTCTAGTCTATAAGTCTATCTTGTGTGAGGAGAGACTATTTATTCTGAAGCCAAGTATTTATGATTCTGTCTAAAATAATTACCCAAGCTAAAATGCATCTATAAAAATTCTGGTTTTGGTCAGTTTACAAATACTGTGATAATAAAAGTCAATTTATTAAATTCTGTGCTGTCAGAATGGCTTCCAGTTGGCAAATGCAGATAAATAATAATTATAATCTAAAATTCCATGTGCTATGATTAATTGAATATGAGTATCTGGAAAGTTTAAAACTCACTAATTTAGTTCACTTTTAATTAAAGAAAACTCCTTAAGTATAACCCTGGACCTGTGTGTATACACTGTATATTCTTTTTTTTCTTTTTAACACAAAATACTTATTGTCTTTCTCCTCACTGATTTACTCTGACAGTGTGGTGAATGTAAATTTTTTCTTCTATGCTCTTTACACACACACATTTTTGTTACAGACATTCTCAAAGCAGATTTTATACTTCTTTCTTTTTATAAGGTGGGATTGCTCTGTATGAGAGCCATTCTTGACAGTAAATAAATGTATACCTATGAATCCCATCTGGAGTGACAGGGAGGAAGAGCACAAAAGGGAGAGAATACAAAGCATATCTATGTGAAGCAGAGGACAATCAATTAGATTCATTATCTGCTCTACATTCCAGTCACTTCTTTAAAAGAAAAGAAGTACATAATACCATGGCAACAGACCTGCAGTCCGTTATGGTATATAATCATTAGGAGGTCTTCAGCCTTCCCTGAAAATAGATACGAAAAAAATTCACAGTGGTTGCACAAACTCCCTACATTTATGCTGATTAAATGACAAGTTTGTAATTTACAGGTGTCTTATTGCCATGGGAATGCAATCATACAATTCCATTTTAGAATTCAAGGGCTTTTGAAACATGCTGCATGATTGTTAGCTGGGCTGCAAGCTAAGATTAAATTGAAGGGGTGGCATGTAGATTTTAGAACATGGTGTTGACATTTACAGGCCAATCACATTTTGCAACACTCCTGCATGACAGCAGATGTTGACCTTTCACGCTTTCCCTATCTGCTTTCACGCATTACCTGCAGAAATTAACATAACTCTGCTTCCTGCTCTATGCTGCTATTAATGTCATCTGGGAATTGAGATTCATGAATTCATTTATTACCTAGGCTTGAGACCCGTTTTATACTCTAAGCACAGAACTAACAGCTCCTGGGAGCTGGTATTTTTGGATGTTGCTTCAACTACCTTTGTGGTTGAGGGATAGCTAGAAGCTATAGAGTAAAAAATGTCAGAGGGAACAAGAGAAATAGGCAGAGGAGGACGTTTTCAAGGAGAAGCTAAGGGGCAAATAATTGCAAATATATTGGATAGGAGAGCTTAAAACACAGAAAGGGTACATTTTAAGTAAGTCAAATAATGGCATGAGTTTCTCTTGTTAACTGAACCATGAAAACAATGCCCTTTAGTCTGCGTGCAGTGAGCTTCAGGGTTTACTCCACAATGCCTGGAGCCTCTGTTATCCATGATTTAGGAGAGAAACAATCGGAGGTAAAGATGTCATAGGTAGCCCTTAGGAGTTCTGTGCATAATTGGGAGCCAAATTTTGTAGTGCCTCCTTCTAAATAAAAATCCTACCATTCTCGGTTATCTTGTCAGATATTTTTTGTTCAGTTTTTCCTAAGCAGAGAAGCTCTGCTTCTTAAATATTTGGAGGGGACTATTCAATGGGGAAATGAAAATCTGAGATGTATTATTTTCTGGGCAGGAATTAGTACCTCTCATAAATTCTGTTAACACAGATATCTTTACAATGAATCATATCTCTAGAAATCAATGGACAAAGTCATGACACTGTTTATCAAAATTTGCAGACTGTAAAGGAGGATTCTGAATTTTGCATAACCTTTCCTCCAGGTTAGCTATATGGATTTAGTAAATTTCCTGTCGCTCTGTCTTTTAAAGTCCTTGGAGAACACATGAAATAACTTAGTCACGGTTCTGTGAATCTAGTCTTTTGAAATACAAGCAGATGCATTTATCTCAAATAGGAATTGATTAACAGAGCTCAAGATGTCACCAATGAGATATGCATATACAGGCTCTTCAATGGCATTGCTCTGACTTACCTTCCAGCAAACACTCTGCTGATTTGCATGTTTCAGCCATGGTACATTTTGTAGCATTTTCTCTGAAGCCAGAAACTTTTGCCCATACAAAAGCATCACGATTTGAAGGGTTAAAACCCACCCTTAAAAATTTCTTTCCAACTCAATCCCTGGGCTGAGGTTCTTTTTTGAAATTACTATGTACATATGAATTGATATTTTCTCAAAATCGTATAATACAAGGAAATGCTCTAGGATGGGAGGTAACAGTATTACTAGTATTTTCCTGTGAATAAATTGGCCTGGTTTCTTTCTTGTTTGAGAGGAAAGACCAGTGAAAAATATACAAGTATCCAAATGCCAAATAGACGTTTCCAACCGGATATCCCATAAGCACCTCAAATTAAGGATATCCAAACTTGAAATGGGTCATCTCCACCCCATTCAAACATTGAATTTACTTTTCTTCCTACACCAGAAAATGTAAGATACACTTCTAACTTTTTAATACACTATACCATTTGAATTTTATCCTGAGAGGAACTCAGGATTGTAAACAGGGTATCACATGATAAAATCAGCACTAAAAAAGCATTCTGAAGTATATATAGGTTGAAGAACTGGATGGAGATGAACTGAGCCTGGGAAAGACAGTAATGGAGAGACATCTGATATGTTACTGTAGTAATCCAGAGGTTGGTGATCATGAGAGGTGTCTATGTTTGAGATTTACTTAAGGAAACCTGACTGGATTTGACAGTGTATATATAAAGGGTGATATGGTTGAGGGAGGAGTCGGTGATGAACTTCTTAGTTTTTGTTTCTAAAATACAGTAGCCGCTGGTGTTTCTCACCGAGGAAGAAAGGACATAGCAAAAAATGTTTGGGGAAATTCACTGACTGCGTTTTTCAGACTTGCAATTTTGAAATCCTATAAGCTGGACCTATTTTTCTAAGCTCCTCCAATCATGTGTTTTTCACAAAACACTACATAAAATAGAATCTCCAGCATTCTTTTTGTTCATGGTCCAAATTGGAACTTGCTTATTCCAGAGTCTTCTAGAAGACAGCCAGTATGGCAAAGAGCTTGGTTTATGAAATGCAAAGGTGCTGAGTCAAGTGCCTGCTCTGCCTTTTGCTTATTGTGTGACCTTATATAAAACTTTGCATTTAAATGCCTTGATATAATGGAGCTGTTAAAACCCATATTGGCATATAATGAAACATTAAAATATAGTAGTTTCTATTTTTAAATAATAATTTTATTTTTACTCATGGTTTTCGTTTGTTTTTGCTTTCAGCCTGATCTCACCGTCAACTTTCATAGGCAGAACCATCTTCCTGATAAAACCATCTTTATGATCCCACAGATTGCCCAGGCAGTTCCACTCCACTGTAGGGCCCTCTACCTTGTAGTTTGCTACCCCCAACTCCCAAAATAACGCATTAACAGGAATGGATAGGAACTAATCTGTGCAACCAAAGGCAAAGCAAATATACCAGATACTATAAATGTTGATTTCTAGACCATTAAAATACAATTTCAATTTCTTACTGAATCTATCCTAATGAGAAATTATGCTTCTGTATGCAAGTTAAATTTTATTGTTATGGTTTTTGTATTTTTTTCCCTAAATACTACTTAGAAGAATGTAAATAATATCATTTTATAGGAGGAATGTGAAGATATTCTTATAATTTATGGATATTGACCAATTGTTGATTATATACAACATTATGAAGTTGAATTGTAATCAGATTAATTTGCCTTTAGAAGGTCCTAAAATATTTCTTCTAACAAAAATGAGCCCCTCTTTACTTTTCCAGACCTCTTAATCAGGATTGTCCTACAAGAGGATGTGATTTTGGAAAGCAAAAACAAAGTATATTTATACTGTGGCAGGGCTTTAGATAGGTCAGCATTTCCTAGACAGGAAATAATTCAATGGGAGAGATCTACATACAGAGTGTAAGTAATTAAGAAGCATTTATGAACAAATGCCCAAAGTGGAAAATTATATAAAAATTAAGTTCTGGGGTTAAATTTTTAAAGGTGATTTAATTAATTTTGGAAATGACTTTTCAAAATGTCCTGTACGTACAAATGTTGAAATATATGAAAACTAAGTTATATTTAACATATACCCAGTGTCCCATTTCCCATGCTTCTTCCCTACCATCTTTTCTCTTACTGCATTCACACAAAATTGATCTATAAGATTAGCCATAGTTTATTAGGCAGTATAATTACTTTGCCTTAGATAGCAAAGTCTATCTGTAGTCTCTCTCTTGTGCTTTTTGTCCCCCATAGAGCAAGCTCTCTTGGGGAGAGCCTGACTATACCCTATCCTCTTCTATCTGTTCTGTCATTCACCAATAATGAAACAAAGAGGCGATGCCAGAATTCAGTGCAGAGTTGGCTATCTTAATTATTAGAGAAAGAGGAAAGAAGAAGAGCATAGCTTAAACAGCAACTGCCATTCCAGATTTATGGAAGCTTTGCCTTAGAAAGGATTGAGTACTTTCCCAGCGCTTAAGAAAAATGTATTTTGCTTCCATTTGATTGTTGTTCTTAGAAAATAGCCTTCTCAGTAGAGAGCTCTTAAAATGAAATAGAATGGTAAGATCATAAAAAACCTCTCCCTAAACTTGTTATCTACCATGTTTTATCAAATGTTAGATAAGTTATCCAAATCAGTATGAATAAAGCACAGCTTTTTCCAAAATTTTCTCACTTTTTTGCTGGAAAACCATGCAGAACAACACACACACAGAAAGCAAAAAAATTACAAACTACTTCTTCAAAAAGCCTAGTACTGGTGGAGACCCACACTTTAAATTTAACGGTGGTCAAAAACAACAGACCAGCACAATTGATGTGGGAAGTCAAAATTATATGGCAGTGTGCTAGGAAATCAGTGTGGCTAGGAAAAATGTACAGGGGCCTAAGGTTAATGTCAAATATACAGTCCTGGAAAATATGTAATTTCTGAGTTGGAAGTATGTGATGCATAGAATCAGACAGTGTTCAATCCCTGGGGAAGTAGAAGCAGAGAAAGAGGTAAAAAGAGTCTGAGTCAAAGAACTGATTCATGGAAGAAGGAAATGCCTTTGAAAGTAAAAAGAACACTTGGAAAATAGAAGCTATCCATTTTGTTAGCACAGAGCTTGAAACAACTTAAGAACAGGTCTCCCAATCCATATTGGATCCTGAGTGAGAGGTAAAGGCTATACAGTAACACAGAACAGCCATCTTTAAAAGAAGAATATGTCATTATAAAAAAAAATAAAAAGGCCTTGAATAGAGAAATCTGATAAAGTCTGGTTCCTCCATCCTTTCAATGATATTATATTAATATGTGACCAAGGGAAATTCAACTAATTTAAAAACAGATAACAGAAAGTATAGACATAGTAACCAAAAAATGTAAGAAAAATGGGAATAACAACATCCAAATACCAATGAACAAAAGCAGAACTCACTAGAAAAATATTTCATTTGAAAGGCTTACAAAAGTATTGTCCAAACATTCCAACATGACTTTAACATACCTTAATGAAATGGAATCATTACTAAGAAGTAAGTTTTCAGAAGAGAAAAAGAAGCACATAAGTAAGATCTGGCTAGACAGCAGAAGAGGAAAAAAAGTTAAAATATAGAGAAAGAATTGACAAAACAAAAAAGGCAAAACTGTTTCAGAAGTTAGTTATAAAAAAGGGGCATGATGGAGAATAGACTCTAAAAAGCACAGGAAATAATCTTTAAGTAAAATTAAGGAAAATGAAATAAAATATGTGATATAAGTAATTAATGATTAGGAGGAAAATGAAATTCAAAATATAGTCAAAGAAGATTGATTTACACACAAATAGAACCCAGAAAGAAGAAAACTAAAACAATGAAAATAAATGAAATCCAAACATTTTCCTTAAAATAATATGAATCTGCATATTAAAAAGTCACAGGATATTAACCAAGTTGAAACATATTTTAGTAAATTTATTAGCTTATGAAAAGAAAGAGTCCTTTGGGCAGCCAAAAAATAAAAATTCATTTATAAAGGGTGGAAAATCATCCTGTCATCTGATTTTTTTTTTCAAGCAGCATTCAATATTATAGGACAGTGGAGCAACAACACAAGTTATTAAGGAAAGAAAATGTGAGAAAAAGATTTCAGAACCAGCCAGGCTCTCCTTCAATCATATAGTCTATAGACAAACAGTTTTGAACCTGGAAACAATGGAAATAAGTATGACAAAATGTGATGTAAATATTATACACTTGGAAAATTGAATGATTATACTACTATTATGTGAGGCAAGGGTAAGAAATTTAGAAGTTTGCCTCATTTCAAGTACTGGGAATCTATGATAAAATATATCTATGTATAATTATATCTAAAATATAAATTAGAGCTAAAGAATGAGTGGTAAGATTTTAAGAATGCATAAGAGTAAATGCTAACAACAATCATTTTATTAACTAAAATTTCATGATTAAGAGAGGAAACAGAGAGATGTAAGAGAACTCAAGCTAAATTTATTGTTGTTGTTGATCCAATAAGGAAATAATACTGACTAGCAGAAGAAAGAATGGATCAAGGTAGTGATGTATGGTAAAAGACTTAAAAAAATATATATGTGTATGTGTATGTATGTAAGGTAAACAAAAAATCACTTGTTAGAAATAAATTCAAATATACCTGTTATATAAATAAATATAAATGGGCTTAAGTTATATATTAAAGTAAAAGATACAAAACTCAATTAAAAATAAAAACTCAAAGAAGGACAAAAACCACATGATCATCTCCACAGATGCTGAAAAAGCATTCAACAAAATTCAACATCCATTCATGATAAAAAGTCTCAACAAAATGGGTATACAGGGCAAGTACCTCAACATAATAAAGGCCATATATGACAAACCCACAGCCAACATCATACTTAACAGCGAGAAGTTGATAGGTTTTCCTCTAAGGTCGGGAACAAGACAAGGATGCCCACTCTTCTCACTTTTATTCAACATAGTTCTGGAAGTCCTAGCCATGGCAATCAGACAACACAAAGAAATAAAAGGCATTCAGATTGGCAAGAGAGAAGTTGAACTGTCCCTGTTTACAGATCACATGATATTCTACATAAAACACCCTAAATAATCCACTCCAAAACTCCTAGATCTAATATCTGAATTTAGCAAAGTTATAGGATACAAATTTAATACATAGAAATCTGTTGCAATCATAAACACTAATGATGAACTAGCTGAAAGAGAAATCAGGAAAACAATTCCATTAACAATTGCAACAAAAAGAATAAACTACCTAGGAATAAATCTAACCAAGGAAGTGAAAGACCTATACTCTGAAAACTATAGGACACTCATGACAGAAATTAAAGATACCAATAAATGGAAACACATCCCATGCTCATGGAAAGGAAGAATTAATATTGTCAAAATGGCCACCTACAGATTCAATGCAATCCCTATCAAAATACCAGCATTCTTCAACAAACTAGAGCAAATAGTTCTAAAATTCATATGGACCCACAAAAGACCCTGAATAGCCAAAGCAATCCTGAGAAGGAATAATAAAGCTAGGGAGATTATGCTCCCCAACTTCAAACTGTACAACAAAGCCACAGTAATAAAGACAATTTGGTATTGGCACAAGAACAGACCCATAGACCAATGGAATAGACTAGAGAGCCCAGATATAAACTCAAGCATATATGGTCAATTAATATACAATAAAGGAGCCATGGATATACAAAGGGGAAATGACAGCCTCTTCAACAACTGGTGTTGGCAAAACTGGACAGCTACATGCAAGAGAATGAAACTGGATTATTGTTTGACTCCATACACAAAAATAAAGTCAAAATGGATCAAAGACCTGAATGTTAAGTCATGACACCATAAAACTCTTAGAAGAAAACATAGGCAATATAAACATGAGAAACTTTTTCCTGAACGCATCTCCTTGGGTAAGGGAAACAAAATAAAAAATGAACAAATGGGAGTACATCAAGCTAAAAAGCTTTTGTACAGCAAACGACACCATCACCAGAACAAAAAGGCATCCTGCAGTATGGGAGAATATTTTTTTAAATTCATTTTGTTAACATTAATCTACAGTTACGTGAAGAACATTATGGTTACTAGAATCCCCCCTTCACCAAGTCCCCCCGACAAACCCCATTACAGTCACTGTCCATCAGCGTAGTAAGATGCTGTAGAATCACTACTTGTCTTCTCTGTGTTGCACATCCCTCCCCATGCCCCCCCCCACATTATACATGCTAATCGTAAGGCCCCCTTTCTTTTTTCCCACCCTTATCCCTCCCTTTCCATCCATCCTCCCCAGTCCCTTTCCCTTTGGTAACTGTTAGTCCATTCTTGGGTTCTGTGATTCTGCTGCTGTTTTTTTCCTTCCGTTTTTCTTTGTTCTTATACTCCACATATGAGTGAAATCATTTGGTCCTTGTCTTTCTCTGCCTGGCTTGTTTCACTGAACATAATACCCTGTAGCTCCATCCATGTTGTTGCAAATGGTACAATTTGTTTTATTCTTATGGCTGAATAATATTCCATTGTGTATATGTACCACATCTTCTTTATCCATTCATCTACTGATGGACACTTAGGTTGCTTCCATTTCTTGACTATTGTAAATAGTGCTGTGATAAACATAGGGTGGCATCTGCCTTTTTTCAAACTGGGCTGCTGCATTCTTAGGGTAAATTCCTAGAAGTGGAATTCCTGGGTCAAATGGTGTGTCTATTTTGAGCTTTTTGAGGAACCTCCATACTGCTTTCCACAATGGTTGAACTAATTTACATTCCCACCAGCAGCGTAGGAGGGTTCCCCTTTCTCCACAACCTTGCCAACATTTGTTGTTGTTTGTCTTCTGGATGGTGGCAATCCTTACTGGTGTGAGGTGATATCTCATTGTGGTTTTAATTTGCATATCTCTGATGACTAACGATGTGGAGCATCTTTTCATGTGCCTGTTGGCCATCTGAATTTCTTCTTTGGAGAACTGTCTGTTAGCTCCTCTGCCCACTTTTTGATTGGATTATTTGCTTTTTGTTTGTTGAGATGAGTGAGCTCTTTGTATATATTTTGGATGTCAACCCTTTATCGGATCTGTCATTTATGAATATATTCTCCCATACTGTAGGGTACCTTTTTGTTCTATTGATGGTGTCCTTTGCTGTACAGAAGCTTTTCAGCTTGATACAGTCCCACTTGTTCATTTTTGCTTTTGTTTCCCTTGACCGGGGAGATATGTTCATGAAGAAGTCGCTCATGTTTAGGTCCAAGAGAATTTTGCCTATGTTTTTTTCTAAGAGTTTTATGGTTTCATGACTTACATTCAGGTTTTTGATCCATTTTGAATTTACTTTTGTGTATGGGATTAGACAGTGATCCAGTTTCATTCTCTTACATGTAGCTGTCCAGTTTTGCCAGCAGCATCTGTTGAAGAGACTGTCATTTCTCCATTGTATGTCCATGGCTCCTTTATCATATATTAATTGACCATATATGTTTGGGTTAATGTCTGGAGTTTCTATTTTGTTCCACTGGTTTGTGGCTCTGTTCTTGTGCCAGTACCAAACTGTCTTGATTACTGTGGCTTTATAGTAGAGCTTGAAGATGGGGAGCAAGACCCCTCTCCCCACTTTATTATTCCTTCTTAGGATTGCTTTGGCTATTTGGGGTCTTTGGTGTTTCCATATGAATTTCTGACCTATTTGTTCCAGTTCGTTGAAGAATGCTGTTGGTAATTAGATAGGGATTGCATCAAATCTGTATATTGCTTTGGGCAGGATGGCCATTTTGATGATATTAATTCTTCCTAGGCAAGAGCATGGGATGAGTTTCCATTTGTTAGTATCCTCTTTAATTTCTCTTAAGCATGTTTTATTGTTTTCAGGATATAGGTCTTTTACTTCTTTGGTTAGGTTAATTCCTAAGTATTTTATTCTTTTTGATGCAATTGTGAATGGAATTGTTTTCCTGATTTCTCTTTCTATTGGTTCATTGTTAGTGTATAGGAAAGCCACAGATTTCTGTGTGTTAATTTTTGCACCTTGCAACTTGGCTGTATTCCTATATTAGTTATTGTAGTTTTGGAGTGGAGACTTTAGGGTTTTTTTATGTACAATATCATGTCATCTGCAAATAGTGACAGTTTATCTTCTTCTTTACCAATCTGGATTCCTTGTATTTCTTTGTTTTGTCTAATTGCCGTGGCTAGTACCTCCAGTACTATGTTGAATAACAGTGGGGAGAGTTGGCATCCCTGTCTTGATCCCGATCTCAGAGGAAAAGCTTTCAGCTTCTCGTTGTTCAGTATGATATTGGCTGTGGTTTTATCATATATGGCCTTTATTATGTTGAGGTACTTGCCCTCTATACCCATTTTGTTGAGAGTTTTTATCATGAAAGGATGTTGAAATTTGTTGAATGCTTTTTCAGCATCTGTGGAGATGATCATGTAGTTTTTGTCCTTCTTTTTGTTTTTGTGGTGGATGATGTTGATGGATTTTCAAATGTTGTACCATTCTTGCATCCCTGGGACTTATCACAATTGGTCAGGGTGTATGATCCTTTTGATGTATTTTTGAATTCGGTTTGCTAATATTTTGTTGAGTATTTTTGCGTCTATGTTCATCAGGGATATTGGTATGTAATTTTCTTTTTTGGTGGGGTCTTTGGTTTTGATAGTAGGGTGATGTTAGCATCATAGAATGAGTTTGGGACTATTCCCTCCTCTTCTATTTTTTGGAAAACTTTAAGGAGAATGGGTATTATATCTTCTCTGTATGTCTGATAAAATTCTGAGGTAAATCCATCTGGCCTGGGTTTTTTTTTCCTGGGTAGTTTTTTGATTACTGCTTCAATTTCTTTGCTGATAATTGGTTTGTTTAGGTTTTGTGTTTCTTGCTTGGTCATTCTTGGAAGGTTGTATTTTTCTAGGAAGTTGTCCATTTCTCCTAGGTTTTCCAGCTTGTTAGCATATAGATTTTCATAGTAGTCTTTAATAATTCTTTGTATTTCTGTGGGGTCCGTCGTGATGTTTCCTTTCTTGTTTCTGATTCTATTGATGTGTGTTGATTCTCTTTTTCTCTTAATAAGTCTGGCTAGATAGAGGCTTATCTGTTTTGTTTATTTTCTCAAAGAACCAGCTCTTGGTTTCATTGATTTTTTCTATTGTTTTATTCTTCTCAATTTTGTTTATTTCCTCTCTGATCTTTATTATGTCCCTCTTTCTACTGACTTTAGGCCTCATTTGTTCTTCTTTTTCCAATTTTGATAATTGTGATGTTAGACTATTCATTTGGGTTTGTTCTTCCTTCTTTAAATATACCTGGATTGCTATATGCTTTCCTCTTAAGACTGCTTTAGCTGTGTCCCACAGAGTTTGGGGCTTTGTGTTGTTGTTGTCATTTGTTTCCATATATTGCTGGATCTCTATTTTAATTTGGTCATTGATCCATTGATTATTTAGGAGCACGTTGTTAAGCCTCCATGTGTTTGTGGGCCTTTTTGCTGTCTTTGTACAATTTATTTCTAGTTTTATACCTCTGTGGTCTGAAAAGTTGATTGGTAGAATTTCAATCTTCTTTAATTTACCGAGGCTCTTTTTGTGTCCTAGTTTCTGGTCTATTCTGGAGAATGTTCCATGTGCACTTGAGAAGAATGTGTATCCTGTTGCTTTTGGATGTAGAGTTCTATAGATGTCTATTAGGTTCATCTGTTCTAGTGTGTTGTTCAGTGCCTCTGTGTCCTCACTTATTTTCTGTCTGGTGGATCTGTCCTTTGGAATGAATGGCATGTTGAAGTCTCCTAAAATTAATGCATTGCATTAAATGTCCTTCTTTAGTTCTGTTAGTATTTGTTTCACATATGCTGGTGCTCCTGTGGTGGGTGCATATATATTTAGAATGGTTATATCCTCTTGTTGGACTGAGCCCTTTATCATTATGTAATGTCCTTCTTAATCTCTTGTTACTTTCTTTGTTTTGAAGTCTATTTTGTCTGATACTAGTACTACAACACATGTTTTTTTCTCCTTGTTGTTTGCCTGAAATATGTTTTTTCATCCCTTGACTTTAAGTCTGTGCATGTCTTTGGGTTTGAGGTGAGTCTCTTGTAAGCAGCATATAGATGGGTCTTGTTTTTTCATCCATTCAGTGACTCCATGTCTTTTGATTGGTGCATTCAGTCCATTTGCATTTAAGGTGATTATCGATAGGTATGTACTTATTGCCATTGCAGGCTTTAGATTTGTGGTTACGAAAGGTTCAAGGTTAATTTCCTTACATCTAAGAGTCTACCTTAACTCACTTAGTATGTTGTTACAAACACAATCTAAAGGTTCTTTTCTGCTTCTCCTCCTTTTTCTTCCTCCTCCATTCTTTATATATTAGGTATCATATTCTGTACTTTTTGTCTATCTCTTGGTTGACATTGCAGATAGTTAATTTATTTTGCATTTGCTTAGTAATTTTCTGTTCTATTTTCTTTACTGTGGTTTCATTACCTCTGGTGATGGCTATTCAACCCTTCCATCTATAACAGTCCCTCCAAACTAGACTGCAGAGATGGTTTGTGGGAGGTAAACTCTCTCAGCTTTTGCTTATCTGGGAATTGTTTAATCCCTCCTTCAAATTTAAATGATAATCTTGCCAGATAAAGTAATTTTGGATCCAGGCCCTTCTTCTTCATGGCATTAAATACATCATGCCAGTCCCTTCTGGTCTGTAAGTTTCCTGCTGAGAAGTCTGATGTTAGCCTGATGAGCTTTCCTTTGTATGTGATCTTATTTCTGCCTCTGGCTGTTTTTAGCAGTCTGTCCTTATCCTTGATCTTTCCCATTTTAATTACTGTGTGTCTTGGTGTTGTCTTCCTTGGGTCCCTTGAGTAGGGGGATCTGTGGATCTCCATGGACTGAGAGACTATCTCCTTCTCCAGACTGGGGAAGTGTTCAGCAACTACCTCCTCAAAGACACTTTCTATCCCTTTCTCTCTCTCTTCTTCTTCTGGTAGCCCTATAATGCAAATGTTGTTCCGTTTGGATTGGTCACACAGTTCTCTCAATATTCTTTCATTCTTAGAGATCCTTTTTTCTCTCTGTGCCTCAGCTTCTTTGTATTCCTCTTCTCTATTTTCTATTTCATTTATTGTCTCCTCTACCATATCCAACCTGCTTTTAATATCCTCCATCGTGCTCTTCAATGATTGGATCTCTGACCTGAATTCATTCCTGAGTTCTTGGATGTCTTTCCTTACCTCCATTAGCATGTTGATGATTTTTATTTTGAACCCCCTTTCAGGAAGAGTTACAAGGTCTATATCATTTAAATCTTTCTTGGGATTTGTATTAATAATTTTACTCTGGACCAGGTTTCTTTGGCATTTCATAGTTGTTTATGGCGCCCTCTAGTTTCCAGAAGCTCTATTCTGGAGCTGCTCAGCCCCTGAAGCAATGTCAGGTGTTGCAGGGGAGTGGTATTGGTGCATGGGGGGAGGAAAGACCTGTTCCCTGCTTCCCAGCTGCTGTGCCTGTCTCCACTGCCTGAACCAGTGGGCTGAGCACACAGATATAAGCTTTTGTCCCAGAGCAGTTGGATATGGATCCCTGCTTTCCACAAGTGGCTGGAATCCCAGTCTCCCCAGGAACTCTGCCTGTCCCAGCTTTCCAGCCCCGAAATCAGAAGAGTATGATGAAATCACCATGAAATGTAGGTTTGTGCTCCCAATGCAGATCTCTGGAGCTAGGTATTCAGCAGTCCCAAGCCTTCCACTACCTCCCTGCAGTTTCTCTTCCTCCAGCCGGTGAGCTGGGGTTGGGGAGGGGCTCGGGTTCCACGGAGCCACAGCTCTGGTATGTTAGCCCATTCAGTGAGGTCTGCTCTTTTCTCCAGGTGTATGCAGTTTGGCACTGTCCTCTTTCCTGTTGCTCTCTCAGGATTAGTTGCACCACCTATATTTTATAATTGTATCCAGTTTTAGGAGGAAGCCTCTGTCTCTCCTCTCATGCCACCACCTTTAATCAGAGAATATTTTTTTGTATGACATATCCAACAAGGGGTTAACATCCAAAATATATAAAGAGCTCACATGCCTCAACACCCAAAAAGAGATAACCCTATTAAAAAATGGGTGGAGGATATGAACAGACACTTCTCAAAAGAAGAAATTCAGATGGCCAACAGGCACATGAAAAGATGCTCCACATTGTTAGTCATCAGAGATATGCAAATTAAAACCACAAAGATATATCACCTCACACCAGTTAGGATGGCCAACATAGAAAAGACTAGAAACCACAAATGCTGGTGAGGATGCTGAGAAAGGGGAACCTGCCTACACTGCTGGTGGGAATGTAAACTAGTTCAACCATTGTGGAAAGCAATATGGAAGTTCCTCAAAAAACTAAAAATAGAAATACCAGTTACCCAGGAATTCCACTCCTAGGAATTTACCCAAAGAAAACAACTTCTCAGACTCAAAAAGACATACGCAACCCTATGTTTATCGCAGCACTATTTACAATAGCCAAGATAAGGAAGCAACCTAAGTGTCCATCAGTAGATGAATGGATAAAGAAGATGTGGTAAGTATATACAATGGAATACTATTCAGCCATAAGAAACAAACAAATCCTATCATTTGCAACATTTGTGGAGCTAGAGGGTATTATGCTCAGTGAAATAGTCAAGCAGAGAAAGATAAATACCAAATGATTTCCCTCATTTGTGGAGTATATGAATGAAGCAAAACTGAAGGAACAAAATAGCAGCAGACTCACAGACTCAAAGAAGGGACTAGTGGTTACCAAAGGGGATGGATGGTTGAGGGCAGGTGGGGAGGGAGGGAGACGGGGACTGTGAGGTATCATGATTGGTGCACATGGTGTGTGTAGGGTCATGGGAAGACAATGCAGCTCAGAGAAGACAAATAGGGACTCTGTGGCATTTTTCTACACTGATGGACAGTGACTGCAATGGGGTATGGGGGGACTTGATAATAAGGGTGAATGTAATAACCACATTGTTTTTCTTGTGGAACCTTTATAAGAGTGTATATCAATGATACCTTAATAAATATTATATGCAAAAAAAATAAAAACTCATCTCTATGATAAAAGATAAATGACTAAAACAATGTAAATTATAAATGTTAAAAGAAAGACAAATATATCCCAGAAAAATACAAATAAAAAGTAAGTTAGACCCGTGTCTTTAAAATCTGATACACTAGAATTGTCTCAGCTTTAATATTAAAGAAAAGGAGGGCCCTTTCTGAAGACAATACATACATTTAACAATGAAGATATAATAGTTCTACATATCCATATATCAAATAGCATAGCATTTGCTAAGTTCCAAATATTTGATAAAATACAGTGATGAGGTTGTGGGTATGAGAAAAGGCCTTTTCCTGTACTGTGGAAGTGAATGTCAAACATTACAATCTCTGTAGGAGGTAATTTGGCAAAAACTATCAAGATTACAATTACACTTTCATTTTTACTACTAGGCATTTATTGTACAAACATGCATTCATACATGAAATAGCTTATCTGTAATATTCATTACTGCATTGTTTGTAATAGCAAGAGATTGGAAACAATAAGTATCCATCCATCTGGAACTGGTTAAATAATCTATGGCACATAGGAAATTTTCTATGTAGGGTATAGGACATTCTCTAGTGTATATTATTAAGAGTAAAAGTAAGTTCAGAACAGTGTGTGTATATATGTATGTGTGCAAAAATATTACATTTTTGTAAGAGGAGGGGAACTAGAAATATCTGTTCTTATGTGCTTACATTTGCTTAAAGAGACTCCAGAAGAATGCACCGATAAACTAATGAAATGGTTAACTGTGGAGGTGGAAGATGAGTTAGAAACCAGATGGATGAGGCAGAAGGAGGCTAAGACTTTGCAGTATATATTTTTCTTATATTATTGTGCTTTTTGAACTATATATTACTTATTTGGAAATTAATCTAAATAGAAGCAAAACCAAAATAAGTGTTGTACAGTTTAGAGAGCCAAATCTTACTGTGCTCTTGAATCACATCTATTTAACATTGGAAAGAAGAGATTACAAACTATAGTACAAATTATAGATTGTGACAAAAGAACAAAGGACTATGAGATTTCCTAGGATGAGCAATGATATCTGGGTCAGGATGATAAAAATATTGTTCAAAGAAAGTTAGCATTTGAGAAGGACCAGCTTCATCGCTATAAGACCTCTGCTGTTACTCAGAAAGGCCCAGCAATTGGTTTAATGTTCCATGGTTACCATACTGAAGTTCTAAATAATTTTTTTATCATGTAGTCCCATTTTTTCATTTTTAACTGGGTACCATAAGTTATGTAACCAGTCCAACAGTTGAGATAGAATTTGGAGTTAACACTTCTCCATTGTTATCCTCTGAATCCTACAGCTTCTAGGAAACCCTATGGACAAATGTATAGATGTGACACTGAAGCAGGATAGGGAAAAGCAAGAGTGACTCCATTTTAAACTGAATCTCTATCTTGGGGCTTAAAGGTTGAAAAGTAAAATTCCTAGAATATCTTAAAGGTTAAGAGGTAAAAGTTCCAAGGACATCTTTAAAAACAAAGAGTTTCCATTAATGGTCCACATGACTAACAATCAATTGACCATATCTTAAGCCAGAAAAAAACTCTCAAGAATTAGTAACCAGTCTCTGTTTTCACTAAAATCATGAGCTTGAGGGAGGAAGAAGAATTTACAAAGTTGTTTTGTGTTAAGCTTATCCTATAGAAACATCAAAAAGGAGACTCTGACCATATTTTAAGCCAGTGAATCAACATCTGCTTTGGTGGAGAGGCACCACCAAAAGGCAAAGGATTGATATAACATGAAATAGTCCTCAATGCCATTCCTCCCAAGACCCTTCACCCTCTAAAATTGCCTTTATAAGTGCGATGCACAACCCGATGGAGAAACTCAACATTCCTCTTCGTCTAGGCTCCCTTGCATACAAGCTCTAATAAACTCCACCTGCTTGCTTGCTTTCAAGTTTCGATGTTCATTTCTATAACACTGACACTCAGCAGCTTGGTCTTTGGGGGATCTGGTAAGAATATAAATCAAGAATATGAAATACTACAATTCACATTACTTGGTTAATTCTGATTTCTATGATTGCCATTTTAATATCTGACTTGTATCTGCCTTATCCCATCCTATACAGTACTTAAATAATATGACATAGTAAATGACTATGAACAAACATCTCAGAGGAAATTGTTAATCTAATGATGGAGATTAAAAAGCAGGGACACCAAAATGTCTATGTAGGTGAGACACAGGAGTAACAATAGGATTGGAAGGAGTGGGTCTGTTGGGTTTTTTTAAAATTGGTGTTTGCCTAGTGACCAACTGTTTAAAGTTCCCTTCAGATTGACTAAACTTGATTCTTCCTGACTGTAGACCTCTGACTTTCTTTTTTTTTTAATTGAAGTATAGTTGATATACAATCTTATACTGGTTTCAAGTGTACAACACAGTGCTTCAACAGTTACCCATAGTAGTAAATCCTCACCCCAGGTACTGCAGTTACTATCTGCCCTGATTTCTTTTTCCTTAGAGAATTTACTTCAGAACACTTGTAATTTGTAAATTCTTTCTCTGCTGCTTTGAGATGTAAGCCTTTTTAAAAAGCTTCTTGCCCGTTTTACAGCTCAGATTTGTTATTTCAAGGACTGAGAAACATCCTTTGAAATATAAACATCAAGTAAAATGGGACCCTGATCTCCCAGTTCCTGGGGAAAGATAGGAGCCTAACTTCCATGGGGCTTCTTGCTCCACATTTTAAAAAGTCCTGTAATGAAGGCAGAAGAAAGAGTACTTGGGTAAAGCCAATTAGCAAACAGATGGACCTTCTCACACCAGCTTTTAAAAATATTCTAGTTTTTTGTTTCAGTGGACTTGAGCTCAGACTGAGTTGTGATCTCTAGGCCCTATTGCAACACCCTTGAATAAAGTCTTCTTGCCTGTTTAATTTTCCTGTGTCCAGAGCAATTTTTGCTTTGACATTAGTATTTTACAAATGTTGAGAAAATGTCTGTTGTCCATGTCAAAAATAAAAGTGCTGATACAGATTATGGTTTGGTAGAGGGAATATGGAAATTGGGCTAACATCTCCCCATATCTGGTAACCCATGTCTTTTAGTACACTGCAGTGTAATGCAATTTTTTAATAGATTTAATATGTTAATAATCAAGCCAATATTAGTAATAATTCGAAGGCGTCTATAACATTTATTTTCAGAGCAGATTGAAAGGGAAATGAAATGAGATTAGAAACATTGCCCCAGCCTTCATATAGATGATCCCCCTTTCCTGGTCCTTTGCAGTCTTAAGACAGATCAATGAGTTTTGTTTCCTGGTCTGCTCTCTGCCTGCAGTTGCCTGGTGGTGATTTAGCTTTCCTTTCTGTGCTTGATGTGATGCCATATTTTTCTTAAGATCCTCTACATCTCAGATGTGATTTTTCGAAGCATTTGTTTTTCAGGCAGTGCTTTTGCAGGTGCCCCTCTGCCACCTGCATTTTCAAATGCTGAGTATTATCCTCACTGCTCCAAAGAAATGGACCTCATATTTCAACACCTCATCTAATAGGATTTTTGTTTCTGCTCTGATGAAATGTGGCTTAGATATATTTATTTGCTGTATGCTTCTGCTTGCTAGCATACCAAGTAACGTGAATGCATTCTTTGTTTCTGCATTGAAGGGTGTTTACAAAGAAGAGGGACTTTGTATGCAAATGAAATCTTTGGCACAGAGTTCCACCTAGTTAAACACCTAAATATGCCCCCTGCAGAAAATTAGGTGCTGAATTGTGCACCAGTGTCCTTAAAGACATTAATTAGACCTTTAATTTTATCATGTGGGTAATGCGCTTCAGTCAAGAAACACCTGGTGAAAACAAATACGAAAGGAAACAAATTAAAGCGTCTCGATAAACATCACCAAAATATCAAACAAAATGCATTGTGATTAAGCAAACAGAGCTACAGACACAGAGGAAAAGGTAAGAAAACTCATACAAAGGCTTCTAACTCAAGTAATAAATAAAAAAATGAATTGCACTATTAGAATAAATATTCCCAGGAAGGAAAAAAGAGGTGCCCTGTTTGTTGGGCAAAAATTATCATGGACTTACATTAAAAAATATTAATACATAATAATGAATGAATTTGATGTCCTTCCCAATTTAAATGTCCCTTCTTTTTTAGTTATACAAACAAGTAGATGGTTGGTTATCCAAACTGATACTTGCTAATACAGAAACTTAAGAAGTCCTTTAAGACAAACAGTTACGGTAACTCAATGTTTCTACATAAAATAACTAGTCAGGACAGAGTAATAGTAAAAATATTTTTCTAATGATAAGCATATGCAAATATATACTTTTTTTCATACATTACATACACACACATATATATGTATATCTGCCTAGTTATTAGTGGTTTTTGATAGGGAAAGAGATTGTGTTTCTGCATGTTATTTAGTATTCTAAGTTGCCCCTGCCTCCCAATCTATAAATTATTTGGAAGGCATTGGCAGTTCCAATACTGGAACTCTTTAAATTACTTTTGGTAGATATTTGTAGGGGAAAACACAGGTATGAATCATTAAGTTCCTCCTCAGGACATACATTTAGAACTCTGGCATTAGAAAATATAGTAATACTACATATCTTAGCAATCTAGAACTCTCTTTTGAACTTAAGATGTAGTGTTCTTCATTCTTTTATTTACTTCCTTAGTTTTGTTCATTCTTCCAGAAATCATTATTCTTTTTGTTAATTTATCTAAAATAGTGACTTCAATAACCTCTTAGTGTTGCAATGACTACAATAGCATTACATAACAAGTAACAGTAGAAAATAGGCCTCATCTTAGCATTATAGAAGTTGCAACCCCATATAAATAAAATATGCCAAATATTTAGATGTTAATTAAAAAACCCTATATTTTAATATGGTTTACACTGTTTTGGTTTCTATGTCATTTTTAGTAAGGAAAAAAAATTATCTCTAGAGCAGGGTCAGCACTTTTTCTTAAAAGGCCAGACAGTAAATATTAGCCTTTGAAACAGGCACCCAGGCCTAGGCCTGTTTGCCAGCCTCTGGCTGGCCTGAGAGCATGATGACCAATC
Organism: Manis javanica; assembly: GCF_040802235.1. NCBI lineage: Eukaryota > Metazoa > Chordata > Mammalia > Pholidota > Manidae > Manis > Manis javanica. The sequence goes on from NC_133163.1 coordinate 69,719,779, forward strand.
GTGAGGGAAATAAACAAGTCTAAAGAAAATCTAATTTCTCAGGTGACTCAATGCTTTAACCAAGTTGCTTTCCTGAAAACAAATCAAGCAAAGTGGCTTAAGTCTCAATGGGTTGGATTTAGGTTTAAACTTAAGTATAAGCCTCTTATCAGAGGAGGCTATACATTGTTTTTTTTTTAAAATTTTGAAATACACCATCTTCCAAAGCCTTAACATCGGGTCCTACATAGCCTTCTTCCTTTCTACTCTTCCACCTTTTACTTAATACTCTCTGACTGAATTTTTTGTTTCATTATTTTGTCTCATTCACATTATTTAGTTTGCTAGTTTAGCTCAAATGTGCTATTCCATGAATTAATGTTCTCTACCTGGAATAGCATCAGGACGGACGCAGCCTGTTTCTTGTCATCCCATAGTATTCTCTTTATAAGTCAACTCCACTGGAAGGACATGCTCTTTAACCCAGCTGGGTCAGGCACTTCTCCTGGCTCCTCCAGCAAGGTATTTATGGCTTTACATGTCACTTAAAACAAAACAAAGAAACAACACTAATTTTAGAGTACTTTGAGATTTATGGAAACATTGTGAAGATTTTACCAAGAGTTTCTACCTATACACACCAAATTTTCCCTATTATTAGCATCTTACATCAGTATGGTAAATTTGTTATTACTAATGAACCAACACTGATACACTATTATTGAATAAAGTCCATACTTCATTCAGATTTCTTTGGTTTTTCTAGTGCTACTTTTCTGTTCTAGGATTTCATCCAGGATGCACTTTATGTTTGCTCATCACATTTCCTTATCTTTCTCTTGGCTGTGATAGCTTAGACTTTCCTTGTTTTTTATGGCCTTAGCATTTTGGGAGTACAGGTATTTTGGAAAATGTCTCTTAGCTGAGATTTGTCTCACATTTTTCTTGTGAATAAACTGGGGCTATGTATTTTTGGAAGGAAGACCACAGAGGTAAACTGTCATTTTAATCACATCAACTCATGTATATATACACACACACACACACACACACACACGCACACACACACACAGAGTTAACATGACATCACTGTTGATGTTAACCTTTATCATGTGGTTGAGTAAATATAGAACAGGTTTCTCCAACAGTAAACTTGTTCTTTTATCCCTCTTTCCTATTTTACTCTTTGGAAGCAAGTCACTCTGCCGAGTTCACAATCAAGGAATGGGGAGTCAATGCTCCACTTCCTTGAAGGATGTGGTAAGCACAAAAAGGCCTCCCACAGATATCCATGTCCTAGTCTCCAGAATCTGTCAATACACCATTTTACATGGCAAAGATAAATTAAAGTTCAACTGGATTTAGGTTGTTAATCAGTTGACCTCAAAATAAGGAGATTATCTTGGATTATCCATTTGGACTCAATTAATTACAAGGGTCCTTGAAAGTAGAGGAAAGGAGGAAAAAGATTTGACTATGGAAGCATAGTCATTGAGATGCATTGAGTTATTTGCTTTGATGATGGAAAAGGGGCCATGAGCCAAGATATGTGAGTGGCTTCTAAAATCTGGCAAAAGCATGGAAAGGGTTTGAGCCCTAGCCCCTCCAGAAGGAATGCAGCCCTGTTGACATCTTGAATTTTACCTAGTGAAACCTGTGTTGGATTTTCACCCTGCAGGACTGCAAGCATGCTGGAGTATCACATAATGAATTAGAATTTTTGTGCATGGGAGAATGAACACTTCTCCATTTATTTACTTATTCAGTCACTTACATGAATGTGGACTTGTAGATATTTACTTTGTATTTTGGGTTATAATCCAACACTGTTTTATTTCTTAAATTGTTCCAGCTTTGCCAATGGGAGCTCTTTCATTTGGCTCCTATGCCCTTTTGATATACTCCTTTTTGTGCGTGTGTGTGTGTGTGTGTGTGTGTGTGTGTGTGTGTGTGTGTTGTATTTAGGATTTCCCTATGCCAGTCATTACAAAATGTTTCAGGCTTACCTTGCATTTTTACTGTCCAAATCCTAGCATCCACCAATTCTATAAAGAACCTGGGTTCCTTTTACTATAGAAAACTACTAGAAATCAACATATGGAAGGTAGATATGCTTGTTGCTACTAGGGTGTCCTTCCTTTAAATTCTTTACAAAGTTTTCTGACAAAGCAAGGATAAATATACATGTGTATACTGTGCATATAAATATTTCTATACATACACATCTATATCTATATTAAGGTAAATATGAGTTCATACTGATGTCTTCCAATCAGATGTATTAACACATGACCTTTCTAGCCCTCTCCCCTTACTTGTAATCTCCTATTCCAACACTGAGAAACCTGGCTTCCGCCATCTGTCATCCATTCATGACACAATTTAATCCCAGTGTATATGTAATATTGCTATCAAACTGTTAATGTGTACCCTCATAGCAAACGACTACACCAATTCTATGAGGGTGGCCTAAGATTCCTAAGACTGATTGTATGTGACTGGAAAATACAGGATTGCTTACTAAATTTGGCAACAAAAAATGAATTCAATTATGCAGTGTATATATCTGAGTTGCAAAGCTTTAAGCAAAATGCATTATAATTATGTGCATAAAATACAGGAAAATGCAGTGCAGTTGAGCCTCAGTGATGAAGCATTATAATTATGTGCATAAAATACAGGAAAATGCAGTGCAGTTGAGCCTCAGTGATGAACCAGGTGAGCTGGTGAGGAAACATCCACTTTATTCTGGTTGGAGTAGATGGGTGAGTGTTGTTGAATTTTCTTTTTTGTATATACTGGAAACTAAATGGAAAACCACTATTGTGTCATGAATAATCAAAAGTTTTACTTGACTATATACTTTAATTTTTCCAATTATATTCTCTTATCTAAAATGGATTATTTACTTTTTGTTGAAGTTATTGTTTATTTTTTACATAACATCTAAAAATAATCAAATTGGGCAGTCATATCCAAAGCTTTGAAAATGTTCTATTTAAAATAACCTCTTCAATAATTTACTTATCTTGCTTGTAAAATTTCAGTGTTGTACAGAACAAACTGCTTGTATTTCTCTCCCAGATGGAAGGTTGAGACAAATTATTATTTAATGGCAGTATAACAGTGTTTTAACTTTTCATTTTGACCTCATTATCTGTGGTGAGTTAGTAAACAATTTTTAAAAAATCACTGCTTTTGTTATTTGAGACACGTACTGCATCTTTCTAATTTCTGTTAACAGAATGTAAGCAAAGGCACCTAGGGGATACAGAGTCATGCTGTTGAAAGGTGTTCTCTTTCAAACATTAAGGGGACTCACTAGCTTTCCAGACTAGCCATACTCCTTACATATACTCAATATGTTAAGTAAATTCAAAGAATTCTTTTAGTGTTATTGATTGTTAATCTATTATTATAGATTGAATTAAGTCCCCCAGATATTCATATGTTAAAGTTCTAAGCCCCAGTACTTCAGACCTTCTTTGGAAATAGGATCATGGTAGATGTAATTAGTTAAGATGAAGTCATACTGCAATAGGATGGGGCCCTAGTCTAACATGACTGGTATACTTATTAAAAGATGGTGATGTGAAGATAAAGAAACAGAGAGAATGCCATTTAAACCAAAGGATTGGAATGATACATCGATAAGCCAAGAATTGCCAAAGATTGCCTGCAAATAGTAAGAAGCTAGGGAAGAGTCTAGAAAGGATTCCTCTGCAGATTTCAGAAAAAGAGCTCTGCTGGTACTTTGATTTGAGATTTTCAGCCTCAAGAACTGGGAAACAATAAATTTCTTTTTGTGGTATTTTGCAACAGCAGCCCTAGGAAAATAATATATGTGTCTTATATTATGGAGAGCTTCTGGATTTTATAGCCTTGTCCATTGGTCCATTGATCTGTTTGCTATCTCTACATGAAAAACACACTGGTTTAGTTATTATAGCCTTATAATAATTGTTTGCATCTCTTTGGGTAAGTCCTCCAACTTCTTTTTTTCTTCAAGAGAGTGTCTTATTCTTGGTCCTTGGGGATTTATTGCACTGGCTCTGTAAGGACCAATGGCAGGCTGCCCCAAATTGTGCCACTTTGAAATATTGATGACTTCGAACTGAGACAACAGGAGAAACAGCAGAAGCAGGAGGCATTCTCTGAGCTCCCTTTGTCCTCCTCTCCTTGAAACCAGGAAATAAATCTCTCTGTGAAAGGTACTTTCCCTGCTCCTGGAACATAGAAGACATCCTTATCACCAGATAGGGAATTTAGAGTGGAGAAGGCTGCATGAACAAATCTTGTTACTTTTTTTAGTAATTTACAGCCAGCCAACATGCTGTTAAGAATTCCTTGCTAAAAGAAGCTCCCAAACATTAAATTTTCTTTGTCCTGTCAATTCCTCACAGAATCATGTTTCTTTGTCTAGTAGAAAAGCTGCCTCTCTTGGCCATTTCTTTGGGTCTCAATTACATTATTGGGCCTCCACACACACGTAATTAAACTTTGGTTTTTCTCTCTTGTTAATCTGTCTCATTTCAATTTGATTCTTAGCGTAGTGAGAACCTTGAGGGGTGGAGGAAATTTCTTACTCTGCAATAATTCCACAGAAACTTGGGCAGCAGGGGTGGGGATTGATATCCATGCAATATTAAGTCTTTCATGATAAGAAAATAAATTTTTTTCTCTTTATAGCTTCTTTAATGTTTTCCTGTATTTTAAAAGTTTTTTCTGTGTGTGACTTTTGTTAAATTCACTTCTATGTAATTTGTACAGTTAAAATTAATAAAATCTTTCCATTTTTGTTTTTTGATAGGATATAATTGGATTCTTGGAATATAGTTTGATGTTTATATATTGACTGTATATCTTAAAAATTGCTATTCTTTAAGTTAACAAACTTTTTGTTTCAAAATTTAATTCTTTAAGTTATTAAATTTCTGTTCCAAATATATATTGGATTTTCTGTAAACCCAGATGTATTATCTGCAAATAATAGTAGACTTTTTTTTACTAATCCACTTACTTTTCTTCCCTTTTCTTTTTTTAATGATCTGGCTACTACCTCCAACAGAGTATTTAATGGATATGATGTGAATAAGCACCTTTGCTATCTTCCTGATTTCAAACAGAAAGCTTACTATATATCTACATATATAAAGGAATTTATTTTAGGATTTTGAAGATACCGTTTTTCAGGTTAAGTAAACTTCTATTCCTTGTTTGCTAGGAGTTTGTTCTGAATCAATGTAGAATCATTTTTTCATCTTTTGAAATTATAATTTTTTTCAAATACTTTCCCTTAAAGTTGTGAAAGTGGCATGCTACTGTTGCCCAAAGATGTTTTCATACTTTTCTTTCCCAAACACCGTAAAATTGTTTTATGTTCTATACATTACTCTGATCATTTTGATCTGAAGTTTTAGGTGCTATGTTTATGCTATATTGGGTTTTTCTGTTGTTCTTAGTAATACCTGACCATGACCTGACCATTTCCCTTGAAATATTTGTAGGTCTGAGCCTGTACAGACCTAAAATGAAGGTTTGTCTTCTGGAAACAATTTATATTTGGTTCTCTCAAGCATCTGGGTATATTACTAGCCTAGAAGCACTTTTAAGCTAAAAAAAATGGCTTAACTTTTCTTGTACCATCTAGTAAAAGCTAACTGGGGCATCATGTGACTTGCTTAGGAATAAAATGTAAGTAAAAGTGACCTGTCACTTTGGAGCAAAAGCTTTCAGATTTAAGAGTAAGATCAAATTTTCCTTTCCCTTTGTTACAATAATAAGCAATGTTTCAGACTGACTCTACTCCATCAGACTTTCTAAGAAGAAAATCTAGATACATTGTACCTAGAATACCCATGTGGTGTAAGAAATACATCTTGATTGATGTAAGCCAGAAGGAGTTTGAACTGATCAGTACTACCACATAACCTAACCTGCCCTGACTGATAGAGGCAGTGGCTAAGGTCAATAGGGAGGCACAATGGGAGGAGTCCTTTTACTCTCTCAAATGAGAGCTAATTGATCTCTTGCTATGATCCTCATTTTTCCAAGCATGGCTGTTTGTAAGAAGCTCCCTAAGTCTTGATGCTTTGCTGTATAATGGGGCTTCCAGGGTGTAATTCATAGGCCTAAGAGATTGTATGTTGTGCTCACAGGCAGGCTGCAGTGATTTTTAAGCTTGGAGAGTTGCACTGCCCTTTGTTGGTGGTAGTCCACCAAGGCTTAGCTCAAGAAACTTGAAACTTCTCCTTGATTCCTTAAGGTAAGAAATAAAGTGCTCAAAAAATCAATTACCTGACTATTAAACAAAAAGTCAACATATTCATATTTCATAACTTTTAATCTAATGTCTCCATAAAGCTGATAATTATATATGAAAAAGAATGACTAAATTATTAGTTTTTCTTCATCTAAGTAACCCATCTCCTAATACAATGCTTTTTAGACCCCTAATTTAAACAGAAGTCTTTAGGAAAATGATTTTCATAAATATAAAATATAAATAACATGGTTAAGACATAAAGGGTCTTTCTGTTTTTTAGCTCTTTCATTTCATGATTTCTGTCTCTTCCAACAATCGGTCAATATAGACAATATTTTTCTTTTGTCCATGTCATGGCCTGACCTTTATAAAAGGTACACAATACCTAGAATCTGAAGGACTGTTCCAGTCTGTGATCTCCATTCAGGCCAGTTTTAGAGAAGATCTATCCAGATGAGTTCTTTGAATTCCAACAGGCAGGTTGGACCCCAGCCAGTACAATTTCATGGAGCTGCAGCATTATTGTGCAGAATCATGGTGGCTATTTGCAGAAGCTGTCAACTGTCACCCATTCCAAAGACCACTTCCCATCCTGCTTTTGCTAGCAGAAAATAAAATTCTCTGTCTACCCATTAAATATAAGTAAAATTCAACAAAAGTGTCTGCTCCCTGGCCAGTATTTGAAAAGAAGACCATCTAAGAGATGAGTGCTGAATCCATGCGTGTGTGGGGGGGGAAACACCTCTCTGTTCCTTTGAATTGAATCTGTGACTAGAGTAATTAACCTAAAATTCTTTAAACTGTAAGAAATAATTCTGAAGGAAATGATTTAGTATGAGAGTTACCCATCTTTATAGTATAAGATGTAGAAAAATCATATTTTTAAAGGTTATCTAAATAGGTCCCACAATACAATAAATGATGAAAGGAACAAAATCAGAAGTAAACAAATTTCTAGGCTTAAAATTTTATAGTGTTGTGGTTTCTTCACTAAGAAATCATTAAGATACATAGTTTTCTTAGCTCTGAGTCCTTATAAAAGAGTAAAGCAAGTGTTATATTAGTCAAATATACAGCAGTAAGAACTACCAATTACTCAGTGTTCATTGATAGTCAGACATTGTCCTGAGCACTTCAGAGCTTTGTGTTGGTGTGGAGATTCTGAAGCCTATGTAAACTTCATCAGTTTGCCTTCCTCAGGCCATCATCAGATATGACATAGAGAAACAACATCAGTCTCTTTTACATACTATGATAGCTGGTGATAAAAAAAAAATTCTGAAATGTCCTAAAATTAAGTGATGTAAGTGTCAAAGAATGAGAGACAAGGGAAGGTAATTAATATTTGCTGTGAGCTGTAGCTAATCAGAAACTCCATTTCCCTGGATGAAATCCTTCCAACAATTACCTGGGAGGTCCCCAGAACCACTGTGTCCCCCGTATGCATGAAAAACACCTGACCATCATCAGCAACCAATCCACAAGTTTTCTCTATGGACCGACCACCGATCCTGGACTTCCTTCACTTTTCATGACCTGCCTCCCTTATCTGCAGCCAATGAGAATTTAAAGAACTTTTTTCATTGAGACCTCTTATAAATATCCCCCATTTCTTGAGCCTGGCGGTTAAGTTTTTTCGGTTACTTGGCCTTGTTGCTGGTGAAGCAGAAACTTTCTGTCTCAGGACTCAGTCCTTTTCTTGGCTAGCATCTGAAAGGCTCAATAAACCTTTTTATTTCAGAGATTTCTCAGTCTTTAGAGTTTTTTATTTGTTGCTGGCTATACAAAGTACAGAGAAAATAAGAATGAGCCAAAAGAAAGAAGAAAATGTTTCAAAAATATGTTTCACTTTGTTATTGTGAAAGACTATTTCTAGATAGATACTTCATTATTACAGTTGAAAAATAAGACTTATATGAGAAAAATATAATCCCAAGTATACCTAATTTTTTTGTTTATATGTTAGCAAACTAACTTTCTATGAATTTGTGTTATAATATTCAGTAGCTTTAGGACAAATTGAACAAAAGGCAAAGTAGTCAGTTAAACTTAGCCCTTTTCAGAATTTTTAATAATATAAAGAAGTAAGGGTTTTTCCATATCTTCAAAATAGTAGAGTTCTTGATGGGTTGAAGTTTATTTTATTCATCTGTACTAGGGTTGTTGCTGAAGATAGTAGAGTACAAATCAAATCCTTGGATCATTTACATACAAAGAAAGTCAAGAAAAAGGGTTGGTCTTTGTGAAAAGAAACTTAGTGGCTTATAAACATAAAAATTTTAATTTATGATGGCATATGGTGACCACATAATACCTGTTTAGGCAACTGAAGTGAGACAAATTTTATCTTATTGATAATTTGAGCTCCACCATCCAACTGTGTTTTGAATGGTGATAATATGAGTTAGCAGGTATACCAGCTAAGTGGGCAGATGAATTAATGCCAGTAGCTGTTACATCTGTCAAAATGGCAACTATCACCAATAACTTTGCCAATTTGCCTTCCTGCCATGGTCCAGATTGCTGCAGCTTTCCTGGGGAATTCACTGCTCCATCCATGCCCAGTAGGCTGGAGCAAAATTGATGGTGGGAGTAGTACTAAATGAACCACTTTAAGGATCTAGGTAAAGAAGTGGAGTGCAGATGTAAAAATAACTGGAGTGCAGATGTAAAAAGAATCCAGGTTTTGAAGTTTATATTTAGGTTCAAATTTCTGCTCGTACACTTTTTAACATAGTATGTGACAGGATTTAGTAGTTTGAATTATTGTTACCTCCATTTACATATCTGAACAATGAGAAAACAAATTTAACAGTGTTTTCATGAGGGTTAAAAAGAATACATACAGGGAATTCTAGGAAAAAGATGTAGTATAGGAAGGCAAGGCAAAACCTCCTCCCAAATCACATAGAACATGAAAATACAGCAAATACAACTAAGCCTGAAAATGACTTGAACAGAACTGACCCCCTGCATCTGGAGCAGAAGAGAAGACCATACAGAAAAGAGTAGAGTGGTAAAGCCATGATCCAGTGGGACCCAAGCCCTCTCCAAACTCTGGTCCAAAGGTGGGAGGAAGAGGAATGGAGCAGGGAGGGAGTAGGAGCTCAGAACCACTGAACTCCTGGCCCTGGAGATCTGCTCTGGAACATGAGCCCACATTGCATGGTACCTTGGTAAATGGTGGGGCTGGACAACAGAGACTGGTGGAATATTTGGGGAGTCTGAGGTCCCAGCTGCCTATGGAAAAGAGGCATGCTCTACTAGCCCCACTGAGAAAGAAAGGAGAGGGGGCAGTTTGAAAGACTTCTCAGCAGTGAAGGGGCACCAGAGGGTCAAGAATTGTACAGTGTTCTCTGTTTAGGAGAAAGGTCAGATGGACAATACCTTCTCAGCCTGCCCTCAGTCCAACAGATAGGGAGCCCTCAGGAGCTTCAGATACTCCATCCTCCTCACTGGCAACATAGTCTGGAGACTCCTAGTGGCAGCACATGGTCTGGTGGCTGGCAGTGAAATCACTTTGTTCCTAGGTAGGCAGAGGGAGAACCCCCAGCATGTTAAGTCCTATTTTGGGCCAGGCAGGGAGCTGCTTGCAGGCGCCAGCCCTGGGAGCTCTTTCCCTACACAGGCACCATTTCTGTTTGCCAGTGGCCCCGGCCATTGCAACAGGATATCTGGGGGCAGTGGTCCACACACTTCCCCATGCACATGAAGCCCAGTACCAGCAGGCACCAGTCTTGTTCATCAGCAGCTCACTCTATCACAGCAGGCCCTGTCCTGGAGGGTGGCTCTGTCCATGATAGCTCCAGAGAGTATTCTCCCTCTCTTGCAATCAGCTGATGGCCCACATAGCCCACCTGAAATCAGATCACTAGGAGCAAGGAAGAAAGCTGCCACACCTACTTCACACTAACAGCTGGAGATCCAGCACAGGAAATTGAGCTTCTGGGCAATATGGAACACCTCCTACACAAAACTATTATCCCATAAAAACACTACAAAAATAAAGAGACAGAGGAATTTATTCCAAACAAAATTACAAGGAAAAACAGCAGAAAGAGGGCTTAGTGAAACTGAAATCACCATTCTTTTTGATAAAGATTTCAAAATAAAAGTCATAAACATGCTCTCAGGTTTACAGAAAATTAATCAAGATCTCAGGGAGGACTTCAACAAAGAGATAGAAATCCTAAAGAAAAGCCACTCAGAGCTGAAGAATAAAGTATTTGAAATGAAACATACAATGGATGAATTTAAGAGTAGATTAGATGATAACAGACCCATAGACCAATGGAATAGACTAGAGAGCCCAGATATAAACCCAAGTATATATGGTCAATTAATATATAGATAAAGGAGCCATGGATATACAATGGGGAAATAGCCTCTTCAACAACTGGAGTTGTCAAAAATGGACAGCTACATGCAAGAGAATGTAGCTGGATTATTGTCTAACCCCATACACAAAAGTAAAGTCAAAGTGGATCAAAGACCTGGATATAAGTCATGAAACCATAAAACTCTTAGAAGAAAACATAGGCAAAGATCTCTTAAATATAAACATGAGCAACTTTTTCCTGAATGCATCTCCTCGGGAAAGGGAAACAAAATAAAAAATGAACAAATGGGACTATATCATGCTAAAAAGCTTCTGTACAGCAAAGGACACCCATTAGCAGAACAAAAAGGCATCCTACAGTATGGGAGAATATATTTGTGAATGACATATCCAACAAGGAGTTAACATCCAAAATATAAAGAACTCAGATGACTCAACACCCAAAAAGCAAATAACATTCTTAAAAAATGGGCAGAGGATATGAACAGACACTTTTCCAAAGAAGAAGTTCAGATGGTCAACAGGCACATGAAAAGATGCTCCACATCACTAATTATCAGGGAAATGCAAATTAAAACCACAATGAGATATCACCTCACACCATTTAGGATGGCCAACATAGAGAAGACTAGGAACAACAAATGCTGGTGAGGATGCAGAGAAAGGGTAACCCTCCTACACTGCTGGTAGGAATGTAAAATAGTTCAACCATTGTGGAAAGCAGTATAGAGGTTCCTCAAAAAACAATAAATAGAAATACCATTTGACACAGGAATTCCACTCTTTGGAATTTATCCTAAGAATGCAGCAGCCCAGTTTGAAAAAGACAGATGCACCCCTATGTTTATTGCAGCACTATTTACAATAGCCAAGAAATGGAAGCAACCTAAGTGTCCATCAGTAGATGAATGGATAAAGAAGATGTGGTACATATGCACAATGGAATATTATTCAGTCATAAGAAGAAAACAAATCCTACCATTTGCAACAACATGGTACAGGGTATTATGCTCAGTGAAATAAGCCAGGCAGAGAAAGACAAGTACCAAATAATTTCACTCATCTGTGGAGCATAGGAACAAAGCAAAAACTGAAGGAACAACTAGAAGCAGACTCACAGAACCCAAGAATGGACTAACAGTTGCCAATAGGAAAGGACTGGAGAGGGTGGGTGGGGAGGGAGGGATAAGGGGATTTAGGGGAATTACAATTAGCACACATAGTGTGGGGGAGGGGCACATTGAAGGCAGTATAGCACAGAGAAGACAAGTAGTGATTCTATAGCATCTTACTACACTGATGGACAGTGAGTGTAATGGAGCATGTGGTGGGGACTTGATAATGGGGGGAATCTAGTAACCACAGTGTTGCTCATTGTATATTAATGATACCAAAATAAAAAAAAAGTAGATTAGATGATGCAGAGGACATGGTAAATGAAATGGAAACTAGAGAACAGGAAAACAAAGAAGCTGAGGAACAGAGAGAAAAAATGATCTCTAGAAATGAAATAATAATAAAAGAGCTGAGTGATGAATCCAAGCCAAACAATATTTGCATCACAGGGATACCAGAAGGAGAAGAGAGTGACAAAGGTATTGAAGGTCTCTTTGAGGAAATAAATAATTGTTGAAAACTTCCCCAATCCAGGGAAGGAAATAAGACACTCAGGTCATGGAAGCGCAAAGATCACCCAACAAAAGGAATCCTAAGAAGATAACACCAAGACATATAATAACTAAAATGGCAAAGATCAAGGATGAGAAGAAACTACTAAAAGCAGCTAGAGAGAGAAAAAAGAACACTTGTAAAGGAAACCCCATCAGGCTATCAGCAGAAAACTTACAGGTCAGAAAGGGGTGGCATGATACATGTAATGTAATGAAACAGAAAATCCTCCAACCAAGAACACTCTACCTGCTAAGATTATCATTTAAATTTGAAGCAGGGATTAAACAATTTCCAGATAAGCGAAAATTGAGAGAACTAATCACCATGAAACCATTCCTACAGGATCTCTTAAAGGAACTGCTCTACATGTAAATGCTCTTAAGGCTAAACAGCTATCACCAGAGAGAATAAACACACGGTAAAGGTAGTAGACCGGTTAATTACTAAGCAAATATAAAAGTAAATCAACTACTCATAAAGTTAGACAAAGGATACACAAAGAGTGTAGAATATAACACCTAATATAAAAAGAATGGAGAAAGGAGAAGAAAGGGAGGGGAAAAAAAAGAACCTTTAGAATGTATTTGAAATAGAGTAATGAGCTATTTAAGACAGACTGTTAGTAAGGAAGCTACTCTTGAACTTTTGGTAATCACAAATTTAAAGTCTAAAATGGCAATAAGTACATATCTATTGATAATCACCTTAAATGTAAATGGCTGAATGCACCAATCAAAAGACATAGAGTTGCAGAATGGATAAAAAACAAAAATCTATATGCTGTTCACAAGAGACTCATTTGAAACTCAAAATCATACACAGATTAGAAGTGAAGTGATGGAAAAGATATTTCATGTAAATAATAGGGAAAGAAAAAGAGTACCAGTACTTATATCAAACAAAATAGATATCAAAACAAAGGAAGTAATAAGAGACAAAGAAGGACATTACATAATGAAAAATGGGTCAGTCCAGCAAGAGCATATAATCATTAGAAATATCTATGCACCAAATATAAGAGCAAGTAAATATGTGAAACAAATACTAACAGAATTAAAGGGGGAAATAGAATGAAATTTAGGGGACTTTAATATACCACTGACACCAAAAGACAGATCAACCAGACAGAAAATAAGTAACGAGACAGAGGCACTGAACAATACATTAGAAAAGATGGACCTAACAGACACCTACAGAACACTCCACCCAAAAACAGCAGGATACATATTCTTCTCAAGTGTACATGGAACATTTTCCAAAACCAATCACATACTAGGCCACAAAAAGAGCCTCAATAAATTAAAAAAGATTGAAATTGTACCAACCAGCTTCGTAGACCACAAATGTCTGAAACAAGAAATAAATTATGCAGCAAAAACAAATATGCCTACAAATGCGTTGAGACTTAACAACATGCTCCTAAATAATCAACGGATCAATGAACAAATAAAAACAGAGATCAAGCTACATATGGAAGAAAATGAAAACAAAACTCAACAGCCAAAAAAACTGTAGGATGCAATGAAGGCAGTTCTAAGAGGAAAGCACATAGCAATAGAGGCTTACCTCAGGAAAGAAGAACAATCCCAAATGAAGTCTAAACTCACAACTAATGAAACCAGGAATAGAAGTATAAATGAGACCCAAAATCAGTAGGAGGGACATAATAAAGATTAGAGCATAAATATATAAAATTCAGAAGAATAAAATAGAAAGAATCAATGAAACCAGGAGCTTGTTCTTCAAGAAAATAAACAAAATAAATAACCCCCAGATTTATCAATAAAAAAAGAGAGTATACACACATAAACAGAATCAGAAATGAGAAAGGAAAAATCACTATTGACACCACAGAAATACAAAGAATTATTAGAGAATACTATGAACAATTATATGCCAACAAATTGGAGAACCTAGAAGAATTGGAAAATTTTCTAGAAAAATTCAATTTTCCAAGACTGACCCAGGAAGAAACAGAAAACCTAAGCTTACTAATTAGCAGCAATGAAATTGAGTTGGTAATAAAAAAACTACCTAAGGAAAAAAGCACTAGAGCAGATGGCTTCACTGCTGAATTTTATCAAACACAGAGAAGACCTAATACCCATACTCCTTAAAGTTTTCCAAAATGTAGGAGAGAACGGAATACTTCCAAACTCATTCTATGAGGCCAGCATCTTTCCAATATCAAAATGAGGCAAAGACACCACACATACACAAAAATGAAAATTACAGACCAATATTCCTGATGAACATAGATGCAAAAATGTTGAACAAAGTATTAGCAAATCAAATAAAAAACACATAAAAAATATCATCCATAATGACCAAGTGGGAGTCATTCCAGGGATGCAAGGATGGTTCAATATTTGTAAATCCATCAATATCATGAAACACATCAACAAGAAGGACAAAAGTCACATGATCATCTCCTTAGCAGTTGAAAAAGCATTTGGCAAAATTTAACATCCATTCATGATAAAAACTCTCAACAAAATGTGTACAGAGGGTAGTACCTCAAGAAGATAAAGGCCATATAAAACAAACACACAGTCAACATCATACTTAACAGCGAAAAGCTGAAAGCTTTTCCTCTAAGATCAGGAATAGGGTAAAGATGCCCACTCTCACCACTTTTATTCAAGACAGTATTGGAGATACTAGCTGTGACAGTCAGATAACACAAAGAAATAAAAGTCATCCAAATTGGTAATGAAGAAGTTAAAGTGTCACTGTTGACAGACATCATGATATTATACATAGAAAACCCTAAAGACTGCACCAAAAAACCATTAGAACTAAAAACTGAATTATGCAAAGTTTCAGGATACAAAATTAAAACACATAAATCTGTTGCATTCCTACATACTAACAATGAATTAGCAGAAAGAGAAATCAGGAAAATAATGCCATTAAAAATTGCATCAAAAAGAATTAAACACCTAGGAATAAACCTAACCAAGGACATTCATGAGAGAAATTAAAGAAGACACCAATAAATGAAAATATAGCCTGTGTTCATGGATAGGAAGAATTAATATTGTCAAAATGGCCTGCCTAAAGCAATTTACAGATTCAATTCAATCCATACCAAAATATAAATAGCATTCTTCAATGAACTAGAACAAATACTTCTAAAATTCATATGGAACCACGAAAGACTGAATAGCCAAGCAATCCTGAGAAGGAAGAACAAAGCTGGAGAGATTACGCTCCCCAAATTCAAGCTCTACTACAAAGCAACAATCAAAACAATTTGGTACTGGCACAAGAACAGACCCATAGATCAATGGAACAGTATAGAGAGCCCAGATATAAACCCACACATATATGGTCAATTAATATATGATAAAGGAGCCAAGAATATACAATGGGGAAAAGACAGCCTCTTCAACAACTGGTGTTGGCAAAATGGACAGCTACAAGCAAGAGAATGAAACTGGCTTATTGTCTAACGCCATTCGCAAAAGTGAACTTAAGATGGATCAAAGACCTGAATATAAGTCATGAAACCATAAAACTCTTAGAGGAAAACATAGGCAAAAATCTCTTGAATATAAACATGAGCAACTTTTTCCTGAACACATCTTCTTGGCCAAGGGAAACAAAATAAAAAGTGAACAAGTGGGAGTGGATCAAACTAAAATCTTCTGTACAGAAAAGGACATCATCAGTATAACAAAAAGGTATATTGCAATATTGGAAAATATATTCATAAATGATTTATTCAGTAAGGGGTTACCATACAAAATATATAAAAAACTCACATGGCTTAACACTTGAAAAACAAATAACCCAATTAAAAAATGGTCAGAAGTTATGAACAGACACTTCTCCAAAGAAGAAATTCAGAGGGCCAACAGGCACATGAAATGATGCTCCACATTGTTAATCATCAGGGAAATGCAAATTAAGACCACCATGAGACATCACCTCACACCAGTTAGGATGGCCACTATGCAAAAGACATGAAACAACAAATGATGGCAAGGCTGTGGAGAAAGGGGAACCCATGTACACTGTTGGTGGGAATGTAAACTAGTTCAACCATGTGGGAAGCAATATGGAGGCTCCTCATAAAACTAAAAATACAAATAACATTTAACCCAGTAATTCCACTCCTAGGTATTTACCCAAAGAAAATAACATCCCTGATTTGAAAAGACATATGCACCCCTATGTTTATCACAGCACCATTTACAAAAGCCAAGATATGGAAACAACCCAAGTGTCCATCAGTAGATGAATGGATACAGAAGAAGTGGTACATATACACATCGAAATATTATTAAGCCGTAAGAAGAAAACAAATCCTATTATCTGCAGCAACATGGATGGATCTAGAGGGTACTATGCTCAGTGAAATAAGCCAGGCAGAAAAAGACAAATGCCAAATGACTTCCCTAGTTTGTGGAGTATAACAATAAAGAAAAATCAAAGGAACAAAATGGGAGTAGACTCAGAGACACCAATAAGGGACTAGTGATTACTAAAGGGGATGGGGCTTGGGAGGATGGTTCGGGAGGGAGAGGGGGATTTGGGGACACTATAATTCACAATCACAATGTAGGTTGGTTGAGGGAAAGGCAGTACAGCACAGAGAAGACTTTAATGACTTTATTGGCCATTTTTATTTCCCATACCAGGATGCAGAAGTAAATAATGGGATGTTCCAAGCTATATTATACCTTTTCAAATATTATAAAGTTTCAAACTGTTCTACACTGCATTGCAAAAATTACCACATTTGTCTATGGATGCAACTCCCTTTCAGCATTCTAACATGATATAGCTCATCATTAGCAGCAGAGACTTCTATTCAGAGACCTGAATATTGTAACTCTTGCTACTTATGTTTTAGGGTCCTATACAGAATTCTCACTCAAATTTCAAGGAATACAAAGAGAAAAAAAGAGGAACTATTTGGGGAGGATGAATATTTTACCTACACGAAGGAAGCTGTGTTGAGAAATTTAATGAAGACATCTGGACTCTGGACAGGAAGTATCAAAACAAATGAAGAAATCCAAATTTCACACTTTCATTAAGCATTCTCACCAGCCCGTACTCAGATCCAAATCTTAATATCATTTACATTCAATGCTATGTATTCCTTGTCCCTTAAAACTTTCTTAATCTCTCTTTTTGCTTTACCTTTCTGGATAAATACTCTCCTATTACCCTTTTGCTTCCCTTACCATTTCTCGTTCTGATTTTCCATCTAATAATGATTAGAGCTGGATCAAATTACTCAGCATCACTGAGTCAAATTTTTTAATTTTAAAATCATTTACTATGTGGAAATGTTGCAATGATTAAATGAAATAATGGAGGCAAAGCACCCACACAGAGCCTGACCCATAACATATATTAGATCTATCCCTTCCCTGGCTTATCTTCCTTTGCAGTCACTTAGTTTGTGAACATTCCCCATGTCTCTGTCCTACACCTCTTTTTTTCCTCAGAACTGAGTTACTTAAATAGCATAATTATTACATAAATATGAATTATTCTTAAATTTACATCTACAGTTTTTACACAGAAATTATAGCCGCATAACCTCTCATCATCCATAAGAGTTTCACTTTCACATGCCAGTCACCTCATCAATATAAAAAAGTCAAATTAATTCTATCATTTCACCCTTTCAAATCAATTGTCTCTTCCTTGTGAACAGCTTATTTCTCTGCATGGCACTCTCACACTCTTAGTAATTTAGGCTGAGCGTCCCAGGCAACTTTCAGTTCTAAAAATGTGTTTATTTTAATTAAAAAAAAAACCCAGAAAAGTTGGTAGAGTAGTTAACTTTCATGGGTAGAAAAGTTAAATCACCATTCTAATGAGCCTTAAATGTTCAGGTAAATCAATTTATTAAATTAAAATTTAAAAACAGAGATAAAACTCATTTGAAGAACAGGAATAACTAATTTGATATACTGCATTTTAAAATAAATGTTATTTCTTAAAGGGCAGAAAAAATGGTGTCAGAGAATAAAACAGATACCCTGATGAAAAGAATATCCAAATTCAGAAATGCCAGGCAACAGAGCAGTGAATAGTCTGAAAAAAACAATTACATATGATTTAGAGGTATTTTCTAGTTGTGTAGATCAAACAATAACAAGGATCTTTATATACATTTATAACTGCCTGGAGAATAGACTAGAGTAGAATGATAATGTGCGTGTATTATAATGAGCAATTCTTCTGATTAACCTGGGGAAAAAGATGGAGAATTAGAGAGGAAATGAAAGGGCCTTCTGTGTCCTGGGAATAGCAGATGAACAGGCCACTATTGCTTCAATTTGGATAATGGGGCTATCTCTGACCAATGTTATCTACTCTGTGGGCAGGTGGATTACAGGACAAAGGCAAAATCACTTTACTCCTGCATGACAGAAAAGTCTCTCTAAGCTCTTTCTCTAACAGTCACTGAGTCTTTCCAAATTGCAGTGAGAAACATCACTCACGTAGTACAAGCCTACTTGCCACACTCAGTAGCTTTGAACAATTCCAATATATTCTCCTGAAACACACAGACATGCACTGACTTCTCCACAATGCTCTATCATTAAAGGAAAGTCATGGAAGATAAAATGCAGAATAACTGGACCTATAACATATAATAGCAGACATCTCTGTAATAGTCAAAGTACTGAACATATTAGAAGTCATTTTCTGTAAGAGCTTACAATGAAAAGGAAGGGAAATTATAACATGAAAATGAAGGCTCAAAGTGGATGATGCTTTAAACCAGGGATATGCTGTTATATGTCATTGGTTGACCTCACCTGTTTCTTTTTTAATGCAGAGGGAAAACTTAAAACAATTAATCAAAGTGACTGAAATGAATTAAAACTTTTCTTTTTTCCTCTTAGCTATCATTCCCTCCACTACTATCATTTAGGATACAGGTTTCTCCTGCTATCTGAAAGTAGATCATTCCTATGAAATCTTTGTAAGTGAAAAGGCATAAAAGAGAAGGAATAAACGCCATTGATTTATATGGGAAAATTTTTTAGCATTCCCATATCCAAAAAATAACCTTTCTGTGGCTTTTCTGATACCTTAAACACACCTTACTAAGGGATGTACAAAATAAATCAATATAAAGCACAGATGCTTACAGACATAATTCAAAGCTATGTCGTTTTAATGCTGAAATGGTGAGTGTAGCTTCTGGGGAGAAGCTGGGTGGGCCACTCTCACTGCTCAGGGGTGCACTGCCTCTACTATGGCTTGCTAAAAACAAACTCTGAACTCTATTTTCGCTTTTAACCTTTTTTTCATAAAAGTGAAAATTCTCTCATATTTCTTTTGCTTAGCGAAAATAGGTGCTACTGTAGTTTTTTCCTAAAGGCAAAGTGGTGTAATGAAAAGTGGAGAATACCCTACCATACTTGGGAATAAGGCTGAAAAGTAGTTCTTGTAATTTTATATACACATATATAAATTATGTACACAAATTTATTCATACATTTACAAATATATGCACATCAATATTTCACATTATTCTGAAAAATAATGTGATTTTAGGGAAAACAGTGTTACAAAGTACATTAAGCCTAGTTAACACAACTGGACATTAGTTGACTTTGTATTTTAATGAAAGCACTGGTTTGGAATAATAAGGGAAAAGTTACTCACAGGGAAGAAATAGAAAGTATTTTATAAATTTGAGGGCTAGTAAGGATATTTAGTATTACTTTTTAGAGGGAATAGTGGTCACAGCACCAATTCAAATTCTTTCTTCTGAATGAGCTGACTACTAAATGTGAGATCAATTGAACTGCATATAGATGTTTGCAAAGGAGCAATGAAAGAATGTACAAGTAGGTATTTGTCATCAATAATCTATATTATTATGCCCACTTTTAAGTTTATTTCTACATAGAAAAAGGTAAGGATTATTGTGGTCCCAATCTGAAAATACATTGGAGAGGTCAGAAAACCATATATTTTGAATAACTATCTGTGATGCGCTTTATATGTTATGGTCAACATGCTTCTGAAAAGAACATTTCAGGATTTTAAAGCAATGTTACTTTTATGTTGTATTTCTAAGGTAACCATCTATTGACTGCTGCTGAGAGCATTCACTCATTCATATGTCTTATATTCTCTTATTTTTTTCTCTTGTTCTTTTATGGAATAAAACAAGAATAGCTATGAGATTAGTTGCTTCTGTCATTAATCTTAACTGCATCTGAGATTGTTAACCTACTTAATCAAATTATTCCACATCTCATGGTTCTAGTGAGAAACATCATAAAACACGGCAGTGTCAGTGAAGCTTACAAATTAATTTCTCATCTAAAAACTTTGTGGTGCTTTGGAGAAAAACAAGGGTTATTTAAACTTTGGTAAAATATTAAGGAGCCTCTGTCATTAGAGAAGAGTCATGTTGTAGGCCCTTGCTTCATCAAGAAATGACAACTATAGCTTACCAAGATAAATTAGTCCTTACTAATATATACAGTGGATCACTGTCTGGTTTATAGAGTTTACATAATGAGTTCAGATGGTGGTTTGAGAGTGAAAACTAGGGTCCCTTAAGTTAGCTATGGAGAATCTGTACCTCTTTAACAATAAGCCAATCTAAGAACTGCACAGTAAAATCAGCCTACCAACTCACAAATCTGTCACCATCACTAATTCCTATGAATCAGATTGCCTCTACCTGTCATCTACATCTGGAGCTTTATGTCATCTACTTCTGGAGGATTTAAAATGCCGATGATATTTAAAATTTTCATCCCTATAAAAACTGATAAGCAACCTTGAGATGGCAGAGATCATGCTCTTTCTGTGACCCAAATATCTCCAGGGCTTCTAACTTAGCATGCATGCATGTATTCATTCATTCATTGTTCTCAATCACTTATATTCTGAAGACTGAGTTAACTTGAAGGATACAACTTTGAATAGAACATGGTTGTTACCCTTCATGACACTGAATCTAAAAGAGAAGACCTATTGCCAGCACTTGAAGAGATAGGTGACACAGAAGTGCTATGGACACAAGCAAAAGGTTATTTACTCAAAAAGCTATGAAACATTACTGCTACCATGACATCACCTCCTTGCCAAAATAACAACTCACCATTTTTATAAATTATTTTAATTTTTAATTTTTTAATTGTTTTATTTTTGTATCATTAATGTACAATTACTTGAACATTATGGTTACTAGACTCCCCGTATTATCAAGTCCCTGCCACATACCCCATTACAGTCACTGTCTATCAGTGTTGTAACATGCTATAGAATCATTACTCGACTTCTCTGTATATACTGCCTTTCCCATGTCTCCCCCGACTACATTATGTGTGCTAATCATAATGTCCCTTTTTCCCCCTTATCCCTCCTTCCCACCCATCCTCCCCAGTCCCTTTCCCTTTGGTAACTGTTAGTCCATTCTTGGGTTCTGTGAGTCTTCTGTTTTGTTCCTTCAGTTTTTGCTTTGTTCTTATACTCCACAGGTGAGTGAAATCATTTGATACTTGTCTTTCTCCACCTGGCTTATTTCACTGAGCATAATACCCTCTAACTCCATCCATGTTGCTGCAAACGGTGGGATTTGTTTCCTTCTTGTGACTGAACAATATTTCATTGTGTATATGTACCACCTCTTCTTTATCCATTCATCTACTGATGGATACTTAGGTTGGTTCCATTTCTTAGCTATTGTAAATAATGCTGCAATAAACATAGGGGTTCATCTGTCTTTTTTAAACTGGGTTCCTGCATTCTTAGGGCAAATTCCAAAGAGTAGAATTCCTGGGTCAAGTGGTATTTCTATTTTTAGTTTTGGGAGGAACTTCCATACTGCTTTCCACAATGGTTGAACTACCTTACATTCCCACTAGCAGTGCAGGAGGGTTCCCCTTTCTCCACATCCTCACCAACATTTGTTGTTTGTCTTTTGCATGTTGGCCATCCTAACTGGTATGAGGTGATATGTCATTGTGGTTTTAATTTGCATTTCTCTGATGATTAGTGATATGGAGCATCTTTTCATGTGCCTGTTGGCCATCTGAATTTCTTCTTTGGAGAAGTGTCTGTTCAGCTCTTCTGCCCATGTTTTAATTGGCTTACTTTGCTCTTTGTTTGTTGACGTGCGTGAGCTGTTTATATAATTTGGATGTCAATCCTTTATCGGTTCTGTCATTTATGAATATTCTCCCATACCGTAGGATGTCTTTTTGTTCTACTGATGGTGTCCTTTGTTGTACAGAAGCTTTTTAGTTTGATATAGTCCCACTTGTTCATTTTTGCTTCTGTTTTCCATGCCTAGAGAGATATGTTCATGAAGAAGTTGCTCATGTTTATGTCCAAGAGATTTTTGCCTATATTTTTTTCCAAGAGTTTTATGGTTTCATAACTTGCATTCAGGTCTTTGATCCATTTTGACTTTACTTTTGTGTATGGGATTAGACAGCAATCCAGTTTCATTCTCTTACATGTAGCTGTCCAGTTTTGCCAACTCCAGTTGTTGAAGAGGCTATTTCCCCATTGTATATCCATGGCTCCTTTATCATATATTAATTGACCATATATGTTTGGGTTTATATCTGGGCTCTGTATTCTGTTCTACTGGTCCATGGGTCTGTTCTTGTGCTAGTACCAAATTGTCTTGATTACTGTGTCATTGTAGTACAGCTTGAAGTCAGGGAGCGTAATTCCCCCTGCTTTATTCTTCCTTCTCAGGATTGCTTTGGTTATTTGGGGTCTTTTGTTATTCCATATGAAATTTAGAACTATTTGCTCTAGTTCATTGAAGAATGCCATAGGTATTTTGATAGGGATTGCATTGAATTATTTTAATTTTTAAAAAACATTTAAACATATGTTCTTAGATATGAAGGTAAATTGAAAGAAAATAACCATGTGAGTTTTTACTCTGGAGAAGGAAAATTATCAGATGTACAAGTATTCTTCTGAAGCATGGATGGAGAAAGTCTTCCAGTACTTATATAAATTTGCCTAATCAATTGCCTTCTGTTCGTAAGCAGTTAATCCAAAATTAAATTAATGCAATACAAAGAAAGAGTATATAATGTTATATGAAGAAAGGAAATATTTCATCTGAAATATTCCATACTGATCACATGGAATTATACCAAGAGCAAAATGCTTTAATAATTTCCTTTTGTTCTTTCATAGTCTTTTCTCAAAGAAAATTTTTTTCTTTGATTTATTCTCCAATTTATATTTTAAAAGACCAAAAGTATATTAGCAGATGAACAAACAAGAACAAGGTTTATAACAAAGCACCTTTAACATTGCTTTGGTAGTGTTTACCAGTCTCTTAGTGGGAGGTCAGAATGGGATGAAGCAGATAGCAGAAAGAAATGACAGAATTACAGAACAATTAGCACAACCACAAATAACACTAAAAATTAATAACCCCCAAACTGACCATTGTGCAACAACTCTCATTCCATATTCCTGGCATTTGGTTTGTCACATTTATTTATAAATATAAGTTAGCTCACGGAGAATAAAGAAAGTAGAATGCCTATGAAGTAGTGACAATTACATAGTTCTTGTAACTATTTATATAAATTATGTAAGAGGGTCTTTATATGCCCTCTTGGATTACAAGAAGAGTCAGATAGATATGTAAATTATATCACTATTTATCTTAAAATTTTTTTTCTTATATCCCCAAATTACAGCCTAATTTACAACCTACTAAGAATCTTTATTTCCATCGCTCTTGAAAGCACAGATACTTTGCACATGAATAAGTACAATAAGTTAATAAGTACATGCCATTATATCCTATTAACTGTTCCTATTGTGACTTTATAATTTTCCATTGTCAATATTATAAGAGTTTCTCATCAAATTAGTTGGTTTTCTTTTGGTGGAGTTTTGCTACCGAGGGTATTATGAGAAATGTGAATGGTTATTCAATTCATCACTTGAAATGTTGTGAATGTATAATTAACAACTGAAATTACACTGAGTTAAAAATAAACAGGTTTACTTTCTTCACTTTCTCTGACAAATAGGAACAGGACAAACCTAGAAGCTGAGCATCCCGTCAAATCTGTATCACCATTTTAATTATGGAAACTTTTTGCTGGTGTTATTCTGTTATTTTTCAACTTGCACGTAGTGCAAAGATTTCATGAGTGTATGGAATGAGGGTCATCATGCTGATGATCACTCATCTTCCTGTATCTGTGGACATTTCACTCTTGTTTAAGCAGTTGTTTAAAAAAGTAGGAATTTCAGCACAGAAATTTCGATCTCAGGGCTTAAGACTCCTTTGTGTTCTCCTTTCACCTCATAAACAGATATGCCTACCTCAGGGTAGGGCACTTTCTTTTGCTTAAAGTAGACATGGTGAGGAAATATAATCTTCCGTCTGTTACCATCCTAAATAGAGAAGAGGAGGTCCTATTCTGTCTATTTACTGTATCATCAGTGGTTCAAAGACATATATTAAACCAAACAAATAGAATCCTATGAATGCTATTATGAATTTTGTTGTATCTAAAATAGGGATGAAAATTAAAAAGACATGTTCAGTTTTAAATACTTAAAGTGTGATTCATTGTTATCCATTTGACTGATAGAAGATAAAGTAAGAGATAAGTCTAAACCCATCGTCCATATATGCCATTATTTTCATTAGCTACAGTATTTTATAACAATAGACACATTTTTGGAATGCATTTTCTTTATCCATATCATTTTATCTTCCTTGGCATGAATGACTCAAACAGATGTTTTATTTTTTCCATGGAAGACTAGTTTAACTTTAAAGAAATAAAGATGTTTATATGAAGAAAGAATAATTTAAAAATTGGAATTAACTTTATATTATAATACCTATCTTCACCAGAAGTTATTAAAAGTTCTATGAAGAAGCCAAAAATACTATAAACACAATTCCTCAGTGGGATTCATACAGATAGTGTGAGTTTATATGAATATGTATTTAATTCCTATTATGTTTTAGGCTAGGTATAAGGGACACAGCAATGAAGAGAACGAATCTAATATGACAGTTAAAATTAGCTTTTGTTGCAAATACTAAAGAATAGAAATCATAACGACTTAAATAGAACAATCCTTTTTTCAAAATAAATCTATGAAATATGTATTTTTTTTATCCTCATTTTACAGATGAGATTTCTTTGAGCCTCAGAGAAATGCACATGGCTACAAAATTATTCTCACAAAATAAGAGATCAGGAAGTTCATAGTTAAGGGGTTCATGTTCTTGCTTCAGGGGTTCTCTACCATCCATAGCACTCAATTTCCTTTTCATAGTTGTGAAACTTTGTTCCCCTCAGACTTAAGACCAAGGTTATAGGCAGGAAAGGTAAATGAGAAGAGGTAGAAGCAGAGTCTCTATCAAGAACGCAAACATTTCTCAAAAATCACCAAACTATTTTTTCCACTGTTCTTACTGGCTCTAACCTCATTATGTAATCACTCCTACCTGAAAGGGAGGCTTAGAAATGGAGTTTTCATTTTTAAGAAATTGAGTACACTGATGTTTTAGTCAAAATCAAAATCAACATCCTATTAGCAAAAAGTGGGGAATGACGTTTGGCATGCAGTTGAAGTATACGTTTAGGAGATTAAGGGATATGCCTTTGGCACAAAACTGTGGAGCTAAAAAGCTGCTAGCCATCAAATATCAAAAAAATGATATAATAAGGAATTAAACTTCTTATTATAATGAGTGATCCACTTTGTCCAGACTTACCAGCATTTGGTTTTATCTTTTTTTTAAAATTATTTGAAGCATTCTGAAAGGTGTGTACTGAGATTTTAGTTTTAATTTGCATTTTATTTTTATTTATTTTTTAATCAAAGTATAGTTGACATGCAATATTAGTTTCAGTTGTACAACAAAGTTGATTCACCATTTATAGATATTCTGAAATGATCACACGATAAGTCTAGTTACCATCTGTCACAATACAAAGTTGTTACAACATTATTGACTGTATTCCTTATGCTGTACTTTTCAACCCTGTGATTTATTTTATAATGAAATTTTTACATCTTAGTCCCCTTCACCTTTTACATCCACCTCTCATCCCCCTCCTCTCTGGCAACCACCAATCCCTTCTCTAAATCAGTGAGTCTGTTTCCATTTTCTTTTATTGTTGTTGTTTAGCTGTTTTTTTTGTTTTTTTAGATTCCACATATAAGTGAAATCATATTGTACCTGTCTTTCTCTGATTTATTTCACTTAGTATAATACACTCTAGTTTCATCCATGTTGTCACAATTGGCAAAATTTCATTGTCTTTTATAAATGGGTAATATTTCATTGTGTGTTATGTGTGTATACAAATATCACATCTTGTTTATCCATTCATCTATCCCTGAACACTCAGATTGCTTCTGTATCTTGGATTTAATAAAGAATACTGCAATAAACATAGGAGTGTAGATATCATTTCAAAGTTGTGTTTTTATCTTCCTCAGGTAAATATCTAGAAATGAATTACAGGGTCATATCATATTTCTAATTTTTTGAGGAACCTACATACTGTTTTTGATAGCAGTTGCACCAATTTACATGCCCACCACACAGGAGTTCCTATTTCTCCACATCCTGATGTTGGGGGTTGAGTTTATTCTTCTCTGTTCTTGTTCTTGCCACAACAGAGAATTGAAGGGCAGAGACACAGTGAAGCAGAACAAAAGTTTTATTTGAATCCACTCCAAGGGAGGAGCAGGCCAGAGTCAAGGTAGACAAAGGCAGGTTCAATTGAATGAAGCAGAAAGGAAGGAAAAACAGAGGGAGAGAAGGGAAGCTCAATGAACTCCTGCTTGGCATTGGGCATATCCCTTGCCAACTCTTAAAGCCAGTGTCACCTGGCATCCAGTGTCTGCTTGAATCTTCTCAGTGTGGGAACTTAGTCCCACCACCCCAGGATTTCAGGAAACTGCAGAGCACTAGATGGAGCGAGATTATGTTCTGAGAACTTCCCAAAGGCAAAGAAAATACTTTTTTGGGAAGGCTACTAAGGAGCATGATTGTATAGCTGCAGTTCTGTCTGTGTAACCCAGGCCATGGGGCACTTGCAAGCCCAAATCAAAGCTCTCATCAGCCCTTTCCTACTTATCTGGAGTAGAACAGAGAGAGTGACACACTCTAAAAAGGCGAGTGAAGGCAACCTCAGAGAGGAGGAGGCATGCTTAAGGGTTTAGGGTTTGGGATTTTATAGGCCCTTTTGGGTAAGGGTCAACATAAGGCATGATGTATACAGGTGATTCATAATTCCTTTTAAGCTTTGTTTTAATAATAGGATTATTTAGGTGACTGTGTTGGCCTGGATCTCAGCATTCTTTATCCACACAGGTTTATTTACACTTTGGAGGTCTGTCTCAAGCCATGCTTACAAAATTACTTGATTAAGGAGCTGGAAGAGGAGTTAAAAAACAGCATATAGGTTAACTTTAAAGATTAAACTGGATCTTTTTGCAGGTTAAGTAGATTTCACAGTGGCATGATCTAATTGGTACAATGAAGACATGGGCTGCACTAGGATACTTTTCTTTATCTGGGGAATATCTGGGCATTCTAAGTCACTCTTGGCCTTTGGATCTTCAACCGGTTAACTCATTAATTCTGTGAGTCCTTCTGGCTCTCCTATCTGGTTAATTCTTTGAGTCTCTTTTAGTGAGTTTTACCTGCTTTATTCTCTCTCCACCCAACTCATGTGTCAGAAGGATATCAGTATGCCACGACTTGTGTGGACACAGCTACTGGACTTCTGGTTGCTTTTGCTACCTGTGTGCAGACCAGCAGGTGACCAAAATAGGCCTGGAGCATCTCTTTGCCACCTATGGCCAACCACAGGTAATTGAGAGTGATCAGAGCACCCATTTTATAGGACATACACTGCAAGAATGGGTGTGACAGATGGGAATCAAATGGAAGTTTCATGTGCCATACAATCTTACTGCAGCAGGCATAATAGAGAGGCACAATGGCTTGGTAAAATTCAGACTAAAGTCAGATAGTCGGCAGGGATGGTCAGTCAGCTTAGGGACCATGCTACAGCGTTTGAATGAGAGACTCTGAAAGGGAGCCCTGAGCCCCATAGACATGTTAACACATATGGCTGCCTCCCCTATACAACTGCAAGTATAAACCAAGGAAGAATCACTGAAGCCGAGGTTCGGCCACCAGAATAACATCTTGCTGCCAGCACCAACTGCACTGAACCCCAGAGAATCCACTGAGTGGATGTGGCCTTGGACCTTTCAACACATGGACCAACAATGGCTGGCTCTCTTGGCACCTTGAGGAAAAGGCCTGGAAGCTGGCCTCCTGTGTATTCCTGGAATAACAGCACAGTGGCCCCCAAAGGTCACAGCAGTAAATCCTGAACAGCCAGAAGGTAGGAGCATCTTATCGGGGAGTTTTGTTTTATCATTATGGCGGGTGCATGCACCTCCAGTAGCACTATGTATAGACCCTTCAGTGACCTCCATGGGGAAAGGAATAAAAGTCTGGTATACTAGACATGGAAAGTACCCCCTTACTACCACAGCCGTATCACAGGACCACTCTCTTGCATGCATCCTACCTGATGGACAAGATTTGCCTATGTTGGTGTCACTAAAACACGTCTAATTGCTCCTAAGGTCATTGTGGATTGGGAACTTCCTCTGGCTTGAGGATTATTATAATTTTTGTTACCTGTATCAAAATCTTCTTGTATCTTAATTTTTGTTATTATCTCTAAGTTGTTCTTAGCCTCTTTTGCTATTGTGGCATCTGGTTACAGTGCTCCAGCTTTCTCACACAGGGACCATTGCAGAAGATTTGGGGGCATGTAGATTGTAAGGAGAGAATCCAGGAGGGGTGGAGTTTGGGGAAGTTGGGGTTCCTATGGCCAGAATCCTCACTGAACTTAAACCACTTGATGATGTAACTGGCCTGTTGCTAGGCTACTGCTTCCACACCCATAGGCAATAAGCTATTATTGTGCTTTATAGGGAGTTCGGCCCAGGGCTCTGGGTGAAGGCCAAGACACTAGTGCTCGACCTACTGCAAGGACAAGCTGGGTAATAAACACTTTCACCCCAAAGAAATGTTCTACAGACATTTCTTTGGTCACACTGAAGCCACAGCGAACTTACTAGGCCTGAAACCCATTGCCAACACACCCTATAATGTGAATGTTAGTACATTTGATATTGTCCGAGTGGTCCCTTAATGTATTCTTATTTTTTTGAAGTTCTTTTTTTTTTTGCTATTCAGTTTGAATGATTTTACTACCCTGTTTTTCCAGATTATTGATCCATTTTTTTGCATTCTCTAATCTGCTGCCAAATCCCTCTAGTGTATTTTTCATCTCAGTTATTTCTTTGTCTCTGAATAGTTCATTTTTTTTGAGAGAGTATCTCTCATATTTATTGATCAAATGGTTGTTAACAACAATAAAATTCTGTATAGGGGAGTCAATACTCAATGCACAATCATTAATCCACCCCAAGCCTAATTTTTGTCAGTCTCCAGTCTTCTGAAGCATAATGAACAAGTTCTTACATGGTGAACAAATTCTTACATAGTGAATAAGTTCTTACATGGTGAACAGTACAAGGGCAGTCATCACAGAAACTTTCGGTTTTGATCATGTATTATGAACTATAAACAATCAAGTCAGATATGAATATTTGTTTGATTTTTATACTTGATTTATATATGGATCCCACATTTCTCCCTTTATTATTATTATTATTATTATTTTTTAATAAAATGCTGAGGTGGTAGGTAGATGTAAGATAAAGGTAGAAAACATAGTTTAGTGTTGTAAGAAAGCAAATGTAGATGATCAGGTGTGTGCCTGTAGACTATGTGTTAATCCAAGCTAGACAAGGGCAATAAAACATCCACGGATGCAGAAGATTTCTCTCAAGATGGGGGGTTGAGGTTCTAAGCCTCACCACTGTTGATCCGCAATTTCTCACCTGATGGCCCCCCTACGACTGTGCCTGTCTTAGGTTGTTCCTCCCTTGAGGAATCTTACCCATCTCTGGATAACCAGTCATCTTCTGGGGCCATACAGGGAGATGTAAAGTTGGTAAGTGAGAGAGAAGCCATATTGTTTGAAAAGGTTAGCTTTTTACTTCTTTGCAGATTTATGCCTGTGGCTTCTATGCCCAGCATTTGTCTTGAGGTATCTTTACAACTTGGAGGAATTATGATACTCGGTAAATTCGATATGAGGCATGAATTCTACTTAAGGGTTGTAATTAGGAAGGAAGAAGAAAAGCTATAGAAGTAGCAGGTGGAAGAAAACATGGGAAGATTGATTATTTCTTTGACATATCTTCTTCTAGAGTAACTTAAGCATGTATAGGTTTTAAGCTACTAATTAAATTGTGCACACACATTAACATAATAGGAATACAGTTACATAACCAAAGCAGATCTATAATTACCAGCCATCTCCAGTGAAACCAAGAAAACCAGTTAGGCATCCTAGGCATTTGTGAAAATTTATCTATGACATAGTGGATATTGTCCAACTGTACTTGAACAGTCTGAGAGAAATCAGACAAATTAAAACAACCCATTCCTGGGAACTGTTCATATCCCATATGTTCTTTTAACAGTAGATAGTCTGTAGTTGTAAGATTTTGGAGCACTACAACTTGCACTCCTCCTAATTCTTGGTTGAGTTCCAACAGTATAGATCCAGTCAAATTTGTTGTTTTACTGTATGCACAGGCCAGCTTAGACATCTCTTCTTCATTCCCATGGCAAATCCAGGAACTGGTGGGATGAATGCAGCTACAGCTGTAGCAGTGCCTGGATCTTTGTTGAGGTTTTTTGATGATCATCTTCTGGTATAAGTCGTCCAGAGAGTGCTGATGTTGGAAGTTCTTCTTCATATCGTATCTTAGTTCATTTTCTGGGTTGGCAAATTAGGCTTTGATCTTCTGTATAAACACAAACAGACCCTTTGCCCACACTTTGATATGCCCTTTATACCATTGTGTAGAACTCATTGGAGGTCACCACACAGGAACTGCTTTTTTTTTTTAAGAGAAAGGAATATTATCAGAAAAATGTACCTCCATAGCCAATCATCTGACACCCTTTAAGTGATCAAAATTAAGGATATTTAAAGCATGCATTAATCATTGATTTACAGTTAGTTTTATCCTATCAGGGAGTAATCCCCCTTTTCTTTCTTTTTTTGTTATCATTACTCTACACTTACATGAAGAATATTATGTTTACTAGGCTCTCCCCTATACCAGGTCCCCCCTATAAACCCCTTTACAGTCACTGTCCATCAGCATAGCAAAATGTTGTAGAATCACTACTTGTCTTCTCTGTCTTGTACAGCCCTCCCCTTTATCCCAGCCCCCCATTCACGCTAATCTTAATACCCTCCTTCTTCTTCTTCCCCCTCTTATCCCTCCCTCCCTACCCATCCTCCCCAGTCCCTTTCCCTTTGGTACCTGTTAGTCCATTCTTGGGTTCTGTGATTCTGCTGCTGTTTTGTTCCTTCAGTTTTTCCTTTGTTCTTATACTCCACAGATGAGTGAAATCATTTGGAATTTCTCTTTCTCCGCTTGGCTTATTTCACTGAGCATAATACCCTCCAGCTCCATCCATGTTGCTGCAAATGGTAGGATTTTCCCTCTTCTTATGGCTGAGTAGTATTCCATTGTGTATATGTACCACATCTTCTTTATCCATTCATCTACTGATGGACATTTAGGTTGCTTCCAATTCTTGGCTATTGTAAATAGTGCTGCGATAAACATAGGGGTGCATCTGTCTTTATCAAACTTGATTGCTGTGTTCTTAGGGTAAATTCTTAGGAGTGGAATTCCTGGCTCAAATGGTAAGTTTGTTTTGAGCATTTTGATGAACCTCCATACTGCTTTCCACAATGGTTGAACTAATTTACATTCCCACCAGCAGTGTAGGAGGGTTTCCCTTTCCCCACAACCTCGCCAACATTTGTTGTTGTTTGTCTTTTGGATGGCAGCCATCCTTACTGGTGTGAGATAATATCTCATTGTAGTTTTAATTTGCATTTCTCTGATAATTAGCGATGTGGAGCATTTTTTCATGTGTCTGTTGGCCATTTGTATTTCTTTTTTGGAGAACTGTCTGTTCAGTTCCTCTGCCCATTTTTTAATTGGGTTATTTGTTTTTTGTTTGTTGAGGTGGGTGAGTTCTTTATATATTTTGGACATCAAGTCTTTATTGGATCTGTCATACTGTAGGGTTCCTTTTTGTTCTATTGAGAGTGTCTTTTGCTGTACAGAAGCTTTTCAGCTTGATATAGTCCCACTTGTTCATTTTTGCTGTTTTTTTCCTTGCCCAGAGAAATATGTTCAAGAAGAGGTCACTCATGTTTATGTCTAAGAGGTTTTTGCCTATGTTTTTTTCCAAGAGTTTAATGGTTTCATGACTTACATTCAGGTCTTTGATCCATTTTGAGTTTACTTTTGTATATGGGGTTAGACAATGGTCCAGTTTCATTCTCCTACATGTAGCTGTTCAGTTTTGCCAGTACCATCTGTTGAAGAGACTGTCATTTCGCCATTGTATGTCCATGGCTCCTTTATCAAATATTAATTGACCATATATATATGGGTTAATGTCTGGAGTCTCTAGTCTGTTCCACTCGTCTGTGGCTCTGTTCTTGTGCCAGTACCAAATTGTCTTGATTACTATGGCTTTATAGTAGAGCTTGAAGTTGTGGCGTGAGATCCTCCCTACTTTATTCTTCTTTCTCAGGATTGCTTTGGCTATTCGGGGTCTTTGGTGTTTCCGTATGAATTTTTGAATTATTTGTTCAAGTTCATTGAAGAATGTTGCTGGTAGTTTCATAGGGATTGCATCAAATCTGTATATTGCTTTGGGCAGAATGGCCATTTTGACGATATTCATTCTTCCTAGTCACAAGCATGAGATGAGTTTCCATTTGTTAGTGTCCCCTTTAATTTCTCTTAAGAGTGACTTGTAGCTTTCAGAGTAAAAGTCTTTCACTTCTTTGGTTAGGTTTATTCCTAGGTATTTTATTCTTTTTGATGCAATTGTGAATGGAGTTGTTTTCCTGATTTCTCTTTCTGTTGGTTCATTGTCAGTGTATAGGAAAGCCACAGATTTCTGTGTGTTAATTTTGTTTCCTGCACCTTTGCTGTATTCTGATATCAGTTCTAGTAGTTTTGGGGTGGAGTCTTTAGGGTTTTTTTTTGTACAATATCATGTCATCTGCAAATAGTGACAGCTTAACTTCTTCTTTACCAATCTGGATTCCTGGTATTTCTTTGTTTTGTCTGATTGCTGGGGCTACGACCTCCAGTACTATGTTAAACAACAGTCGGGAGAGTGGGCATCCCTGTCTAGTTCCCAATCTCAGAGGAATAGCTTTCAGCTTCTCGCTGTTCAGTATAATGTTGGCTGTGGGTTTATCATAAATGGCCTTTATTATGTTGAGGTACTTGCCCTCTATTCCCATTTGGCTGAGAGTTTTTATCATGAATGGATGTTTAATTTTGTCAAATGCTTTTTCAGCATCTATGCAGATGATCATGTGGTTTTTGTCTTTTTTTTTGTTGATGTGGTGGATGATGTTGATGGATTTTCGAATGTTGTACCATCCTTACATCCTTGGGTGAATCTCAGTTGGTGATGGTGTACAATCCTTTTGATGTATTTTTGAATTTTGTTTGCTAATATTTTGTTGAGTATTTTTGCATCTACGTTCATCAGGGATATTGGTCTGTACTTTTCTTTTTTGGTGGGGTCTTTGCCTGGTTGTGGTATTAGGGTGATGTTGGCTTCATAGAATGAGTTTGGGAGTATTCCCTCCTCTTTTATTTTTTGGAAAACTTTAAGGAGAACGGGTATTATGTCTTCCCTGTATGTCTGATAAAATTCCGAGGTGAATGCATCTGGCCCGGTGCTTTTGTTCTTTGGTAGTTTTTTGATTACCACTTCAATTTCTTTGCTGGTAATTGGTCTGTTTAGATTTTCTGTTTCTTTCTGGGTTAGTCTTGGAACGTTGTATTTTTCTAGGACATTGACCCTTTCTCCTGGGGTTCCCAGCTTGTTAGCATATAGGTTTTCTTAGTACTCTCTAATAATTCTTTGTATTTCTGTGGGGTCCATCGTGATTTTTCCTTTCTCTTTTCTGATTCTGTTGATTTGTGTTGACTCTCTTTTACTCTTATAAGTCTGGCTAGAGGCTTATCTATTTTGTTTATTTTCTTGAAGAACCAGCTCTTGGTTTCATTGATTTTTGCTATTGTTTTATTCTTCTTATATTTATTTATTTCTTCTCTGATCTTTATTATGTCCCTCCTTCTGCTCACCTTAGGCCTCATTTGTTCTTCTTTTTCCAATTTCGATAATTGTGACATTAGACCATTCATTTGGGATTGTTCTTCCTTCTTTAAATATGCCTGGATTGCTATATACTTTCCTCTTAAGACTGCTTTTGCTGTATCCCACAGTAGTTGGGGCTTTGTGTTGTTGTTGTCATTTGTTTCCATATATTGCTGGATCTCCATTTTGATTTGGTCATTGATGCATTGATTATTTAGGAGGTGTTGTTAAGCCTCCATGTGTTTATGAGCCTTTTTGCTTTCTTTGTACAGTTTATTTCTAGTTTTATGCCTTTGTGTTCTGAAAAGTTGGTTGGTAGGATTTTAATCTTTTGGAATTTACTGAGGCTCTTTATGTGGCCTAGTATGTGGTCTATTCTGGAGAATGTTCCATGTGCACTTGAGAAGAATATGTATCCTGGTGCTTTTGGATGTAGAGTTCTGCAGATGTCTATTAGGTCCATCTGTTCTAGTGTGTTGTTCAGTGCTTCTGTGTCCTTACTTATTTTCTGTCTGGTGGATCTGTCCTTTGGAGTGAGTGGTGTGTTGAAGTCTCCCAAAATGAATGCATTGCATTCTATTTCCTCCTTTAGTTCTGTTAGTATTTGTTTCAGGTATGTTGGTGCTCCTGTATTGGTTGCATATATATTTATAATGGTTATATCCTCTCGTTGGACTGAGCCCTTTATCATTATGTAATGTCCTTCTTTGTCTTTTGTTACTTTCTTTA
Organism: Manis javanica; assembly: GCF_040802235.1. Classification (NCBI taxonomy): domain Eukaryota; kingdom Metazoa; phylum Chordata; class Mammalia; order Pholidota; family Manidae; genus Manis; species Manis javanica. The sequence continues at coordinate 69,755,116 of NC_133163.1, forward strand.
TTTTGAAGTCTGTTTTGTCTGATACCAGAATTGAAACACCTGCTTTTTTCTCTCTGTTGTTTGCATGAAATCTCTTTTTCCATCCCTTGACTTTAAGTCTGTGCATATCTTTGGGTTTAAGGTGAGTCTCTTGTAAGCAGCATATGGATGGGTCTTGCTTTTTCATCCATTCTATTACTCTGTGTCTTTTGATTGGTGCATTCAGTCCATTTACATTTAGGGTGATTATTGAAAGGTATGTACTTATTGCCTTTGCAGGCTTTAAGTTTGTGGTTACCAAAGGTTCAAGGTTAGCTTCTTTACTATCTTACTGTCTAATTTACCTCACTTATTGAGTTATTATAAACACAGTCTGGTGATTCTTTATTTCTCTCCCTTCTTATTCCTCCTCCTCCCTTCTTCATATGTTGGGTGTTTTGTTCTGTGCTCTTTTTAGGAGTGCTCCCATCTAGAGCAGTCCCTGTAAGATGCCCTGTAGAGGTGGTTTGTGGGAGGCAAATTCCCTCAACTTTTGCTTGTGTGGGAATTGTTTAATCTCTCCTTCATATTTAAATGATTATCATGCTGGATACAGTAGTCTTGGTTCGAGGCCCTTCTGTTTCATTGCATTAAGTATATCATGCCATTCTCTTCTGGCCTGAGATGGTTTCTGTTGAGAAGTCTGATGATAGCCTGATGGGTTTTCCTTTGTAGGTAACCATTTTTTTCTCTGTGGCTGCCTTTAATACTTTGTCCTTGTCTTTGATCTTTGCCATTTTAATTATTATGTGTCTTGGTGTTGCTCTCCTTGGATTTCTTGTCATGGGAATTCTGTGTACCTCTGTGGTCTGAGAGGCCATTTCCTCCCCTAGTTTGGGGAATTTTTCGGCAATTATTTCTTCAAAGACACTTTCTATCCCTTTCTCTCTCTCCTCTTCTTCTGGTACCCCTATAATGCGTATATTGTTCTGTTTCAATTGGTCACTCACCTCTCTTAGAATTCTTTCATTCCTGGAGATCCTTTTATCTCTCTCTGCATCAGCTTCTCTGCATTCCTGTTCTCTGTTTTCTAGTCCATTAATGGTCTATTACATCTCATTCATTCTGTTTTGAAGTCCTTCCAGAGCTTGTTTTATTTCTTTATTCTCCTTCCTTAGTTCTTGCATATTTCTCTGCAAGTCCATCAGCATGGTTATGACTTTTGTTTTGAATTCTTTTTCAGGAAGACTGGTTAAATCTATCTCCCCAGGTTCCTTCTCAGGGGAAGATGTAGCAGATGCTGAAGCTGTCTGGGTTAGTCTTGTCTGGATCATATTTTTTTGCCTTTTCATGTTGATAGGTGCTATTGACTGTCAGCTGGAGGGGCCAAACTTTCCACTTGCTACTGGCCTTTATTTACTGGGACAACTGCGACCCCTTAGTGGCTTGTGTTGGGTAATTGGTGTAGACTGGGTCTTTGTGTCTTGCCTGGCCGGTATGAAGGAAGCTCCCTTTCTGAGTGTGTGGCCTGCCTTAGGCTGCTGCTCTGCTATGGCGGGGCCCTGGTGGGGTAATGGACAGGGGGCTGTTTGGCTGTTTATCTCCATGAGGGGTCTCAGAGCTGTTGCCCAGGGGATTAGTGTGCCCGGTTTTCCCTGTAATTTCCGTCTACTGGACTGTAGCCCAGGAAGCTTCCATCCAGTTGTTCGCATCCCTGTCCCTTTAAGCCTTTCAAAAAGCACTCGCTTTTCTTTGTCACAGGTGCATCAGCTTCGGAACCCACTCACTGGTCCTGCTGCCCTGTTTCCCTAGTATCCAGGACCCCATGCATGCACTGTGCCTGCGCTCTGGTGTGGATGGCTGGGGCTGAGTGTTCAGCAGTCCTGGGTTCCCTCTCCCTCCCCGCTCCAACTCCTCTCCTCCCACCCAGAGCTGGGGGTAGGTGTGCTTGGGTCCCGCTGCGCCGGGGCTTGTATCTTACCCTTCACCAAGTGCTGGGCTCTCGCACATGTGGATGTAGTGTGGCTGTTGTCCTGTGTCTTCTGGTCTCTCTTTTAGGATTAGTTGTATTTGTTGTATTTTCAAAAATATATATGGTTTTTGGAGGAGATTCCCTGTGTCCTACTCACGTCGCCATGTTGGCTCCACCCCTCTGAATTGTTCATTTTTATATTTTCTTTTTGTTGAAATGCTTCCTGAATTTTTCTACTTTCCTCTCAAGTCTGGTGAGCACTTTTATGACTGTAACTTTGAACTCTTTATCAGGTAGATTGCTTATCTCCATTTTATTTAGTTCTTTTTCTGAGGTTTTCTCTTATTTTTTCATTTGGAACATATTTTTCTGATTCTCCATGTTGGTTTCTATGTATTAGGTCGGTCAGCTCTGTCTCCTATTCTTCAAGGTATCCTGGTCTCCTGCCTTATGTAGAGGGCATCATGTGGTTCTCAGTAACACAGCCCCTCCTGTGCACCAGTGCCACGCCCTCTAGTGGTGTCTCCTGTGTGAACTGTGTGCACTCTTCTGTTGTGACTGGCCTGTGACTTCTGTGGGCATTCTGTGGGTAGGGCTGGCCCCCACCCAGCTAGCAGCAATGACAAGCAGGAACTACTGTGGGTTCACTGATGGGCATGGCTATCACCTGGTGTAGCTGGCTGAGCAACCTAGCTGCAACTGCTGCAGGTGCACCACATTCTGATGGGTGGGGCAGGTTCACAAGGGAAAACCTGGACAGAGCAGGCAGTACTAGCATTGTAGGTGGAAAATGTCAGAACTGGCTCATGCAAGTGTTGGGACAGCTAGGCTGAAGGAGAGCAAGAAAAATGGCATCTGCCAGTACTTCTGTTCTGGAAAGTTCCTGCAGATCCTTGCCCTAAAATCTGTCAAGAAACCTCCTTCACATACAACCTAGGGCCTTTTAAACTGTTGCTTCTTTGCTGGGTTTGAGTGAGTGCTATTGTGTGCTGGGCCTTTAAGAGCAGAATGCCAATTTCCTATAGCTTCCTGTAACTCTCCTGGAGTTAAGCCCACTGATTTTCAAGCAAAACATTAGGGGCACGCATCTTCCTGGTGCCGATCCCCAGGGTTGACTGCCCAATGAGGTTCTGGACCCCTTACTCCTCAGGGAGGAGCTCTATGCCTGTGATATCCCTCCCACTTGTGCATCACCCTGCTAAGAATTTGGTTCTTGACTGCATCTCTGCTCCTCCTGTCTTTCTCAGTGTAGCTTTTCATTATATGTGTAACTGTGGAAGACCTGTTCTGCTTGTCTTCAGATCACTTGCAGGGTGAGTTGCACTACATGTAGTTATAGCCTTGATGTGATCCTGAGAGGAGGTGAGCTCTGGATCCACCATCTTCCTTTGGTCTCCCCCAAAATTAAATATACATATTTCTGATCCCAAATGAAATCTTCAGACTGGGATGGCCTTTCAGAGTTGTCCTAATTTGCATTTTAATAACGGCACATGATGCTGAACATCTTTGTATGTGCTTGCCATCTATAATTCCTTTTTGTGGAAATATCTATCCATGTCTTTTGCCCATATTTTCTAATTGGATTGTTTGGGCACGTTTAATTATAATTTTAAGTTTGCAAGAAAATACAGATACTCTAGCAGAGCCAAATACAAACAATGAGAGGATTAGAAATCTATTCACCACTATCTCCCAATTCTAAATATTTAATGATTCAGTTTTAGTATATGCTCAGTAGTTTTCAGATCCTTGAATAGTCTTCAGTGCAGAAACCTTCCATACTATGTAATAAGCTGAAGTAATTCTATAGTACTGAGCATTCTTGGTATTCCTTTGATCGTTACTCCTCTTCCTAGAGCTTCATGGTATGGCTGGATTTTTTCACTGTATATTTTTTTGCAGCTTTCTTAGGTGCTATATTCCTTGATAGCTTTTACATTTGGAAATAAGTGTTTGTCCCCTTTCTACTTATTGGCAGTTTGGCTGGATACAGTATACTTGAATCATATTGTCATTCCTTTAGCACTTTGTAGACATTGATCTATTAACTTTAGACAAATGAATGAGGCTGTGAAGAAGTTTCAGGTTACCCTACTTTTTTTTCTTCTCCTGCATTTCTCAGCCTGGATTCCTAAATATTTTATCCTTAAATTGAATTGCATGAATAGGATATATCTCAAAGTTGATCATTCTAATGTGAAACATTTTCCAGCAATACTGAAGGCATTTTGTTATCTATTTCTTTTCTGTTGAATTGAGGAAAATTATCTCCTATTTCAACTTGGGATTCATTTTCAGTTTCAATTTGTTGGGCTCACCTCTTCAGAGATTCCAAGAAACCTTTTATGAATCTCCTCTCTGGTACTAGGTATCAATTATCTTCTCTCATTATTTTAAATATATTTTACCACTGTGTTATCCTATTTGCCTCAAAACTTTCTTCATTGTCAATAATTTACTTCTGAGTTATGTCTATTTTTTTACTGTTTTTCATCTGAAGTATACTAATTTTTTATCTCTCTGTTTACACAGTTTTAAACTATCCATGTGATCCATTCCTCATTTATATTCTTTCATTTAATTTGACTTATTTTAATTGAAAACATTTTTCCATAAATTCTCTTATAGCACTTACAATTCTTGGAAATGCTTATATCTTTGGGTTGTATTTGCTTCCATAATATATTAATAAATTAAAATATTTTTCTATTTTGCATACCTTTCATTTTTTTCCTTAAGCATATTTGCATAGATGTCATGTCACTTTTCTCCCCATAGTGCTCATGCTTGTTCAGTTTAGCAACCTTTATGAACTTTTCTTTTTTTGATATACTGCTTGTGATTTTTCACTTTCTCCATACTTTTTTTCTGAATTGTCCTTCTCTTAAAGTTTTACCAAAGAGTACCTGGGTCCTGAAAAGGTGAATATGGTGAGGAAGAAGACTCAGCTCGGTCAACTTTGATGGTCAGACATAGTCTCTGTCCTTTCCTTTTTGTACTCAAATATTTTTCTATTCCTAAACTCATGCTAGTCTCTCTGCATGTCTCCTTCTTCACTGTGGATCATCCTTTGGCTTCAGGACTGCCTAACAATCTTTGTATAGACCTAGAACCCCAGGTTTGCCCATAATGCTATATTTGTCTGCTCCTCCCCCTTTTACACTTCTCTCATCTCCTTTTAACAACTCCCACATACCAAAATGGAAGATGGAAAATGGTAATGAAAGGTCATTTTTAACCTTATGCCAAAACTTCAGAAAGGGTTAACACACAAAGTAAATGACCTGTTGCAAGCATACCATACATTGAAATACTTATTTTGAAGCACACAGACAAGAGAAATGGCCAAATGTTTCCTGAGGGCAAAATCCAGCTGCGAACGACCACTTTACATCAAAACACTGATTAAGGCCCCATGCATTGATAATATATCTGCCTTGCCTCTGAAAGTGGAGACACCACTAGCCTCTAGTGTTCTGAGATCACATCATTCCCACTGAAACGTGGGAAACCCAGTTAAACTGCAGACTCTCCCACTGACATCTGCTGCCCAGAAGCATGCTGCCAGAAAGAATTTCCAGGAAGCTTGTGCTCTCTTTATGTTTACATTTCTTAATAACTTTGTGAAGGGAGTTTACTCTGATCCATCTGGAGATCTTAAGCCCTTAGGTTTCACCTGCTTGAAAGAGGCCCAGGAATATCTGTTTTTAATAAACATTCTACATGATTTTGATGCACATAGTCTAAAAAGCACATTTTCAATAAACACTTATTTTATCATATAAATATTCAATATGTTGTTTCCTAAAAAAAAGTTATGCATGTGTGGTTCACTTAAAAGGGTCTTTGGAGTACAGGAAACTGAGAGTCAATTAACGTAATAAAAAAAATAACATTAGACAAAGTGTAAAACAACAGTTCTCTGCTGTTTTACTCTCTGTACTTTACAAGGTGGTACCTATGCTGAACCACAGATAACAGTGATGCTGACGTTGCACCTTCTCTGTGAATATATTCTATCTCTTCTGGTGTCATTTCTGGGTCATCCCTCACTAACAATATTGTATTACCACTGGATCTCAGGCACTTTGAGCCTGGAAAACTGGTGGGAAACAGAAGAAGATCCCTGGATGCATACTGTCATTTGAGGGTCTTGGTCTGATTTCTGAAGTTGAGCATCTAGGGCTCTTATCTATTGTTCTTACTCTACACAAATCCACCCCTTCCCCCTTTTCCCTTTTCTTTTTTGAAGGACCTTTCATCTATAGCTACCAGTTCTAATTGTCTTATTCTCTCCATGTTTTTCAGTTCGGTTTTATAAAGACCAATATAGATTGGTCAAAGCCATATTTAAAAAAATTTTTCATGCCACATCAGTTCATTCTCCCACCTAGACATTTGCTATCTCTGTGGCAAGAACCTAGAGCTAATCTAATAAGCTGTGACTGGGGCAATACATTTACATAGAGTCCACCTTTTTAGTAAGGGACTTGGATGAGAACTTTCACATAGAAACCACTAGCAAATCAAGCGTCATGACTGAAAATCTAATGTACTCTTGAAGTAAGAGGAAAGATATATGTAATGTGCCATCAGTTTTCTTCATCAGTTTTTTACTCGGTTCCCAATATGAGCCCAAGTTCAATATCAGAAGAATATGCTGATCTAAATTTAAATAGAATGACACATCATGTTAGTTATTGAAAGGATCTGAAAGTTTCCCACAAACTGAGGGGCCAAAAGTAGATAAACTACCATATGTGAATCTGGAATGGAGCAAGAAAAGTAAGGTGAAAGCAAGGGGGTCCTTGCCTTATACAATACCAGGCACATTTTCTTTCATATCCATCCCAAACTGGCAGGTTAGAGGGATGACTGTGTTTCAGATGAATATTAAGGAAAACATCCTTAATTTTTTCACTAGATGAAAGCAGGCATAAGCTCACCAACATGATTAGTGGGGAGAAAAAGAAAAAACAAACAAACAAACAAACTAGAAGCAAAGAGGAATGGAGTGTCTTGTAATAGCATTTTTTCCAGATAGGACTAATATAAGGTATTCTTTTATATTATGTTGAGTAGAATATAAAATTAAATTGTATTTGAAGCAACAGAATAAACCTTTATATTAAGAGTTTATTTCATCACATTTAGGAGATTCCATCCACTTGTGATTTAATTTAGCTTTTAGTAGTCAATGTAATTTATGCACAAGTATATCAGGAAAGCATTTCCATGAAAGTATTAATGACAGCTTGTGGCCTATCCCCAAAAAGGAACAAACTGACATTTAAAATTTCTCAGGCAGTCCCACTGATAACATTTCTTTGTTTAAATGGGAGAGAATTAATGAGTTTGAGAAGCTCTTCCTTCATTGATAAGGAACAAGCAGAAGAGATTAGAAATATAGTCAGAATACATCAAGTCTCCAAAGAGGAAATATTTTTGTCTGTAGATTAGATTATGACACTGATATGGTGTTACTCTACAACATGGATTTGGTGATGGGCCTGGGGAATCTTCTGAGTCCAGAGCCTTTGGGAATGAAATTCAGGAAAGTGGTTATGACAACTATCTTTCCCTTTTGTAATCTGTTCTTTGTTAGAGTGTTTAAATCAATAGTAGGCTTTCTGCTAGACCAGTGGCCTATGTCAACCGGCCAGGGAGATAAATCTGAAGTGAGATTTTGAAGAGAGGCAAAGAAAATGTGTAGCAGATGAGAGTGCAAGGCAGTGCTGATAACTGGCATAGTAAACTGCAGTCCGTTCCCAATGCCCCTCAGCAACAAGTGTAGTATCAGAATGCTCTGTTCCACAGGCATGTTGGTCAGACTTGTTGAGAAACTCTAAAGCTCTGATAATCTTTCCACCAATACAAATACACAGGTGACCTTACAGCCCTAAATGAGATTATCTTTTTCTGCATAAATCATATTTCCCTTTTCACCATAATTTAAATGAATGCTGATTAAATGTTTCAGCAAATACCAGTTTTATGATATGTGATACATATGTTAATGCAAGTATTGCATATTGAAAATTATTTTGCTGCAAATATTTTAGAGAGCCTTCAAAATTCACACTTTCATTTACATAAGCTTCTCTATTTTAATCATAATGGAAAACCATTCTACTATTGTTAATTTAGTACCTATAGCATGTAGAATACCATGCTTGCTATTGTGAAGGTTATAAAGACAGCCTCAAGAAATTAATCCTAGTATGCATAGGCTTATTTATTTGCTTGCATTAAAAAATAAAAACTTGTCAGTGCATTTCAATATGCTTGCCATGCCAAACTTGTGTATCTCAAATGGACTGCTAGTATGTAATTTCATAGCAATGACCAGAGAAAATTATGAAGTCCACATGTAAAAATAGGCAATTGTGAAGAAAAAAGAGACAAAACAAAGAGCCAATTTAATAATCTGTGCTGATTTTCAACTGAATTTGAAGTCATGATCTAACAGCACAAATCTAAAATTTCATTTGCTTATGCAAAAGAAAGAACTGGTCCATTTTTTTAACATAATACTTATGACAAAAACTATCATGCCTGATTTTTCATTTTTATTAGTTGACCTTTGAGAATGTTCCATTATTGAAAAATTAATTTCAAAAGTTTATTTAAATATTCTTTAAATACATTCGATTAAATGTAAAGTTCTCAAAAATAGTGAGCTACTTGGCTGTAAAATGCTCCCTGAAGTGAGTCGTGTTCTAATTCTTCCTTCAGAAGGAGGAATTCCTCTTCCCCACTTCAAGTGTGCACAGACTGTAACTTTTTTCTATTCTCCTGTTCTTTCCTCTTGCCGTTTTCACTAATACTGCTAACACCAAAGAAAGTTCGTTCTCCACTTTTTGCTTTACATTGGGAACTTTTGTGATTCCATATGCAAGACTCTGTGTTTTGTTCAGGATTAAGAAAAAGTTTGTGGAGACGGAAGAGTAGGAGCACAGTTCATTGTTCATTCTCTTTCCCCAGCCACTCAGTCTGTTACATATACCTGAGCCTCTGAACTAAAGATTTATAAAACTATATGATCAGAGCAAACAACCATTTTTAAACAGGAACATACATCCTTCAAAATGAAATCTAAAATGAAGAGTATTTGGGAGCTGAATTTGTAGCCAAAATCAATACATAGAAAAGCTGAAGTCATTTGACATAATATTGTTCTGCAGCATCAATGCAAGCAGCCAGAGTAATAGAAAGACAGAAGTTATAAGAAAGTCTTCAAAAACTTTAGAACAATTACCTCCATGGTGTTTGTCTCAGACTGAAGGGAAATACTCATTGCTATATTGTCCTCATTTTATGACTGTCTCATTCCCATATCCTGACTCTGTCAGAGAATAATCCGATCCTGATTTTGATCATGCTTCAGTCTCTGTGGACTTGACACTTGAATATGTTCCCACTACATGTGAACCTAGATTCTGACTTCACACATTTTCAACTTTATTGGCATACATAACATGTGACTTTGCTTGAACTGCAGATTCAAAGCTCATTGAGCAAAATCTGTTGACCCCAGTCCCCAAAGCACATACATAAAGGAAGTTTACAACATTCATTGTACAGTTTTTCCCATAAATATATAGCAAACATTTAACAAATGCTTCCTGTACAAGGTGCTAGGATGATAAAAATGAATACCTCTATCAGTTAAAATGATTTTGATGGAAAATAGAACTCTGAAAAGTATGATTTTTTTAACCTCAGGGGGAATTACTAGCTCATTTAAATTATAAAGTCTGTACGTAGAAATAACTGATGGGGAGAGCTGATCATTGGTTCAACATGAACTGACTTTATCTCTCTTGCTTCTTTGAAATCTTAGAATTAGGTTCATTCATAGTTTGAGTTCCTTCATATTTCAAGACTGCTCCCAATAGCTTTCAGAGCTACTGTTCCCTTTTTCAGGCAGAGGAAGAAAGGGTTTTATGCCAGCGCTGCTAGTGAAAGTCCTGAGTCTGCTGACAATGCACTTGGCTAAAGTCCAGCCAGTGATCTGTTTTTCTATGGGGAAGTTAATAATGACTTACATTTTTAAATGGTTGTAAATAAAAAAACAAGAAGGATATGCAACAGAGAGCTTCAAAACCTAAAATATTTATTATGTGGCCTTTTTAAGGAAAAATTTGCTGACTGCTACCTTGAACAGTCAAAGTGGTTAGGTAATATGATATAATAATTTGTTTAAGGTTGGGGCATTTGCCATTCCTTCAGTAACTTATGTTGACCAAAGTATTGATTTATGCTAATGGGAACTGGGGATCAATTCCATGGACACCAAGTGGCTGAATTAGGGAGACAGGTACATTTCCAGGCTGAAGGAAATCACATGGATGACTGACAGAAGCTGAAAAGTTGCCACCATGCCACCTTTGAGGGGGATATGTATTGATAGAGACAGATAAACAAACACAAGTGAGATGTGACAAACTCCATGCTAGAAGTAAAAATAAGGTGCATCTACAGATGAGACAAGCAGCTTTCATTTGGAGAGAAAAGTAGTTCATAATGTAGCCTGAATAAATGAAGATATGGAAAATTCAAAGAAACTATTAAGAGACAAAATATAGAATGTGGAGGGAAACCTAAGATACACATAACTATCTTTACTGTAGTTGTAATAAACAATCTTCAAAGACATCAAATCCAAAAGCTGTAACCTGTTTCTGCTTTCATACAGGGATCAAACCAGTTATCAAAAACAATCCAGACTAACATTTTTGTACCTTTGGATTCTGAGTATGCATCTGAAGAATCTATGCATATACATATTTAATCTCTTCCTTAAATCTCTTTTGGAAATGCAGAACCAAACCACAGGTTATATTAATGATGTCAAATAACATGTTTTATGCATCAAGGCTTAAGTGACTGCAATAATGGGTTTCTACCAAGAAACAGAATATTCTTCATAAGAACTAATAGGAATGTCTAGGAATAAAAGATACTTTCCACAACATGATGAAAGGCTTTTTTGAGAAGTCCATATCTAACATCATATTCAATGGTGAAGGACTGAAAGCTTCTCCCCTAAGATGTAGAAAAAGACAAGGATGCCCACTTTCACCACTGCTGGTCAACATTGTAGTGGGAGTTATTTGACAAGAAAAATAAATTTAAAACATCCATATTACAAAGGAAAAAATAAAATTATCTCCATCCACTGATGACATTATCTTATATATTACAATATTCTGAATATTCCATAAGAAAGCTTTTAGAGCTAATAAGAAAATTCAGCAAAACTTCTGGGTACAAAATCAACACAAAAACATCAAGTGTGCTTTTATACACATGCAGTGAAAAACCCAAAAGGAAATTAAGAAATTCTATTTAGAATAGTATTTAAAGACTAAAATACATAAAAATTATTTAACCAAGGAGGTGAAATACTTATACACTAAAAATTGCAAAACATTGCTGAAAGAAATTTAAAAAGACATAAACAGAAGGAAAGGCATCTTGCATTCATGAGTAGGAAGACTTAAAATTGTTAAGATGTCAATAATACTTAAAGAAATCTATAGTTTTGGTCCAATTCTATCAAAATTCCAACATCCTTTCTCACAGAAATGGAAAAGCCAATCTTCAAATTTATATGGAATCCAAAGGAACCCTAAATAGAAAAAATAATCTTGGCAAAGAATTAAATTAATGTACTCACACTTCCTGACTTCAAAACTACAAAGTCACAGTAATCAAGATAGTGTGGTAGTACCATAAGGATAGACACATATATCAATAGAATTCAGAATTCAGAATAAACCCATACATTTATGGCCAACTATTTTTGAAAATGGTGTTCAGTCCATTCAATGGGGAAAGAGTATCTCTTCCCCTTGTTTATGAGTTTTGAGGCAGTTTTGAGGAGCATTAGTGAGCATTCAAAAGAATGACCTTCCATTGGGGTTTTTCTGAATTTTCCTCATATTTAGATTCAAGGTACGGCTATTTGGGAGGAAGACCACAGAGGGTAAAGTGCCGTCCCCATCATATCATGTTGAGCATAATGCGATCAGCTTTACCTGATAGTGACACTGATCAACTGGCTGAGGTAATATTTGTCAGGTTTCTCCACTGTAAAGTTCCTCCTTTCTCCATTTCTATGCTACACTCTTTGGAAGGAAATCATTATGTGTAGCCCTTACTTAAGGGAGTTATGCTCCACCTCTCTGAGGGCAGAGTATCAACTTAAATTATTTGGAAATCCTCTGCATGTAAGATTTTTCTCTTCAACCAATTTATTTATTTATGTAATTATTTATATAAGTATGGCCTCATAGAAAATAGTTTTATATTTAAGGTTATAATCCAATATTACTTTATTTAGTCTCTGAAATTATTCCAACTGACATTTAGCTTTCAGTTGAATCCACTGTCCCTTTCACATATCCCCATAATTCTGGGTATATCTTTATTTATTTACTTTTTTTTGAGTGCTTCCTTGCTTTCTGGCACTACAAAGATACTCCAAGTTCACCTTGTACATGTCTTGCTCCACTCCTAGAAATAGCCATTTCTCCAGAGAGTCTTGATTCTCTTAATTGGAGCATATGGTACTCAACCAAGGTCTGGAAGCTGACTGTATTTGTTGATACTGAGGTGTCTTTCCTCTAGACCTTCTCAGTGGAAAGAGTCAGGAAATGTATGAGAGAGTGTGTGTGTGTGTGTGTGTGTGTGTGTGTGTGTGTGTGTATTTAACAAATTGTGCTTTTGATATTGTACCTAAAACTTAATAATTACACCCAAGGTCACTTAAACTTTCTTGTACCTTCCTTGTAGAATTTTTGTAGTTTTGTATTTTATATTTAGGTGCAATTTATTTTGAGTTTCTTTTTATAAAAGTATGAGGTCTCTGTCTAAATTCATTTATTCCATGTGGATGTGCAATTATCCAGACCCTTTTTTTTCAAAAAAGACTGTCCTTTCTCCATTGATTTACCTTTACCATTTGTCAAAGATCAGGTGACTCTTTGTGTGTTTATTTCTGATCTATTTTGTTCCCTTCACTCATGCGTCTTTCCTTTCACCAATACTATGCTGTCTTGATCACTGTAGTTTTATAGTACATCTAGAAATTGGGGGCTGTATGTCCTCCAGCCATCACCATCTTTGTTCCCCTACTCTTCCTTCTCCTCTTCTTTTTATTTTCATTTTTATTCTTCAGTGTTGTATGTGCTATTCAAGATCTTTTGCCCTTATGTTTTAAATTTAGAACCAGTTTGTCCATATCTGTAGACTATCTTGCTGAGATTTTTATTGGAAATCTGCAAATTGTTGAATCTATCATTAAATTTATAGCTTAGATTGAGAAGAACTGACATCTTAACAACCTTGAGATTTCCAGTCCATAGGCATGAAGTATCTTTAAATTTATGTAGACTTTTTATCTCTTTCACCAGACCAGTGTTTTATAGTTTTCTGCATATTAAAAGATGTTTTTAATATTTGTATTTGGTGAAAGGTAGGCTCCAACTTTATACTTTTAAGTGTAGAAATCCAGTTGTCATGCACTATGTGTTGAAGAGATACTCTTTCCCCATTGAATGGACTGAACACCATTGTCAGAAATAGTTGGCCATAAATGTGTGGGTTTATTCTGTCATGGACAAGAGGCTGAAGGGACATGGTGACTAAGTGTATATGGTGTCCAAGATGGGATATATGAGAACAGAAAAATTATATCAGGTAAGAACTAAGTAACACTGAATAAAGTATGGATTTAGTTAATAATAATGTATCAATAGTGATTCATTAATTATGACTAATGTACTCTATTAATGTAAGATGTTAGCAATAGAGGATAGCGGGTGTGGAATATATGCAAATCTGTGTACTATCTTTGCAACTTTTTGTAAATTTAAAGTTATTCTAAAAAACACTTTATTTAAAGAACTAAAATGATTAGAATTATGCAAGGAACACTGAAAAAATTCAGCCATCAGCCTGGGGATTTCAACAATTTTTTTAGTTTAGTCAGTAGCCCAGTATGATATTAAATAGGAATGGCAAGAGAGGTTTTTGTTTTTAGTTTTGTTTTGCATCTTTCCCCATCTCAGGAGAAAAGCATCCAGTACCTCAACATTATGCAAAATATTAAATATAAGTTGTTTTAATGTTTTTTTATCAAGTCATGGAAATTTCCCTCTATTAGTTTCATGAAATTTTTATCATGAATGGGTGTTGGATTTTACTGACTAGCAATTAAGAGTTCTGTTGTACACATGCCAAACTTGAGATGCCTATTATATACCCACTATTAATAAGGCAGTCGGATATATGAATCTAGAGCTCCTGGCCCATGGAAGTGGTTGGTACTAGAAATGGCAACAGATCTGCTTGAATCTCCTAAACTTACTCTTTTAAACCTATAATGAGAACACTGCATTGAAAAACAAGCTTTGTGGTAAGAATGGCTTTTCTAGGTATCAGTAATTTCCTTTGAAATCTTTTCATTTAGCTTTACTCTAAAGTAAGAGATAAGAGTTAATTCACTCAAGGCTGGTTGCCTACCAGCTATCTTCCCAGAAAAAGAGTGGGTCTTCTGTAAAACTTCGTAGAACCTGATTATGGCTCAGAACTTGGACCCCAGGTCCATGACATCAGGAAGAAGTCTAATGCCCCACTTCTCTTTCTCCAGTCATGTACAAACAGTACACTGACAGCCAGCTGAAGCAACTTTGCCATCTCTATTATATCCCGGCAACCTCCAGTCAAAGCACCGAGGTCAGGTTTCTTTGCCAGAGTCTGATGTCCGTCAGCGAGGTGTCCATCAGCGAGGTGTCTGTGTGGTGCCCTAGAAGGATGGGCACTGGATACCTGCCTGAGCAGTCTGTGAGTTAATGAAGAAGACCTGTTTTTACCATGTCTGATGTATGTTCTGTTGGGTCATTCACTCTTCATTGTATGATATACAGGTAGAGAGGATAAAAATGTGAGGTAAAGAGTTTGAACACCCAACAGAAGGAGGGAAAGAGAAACTTTCTTGGAAAGAGGAAGAGATCAGAAGAAATATGTATTTTCTGACTTCCACAAATGGATGTAGAATAAAAAATAAAGGCAGTGAGTGATGGGAAGAAGGTTGCTGTCTGAAAGAACCAGATACGTTCAAAGAATTTAAGAGGAAAAGGGCTTGTTATTGATTTTTCTGAACCCAGATTGGGAATATTTTAAGTCTCCTTAGATACAAAAACCATCTAATAAGACACCACCTCAGAAAGTTAGTAATGAAAAAAATGGCACAGTTAGATGCCAGAGGAAATTATAATAATCTCCAATTTTTTCATGGATGGATTAGCCCCATGGGACTATCTAGGTTTTACATGGGCCTTGTAAAGCCTTTGAAAGGAGACTGACACAGCGAGCTATCCTCTCTTCTGTCTCCAAGTCTATGTGGCCACTCAGTGAAGGGAAATCAAGCAGGAATTGTGGGATGCACTGGTTATTAGGAAGAGAGAATATAAAGATTCATGACTTAATGAGATTCTCATTATTAGGAAGCTATGGAAAGCAGCAAATTTCCCAAAGATTATTAAGGATTTCAGCAACAAAGTCAACCACTTGTGTCAGGTACCAGACCAGGCACGGCCACCAGCATCCAGAGCCAATGGAGGGCAGCTAACATATTTCAGCAGCCCCACAGTTTTGTGAGAGCATAGGAAAATTTTTAGATAAAAGCAAGATGATCTCTCTCAGACAATGACTAATGAGGTTCAGTAGGACACATCAGGTGGATGTAGAAACTTTCACTTATATTTATACACCAACTCCGGTAGAAGGGTAGACAGGGAAGACAGAACTGTGAAAAAAACCGCATATTTACCTGTAATAAACTTTGTTAACTTAAAAAATCTTGCTTTAAAGAAGGAGTTTGAGGTATCTTTATGAAAATTTTAAGATTCAAAAAACTCCTACTTCAGTATTAGTAAAAGGATAATTATATGGCTTAAAATAAAAGCACATAGTTTAAAAAGTATATTTTTTCAAAGCCTCAGTTTTAGTGTGTAAAATTTTGGCATTATAAATACTTCCCACATGAACTTTATTCAGATACCTTTAAGGTACCATGTGCTTTCAATTAGCCTCTAATGGACAGTTAAAGAGTGATCTTTTTCAAAATGACTACAGAGCCTAAAGGTTTTTCTCCCTAGGAATGATGCCAATTCATGAATTCGACCCATTAATTCTAGCCACTGTCCACTCTTCATTGACTTGATCCAATGTAGGAAAGCAGTGCCTAAAGAAACAGAGTTTTCTGTGGGTTTGGATCTATGAATAACACTAGGTAGGAAAACCTGCAGCCCTAGAATGACCAACTAAGGTACTATTCACAGGCTAGACTTGGTCTACAAATGTGTTTTGGGCAAGTCTGTTATTTCATGTTTAGTTGTCAATATGTAAAGATTCAAGTGCTTCTCTTAAAATCTGGATTACTGACTCTGGTTTTATTAGAAAAGATGTCAAAACCAGGCATGCATTCCTTCATAGCAATAAAATCTGTTTTATAGCAACTTCCCCTTCAGCTATGGCAAGAATTATTAATTTAACTACTATCTCCACCACTCTCTATTATAATAGATTCAATCTTTTCACTTATTTACATTACCTACCTGACTCTTGTAGTCATAAATTTGTGGACCCTTGACATAGGCCCTCACTTATGTGTTAGTATATCTATCTGTAATTTTTCATCAAGTCCTGATGATAAACCAAATCCTTTATGGAGTTCTATGGCATTAATTCTCATTAATTTCCCTAATTCTTATGGCCTCATTTATCAAAGGTTCTATATTAGCTGCTAAATACTAAGGAGTACTCAGTCTCAGGGGGGATATCTGTTTAGTAGTCTTGACCTATATACAAATGTCTGAAAAGACTTTTCTTATTATCAAAAGCAGCAATTTTTTTTCTTGATAAAATTTTTCATTTGAGGTATAAGAAAGAATTTCCATTTCATAATTTCATAATTGAGATTTTTATACTTATTAAATTTAATAGATTTATAACATCACCTTAACCTGATCTTTGATCTGACATACCCTATCCCAGACCGTATAGCACCAAACATATTTATTTCTGAAATAATTCTGACTTTATCATCACCAACTCTTATGAAGTCTCTTTGAACTTTTCAGTCATATTTTTAAGAACCACAATAGCATTTATCTAGTTAACTCTCACACTTCTTTCTGAGTCTTCCAAACAGTCTTGGAAGGTCATAAAGACACTCTTACCTCAAGTCTAAGGATAAACATTTGACCAACCAGGTGTCTGAGCACTACTTATGAAGCAGGAAATCCAGACATTAGGCCCCCAAACACAGTTCTAATAAAGCATAAGTTCCTTTTTCTAGCTCTGAGACACAGTCAAAAGAAAATATGTGACTGAAACATACCTTGAATATTAATGTAGATAGTAACAGATTTCCTTTAAGGGTCCAAAACTTGTATATTGACCACCCAAGGAAGTTTCCTAGATATCATATCTAAACTGAATTTTTTCTCCCAAAGTCAACATTCATGGCAGCTATTTATCTATTTCACTCTTGGCCAACCATGAAATTTTCTCACCACCTCTGGACACTTCTTAACTTTACTACCTCTATTCTTTGTGTCATGTTGCAACTGTCCAGATTCTCATCTCCTTGGTACCACTTTTACCAGGTTACTCTAGTACAGTGGAAGTATGCATTTTGTATCAGTAGGTCTTATCCTTCTGTAATTGGTACTTGACCCAGGGCAAGCAATCTAAATTCTGGGGTAACAGCAGTTGATGCTGAGAAAAGGACTGTTAGAACCATCACAGAGAAAAAAGATCTATACACAAACCGGATAGTAGCCAATATCAGACAAGCGAAATAAAGATCATGTTATGAGGGAGTAAAATTATGAAAAGGAAAGTGACACCAATTAGTAAAGAAAGTGGGCCAGAAAGGCAGAGAACAACAAAATTGATATAGGTAATTACAAAAGATACATAAATTGCTTTACCTTCTGTAAATTTTTCTGCATTTTTGAATTTACAGCTTTATCCTGTGTCCTTCCAGTTGTAGATGGAAGAATATTTGAGATACTTTTTTTTTTCCCCTGTGTTTCTCTTTCCCTTACCTCTATTCAAACAAATATACAGCTCTGTGCATATTACTTCAAGGGTCTCAATAGGGCAGAAGGAAGACACAGCTAAGAGGTATATGTAGCTGTTTGGTTGCCAATTCCCAAGACTATGTATTAGGATAAATTAGTAATTTTGTTGGAAAGGTTAAGGGGAAAGGAATATATAGGCATGAGGGAAGCATCCTTTCCACAAAAGATAAATAATATGTATTTACTGAAAAAAGTACATTGACTACTCCCTTTATTCCAGGTTGTGCAGATAAGGGAGAGAGGTAAGTTTGCTCTTTTGCTTGTAGATGGCTGACTTCTCTCTACATACTCTTCCCCCCATGCCTGTGCCTTATAAGGAACCCCAATCACACTGGACAGGGTCTTCCTGTATGACCTCAGTTTAATTAATCTCTTTAAAGGCTATATTGCCAAATACAGACACACTTGGAGGTACTGCGGTTAGAATTTCAGCATACGAATGAGGGAGGTGCATAATTCAACCTAAAAAAGAGAGGTCAGTGAATCCTAAGAGTAGGGGAGCATGTGTATTAAAAATAGGCAGGGCCACTAGGGGATTGCAGAGCAAGCATCAGAGAGGATGTCACTACGTGCTATGCCTTGACAGACAGGCCCATAAGTACAAAAAGTCTTCTGCTCCAAGACTGGTTTGCAATCCCAGAAACACAAGAACTGAAGGGCTTTAGGCATCAGTGACAGTGGATGTCCCAGGAGTAACTAGATGACTGATGTTTGAGGGCTTGATCGGTTCCCTTTCTCTGGCATCGTGACACTACAGAGGTCCCCAGACCATGACATGAACTTAGAGAAGTGAGAGAGCTGATGTTACAAATGTGAAACGCAGTACAAAAATAAAAATTGAAGTTGTTTTTAGAAAATAAAGACAGTTATGGTTCTTTTAGACTTAAATTGAGGGATTTAAAACTTGCAACCGTGTTAGACTTCTTTAATATTCTGAAGTAACTTGAGTAGGTTTCTATCCATATAACCCAAAAAATATAACTACTACAGAAAATGAAACTTACTAAAAGTTGTTAACTGTATAAAGTGGTGAAGTGGATAATCAGGAGATACCCATCTCAGTCGCATGTTGATGTATATGTGGTATACTAACTAGTAATTAAACTGTCCACTGATAGTGTGAGGATCATGTGCCCATTAAGTATAAGGTTCTGAAGGACTTGTAGCTAATGTTTGAGATAAATTCCAGGAGAATAAGGCATGCACTGGTGAGAAAGGACTGGGAACAGACTATGTTTTCTGCTGGAAGCAGATAAGAAAAGGCAGAGATAGCTTCTGACTGTTTCCAGAAACATTTCCAGCTTGAAAGCAAATTCTGAAGTCATCAAAAACTCAAGCCAGAAACAAATTATGCACATCACTGAAATCAAACAAATTTCTACTTCTGCTGCAATGGTTAATATTGGATTTATGGTATGTTGAAGGTTAGAATCTTAGTAAAGAAGTTCACAAGAGGGTTTAGACCCCAACTCCAGTCTCTTTGAAATCTTTCTATCCTTACATACACGCAGTATTAGGGAGGAGAAGCATAGTAAATGGAAACCTCTTGTTTCCCTTTAATTCAGCAACCAACTGATCTCTGATAAATACAAGTATTTCTAAATTTATCAGTTAGAGCCTAAGACTTGAATATACTGAGAGCCGAGGAGCAATAATAGTCAAATAAAAGGAAAGGGCCACCCTTGTTAAGAACCCTAGATCACTTCCCATTATTAGAAAGATGGAGTTTTGAGGACTAGGTCATGCCTAAACAATATGTAACTTGCAGTTATAATATTCTAGGCACCTTCACAGCAGTTATGCTTCACTGGTCAAATGAACACAGCTATGTGACATATAGTTTAATACACCAAAAGATTGGCTCAATTCTTTATCAAAACTTAGATGCTCAGCAATTTTTTGACCAGATTACAAGATATGCTTTCTGCAGTCAAAAGTCACCACTGTCTGTATAGCCACCGCCTTGAGAGAAATCAGTCCCCTAAGAGGGTGGAATGTGGGAGAATTAGTTCTGTGGACCAAGGGACAGACTCCGCTGTCACTGAACTGAGACAATGATCTGATACCCATGGGATTCATCAGTATTACACTGTGCCTCACTATTCAACAATGTTGATGCTAATAGTATTAAATGGGGGTCACATTGCAAGGTGAATTATTGTCCTCTGGGACAGAAATTCAGGAAGTTGTGCTGAGCTTTATTTGAAATGGTGTTGTGCTTTATTTGAAAGGTATATTAGTAGTGGTTACATTTACAATTTTAACATCACTTTAGACAAGATATGGAGAATGTACAAGATGATTGTGCAAGAAAAAGAAGATATATGGGAAGACTCTGGAGTGTGGACCCAGAGACTGACAGCAGATACTCACTTAGCCTGTGACTGCCTCTGATATTATCACATTAGCCTTGGATTTTTTTTCTCTTTGGGAAAGAGAGGGCATTTCAGGGATAGGTAAATCCTGTTAAGCAGGGATATATACGGGTTTATTTTTGTAAGGTGTATAATGCATGTATGTGGATAGAACAAAGGAGAAGCAATCAATGCCTATGTGTCTCATGCCATCTTCAAAGGGAATTATCACCTGCCTGCTTCCTTGATGCCTAACCAAACTTGAAACAGAAAGATAATGATACAGAAAGGGTACCAGAAAAAGGACTAGATGCAGCTATTCAAGGCTGTGTGGAGCCAAATACATGGAACCATGATCTATGGGTGAGCAGAGAGCACCATTGGAAGACAGGAGAATGTGGCAGGGGGACAGACTACAGCAGAGTCAGCAGAGAGGTCAGGGCACACAGCTGCCAGGCCCCTGGAGCCTTCCAGTGCTGATTCTGGTCCACATGTTTCCTTAGAATAACCACTTCTCCCCTGCCTCTACCCATCTTCCTTGAGGTGGCATATAAGAAGGTAGCAGAGCAAACAAACACAAATAGGTCCTGGAGAGAGGATGCTTGCCCTCAAGACCTGGCAACTCCAAGTATTATTTGCCCTGGAACAAATTTGACTCCCTGTCCCTAAGCTTTCTCTTCTGTAAAATGGAGAAAATAATAGTATACAAGTCTTAAATTTGTGGAAAGTATTAAGTAAAATAATCAAGATAAGGTACCAAGAACAATGCTTTGTATGCAAAAAAAATTAAAAAATGTAAGCCATGCTTACAAGCCTTGTTACCATCACCACTACTATCACTGTCATCACTGTCACAGTTATTACTGCTATAGCTAGTCCCACTAGTACTATGGTTTTTAAAAGTGTCAAATATTTGGTAGTAACCTCAGTTTTTAAAGTAATGCCCAGAGCAAATAATTTTTTTCCCTTTGGATAGTTTTTCCATAAGAGAAGTGAGAAATATACTGTCCTAATGGCACAATACACGTAGATTTTAGCAAGGCATAGATTTTAGCAAGGACCTTTTCTCAAGGTCCTCATCCTTTGTGAAGAAGTGTATATGTAACTTGGATGACATAGTATGGCTAAGCTGATCTGTAGTTCTTACTACATTTGAACCTACTTACAGGCCAAAGAATGCTAACTACTGGATCAGAGTCCACTTTGAGATACTGTGAGTATTATGTATACCAAATATAAACTATTACTATAGGGAGAGTTTCCTTAAAGGTATGCTAAGACTCAATCAGTAGTGTGCTCATTTAAAAAAGAGAGAAAGAAAAGGGTGAAAGGAAAAACTAAAGGGACAAAGGGAGAAGAGAGAGAAAAGGGAAGAGAGGAAAGAAAGGAAGAAAAGAAAGGTCTTCATGTGTGGAGTATTGGCAGTTATCAATGTTGTAAACACAGTCCCATGGCCACTGTCAATCTACCAACTACCAAGAGGACCTCACTGAATAGGGGGTTGGGAAGCAGTGCTCACGAGGGGCTCTCAGGAGTCAACGTGGGCTGGCAGAAGTGCGCCACCAGACTCAGTCCTCTGCGATAAAACTGCTTTCACTAATAACATTTACAACTGTGAACCGGATACTTTGTATTATCCCATTTAATGCTTACAACAATACTAGGAAGTGTAACTATTGACATATATATCTTACTAATGTGGAAACTAGTATATTAATTTAATTATTAATTTAATAATGTGTTGAGTTAAATAACATGTTATTTAATAACTTGTAAGTCAGTCTGTTAGTCAAGAGAATAGTCAATGGATTTCACATTCAGGCCCAAGCTTTTAAGCATATTACTCTAAGTTTTTCTATGCATAGCATAATTTGGAGTTGTCAGAATCAGTGAGAGGCTAATATATTGTATTATATAATCAAGTGGTCTTGATAGGTTACAATTACAGACTATCAAATGTAAGTTTTAAGAGTGACAAATGTAAGGCAAACAGATAAAAAATAGAAGTTGTACAAAAAGGGGGTGAGAAAGATATCTTTTAATATTAATGTGAAAAATTGAGTTTTATTTTCCTTCAACTCAATATGAATCAATTTATGATTGATTAGATAATTTAACAAAATCATTATCATTTAGTGCTTTAAATACAGGTTAGTCAAAGGAGGCATTTGGTGTTCAGTACACCTGGAGTATTTTTGGAGCATTGTGATATATGCCATATTGTAAGAACTGACAAAAAGTGCAACAGAAGTAGGAGGAAATGGTGGTCTGCATAATTGTATCATGTAAAGAATAGTTGAAGGAACTGAGGATATCTACCATGAAAACAAACATAGAAGCCTTATGTTAAGATCAGGACAGTCATCTGCCAATGTGAGGTTTTATAATATAGAAGAGGAAATAGATCCATTCTGCATGAGTTAATAGAGTGGGGAAGAAGATGTTTCAAGAAGGGTGTTTTAGGCTTAATATAAAGAGCAGCTGATATATATATACACACACACACATTTACCTGAAAGTTATAAGGAATTATCTTGGGGTTAACTACGTTCACTATTCCTATATAGATTCAAACAAAAGCAGAACACACACATTGTATTAGGTATTTCTGTATTGGATGAGATTGGGATGTATGATTTCAATGATTAGCCCTCCAGTAATAAAAAGAATTGGTATATTTTTAATGGATTATTAGTAAGTGTATTAATTAATGACTCTGAAATGGATAAATGTGATGTCTGTATATTTAATGAACCAAGAAAAAACATGATCCACTCATGCTTGGAAGGGTCAGATATGATCATTCAGGCAGAAACTGGTAGCATCTGTTGCCAGTTCAGGATTTCTCAAGTACTGAATATTATCACTTATGTGACACATTAAATGAATGTGCAATGCTTACTTATTAAAGCAATCAGAACTGTTATATACCAAATTTCTTCCTGCGTTAAGCCACAAAATATAGTTGATGATCAGTTGATAATTAAGATGCTCTTAATGAGATCCTAAAATTCTGCATGAGGCTGAAAACAACATTGGATAGTTAACATCCTAATTATTTCACATTCTAAGAATGAACAAGCTTTACATGTAATAATTTGTGGTAGGCACATGTGTATATGTGTCAGTATGGTCTGTTAAAACAGAGAATTCTTAAATTTTTCTGATCAAAACCAGAAAATTTTATACAAGTTTTCCAGCTATTACTTGAGCAACAATATCATTTACGGTACTTTGTTATATTCCTGGGACATAAAAAATCTATCATGGTATGATTTGCTAATGCCAAGAAATCATTCAGAACTGCAACACAAACAATATAAGTAGTTAATTGCTGTAGAGAATGAACTAGATGTAATTTGGGATCTTACAGTTTTCTAAAATTTTGGGTGGAACACTAGGATATTTTAAAATAATATTGAAAAATATTATTTACAAAGAATGATCCTCTACTCTTAAAGTGGCAGAATTAGTAGTCTTTGTCACCTTCTCTTCTCAGAAATAATCTTCAAACAAGGAGGAAACAAGAAACAGAAATAAATTACTCATCATTGAAGAAACTACATGTAGAGTCTCAAACAAAAATATTTATAAGCTGCCAAATATAGGGGAAAGTGAATGAGTGTGGAAAATATCAAGAAATGATAATTGCATCTGATTTCAGATACAGATGGCAGAACACAGTCCCCCAAAGTAAGTGGTATATACGAAAGGCCAAAATAAGCATGGTGTGCACAGGCTGGTGGTGAATGCTTCCCTGGACCCTGTGGGGTATCACTGAGTAACAGAGGAGGAAGTGCTGAATGTGTAAACAAAGCCACAGTCTTCTTAGGATGCAAGTCATTTTTAGTTGGTAGACAAAACTGTGAACCATCCTACAAATGCTAATCTCATTTAGGTGGAAGAAACAGGATAAAATAATTCCCTACATCCATGCAAACATAGGGAGAGAAGTGTGTATAATACAAACTGGTATTAATTCCAGGCAGCTGTATTAATAAAAACTACTTTGTTCAAAGATAATATACATATAATGAAAAAACAGATCAACACAAAGATGATCTACAAACAACCTGAGCAAAGGCTCAGGAGAAAGAAAAAACAGAGAACACTTTTTATCAGAAAAAAATAATGCCAGTGAGCAAATGGAAAGTGTACACAAATACGTCACCATTGACCAAGGTCATTAAGGAAACCACTAAACAATTCAAAGCAAAGAGAGAAGAATGAATATATTCAAGTCCTTTACCCATTTTTTAAAACTAGGCTGTTTGTTTTGTTTTGTTCTTGAGTTGTAGGAGGTTCTTTATATATTTTGGATATTAACCCCTGATGAGATATATGATTTGCAAATATTTTCTCCCAATCTGGAGGTTGCCTTTTCACCCTACTGATTATGTCCTCTGATGCCCAACAGTTTTAATTTTCATGCAGACTAATCTGTCCATTTTTTCATTTGTTGCTCATGCTTTTTGGTGTCACATTCAAGAAATCATTACTAAATCCAATGTAATGAAGCTTTTAACTATGCTTCCTTCTAAGAACTTTCTTATTTCGGCTTTTATGCTTAGAGCTTTAATTTTTTTGAGTCAATTTTTGTATATGGTGTAAGGGCCAACTTTATTCTATTGAATGTAGGTATCCAGTTTTCCAAACACCATTTATTGAAAAGACTAACCCTTCCTCCATTGAATGATCATGAGACCTTTGCTAAAAAACTTGCTAAAACATGATATATGTTAGGATTTATTTCTGGCTATTCCACTGCTCTATATGTTTTTTTTTTTTTTTTTGAGAGGGCATCTCTCATATTTATTGATCAAATGGTTGTTAACAACAATAAAATTCAGTATAGGGGGGTCAACGCTCAATGTACAATCATTAATCCATCTCAAGCCTAATTCTCATCAGTCTCCAATCTTCTGGAACATAACGAACAAGTTCTTACATGGTGAACGAATTCTTACATAGTGAATAAATTCTTACATGGTGAACAGTACAAGGGCAGTCATCACAGAAACTTTCGGTTTTGATCATGCAATATGACCTATAAACAATCAGGTCAAATATGAATATTCGTTTGATTTTTGTACTTGATTTATATGTTGATCCCACATTTCTCCTATTATTATTATTATTTTTATTTTTAATAAAATGCTGAAGTGGTAGGTAGATGCAAGATAAAGGTAGAAAACATAGTTTAGTGCTGTAAGAAGGCAAATGTAGATGATCAGATGATCAGGTGTGTGCCTATGGACTAAGTATTAATCCAGGCTAGACAAGGGCAGCAAGACATCCACGGATGCAGAAGATTTCTCTCAAAGCAGGGGGGGTGAGGTTCTGAGCCTCACCTCTGTTGATCCCCAAATTCTCACCTGATGGCCCCCCTGCGACTGTGCCTGTCTTAGGTTGTTCCTCCTTGAGGAATCTTACCCGTCTCTGGCTAACCAGTCATCTTCCGGGGCCATACAGGGAAATGTAAAGTTGGTAAGTGAGAGAGAAACCATATTGTTTGCAAAGGTTAGCTTTTTACTTCTTTGCAGATTTATGCCCTGTGGCTTCTATGCCCAGCACTTGTCTCGAGCTATCTTTACCACCTGGAGGAATTATGATACTCGGTAAATTCGATATGAGGCACAAATTCTATTTAAGGGTTGTAATTAGGAAGGAAGAAGAAAAGCTATAGATGTAGCATATGAAGGAAACTTGGGAGGATTGATTATTTCTTTGACATATCTTCTTGTAGAGTACCTTAAGTATGTATAGGTTTTAAACTACTAACTAATTTGTACACACATATTAACATAATAGGAATACGGTGACATAAACAAAGCATATCTATAATTACCATCCATCTCCAGTGAAGCCAAGAAAACCATTTAGGCACCCTAGACATTTGTGAAAATTTATCTATGATATGATGGATATTGTCCAACTGTACTTGAACCATCAGACAAATTAAAGCAGCCCATTTCTGGGATCTGTTCACATCCCATATGTTCTTTTAACCATAGATAGTCTATAGTCATGAGATTTTGGAGTGCTACAACTTGCACCCCTCCCAACTCCTGGTTGAGTTCCAACAGTACAGATCCGGTCAAATTCGTTGTCTCACTGTATGCACATGCCAGCCTAGACATCTCCCTCCTCATTCTTATGGCAAGTCCAGGAGACGGTGGGCTGGATGCAGCCACAACCGCAGCATCGTCCGGATCCCTGTGGAGGCTTTTTGATGATCATCCCCCGGCACAAGTCCTCCAGAGAGTGGTGATGCCAGAAGCTCCTCCTCATATCGTATCTTAGTTCATTTTCTGGGTATCCAAGCTAGGCCTTGATCTTCTGCGTAGAAACAAACAGACCCTTTGCCCACACTTTGACATGCCCTCTATACCACTGTGCAGAACTCATTGGAGGTCAGCACACAGTAACTGCTTTTTTTTTTTTTTTTTAATTAAGAGAAAGGAATATTATCAGAAAAGAGTATCTCCATAGCTGATCATCTGACACCCTTTAAGTGATCAACATTAAGGATATTTAAAGCATGCGTTGATCTTTGATTTACCAATAGTTTTATCCTGTTAAGGAGTAATCCCCCTTTTCTTTCTTTCTTTCTTTCTTTTTTTTTTTTTTTTAATTTTTAATCTACACTTACATGAAGAATACTATGTTTACTATGCTCTCCCCTATATCAGGTCCCTCCTAACAACCACATTACGGTTACTGTCCATCAGCTTAGCAAAATGTTGTAGAGTCACTACTTGTCCTCTCTGTGTTGTGCAGCCCACCCTCCCCTTTCTCCCTCCCACCCATGCACCGTAATCTTAATACCCCCCTTCTTCTTCCCCCCCCTTATCCCTCCCTGCCCACCCATCCTCCCCAGTTTCTTTCCCTTTGGTACCTGTTAGTCCATTTTTGGGTTCTGTAATTCCACTGCTGTTTTGTTCCTTCAGTTTTTCCTTTGTTCCTATACTCCTCAGATGAGTGAAATCATTTGGTATTTCTCTTTCTCCGCTTGGCTTATTTCGCTGAGCATAATACTCTCCAGCTCCATCCATGTTGCTGCAAATGGTTGGATTTTTCCACTTCTTATGGCTGAGTAGTATTCCATTGTGTATATGTACCACATATTCTTTATGAATTCATCTACCGATGGGCATTTAGGTTGCTTCCAATTCTTGGCTATTGTAAATAGTGCTGCGATAAACATAGGAGTGCATCTGTCTTTCTCAAACTTGATTGCTGCGTTCTTAGGGTAAATTCCTAGGAGTGGAATTCCTGAGTCAAATGGTAGGTCTGTTTTGAGCATTTTGATGCACCTCCATACTGCTTTCCACAATGGTTGAACTAATTTACATTCCCACCAGCAGTGTAGGAGGGTTCCCCTTTCTCCACAGCCTCGCCAACATTTGTTGTTGTTTGTCTTTTGGATGGCAGCTATCCTTACTGGTGTGAGGTGATACCTCATTGTAGTTTTTAATTTGCATTTCTCTGATAATTAGCGATGTGGAGCATCTTTTCATGTGTCTCTTGGCCATCTGTATTTCTTTTTTAGAGAACTGTCTGTCCAGTTCCTCTGCCCATTTTTTAATTGAGTTATTTGTTTTTTGTTTGTTGAGGCGTGTGAGCTCTTTATATATTCTGGACGTCAAGCCTTTATCGGATCTGTCATTTTCAAATATATTCTCCCATACTGTAGGGTTCCTTTTTGTTCTATTGATGGTGTCTTTCGCTGTACAGAAGCTTTTCAGCTTAATGTAGTCCCACTTGCTCATTTTTGCTGTTGTTTTCCTTGCCCGGGGAGATATGTTCAAGAAGAGATCACTCATGTTTATGTCTAAGAGGTTTTTGCCTATGTTTTTTTCCAAGAGTTTAATGGTTTCATGACTTACATTCAGGTCTTTGATCCATTTTGAGTTTACCTTTGTATATGGGGTTAGACAATGGTCCAGTTTCATTCTCCTACATGTAGCTATCCAGTTTTGCCAGCACCATCTGTTGAAGAGACTGTCATTTTGCCATTGTATGTCCATGGCTCCTTTATCAAATATTAATTGACCATATATGTTTGGGTTAATTTCTGGGGTCTCTAATCTGTTCCACTGGTCTGTGGCTCTGTTCTTGTGCCAGTACCAAATTGTCTTGATTACTATGGCTTTGTAGTAGAGCTTGAAGTTGGGGAGTGAGATCCCCCCTACTTTATTCTTCTTTTTCAGGATTGCTTTGGCTATTCGGGGTCTTTGGTGTTTCCATATGAATTTTTGAATTATTTGTTCCAATTCATTGAAGAATGTTGCTGGTAATTTGAGAGGGATTGCATCAAATTTGTATATTGCTTTCGGCAGGATGGCCATTTTGACGATATTAATTCTTCCTAGCCATGAGCATGGGATGAGTTTCCATTTATTAGTGTCCCCTTTAATTTCTCTTAAGAGTGACTTGTAGTTTTCAGAGTATAAGTCTTTCACTTCCTTGGTTAGGTTTATTCCTAGGTATTTTATTCTTTTTGATGCAATGGTGAATGGAATTGTTTTCCTGATTTCGCTTTCTATTGATTCGTTGTTAGTGTATAGGAAAGCTACAGATTTCTGTGTGTTGATTTTGTATCCTGCAACTTTGCTGTATTCCGATATCAGTTCTAGTAGTTTTGGAGTGGAGTCTTTAGGGTTTTTTATGTACAGTATCATATCATCTGCAAATAGTGACAGTTTAACTTCTTCTTTACCAATCTGGATTCCTTGTATTTCTTTGTTTTGTCTGATTGCCGTGGCTAGGATCTCCAGTACTATGTTAAATAACAGTGGGGAGAGTGGGCATCCCTGTCTGGTTCCCGATCTCAGTGGAAATGCTTTCAGCTTCTCGCTGTTCAGTATAATGCTGGCTGTGGATTTATCATATATGGCCTTTATTATGTTGAGGTACTTGCCCTCTATTCCCATTTTGCTGAGAGTTTTTATCATGAATGGATGTTGAATTTTGTCAAATGCTTTTTCAGCATCTATGGAGATGATCATGCGGTTTTTGTCTTTCTTTTTGTTGATGTAGTGGATGATGTTGATGGATTTTCGAATGTTGTACCATCCTTGCATCCCTGGGATGAACCCCACTTGGTCATGGTGTATGATCCTTTTGATATACTGTTGAATTCTGTTTGCTAATATTTTATTGAGTATTTTTGCATCTACATTCATCAGGGTTATTGGTCTGTAATTTTCTTTTTTGGTGGGGTCTTTGCCTGGTTTTGGTATTAGGGTGATGTTGGCCTCATAGAATGAGTTTGGGAGTATTCTCTCTTCTTCTATTTTGTGGAACACTTTAAGGAGAATGGGTATTATGTCTTCTCTGTGTGTCTGATAAAATTCCGAGGTAAATCCGTCCGGCCCCGGGGTTTTGTTCTTGGGTAGTTTTTTGATTACTGTTTCAATTTCTTTGCTTGTAATTGGTTTGTTTAACTTTTGTGTTTCTTCCTTGGTCAGTCTTGGGAGGTTGTATTTTTCTAGAAAGTTGTCCATTTCTTCTAGGTTTTCCACCTTGTTGGCATATAGGTTTTCATAGTAGTCTTTAATAATTCTTTGTATTTCTGTGGAGTCTGTCGTGATTTTTCCATTCTCATTTCTGATTATGTTGATTTGTGTTGACTCTCTTTTTCTCTTAATAAGTTGGGCTAGAGGCTTATCTATTTTGTTTATTTTCTCAAAGAACCAGCTCTTGGTTTTGTTGATTTTTGCTATTGTTTTATTCTTCTCAATTTTGTTTATTTCTTCTCTGATCTTTATTATGTCCCTCCTTCTGCTGACTTTAGGCCTCATTTGTTCTTCTTTTTCCAGTTTTAATAATTGTGATGTTTGACTATTCATTTGGGATTGTTCCTCCTTCTTCAAGTGTGCCTGGATTGCTATATACTTTCCTCTTAAGACTGCTTTCGCTGCATCCCACAGAAGTTGGGGCTTAGTGTTGTTGATGTCATTTGTTTCTATATATTCCTTGATCTCTATTTTGATTTGTTCATTGATCCATTGATTATTTAGTAGCATGTTGTTAAGCCTCCATGTGTTTGTGAGCCTTTTTGTTTTCTTTGTAGAATTTATTTCTACTTTCATACCTTTGTGGTCTGAAAAATTGGTTGGTAGAATTTCAATATTTTGGAATTTACTGAGGCTCTTTTTGTGAGCTAGTATGTGGTCTATTCTGGAGAATGTTCCATGTGCACTTGAGCAGAATGTATATCCTGTTGCTTTTGGATGTAGAGTTCTATAGATGTCTATTAGGTCCATCTGTTCTAGTGTGTTGTTCAGTGCCTGTGTGTCTTTACTTATTTTCTGCCCGGTGGATCTATCCTTTGGGGTGAGTGGTGTGTTGAAGTCTCCTACAATGAATGCATTGCAGTCTATTTCCCTCTTTAGTTCTGTTAGTATTTGCTTCACATATGCTGGTGCTCCTGTATTGGGTGCATATATATTTAGAATGGTTATATCCTCTTGTTGGACTGAGCCCTTTATCATTATGTAGTGGCCTTCTTTATCTCTTGTTACTTTCTTTGTTTTGAAGTCTATTTTGTCTGATATTAGTACTGCAACCCCTGCTTTCTTCTCACTGTTGTTTGCCTGAAATATGTTTTTCCATCCCTTGACTTTTAGTCTATGCTTATCTTTGGGTTTAAGGTGAGTTTCTTGTAAGCAGCATATAGATGGGTCTTGCTTTTTTATTCATTCTATTACTCTATGTCTTTTGATTGGTGCATTAAGTCCATTTACATTTAGGGTGACTATTGAGAGATATGTACTTATTGCCATTGCAGGCTTTAGATTCGTGGTAACCAAAGGTTCAAGGTTAGCTTCTTTAGTATCTTACTGCCTAACTTAGCTCGCTTATTGAGCTGTTATATACACTGTCTGGAGATTCTTTTCTTCTCTCCCTTCTTATTCCTCCTCCTCCATTGTTCATATGTTGTGTGTTTTGTTCTGTGCTCTTTTTAGGGGTGCTCCCATCTAGAGCAGTCCCTGTAGGATGCCCTGTAGAGGTAGTTTGTGGGAAGCAAATTCCCTCAGCTTTTGCTTGTCTGGGAATTGTTTAATCCCACCATCATATTTAAATGATAGTTGTGCTGGATACAGTATCCTTGGTTCAAGGCCCTTCTGTTTCATTGCATTAAGTATATCATGCCATTCTCTTCTGGCCTGTAGGGTTTCTGTTGAGAAGTCTGATGTTAGCCTGATTGGTTTTCCTTTATAGGTGACCTTTTTCTCTCTAGCTGCCTTTAAAACTCTTTCCTTGTCCTTGATCCTTGCCATTTTAATTACTATGTGTCTTGGTGTTGTCCTCCTTGGATCCTTTCTGTTGGGGGTTCTGTGTAATTCCATGGTCTGTTCGATTATTTCCTCCCCCAGTTTGGGGAAGTTTTCAGCAATTATTTCTTCAAAGACACTTTCTATCCCTTTTCCTCTTTCTTCCTCTTCTGGTATCCCTATAATACGAATGTTATTCCTTTTGTATTGGTCACATATTTCTCTTAGTGTTGTTTCATTCCTGGAGATCCTTTTATCTCTCTCTATGTCAGCTTCTATATGTTCCTGTTCTCTGGCTTCTATTCCTTCAATGGCCTCTTGCATCTTATCCATTCTGCTTATAAATCCTTCCAGGGATTGTTTCACTTCTGTGATCTCTTTCCTGACATCTGTGATCTCCTTCCGGACTTCATCCCACTGCTCTTGCATTTTTCTCTGCATCTCATCCCACTGCTCTTGCATTTTTGTCTGCATCTCATCTCATTGCTCTTGCATTTTTCTCTGCATCTCTGTCAGCATGTTCATGATTTTTATTTTGAATTCTTTTTCAGGAGGACTAGTTAGGTCTGTCTCCTTCTCAGGTGTTGTCTCTGTGATCTTTGTCTGCCTGTAGTTTTGCCTTTTCATGGTGATAGAGATAGTTTGCAGAGCTGGTACAAGTGACCGCTGAAAGAGCTTCCCTTCTTGTTGGTTTGTAGCCTTTTCCTGGGAGAATAGCGACCTCTAGTGGCTTGTGCTGGGCAGCTGTGCACAGACAGGGCTTCTGCTTCCTGCCCAGTTGCTTTGGGGTTTATCTCCGCTGTTGCTGTGGGCTTGGCCTGGCTGGGGCTGTTCCTCCAAAATGGTGGAGCCCCGTTGGAGGGGGAGCAGCCAGGAGGCTATTTATCTCCGTAAGGGGCCTCTGTGCTCCCTGCTGCTTAGGGGGTTAGAGTGCCCAGAGATCCCCAGATTCCCTGCCTCTGGTCTAAGTGACCTGTCCTGCCCCTTTAAGACTTCCAAAAAGCACTCTCCAAACCAAAACAACAACAGCAACAATGAGAGAGGGAACAGAAAGAAAGAAAAAAAAAAAAAAGGAAAAAACAAGCGATTTTTTTTTTTTTTTTTTGTCCTCAGGTGCCTGTCCCAGGCACCCGCTCACTGGTCCTGCTGCCCTGTCTCCCTAGCATCAGGGTCCCTGTCCTTTCAAGGCTTCCAAAAAGCACCCACCCACCGGTCCCGCAGGGAAGGAACGCTCGATATTCTTTGTCCTTAGGCACTGGTCCCAGGCACCCGCTCACCAGTCCCTCCGCCCTGCCTCCCTAGCACCGGGGTCCCTGTCCCTTTAAGGCTTCCAAAAAGCACTCGCCAAAAAGAGAGAAAAAAAGGGGAAAAACGAGCGATTTCTTCCGTCCTCAGGTGCCGGTCTCAGGCACCCACCCACTGGTCCCACAGGGAAAAACGCGGGATATTCTTTGTCCTCAGGTGCCGGTCCCAGGCACCCGCTCACCAGTCCCACTGCCCTGCCTCCCTAGCACCGGGGTCCCTGTCCCTTTTAGGCTTCCAAAAAGCACTCGCAGAAAAGAGAAAAAAAAAAGGGGAAAAACGCGCGATTTCCTCTGTCCTCAAGTGCCGGTCTCAGGCACCCGCCCACCAGTCCCGCAGGGTAAAACGTGGGATATTCTTTGTCCTCAGGCGCCGGTCCCAGGCACCCACTCACCAGTCCCACCACCCTGCCTCCCTAGCACTGGGGTCCCCGTCCCTTTAAGGCTTCCAAAAAGCTCTCGCCAAAAAGAGAAAAAAAAAAAGCGGAAAAACGCGCGATTTCCTCCGTCCTCAGGCACTGGTCTCAGGCACCCGCCCGCCGGTCCCGCAGGGAGAAACGCGGGATATTCTTTGTCCTCAGGCGCCGTTCCCAGGCACCTTCTCACCGGTCCTGCCCCCCTGCCTCCCTAGCAACGGGGGCCTGTCCCTTTAAGGCTTCCAAAAAGCGCTCGCCAAAAAAAAAAACCGCTCCGGTTTCTTTCCAGGGGGAGGAGCGCTCGGGTTCCACCGGGCCGGGGCTTGTATCTTACCCCCTTCGCAAGGCGCTGGGTTCTTGCAGGTGTGGATGTGGTCTGGATGTTGTCCTGTGTCCTGTGGTCTCTATTTTAGGAAGATTTTTCTTTGTTATATTTTCATAGCTCTATGTGTTTTTGGGAGGAGATTTCCACTACTCTACTCACGCCGCCATCCTGGCTCCGCCCCCTCCATATTATTCTATATGTTTGTTTTTATACCACTGACACACTGTTTTGATTATTGTATCTTTGTTTTGAAAGATTACAATACAAAACTTTGTATTGTATTAAGTTTTGAAATCATAAAGTATGAGACATCCAACTTTGTTCTTTTTCAAATTGTTTTGGCTGTTTGTGATCCTATGAAATTAAGTAGGAAATTTATGATGGACTTTTCCTATTTCTTCCCTCAAAAAACTACTGGTATTTCAACAGAGCTGCATTTTTTGAGTCTGGAGGTTGCTGTGGGTAATACTGATACCTTAACAATGCTGCATCTTTCAATCCATGTACACAGAATGCCTTTCTATTTATTTGTGTCTTTGATCTTTAAGAAATGTCTTAGTTTTCAGTATAAATGTGTTTCACCTCCTTCCTTAAGTTTATACCTAAATATTTTATTGTTTTGATTCAATTGTA
Source organism: Manis javanica (assembly GCF_040802235.1). Taxonomy (NCBI): domain Eukaryota; kingdom Metazoa; phylum Chordata; class Mammalia; order Pholidota; family Manidae; genus Manis; species Manis javanica. The sequence goes on from NC_133163.1 coordinate 69,789,520, forward strand.
AATGGAATTGTCTTCTTAATTTCCTGTCTGGAACATTCATTGTTAGTATATACAAGCACAACTGATTTTTGGTTATTGATTTTATATTTTGCAACAGTGCTGAATTTATTTATTAGTTCTAACAGACTTTTTTTGGAACCTTTAGGGTATTCCATACATAAAATCACATCTTCTGCTATCAAAGATAATTTTACTTCTTCTTTTCCTGTTTGGATGTCTTTTATTCCCTTTTTTTACCTGATATTTTTGGCTTGGCTTTCTAGTACTATGTTGAATAGAAGTGGTGAACATAAGTATATGTGCTTTGTTCCTGATGTTTCAATATTGAAAGAATATTTTTATATAGACTAATCCTAAATGAAATATAATGACCTGAGTCAAGGACAAAAACCAAAATTGAGAGAAGATACAAGTTTTTATACTAATAAAGAGGACATCATTAATCCAATAGGACAGAGGTTTCTAAAACTAAATGATTACAATAAATCAAATTTCAAGCAGTTTTTGGCTAAATACCCAGAATCTTTCCTTAAAATACATTTTCTAAATGCAGGTTCCTAATTTATACTGGGTTACTTAGAGGATATATATTTTTTGTTGCTGTTATCATTAAATTTGAAATGTAAAACTCAATGCAATTAAGAAATCCTTCGGTAAAATGTTTTGGTAAAAACTCCTAACCATGCATTGTACCCATACTGCATTTGCTGAACCATTTTTGTCATACTGAGATTCATTTTACTTCCTTGGGGCAAGGTTCACACTTTAGGGGAAACCCTTTTTCATTTCTCTTAAAAGCCCTGTGAATCTCACTAGGTAATATACCAATTGGTGGGTAGCCATATGAAATACTATTAAAATGCAAGTCTAATCACTATTATCAGTATGATTTTATTTTTCACAAACGTGTGTGTGTGTGTGTCTGTGCACAGACACAATGCTTTAGCATCACCACTGACATATGTCTTAGGATAAATCTGAGCCACTTTATTTAGGAAGGTCATCATCAGAAACACCTTTCTTTAAGGAAGAGTTAAAATTTAAAGTTGAATGTGTTAAAATTTTCAGAATTGAATGGAAGTTAAACTCTGGAGTTAGCAAATAATGGTGAAAATAATTATTCAACTTAGCATATTGTAAGTGCCAGTTGACCTTATTAACACACTTAAAAGTAATACTTATTCTTTTCAGAAGTATGGCTGTTTTGCAAGAATGCTTCACTGTCTAAAGACTATTCCAAAATATTAGGCTCTTTCTCTATTGGAATAGTTTTTGAAAGGCTCCTTGTTCAAATCATATGGTTATCTGAAGGAAAAAAGTCATACCAAGTTTCTTATTTATTTAGGGAGTCATCACCAATACAAAAACATTCATTTTAGATAGCATTTTCTCAGCTGATTTAGGCAATTGAGTATCTCCCCTAAACGCTCATAACATTTACCAATGGAGTCCCTCTCCTCTGAAGAAAAACTAACAGGGAACCTTTTCTCATTAAAATATCCAAAATGTTACCCTGGAAGCAAATGTTACTATTCAGTTAAATTTAATTCAATCCATACTTGCAAAGCACCAACAATCCTTCAGATGCTGGACAAACACAGAGATAATAATATTAATAAGGCAATAAATGCCCTCAAAGTCAATAGTAGGGAAATTAAATCAAGCCCACAAAAGAAAATCTTGAAAGGATCAAATTAATATTGTGAGAGAGGAACAAAAGTACCATTCTACCAAAACATCTTGAGACATAGATGCACTACTTAGGCATTTATATAAGGTAAAATTCAACTCCCAGAGAAGACATTGAGTTTTATTGTCAATATTATATACACCTGCCAGTAACATCGCATGCAAGCATGTAGATAAAAATCCTGGTCAACAGTAAATCACTTTACAAAGATGGCCACTTACAATAATGGTAATGGTAATGATTATTATGATGATAATCTTCCCTTAATAGATGCACCATATACCTCTTAATACAGCAAGGGAAGAAAGGATAGCATTTCTCAATTTCTTAATGGCTCATAGAATATTATTTTTTAAAATAAAATGACATTAACAATCTGAAACTTTCTTTTCGTATCTGCAGAGTACAAATTAATTGCATTTGTCTAATGACAGAGAAAGGAACACTGAGAGATGTTACATCAACCTTTCTCCCAACATTATAACCTCTAAAATCATTTTTAAGGTTTCTTTTTTCCTATTTTGATTTTTCAAGAGGAGTATTGTAGCAATAAGGCAGGTTTAAAAAGGGTCTTATTGGAAAACTAAAAAACAGCTTAAACTCTTATTCATGTCACGAGATGGGACAGTTATAAGGAGAAATCCATTAAGTGCAAAGACTACAATGGTCAGAGAAAAATGCTCCATGAGAATAGAGCTTTACAGTATCAAAATAACATTGCTGTATACTATTGTAAGGTGATAAAACCATTGGTCTAATAAATCAATTTAAATATACACATGGTCATACAAAATTAGTCCAGTATGAGGCACTCTAAGAGTTTATATACCTTTATATTAACATGCCAAATTTTTGTCTTTTTTTGTCATGTCCACATTTTCCAGATCTACATGATGTTATTCTTTTTCAGCATCTAGAATTCTATGCTTTTACTATTCCTTATAGAGGTCAAAATATTTTTCTTCCAACATTTTCTTTTCCCTTTTCCCCAATATTGCTTTTATACTTTCTTTTTCCTCATAGACCATGACCAGTCATATCCCATACTAGTTTTCTCAAGTTCCAAAAATAAATACAAAAAAGTAAAGATATGAAATTGTGATATACCTGAAAAATTTCATTGCCTATGGCAACTTAGTAAACCATGTAGAAAATAATAATAATTAAGAAATCAATGAAATGGGTATTTATGCTCTTGATCTTGGCATGTATTTGAGGGAAAACAGGGGACACAATGCTGAGTTTTATTTTCTCATGGTGAGGTAACTGAGCATTAAAATAACTGTCACAAGCTTGACATTCACAGCTAATAGGGCCAACCTAAACTTGCCATTTATATAGGATTTTGTTTATAAGTCTACATTCTGATCTTATTCATACAGATTCTATAAAATTATAATTGGGTGTATGCTCATTTTTTGCACAGATTCAACATATTGTCAGTTGACTGTGACCACATGAGTTAGACTTTGATATACATGCTCTAGCTACCATTTTGACATCCTTGAATTTCAGTTCCATAGACAAAATCTCCATACCAACCTTTACAGCATTGACTGCCATTTTCTGCAAAAGGACAGGAGTTCAAACAGACTGCTCTTTATCACAATTTTGAATTGAATGTAATTTTTTCTGCACTTCTACCTACTACAATTGCTACAAAACTTTAGCAGATATGCCCTCAAATAATATAGCAAAATAATCACAGCTATGTAAAAACCTTGAAATTTTCATCTTTTTCCACATTAAAAATAATTAACACCATTTTCTATTTGACAGAAAGTCTTGAAAACTGCTCATGAGTAACTTCTGGTTTCAGTTTTACTAAATAATGACAAGCCATGCTCATGCTGGTACCTTTTAAAGTACCATCTATAATTATTCTGAAAGACTTTCCTTTAGGTAATAGTTTGTAATTTCTGTGCTTCCCTCAAACACTTTTGTCTTTATCTTACCACAGTGGCCCTATAACAAAAAGTCTAGTTGCCTTGTGTAGGCATTTCTCTATCATCTCAAATGAATTGTTAAGACTCTAATGCAGTTTTATAATTCATTAATATTTAGTTTCACATTAATAATTACAGAATTTCCACACTAAGCTAAATATAACAAGAAAACTTGCCAGTTGTGGATTTGGTTTGGTAGTATAGGGTTCCATACCAGATCTGTGGGAGCTGCCAGGACTAACCAGATCCACCAGGACATGTAATCTACAGATATTACAGTGTATGTGCTTTTAGGCAGAACACAGTTTAGGGAAATAAATAGTAGTTCATTCCAAACTGGTAGGAATTCAGAGACTGGAATCCATTTTTTGAAGGAAATATGCCACAATCTGATTTTTTGGATGGAAGGATGTATGAGAGATGGCATGACCTGCTTATACTTGATTTTCATTGAAATTGAAAAAAAATCACCTAGGAAACAAACACACATGCATATTGAAAACTATGTAGAAAACAAATTAGAAAAATATTTCCATTTATGATAGGAAAAACAGCCATTTCTGTCTGTTAGTGCTTAAATATGAGCATGCATTTAAAAAATTGAGCATTGTCCTTTATAATTAATTGAGCAAAATATTGGACACCGTATTAAAATTATATTAACAACATCAAACCATTAATTTGTCCCTGTACAAATTATATAAAGTCCTTAAGGATGTTCATTTAAACATGTATATTCAGGAATGAAGCACCTTAAAATTAGGCATTTTTAGAAAGGTGGGTTGAGCAATATTCATTTTTGGCTTTATGACAAAAAGGATGGCACAAACTTTTTTTTTGAGAGGGCATCTCATATTTATTTATCAAATGGTTGTTAACAACAATAAAATTCTGTATAGGGGACTCAATGTTCAATGTACAATCATTAATCTGCCCCAAGCCTAATTCTCGTCAGTCTCCAATCTTCTGAAGCATAATGAACAAGTTCTTACATGGTGAACAAGTTCTTACATAGTGAATAAGTTCTTACATGGTGAACAGTACAAGGGCAGTCATCACAGAAACTTTTGGTTTTGATCACATATTATGAACTATAAACAATCAGGTCAAATATGAATATTCATTTGATTTTTATACTTGATTTATACATGAATCCCACATTTCTCCATTATTATTATTATTATTATTATTATTATTATTATTTTAATGAAATGCTGAAGTGGTAGGTAGATGCAAGATAAAAGTAGAAAACATAGTTTAGTGCTGTAAGAGAGCAAATTTAGATGATCAGGTGTGTGCCTGTAGACTAAGTGTTAATTCAAGCTAGACAAGGGCAATAAAACATCCACGGATGCAGAAGATTTCTCTCAAAACAGGGGAGGTGAGGTTCTAAGCCTCACCTCTGTTGATCCCCAATTTCTCACCTGATGGCCCCCCTGTGACTGTGCCTGTCTTAGGTTGTTCCTCTCTTGAGGAATCTTACCCATCTCTGGATAATCAGTCATCTTCCAGGGCCATACAGGGAAATGTAAAGTTCGTAAGTGAGAGCGAGGCAATACTGTTTGAAAAGGTTAGCTTTTTACTTCTTTGCAGATTTATGCCCTGTGGCTTTTATGCCCAGTATTTGTCTTGAGATATCTTTACCAATTGGAAGAATTATGATACTCGGTAAATTCGATATGAGGCAGGAGTTCTATTTAAGGGTTGTAATTAGGAAGGAAGAAGAAAAGCTATAGGAGTAGCAGACGGAAGATAACATGGGAAGATTGATTATTTCTTTGACATATCTTCTTGTAGAGTAACTTAAGCATGTATAGGTTTTAAACTACTAATTGAATTGCGTACACACATTAACATAATAAGAATAGAGTTACATAACCAAAGCAGACCTATAATTACCAGCCATCTCCAGTGAAACCAAGAAAGCCAGTTAGGCACCCTAGGCATTTGTGAAAAAATTATCTATGATATGGTGGATATTGTCTAACTGAATTTGAACAGTATGAGAGAAATCAGACAAATTAAAACAACCCATTCCTAGGGACGTTCACATCTCATATGTTCTTTTAACAGTAGATAGTCTGTAGTCATAAGATTTTGGAGCGCTACAACTTGCACTTCTGCTAATTCTTGGTTGAGTTCCAACAGTATAGATCCAGTCAAATTTGTTGTTTTACTGTATGCACAGGCCAGCTTAGATATCTCCTTCTTCATTCCAATGGCAAGTCCAGGAACCAGTGGGATGAATGCAGCTACAACTGCAGCATCGCCTGGATCTTTGTTGAAGGTTTTTGATGATCATCTTCTGGTATGACTCTTCCAGAGAGTGCTGATATTGGAAGTTCTTCTTCATATCGTATGTTAGATCGTTTTCTGGGTAGCCAAATTAGGCTTTGATCCTCTGTATAAACACAAACAGACCCTTTGCCCACACTTTGATATGCCCTTTATACCATTGTGTAGAACTCATTGGAGGTCACCACACAAGAACTGATTTTTTTTTTTTAACAGAAAGGAATATGATCAGAAAAGTGTACCTCGATAGCTGACAATCTGACACCCTTTAAGTGATCAAAATTAAGGATATTTAAAGCATGCACTAATCATTGATTTACAGTTAGTTTTATCCTATCAGGGAGTAATTACCCTTCCCTTTCATTCTTTTTTTTGTTATATTTAATATACACTTACATTAAGAATATTATGTTTACTAGGCTCTCCCCTAGACCAGGTCCCCGCTATAAACCCCTTTACAGTCACTGTCCATCAGCATAGCAAAATTTTGTAGAATCACTACTTGTCTTCTCTGTCTTATACAGCCTTCCCCTTTCTCCCACACCCCATGCATGCTAATCTTAATACCCCTCTTCTTCTCCCCACCTATCCCTCCCTACCCACCCATCCTGCCCAGTCCCTTTCCCTTTGGTACCTGTTAGTCCATTCTTGGGTTCTGTGATTCGCTGCTGTTTTGTTCCTTCAGTTTTTCCTTTGTTCTTATACTCCACAGATGAGTGAAATCATTTGGTATTTCTCTTTCTCTTCTTGGCTTATTTCACTGAGGATAAAACCCTCCAGGTCCATCCATGTTGCTGCAAATGGTAGGATTTGCACTCTTCTTATGGCTGAGTAGTATTTCATTGTGTATATGTACCATATCTTTATCCATTCATCTACCGATGGACATTTAGGTTGCTTCCAATTCTTGGCTATTGTAAATAGTGCTGCCATAAACATAGGGGTGCATCTGTCTTTCTCAAACTTGATTGCTGCATTCCTAGGGTAAATTCCTAGGAGTGGAACTCCTGGCTCAAATGGTAGGTCTGTTTTGAGCATTTTGAGGAACCTCCATACTGCTTTCCACAATGGTTGAACTAATTTACATTCCCACCAGCAGTGTAGGAGGGCTCCCCTTTCTCCACAGCCTTGCCAACATTTGTTGTTGTTTGTCTTTTGGATGGTAGCCATCCTTACTGGTGTGAGGTGATACCTCATTGTAGTTTTAATTTGCATTTCTCTGATAATTAGTGATGTGGAGCATCTTTTCATGTGTCTGTTGGCCATCTGTATTTATTTTTTGGAGAACTGTCTGTTCAGTTCCTCTGCACATTTTTTAATTGGATTATTTGTTTTTGTTTGTTGAGGTGAGTGAGCTCTTTATATATTTTGGACGTCAAGCCTTTATTAGGTTTGTCATTTACAAACATATTCTCCCATACTGTGGGGTACATTTATGTTCTATTGATGGTGTCTTCTGCTGTACAGAATCTTTTCAGCTTAATATAGTCCCATTTGTTCATTTTTGCTGTTGTTTATCTTGCCCAAGGAGATATGATCAAGAAGAAGTCACTCATGTTTATGTCTAAGAGGTTTTTACCTATGTTTTTTTCTAAGAGTTTTATGGTTTCATGACTTACATTCAGGTCTTTGATTCATTTTGAATTTACTGTTGTGTAGGGGGTTAGACAATGGTCCAGTTTCATTCTCCTATATGTAGCTGTCCAGTTTTGCCAGCACCATCTGTTGAAGAGACTGTCATTTCCCCATTGTATGTCCATGGCTCCTTTATCAAATATTAATTGAACTATATGTTTGGATTAATGTCTGGAGTCTGGAGTCAGTTCCACTGGTCTGTGGCTCTGTTCTTGTGCCAGTACCAAATTGTCTTGATTACTGTCGCTTTGTAGTAGAGCTTGAAGTTGGGGAGTGAGATCCCCCCTACTTTATTCTTCTTTCTCAGGATTGCTTTCGCTATTCGGGGTCTTTCCATGTGAATTTTTGAATTATTTGTTCCAGTTCATTGAAGAATGCTGCTGGTAATTTGATAGGGATTGCATCAAATCTGTATATTGCTTTGGGCAGGATGGCAATTTTGACGATATTAATTCTTCCTTGCCAAAGGCATGGGATGAGTTTTCATTTGTTAGTGTCCCCTTTAATTTCTCTTAAGAGTGACTTGTAGCTTTCAGAGTATAAGTCATTCACTTCTTTGGTTTGATTTATTCCTAGGTATTTTATTCTTTTTGATGCAATTGTGAATGGAAATGTTTTCCTGATTTCTCTTTCTATTAGCTCATTGTTAGTGTATAGGAAAGCTACAGATTTCTGTGTGTTAATTTTGTATCCTGCAACTTTGCTGTATTCCGATATCAGTTCTAGTAGTTTTGGGGAGGAATCTTTAGGGTTTTTTATGTACAACATCATGTCATCTGCATATAGTGACAGTTTAACTTCTTCTTTACCATCTGTATTCCTTGTATTTCTTTGTTTTGTCTGATTGCCGTGGCTAGGACCTCCAGTACTATGTTAAATAGCAGTGGGCGTCCCTGTCTAGTTCCTGATCTCAGAGGAAAAGCTGTCAGCTTCTCGCTACTCAGTATAATGTTGGCTGTGGGTTTATGATATATGGCCTTTATTATGTTGAGGTACTTGCATCTATTCCCATTTTGCTGAGAGTTTTTATCATGAATGGAAGTTGAAGTTTGTCAAATGCTTTTACAGCATCTATGGAGATGATCATGTGGTTTTTGTCTTTCTTTTTGTTGATGTGATGGATGATGTTGATGGATTTTCGAATGTTATACCTTCCTTGCATCCCTGGGATGAATCCCACTTGGTCATTGTGTATGATCCTTTTGATATACTTTTGAATTCGGTTTGCTAATATTTTATTAAGTATTTGTGCATGTACATTCATCAGGGATATTGGTCTGTAATTTTCTTTTTTGGTGGGGTCTTTGCATGGTTTTGGAATTAGGGTGATGTTGGCTTCATAAAATGAGTTTGGACGTATTTCCCCCTCTTCTATTTTTTGGAAAACTTTAAGGAGAATGGGTATTATGTCTTCTCTGTGTGTCTGATAAAATTCCGAGGTAAATCCGTCCAGCCCGGTTGCTTTGTTGTTGGGTAGTTTTTTGATTACCGTTTCAATTTCTTTGCTCGTAATTGGTTTGTTTTAACTTTTGTGTTTCTTCCTTGGTCAGTCTTGGGAGGTTGCATTTTTCTAGGAAGTTGTCCATTTCTTCTAGGTTTTCCTGCTTGTTGGCATATAGGTTTTCCTAGTAGTCTTTAATAATTCTTTGTATTTCTGAGGAGTCTGTTGTGATTTTTCCGTTCTCATTTCTGATTCTGTTGATTTGTGTTGATTCTCTTTTACACTTAATAAGTTTGGCTAGAGGCTTATCTATTTTGTTTATTTTCTCAAAGAACCAGCTCTTGCTTTCGTTGACTTTTTCTATTGTTTCATTCTTCTCAATTTTGTTTATTTCTTCTCTGATCTTTACTGTGTCCTTCCTTCTGCTGACTTTAGGCCTCATTTGTTCTTCTTTTTCCAATTTTGATAATTGTGATGTTAGACTATTCATTTGGGATTGTTCTTCCTTCTTCAAGTATACCTGGACTGCTATATACTTTCCTCTTAGGACTGGTTTCGTTGCGTCCCACAGTAGTTGGGGCTTTGTGTTGTTTTTGTCATTTGTTTCTATATATTCCTTGATCTCTATTTTGATTTGTTCATTGATCCATTGACTATTTAGAAGCATGTTGTTAAGCCTCCATGTGTTTGTGAGCCTTTTTGTTTTCTTTGTAGAATTTATTTCTAGTTTTATACCTTTGTGTTCTGATACATTGGTTGATAGAATTTCAATATTTTGGAATTTACTGAGGCTCTTTTTGTAGGCTAGTATGTGGTCTATTCTGGAGAATGTTCCATGTGCACTTGAGAAGAATGTATATCCTGTTGCTTTTGGATGTGGAATTCTATAGATGTCTATTAGGTCCTTCTGTTCTACTGTGTTGTTCAGTGCCTCTGTGTCCTTACTTATTTTCTGCCTGGTGGATCTATCCTTTGGGGTGAGTGGTGTGGTGAAGTCTCCTTAAATGAATGCATTGCAGTCTATTTCCCTTTTTAGTTCTGTTAGTATTTGTTTCACATATGCTGGTGCTCCTGTGTTGGTGTATATAGATTTTGAATGGTTATATCCTCTTGTTGGACTGAGCCCTTTGTCATTATGTAGTGTCCTTCTTTATATCTTGTTAATTCCTTTGTTTTGAAGTCTCTTTTATCTGATATTTGTACTGGAACCCCTGCTTTCTTCTCGCTGTTGTTTGCCTGAAATATTTTTTCCATCCCTTGACTTTTAGTCTGTGCATGTCTTTGGGTTGGCAGTGAGTTTCTTGTAAGCAGCATACAGATGGGTCTTGCTTTTTCATCCATTCTATTATCTGTGTCTTTTGATTGGTGCATTAAGTCCATTTACATTTAGGGTGACTATTGAGAGATATGTACTTATTGCCATTGCAGGCTTTAAATTCGTGGTTACCAAAGGTTCAAGGTTAGCCTCTTCAGTATCTTACTGCCTAACTTAGCTCACTTATTGAGCTGTTATATACACTGTCTGGAGATTCTTTTCTTCTCTCCCTTCTTATTTCTCCTCCTCCATTGTTCATATGTTGTGTGTTTTGTTCTGTGCTCTTTCTAGGAGTGCTCCCATCTAGAGCATTCCCTGTAAGATGCCCTGAAGAGGTGGTTTGTTGGTGGCAAGTTTCCTCAGCTTTTGCTTCTCTGGGAATTGTTTAATCCCACCATCATATTTAAATGATAGTCATGCTGGATATATCCTTGGCTCAAGGCCCTTCTGTTTCATTATATTAAATATATCATGCCATTCCTTTCTGGCCTGTAGCGTTTCTGTCGAGAAGTCTGATGATAGCCTCATGGGTTTTCCTTTTTAGGTGACCTTTTTCTCTCTAGCTGCCTTTAAAACTCTTTCCTTGTCCTTGATCTTTGCCATTTTAATTACTATGTGTCTTGGTGTTGTCCTCCTTGGATCCTTTCTGTTGGGGGTTCTGTGTATTTCCATGGTCTATTTGATTATTTCCTCCCCCAGTTTGGGGAAGTTTTCAGCAATTATTTCTTCAAAGACACTTTCTATCCCTTTTCCTCTTTCTTCCTCTTCTGGTACCCCTATAATACGGATATTGTTCCTTTTGGATTGGTCACACAGTTCTCTTAATATTGTTTCATTCCTGGAGATCCTTTTATCTCTCTCTATGTCAGCTTCTATACATTCCTGTTCGCTGGTTTCTATTCCTTCAATGGCCTCTTGCATCTTATCCATTCTGCTTATAAATCCTTCCAGGGTTTGTTTCACTTCTTTAATCTTCTTCCTGGCATCTGTGATCTCCCTCCAGACTTCATCCCATTGCTCTTGCATTTTTCTCTGCATCTGCATCAGCATGTTCATGATTTTTATTTTGAATTCTTTTTCAGAAAGACTTGTTCGGTCTGTCTCCTTCTCAGGTGTTGACTCTGTGATCTTTGTCTGCCTGTAGTTTTGCCTTTTCATGGTGATAGAGATAGTTTGCAGAGCTGGTACGAGTGACAGCTGGAAGATCTTTCCTTCTTGTTGGTTTGTGGCCTTCCTCTCCTGGGAGAACAGCGACCTCTAGTGGCTTGTGCTGGGGAGCTCTGCACAGACAGGGCTTCTGCTTCCTGCCTGGCTGCTATGGAGTTTATCTCCTCTGTCGCTGTGGGTGTGGCCTGGCTTGGGCTGCTGCTCCAAAATGGTGGAGCCCCATTGGAGGGGGAGCAGCTGGGAGGCTATTTATCTCCATGAGGGGCCTCCGTGCTCCCTGCTGTCCAGGGGGTTAGAGTGCCCAGAGATCCCCAGATTCCCTGCCTCTGGACTAAGTGTGCTGCCCTGCCCCTGTAAGACTTCCAAAAACCACTCGCCAAATCAAAACAACAACAACAAAAAAAAAATTAAATAAATAATTTTAAAAAGAAAACAAAAATGCACGATTTTCTTTGTCCTCAGGTGCCAGCCTCGGGTACCCGCTCACTGGTCTTGCTGCCCTGTTTCCCTAGTATTGGGGTCCCTGTCCCTTTAAGACTTCCAAAAAGCACTTGCCAAAAAAAAGAAAAGAGGGGAAAAAAAATGGCCACTCCTGTTTCTTTGTTCTCCAGCGTAGGCCTCAGGCACCCACTCACCTATCCTGCTGCCCTGTTTCCCTAGTATTCAGGGCTCCGCACATGCAGTGTGCCTGCACTCTGGTGCGGATGGCTGGGGCTGGGTGTTCAGCAGTCCTGGGCTCCCTCTCCCTCCCTGCTCTGACTCCTCTCCTCCTGCCAGTAGTTGGGGGGAGGGATGCTCGGGTCCTGCCTGGCTGGGGCATGTATCTTACCCCCTTCATGAGGTGCTGGGTTCTCGCAGGTGTGGATGTGGTCTGGATGTTGTCCTGTGTCCTCTGGTCTCTATTTTAGGAAGAGTTGTCTTTGTTATATTTTCATAGATATATGTGGTTTTGGGAGGAGATTTCTGCTGCTCTACTCATGCCGCCATCTTGGCTCCACCTTGGCACATACTTTTATTGGAAAGTTTAGCTGAACTGTATTAGAGACAGTTGTGAAAATGAATCAGCATTTCTTAAGAATAATTAATTTACTAATTGGTGTATAATTGATGAGTACACTAAAACTGTGTTTTATATTGTTATATGAAATTGAAATATGATCTAAGTAGGTTACACTGAAACTCTCTACTAATTGGATTTAATAAAATATTTGAAGTCAAGTAGGCCTAATGTTGACCAGAAAATAAAAGAAAGTGAAAGGCTCTTTGAATTATACTGTGGTTGCACATAAAGCTTGAGAAAATCATATAGTAGAACCCACCCCTACCATAGTTCCACACCATTTAACCATGTGGTCCACAGAGAATGTTACTGAAATTGGTTTGGTAAATGCTTCCATGATAGGTATATCAACTGGCTATTAATTAGCTAATGAAGGGAAGAGGATGAAACTGTACTGGGATTCTATCAAGTGTTTTTTGCAGCATTGAATGGCTAACATCTTTAGATTGTTACCATGAAATATTTGTTGCTGTTTTTATGATCTCTTTCCAAATCTGGAGTTCGTCATATCAGTATCTGATGTGTATGTATTTAGTTACACTGTCCCTTTCCACTTTGAAATGGGTAGCTTCTAGAAGTCTTGAGTAAATTTACATGCTCAGAACTTCCACAGTGAGTTTCTTTTTCTTGAACTAAGGTGCCCCTTGGTCCCCTTTAAGATGTCCATCATTTGAAAACACTGAATATTTAGGATTAAAATATTTATTTACTTCGGAAAAACACAATCTGACTTCATGGATACCGATAATTATCTGATGCCCTGTTTTATTTAATCCTCCCCCAGTATGGCAGGCATGAACTTTTCTAGTGTCACTTCTTTGTTCTCACACTTTAAAAGTGGTTTAAACACTTGCATTAAAAATGTCAACCAAGGGAAGTCACTGAATAGATTAAACCACTGTTTTTGCTAAATAAAAAGGGCTTTGTTTCCACTCTACTGGGCAGATACTTTTGTGGATATTCAAATAAAATTCATTATCTTTCTCAGAATATTCAACAGCAGCTATTTTAGTTTTACCTTTTGGGATATATCTTTTCTTTTTAATAAATATTATGCCACACTGGACAGGTCATCGCTTTCTTTATTCTCAGAGATTTATTTTTCCTGTTCTATTGGGTGAATTGAGATCAATAGGTACGAGCTTCCTGATTTTTGCCTTTTTTGCCTTCCTTTCTCCTACTTACTTTCATTCCATCACAGTTTTAGAATATGAGACTCTACTGTGTTCAAGGCCAACTCTCTCAGCTCCTTTCCTTCCCTCCTTTTTATCCCTTCTGGAATTACACTAGCACTCAGCCCCTCTGTTTTCCTATCTTAAGCCTTTTCTCTACTGCTCTGTAAATGAACACATGATCCACCACTTTAGAATAAAAAACAATACCCAGCAAAACCCACACTTCAAACCCTCTGTACCCTATTCTCATTTAGTTGTTCAAGTATTTTCACAATTGCTTACACTTGGCCATACAAATATGCATGTGTGTGTATGGGGGGGCAATGTAATTATTTACCTTTCATTTCTTCTTTAGCTTTTTAAAATCAATTCAAAACAACTGTTTTACAAAATTAATTATGTCAGTTCTGTTCTCCCTAAACCTCCTGTGTGGTTTTATCATTCAGTTGTTATACAGGTAGATTCATTTGTCTTAGTCTGCATTCCCTCTTGGATTCCTCAACATCTTTGTTGATTTTTTAAAAATCTGCATACACGAAAACTCCCAGTGTTCAGTTCTGATGGATCTGACAAATGTGAGGCCATGTTTCTACCACCACAATAACATAGAGTAGTTGTATCACTCCAAAATTTCCCCTAAGCTAACTCTTTAGTAGTCAGCTCCTCTCCCACCCCATATTCCACAACCAGTAATCCATTTTCAATCCTTACATCACATCCTTTTTCTTTTCCAGAAGGTCATAAAGTGGAATGATACAACATGTACTCTTTTGTGTCTGGGTCATTTCACTTAGCAAAATGCAATTACTATCTCCATTTTTTATGTTAAAAATTATCTATACCCTTTTATTGCTGAATAGTATTGTATTGTATGGACGCAATACAGATTATTTAGCAATTTACATGATGAAGGACATGTGGGTTGTTTCTAGTTATTGGCAGTGATGAATATATGTGTGTACAACTTGTGTGAATATAAGTTATGACTTAACTTGGGTAAATACCATGAAGAATTCCCAGCAATACAGTAAGTATAAGTTTAAATTTTAAGAAAAAGCTAAACTGCTTTCTAAAATGGCTATTCCAGATTGCATTCCCACCAGCAATGTATGAGAACTCCAGTTATCCCACATCCTCTCTATCACTTTGTTGTCTCTTTTTTCAGGTAAGCCATTCTAATAAATGGCTTAACTTACATTTCCCTAATGAACATTGAGGTGTATTTCTTCTAAGCTTTTGCCATCTTGTCTGTCTTATTTGGTGGTAAGTGTTTGCTAAAGAGAATTCTGTGGTAGATAATTCTTCATTCCTTTAATGTAATTCTTTTTTTTTCTTGAGTGCCTCTAAGATTTTCTTTTTATCTTAGGTTTTCCATTTTTTAAGATATAATATGCCTAGATGGTTTTTTAATCCCATTTTTTATTTTGTTCTGTTTCCTGTGAGTACTTGGGTTTGTAGTTTGGATCCATTAATTTAGGAAAATTCTCATTGTTCAGATGCAAGAGGCTCTTTGATATTGTCCCAAAGACTTTGGATCTACTCTCTCCGAATATTCTGTTTCTGTTTACATCACTTCAATAGACATTTTAAATTCACCAACTCTTTTCTTTGCTGAGTCTAACAGTAGCCATCAAATGCATTTTACTTCTCTGTTACTACGTTTTTCATTTCTAACCCTATCATTTGTTCTTTCATGGATTTTTCTTCTCTATGCTGAAATCACCTTTCATGTTGTCCATCTTTTCTAGTAGACCTTTAAATATATTAATAATAGTTAAATTCCCTGTCAGATAATCCTAACATCTTTGTCACGTCTGAGTCTAGTTTTGATAATTGCTTTGTCTCTTAGGAGTGTTTTAGGATGCTTTGTTATTTTTTATTGAATTATGACAATTTAGAAGTTCCTCAAAACATTAAAAATTGGACTACCACATAATCCAGCAATTTGAGAGAAATAAAAATATTAACCTGAAAAGATATCTGTACCTCCATGCTCACTGAAGCACTATTTACAACAGCCAAGAAATGGAGTCAAACTAAGTGCCTATATATGGGTGAGTAAAGAAAATGTGATATATACATATATGTATGTAGGCATGATACATGTATATCATACACACCCACATGCATACATGCACAATGAAAAATTATTTGGCCATAAAAAGGAAAGAAATCTTGCCAATTGCAACAAGATGGATTGAACTTGAGGGAATTATAATAAGTGAAATAAGTCAAAGAAAGGCAAATACTGTATAATCTCACTTTTATGTTGCATATAAAACAAAAACAGTTTATAGACAAAGAACAGATTGGTGATTTCCAGAAGTGGGGGGGAGATAGGCCAAATGGGTAAAGATGGTTAAAAGGTACACATTTCCAGTTACAAATAAATTTGGGGATGTAATAAATAGCCTTTTGACAGTAGTTAATAAAACTTCATTGTATATTTGGGAGTAGCTAAGAGTATATCTTAAAAGTTATTATCACAAGAAAAAATTTTTTTAACTATGATTGGATGTTAATCAGATTTACTGTGGTGATCATTTTACACTCTGTAAAAATATCAAACCAGGGCAGAGCCAAGATGGCGGCATGAGTAGAGCAGCGGAAATCTCCTCCCAAAACCACATATATCTATGAAAATATAACAAAGACAACTCTTCCTAGAATAAAGACCAGAGGACACAGGACAACATCCAGACCACATCCACAACTGTGAGAACCCAGCACCTTGCAAAGGGGGTAAGATAAAAATCCTGGCCCGGTGGGACCCAAGCACCCCTCCCCCCAGCTCCCGGCGGGAAGAGAGGAGTCAGCAGGGAGGGAGAGGGAGCCCAGGACTGCTGAACACCCAGCCCCAGCCATCTGGATCAGAGCACAGACACAGTGCATGTATGGGGTCCTGGATACTATGGAAACAGGGCAGCAAGAATGGTGAGCAGGTACAGGAGGCTGGCGCTAGAGACGAAAGAAAAGCGAGTGGCCATTTTTTGTGTGTGGTTGTTGTTGTTTTGTTGTGGTAAGTGCTTTTTGGAAGTCTTAAAGGGAGAGGGACCCCAATACTAGGGAAACAGGGCAGAAAGAACGGTGAGCGGGTGCCCGAGGGTGGCGCCGGAGAATAAAGAAACACAAGCAGCCATTTTTTTTTCTTTCTGGTCGTTGTTTGGTTTTGGTGGGCGCTTTTTGGAAGTCTTAAAGGGGTAGGGTCGGACACTTAGTCCAGAGATAGGGAATCCCAGGATCTCTGGGCACTCTAATCCCCTAGGCTGCAGGGAGCATGGAGGCCCTTTATGGAGATAAATAGCCTCCCGGGCACTCCCCCTCCAATGCGACTCAACCACTTTGGAGCAGCAGCCCGAGCCAGGCCACGCCCACGGCAACAGCGGAGATAAACTCCATTGCAGCCGGGCAGGAAGCAGAAGCCCTGTCTGTGCAGAGCTCCCCAGCACAAGCCACTAGAGGTCGCTGTTCTCCCAGGAGAGGAAGGCCACAAACCAACAAGAAGGGAAGTTCTGCCAGCTGTCACTCATCCCAGCTCTGCAAACTATTCCTATCACCATGAAAAGACAAAATTACAGGCAAACCAAGACCACAGAGACACCAGAGAAGGAGACAGACCTAACCAGTCTTCCTGAAAAAGAATTCAAAATAAAAATCATAAACATGCTGACAGAGATGCAGAGAAATACGCAAGAGAAATGGGATGAAGTCCCGAGAGATATCACAGATGCCAGAAAGGAGATTACAGAAATGAAACAAACTCTGGAAGGATTTATAAGCAGAATGGATAAAATGTAAGAGGCCATTGATGGAATTGAGACCACAGAACAGGAACGCATAGAAGATGACATAGAGATAAAAGGATCTCCTGGAATGAAACAATATTAAGAGAACTGTGTGACCAATCCAAAAGGAACAATATCCGTATTATAGGGGTACCAGAAGAAGAAGAGAGAGGAAAAGGGATGGAAAGTATCTTGGAAGAAATAATTGCAGAAAACTTCCCCAAACTGGGGGAGGAAATAATCGAACAGACCACAGAAATACACAGAACCCCCAACAGAAAGGATCCAAGGAGAACAACACCAAGGCACATAATAATCAAAATGGCAAGGATCAAGGACAAGGAAAGAGTTTTAAAGGCAGCTAGAGAGAAAAAGGTCACATATAAAGGAAAACCCATCAGGCTAACATCAGAATTCTCAACAGAAACACTACAGGCCAGAAGAGAATGGAATGATATATTTAATGCAATGAAACAGAAGGGCCTTGAACCAAGGATACTGTATCCAGCATGACTATCATTTAAACATGATGGCAGGATTAAACAATTCTCAGACAAGCAAAATCTGAGGGAATTCGCTTCCCACAAACTACCTCTACTGGGCATCTTACAGGGACTGCTCTAGATGGGAGCACTCCTACAAAGAGCACAGAGCAAAAAACCCAACATATGAAGAATGGAGGAGGAGGAATAAGAAGGGAGAGAAGAAAAGAATCTCCAGACATTGTATATAATGGCTCAATAAGCGAGCTAAGTTAGGCAGTAAGATACTAAAGAGGCTAACCTTGAACCTTTGGTAACCACGAATTTAAAGCCTGCAATGGCAATAAGTACATATCTCTCATCAACCTAAATGAAAATGGACTTAATGCACCAATCAAAAGACACAGAGTAATAGAATGGATAAAAAAGCAAGACCCGTCTATATGCTGCTTACAAGAAACTCACTGCCAACCCAAAGACATGCACAGACTAAAAGTCAAGGGATGGAAAAAATATTTCAGGCAAACAACAGCGAGAAGAAAGCAGGGGTTCCAGTACAAATGTCAGACAAAGGAGACTTCAAAACAAAGAAAGTAACAAGAGATAAAGAAGGACACAACATAATGATAAAGGGCTCAGTTCAAGGAGAGGATATAACCATTCTAAATATATATACACCCAACACAGGGGCACCAACATATGTGAAACAAATACTAACAGAACTAAAGGGGAAAATAGACTGCAATGCATTCATTTTAGGAGACTTCAACACACCACTCACCCCAAAGGATAGATGAACCGGGCAGAAAATAAGTAAGGACACAGAAGCACTGAACAACACAGTAGAGCAGATGGACCTAATAGACATCTATAGAACTCTACATCCAAAAGCAACAGGATATACATTCTTCTCAAGTGCATATGGAACATTCTCCAGAATAGATCACATACTACCCACAAAAAGAGCCTCAGCATAATACAAAATATTGAAATTCTACCAACCAATTTTTCAGACCACAAAGGTATAAAACTAGAAATAAATTCTAAAAAGAAAACAAAAAGGCTCACAAACACATGGAGGCTTAGCAACATGCTCCTAAATAATCAATGGATCAATGAACAAATTAAAATAGAGAACAAGGAATATATAGAAACAAATGACAACAACACAAAGCCCCAACTACTGTGGGATACAGCAAAAGCAATCTTAAGAGGAAGGTATAAAGCAATCCAGGCATATTTAAAGAAGGAAGAACAATCCCAAATGAATGGTCTAATGTTACAATTATCAAAATTGGAAAAAGAAGAACAAATGAGGCCTAAAGTCAGCAGAAGGAGGGACATAATAAAGATCAGAGAAGAAATAAACAAAATTTAGAAGAATAAAACAATAGCAAAAATCAATGAAACCAAGAGCAGGCTCTTTGAGAAAATAAACAAAACAGATAAGCCTCTAGCCAAACTTATTAAGAGAAAAAGAGAATCAACACAAATCAACAGAATCAGAAATGAGAACGGAAAAATCACAACAGACTTCTCAGAAATACAAAGAATTATTAAAGACTACTATGAAAACCTATATGCCAACAAACTGGAAGACCTAGAAGAAATGGATAACTTCCTAGAATAATACAACCTTCCAAGACTGAAAAAGGAAGAAACACAAAAGTTAAACAAACCAATTACGAGCAAAGAAATTGAAACGGTAATCAAAAAACTACCCAACAACAAAACACCTGGGCCAGACGGATTTACCTAGGAATTTTATCAGGCACAAAGAGAAGACATAATACCCATTCTCCTTAAAGTTTTCCAAAAAAATAGAAGAGGAGGGAATACTCCCAATCTCATTCTACGAAGCCAACTTCATCCTAACACCAAAACCATGCAAAGACCCCACCAAAAAAGAAAACTACAGACCAATACCCCTGATGAAAGTAGATGCAAAAATACTCAACAAAATATTAGCAAACAGAATTCAACAGTATATCAAAAGGATCATACACCATGACCAAGTGGGATGGTACAACATTCAAAAATCCATCAACATCATCCACCACATCAACAAAAAGAAAGACAAAAACCACATGATCATCTCCATAGATGCTGAAAAAGCATTTGACAAAATTCAACATCTATTCATGAGAGAAACTCTCAGAAAAATGGGAATAGAGGTCAAGTACCTCAACATAACAAAGGCCATATATCATAAACCCACAGCCAACATTATACTGAATAGTGAGAAGCTGAAAGCTTTTCCTCTGAGATCAGGAACTAGACAGGGATACCCAATCTCCCCACTGCTATTTAACATAGTACTGGAAGTCCTAGCCACAGGATATCAGACAAAACAAAGAAATACAAGGAATCCAGATTGGTAAATAAGAAGTTAAACTGTCACTATTTGCAGATGACATGATATTGTACGTAAAAAAACCTAAGTACTCCACTCCAAAAGTACTAAAACTGATATCAGAATATAGCAAAGTTGCAGGATACAAAATTAACACACAGAAATCTGTAGCTTTCCTATACACTAACAATGAACCAATAGAAAGAGAAATCAGGAAAACAATTCCATTCACAATTGTATCAAAAAGAATAAAATACCTAGGAATAAATCAAACCAAAGAAGTGAATGACTTATACTCTGAAAGCTACAAGGCACTCTTAAGAGAAATTAAAGGGGACACTAACAAATGGAAACTCATCCCATGCTCTTGACTAGGAAGAATTAATATCGTCAAAATGGCGATCCTACCCAAAGCAATATACAGATTTGATGCAATCCCTATCAAACTACCAGCAACATTCTTCAATGAACTGGAACAAATAATTCAAAAATTCATATGGAAACACCAAAGACCTTGAATAGCCAAAGCAATCCTGTGAAAGAATAATAAAGTAGAGGGCATCTCACTCTCCAACTTCAAGCTCTCCTATAAAGTCATAGTAATCAAAACAATTGGGTACTGGCACAAGAACAGAGCCATAGGCCAGTGGAACAGACTAGAAACTCCAGACATTAACCCAACCTTATATGGTCAATTAATATTTGATAAAGGAGCCATGGACATACAATGGGAAAATGACAGTCTCTTCAACAGATGCTGCTGGCAAAACTGGACACCTACATGTAGGAGAATGAAACTGGACCATTGTCTAACCCCATATACAAAAGCTAATTCAAAATGGATCAAAGACCTGAATGTAAGTCATGAAACCATTAAACCTGTGGAAAAAAATATAGGCAAAAACCTCTTAGACATAAGCATGAGTGACCTCTTCTTGAACATATTTCCCTGGGCAAGGAAAACAACAGCAAAAATGAACAAGTGGGACTATTTTAAGCTGAAAAGCTTCTGTACAGAAAAAGACACCATCAATAGAACAAAAAGGAACCCTAAAGTATGGGAGAATATATTTGTAAATGACAAACCCAATAAAGGCTTGACGTCCAAAATATATAAAGAGCTCACATGCCTCAACAAACAAAAATCAAATAACCCAATTAAAAAATGGGCAGAGGAACTGAACAGACAGTTCTCCGAAAAAGAAATACAGATGGCCAACAGACACATGAAAAGATGCTCCACATCACTAATTATCAGAGAAATGCAAATTAAAACTACAATGAGGTATCACCTCACACCAGTAAGGATGGCTGCCATCCAAAAGACAAACAACAACAAATGTTGGCGAGGCTGTGGAGAAAGGGGAACCCTCCTACACTGCTGGTGGGAATGTAAATTAGTTCAACCATTGTGGAAAGCAGTATGGAGGTTCATCAAAATGCTCAAAACAGACCTACCATTTGACCCAGGAATTCCACTCCTAGGAATTTACCCTAAGAACGCAGCAATCAAGTTTGAGAAAGACAGATGCACCTCTATGTTTATCGCAGCACTATTTACAATAGCCAAGAATTGGAAGCAAGCGAAGTGTCCATCAGTTGATGAATGGATAAAGAAGATGTGGTACATATACACAATGGAATACTACTCAGCCATAAGAAGAGAGCAAATCCTACCATTTGCAGCAACATGGATGGACCTGGAGGGTATTATGCTCAGTGAAATAAGCCAAGTGGAGAAAGACAAGTACCAAATGATTTCACTCATCTGTGGAATATAAGAACAAAGGAAAAACTGAAGGTACAAAACAGCAGTGGAATCACAGAACCCAGGAATGGACTAAAAGGTACCAAAGGGGAAGGGACCGAGGAGGATGGGTGGGTAGGGAGGGATAAGGGGGGAGAAGAAGAAGGGGGGTATTAAGATTAGCATCCATGGGGGGGTGGGAGAAAGGGGAGTGCTGTACAAGACAGAGAAGACAAGTAGTGATTCTACAACATTTTGCTATGCTGATGGACAGTGAGTGTAAAGGGGTTTATAGCAGGGACCTGGTATATAGGAGAGCTTAGTAAACATAATATTCTTCATGTAAGTGTAGATTAAAGATAACCAAAAAAAAAAGAAAAAAAGAAAGAAAAGCAGGATTACTCCCTGATAGGATAAAACTAACTGTAAATCAACTATTAATGCATGCTTTAAATATCCTTAATTTAGACCACTTAAAGGGTGTCAGATGATCCGCTATGGAGGTACACTTTTCTGATAATATTCCTTTCTCTTAATAAAAAAAAAATAAGCAGTTCCTGTGTGATGACCTCCAATGAGTTCTACACAATGATATAAAGGGCATATCAAAGTGTGGGCAAAGGGTCTGTTTGTGTTTATACAGAGGATCAAAGCCTAATTTGCCTACCCAGAAAATGAACTAACATACGATATGAAGAACTTCCAACATCAGCACTCTCTGGAAAAGTCATTCCAGAAGATGATCATCAAGAAACCTCAACAAAGATCCAGTCGATGCCGTAGTTGTGGCTGCATCCATCCCACCAGTTCCTGGACTCACCATTGGAATGAAGAAGGAGATATCTAAGCTGGCCTGTCCTTTCAGTAAAACAACAAATTTGACTGGATCTATACTGTTGGAACTCAACCAAGAATTATGATAAGTGCAAGTTGTAGCGCTCCAAAATCTTACAACTACAGACTATCTACTGTTAAAAGAACATATGGGATGTGAACAGTTCCCAGGAATGGGTTGTTTTAATTTATCTGATTTGTCTCAGACTGTTCAAGTACAGTTGGACAATATCCATCATATTATAGACAAATTCACAAATGCCTAGGGTACCTAACTGGCTTTCTTGGTTTCATTGGAGATGGCTGGTAATTATAGGTCTGCTTTGGTTATGTAAGTCTATTCCTATTATGTTAATGCGTGTGCGCAATTTAATTAGTAGTTTAAAACCTATACATGCTTAAGTTACTCTACAAGAAGATATGTCAAAGAAATAATCAATCCTCCCATGTTTTCTTCCATCTGCTACCTCTATAGCTTTTCTTCTTCCTTCCTAATTACAACCCTTAAATAGAATTCGTGCCTCATATTGAATTTACCGAGTATCATAATTCCTCCAAGTGGTAAAGATATCTCAAGACAAATGCTGGGCATAGAAGCCACAGCGCATAAATCTTCAAAGAAGTAAAAAGCTAACCTTTTCAAAGAATATGGCTTCTCTCTCACTTACCAACATTACATCTCCCTGTTTGGCCCCGGAGGATGACTGGTTAGCCAGAGACGGGTAAGATTCCTCAAGGGAGTAACAACCTAAGACAGGCACAGTCACAGGGGGGCCATCAGGTTTGAAATTGGGGATCAACAGAGGTGAGGCTTAGAACCTCACTCCCCTGTTTTGAGAGAAATCTTCTGCATCTGTGGATGTTTTATTGCCCTTGTCTAGCTTAGATTAACACAGTCTACAGGCACACACTTGATCATCCACATTTGCTCTCTTACAACACTAAATTATGTTTTCTACCTTTATCTTCCATCTACCTACCACTTCAGCATTTTATTAAAAATACTACTACTAATAATAATAATAATAAAGGGAGAAATGTGGGATCCACATATAAATCAAGTATAAAAATCAAACGAATATTCATATTTTACCTGATCGTTTATAGCTCATAATGCGTGATCAAAACCGAAAGTTTCTGTGATGACTGCCCTTGTACTGTTCACCATGTAAGAACTTATTCACTATGTAAGAATTTGTTCACCATGTAAGAACTTGTTCATTATGCTTCAGAAAATTGGAGACTGACGAGAATTAGGCTTGGGGTGGATTAATTATTGTGCATTGAGCATTGACTCCCGTATACAGAATTTTATTGTTGTTAACAACCATTTGATCAATAAATATGAGAGATACCCTCTCAAAAAATATATATATATATATCAAATCATGTTGTTTATCTAAAGCTAGTATAATGTTGCATGTTATATCTCAACTAGAAAAAGAACGAAAAGGAAAAGAACTAAACTGTAGGCACCAACCAATCTCCAAGTTGAAACTTTAGTTCAATATTTACTTTTTAATTTTGATGTGAAATTTATATACAATGAAATGCAAAAAGTATTTATTTTCTGAGTCTTGCCAAACATATGCCTGTGTACCCAAACACCTATCAAAATGTACAATATTGCTGTCAGAAAATTTCCTTATTAAAGAAGAAAGAATGAAAGAAAAATGGACATTTTGAGTAGAATGGCAGACAAGCAAGCAGCTTAAATTGGCATGACATTTCTTTTGCTAGGCCTTTGGTGTGGGAGGTGAGAGCTCATCTGCAGGGGTCTGAGGTTTGTGTTCCTGCTTACCCTCGGTGTACCACAGGGTTTAAATCCTTCAGCTTCATTTGGCATGGTAGGAGCTGGTTTGCGTGTCTTTATTCCCCTTCCACTGTCTGTTCTATCATTAGCTTTTGGCCTCTCCTTTATATTGCATATCAGAGAAGCATCTTGCAAGGTATTAGGTACAAAGTGATTTTTAGCCTGAATGAAAATGTAGTTGGCTGGTTTGTTCTCTCTTCTTTTTATCAAGTCTCTACTTGAGTAGGAACCAGAATCCCGCAGTTTGGAGTTGGGATTCTTAGTATTCCTGACACTCACTGGGCACAGTTCTGTGTTCCTGCCATAGAATTTTCTTGTTCCCTTTTGCCAGCTGCAATGGGCTTTTCTAAGTGTCTTAAAGGCAACAAAATTTGTTTCCAAGTGAAGTTTCCTAACATCCCCACCCCCACTCCTTTCCCTGCAGCTATTCTGCTTACATAATTCTGTAGTAGCAAAGAGCCTTTCAAAGTACTTTCCTATCATCTGTCCATCCACCCACCCATCCATCTACCTATCCATCTTTGTGTGTTCATTGATTCGTATGTATTATGATCGTTAGTGTCGAGCAGCCGATTGGGTTTAGAGAGTGGAGACTCTCCTATTTGCCATTATCAGGACCTTCTCCTCCTGCTCACACACACTTGGCTGTCCTCCAGTGGTTTGCTGATCACCCTCACCGAACTCTTCCTACGAGTGTCTGGCTACCTCTTGCCCAGGTAAGCCAGGTCACACCTTTTGTCTCCCTGCAAAAGTTTGTGTCTCTAGATTTTGGGCTACTTCATTATCCTGTGTCCCAGAAGTTTGTGAAGAGTTGTGAACAAAATTTTGCCTGGCATTACTATTACTATTAGCCTGCAAACAAAGTTTTTTCCAGTTTTCTTCTTCTCCAAACAGAAACCAATTCCTTGATTTTAAGACATATTTAAACCTATTTTTCCCCTGATGTAAAGGGACTCTAATAAAACCAGTATCTCTTGTTACTGCATTGGCTTGGCATCCAGTCTGCTGGGGTTTCCAGCAAAAGCTCCATTATTTACCAGCTCCTTGGGTTCACTTCATGCTAAGTCTCAATTTCAATCTAATTTTGAGAAAAATTAGACTCCTAATAATTTTTCTGATATAGAATTATTTTGTACATTGAATAAACATATGTAAAGCACTTTGAATATTAAAAGCTGTATAAATGTTAGCTATTATTACTTTTTATATTATAGTATAATTACCTGTGTATATATACCTAACTAGAATGCATGCTTTTTAAGACCAGATCTTTTATTTGTGTTACCAATGTCTAGTACAATGCTAGTATACAGGAGATGATTAATGAATATTTCATCAACATATTAATATATCATGTTTTTTCAAACTGCTATTCTGTTGTATTGTTATATTGAAATTACAGAAGCTAAAAGCTGACTGTTTGCTTAACTAGAATACAAAGACCAGCCCATCCCTCCGGCTCTCTTACCATTCTGTGACTTTGGAAAAGTATATAACTTCTTTACACCTCAATTTTTTTATCATTAAAATGAGATTTATAGTTCCTATCAAACAGAGTTGCAGATTAGATGAGTTATTATGTAATACAGTACTACTACATCTTAAGTGTTCCATAAATATTAGACATAGTAATTATTGTTAATAGCATTACCAGTCATATTATACTTTGAATATATTAAATATTTATAGGTATTATTACATTATTAACATTAATCATTAATAATAGTTATTAATATTATTTTCCCTTGTTCATTTTGGTTCTAATGTTTCCCTCCTGCATCTGGGTTAGCTGAAACAAACACCTTTTACCCTTTAAATGCCAAATTAGTGTCATTTCCTCTCCTTTCTCCCAAGGCAAAATTAATTACTCTGGTCTTCCAAAACACCTTTAACTAATTTTAAAACATCCACTTCTCATATTCATTAGCTACAGGTTTTATGTCTTTTTTTGCACACCTGAGTAGACCTGAGGGATGGGCTGGTCTTTGTATTCTAATTCTCTATTGCTTTACCTAGGATAACTGATGTTCACCTATTTTTTTCTTTTATTAGTTAATAAAGTGCCTCACATTGGTGTCTTTCAACTATTATTTTAACAGGCCATATTTAAATAGTTTTGTACACATCCTCTCTTCTCATTCAGTAGTTAGAGTTCAACTGAGGAAAATGGCTTAGATTCACACCTTGTCTTTTGCTGGACCCTGCAACAGTCCTTGAGATATGTCTCCAAAACCCCACAAAGCTCTGAACAACCATACAGCAGGAAGTGTTTTTCATTAGAGATATAAGATATCATTCTCTATATTTAAAGGATAAGAATTTACTATCCACAAAAAAAAGTACTCTCTGGCTTTTTCACATTTGCTGAGGAAATGATTATCTCAGCAAAGGGGAAAGTGATTATCTGTGACCCTTGTTACCAGGTGCGCCTTGAGTTCCGGATCTATAGGTGCTAAAACTATGGATTAACAAAGAAATTAAAATCTTGATTAATATTTATTGTCTTAGTCACAGTGTCTTTTAATAAACCCTGTCAACTGTATGGACCATCTTGAATAGTGATTAAAAAGTTCTAAACAATCAAATCTAGAAACACCATTTACAAAAGATAAGAATTCATATCCATGATGGCTCATGGTTCATGCCAAAGCATAATGTCACTTTGGAACTACAGAAAATATGATACACTTTTTAATATTTGTGAGATTATATCTAGGGCCTAAGGTCCATGACACTACTGCACAGTGTTACTTTGGATGTTACTATGTAGGACAGAATGGAATGCATGCTACTTACCCCTCCTCCCATGTGCTTCTCTCAAGCAATTGAATGTGGATTAGGAAGTAGAGTACTGGCCAAAAGAACATTACATGGTCATAATCATCATTGTACAAAATATCATTGTTCACAAAGTCATTCAAAAGCTTAATAGATTTTAATGTATTAATTATTATTTCTTCAGTCCCTAAATCAAAGATTAAACTAGATACCTTTACATCTGTACTTAACTAAATTTTGAATGGGTATAGAAATTTAGTGACAACTGAAATGGAAATATATATATCAACTTAAAACCATTGCTCTTTGCTATTATATATCTATGCTCTTGCTCTGAAATTTTGTTCTCCCTGTCCTTCATCAGCTACTTTAATTTTTAAAGGTGGCATTGGAATTATAATACATAATGTTAAGTCAATTATACCTCAATAAAGTTATAATGTTAATACTTTGCTGCTAGCTAATAGAGGAGAATCACTGAATATAAAGGTATAGAACTCCTTAGACTAACAACCTCACAACTATTTGAACAAAATAGACTGAACACAACAAAAATCATATCAAACAGAAACATAAAGTCATTGCACATTGCTACACCATGAACAATTACAAACATCACAAGCATCTATTTTATTACCATTTGTTGCAAATGCTTTTATCTGTATGATTGCTTGTTAAAACTTCCATTTCTATAAAATTGTGGGCTGTTTATATTGTACCTCGATACAAAAATAACTTGTAACAAGTAGTATCTCTCTTTCTCAATCTCTCTAGCCACACACATTCATCTTTATATTCAAAATAAGTTGCTATAATGCTTTAAATATTTTTCCTTGAGGCAAGTCTGCTTTTGAGCATTGATCTTACTCTGTGCACAAAAACAGTGCTGGGAATGATGGTATTATACATCTACAAAGCAGGAATTCCATAGTCTTACTCCATCAGTACTCACAGCCAATTCTATCCACTACCATGTAGAAAAATGCTATTGGATGATCAATTTCTGCATCATATTATCTCACTTGAACATAGGTTTGCTATAAACATGGCACTGCAGAATGAGTGGCACATAGTTTCACTTTTTTTGAGCATCTCAGCATCAAAACCATTATCCATGGCCTGCTACTCGAGGGTTAAAGTTTTATGGGATAAAAATGCTTTTATAGGAAAAGAAATGCATAGTTTCATAGGTAAGAATTACAAATGCCTTCCAAGAATAATGTTAAACATTCTCCCACACTGTCAGATGTCAACATTTTGACAGCATAGGAAAAAGCATTAAACATTTTCCACCCCATCAAAATTTTGACATTTTTCAAAAGACACATTCACTAGATGCACTAGTTTTGCCTATGGAAAGATATTGTGCGTATTATATACTAAGGGAAGATTTAGTCAGAGAGAATGAAAATAGGATAAACAGATGACACCCGATGTCATCACAGAGTGATACAGAGTACAAGTAGTACACAGTATGTGGTGATTTAATGACAATTTTTATGTATGTTAAGGAAGAGATGTATCATATAATTAACTCTCCATTATCCATGATAATAAGAAAAAGTGAAAGCAGGAAAAATGACCACAGAAATCAAATCCTACTCTCCTACTTTTACAGAGAGTTTAAACTGCATCAATTATTATATCCAAAACAACAAAAGGGAAAGATTAATTTTGAGTGTTTTTAAGTTTTGTTTCCTAATAAATTATAAAACAAAAGACAAGTGGTAGAAAGAGTATGTATAATAGTAAGCAGCCTTTAAATCTATCAAGTGTTGTATCTTTTCTCCCCCCATTTTGAGCCAATGAGCCCTATAATATCATAATAGTATTTTTGAAGCAATAGTAATATCAAGTCATTCTTTACTGATAAATATTCAGTAGCTTTCTGGAAAAGTAATACTAGAAAATCTCTGATGAAAGCTTTCCAAAAGTTTCTCATTGTTTGTGACTTTTTATGCCCAGAAGAATCATTTGAAAGTAAGCTGTTTCTAATGCAGATATATTTACAGTGCCTAAAACTATTTTCAGAGCTCCATAAGGAGACTAAATTAAAACTGTCATTTTAAGCTCCAAATGACTCATCACCATAGTTTGTTACTGGCAAAGAATGTTTAATTCAACGTCTTAAATATGAAACAATAATGTAAGAATATAAATATTAAACTATATATATATAAATTTTAATTTTAAGTAAACATCTCTAGTGGATGCATTTCTCTTGTATACAGTCTGAATCATGCTCCTATTTTTTATACAATATAGTGTGTTTTGTCATAAATTAGAATTTCTGTTTTGCATATAAAATATTCCTAGATATATTTATTTTTGCACTAAGGCAAGCATATTTCATATTCATTAGGTTTGAGTTACAATCAAAATATTCAAATAAGTTATTAAAACTTAAACAGCCACTTAGATTTGTAAAAGAAACTGAAAATGAGGATAAATAAGTAAAATTTTTCTTAGATGAGGTATTAAACTTTGGTTGTAAAGAAACAAAAGATAATATTTTAATTCAAGTTTTTTTTGTAGAGAAGAAAAAGAAAAAATCTATCCAGATTTGTGCCTTTTAAAATAGATTTATAAGTGGAATAAATGAAGGATAAACATGAGTAGAGAATGCATTATTTGAAACCAGAAAAATACAATGTAAAGGTACTTAAGAGATCTCAAAAGACAGTGAATTTAGATTCATTAAGGGGAAAACTTTCTAATAAACTCCTGAGAAAAAGTTTAGAATACCTTTCTTTAGGACCCTTTAAAAAGAAAATGTTGATCTAATATACATTGTTGAGATTACTCACAGGTTAGAGATTTGCATTAAAGACCCCTTACTTGATCTGTAGTGTTATTGTCTGATTTGTATGTGGATGTAATAGTAAACATAGTGTCAGATACTTCTCTTAGGCATCTTGATTCTTACCTCAACACATAGTAACCAACACATAGTACCAACACATAGTGAATGGTACTTGTGCCATACAACATCCAAGACTATTTCTGTGTTTTCTACCTCCTGTGCAGATATGTGCTGATGTGAACATGATTAGCTATTTCCTCTTAAAAACATATAGTTTCCTGAAATTTCCTCATACCTAAGTCTGTTTACATATGGCCTGAAATACATGGTGTGTTTGCATACACTTACACACATATACTTACATTTGTATATAGATATGCATTTACATTCATACACACGCATATATGTATAAAGACTATCAGGAAGGAAAGATTTGGCAAAGCTGGAAACAAAGCATATAGTCTATGAAGGATCAAACCCTCTCATGTATGTATATAGAGACAGATTTCCTTATTCATAAGTGATATCATCAATAATAAGATGTCACATCCCTTTCATAACTGTGAAAAGAAAAGAGAATCACTAGGAGGATTTTCAAATGAAGAAGGATAATTATAGACTGGATTAAACTCATCCCACATGGTTTTTATTTCACCCTTAGGTTTCTCTAAAAGTAACTACTATCATGCTTAGCCAAAAGAAATATATTGTCCATTAATTTTCCATTGAAATTATGCACTGCTTATGGCATTAAAAGTTGGAAGAAGTTTCCCATTGGTCAGTTGAAAAGTTAGACCAAAATTCTGATAATATATTGCATGCATTTTGACCTTACAATTTTATTTTTAGGAATTCATCCCAATGAAATTATCTGAGGTCCATGCAAGTAAGAAACTATATGTTCATATTATTCATTGAGGCAAAACTAGAAAAATATGTGTTCAACAATAGATAGATATGTATGTCATATGCATAAAATAGCACACTATGCAACCTTGAAAATTATAAGTCAACACTTCTGACAAACAGAAGAATTATTACATTCATGACCATTTTGAAATGTTAGCCTGGCAAAAAGGCATTTAAAAAGTACATTTAAATTTCCCTTATGTCTCTTTCCAACTACAAAAATAAAATAGTTTACACTTTGAAGTGCTCTACTCTTTTCTCTACTCCTATAATTCCTGGGAATAAACACTGAATTAAAAAAAATTTGTGTATAAAAGATTATTGGGCATTCCCATTACTTACTTTTTTGACTTAGGTTCCAACAGACATCCTCTCATGAATACAGATGATGACTTTAATGATTTAGAGGAGCTTTAAAAGGGTTTCCTATGCTTGTTACCTTGCATAATTCCTAGAAAACAAAATATCCTTAATGAAAATGATTCAATACCCAATTTCTTTTAAAAGAAATATAAATACAAAAATATCCAAAACTTTTAGATAAATAAAGCAGGAAGTAGAAGTACACCTTGATCTCGTGCATTTGTCAATATCTGCGTAGTATTTCTGGAAGGATAACCACCAAAGTAGCTCTCTGCTGGTAGAGATATAGGTGACTGTTAGCATTTGTTTCAATTCTTTTTTTTTAAGTAAATGTACAAATAAATATACAAATCTAAAAACATGTTCAACTATATATAATTTAAAAAATGTTTCCTGAGTTTTCAATATTACTGATACAAGCTATCATTTTTGTAATAAGTTGTTCAAATATTAATAAAAAATCAGCAAAGAAATTTTGAAATTTGACTATTTAGTCGAACCTATGAAATAAGACTATTATGTAAGAGTTGACGTAAAGAAAATTAGGAATCTGGAAATTGTCAGAGAGGCCCTGAGACCTCTAATTCTGAGGAAAGGATCATAATCATGAACTGTTCTGGGTAACAAAGAGGAAGATAGAAATAAAGAAAAAGAAGATGGTGACTGTTGCTAAGTGAATGGGATTTCCAATGCCTTTGGAGAAATCCAACTTTGAGCGTATGGAGGTAGCAACCACTAACTGGCCTTGGGCATTACAGGAAGGCAGAAATAAAATGTTTCTCAGTTTAGGTGCAGGAACCGAGACAGCTATGAGAATAGGAGATAATGACCTAGTGGGAACAAGACTGGGAGTATTTTTCTGGCTGATGAATGCTTTGAGTAGGGGCTACACAGACCACTGGAATTACCTCAAGGACAGTCTAAAGACAAAATTGTGAGCTTCCCATGAGAACTATGGCCAGGACAAGCTGCAAATATGGGACTCAAAAAGAACAGGCAGTGCAGCTCAGGCTTCACATCCTGCCCCCAAGGAACGGAATCAAACCATTGCTGCAGGTAAGAATGAGGGACGCAGAATTATAATGACTGATGATATTCAACAATCTACAGTGCTATGGACTATCTAAAAGTAATATTTGATATGTGTTGTCTATTGTCTTGAGCTACTTAAAACTTTCAAACTGAAATTAACTGAAAGTTAATTGACTTGCTGCATTTAAAATATATTTCATCTATAGAAAATTTGGGAACTTTGAAAATTATGAAGATAAAAATCATCATTACCATGTAACCCTGCCACCAGACATTTGAGAAGGCATGCTTCATCATTTCAACCACAATCTGCAAAATTTATAATGTCCGCGGTGTCTTTGTTCTTTCTACACACCTGCCTTGCAAAACTGGAGAGCTGGATGAATCCAATTATCTGCCTTCTCTAAGCTTGCACCTGGGTAGTTAAACCCAGCTGCCAATATAAATTTATGGTTCAACATCAACAACAAGGTTTTCAAACTTTCTGGCAACTGTTCTGTTTCTCCTACTCAGGTGCTTATCTCATTCTTCAAAATGACTATTTCAACTTCTACTTTCTTGAATCCTCCATCCTCTCTTCTATTCAAAAGATGACATTGTCTTTACTTTAGAATAAACAAGCCAGAATAAGGAGGGAAAACTCATGGCACTGCACATCCATATTGGCAAAGCAGCCTACTTTTGCTCTCATCTTACCATCTTTTATTTTCTTGCCATGCTTGCACCTGGGCTATTCCTCCACCTTCTTCTAACTTCCTTTCCTCAGCATTTATACATAATTCCCTCAACTCAAAAAGCACATTCATAGCTTTTCCTCAAGGTCACACCCTTTCCTTTTAATCTTTTTGTGCTTTTACAGTGAAATATATCCAAAAAGATGCCCTTTCTATTTATTTACTTCTTCTGTAAGCCTCCAGAAACACATCACAGCACTATGTGGATCATTACCATGAAACTGAAATCTCTCCCACTAAAATGTCAATAAGGTACACTTTCCATCTTTGATCTTTCATTAACTTCTTTACATCTGGATAACCTTTTGCATTCTGTTCACTTCTTCCTTCTGAAGTCACTTGCTTTCTTTGGTTTCTGTGGAACCCACTGTCCTGGTTTTCTTCTACTCCATGCATTCTCTCTCAATTGCTTTTGTTGACTTGTCCTCTGAGCAATTTTTCATTGCTGGAGTTTCTTAAGGCTCTTTCTGAAGCTCATGCAACTCTGTTTGGCACACTTATAAATGCAAATCTCAAGCTCTCCTTTGAATTACAATTAGCATTTCCAGTTAAACATCTTCCAGACACTCAAACTCAGTTACCAAAAAGAAATCTATATCCTTTACCTGTCAATTCTAATTTCCATCCAGCTCTAGTTACTATTTTAATCCATAGCACTAAAGTCCACTCAAATGTTCAAACAATGACCTGAAAATCATTCATCTCTTTTGCTCCTGAAATCTTATAAATTTTTATACCTCAGTGATGCCATTTCCTAAATATCTCTCCAATTATCAAATTATAACCATCTCTGCTTTCTTCTTCATCTACCACATGCCAACTTTCTCTCTCCCTTGAAATCCTATGGTATAATCTTTACAAAAACATGCCCGAAGTATGTAATTCTCATGCCTGAACCTTTTCAGTATTTCTTAAGGATAAAGATGTAAGTCCCTAACAAGAAATTCAAGCCCTCAAGGATCAAGCCTCAGCTGGTGCCTTTATTACAGACATTGTGATTTGGATAGCCCACAACTCTTTCCAACACAATTCCTTCTTGCTGGAAAAGCTTCTCACTTTACTAGCTTTTCTTGTAGCTGGGAGGCTTTTCAACATGGACAACTTTTACACATACAGATTTATGTATATATAAAGTGAAACTAAAAAATTACCAGTGTAACATATGCTGTTCATGGAGGTGGGTTCTTAAAAAATCAGGTATTTAAGGAATAAAACTATGGTTTACTTTCCTTATAAAAGAGAGGTTGTCCATTCTAGAAAGCAGTATGGAGGTGCCTCAAAAAACTAAAAATAGAAATATGGTTTGACCCAGGAATTCCACCCCTAAGAATTTAGCCTAAGAAAGCAGGATCCCAGTTTCAAAAAGACATATGCACCCCTATGTTTATCGCAGCACTATTTACAACAGCCAAGAAATGGAAGCAACTTAAGTGTTCATCAGTAGATGAATGGATAAAAAAGATGTGGTACATATACACAATGGAATATTATTCAGCCATAAGAACAAAACAAATCCTACCATTTGCAACAACATGGATGGAGCTAGAGAGTATTATGCTCAGTAAAATAAGCCAGGTGGAGAAAGTTAAGTATCAAATGATTTCACTCATCTGTGGAGTATAAGAACAAAGCAAAAGCTGAAAGAACAAAACAGCAGCAGACCCACAGAACCCAAGAATGGACTAACAATTGCCAAAGGGAAAGGGACTGGGGAGGGTGGGTGGGAAGGTAGGGAGAAGGGGAATAAAGGGCATTATGATTAGCACACATAATATAGGGGGGCACAGGGAAGGCAGTATAACACAGAGAAGACAAGTAGTGACTCTATAGCATATTACTACACTGATGGACAATGACTGTAATGGAGTATGTGGTGGGGACTTCATAATGGGGGCAATCTTGTAACTACAATGTTGCTCATGTAATTGTATATTAATTATACCAAAATAAAAAAATAAACTATAAACTAAAAAAAAAAAGAGGTTGTCACTCTCTTATTGTCTTGAATGTGGAAATAATGGTTGGAATTACAGTGACCATGTTTCACTATGAAGCATTAAAAGGAGGGCAAAAACAAATATAATAGCAAAGCGAAAAGGCTGAAATAGCCCAGGTAACTCATGAATATGTAAGCAGATAAACCAACAAAGAAGAAATTTCTTTTATGTGAGAAAAATGAGCCTTTTTAACAGTTACTTGCTGTAAATATATTCCCAATATATTATCGTATGTCATGGTATTTTCTCATTGTCTTGCAGCTTCAGACATATGGTAATTTAAAAATATATTAATTTTAATTTTTTCCCCCAAGTTCTGAAATGTAATACTTTCTCTCACCTTCACCTATAAACTTATTCCTTACTGGGATACTCTCCTGACCTCATTACTCATGGTTTACTCTTTAAAGTATCTGTTTAAACAAATTACCCAAGAAAGACCTTCCCTGATCCTAAAACTAGGATAGGCTCACCTGAGATGCACTATTTGTGGACTTCATACATTCTGTCCGCATCATCATCGCACTTAAAATAATAACTCTCAGCCTCCCCATTATAGCTGGACTGGGTAATCTCTGATGGCAGAAACTAGGTTTCTTTGTTCTACACTTGATTCTTAGCACCTACTGGGATACCTAGTATCCTATAGACCTCAACACCTACTGGTTAACTACGTTACTTAATTTAGCCCTTTGATTAATAACTTATATTGCTATGTGATTATAATCTTATTGTTCCTTAAATACCTGACATCTCAAAAAATTTTTAATATTTTTTCTGATCTTTGTTACCATCTTATTTTATTTCAAATACTAGAATATGATCCCAAACTATAAGTTTTGTTCTCCTGATCTTTCTATGTATTCTTATGTTAGTACCACTCTCTTTCAATTATAGCTTTATAATAACTGCATTTTTCTTTAGATTTTTCTAATTGAGGCAAATCAGTCAGAGGTGACTGCATAGATTCTACGCGTACTATTCGGCTTGTGATCTGTAGCCACTTTGACTTTCCTAGACTCCCAACTGTCTCCACGACTGCGCCAGGCCCGGTTCCACTTGGGGCCCCAGTCATTTCACTGCATCAGTCTCTCCAGACAGCAAGCAGTTGCAGGGCTCATTTTGTTTTCTTGTCTCAGGATCAATGTTCTTCACCAGCTGATGCCCTGTTATTTTGTATTATTTTAATTGTTTCTGGTGAGAGGTAAATCCCATTCCTATTGCTTCATCTTGCCTGGAGGTCACACTTGACGTGATTTAAGTCTACCAGCTTGCTATTTGATTTTGAATGACCTCATTTGCTTTTTTTTCCTCCCTGAGTGTGAGAGATACTGAGAGTTTCCCTCATCCTAAGTTGGGCAGTTGACAAACATCTGTACAGTAAAAGAATAAATTACTACTAGGTGTTCCTTGGGCCTGTGCCTACTATGACTGGGAGACTCTTACATATTGTAGGAAAATGCAGAACATTTAAGTCTATTGAGTATTTCTTATTGTCCAAATCAAGGCACTGCAAGTTTGACAAGCTCAAGTGCACAGGGGCCCACTCCACTCAGATGCTGACCGTGAGGCTGAGTGGATGTATAGAATCCCAAGCCAAATTTCAGTTGCCTAACAGACAATGACAGATCCAAGCTTTTTGGAAGCTGAAGCTTATTAATTTCAGGGGTCCTCCTCTTTAAGAATAGAAATTACAAATACAAAATTAGTTACAAAATTGATAGTGAGTATTTAGAATGAGTAAATAAATCAGAATGAATTACTTGCACCTTGCAAATCTGGGTACCTTTCCCTTAACTTCTCAGAAATTTTCCACAGAAATGCTTTCTGATTGCAAATTGCTACCTCTTCAGTCTCCCATTCTTTCACCACTACGCTCGCCCTGTTACTCAAAAGTGTAACCCATGGACCAGAAGCATGGGAATTTATTCAAAATATAGAACCTTAGGCCACAATTCATATCTACTAAATTAGAATATGCATTGTGACAAAATCCCTAGGTGACTCATGTGCACATTAAAGGCTGAGAAACATGGCATAACCTGGCTAACTCACAGAACTTAAAAGGTCTCAGCAAGTCAGGGGTTCTGAATCTAATAAAGCAGGATTTTGTGGAAATCAGCTTTGCAGTAAAGATAACTTCAGCTCACTCCCATTGCTTAGTCTTCTTGCTATAAGGAGAGTTTATTTCTAACTAAATAAGGCAGGATAGTTGTTCTGCACAGGCTCTATGCAGTACAAGAAAGCATCCCTGCTTATGTATGTAATTCACTGAAGCTTCTTCCACGCTCTGTCTTAACTGCTGATTTCATATTCCGGGATGCAAAGATAATGACAAACAAAACTGAGTTTTCTTAGCAGCAGATTCCCTCTAGGCAGTTAGAGAAGTTCATTAGATGAATGATTTGATGCTCTGAATTGGGCCTGCAGGACCTGTAAGTGCTCAAATAGCTCCAGTTAGGAAGAGGGAAGCTTAGGGGATTGTCTTATGGGGAAAACCCTGGAAAGCAAGAGGGGGGCTTAGTAGTTACAAAGTAAAGAGGAATGTGGGGGAAATACAAATCTCTAATGAGATGCTTTGCTAGGTTGTTTGCTTTCTAGTGTGTGGCATAAATCCTCTGCTCTGTGTCCCTAAGAATCTTCTGTAAAATCTACTTTGCACCCTAGAGCTCTTTTGGAGTGGATTTTCTTTTTTAGAAGAAAAACTGCTGGGCCCTGCTGTGAAGTTAGCATAAAGCAAAACTACAGGCTGTGCACAAAAGGGCAGCTGCCTGTGAGTTGCTGCATGCCCGGTGGCCTCTCCCATCCACCACCCCCCTTCGTTAGAGGGCTGAGTCCTGTGGACTTGGGGGCACAGAGCCCTTCTGATGAAGATGGGGATCAATGAGCCCTCCCCAATTCAAAAGGTGCTCTGCACTGTGGGAAGGGCTGGTTGCACTGACGATTTTGAGTGTTTCAATCACAGAAGCCTCATCCTTTTTATCTTATTTGCCCCAATTTCGTATTTCAGGGTTAATAATTGGTCAAAGCTACAGTATGTACTACAGGTTGTGTTCTTGTTCATCTTTGTTAATCCTGTGAATCTCGGAGGCCTTCCTGATTCTATCAGTGGATGATTCAGGACAGATAATCAGGTACTACTTGCTAGAGTACCTTTCAGGAAACTAAAAATAATTCTGTGGTAGGAAAACTTGCTGATATGCAAGAATTTCCAAATTTGTGTAAAAGGCAATAATCACTTTATAATATTTTCTGAAACTACTTAGGGAAATTTCATGTAGAAAAATTAGCTCTGATAAAAATGCTTTAAAAAAAAGAAGAGAGAAGATTTTACTTTTGTCAACTGTGTACATACAGATGGTACTTCATCATCTGAAGAATCTATTTTGTTTATCAATTCTTTTAATGATTTAGACTGTTTCTTACTCCTTCCTTCATGCCTACTTCTCTTCTGCTGTCCCAGCAATGCTAACTTTCCCATAAGAAATGGACAGCAAGCAAAATTATGGCCATTTGCTAAAAATATTTTGTCTTTGTTATCTTGTCTTTGTTATAAAAAAAAGCATAATAGTATATAGGCACCATTTTGTACATTTTTTTTTGAAAAATAAGAAATTTTATTTCTGTGTTAACACTAATGGGGATAAAATAGCTTTCCAATTGTTATGTCCTTTCTTTCTCCATAGTCCATAATAATTCAACAAAATTGCATTTTATGGTCCAAACAAGACATTATATAATGTCTGGAGAGTGTCTTTTCAAAGATTATTTTCAGATGGAAAGAGCATAGCATGGGTCTTAGCAGCAGGTTACAAACAAATGTCCATTTACATAAACAACACTTTGAACACCATGAGGAAACAGTTACTTATTCTTTCAAAATAGAGATTTATCTTTTCCAAAGGTCTTTTTTTTTAATCTTATCATGGAAAATTTTCAAATATCTAGAATATGAGAGAGAACAGTATAATGAACCCTGATGTAATTACACAATTCCAATATATTTGCCAATTTTATCTATCATCTCTGTATTGCTGTTGTGATTTGACATTTTAAAGTAAATTCCACACCACCATTCTTTTACTTTTAATTCTATTTTTCTAAAGATACTTTTAAAGATGCAATCATAATGTTACTATTACACTTAACAAAATTAATTATAAATATCATCTAATACCCAGACCATATTCAAATTTCCAAGATTGTCTCAAAAATATCTCTTTATAATTGATTTGTTTAAATCAGGATCGAACAGAGTATACACATTACATTTGTTTGCCTGTTTTTAAGTCTTTACTCCATGACAATCTCCCCACCCCCTTTTTTCTACACCTTGTTTTTTCCTAATGTCATATATTTTAAGAATCCAATTTTAAGACCGTTTTGACTCAAGAATATCCCTCATTCTGGGTTTGGCTGACAGATTGTTCATTGTGTTGTTGAAATTGTTTGTTTATTCTCCATTCACTGTATCACTTTGGGGCTACTGAGAATGACATTTTTTTATCATCTTTTTAACCAAGAACACTATACAGACAGTGCTATGTACTTTCCATTCCATTACATCAGGAGTCAGGTGATGCTGGGCCTTCCATTGATTGACTGATTGACCAATGTATTTGAATGTTGTCCATCTCATCTCCCCTTTCTCTTTAACATTGACTTTTAAAAATACACTCATAACAACCAGGACATTAAATTATATTTGGTCTCATGTGTTTTTCCACACTGACTTTAAGTTCCTTGAAATCAAGAACAGCATTATATTACTCTTTGTGTTTTGGATGCCTTGCCTTATCTTAACATATTTTAGGAATAATTAAATGCCACCTGTATGTACACAGTTGACAGAAGTAAAATCTTCTCTCTTCTTTTTTTAAAAGCATTTTTATCAGAGCTAATTTTTCTACATGAAATTTCCCTCAGTAGTTTCAGAAAATATTATAAAGTGATCATTGCCTTTTATACAAATTTGGAAATTCTTGCATATCAGCAAATTTTCCTACCACAGAATTATTTTTAGTTTCCTGAAAGGTACTCTAGCAAGTAGTACCTGATTCCACATATATGGAAAAAAGTCTGCCCTGTTAGTTTTCTTGTGAATCATTTTACATACCAAATGAATAATAGAAAAAAATCAGGCTATGTAAATAGTTATAAAATAGAGAAAAGAGATATATTACTAAATCCTTATACAAATAAAAACTGATACTCAAAACAGATAATAAAGACAAGACTAACAGATAATATATATAAATATGTATATATGTTTGTAAAAATTATAAATAAAATACTAGTGAATTTAAATCAGCAAATTAGAACAAACGATTGTTAAATTATATTTATCCTAACAATGAAAGAATGGCTCAATATAAAAAAAATAATGATGTAGAACAGCATGCCAAATAGAAAGAAACTATTAGAACATGTTCTGTTAGATGTGAATAAAAGACATTTAATAAAATTCGCACACCTACAGTACTTAAGAATACCTTTAAAGGATAGCTGTTTAATAAATGGTGCTCGGAAAACTGCACAGCCACATGCAAAATAGTGAAACTGAACTGCAATCTTATGTCATACACAAAACTCAGAATGGATTAAAGACCTGAACATAAAACTCCAAAACCATAAAACTCCTATGAGAAAACACAGATAGGAAGCTCCTTGACATCCATCTTGGCAGTGACTATTTTTGGATTTGGCAACAAAAACAAGCATACACAAGTGGGAGTACATTAACCAAAGCTACTGTGTGGCAAAGGACACCATCAACAAAATTAAAAGGCAAGCCATGGAATGGGAGAAAATATTTGCAAGTCATATTTTGATAAGGCATTAATATCCAAAATGTATAAAGGACTCATACAAATCAGTAGCAAAATCCAAAAAATCTGATTAAAAAATGGGCAGAGAATCTGAATAGACATTTTCCAAAGATGATATATAAATAGCCAACAGGTACAAAAAAAGGTGCTCAACATCACTTATTAGTGAAACACAACTCAAAACCACAATGAGATAGCACTTCATAGTTGTTAGAATGGCTAGCATCAACAAGACAAGAAACAACAAGTACTGGCAAAGATGTGGAGAAAGGGAACCCCTCGTGCACTGAAGGTGAGATTGTAAGTTGGTGCAGCCACTATGGAAAAAAATGGACATTCTTCAAAAAAAAACTTGTAAATAGAACTACCATATGATCCAGCATTTCCACATCAGGGTGTTTATCCTAAGGAAAGAAAAATATTTGAAAAGGTATCTGTACCCCCATCTTCACTGCAGCATTTTTTGTAACAGTCAGGACATATGAAGGCATTATGCTAAGTGAAATAAGTCAGAGAGAGACAAATACCATATTACCTCATTTATATGTGGAATCTAAAAATAAAATAAAAACAAAATTCACACATACACAGAACTGATTGTTGGTGCTAGAGATGAAGTGTGAATAAAATGGGTGAAGTTTAAAAGGTATGAACTTCCAGTTATTAAATAAATTAGTCCAGATGTAATGTAGAGCATGGTGACTATAGTTAATACTGTATTTTGTATTTGAAAGTTGCTAAAAAAGTAGACCTTAAAAGTTCTGGTCACAAAAAGAAAAACAAATTGTAACTATGTGTGATGATGGATATTAACTAGACTTATTATGGTTATTATTTCACAATATGTACATATATCAAATAATTATATTGTACTGCTGAAACTAATATAATGTTATGTGTCAATTATATCTCAATAGAAAAAATAAGAGATACTACATTTTGGAAAGCCTCAACATGTGACCCTTGATTTTCTTTGTCATAAAGGAATAAACCAAAACCACTTCTGGGTTTCTTCTTACTATATTCAGACTTATAATTCCACACATTTAATAAATTCTGAACACAGTCTGAGACAGAATGATATAATGAAATCTTTTAACACTCACTGATCTCTAAGGGGCCTTAAAGATATGTCCTATATAGTTTCTCATGCCATACGTTTCACTAAATGCAATGGGTAATTGAAAAACAAAATGTGAATCTTGAAGTCTG
Source organism: Manis javanica (assembly GCF_040802235.1). Classification (NCBI taxonomy): domain Eukaryota; kingdom Metazoa; phylum Chordata; class Mammalia; order Pholidota; family Manidae; genus Manis; species Manis javanica. The sequence continues at coordinate 69,831,914 of NC_133163.1, forward strand.
AATTTTTGCAACTTAACAAATAATGTTATCTCATAATATTGAGTCAAATGTTTTAATAATATGATTATTTTCTAAATAATTGACCTCAAAAGTTTTTCTTATAAGTTTCTAGACATTAACTATAATCATTTCCACCACATGGATATTTCATCAAACTCTGTCATTCAAGGTGAATTAAGAATCTGATTTATCAAATCCATATTTCACATCAATGTGATTTTTTTATGTGGTTTTAGATTCTTCTTTTAGCCATAACTTTTGGTAGTGAAAAAATAGGCTGATTATTTTGCAAATGTGATTTACTTTACGCTCAAAACATATTTAAATATAGAAGATGTTTAACCTATGCCATCATAGGGCATACACAAAGCTACACTGGAATTCCATTTCTCATCAACTGGATTAGCAAAACTGCTAAATTTGACAACATATACTAGGGAACCCTGAAACAAACACTGCAAGTCATTAAAACTTGAATATAAGAAAAAAAATCCTCCAAATTTCTCAAAACATAGTGTCTGTCTCATTTCTATCACACCCTTCCTTTTTGCATTCTTAGATTTTCCATGCCTTATGCCCGATAACTTCCTGCCCCTTGTAATGGAAATTAACCTAGCCTTTCTGACTTCATCTCCTGGTTAAGCCAAAATCTGCGGTAAACAAGAATAAAAGCAAAAATTATACTGCACCACTTCTCTTACTTACCAGACAATGTATCTAATCATTTCCACCACACAAATATTTCAGCAAACTCTGTCATTCAAGGTAATTAAGAATCTGATTTATCAAATCCATATTTCACATCAATGTGATTTTTTTATGTGGTTTTAGATGCTTCTTTTACCCATCACTTTTAGTAATGAAAAAATAGGCTGATTATTTCTCCTTTTCTTTTTTTCTTTTCCTAGGAGGAATCAAATGATTTCTAAAGTGTCAGTTTGAGATAACAGTTAGAATCTAGGTAATTAGCAAACTGGATAATTATTTGTCCAACCTCTCAACTCTCAAATGACCGAACATTACTGACCCTTCAGCCAGTTAGTTATTGGTTCTCACCAGATACCTAATAAGCCTAAAATCCCTGCATAACAGATTTGTGGTTCCTAGGAGGTCTCATCCATAATCAGGAATGTTCCTTCTTGCAACTGCCTGACTTGGCTTCAGGACTCCTGCTTGCTGCCAGACAGGATTATTCATGGCACTCTAAGTGCCAGGGCAGACAGGAGAGTTATCATACATTACCAGAGAAAGTTTTCAACATTGGAAACAAAAGAGTAAGTCACTCTACACATGTTTTTAGGAAAATCGTGCAAGCCGCAATTCTAATTAGTGGTTATAAAGATCTGCTAAGTGGGAGCATAATTATGCTATATATAGTATTTCATTATACAAGTTTCCTTTTCTGGTCTCACTTTCATTTTGGTGTGAAATACATGTATCCTTACATCTCAGTTTTGCCTGCTTTCTTCCCTGTGTACGGCTGTGACTGAAAAGATACCCTGAATGATGATATGAACAGGGTGCATATAAGTTAATAGAAAATATTGGACTGCACAGTGGACAGCAAAAAAGAATAAAATAAAATAAAAGCTGGTACAATATTAGGGATTGAATGTTTCTATATGGGAGTTGTTTCCTGATTTATCAGGTGGCTCAAGTACTCTTATTAATAAGGTATAGAAATAAAAGGCAAAAATGAGAGGAGGTATAGCCACATATACCTTCTTTGTATCTTACATATAGGCAAGACTCTGAGCATGACTGTTTATAGTTTCTACAGACTATCACTTCTTGGGGTTTTCATTACTGCCGTCATCTTGGTAGTAAAATAAATAAGAAGGAAAGCCCTCATTTTCATCACATAACCCCTAAATTCAATTACTGATACATCTTGCAAAGCATATAGCATGCCACACAAATGGTTTGCTGGGGCATAAAGATAAAAGCATTTGAAACTGCCCTGCACTGCCCAATAGCTGTGCGGTTGGGCTAACAGCTCTCAGCTTCAGTAACACAAATGAAAAATAGAAAGAATAACATCTGACTTAAGAACATCTAGATGACACAGATAAACCCGAGGGCCTGGAAAATTTAAAATTTAAATTTTAAAAACTGTTTCCTTCTATTTTTTCCTCCTATCATACCTTGAATTGTTTTGACCTGCTGATGAGAGCATGGTATGTGATAATACTTCAATTGCCAGTTCCGTATAAATTTCAGCAGAGTGGAACTTTGGCAAAAAGGAAGCCCAATACAGAGACAGTATTCAATATACATGAGATTCACTACTTTACACTCACTACTCTTTTATCTTCAGAGCTCAGTTAGGTCAAAATATTAAAAAATTTAATCAAGCAATGGTGTCTGTGATTAAGAACAAAGCAACTAAACAGTATCTATCATCAAGATTTGCCTTTTTCCATAAACAAATTAAAAAGACAAAGTTAACAAAAGCTGTTCATTTACCTATTTCTAATTGCCTATTTGGATATTTTTACAAGTATCTACCTTCTGATAGTTTTTAAAAAAAATATGTTGCATACAGTTTTTACATTTTATTTGCACTATTTTTCTCCCTTATACAAAGAAAGGTGCCAATGAAAGGAAAAATATAAAGTTTATGAGGTTTGAAGTTTATTATTTAGAAATTAACCTCATGAATTCCTATAATAATTTGCTTTCAAATCTTACTTGGGTAATTAAGACCCAAATACAAAATTTGGCATGATATGCTTCAGGTTTTTCATGCAAGAAGTTTTATGGGAAAAAAAATTGCTTTCATGATTTCTCTTCTCTTTAACACCTTTACCCACAAATGAGTTTCAGTAAGATGAATTCAGAAAAGACTTGGCTGAATTTGGACTAAAAATTTCTAAAGACCTCCTCTGTTAAAAAAAAAAGGCAAAACTAAGAATGAATAAATCAGCTTTGGCTTAGATTGCTTGGAAATCCTCCCCTCTGCTGCAATTACAGGATGAAATAGACATTAAGCTCAGAGGAGTTCTTCACTCAGTCTCTTTTGCTTCTTGCCTCTGTGAGGGACTGTTTTTCTGATGCCATTATTGGCAGATCGCCACATTGCACCTGCTGATCCACCTGCCTCTCACTGGCGTGTAGTATTTAAAATGTTGCGCAATTAAAGTAAATGAGTTTAAAGGGCTGGATTTGCACTACACCTCCTGGGGAGCTGTTGTTCATCCTTAAAAGTGCCTGATGATGGTTTGGGAAGCACTGCTGCTGGCCTGGCCCTGGGGTGCTGAATTGCTCCCCTTTGAAGAACTCTGTGGTGAATCCCCTCATAAGGATGCTAAATGGTGAGGAAGCATAAAGAGAGACATTTTGTACCCCAGGAATTCAGTCTTTATAGATTGGGACTAGGCAGCAAGAGAAAGATTGCAAACTAACTAGAACTACCTAACTGTTTCTTGATAAAATATAACTCTTTATCTCCACCTATTTTAATTTGTATTTATGAATTTAGTTTTATTTCTTGCAAAGCTGTATACAAAATGTTAAGTAGAGACATCTCAAAATGGGAAAGTTATATGCTTATCAGAACACCCTTTAATGTCTCATCATTTTCATGGTGGTCATTAATTATTCTCCAGAGCCTATCTTTCTACTAGGTATGATATGAAGTAAATTAAAATGAGATGGTTTATCTCAGTGCATTCTGTTCTTTTGCACAAGAAGTCTATCTAAGGGCCTTGATTCATACCACAAAGCCAAGCTTTTAAAACAAGTTAAATTATTTATTAACTGAAAATACCTTTGGATTCTGGGCACTAGCATATGGGAGATACCAAAAAAAAAAGTCCTCCAATTTTAAGGAATTTAATCTGACATTGGTGATTAGTGGTCACAGAGAATTGACCCTTTAACTCTATGTACATTTTATGGCTTTCTGATCCTTCAAAGGTACAAGATATGTTATAAGAGAAATACATAAAAATATGAAGAACTTCTGGTTTCTGGTCTGGTGCATAAGAAGCTTGGAAATAATCACCCTGACTCTGAAACAATAAGCTGAACTGAAAATTAACAACTTTCAGAAAATTAAAGTCATCAAGCAAATCACTGTCCAAAAAAAAGGAGAGACAGCTCAAAATTTGTGGAGCTGAAATCTCCAGAGGCCTGCACTGGGCTACACAAACCTAAACTGTGATTGACAGATGGCTAGAAGATTAGTGTGGGCATGTTTGGGAGTTAAAAATTCTAGGGCTGGGAATGTGTAGAGAGGGCTGGGGTGGGAGGCAGGCTTAAGAATTTTCTGCACTTTTGTTATTTTTACCCTCAGGAGTCCAACACATGTTCTCACAGTGAAGATCAGAGAAACTTCCATTATGCTTCCAGCAAGGGAAAAGTAGCCATTTTGAAATACTCCCAGAACATTCTATCCTTCTCAACAAGAATTGTCCTCAAGATAAATTATATTACGTGAGCCTAACTGACACTGGGGAAAGAAAAACCCAACTCCAGCCTCCTCCTGTTTCATTGTCAGGGAAAAGAAATATCCTACTCAAGCCCTGTCTATTCTTCCTGTCTCATGTAAGTGTATCATGAGTAGGGGGTCATACTGAGAAGCATTTGTGGAGGTCACATCCTAGGAGCACAGGCTCATACTTAGTACATATCTCACTTTCAACAAAAAAAATGCAAGGCTTACTAAAACGCACAAAAACAGTTTGAAGAGACAGAACAAGCCATCAGAACCAGACTCAGATATGGCAAATCTATTGGAATGATCATATCAGGAATATAAAATAATTATGGTCAATATGCTAAGGGCGCTAATAGAAGAAGTGGACAGCATATTAGAATGCATGGGTAATTCAAGAAAAGAGATGTCAACTCTTAGACAGTTAAAAGGAAATTCTAGAAATTAAAAACACTGTAACAAAAATGAAGAATACCTTTGATGAGCTCATTAATATACTAGATACAGCTAAGGAAAGAATCAGTGAGCTTGAAGAAACTCCCAAAATGTAAATGCAAAGTCAGTAAAAACTCCCAAAATGTAAATGCAAAGAGAAAAATAAAGTGAAAAGAATAGAACATGATATCCAAAAGCTGGGATAACTATAGAACTTGTGACATACATAAAATGGGAGAACCAAAAGGAAAAGAAAGGAACAGAATATTTGAAGCAATAATGTCTGAAAATTTTCCAGTTTTAATTATAGACATCAAGTCACAGAACCAGGAATCTCAGAACACCAAGCAGAAAAAAAAATCCAAGAACTCTACATATAGGCATAGTAAAATCAAACTGCAGAAACCCAAAAATAAAGAGAAAATCTTTAAGAAGCTGGGGTTAGGGAGGTGGGGATGGGCCTTGCCTATAAGAAATTAAGAATAAGAAGTTCTCTGGATATTTTTTCAGGAACTATACAAACAAGAAGTAAATGAAATGTTTTAAGTGTTAAAAGAAAAAATACCCTACCAACTTAGAATTCTGTATCCAGCCAAATTATCCTTCACAAGTGAAGAAGATGCATTCTCAGATAATCAAAAATTGAAGAAAGCTGTCACCCATAGACTTATGTTGCAGGAAATGTTAAAAGAAAACTTTCCAAAATAAGGCAAATGATATAGGTCAGAAACTTAGACCTACTTAAAGGGAGAACATGAGAGAAGATATCAAAGTAGTAAAAAATGCTTTTTGAAAACTCTTAATTGAAAAACACTAGTTTGTTCAGAATAATAATAGCAGCAATGTATTTGGTGATTATTGCTTATGGAGAGGTGAAATGAATGACAGCAGTGATATAAAGGATAGAAGGAATTGGGAATATTCTGTTGTAATGTACTACGTGTGAAATGGTTCGGTATCATTTAAAAGTAAGCCTGGGTAATTTGTAAATGTGTAGTGCAAACTCAAAGGCAGCCAATAAAAACATGAAAGAAGTAAAACTGGTATGCTAAGAGAAGGAAAAGAAATGGAATCATTTGAAATGTTAAAAATAAGAGAAGACAGACAAAAGAGTGAAAGATTTTTAAGAAAGAAAAGAGAAGGGCAATGATTATAACAAATATGGTATATAGTAATCTAACTACATTAATCATTTTAAATATTAATGGTCTAAATACACTAATTAAAAGACAAAGAATGGATAAAAGACAGACATAAGTTATATACAACAAATATAATTTAAATATAAAACATGGATAGATTAAAAGTAAAGGGATAAAGAAAAAATATCATGCTAACACTAAGCAAAAGAAAGGTGAAGTAGCTATATTAATTTCAAACAAATAATTCAGAGTAAAGAAAATTATCAGGGATAAAGAAGGGCATTACATAAGATAAAGGGATCTATTCTCCAAGAAGACATAATGATTCTTAATGTGGATGCACCTAACAACAGAGCATCAAAATACGTGAGGGAAAAACTGATGGAACTGCATGAAGAAATAGATCAATCCACTAATATAGTTAGACTTCAACCACCCTCTACCAGTAATTGACAGATTTAGTAGGAGAAAATGATTAAGGACATAGTTCAACCGAACAGCACCATCAATCAACTGGATCCAATTGACAACTATAGGATACCTTATCTGACAACAGCAGAATATACATTATTCCCAAGGTTACACTGAACATTCACTAGTACAGATAAAAAAGTGACCCAGACTATAATTCACAATCACAATATAGGTAGATCATGGGGATGGCAGTATAGCATGGAGAAGACAAGTAATGACTCTATAGCATCTTACTATGCTGATAGACAGTAACTGTAGTGGGGATGTGTGAGGACTTTATAATATGGGTGAATGTTGAAACTACAATGTTGTTCATGAGAAACCTTCATAAGATTGTATATCAACGATACTACAAAAACATCAAGCCACTAACACTCCTTAACAATTCTTTTTAAAAGTAGAAATCAAAGTATGCTCCTGAGCAATGGAATTAGACTAGAAATAGCAGAAAGACAGAAAACCTCAAAATACTTGGATATTAAACAACACACTTCTAAATAATACATGGGTCAAAGACAAGTATCAAAGAGTAAAAAATATTTCAAAGTAAATAAAACAAAATTTGTGGGACACACAAAAATCAGTACTTAGAGGAAAACTTACTGCAATAAATCCATGTACTAGAAAATATCTAACAAGAAAAGATATACACCCTGGAAAAGAAAATAAATTCAAAGTAAACAGAAGAAAAGAATATAAATTAAAACAGAAATCAATGTAATTGAAAATAGGAAAACAAAGAGTGAAAATTTATAGAACCAAAAGCTGGTACTTGGAATAAAGAGATGTAATAAACCTCTAGCTAGTTTAACTGAAAAAAGAGAAAAAACACAAATTATTAGTATCAGAAATGAAAGACCAGCCATTATTTCTGATAGCATGAACATTAAAAGGAAAATAAAGGAATATTATGAACAGGTCTATGCCCACAGATCTGATAACCTAGATGAAAAGTACCAAGTCCTTGAAAGACACTCTACCAAAATCCACACAAAGAAAAACAGAAAATCTGACTAGAGTTATATCTACTAAAGCAATTGAATAAATAATTAATGACCCTTCAAAACAGAAAGGACCAGATTCAGATGAGTTCACTGGTGAATTCTACCAAACATTTAAGGAAGAAATTATACCCACTCTCTACAATCTCTCACAGAATATGGAAACAGAACAAATATTTCTAATATTTATTATTAATGTATTCATGTCTTTATATTTAACATTTTCTAATAAAAATTCATTCTATGCAGCCATAATTATTATTCAAATCAAAGATGTTACAAGAAAACAACAGACTAATCTCTTTCATGAATACAGATGCAAAAATCCATAATAAAATATTAGCAAACTGAACCGTCAACAATGTATAAAATGAGTCATACACTAAACCAAGTAGTAATTCCAGTTATGCAAGTTCAACATTCAGAAATCAATTAATTAATGTAATCCACTACATCAACAGACTAATGAAGAAAAATCATATGATCATATCAATAGATGCAAAAAAAGGCATTTGAAAAAAATCCAGCATTCATGATAAAATCTCTCAGCAAACTAAAAGTAGAAGGGGACTTCCTCAATTCATTAAGTAACAGCTACAAAAACACACACATGAACAAAAAAACCTCAAGCAAATACCAAACCTATTGGTGAGAAACTAAATATTTTCCTCTAAGATCAGGAACAAGGAAAAGATTTACACTCCTCACAACTCCTTTTCAACATTGTACTGGAAGTCGTGGCAAATATTATAATAAAATAAAATAAAAGGAAGGAAGAAACAACACTGCTTTATTTGAAGATGACATGATTGTATAGAAATCAGAAAGATTCAAGAAAACCTACTTAAACTAATTATCAATTATAGCAAGGTAGAAGGATACAAGTTTAATATACATCAATTGCTTTCTTAAATACTAGCAATGAATTTCTTAGAATTTGAAATTAAAAATGCAATAGCATTTACATTAGTACAAAAAGATGAAATGGTTAGGTATAATCTGACAAAATATGTGCAAAAATCTATGAGGTAATTTACAATAAAGCTCTGATGAAAGAAACACAGAAGATTTAACAGAAATGGAGAATATTACATGTATATGGACAGTCAGATTCAATATTATCAAGATTAGCAGTTCTTTCCAATTTGATTCAATGTAATCCCAATCCAAACCCAGCAAGTAAACTTCTGGATATTGACAAAGTGAGTCTAAAGTCTTACATAAAGGCAAAAGACTCAAAAAAGTCAAAATAATATTGAAGAAGAACAAAGTTGGAGCACTAACACTACCAGCTTCAAGTCCTAGTTTAAAAACTACATTAATGAAACCAATGTGGTACTGGAGAAAGAAGAGAGACATACATTAATGGAAAATAAAACAAGTCTGGACATAGAACCAGACAAATATAGTCAACTGGTCTTCAACAAAGTAGCAAAGGCTATATAATGGAGAGGAGACCGTCTTTTCAAAAAATGATGCTGGACATCCACATACAAAAAAATTAATTTAGACACAGACCTTACACCTTAGCAAAGAGTAACTCAAAATGGGTTCTAGAAGTAAATGTTAAATGCAAAACCATAAACTCTTAGAAGATAACAGGAGAAAATCTAGGTGGCCTTGGGTATGGTGATGATTTCTTAAGCACAACATCTAAAGCATGATCATACATGAAAAACTCTTAAAACTTCTCAAAAAGAAAACTACCAACCCAATTTAAAAATAGGCAAGAGATCTGAACAGACACCTCACCAAAGATGATACACAGATAGCAGTTAAGCATATGACTAGATGTTCATCATTATATGTAATTTGGGAAATGTAAATTAAAACTACAGTGAGATACTACTACACATCTATTAGCATTGCTAATACCAAAAATACTGACAACACCAAATGCTTATGAAGATGTGGAGCAACAGGAATTCTCATTCACTGTTGATGGGAATGCAAAATAGTACAGCCACTTTGGAAGAGTTTGGCAATTTCTTTCTTTTATTTATTGAAGTATAGTTGATATGCAATCTTATATCGGTTTAAAGCATACAGCACAGTAGTTCAACAGTTACCAACATTATTAAATCTTCACCCCAACTAGTGTAATTACTATCTGTTAACATAGGACAATGTTACAGAATCATTGGCATAGATTTTTCATGCTGTACGATCATTCCTGTGACAAACTTATGGTATGATTGAGAATTTTTATTCCCTTTTATCCTCGCCAACCTACCATCCACCCATCCCAAGCCCTTCCCCATGGTAACCACCAGTCACTTTTCAGTATCTATTAGTCTACTGTTATTTGTTCACTTTTTTTGTTTTTAAATTTCACAAATAAGTGAAATCGTATGGTATTTGTCTTTCTCAGCCTGGCTTATTTCACTTACATAATGCTCTCTAGGTCCATCCATGTTGTCACAAATGGCAGGATTTCTTTCTTTTTATTGTGTGATTAATTTTCCACTGTGTATATGTACCACCTTTTATTTATCCATTCATTTACTGATAGACACTTTGATTGCTTCCATTCTTGGCTATTGTACATAGTGTGGCAATAAACATAAGTATGCATGTATCTTTTCAAATCACAGATTTTGGTTTCTTTGGGTAAATTCCTAGAAGTAGAATTACTGGGTCATATGGTATTTCTATATTTAGTTTATTGAGGAACCTCCACACTGCTTTCCACAGTGGGTACAGCAATTGACATTCCTACCAACACTGTAGGAGGGTTTCCTTTTCTCCACATCCTCACCAACACTTGTTATTTCTTGTCTTTTGGATAGTGGCCATTCTGACTGGTGTGAGGTGATATCTCATTGTGGTTTGATTTGCATTTCCTTGATGATTAGTGATGGGGAGCATCTTTTCATATGCCTGTTGACCACCTGTATTTCTTAGGAATAATGTCTGTCCAGGTTCTCTGCTTTTATTAATTGGATTATTTGGGTTTATTTGGTGTTGAGGTGTATGAGTTCTTTATATATTTTGGATGTTATCACATAAATCATTTATGAATGTGATAAGTCATTTATGAATGTATTCTCTCACAGCATAGGTTGCCTTTTTGTTCCGTTGATGGTGTCCTTTGCTGTACAGAAGCTTTTTAGTGAGTTTGGCAATTTCTTACAAAACTTTTACCTTATGATCCAGCAATTACATTCCTTGTTATTTACTAAAAGGATTTCAAAATAAGGTCTACACAAAAAACCTTCACATTAATACTTAGAGGCATTTTATTCATAACTGCCAAAACTTGGAAGCAATCAAAATGTCTTTCAATAGAATCGTGGATAAACAAATTCTGGTACATTCATAGGTGCAATGTTATTCCATAAAAATAAAAAGAAATGAGTTATTAATCCATGAAAAGACATGGAAGAACTTTAAATATTAAGTGAAAGAAACCAATCTGAAAAGGCAACATACTGTATGATTCCAAGTATATGACATTCTGGAAAAGGTCTAACTATAGAGGAAGTGAAAGGATTACTGGTTGTCAAGAGTTCATGTGGAGAGAGTGAGTGATTAATAGGTAGAGCACAGGGGAAATTTAGGGCAATGAAATTATTCTGTATTATCCTACTGATACATATCATTACATGTTTGTTAAAAGACATAGAATGTACAATACAAAAAGTGAACCTAATGTAACAATGTTGGTAATGTATCAATACTGGTTCTCTTATAAATGATGTGCTATTCTAAAGATATTAATAAAGGAGAACTGGGGGTAAGGGAAGTAGGTAATTAGAACTCTTAATTTCCATTCATTTTTTTTAAACCTAAAACTGCTCAATAAACAGAGTATATTAATTAAAATGAGAGATATGCACTATATTCAGGGCTTACAATGCTAGCAACATACACAGGACATTACAGAAAAAGCAATGGCAGTAGAAAAAGCAAGGACAGATAAATGGTGAGACAGAGGTACTAGTAAATGTCTCTAGAGGGGATGGTATCTGAATTTATCCATGACAATGAAATGAGTTTATCTATGGGGAGGAAATAGCAGGTACAAGGAACATTATGAGCATTAGAAACAAGAGATCATCTCAGTGGGTGGTCTTCCTGGAGTATGACATGATACAGAGTGATGAAAACCACATTTGGAGGTGTTAGCAGAGACCACTTGCCTCAGAGCCTTATTTGTCTTGTAAAAAAGGCTGAGCCTTCTACAGATAATGAAGGCAATGTCTGAATTTGTTCAGGGAAGTGGCATGATGTATTGAAGGCATTCAAGTTATGTGGGCTTTATGTCAGGATTCCCAGGCATTCAAGTTATGTGAGTTTTCTGTCAGGATTCCTGGAAATTCCTTGGGTTAATAGTTTTTAGAAATGAGCATAGGCATAAAGAACAGAGTATTGGGGTATGGAGTTGCTACAGGGTTGCCCTATCAAATATAAAGAATAGAGTCTTTTAGGGGATGGAGCCATGAGTAGAGTAGCGGAAATCTCCTCAGAAAACCACATATATTTTTGAAAAAACAACAAAGACAACTCTTCCTAAAAGAGAGACCAGAAGACACAGGACAACATCCAGACCACATGCACACATGCGAGAAACCAGTGCCTCGCGAAGGGGGTAAGATACAAGCCCCAGCCCAGCAGGACCCAAGCGCCCCTACCCCCAGCTCCCAGAGGGAGGAGAGGAGTCTGAACAGGGAGGGAGAGAGAGCCCAGGACTGCTAAACACCCAGCCGAAGCCATCCACACCAGAGTGCAGACACAGTTCATGTGTGGGGTCCTGGATACTAGGGAAACAGGGCAGCAGGACCGGTGAGCGGATCCCCACAGCCGGCACCCTGGGGACAAAGAAAAGTGAGTGGTTTTTGGAATTCTTAAAGGGACAGGGACCCCACTGCCAGACGGAAGCATCCTGGGACACTTAGTCCAGCAGCAGGGAATCTAGGGAACCCTGGGCACTCTAACCCCCTGGGCAGCAGGGAGCTTGGAGGACCCTCATGGAGATAAATAGCCTCCCGGCCGCTCCCCCTCCAACACGGCTCCACCATATCTGCGCAGCAGCCTGAGGCAAGCCACACCCACAGCAAGAGAGGAGATAAACTCCCATAGCGGCTGGGGAGGAATAAGAAGCCCTGTCTGTGCAGAGCTGCCCAGCACAAGCCACTAGAGGTTGCTGTTCTCCCAGGAGAGGAAGGCCACAAACCAACAAGAAGGAAAGTTCTTCCAGCCTGTCACTCGTGCCAGCTCTGAAAACTATCTCTATCACCATGAAAGGCAAAATTTCAGGCAGACCAAGATCACAGAGATAACACCTGAGAAGGAGACAGACCTAACTAGACTTCCTGAAAAAGAATTCAAAACAAAAATCAGAAACATGCTGATGGAGATGCAGAGAAATATGCAAGAGCAATGGGATGAAGTCTGGAGGGAGATTACAGATGCCCGGAAATAGATTACAGAAGTGAAACAAACTCTGGAAGGATTTATGAGCAGAATGGATAAGATGCAAGAGGCCATTGGTGGAATAGAAACCAGAGAACACGAACGCATAGAAGCTGACATAGAGAGAGATAAAAGGCTCTCCAGGAATGAAACAATATTAAGAGAACTGTGTGACCAATCCAAAAGGAACAATATCTGTATTATAGGGGTACCAGAAGAAGAAGAGAGAGAAAAAGGGGTAGAAAGTGTCTTTGAAGAAATAATTGCTGAAAACTTCCTCAAACTGGGGGAGGAAATAATCGAACAGACGACGGAAATACACAGCACTCCCAACAGAAAGGACCCAAGGAGGACAATACCAAGACACATAATAAATAAAATGGCAAAGATCAAGGACAAGGCAAGAGTTTTAAAGGCAGCTAGAGAGAAAAAGGTCACCTATAAAGGAAAACCCATCAGGCTATCATCAGACTTCTCAACAGAAACCTTACAGGCCAGAAGAGAATGGCATGATATATTTAATGCAATGAAATAGAAGGGCCTTGAACCAAGGATACTGTATCCAGCATGATTATCATTTAAATATGAAGGAGGGATTAAACAATTCCCAGACAAGCAAAAGTTGAGGGAATTTGCCTCCCACAAACAACCTCTACAGGGTATTTTAGAGGGACTGTTCTAGATGGGAGCCCTCCTAAGGCTAAATAGATGTCACCAGAGCAAATAAAATCACAGCAAAGAAAGCAGACCAATCAAATACTAACTAAAGTCAAAAAATAAAATGAACTACCCACTAAAATCAGTTAAAGGAAACATGAACCAGCACAGAATAAAACAACCAACATATAAAGAATGGAGGAGGAGGAATAAGAAGGGAGAGAAGAAAAGAATCTCCAGACAGTATATATAACAGCTCAATAAGTGAGCTAAATTAGGCAGTAAGATACTAAAGAAGCTAACCTTGAACCTTTGGTAACCACGAATCTAAAGCCTGCAATGGCAATAAGTACATATCTTTCAGTAGTCACCCTACATGTAAATGGACTGAAAGCACCAATTAAAAGACAAAGAGTAATAAAATGTAAAAAAGCAAGACCTATATATATTCTGCTTACAAGAAACTCACCTCAAACCCAAAGACATGCATAGACTAACAGTCAAGGGATGGAAAAACATATTTCAGGCAAACAACAGAGAGAAGAAAGTAGGGGTTGCAGTACTAGTATCAGACTAAATAGACTTCAAAACAAAGAAAGTAACAAGAGATTAAGAAGGACATTACATAATGATAAAGGGCTCAGTCCAACAAGAGGATATAACCATTCTAAACATATATGCACCCAAGACAGAAGCACCAGCATATGTGGAACAAATACTAACAGAACTAAAGGGGGAAATAGAATGCAATGCATTCATTTTAGGAGACTTCAGCACACCACTCACCCCAAAGGATATATCCACTGGGCAGAAAATAAGTAAGGACACGGAAACACTGAACAACACACTAGAACAGATGGACCTAACAGATATCTATAGAACTCTACATCCAAAAGCAACAGGATATACATTCTTCTCAAGTGCCCATGGAACATTCTCCAGAATAGACCACATAGTAGGTCACAAAAAAGAGCCTCAGTAAATTCCAAAAATTGAAATTCTACCAACCAACTTTTCAGACCTCAAAGGTATAAAACTACAAATAAATTCTACAAAGAAAACAAAAAGGCTCACAAACACATAGAGGCTTAACAACATGCTCCTAATCAATGGATCAATGAACAAATTAAAATAGAGATCAAGGAATATATGGAAACAAATGACCACAACAACACAAACCCCCAACTTCTGTGGGATACAGTGAAAGCAGCCATAAGAGGAAAGTATATAGCTTTCCAGGCACACTTGAAGAAGGAAGAACAATCCCAAATGAATAGTCTAACATCACAATTATCAAAATTGGAAAAAGAAGAACAAATGAGGCCTAAAGTCAGCAGAAGGAGGGACATAATAAAGATCAGAGAAGAAATAAACAAAATTGAGAAGAATAAAACAATAGCAAAAATCAATGAAACCAAGAGCTGGTCCTTTGAGAAAATAAACAAAATAGATAAGCCTCTAGCCAAACTTATTAAGAGAAAAAGAGAATCAACACAAATCAACAGAATCAGAAATGAGAATGGAAAAATCACAACAGATTCCTCAGAAATACAAAGAATTATTAAAGACTACTATGAAAACCTATATTCCAACAAGCTGGAAAACCTAGAAGAAATGGACAACTTCATAGAAAAATACAACCTCCCAAGATGGACCAAGGAAGAAACACAAAAGCTAAACAAACCAATTACGAGCAAAGAAATTGAAACAGTAATCAAAAAACTACCCATGAACAAAGCACCCGGGCCAGAAGGATTTACCTCGGAATTTTATCAGACACACAGAGAAGACATAATACCCATTCCCCTTAAAGTTTTCCAAAAAATAGAAGAGGAGGGAACACTCCCAAACTCATTCTCTGAAGCCAACATTACACTAATACCAAAACCAGGCAAAGACCCCACCAAAAAAGAAAATTACAGACCAATATCCCTGATGAATGTAGATGCAAAAATACTTAAAAAAATATTAGCAAACTGAATTCAAAAGTATATCAAAAGGATCATACACCATGACGAAGTGGGATTCATTCCAGGGATGCAAGGAAGGTACAACATTCAAAAATCCATCAACATCATCCACCACATCAACAAAAAGAAAGACAAAAACCACATGTTCATCTCCATAGATGCTGAAAAAGCATTTGACAGAATTCAACATCCATTCATGATAAAAACTCAGAAAAATGGGTATAGAGGGCAAGTACCTCAACATAATAAAGGCCATATATGATAAACCCACAGCCAACATTATACTGAACAGAGAGAAGCTGAAATCTTTTCCTCTGAGATCAGGAACAAGACAGGGATGCCCACTCTCCCCACTGTTATTTAACATAGTACTTGAGGTCCTAGCCATGGCAATTAGACAAAACAAAGAAGTACAAGGAATCCAGATTGGTAAAGAAGAAGTTAAACTGTCACTCTTTGCAGATGACATGATATTGTACATAAAAAACCCTAAAGACTCCACTCCAAAAATACTAGAACTGATATCAGAATACAGCAAAGATGCAGGATACAAAATTAACACACAAAAATCTATGGCTTTCCTATACACTAACAATAAACCAATAGAAAGAGAATTCAGGACAACAACTCCATTCACAATTGCATCAAAAAGAATAAAATACCTAGGAATAAACCTAACCAAGGAAGTGAAAGACCTATACCCTGAAAACTACAAGTCACTCTTAAGAGAAATTAAAGGGGACACTAACAAATGGAAACTCATCCCATGTTCTTGGCTAGGAAGAATTAATATTGTCAAAATGGCCATCTTGCCCAAAGCATTATACAGACTTGATGCAATCCCTATCAAATTACCAGCAAAATTCTTCAATTAACTGGAATAGATAGTTCAAAAATTCATATGGAAACACCAAAGACCCCAAATAACCAAAGCAATCCTGAGAAAGAAGAATAAAGTAGGGGGAATCTCACTCCCCAACTTTAAGCTCCACTAAAAAGCCATAGTAATCAAGACAGTTTGGTACTGGCACAAGAACAGAGCCACAGACCAGTGGAACAGATCAGAGACTCCAGACATTAACCCAAACATATATGGTCAATTAATATTGGATAAAGGAGCCATGGACATACAATGGGGAAATGACAGTCTCTTCAACATATGGTGCTGGTAAAACTGGACAGCTACATGTAGGAGAATGAAACTGGACCATTGTCTAACCCCATACACAAAAATAAATTCGAAATGGATCAAAGACCTGAATGTAAGTCATGAAACCATAAAACTCTTAGAAAAAAACATAGGCAAAAAATCTCTTAGACATAAACATGAGTGACCTCTTCTTGAACACATCTCCCTGGCCAAGGAAAACAAAAGCAAAAATGAACATGTGGGACTATATTAAGCTGAAAAGCTTCTGTACAGCAAAAGACACCATCAATAGAACAAAAAGGTACCCTACAGTATGGGAGAATATATTTGTAAATGACAGATCTGATAAAGGCTTGACATCCAAAATATATAAAGAGCTCACTCACCTCAACAAACAAAAAACAAATAATCCAGTTAAAAAATGGGCAGAGGAACTGAAAAGACAGTTCTCCAAAAAAGAAATTCAGATGGCCAACAGACACATGGAAAGATGCTCCACATCGCTAGTTATCAGAGAAATGCAAATTAAAACCACAATGAGATATCACCTAACACCAGTAAGGATGGCTACCATCCAAAGTCAAACACAAGAAATGTTGGCGAGTTTGTGGGGAAAGGGGAACCCTCCTACACTGCTGGTGGGAATGTAAATTAGTTCAACCATTGTGAAAAGCAGTAGGGAGATTCCTCAAAATGCTCAAAATAGACTTACCATTTGACCCAGGAATTCCACTCCTAGGAATTTACCCTAAGAATGCAGCACTCCAGTTTGAAAAAGACAGATGAACCCCTATGTTTATTGCAGCACTATTTACAATAGCCAAGAATTGGAAGCAACCTAAATGTCCATCAGTAGATGACTGGATAAAGAGGATGTGGTACATATACACAATGGAATATTATTCAGCCATAAGAAAACAAATCCTACCATTTGCGTAAACATGGATGGAGCTAGAGGGTATTATGCTCAGTGAAATAAGCCAAGTGGAGAAAGACAGATACCAAATGATTTCACTCATCTGCAGAGTGTAAGAACAAAGAAAAACTGAAGGAACAAAACAGCAGCAGAATCACAGAATCCAAGAATGGTCTAACAGGTACCAAAGGGAAAAAGGGACTGGGGAGGATGGGTGGGTAGGCAAGGATAAGGGGGAGAAAGAAGAAAAGGGGTATTATGATTAGCATGCATAATGTGGGGGGTGGGAGAAAAGGGTGGGCTGTGCAACACAGAGAAGACAAGTAGTGATTCTACAATATTTTGCTATGCTGATGGACAGTGATTGTAATGGGGTTTGTGGGGGGAAGTTGGTATAGGGGAGAGCCTAGTAAACATAATATTCTTCATGTAATTGTAGAGTAATGATAACAAAAAAAAAAAAAAGAGAAAGGAAAGGGGGATTACTCCCTGATGGGATAAAACTAACTGCAAATCAACGATTAATGCATGCTTTACATGTCCTTAATTTTGATCTTTTTAAGGGTGTCAAATTATCAGCTATGGAAGGTCATTTTTCTGATAATATTCATTTCTCTTAAAAAAAAAAGCAGTTCCTGTGTGATGATCTCCCATAGGTTCTTCACAATGGTATAAAGGGCATATCAAAGTGTGGGCAAAGGGTTTTTTTTGTGTTTACACAGAGGATCAAAGCCTAATTTGGCTAACCAGAAAATGAACTAAGATACGATATGAAGAAGAACTTCCAACATCAACATCCTCTGGAAGTCATTCCAGAAGATGTTCATCAAAAAACTTCAACAAAGATCCTGGCACTGTTGCAGTTGTAGCTGCATTCATCCACCGGTTCCTAGACTTACCATTGGAATGAAGAAGGAGATATCTAAGCTGGCCTGTGCATACAGTAAAACAACAAATTTGACTGGATCTATACTGTTGGAACTCAACCAAGAATTAGGAGAAGTGCAAGTTGTAGTGCTCCAAAATCATGCGACTATAGACTATCTACTGTTAAAAGAACATATGGGGGCGGAGCCAAGATGGCGGCGTGAGTAGAGCAGTGGAAATCTCCTCCCAAAAACACATAGAGCTATGAAAATATAACAAAGAAAAATCTTCCTAAAATAGAGACCACAGGACACAGGACAACATCCAGACCACATCCACACTTGCAAGAACCCAGCGCCTTGTGAAGGGGGTAAGATACAAGCCCCAGCCCGGCGGGACCCGAGCGCCCCTCCCCCCGGCTCCCGGCGGGTGGAGAGAAACCGGAGAGGTTTTTTTTTTTTTTTTTTTGGCGAGCGCTTTTTGGAAGCCTTAGAGGGACGAGCCCCCGTTGCTGGGGAGGCAGGGTGGCGGGACCGGTGAGGAGGTGCCTGGGAACGGCACCGGAGGACAAAGAATATCCCGCGTTTCTCCCTGCGAGACCTGGGGGCGGGTGCCTGAGACCGGTGCCTGAGGACGGAGGAGGTCGCGCGTTTTTCCCCTTTTTTTTTTTTTCTCTTTTTGGCGAGCGCTTTTTGGAAGCCTTGAAGGGACGGGGATCCCAGTGCTAGGGAGGCACGGTGGCGGGACTGGTGAGAGGGTGGCTGGGACCGGCGCCTGAGGACAAAGAATATCCCCCATTTTTCCCTGCGGGACCGGTGGGCGGGTGCCTGAGACCGGCACTTGAGGACAGAGGAAATCGCGCGTTTTTCCCCTTTTTTTTTTCTCTTTTCTGCGAGTGCTTTTTGGAAGCCTAAAAGGGACAGGGACCCCGGTGCTAGGGAGGCAGGGTGGCGGGACTGGTGAGCGGGTGCCTGGGACTGGCACCTGAGGACAAAGAATATCCCGCATTTTTCCCTGTGGGACCAGTGGGTGGGTGCCTGAGACCAGCACCTGAGGACGGAAGAAATCGCGTGTTTTTCCCCTTTTTTTTCTCTCTTTTTGCCGAGTGCTTTTTGGAAGCCTTGAAGGGACAGGGAACCCGGTGCTAGGGAGGCAGGGCGGCGGGACTGGTGAGCGGGTGCGTGGGACCAGTGCCTGAGGACAAAGAATATTGAGCGTTCCTTCCCTGCGCGACCGGTGGGTGGGTGCTTTTTGGAAGCCTTGAAAGGACAGGGACCCTGGTGCTAGGGAGACAGGGCAGCAGGACCAGTGAGCGGGTGCCTGGGACCGGCACCTGAGGACAAAAAAAAAAAAAAAAAAAATCGCTTGTTTTTTCCTTTTTTTTCCTTTTTTTTTTTTCTCTTTCTTTCTGTTCCCTCTCTCATTGTTGCTGTTGTTGTTTTGGTTTGGAGAGTGCTTTTTGGAAATCTTAAAGGGGCAGGACAGGTTACTTAGACCAGAAGCAGGGAATCTGGGGATCTCTGGGCACTCTAACCCCCTGGGCAGCAGGGAGCACAGAGGCCCCTTACGGAGATAAATAGTCTCCTGGCTGCTCCCCCTCCAATGGGGCTCCACCATTTTGGAGGAACAGCCCCAGCCAGGCCAAGCCCACAGCAACAGCGGAGATAAACCCCAAAGCAACTGGGCAGGAAGCAGAAGCCCTGTCTGCGCACAGCTGCCCAGCACAAGCCACTAGAGGTCGCTATTCTCCCAGGAAAAGGCTACAAACCAACAAGAAGGGAAGCTCTTCCAGCGGTCACTTGTACCAGCTCTGCAAACTATCTCTATCACCATGAAAAGGCAAAACTACAGGCAGACAAAGATCACAGAGACAACACCTGAGAAGGAGACAGACCTAACTAGTCCTCCTGAAAAAGAATTCAAAATAAAAATCATGAACATGCTGATAGAGATGCAGAAAAAAATGCAAGAGCAATGGGATGAGATTCAGAGAAAAATGCAAGAGCAGTGGGATGAAGTCCGGAAGGAGATCACAGATGTCAGGAAAGAGATCACAGAAGTGAAACAATCCCTGGAAGGATTTATAAGCAGAATGGATAAGATGCAAGAGGCCATTGAAGGAATAGAAGCCAGAGAACAGGAACGTATAGAAGCTGACATAGAGAGAGATAAAAGGATCTCCAGGAATGAAACAACACTAAGAGAAATATGTGACCAATACAAAAGGAAAAACATTCGTATTATAGGGATACCAGAAGAGGAAGAAAGAGGAAAAGGGATAGAAAGTGTCTTTGAAGAAATAATTGCTGAAAACTTCCCCAAACTGGGGGAGGAAATAATCGAACAGACCATGGAATAATACAGAACCCCCAACAGAAAGGATCCAAGGAGGACAACACCAAGACACATAATAATTAAAATGGCAAGGATCAAGGACAAGGAAAGAGTTTTAAAGGCAGCTAGAGAGAAAAAGGTCACCTATAAAGGAAAACCAATCAGGCTAACATCAGACTTCTCAACAGAAACCCTACAGGCCAGAAGAGAATGGCATGATATACTTAATGCAATGAAACAGAAGGGCCTTGAACCAAGGATACTGTATCCAGCACGACTATCATTTAAATATGATGGTGGGATCAAACAATTCCCAGACAAGCAAAAGCTGAGGGAATTTGCTTCCCACAAACCACCTCTACAGGGCATCCTACAGGGACTGCTCTAGATGGGAGCACCCCTAAAAAGAGCACAGAACAAAACACACAACATATGAAGAATGGAGGAGGAGGAATAAGAGGGGAGAGAAGAAAAGACTCTCCAGACAGTGTATATAACAGCTCAATAAGCGAGCTAAGTTAGGCAGTAAGATAATAAAGAAGCTAACCTTGAACCTTTGGTAACCACGAATCTAAAGCCTGCAATGGCAATAAGTACATATCTTTCAATAGTCACCCTAAATGTAAATGGACTTAATGCACCAATCAAAAGACATAGAGTAATAGAATGGATAAAAAAGCAAGACCCATCTATATGCTGCTTACAAGAAACTCACCTTAAACCCAAAGATAAGCATAGACTAAAAGTCAAGGGATGGAAAAACATATTTCAGGCAAACAACAGTGAGAAGAAAGCAGGGGTTGCAGTACTAATATCAGACAAAATAGACTTCAAAACAAAGAAAGTAACAAGAGATAAAGAAGGCCACTACATAATGATAAAGGGCTTAGTCCAACAAGAGGATATAACCATTCTAAATATATATGCACCCAATACAGGAGCACCAGCATATGTGAAGCATATACTAACAGAACTAAAGAGGGAAATAGACTGCAATGCATTCATTGTAGGAGACTTCAACACACCACTCACCCCAAAGGATAGATCCACCGGGCAGAAAATAAGTAAAGACACACAGGCACTGAACAACACACTAGAACAGATGGACCTAATAGACATCTATAGAACTTTACATCCAAAAGTAACAGGATATACATTCTTCTCAAGTGCACATGGAACATTCTCCAGAATAGACCACATACTAGCTCACAAAAAGAGCCTCAGTAAATTCCACAATATTGAAATTCTACCAACCAATTTTTCAGACCACAAAGGTATGAAAGTAGAAATAAATTCTACAAAGAAAACAAAAAGGCTCACAAACACATGGAGGCTTAACAACATGCTACTAAATAATCAATGGATCAATGAACGAATCAAAATAGAGATCAAGGAATATATAGAAACAAATGACAACAACAACACTAAGCCCCAACTTCTGTGGGATGCAGTGAAAGCAGTCTTAAGAGGAAAGTATATAGCAATCCAGGCACACTTGAAGAAGGAAGAACAATCCCAAATGAATAGTCTAACATCACAATTATTAAAACTGGAAAAAGAAGAACAAATGAGGCCTAAAGTCAGCAGAAGGAGGGACATAATAAAGATCAGAGAAGAAATAAACAAAATTGAGAAGAATAAAACAATAGCAAAAATCAACGAAACCAAGAGCTGGTTCTTTGAGAAAATAAACAAAATAGATAAGCCTCTAGCCCAACTTATTAAGAGAAAAAGAGAGTCAACACAAATCAACATAATCAGAAATGAGAATGGAAAAATCACGACAGACTCCACAGAAATACAAAGAATTATTAAAGACTACTATGAAAACCTATATGCCAACAAGCTGGAAAACCTAGAAGAAATGGACAACTTCCTAGAAAAATACAACCTCCCAAGACTGACCAAGGAAGAAACACAAAAGTTAAACAAACCAATTACAAGCAAAGAAATTGAAACAGTAATCAAAAAACTACCCAAGAACAAAACCCCGGGGCCGGACGGATTTACCTCGGAATTTTATCAGACACACAGAGAAGACATAATACCCATTCTCCTTAAAGTGTTCCACAAAATAGAAGAAGAGGGAATACTCCCAAACTCATTCTATGAAGCCAACATCACCCTAATACCAAAACCAGGCAAAGACCCCACCAAAAAAGAAAATTACAGACCAATATCCCTGATGAATGTAGATGCAAAAATACTCAATAAAATATTAGCAAACAGAATTCAACAGTATATCAAAAGGATCATACACCATGACCAAGTGGGGTTCATCCCAGGGATGCAAGGATGGTACAACATTCGAAAATCCATCAACATCATCCACCACATCAACAAAAAGAAAGACAAAAACCACATGATCATCTCCATAGATGCTGAAAAAGCATTTGACAAAATTCAACATCCATTCATGATAAAAACTCTCAGCAAAATGGGAATAGAGGGCAAGTACCTCAACATAATAAAGGCCATATATGATAAACCCACAGCCAGCATTATACTGAACAGCGAGAAGCTGAAAGCATTTCCACTGAGATCGGGAACCAGACAGGGATGCCCACTCTCCCCACTGTTATTTAACATAGTACTGGAGGTCCTAGCCACGGCAATCAGACAAAACAAAGAAATACAAGGAATCCAGATTGGTAAAGAAGAAGTTAAACTGTCACTATTTGCAGATGATATGATACTGTACATAAAAAACCCTAAAGACTCCACTCCAAACTACTAGAACTGATATCGGAATACAGCAAAGTTGCAGGATACAAAATCAACACACAGAAATCTGTAGCTTTCCTATACACTAACAACGAATCAATAGAAAGCGAAATCAGGAAAACAATTCCATTCACCATTGCATCAAAAAGAATAAAATACCTAGGAATAAACCTAACCAAGGAAGTGAAAGACTTATACTCTGAAAACTACAAGTCACTCTTAAGAGAAATTAAAGGGGACACTAATAAATGGAAACTCATCCCATGCTCATGGCTAGGAAGAATTAATATCGTCAAAATGGCCATCCTGCCGAAAGCAATATACAAATTTGATGCAATCCCTCTCAAATTACCAGCAACATTCTTCAATGAATTGGAACAAATAATTCAAAAATTCATATGGAAACACCAAAGACCCCGAATAGCCAAAGCAATCCTGAAAAAGAAGAATAAAGTAGGGGGGATCTCACTCCCCAACTTCAAGCTCTACTACAAAGCCATAGTAATCAAGACAATTTGGTACTGGCACAAGAACAGAGCCACAGACCAGTGGAACAGATTAGAGACCCCAGAAATTAACCCAAACATATATGGTCAATTAATATTTGATAAAGGAGCCATGGACATACAATGGCAAAATGACAGTCTCTTCAACAGATGGTGCTGGCAAAACTGGACAGCTACATGTAGGAGAATGAAACTGGACCATTGTCTAACCCCATATACAAAGGTAAACTCAAAATGGATCAAAGACCTGAATGTAAGTCACGAAACCATTAAACTCTTGGAAAAAAACATAGGCAAAAACCTCTTAGACATAAACATGAGTGATCTCTTCTTGAACATATCTCCCCGGGCAAGGAAAACAACAGCAAAAATGAGCAAGTGGGACTACATTAAGCTGAAAAGCTTCTGTACAGCGAAAGACACCATCAATAGAACAAAAAGGAACCCTACAGTATGGGAGAATATATTTGAAAATGACAGATCTGATAAAGGCTTGACGTCCAGAATATATAAAGAGCTCACACGCCTCAACAAACAAAAAACAAATAACCCAATTAAAAAATGGGCAGAGGAACTGAACAGACAGTTCTCCAAAAAAGAAATACAGATGGCCAAGAGACACATGAAAAGATGCTCCACATCGCTAATTATCAGAGAAATGCAAATTAAAACTACAATGAGGTATCACCTCACACCAGTAAGGATAGCTGCCATCCAAAAGACAAACAACAACAAATGTTGGCGAGGCTGTGGAGAAAGGGGAACCCTCCTACACTGCTGGTGGGAATGTAAATTAGTTCAACCATTGTGGAAAGCAGTATGGAGGTGCATCAAAATGCTCAAAACAGACCTACCATTTGACCCAGGAATTCCACTCCTAGGAATTTACCCTAAGAACGCAGCAATCAAGTTTGAGAAAGACAGATGCACTCCTATGTTTATCGCAGCACTATTTACAATAGCCAAGAATTGGAAGCAACCTAAATGTCCATCTGTAGATGAATGGATAAAGAAGATGTGGTACATATACACAATGGAATACTACTCAGCCATAAGAAGTGGAAAAATCCAACCATTTGCAGCAACATGGATGGAGCTGGAGAGTATTATGCTCAGTGAAATAAGCCAAGCGGAGAAAGAGAAATACCAAATGATTTCACTCATCTGAGGAGTATAGGAACAAAGGAAAAACTGAAGGAACAAAACAGCAGCAGAATTACAGAACCCAAAAATGGACTAACAGGTACCAAAGGGAAAGGAACTGGGGAGGATGGGTGGGCAGGGAGGGATAAGGGTGGGGAAGAAGAAGGGGGGTATTAAGATTAGCATGCATGGGGGGGAGGGAGAAAGGGGAGGGTGGGCTGCACAACACAGAGAGGACAAGTAGTGACTCTACCACATTTTGCTAAGCTGATGGACAGTAACCGTAATGTGGTTGTTAGGGGGGACCTGATATAGGGGAGAGCATAGTAAACATAGTATTCTTCAGGTAAGTGTAGATTAAAAATTTAAAAAAAAAAAGAAAGAAAGAAAGAAAAGGGGGATTACTCCTTAACAGGATAAAACTATTGGTAAATCAAAGATCAACGCATGCTTTAAATATCCTTAATGTTGATCACTTAAAGGGTGTCAGATGATCAGCTATGGAGGTACTCTTTTCTGATAATATTCCTTTCTCTTAATTAAAAAAAAAAAAAAAAAAAGCAGTTACTGTGTGCTGACCTCCAATGAGTTCTGCACAGTGGTATAGAGGGCATGTCAAAGTGTGGGCAAAGGGTCTGTTTGTTTCTACGCAGAAGATCAAGGCCTAGCTGGGATACCCAGAAAATGAACTAAGATACGATATGAGGAGGAGCTTCCGGCATCAGCACTCTCTGGAGGACTCGTGCCGGGGGATGATCATCAAAAAGCCTCCACAGGGATCCGGACGATGCTGCGGTTGTGGCTGCATCCAGCCCACCGTCTCCTGGACTTGCCATAAGAAGGAGGAGGGAGATGTCTAGGCTGGCATGTGCATACAGTGAGACAACGAATTTGACTGGATCTGTACTGTTGGAACTCAACCAGGAGTTGGGAGGGGTGCAAGTTGTAGCACCCCAAAATCTCATGACTATAGACTATCTATGGTTAAAAGAACATATGGGATGTGAACAGATCCCAGAAATGGGCTGCTTTAATTTGTCTGATGGTTCAAGTACAGTTGGAAAATATCCATCATATCATAGATAAATTTTCACAAATGCCTAGGGTGCCTAAATGGTTTTCTTGGCTTCACTGGAGATGGCTGGTAATTATAGATTTGCTTTGTTTATGTCACCGTATTCCTATTATGTTAATATGTGTATGCAAATTAGTTAGTAGTTTAAAACCTATACATACTTAAGGTACTATACAAGAAGATATGTCAAAGAAATAATCAATCCTCCCAAGTTTCCTTCATATGCTACATCTATAGCTTTTCTTCTTCCTTCCTAATTACAAACCTTAAATAGAATTCGTGCCTCATATCGAATTTACCGAGTATCATAATTCCTCCAGGTGGTAAAGATACCTCGAGACAAGTGCTGGGCATAGAAGCCACAGGGCATAAATCTGCAAAGAAGTTAAAAGCTAACCTTTGCAAACAATATGGCTTCTCTCTCACTTACCAACTTTACATTTCCCTGTATGGCCCCGGAAGATGACTGGTTAGCCAGAGACGGGTAAGATTCCTCAAGGGAGGAACAACCTAAGACAGGCACAGTCTCAGGGGGGCCATCAGGTGAGAATTTGGGGATCAACAGAGGTGAGGCTCAGAACCTCACCCCCCCTGCTTTGAGAGAAATCTTCTGCATCCGTGGATGTCTTGCTGCCCTTGTCTAGCCTGGATTAATACTTAGTCCATAGGCACACACCTGATCATCTGATCATCTACATTTGCCTTTTTACAGCACTAAACTATGTTTTCTACCTTTATCTTGCATCTACCTACCACTTCAGCATTTTATTAAAAATAAAAATAATAATAATAATAGGAGAAATGTGGGATCAACATATAAATCAAGTACAAAAATCAAATGAATATTCATATTTGACCTGATGGTTTATAGGTCATATTGCGTGATCAAAACCGAAAGTTTCTGTGATGAATGCCCTTGTACTGTTCACCATGTAAGAATTTATTCACTCTGTAAGAATTCGTTCACCATGTAAGAACTTGTTCGTTATGCTTCAGAAGATTGGAGACTGACGAGAATTAGGCTTGAGATGGATTAATGTTTGTACATTGAGCATTGACCCCCCTATACTGAATTTTATTGTTGTTAACAACCATTTGATCAATAAATATGAGAGATGCCCTCTCAAAAAAAAAAAAAAAAAAAAGAACATATGGGATGTGAACAGTTCCCAGGAATGTGTTGTTTTAATTTGTCTGATTTTTCTCAAAATATTCAAATTCAGTAGACAATATCCATCATATCATTGATAAGTTTTCACAAATGCGTAGGGTGCGTAACTGGTTTTCTTGGTTTCACTGGATATGGCTGGTAATTGTAGGTCTGCTTTTGTTATGTAGCTGTATTCCTATTATGTTCATGTGTGTATGCAATTTAATTAGTAGTTTAAAACCTATACATGCTGAAGTTACTCTACAAGAAGATATATCAAAGAAATAACCAATCTTCCCATGTTTTCTTCCGTCTGCTACTTCTATAGCTTTTCTTCTTCCTTCTTAATTACAACCCTTTAGTAGAATTCGTGCCTCATATAGAAAATTACCGAGTATCATTATTCTTCCAAGTGGTAAAGATACCTCAAGACAAATGCTGGGCATAGAAGCCACAGGGCATAAATCTGCAAAGAAGTAAAAACTAACCTTTTCAAAGAATAGTGCTTCTCTCTCAATTACCAAATTTACATTTCCCTGTATGGTCCCGGAAGATGACTGGTTAGCCAGAGATGGGTAAGATTCTTCAAGGGAGAAACAACCTAAGACAGGCACAGTTGCAGGGGGGCCATCAGGTGAGAAATTGGGGATCAACAGAGGTGAGGCTTAGAACCTCAAATCCCACCCACCCCCGTTTTGAGAGAAATCTTCTGCATCCGTGGATGTGTTGTTGCCCTTGTCTAGCTTGGATTAATACTTAGTCTATAGGCACGCACCTGATCATTTACATTTGCCCTCTTACAGCTCTAAATTATGTTTTCTACCTTTATCTTGTGTCTACCTACCACTTCAGTATTTCATTAAAAAAAAAATAATAATAATAAGGGAGAAATGAGGGAGTCATATATAAATCAAGTATAAAAATCAAATGAATAATCATATCTGACTTGATTGTTTATAGTTCATGATGCGTGATCAAAACCGAAAGTTTCTGTGATATGACTGCCCTTGCACTGTTCACCATATAAGAACTTATTCACTATGTAAGGACTTGCTCACCATGTAAGAACTTATTCGTTATGCTTCAGAAGATTGGAGACTGTTGAGAATTAGGCTTCGAGTTGATTAATGATTGTGCATTGAGTCCCCTATACAGAATTTTATTGTTGTTAACAACCGTTTGATCAATAAATATGAGAGATGCTCTCAAAAGGAAAAAAAGGTAGTACTAAAAAAAAATAAGAATGCAGTCTTTTAAATAAGTGCCCTTATTTCAATACTGTGCAACTACGTTCAGTAACATCTTCCTCTATGTATGTGTGCATTTACTTTAAAATTTCTCAGAGTCTAGAATTATTCAAAACTAGTTTTGTTTGATGCACTTCTGCATTGCTTCTGCTTTTTATCATTTTAAACTACTCTTGTAAATGATACCCTGAAATGCCTGAGTTTTCATAAATAGTTTTTAGCAGAAATGATACTTGGACAAAGACTAAGACTCTTATGAATACTATCATGAATATCTATATATGTTGATAAACATATATATGCAAATATTACATATACAATCAATGGAGAAAAAAATCGTATCCACATATAGCTATTAGAGTTTACCCCCTCCCGGATTTTGTTACCCCTAGCTAGTTGTATAGTGTATAATGCACAATTTATTTCACAGCTTGTAGAACAACAGAATAAATATCAATTACCATTTTAGTCTTACTTCTTCCAGGAAAAATAATATAGGCTATTTAAATTTCCTACTGGGTTTGTCTGTGTATTCTAACTAGGTCGCACAAAATATGTTGAACTGATATTAGAAAAATACACAGTATACATATAAATTAATACCCTTGAGATGAAAATAAAGATATCTTTGAATGATTAAAAAGTGTTAAATATGTCAAGAAAGGTCTACATAGTTTAATTTTAAAACTGTTATTTTTATGTTAATTTAAAAACTGATTTATATTTTCAGTGTAATATATATGAATAGATAAGACTTCATTAATAAAAACTGCTTTTTAAATTATGTACATATAGTAAAATATTATTAATCACTCACAAAATAATTGAGGAATACAAATTCCAGTGACCTGAATTGGTTGGTTTTAAGACATTTGGAAAATAATATTTACCAATTTTTATAATGAACAAGCTATTGTTGATATGTACAATTACTTGGAGGAGATACTTATTTATTTGAAGCCTGTTTTTCTCATGAACTTGGAAATAATTTAAATGCATTAAAAAATATTTCCCAATGGTGCTATGTACTAAATTAAAACTATCTTTTTCAACTGATTAAATATACTTTTGAGGTACAGAATATAGCAAATTTTTGTTATTTTAAATAATTATATGCACAGTAAAATAATATCACTTCACTTTTAAAATAAGTTTTTGTAGTCTTATTAATTTAGGTCAGTCTTGTCTCAGTAAAGTCACATTAAAGATAATTTTAATCATATGTAGAATCATGTAGCAAAAATATACACTTTGTTTTCCAGTAATAATTTCAGTATTTCAGGAAAAAAAATTCTCTTAAAGCTTACTGAAGTGTTGTTTGCCAATTTATTGATATATACTGTATTAATTGCCTTCAGAAATCATTTCTGAAAATCCCAGCTTAGTATCAGCAAGGAAATCTCAGCCGTTAATCCTGATGAGGTGTATCTCCTTGTTTAACTTCTCCTAAAATTAAGGAAACATACAGTTACCCGAAGGGGAATGACTATCCAAAGGTTAAACTTGCCAAATGACTAGATAAATCATTAATCCTCTGAATAGATGACAGGGAAGAAATTATTGGTAACTTCCTAGAATTTCTTATGAAATGTCCTCTAAGAGCCACTCTCTATACAGAACTTCCACTTCTACCTACTATCTTGATCCATGTCCATATTCTCAAATGCTTTTGCTGTAAAAACATTCTTTTAACTTTTTCTGAATGTGTACTCCCTTATTTCAATACTGTGCACATTACGTTCAGTAACATCTTCCTCTATGTATGTGTACATATACTTTAAAATTTCTCAAAGAGTCTAGAATTATTCAGAAGTATTCACCATAGTTCCTCCTTTGCAGAATGTTTTAACAGTCAGTAATCATGTGGTTACTAAACTGAAAAGACTGCAAATTATTCATGATTTCTTCTCTGTCACCCTCCATCCAAATCACTGAACTCTGTGGGTTTACCTAAAACATCTGTCACCAATTATCCACTGTTTTTATATGTTGTCAGGGTTCTTGACCAGTATGTTTGAAACTTTTTCCAGGACTATAGCATTGGCCTTCAAGCTACCCTATTTCCAGTGTTTCACTCTTGGATCGATTCTTTATTCAGTATACAGTGCAAACCTTTTAGATTATAAATAAGATCATGTTACTGCCCTGCTTAATACTCTCCAATGCCTTCCTGTTGCCCTTAACGTAGGACCCCACATTTCATCATGCTGATAGCCCTGCTCAATTTCACTCTTAATTTTCTCCACAAACTTTTCTTTTGTTCCCAAGTCACCCTCCTCACCACCTGTTCTCTGTTGGGTTATTATGTTATGTCACTAAATGCTTCCAAGCTCTTTCCTTAGCAGGATATTCAAAGATCAGCTCCTTTATTCTTCAAAGAAACCCATTCAGGACTCTATGTAACTTTAAGGAGGTGATATTTTGTACACCATTAATTTAGTCAAATTCTCAAGATGAAATAAATGAACTTACTCTAAGAAAATGGTGTTGTTTGCCACCTGGTGACATATATGAAATCATTAAGGCAGCAGACCTCAGTGAGACCTGACTTCTCACATCTTCTCTATATGACATACTGATTCAGACGCCATGCTGTGTGTTCAGCAGCTGTACCCAGTCACCCCGGCATCTCATCTTTGCTTATCTAACTCTTCTTGAACCCAGTTATCTCATGTTTCTTTCTTTTAGGCTCTTCTATGTGTCATTGATCTCCATTTCTATAAACTATTTCCTCCTCTGTCAGTTCTGTACAATGTAGCATTTAAGTATTTTAAGTAAATTCATGTGTATGTTTTCTTTCTCCAGGTAAGTTGTTTGAATAATGTGATTTATTTTCATCTCTATACAATCCAAGAAACCCTAGTCATACCATTATTTGTCAAATTTAGATATTTATCATTTAACACAGACATTTTCAAGATGCTATTACAACTATGTCCTCTTGCTGGTCTTGTAATTAATATCATAGATTTTTGTAATTTCTTCAGTTATGTCTATATCCATTCTCTCATCTTTCCTCAATTTTATTTCACTACTGTAAAACTAAGGTTTTGGTCTCTTTAAATGAAGTTACTACTTTTTAATCTAGAATAGTAAACTTGATATCATATAAAATTTGAAAAGCATGTTGAACATAGGAAAAATAAGTTGAACAAAATTAACATGTGTATCTCATCATCCAGAGGAAAAATATGTAATGCAACTTTTAAGTGATTAATACCATATCTAATTGTATAAGACTCCTCAGAATAATCGTCCTTCATTACAAATCTGAAAGTGTCAGACCCAATCCTAAACCCATTAACAACCTAGATTATTTTACAAAAAAAAAAAAAAGAGGAAAGGAAGAAATTAAAGTATTTGGTCTAAAGTCAGGAAGGCTATGAATGAGTTGGCTGCAAACTATTCTCCTACTCC
The DNA here is from genome assembly GCF_040802235.1 of Manis javanica. Lineage (NCBI taxonomy): Eukaryota > Metazoa > Chordata > Mammalia > Pholidota > Manidae > Manis > Manis javanica. The sequence goes on from NC_133163.1 coordinate 69,863,975, forward strand.
TGATGACCACTACATTTTTTTATGCAACCATCACAGTAGTCAAATGCTTCACAAAGCACACCCCTTAAGACATTCTATTAAAAGAAATAGTGCTGTGGTCAAATTAGTTCTTGGATATCTAAAAATGTCGTAGGCATTTTTAGAATTTAATAAAGAAGTTGTTTAATAGAGAACTTAGCATTTTCTCACGCTTATTTATTCATTTGACACTTTTTTCATGTTATATCCAAGAAGCAATTTTGAAAAACCACATACATTGCTTCTACTCTCCCATATCTGTGTTGTAAAAGTGTGAAAGAAATATCCTCTTAAAATCATGCTTAGCTAGCTCAGGCATGTCTACTTTTCTGAATTAAGGCTGGTAAGATCATGTCCAAACAGAAGCCATAGTAAAGATAAGAGGTAGGAAGGAAGTTATTATACAGTGAATCTGCTATTTTAAAGAGTTGGTCCTTAAGACATTGATCAGAAACCTGATGCTGTCTTACTGATTTATTAGGAAGGTATCTTGCAATGGTATATAATCATAAATCTTGATCATACAAGTAATTTATAAAAATAGCATTTGTTAATTGGAATTAACTTTTCATGATAGCTATCCTGTATACCAGAAAGTGTGTGTGTATGCCAGCATATCCCCTGCTTTAGATAGAACTACTCAGAAAGTCAGTACAGAAATAGAATACTAGTTTAATAATTTACAAAGACATATACAACACTGAAAATATTTGTAGAGTATAAATAATCAATCCTGACACATATCTGTCAGGAAATCCAAACCATTATCAGAAGAGGGAATGGAGGCAGAATGGTAATGTAGAAAGAATAGTAAAGAAGAAAAGATAAATAAAATTGAATATCTAATAATAATGTGTTGGTGAATTCACCCTAAAATGGAAGTGATATATTATTCAAAGGCCTGTCTGGCAATCTAACTGACATGTTTTTGTTATTGTATTTTAAGTCATTTGTTGGCTCATGGGAGCCAGACATGTGGTGGACTGGGCTAGCTTCAAGAATAGCTTGATCCAGAAATTAAGTTTTATCAAGCTGAGAGGGATCACACAACTCAATTTAACACAGGAAAAATGAGAAACACCTCCAGGTAGTTTGATTTTTTGCCTTGTCCTTTCTTTTCAATATTTCCCTCTTTTTATTTTTGAGGGACTTCACATTCACGAAAGCATATTTATATACACGATTTTATTAGGACAATATGATAGGCAGACTACTGCAATACTAACTGTAGTATATTTATAATCTTATCTGTTATTTATAGACCAGACACCAGTAAGTTAGTTTATCCATTTTCTCTGGGGCAGAAATGCCACCACATTTGTAGAGACATTATTTTAAGAGAATGAAGTTGATATTTCTGGTACCACAGAATTTTTAACTTTTGTATCTTTTAACTGTCAAAAAGCAAAAGTTGTCCCTAATCCTATATCAGGAGTCATGAATTTAACAAAGAACATAAAAAGCATTGCCCAATAAAGGGGTCTGTGGGGGGTTCAGGGAGTCTCAAAAAAATTCAAAGCCTGTTAGTATGCGCAATTATTTCTTTCTGTATTGCCCACATTAAGACACACAGAATCCAGCCTGTTCTGTTTGTATACATACAAAGTCTTTCCTAAGCACCATCTTTTCTTTCAAGGGATAAAATGCATTATGATTTGGAAAAGGAGGGGAATAGGAACATCATCTATACTCTTAAAACTCCATTGGACCTGTCAAATATACTTCAATATGCATATTTTGTGTCCAGTGGACCAAAGTATAGCAAGATAAGCATATATTAATAGATTTCTGACTTCCATACTCAAAATCCGTTTTAGAAAAAGTAATTGTTTTTTATTGTTTGTTCTATTTTTTGAGTAAATAATACATAAACTACAATTTGAGTTACAAAGAGAACAATCTCAGTGTTGATTTGAGATTCAGCAAGCACACCAGACTATGCTTTTAGGTGGCAAAAGCTCCAGGGTTCCCTGGCTTCTTTTGTGTTCCTAGGCTTGTAGAGTGCTAGGAGCTGACAGATGCTTATCAAAAATTCATGTAAACACGGCTATCAAAGCTGTGCTCTCCAGCTCTGCCTTCACTCAAGAGGGTCAGCATGGAACATCATTAATGCTGGGCCAAAGATAGAAATGTCATGCCAGGAGGTTTGTAATGCAAGGGAACACCTACACTGCTGTTCTAAGACACAGCACCCAAATTGTTAACTTTGCTGACATGAAAGATGAAAACAGGGGCAATGTTTAAAACATTGCTGTGTGTTTATTTAAGCATGAACTCTGTTAGGCATTTTCATCTTTGTTTTCTCAAGCTGAAAAAGAGTTCGGGGCTTATTCTTTTGTTTGTATCTGAGAGGCTGTGGAAATGTGGTTCAAATCTGAGTACTTTATAATATATATTACCTTCATAAACAAAAAAAATATCACATTGACTTTACTTTGGTAGCAATAATACAGGAGGCCTAAAGTTTAATTCTCTGGGTCTAGGATTACTTACCACATTTTGAAGGACTCTTTTCCTCCTTCAACTTCTTTTAGGCTTATTTTTGTGCAGGAATCACAGCACTTTTTGGGATGACTCCTAACCAAGTGATAGAAAGGCCATAAAGTCATAGTCTGGAAAGTAACCTCACTTCAAGACCTGGGAAGTGAATTTCCTCCATTTTAAATGAAGGTCTTCATTTTCACCTGAGAAAAATTGTTACTTAGCTTAATTACTTACCAGGTTCATGAACTTAACAGGTTCCCATTGGCTTAGTAATGTGAATCAGATATTCTCCTAATTGTCTATAATTGCATTAGGGTGGCTATTCCTAAAGTGTGGTCACTAGGGCAGCATCATCTGGTACTTGTTGGAAATTTAAATTTGGCAAGGCCTATCCATGATAAAAAATTAACAGATAAGTAAAAAATTATTCAGGCTGTTGTAATAGGGCAAGAACTGAAAACCAAAGATCAGAGGGTCTCAGCAGGTTGGTTTCCCTTAGACTCTTACAGTGAGAGGAAAATAAGCTGCAGAGGGACTGATCGGCATTTTTTATTGTTTTGCAATCAGGGGACACCTCTGTCAGCTGAGCAAGTTTATGCTTGTGTATGGCTAGTTCCCAAGGCAACAATATCCTAATCTTAGCTAACCTTTCACAAGACAAAGAAAAGAAAGTTGGAGGATCTGTTTTCAGCTTTGTCACAAGTAAACAAGAGTCATCTGCAAGTCTGTATGAGTCATGAGAAAGTGGACAGTGAGTCTCATCTAAGTCATGTGGAAAGGAGTGATTATTGTAAGAAGCCATTCCCCAAACAGAAAAGGGAGCTTGGAGAAAAAAAAAGTTTGCGGGCATCACTGTCTTCTGGGAGCACAGGGCTCACCAAATGCTCAATATTTTCAGAGTCCACCCCACTACTGAATCAGAAAACTCCGGGACAGTAACATAGCATCTGAGTTTAACAAGTATTCCAGGTGATTCTCATGCATGTTGAAGTTTAAGAACCACAATATTAGGCTTTGCCTCCCAAAGCAGCCTCTCTGTCTATCTAGCCTGTTTCAACACATTGCAGATGATTTTTTCTACCTGCTTCTTTACCTTCTTGCAGTCCTGCTTAATCACGTGTTGTGTGGATTCTAAGACCTCATCATAGTGGCTGGATAATCTTTTTCCTGACACTGTGTGGGGAAGCCCTGCACCCCTTCCCCCACTGTTCTATGAGGACAGCTGCCGGCTGCTTCACCCTAGATATATCTGGCTCTGAGAAACCTGTTGTATCCATGGGAAAGGAGGTAGATAAGTGCCTTGAAGGCCACACTCATGAGCATCTTAAAACACTTATGTAAACATGAATTAGCAGTATAGCAGTATAAGAAGTACAGCTGTGTGCAGAATGAAGTGGCCTGTTTGAGCACCCTCCAGGATGACTGCCACTGTCTTTACTCTTTGCATTACCCCAAAACCTCAAAGGCAACCTCCAGACCCCAACACACTGCTAAAACTTTTGTGTTGTCTTCCTTCTCAGTTACATTATCAGACAAACATTAGACAATGGTATTTTCCCACCTTTCACTATGTCCAAGTCATATTTATTTAAAAAATTATTATCCCAGCAGAGTTAGCAATTGAGATATTGCCTGTGATTTTGAATGTTGTTGCACAAAACATTTGTGACTAATGGTTCGATTGTGTTTCAAAACTGCTACACATTACCTTATAGATATTTAGCTTATTCAAAGACATGAATATATCCATACTAATATTGTGCTTCTTACACTTCAATATATATATCCTAATTAGCTTTTGTTTAAGAACATACAATGAAATAGACATCTCAGCCTTGATGCCCTGTTTCAGGTTGGTGGCTAAAATTAAGTGAAAAATATACTAAGAAGGATTATAGACCATGATTTTTTTTCCCTCTCTCTTGTTTATAATTATTTTGCAAAGGGCAGTGTGCTATTTCCAATTATGAAATAACATACTTCTATTTATTTCATTTGATTTTCTTGAAATATACTCATTGTCTCTGGGTCTCTGAGTCCATGGACAAAATATAAATTCACTTATTTTAAGCACAAAAGTCTTTTTCCTTTGCAATGGAAAAAATCAGCCTTGGACTTCCCTCTGGGGAGTGGTGCAATGAGAAGGTGGACATTTCTTAAATCTCTGTGTTGGTTTGTAATCCTATCATTTGCTGTGATTCTTAGGCTTAAATGTAGACGGTTTTGCTCAGTGGACCAAATCTTTTTCTATTACTTCCATATTATTGATATGGGAAAGCAGTATTTATTTACTTCAAACAGGAAAGCATATTTAGCAGGATTTATTTAGCTTCAAACAGGAAAGCATATTTACTTTCTTTTTAATGAGAAAATAGAAATATGAAACTGATACTATGCATACCTCCTTCAGATACTCCAGTTGGAACATATATAGGCTTCTTAGATCACATTATGAGCTTACATAATGTTTTCAGTTTGGGGAAGTCCAGGCATGACTGAAGGCTATGTAACAAAAAAGGTGAAAGAAAACTATATATGAAAAGGAAACAACAAATAGAAACCAGTTATGTTTAGAAATTTTAAGTCAGAATGTTAGAAAAATACCCTAATCACTTTAAATGACTTGGCTATTGCTTCCTAGGTATGTTGCCATTTCAATGAAAGTAGAAATGTTTTATTATTCTGAGTTTGTATTCTCCACTCAAGTAGTCAAACATTTTCAATATTTTTAGTTGTTTCTTCTGATATTTGTCCCCTATTTATATATAACAGCTATAGAGTGCTATTTCTTGGTTCATCAAGTTTTTCACTGAATAACTTTTACTATGTTTGAGGTTTCTATTCTTACACCCCTATTTCCCCTCCTTCCATTTTCCTAGTATAGTTTTATCTACTGTCTATTGGTTAAGTAGTAGATATTATCTTAATCTTTGTATGTGACTATTGTTGCAACTGAATCAAGAATTATAATTAGACTTTTTTCTCATAAAAATGTTTATTGTTTCATTTCTTTTACTTCACTTTTTCTCACCTCTTCCTGTTCTTCCTGCTGTACCTGTCAAAAACTGTCAGTATAATTTCCAAATACTATATCAGATCACTACCTCAACCTCCACTTTCCCAGGAACTGCCCCCCCTACAGCTCATGGTCCTTCTCCCATCCTGACAAGTTGCTCTCTAGTTTTATTTAATAGATGTGCTTCTTGTGCTTTTCTTTGCCTCATGCTCTGTGCTTCTATCTTGGTCTTGCTCATTGTATGACACATATCTGCTACTTAGTTCCTAAGGCAGATGGCACACAAGTACAGTTTATGAGATTGCATATTGTTTCGAAATATTTAAAGATTCTTTTAATGCCAGGATAATACAACATAGTGACACTTGAATGGAGGAAGACAAACTCTTTGTTACTTATAGCTCTGAGTGAAAGCTGTTAAGCAGGGCCCCACCCAAATGGTTGAGTCTGGGAACAGGATACCATTAAGCTGAATCTGTAAGGAGGCTGTTTATGTATGGCAATCAGGGTGGGGTTAGCTAAATGTACAAGCTCCCTGTGGACTGGCTAATTTGAATAATATCTCAGTGTTTCAACTAAGAGTTTCAGCCCCAGGCAAATTCACCCTGGATTTGGTGAGATCTAATAAAAACAATGGAATTTAGGAGTAAAAGGGTTTATACAAAAATTCTCATGATGGCAGGTTGAGTGCTAGAATCACGTCTGACTCTGGCAAGTTCACAAACCATCTCCATCTCTGCCTCTGGGGAGAGCACTGGGTGGAGCTCTTTATGTTCTAACACTGACAATAATGGCTCATTGCCAATGGGCATGGAAGCATTAGCCTAGCAGTAGGACAATTACATCATCAAGTAGATTAGGGTCAGGTGAGGATCCCGGCCATAGAAACTTCCATTTTCCCTACACTCAGTCTCTGGGGAAAGGATCTGTGGCTAGTTCCCTGGGGCAATGAAGGCAGAAACACATTGTCCCATGGTGTGTAAGCTAGATAAGAGAAGTCCCTGGGGTATGGAATTAGCTGCTCAAAAAGGGGAACTGACCAGCCTCCAGCCAGAAAAACATGCATTACAAAAATATGTTAATAAATTATTATATAGTGAATACCTTTCATAAGCCTATTCTCAATTACAGCCTCTTCTCTCCAAAAGTATCCTCTCTCTTGACTATGTTAGTAATTACTCCCTTGGATTTCTTAGATTTTACTGCACAGATGTGCATTTTTTGATAATATTAGTTTAGTCTTGCCCAATCTTGAATTCGATATGTATTTCAGGTTTCTTATAATCTATAGGTTCTCTCTCCATTCCTTTTTTTTCCTAAGAATTCATGTATTGAAAATGGGGTTATTTGACCTATACTTTTCCACAGTCTGAATTTTGCTGACTTCATTCTAATGGTGCAGTTTGATATGGTCTCCTGTTCTATCACCTGCAAATAATCAGCTAGATCCAGAGCTTTGATCATACTTATGTTTAATTACTTTGGCATGATTATAGATGGTATTGTATCCTATCATCATGAGGTGTATGATGGTTAATTTTTGCTATTCTGAGTCATCCTGCTTCTTTTCTCAGATCACTTTTTCCATTCACCAGCACTTCATATCTTTTTTGTTTTTTATCTTTATTTTGATTCTGCCTAATGCTGGCCTCCTTCCTTAGTATAAGAAGACATGGGATTAATTATGAAATAGAGAATTGTTCTTCAAGTATGAGGTATTAGGGAGGACGAAATTTCCTCTACCCCTTGAGGTTCTTCTAGTTGGTCTAATAAACAAATTGACATGAAACAGATTAACAGGAGAAAAAAACAAAGCTTAATCATGTATCTATGGGGAAGCCATCAATATGGGCTCCAAAGACAGTCAGGGACAATGAGGTATGTATGTCATCCTGAACCAAGGTGAAGGTAGTAGGGGTCTGAGACTTCAAAGGAAAAGGAAAGTAATTCACAGGAATATGGAAAGAGTAAATGTTTGATAAACAAATCTTTGCTAGGACACACTGAAACAACCAGGGTGCCAATAGAGGAATTTTAACAAACTTAGCCACATCCCTCACTGTCTACCACACCTAGTTTACATTATAATATAGCTATCTTAGGTGATAGTTCTCTTCCTCAATCTAAATTCTTTTTTATGCAGTTGATGATGGGAGTGGGAAGTAAAAGTTTCGTTCTGTGTCTTTTGGGCCTTGATTGTTCTCAACTCTGAAATAATCTGCATATCACAATGGCACATCTTGGGGCAGCCTGCCCTTGGTTCCTACAGTTGGATTCATAGGAGAGGCATCATTTGAGGTGAGAGCTGGGTAATAATAAAAATTAACTAGATGGAGAAGGGGAGAAAATATTTCAAGCATCAGGAAAAACATAGCATTGCCAATGATACAAAAGTATGAGAAAATGAGGCAGAAGCCTCAAAAAGAATACAATGTGCAGACATAGGAGGCTGAAGATGATACTGAATGCATGTGCATGGGGCCATTTAACAGAGGCCTTTGTGTGTCATGGAATGAAATGAACAATGCTTTTCAAATATCCCTTGCACAACACCGTAAGGGTAAGTGAAAATGGAAACATAAACTTATATAAGGTAAATGGAGAGGAAGATAAAGATAAGGAAGTGTATTGCCAATAGGTTTCAGCCCTGGGCAAGTTTGCTATGGATTCAGTGTGACCAAAGAAAATGACAGCAAAACGTTCTTGGGGTGAAAGGGTTATACCCAACTTTATAACCATGGTGGCAGGTCAGTCACTAGAATCCCATTCACTCAGAGTGAGTCTGCATGCAGCAAGCTGGTCTCTGCCTCTGGGCCCCTCTGTCAGCACAGCTGTACTCTGGGCCCCTCTGTCTGCACAGCCATCCTGCATAGCTGTCCTCTGAGCCTCTCTGCACAGCCATCCCACACAGCCGTCCTCTGGGCCTCTCTGCACAGTCGTCCTGCACAGCCATCCTCTGAGCCTCTGTCCTCGGCACTGCCACCACTCCAGCCTCTGCTCTGCTCCCTGCAGCCTTGCAATGCTGCCACCGTGTTATGCCCAGGGTACTGGGCAGAGCTCTTTTTATAGAGTTAACAGCCATGTGTTGCCCACAGGTGTGCAGTGAGCTAGTCAACCAGGGCCAGGTGAGAATACTGGCCACAGGAACTCCCATTTTATCCACAGGAAGATAAAACCTCAAAAGTCTAAGAATAAAATTTCTGGGGGCGGACCCAAGATGATGGTGTGAGTAGGACAGTGGGAATCTCCTCCCAAAAACATATATATTTTTGAAAATACAACAAATACAACTAATCCTAAAAGAGAGACCAGAAGACATAGGACAACAGCCAGACTACATCCACACCTGTGAGAACCCAGTGCCTGGTGAAAGGGGTAAGATACAAGCCCCAGCTTGGCGGGACCCGAGCGCCCCTCACCCCAGCTCCCGGCAGGAGGAGAGGAGTCTGAGCAGGAAGGGAGAGGGAGCCCAGGACTGCTAAACACCCAGCCCTAGCCATCCGCACCAGAGCGCAGACACAGTGCATGCGTGGAGTGCTGGAAACTAGGGAAACAGGACAGCAAGACCTTTGGGTGGGTCCTGAAGCTGGCAAACCTGTGACAAAGAAAAGCGAGTGCTTTTTGAAAGTCTTAAAGGGACAGGGATGCCACAGCTCGACGGAAGCTTCCCGGGTCACAGTCCAGAAGCTGGAAATTCCAGGAAACCCCGGGCACACTAACCCCTTGGGCAACAGCTCTGAGACCCCTCACGGAGGTAAACAGCCTAACAGCCCCCTGTCCATTACCCCCTGGGGCCCCGCCATAGCAGAGCAGCAGCCTGAGGCTGGCCACACCCACAGCAAGGTAGCTTCCTCCATACCAGCCAGGCAAGATACAGAGACCCAGTCTATACCCAATTGCCCAACATAAGCCACTAGTGGTTGCAGTTGTCCCAGTAAAGAAAGGCCAGGAGCTAGTGGAAATCCTTGGCCCTCCCAACTGATAGAAAGTCAATAGCTCACCATTGCACCTATCATCATGAAAAGGCAAAAAAATTTGATCCAGACAAGACTAACCCAGACAGCTTCACCATCTGTTACATCTTTCCCTAAGAAGGAACCTGGGTAGATAGATTTCACCAGTCTTCCTGAAAAAGAATTCAAAACAAAAGTCATAACCATGCTGATGGACTTGCAGAGAAATATGCAAGAACTAAGAAGGGAGAATACAGAAATAAAACAAGCTCTGGAAGGACTTCAAAACAGAATGGATGAGTTGCAAGAGACCATTAATGGACTAGAAAACAGAGAACAGGAACGCAGAGAAGCTGATAAACAGAGAACAGGAACGCAGAGAAGCAGAGACAAATAAACAGATCTCCAGGAATGAAAGAATTTTAAGAGAACTGAGTGACCAATTCAAACGGAACAATATCTGCATTATAGGGGTACCAGAAGAAGAAGTGAGAGAAAAAGGGATAGAAAGTGTCTTTGAAGAAATAATTGCTGAAAACTTCCCCAAACTAGGGGAGGAAATGGCCTATCAGACCACAGAGGTACACAGAACTCTTATGACACGGGATCCAAGGAGGGCAACACCAAGACACATAATAATTAAAATGGCAAAGATCAAAGACAAGGACAAAGTATTAAAGGCAGCCAGAGAGAAAAAAAAGGTCACCTACAAAGGAAAACCCATCAGGCTATCATCAGACTTCTCAACAGAAACCCTACAGCCAAGAGGAGAATGGCATGATATACTTAATGCAATGAAACAGAATGGCCTCGAACCAAGATTACTGTATCTAGCACGAATATCATTTAAATATGAAGGAGGGATTAAACAATTCCCAGACAAGCAAAAGTTGAGGGAATTTGCCTCCCACAAACCACCTCTACAGGGCATACTACAGGGACTGCTCCAGATGGGAGCACTCCTAAAAAGAGCACAGAACAGAACACCCAACATATGAAGAAGGGAGGAGGAGGAATAAGAAGGGAGAGAAATAAAGAATCATCAGACCGTGTTTACAATAGCTCAACAAGCGAGTTAAGTTAGACACTAAGATAGTAAAGAAGCTAACTCTGAACCTTTGGTAACCACAAACTTAAAGCCTGCAATGGCAGTAAGTTCATACCTCTTAATAATCACCCTGAATGTAAATGGACTGAATGCACCAATCAAAAGACACAGAGTAATAGAATGGATAAAAAAGCAAGATCCATCCATATGCTGCTTACAAGAGACTCACCTCAAACCCAAAGACATGCACAGACTTAAAGTCAAGGGATGGAAAAAGATATTTAATGCAAACAACAGAGGGAAGAAAGCAGGTGTTGCAATTCTGGTATCAGACAAAACAGACTTCAAAATAAAGAAAGTAACAAAAGACAAAGAAGGATATTAAATAATGATAAAGGGCTCAGTCCAATGAGAGGATATAACCATTATAAATATATATGCACACAATACAGGAGCACCAACATACCTGAAACAAATACTAACAGAACTACAGGAGGAAATAGAATGCAATGCATTCATTCTGGGAGACTTCAACACACCACTCACTCCAAAGGACAGATCCACCACACAGAAAATAAGTAAGGACACAGAAGCACTGAACAACACACTAGAACAGATGGACCTAATAGACATCTACAGAACTCTACATCCAAAAGCAACAGGATACACATTCTTCTCAAGTGTACATGAAACATTCTCCAGAATAGATCACATACTAGGCGCCCAAAAGGGCCTCAGTAAATTCCAAAAGATTGAAATCCTACCAACCAACTTTTCAGACCACAAAGGCATAAAACTAGAAATAAACTGTACAAATTAAGCAAAAAGCCTCACAAACACATGGAGGCTTAACAACACGCTCCTAAATAATCAATGGATCAATGACCAAATCAAAATGGAGATCCAGCAATATATGGAAACAAATGACAACAACAACACAAAGCCCCAACTACTGTGGGATACAGCAAAAGCAGTCTTAAGAGGAAAGTATATAGCAATCCAGGCATATTTAAAGAAGGAAGAACAATCCCAAGTGAATGGTCTAATGTCACAATTATCGAAATTGGAAAATGAAGAACAAATGAGGCCTAAGGTCAGCAGATGGAGGGACATAATAAAGATCAGAGAAGAAATAAATAAAATTGAGAAGAATAAAACAATAGCAAAAATCAATGAAACCAAGAGCTGGTTCTTCAAGAAAATAAACAAAATAGATAAGCCTTTAGCCAGACTTATTAAGAGGAAAAGAGAGTCAACACAAATCAACAGAATCAGAAACGAGAAAGGAAAAATCATGACGGACCCCACAGAAATACAAAGAATTATTAGAGAGTACTATGAAAACCTATACGCTAACAAGCTGGAAAACCTAGGAGAAAGGGACAACTTCCTAGAAAAATACAACCTTCCAAGACTGACCCAGAAAGAAACAGAAAATCTAAACAGATAAATTAACAGCAACGAAATCAAAGCAGTAATAAAAAAACTACCAAAGAACAAAACCCCTGGGCCAGATGGATTTACCTCGGAATTTTATCAGACATACAGAGAAGACATAATACCCATTCTCCTTAAAGTTTTCCAAAAAATAGAAGAGGAGGGAATACCCCCAAACTCATTCTATGAAGCCAACATCACCCTAATACCAAAACCAGGCAAGGACCCCACCAAAAAAGAAAAATACAGACCAATAAATATCCCTGATGAATGTAGATGCAAAAATACTCAACAAAATATTAGCAAACCGAATTCAAAAATACATTAAAAGGATCGTACACCATGACCAAGTGGGATTCATCCCAGGGATGCAAGGATGGTACAACATTCGAAAATCCATCAACATCATCCACATCAACAAAAAGAAAGACAAAAACCACATGATCATCTCCATAGATGCTGAAAAAGCATTCGACAAAATTCAATATCCATTCATGATAAAAACTCTCAACAAAATGGGTATAGAGGGCAAGTACCTCAACATAATAAGGGCCATATATGATAAACCCATAGCCAACATCATACAGAATAGCTTGAAGCTGAAAGCTTTTCCTCTGAGATCAGGAACAAGACAGGGATGCCCACTATCCCCACTGTTATTCAACATAGTACTGGAGGTCCTAGCCACGGCAATTAGACAAAACAAAGAAATACAAGGAATCCAGATTGGTAAATAAGAAGTTAAACTGTCACTATTTGCAGATGACATGATACTGTACATAAAAAACCCTAAAGACTCCACTTCAAAACTACTAGAGCTAATATCAGAATTCAGCAATGTGGCAGGATACAAAATTAACACACAGAAATCTGTGGCTTTTCTATACACTAACAAGAAACTAATAGAAAGAGAAATCAGGAAGACAATTCCATTCACAATAGCATCAAAAAGAATAAAATACCTAGTAATAAACTTAAGCAAAAAAGTGAAAGACCTATACCCTGAAAAGTATAAGACACTCTTAAGAGAAATTAAAGAGGTAACTAACAAATGGAAACTCATCCCATGCTTGTGGCTAGGAAGAATTAATATCGTCAAAATGGCCATCCTCCCCAAAGCAATATACAGATTTGGTGCAATCCCTATCAAATTACCAACAGCATTCTTCAATGAACTGGAACAAACATTTCAAAAATTCATATGGAAACATGAAAGACCCCAAATAGCGAAAGCAATCCTGAGAAGGAAGAATAAAGTGGGAGGATCTCACTCCCCAACTTCAAGCTCTACTACAAAGCCATAGTAATCAAGACGATTTGGTACTGGCACAAGAACAGAGCCACAGACCAATGGAACAGAATAGAGACTCCAAACATTACCCCAAACATATATGGTCAACTAATATTCAATAAAGGGGCCATGGACATACAATGGGGAAGTGACAGTGTCTTCAATAGAAGGTGCTGCCAAACTGGACAGCTACATGTAAGAGAATGAAACTGGATCACTGTCTAACCCCATACATGAAAGTAAATTCGAAATGGATCAAAGACTTGAATGTAAGTCATGAAACCATAAAACTCTTAGAAAAAAACATAGGCAAAAATCTCTTATACATAAACATGAGTGACCTCTTCTTGAACATATCTCCCTGGGCAAGGGAAAAAATGCAAAAATGAACAAATGGTACTATATCAAGCTGAAAACCTTCTGTACAGCAAAGGACACCATCAATAGAACAAAAAGGTATCCTACAGTATGGGATAATATATTTGAATATGACAGATCCGCTACATGGTTTACATCCAAAATATATAAAGAGCTCACACACCTCAACAAACAAAAAGCAATTAATTCAGTTAAAAATGGGCAGAAGAGCTGAATAGACAGTTCTCTAAAGAAGAAATTCAGATGGCCAACAGACACATGAAAAGATGCTCCACGTCACTTGTCATTAGAGAAATGCAAATTAAAACCACAATGAGATATCACCTCACACCAGTAAGGATGGCTACCATTCAAAAGACAAAGAAAAACAAATGTTGGCAAGGTTGTGCAGAAAGGGGAACCCTCCTACACTGCTGGTGGGAATGTAAATTAGTTCAACCATTGTGGAAAGCAATATGGAGGTTCCTCAAAATGCTCAAAATAGACTTACCATTTGACCCAGGAATTCCACTTCTAGGAATTTACCCTAAGAATGCAGCACTCCAGTTTGAAAAAGACAGATGCACCCCTATGTTTATTGCTGCACTATTTACAATAGCCTAGATATGGAAGCAACCTAAATGTCCATTGGTAGATGAATGGATAAAGAAGATGTGGTACATATACACAATGGAATATTACTCAGCCATAAGAACAAAACAAATCCTACCATCCTACCATTTGCAACAACATGGATGGAGCTAGAGGGTATTATGCTCAGTGAAATAAGCCAGGTGGAGAAAGACAAGTACCAAATGATTTCACTCATCTGTGGAGCATAAGAACAAAAGAAAACTGATGGAACAAAACAGCAGCAGAATCACAGAACCCAAGAATGGACTAATAGTTACCAAAGGGAAAGGAACTGTGGAGGACGGGTGGGAAGGGAGGGATAAGGGCGGGAAGAAAAGAAAGGGGGCATTACGATTAGCATGTATAGTGTTGGGGGGGCACGGGGAGGGCTGTGCAACACAGAGAAGACAAGTAGTGATTTTACAGCATCTTACTAATTTGATGGACAGTGACTGTGAACGGGAATGTGGGGGGGACTTGGTGAAGGGGGGAGCCTATAAACAGAATGTCCTTCATGTAATTGTAGCTTAATGATACCAAAATAAAAAATTAAAAAAAAAGAATAAAATTTCCATGAGGCCATATGTCACTGGTTAAGAGCTAGGCTCCTGACTCCATAGTTTGCTGAAAGTATGTCCTTGTGGATTTTTATTTCTTCATCATGAAATTTACCTGTAGCCAAACAACGGTTGTGTTTGGAGCATTCATTAAGTGACTATAAACAAACAAACCCAACAGCTAGCAGCTCCTCCCCCCATCTCCCCAGCTATCTTGCTCATGTTTCTCCCTCCTCTATGCTCCCTCCTTCCTCTCTGCCTCCTCCTCTGCTCTCTGCCTCTGCTGCCACTGACCTCCATTACCTTATTTATAACATGAGCAAAACTATAGTAGCTAACATGTGGATGCTGTTAAATGAGTAATAGGAATATGTAAACCCATCATCCACACCACAGTTAGCTCAAGGTAAATCTTAAATTTATAATCACCTTTAAATACACATTTTATACTGTACTTCACATATATTGGTATAATTTTAACATCGTAACAATATTTTCCTCCACAAATAATTAACATCAAGAAAACAATAACAACAAAGTCCCTGACACTCAATAGTTGTGTGTCATTTGTGTCCTTTGGCTTTAAGTTCCTCTTGGCTCGTTTTAGGGTAAACAGTACCCCAGTTTGAGAACCATACAGGTAAGGATGTGTTAAGAAACAAAACTCAACAGAGTATATTTGAAGATCTAATTGGCTTTATTAAATGATTGATGATTGGGCAGCATCTCATCTAGCAAGCAGAGATGCTCTGAGGAATTGTACAAAATAGAAGGTTTTTATAGGGAGATGGGAAAGATAAGATGTTAACAAAACAAAATAAAGGATTGTTTCAAGCAAGGTCCCTTTGATTAGAAGAGGGTCTTATCATGTAGATTACCTCATCTTCTTTTAGGGTATAGAGAGGGCCCATGTAACAGATGACCTCACTGGTGATGACCAGAAAATTCCTAAGTGACGAGTTAAGATTACATTTCTGGAGGATACTGAAATGGTAATTCTATTAAGCCCTGATTTGGCTTAAGTGACTCCACTTTGGGTCTGTGGTTTCCTTTTTGATGGAGGGATTAACATATTTTAAGAACAAGGTAAATCTGATTATAAGTATGCATGAAAAGGACCAAATTACCAAAGTTTACAGAAGATATGGGTAAGTGTGTGAAGAGAAAATTATTAGAGTAGTCCACAAAAGGAATAATTTGTGACTGAAATAAGGTAGGGGCTATAGGGCTAGTGACAAAAGAATGAAAACAAGAGGTCTGGAAGTCAACATTAGGTGATCAGGAAGATAATATATGCAAGTACAGAAAAAATCCCAAGGGTCCGTGTAGTAAGCATATGTTTAGAAACATAGCCAAAGAAATTGGTCATCTTGTGTATTCATCTTGGTGCTCAAACATGAACTAAAGATGTCCAGGAAGAAGAGAATTTCCTTAACTTCCATTGGTTACATATTTTTACCAAATGCCTACAATGAAAATTTAGTAGCTAAATGCAGTAAAGATATGAATTTGAAAGCATAGTATTGAAGAAATTTCTCCAAAAAGGATGCAAAGTAACCATATGTGTTGACTTGCTAAATTGAAAACATTCTGAGAATCTTAAAGTCCAGTGTCATTGCTAAAACACTCACAGAAAAGGAAATATCTGCTTGCTGACATTTATAAGACTCCAACTAACATTCCTCCTTAGCACCTTCACATATGGCGTATAATGTAACAGATGACAGCATGAAGAGGCAGTATTTCTCGGAAGGATCTTGGTCTTCTCCCCATTTGAAAGGAGAATAGATTGTTCCTTTTGAAACCCATGCCTTGTCCACAGGGCTTATAGCTTTTTAAGGTAGGATAAATTTATTTGTAGTGAAGAATGAAGGTCATAATATGTTAAGTGCTGAAATACTGAAATAAATTATTTTTCCTCTTACACATAAAATTGAATTGGGAACTAATAAAAAATATCATCAATAAAATTATAGGTAACAAGGCTTACGTGGCACAGGAAACTATTCTTCATTCAAACATACCAAGTTTCCCATTTTCTATATGTAATAGTGTTGTTACTTTTCTTAAAAAATGAAAATTATTTATAATTTTGTAGGTTAGGAAAAGTCATACTCATTTGCCATCAAGATTCTACAGTTTGCCAGCTGTTACCCATATTGTACAATGTTAGACATCTTTGCCACTGTACAGATATTTGCTCTTGCCACAGCTTCACAAGAATAATATATTATTACTCTTAATTGGCAATGTCAATTAGATGTTTTGCTTAGGTTTTAATATGAAAATTTCACAATAGTGTATTACAAACAATAATATTTCACAATATTGATGTTTCTGTAATTACTCTTATATTGCCTTTTATGTCCTAAAGAATGTCTGGGTTTCACAAAAATCCTAACTACACATTTGTTTTCCAATAAAGTTTCTTTGCACATGCCTTTGAAACCATATGCTTTGTGTTCAGGAGGTAGAGTTGTCTAACAGGCCAAATAGACTGGGATCTGTCCTTCAGGCTAGATGTAAACCAAACAATATCTTACATTGTTTTTCCCCACTATTTCTTTTTTCCTTTCCATGCTAGCTCCTCCCAAGGAAGGAGGCATTTTGGAGGTGAGTTTAATATTCCCTTTTTTTTTTCTGGCTCAATTGTCTAATGTAGGTTTATGTGCAGGGTTGGCTCTGCAAATCTGTCCAAGTCCATCCCCAAAGATGGAAGTTAAAATCTCTTCTAGTTAAAAAGTTTGTTGAGTTCATTCTTGAATCCAGCTTTTTTTCGAGAATATTGAAAAGAATAGCACAGTTTTTATTAGGAAAATTTAATTAATTAAATTAAGCAACAGGCTAAAGATAAAATAATAAGAAACAATAGATTATAAAAGAAAACACTATTTGTTTCCTCATTTATTCAACAAATATTAATTCAGCATTACTATGCATTAAGCATTGTGTGAAGTGATAGATACAAAAAACAATGTGTGCCCTGCCTTCAAGGAGCTTATAGTGTTGTGATACAGACAGAAAACAGAAATAACACACAAATTAAAAATAAACTTACAGATACAGGAGAAGTGTTTTTTAAATCTGTATTAACTCTACTTTAATATTTTCCCTATTCTAGATGTGCTAACATCTGGGGCCTTGCTGACTCAGGAGGCACTGCCCTTCCCAGGGTGAGCTAATTGCCAAAGAGAGTGAACAGCTTGCCTGGTGTGCTCCTCTAGTACCTAACCAGCCAATCCACAGCCCTATCCCCAACCACTTCCTTACATGGGGCCCTCACACTCTAGGGCACTATTTCCTTGCCCTAATCACTCTAGTGGCAGGTAGCTGACCTTTATGGACCACTCCAACATCCCAGAACCCACCAAAATTATTCAAATTATCCAATCCTAAATCTACTGAACTGTATTATCTTGCTTGGCCCATACCTTCCCATGAAAGTCCCAATAAAAGCACCAGCCAGCAGTTCTTTTCTCTTTCTCAGCCTGCTTATTATGTCTGCACTTTGCCACGTGGCCCTAAGTAGTGTGCTGTGCCTCCTGCTTCCAGGAGACTATGAGTATGCTGAAAACTTCCTTCATGACAATCACTCATGTCTCCAAGTCTTACCTTACCTGACTACAGCAAATCTTGGGTATCATTTAAAGAAAATCACAATTGAATATTTAAAACCAATATTATCTATTTTATCTAAGAATATAATTCCCTAGAAAAACAGTTTTTAAAATATGTTTGATAAAAATTAGAAAACCAGAGAAGATTCATGACCAATAAAGAAAAACTACTAGTCAAAAATCTGGTGCCTCCGCTTCTACCACAATTTCCAGATGCTTTTACAAGTTACTCCTACCAGACTTGCAAGAAAAATAACCTATACAGAATAAGAAGATTACATAAAAAGTCTCAATTTATTTTATGAGATTTTTATAACAATTCATACAAGAACTGTATGAGAAGGAAACATATCACTGAAGAATGTGGATGTGAAAATCCTAAATTAAACAATGGAAAATATAATTTAGCTATGCAGATATTATTAGCTAATTATTAGCCAGTTATCTAAATGAATAGCAACTCTAAAAAATATCAGAAAAAAATCAGTACATTTTAAAATATGCCATAAACAATAGGAGCAATTATGGAATCTGTTACATATTACTAATGAGAATATAAATTGGTATAATCACCTCATTGAATAATTGAGAAAACCTGTCCAAAACTTGGTCAATTATATAATCTGTCTAGAGAAATTCTTGCACACTTGCAAAAAGAGTCATGTGCACATCTGCAAGGATCTGCACACCTAATCAATGATTTTGAGGAAGGGGAAACATTCTATTCTCCAATAACTCAATGGGTAAAGAAAAGTTCTTTCCCACAAAGATGTATTATACAACACTTAACACTAATCTACATATATAATTAGCATTGCTAGTTTTTAAAAACATTAAAGTGAAAAAATGAAAGTACAATAGTATATTTTTATGGATAAACATTGGAGTCATAACAGTGTTCACACAGGGAGGGAGAGAGGATCAGGAGATGCAGACTTTACCAGTGAGGAAATGCTGGGTTATTCTACAGAATCAATTAACTCCCAATGCTGACTGTCTTTTAACAACAAAGCCTTCTTTCTCATATGTGCTATTACCCATTGTGGATCAGGAGTAAGAAAGGAATGGTTCTGTTAATGTTACTTTCTAAGGGACTCTAGCTGAACTGAGCACCTACCATCTCAAATGGCACTGTTCACTGTGTCAGAGGGAAAAAGATTCCATGGCTAATTTAATTCTTAGGTCCAGAAGTGACAGGCATTAATTAAATTCACTACTTACTGGCCAGAACTATGCGCAGATTCCATCAAACAGGAAGGATGGGAAGGGCAATCCTACCACAGTTTCAGAGGGGCCAGCGATTTGGTGAACAGCACTAATAACCACGTAGTAGGAAACAGATCGTACCTTTATTTCTACATATTTATTTTTAAAAAGAGAGGGAGGATGTGGGGGAGTGGGGTAGAACTGTAGCAAATATGGCAAAATAGTAACTCTTCTTTTACCTTGTATACAGATGTGTAATGTGCTGTGGGCAAAATTGCAGTATTTCCAGAATCCCTCACCTGGCTTTAGTGAATCTCCGTTATTAATAGGTGTTTCCAAGGGGTGGAGAGAAGTAGTCCATCTCCATATCAATAGGTAATTACAAGGGCTAGCAAGGGCATATCTCGACCGGAGAGGCTGGGAGAGGTCCCTTCTTCTGCAGTCAGGTTGTGAGAGATGGGAGAGCCTAAGCAGATGACTGATTGTAAGAAATAAAAGGTTTTCTCCCACTTTATTTCTCCCTTTGACTGATTTTGGTTTCAAAGGTATTTTGCTCCAGGATTTACCCCCCCAGGGTTACAGCATTATTTCCCGGATATTCTGTGTATCTTTAATGTTTAATACTATATTTAAATATACATATTTACTCTATGTGATAAATACCATAAAAGGAGGGCTCAAAAATATATTAAAAGAATGGAACTTTATTTAAATGGTGGAGAAAATCAGGGAAGTCCTGCCAGAGAATGTGACATTTAAAATAAAAAGTGGAAGATGAATATGTTGGACAGGCAAAGAATTAGAGTTAGAATACTCCAGGTAACAAGGACGTCAGCTGTAGAAACTCTAATGTAGGAAAGCACTGTGCTTATTTAGGAAGTTAATGTGGTCACATTCATTCATTAATTCAATATTTACCAGGTGTCTACTATACGATGAATATTATTTGTTAAATTCTCTGAAAACAAATCTATATGATATAGTAAGTGATAGGATAGTTGTCTTTTATATTGGAAAGATACACCTAATATAGAAAGCAGTTTGCATTTTATTTGAAATGCAATGAAAATCTATGGAATGGGCATAAACAGAGTTTTTATGACATCATTTACATTTTCCAAATATCTAACTTGTTATGTGAAGTATGGTTTTTTAATGGCCAAGAAAACAAGCAGGAATACCAAGGTGAAGACTATTATTCTGGAAGGAGAGACAGTGACTAGGATGAGAGTGAATACCATAGAAGTTTATCAACAAATTTAAATGTGAAAAACACCAATTTAAAATTCTCTATTTGTTGAGTCATTGGCACCATACCTATTAATTCTTAAACACATATTACATGTAAAAAATAAAGGAGAGAAAAATATCAAAATAGCCTATAGCCTCTCTGATTTGAGAATAGGAGATAGATAAAATAGATAAGATAGACACAAGTACCATGAATAGAGATGGTAAAAACTAGAGGGAAACATACATTGATTTTTTGTTTGTTATTGAGATGATAAGTTTAAGAATACTGTTATATATAAAAATTGATGAGTCAAAGAGGAACATGATCCAGAATCCAAAAGAAAAATCAAGGCTGAGCCATAATTTGGCAGTTGCTTTATACATAAATTTTGAAAACATGAGGATGGATGAGATTGCATAGGCATGTGTCTTCAAAGTTGGGAACTGAGAAATGATTGCCATAAAATACAGTTAGTCATCTGAGAAATATATACACTACTGTGAACAAGTCAAATTAAGATATGAAATATTTCCATTGTCCATAATTTTTCTCTCATAATTCTTCCTAAACTCCTAAACTCACCTTAGATAACCACTTATCTGCTTTCTGTTACTGTAGTTTTGCTGTTATACAGACAATATAAATTAATTCATACAGTATATGCTCTTTTTTTCTCTGGTTTATTTCATCTACATATTTTTATCTGTGTTATTGCATGCTAGGAACTCACTCGTATTTATTGGTGAATAATCCTCCTTGTATGAATATGCTGAAATCTAAAAAATCTAATTACCTCTGTAGACATTTGAGTTGTGCCCAATTTTGGCTATCATAAATTAAATGGCTATGTATACTTTTGTAAAAATTTTAGTGCAAATATTTATGATGAATAAGTTCATTTTAAATATTTTTCTTTTTTATATAGTGTGTGCATACCTGTTTGAAACACTTTTGCCTACCTGAAGAATTATCCTGTAATTCTTCCAAGAAATAATGTTACAGGGGGGTGGAGCCAAGATGGAGGCGTGAGTAGAGCAGTGGAAATCTCCTCCCAAAACCACGTATATTTATGAAAATATAACAAAGACAACTCTTCCTAGAATAGAGACCAGAGGACACAGGACAACACCCAGACCACATCCACACCTGCGAGAACCCAGCACCTGATGAAGGGGGTAAGATATGAGCTGCAGCCTGGTGGGACCAGAGCGCTCCTCTGCCCAGCTCCCAGCAGGAGGAGAGGAGTCAGAGTGGGGAGGGAGAGGGAGCCAAGGACTGCTAAACACCCAGCCCCAGCCATCCAGACCAGAGCAAAGACACAGTGCATGCGTGAGGTCCTGGATACTAGGGAAACAGGACAGCAAGACCTGTGAGTGGGTCCCTGAGGCCAGTGCCAGGGGACAAAGAAAAACGAATGGTTTTTTTAAAATTATTTATTTATTTATTTTTTTTCCGCGAGTGCTTTTTGGAAGTCTTAAGACAGGGACCCCAAAATCAAACAGAAGTGTCCTGGGACACTTAGTCCAGCAGCAGGGAATCAGGGGAAATCTGGGCACTCTAACCCCCTGGGCAGTAGGGAGCACGGAGGACCCTCACAGAAATAAATAGCCTCCTGGCCACTCTCCCCACCAACAGAGCTCCACCATATCTGTGCACCGGCCCGAGGCAAACCACACCCACAGCAACAGCAGAGATAAACTCCATAGCAGCAGGGGAGGAATCAGAAGCCCTGTCTGCACACAGCTGCCCAGAACAAGCCACTAGAGGTCGCTGTTCTCCCAGGAGAGGAAGGCCACACCAACAAGAAGGAAAGTTCTTCCAGCCATCACTTGTGCCAGCTCTGCAAAACATCTCTATCACCATGAAACGGCAAAAGTACAGGCAAACTGAGATCACAGAGACAACACAAGACAAGGAGACAGATCTACCCAGTCTTCCTGAAAAAGAATTCAAAATAAAAATTATAAACATGCTGATGGAGATGCAGACAAATATACAAGAGCCAAGGGATGAAGTCCGGAGGGAGATTACAGATGCCCGGAAAGAGATTACAGAAGTGAAACAAACTCTGGAAGGATTTATGAGCAGAATGGATAAGATGCAAGAGGCCATTGATGGAATAGAAACCAGAGAGCAGGAATGCATAAAAGCTGACATAGAGAGAGATAAAAGGATCCCCAGGAATGAAACAATATTAAGAGAACTGTGTGATCAATCCAAAAGGAAAAATACTCATATTATAGGGGTACCAGAAGAAGAAGAGAGAGAAAAAGGGATAGAAAGTGTCTTTGAAGAAATAATTGCTGAAAACTTCCTCAAACTGGGGGAGGAAATAATCAAACAGACCACAGAAATACACAGAACTCCCAACAGAAAGGACCCAAGGAGGACAACACCAAGACACATAATAATTAAAATGGCAAAGATCAAGGACAAGGAAAGAGTTTTAAAGGCAGGTAGAGAGCAGAAGGTCACCTACAAAGGAAAACCCATCAGGCTATAATCAGACTTCTCAACAGAAACCTTACAGGCCAGAAGAGAATGGCATGATATATTTTAATGCAATGAAACAGAAGGGCCTTTAACCAAGAATACTGTATCCAGCATAATTAGCATTTAAATATGAAGGAGGGATTAAACAATTCCCAGACAAGCAAAACTAGAGGGAATTTGCCTCCCACAAACCACCTCTACAGGGTATTTTAGAGGGACTGCTCTATATGGGAGCACTCCTAAGGCTAAACAGATGTCACCAGAGAAAATAAAATCACAGCAAAGAAAGCAGACCAACCAAATACTAACTAAAGGCAAAAAAATAAAATCAGCTACCCACTAAATGCAGTTGAAGGAAACATGAACGAGCACAGAATAAAACAACCAACATATAAAGAATGGAGGAGGAGGAATAAGAAGGGAGAGAAGAAAAGAATCTCCAGACAGTGTATATAACAGCTCAGTAAGCGAGCTAAGTTAGGCAGTAAGATACTAAAGAGGCTAACCTTGAACCTTTGGTAACCACGAATCTAAAGCCTGCAATGGCAATAAGTACATATCTTTCAATAGTCACCCAAAATGTAAATGGAATGAATGCACCAATCAACAGACACAGAGTAATAGAATGGATAAAAAAGCAAGACCCATCTATAAGCTGCTTATCAGAAACTCACCTCAAACCCAAAGACATGCACAGACTAAAAGTCAAGGGATGGAAAAAATATTTCAGGCAAACAACAGCGAGAAGAAAGCAGGGGTTGCAGTACTAGTACCAGACAAAATAGACTTCAAAACAAAGAAAGTAACAAGAGATTAAGAAGGACATTACATAATGATAAAGGGCTCAGTCCAACAAGAGGATATAACCATTCTAAATATATATGCACCCAACACAGGAGCACCAGCATATGTGAAACAAATACTAGCAGAACTAAAGGGGGAAATAGACTGCAATGCATTCATTTTAGGAGACTTCAACACACCACTCATCGCATAGGATAGATACACTGGGCAGAAATTAAGTAAGGACACGGAGGCACTGAACAACACACTAGAATAGATGGACTTAACAGACATCTACAGAACTCGACATCCAAAAGTAACAGGATATACATTCTTCTCAAGTGCACATGGAACATTCTCCAGAATAGACCACATACTAGCTCACAAAAAGAGCCTCAGTAAATTCCAAAATATTGAAATTCTACCAACCAAATTTTCAGACCACAAAGGTATAAAACTACAAATAAATTCTACAAAGAAATTGAAAAGGCTCACAAACACATGGAGGCTTAACAACATGCTCCTAAATAATCAATGGATCAACAAACAAATTAAAATGGAGATAAAGGAATATATGGAAACAAATGACAAAAACAACACAAAGCCCCAACTTCTGTAGAATGCAGCGAAAGCAGTCTTAAGAAGAAAGTATATAGAGATCCAAGCACACTTGAAGAAGGAAGAACAATCACAAATGAATAGTCTAACATCACAATTATCGAAACTGGAAAAAGAAGAACAAATGAGGCCTAAAGTCAGCAGAAGGAGGGACATAATAAAGATCAGAGAAGAAATAAACAAAATTGAGACTAAAACAATAGAAAAATCAATGACACCAAGAGCTGGTTCTTCGAGAAAATAAACAATATAGATTAGCCTTTAGCCAGACTTATTAAGAGGAAAAGAGAGTCAACACAAATCAACAGAATCAGAAACGAGAGAGGAAAAATCACGACGGACCCCACAGAAATACAAAGAATTATTAGAGAGTACTAAGAAAACCTATATGCTAACAAGCTGGGAACCCCAGGAGAAAGGGTCAATGTCCTAGAAAAATACAACCTTCCAAGACTAACCCAGAAAGAAACAGAAAATCTAAACAGACCAATTACCAGCAAAGAAATTGAAGTTGTAATAAAAAAACTACCAAAGAACAAAAGCACCGGGCCAGATGCATTCACCTCGGAATTTTATCAGACATACAGGGAAGACATAATACCCATTCTCCTTAAAGTTTTCCAAAAAATAAAAGAGGAGGGAATACTCCCAAACTCATTCTATGAAGCCAACATCACCCTAATACCACAACCAGGCAAAGACCCCACCAAAAAAGAAAAGTACAGACCAATATCCCTGATGAACATAGATGCAAAAATACTCAACAAAATATTAGCAAACAAAATTCAAAAATACATCAAAAGGATTGTACACCATCATCAACTGAGATTCACCCAAGGATGCAAGGATGGTACAACATTCGAAAATCCATCAACATCATCCACATCAACAAAAAGAAAGACAAAAACCACATGATCATCTCCATAGATGCTGAAAAAGCATTCGACAAAATTCAACATCCATTCATGATAAAAAACTCTCAACAAAATGCGTATAGAGGGCAATTACCTCAACATAATAAAGGCCATATATGATAAACCCATAGCCAATATCATACAGAATAGCTTGAAGCTGAAAGCTTTTCCTCTGAGATCAGGAACAAGACAGGGATGCCCACTATCCCCACTGTTATTCAACATAGTACTGGAGGTCCTAGCCACGGCAATTAGACAAAACAAAGAAATACAAGGAATCCAGATTGGTAAAGAAGAAGTTAAACTGTCACTATTTGCAGATGACATGATATTGTACATAAAAAACTCTAAAGACTCCACTCTAAAACTACTAGAACTGATATCGGAATACAGCAAAGTTGCAGGATACAAAATTAACACACAGAAATCTGTAGCTTTTCTATACACTAACAATGAACCAATAGAAAGAGAAATCAGGAAAACAACTCCATTCACAATTGCATCAAAAAGAATAAAATACCTAGAAATAAACCTAACCAAGGAGGTGAAAGACCTATACCCTGAAAACTACAAGTCACTCTTAAGAGAAATTAAAGGGGACACTAACAGATGGAAACTCGTCATATGCTCGTGGCTAAGAAGAATTAATATAATCAAAATGGCCATCCTGACGAAAGCAATATACAGATTTGATGCAATCCCTATCAAATTACCAGGAACATTCTTCAACGAACTTGAACAAATAGTTCAAAAATTCATATGGAAACACCAAAGACCGGAATACCCAAAGCAATCCTGAGAAAGAAGAATAAAGTAGGGGGGATCTCACGCCCCAACTTCGAGCTCTACTACAAAGCCATAATAATCAAGACAATTTGGTACTGGCACAAGAACAGAGCCACAGACCAGTGGAACAGATTAAAGACTCCAGACATTAACCCAAACATATATGGTCAATTAATATTCAATAAAGGGGCCATGGACATACAATGGCGAAATGACAGTCTCTTCAACAGATGGTGCTGGTAAAACTGGACAGCTACATGTAGGAGACTGAAACTGGACCATTGTCTAACCCCATACAAAAAAGTAAATTCACAGTGGATCAAATACCTGAATGTAAGTCATGAAACCATGAAACTCTTAGAAAAAAACGTAGGCAAAAATCTCTTAGACATAAACATGAGTGAACTCTTCTTGAACATATCTCCCCAGGCAAGGAAAACAACAACAAAAATGATCAAGTGGTACTATATTAAGCTGAAAAGCTTCTGTACAGCAAATGACACCATCAATAGAACAAAAAGGTACCCTACAGTATGGGAGAATATATTTGTAAATGACAGACCCAATAAAGGCTTGACGTCCAAAATATATAAAGAGCTCACCCACCTCAACAAACAAAAACAAATAACCCAATTAAAAAATGGAAAGAGGAACTGAACAGACAGTTCTCCAAAAAAGAAATACAGATGGCCAACAGACACATGAAAAGATGCTCCACATCGCTAATTATCAGAGAAACGCAAATTAAAACCACAATGAGGTATCACCTCACACCAGTAAGGATGGCTACCATCCAAAAGACAGACAAACAAGAGCAAATGTTGTTGAGGCTGTGGAGAAAGAGGAACCCTCCTACACTGCTGGTGGGAATGTAAATTAGTTCAACTTTTGTGAAAAGTAGTATGGATGTTCATCAAAATGCTCAAAACAGACTTACCATTTGACCCAGGAATTCCACTCCTAGGAATATACCCTAAGAACGTAGCAATCAAGTTTGAGAAAGACAGATGCACCCCTATGTTTATGGCAGCACTATTTACAATAGCCAAAAATTGGAAGCAACCTAAGTGTCCATCAGTAGACACATATACACAATGGTACATATACACAATGGAATAATATTCAGCCATAAGAAGAAAACAAATCCTACCAGTTGCAACAACATGGATGGAGCTAGAGGGTATTATGCTCAGTGAAATAAGCCAAGCGGAGAAAGAGAAATACCAAATGATTTCACTCATCTGTGGAGCATAAGAACAAAGGAAAAACTGAAGGAATAAAACAGCAGCAGAATCACAGAACCCAAGAATGGACTAACAGGTACCAAAGGGAAAGGGACTGGGGAGAATGGTTGGGTAGGGAGGGATAAGGGAGGGGAAGAAGAAAGAGGGTATTATGATTAGCATGCATAATGGGGGGGAGAAAAGGGAGGGCTGTACAACACAGAGAAGACAAGTATTGATTATACAACATTTTGCTATGCTGATTGATAGTGACTGTAAGGGGGTTAGTGGGGGGGACCTGGTATAGGAGAGAGCCTAGTAAACATAATGTTCTTCATGTAATTGTAGATTAATGATGAAAAAAAAAGAATGAATAGGGGGATTACTCCCTGATAGGATAAAACTAACTGCAAATCTCCCATTAATGCATGCGTTAAATATCCTTAATTTTGATCATTTAAAGGGTATCAGATGATCAGCTATGGAAGTACATTTTTCTGATAATATTCCTTTCTCTTAAAAAAAAGAAAAGCAGTTCCTGTGTGTTGATCTCCAATAAGTTCTTCACAATTGTATGAAGAGCATATCAAAGTGTGGGCAAAGGGTTTGTTTGTGTTTACAGAGAGGATCAAAGCCTAATTTGGCTACCCAGAAAATGAATTAAGATATGATATGAAGAAGAACTTCCAACATCAACATACTCTGGAAGAGTCATTCCAGAAGATGTTCATCATAAAACTTCAACAAAGATCCTGGCACTGTTGCATTTGTAGCTGCATTCACCCACCGGTTCCTAGTCTTGCCATTGGAATGAAGAAGGAGATATCTAAGCTGGCCTGTGCATACAGTAAAACAACAAATTTGACTGGATCTATACTGTTGGAACTCAACCAAGAATTAGGAGAAGTCCAAGTTGCAGCGCTCCAAAATCTTGCGACTATAGACTATCTACTGTTAAAAGAACATATGGGATGTGAACAGTCCCCAGGAATGGGTTGTTTTAATTTGTCTGATTTCTCTCATACTTTTCAAGTTCAGTTGGACAATATCCACCATATCATAGATAAGTTTTCACAAATGCCTAGGGTGCCTAACTGGTTTTCTTGGTTTCACTGGAGATGGCTGATAATTGTAGGTCTGCTTTGGTTATGTAGCTGTATTCCTATTACTTTAATGTGTGCATGCAATTTAATTAGTAATTTAAAACCTATACACTCTTATGTTACACTACAAGAAGATATGTCAAAGAAATAATCAATCTTCCCATGTTTTTTTCCATCTGCTACTTCTATAGCTTCTCTTCTTCCTTCATAATTACAACTCCTAAGTAGAATTCGTGCATCATATCTAAATTACCGAGTATCATAATTCTTCCAAGTGGTAAAGATACCTCAAGACAAATGCTGGGCATAGAAGCCACAGGGCATAAATCTGCAAAGAAGTAAAAACTAACCTTTTCAAAGAATAGTGCTTCTCTCTCAATTACCAAATTTACATTTCCCTGTATGGTCCCGGAAGATGACTGGTTAGCCAGAGATGGGTAAGATTCTTCAAGGGAGAAACAACCTAAGACAGGCACAGTTGCAGGGGGGCCATCAGGTGAGAAATTGGGGATCAACAGAGGTGAGGCTTAGAACCTCAAATCCCCCCCCCTGTTTTGAGAGAAATCTTCTGCATCCGTGGATGTTTTGTTGCCCTTGTCTAGCTTGCATTAATACTAGTCTATAGGCACACACCTGATCATCTACATTTGCCCTCTTACAGCACTAAACTATGTTTTCTACCTTTATCTTGCATCTACCTACCACT
Organism: Manis javanica; assembly: GCF_040802235.1. Taxonomy (NCBI): domain Eukaryota; kingdom Metazoa; phylum Chordata; class Mammalia; order Pholidota; family Manidae; genus Manis; species Manis javanica. The sequence continues at coordinate 69,893,452 of NC_133163.1, forward strand.
TCAGCATTTTATTAAAAATAATAATAATAATAATAAGTGAGAAATGTGGGATTCACATATAAATCAAGTATAAAAATCAAACGAATAATCATAATTGACCTGTTGTTTATAGTTCATGATGCGTGATCAAAACCGAAAGTTTCTGTGATGACTGCACTTGCACTGTTCACCATGTAAGAACTTGTTTGTTATGCTTCAGAAGATTGGAGACTGTTGAGAATTAGGCTTGGGGTTGATTAATGATTGTGCATTGAGTCCCTATACAGAATTTTATTGTTGTTAACAACCATATGATCTATAAATATGAGAGATGCCCTCTCAAAAAAAAAAAAAGAAATAATGTTACAGCTTTTGATTTTTGATTTATGACACATTTCAAATTTAATATGGTATGAGGTAGTAATCAAGTTTCTTTTTCTTTTTCCCTCCATAAGTTCATCTCCTTTTGCACTAGCATTTGTTGAAAATTCCCTTTGAATTGGTATACTGCTTTTGATGAAAATTAATTGATCATATATGTGTAGATCTATTTTTAGACTTTGTTTCATTTATCTATGTGTCTAATGCATGTTGTGTTCATTTTTTTTGTTTCTAGAAAGTCGTGAGATCAGAAAAAGTATGCATTCTTCAAAATTGTACATGCATTCTTCAAAATTGTACTTTTTAACTCAAAACTTTCCATTATTTTATGTTTCTATTTCTCTATTAAATTCTTCCTTTGTGGAGGCATTAACACAATAATTTCCTTTAACTTTTTCAATGCTATTTTCTTTAACTTTTCATATATATACATACATATATATATTCTTTAGCTATATATATATGTGTGTGTGTGTGTGTGTGTGTGTGTGTGTGTGTGTGTGTGTGTGTGTGTGTGTGTAATAGCTGCCTTGCAGTCTTTGCTAAATCTTATATGAAGGCCAACTGAAAACCAGTTTTAATTGACTTTTCCTGAGTATATGCTATGCTTTCCTGTTTCTTTGCATATCTTACAAGTTTTTGTTGAAAATTGGACACTTAGATAATATACTTAGATAATATAATTTAAGAACTTTGAATCCTGACTTGCTCCAATGAGATATGCTGCTGCTGTTTTGTTTTTTCTATTACTTAGTAATTTCCCTGTAATCAACCTGTAAAATCTGTCTCTATAAGCAGTATGTGGCTATTCAGGTGTCTACTCAGTTTAATATATTTATTCTTTTTATTTTTTTGAATCTGGAATTTTAGGGGTCACTCTAGTCTATACTGCTTAGTGGTCAGGCAATTATTCATCAGAAGCTGTGCTCAAGTTAGCTAGGGAGTACTTTCAAACATCTGGCAGTTTTCAGATCTGCCACGCTTTTCTCTGGCCCCTTTCGTATCTCTTCTGCTTATGTGAGCAGTCTCCTAGTCGTCCAGGGATGTGTGTTTATCTTGGATGCCCCCTAGTCTCCTGCATATGCATGCAGAAGGTGGCCAGGGATTTGTGGAGACACTATATAAAGCTGTTTCATTTTCAGGATTTCAGTGTTATTCTTGCTGGTTCACTGATCCCTTGCTTACTTTAACCAGAACTGCAACCTCAGGGCATCAACAGCTGCTGATCTCCATTCACTTGCCACTGTCATTGCTACTTTTATCAACAACCTGAGCATGGGTGTTTCTACCTTCCATTCCAAATGAGTGAGTCACCTCTGGCACTGAAGCTGAGGCTTTCTGTATCTTTCTCCATCCTGGTAGATCTACAGCTTTACTGGGCTGGAGGATGGGAGTAACCCATCAGGCAAGTACACCACAGACTTCCATTGTCCTCATCAAAGTTCAATACTTTTCCAAGAATGCGTTTGTTTGTATTTGGTCAATTTTTAGAGCCTAAATGCTTGTTTTTGACAATTCTGTTCAGTATTTATATCTGGTTTCTGGGAAGGGGATTTGCCAACCTCCTCACATCACCACATCAGACATTTTACCTCTCCCATATGTTTAAATTAAACAACTGAAGATATATCTAAAGTTAGTGTCCTAAGAATAATAAAAAATACATTGTGACATTTTTATACATTGTAGTTTTGGAGCTGAATCAAAATGGCACTGTGAAGTATTTTATTTTATATTAAAGGAAGTCTGTAACATAAGGAGCTATCTCAAAAGTAGTACAGTAAATATATAAATCCATTCCATTTTTTAAGTTCATTTCTATCCAATAAAACCAGTGTTATAGTATGGGTGTAGAACTCTTACCATTTTAATCTCACATTAAGCAGCAAGCTGTCATGCTTAAGCTTGAACTATCCCAGTAGAAGTGAGCATTCAGTTGTTTATTTAATGATCAATACAGTACTGCTATATTTCCTATAAAAGCAGAAGTCTTGAAGTGTACCCTTTGAGCTACCTGCTTAGTCTTTTTGAGATGTCATCAAAAATAATATGTATTAACTCTATAGACAAGATAGCTAGACAAAAATGTATTTTCCCAGGTCAGAATACAGGTTATTTGATCCTATTTTCATTGGTCTAAGCCCAATTTAAGATGTAATTGCTATTGTATGTGATCTGAAATTCAATGGCATGTCTAACATTTAATAGATTTTCAGCATTTTTCCATGTACATATTAAAAATAGATTTCTTTGTTTATGGTTAATCAATCTTAGTGATCATTTGTATTTTAAAAATATAACAACAGAGATGGAAAGATGGTGCATTTCCAAAATCAAAATTTAAATTTTATTTTAATAAAATTACTTTATGGATCACTTGAATATAAGCAAGTTATAATCACATGTCTGTGGACCAAGGAAGGATAAGTTAAAAACTGTGGCCAAATGATCAGAGGTTAAATAAAAAGTACCTTTGCTTTGCAGCATACATATGTGAACTTGTTTTTAGGTTTTCCATGATTAAGGAGAAAAAACCAGTTCAGTTCATTTAATCTAAACTTTGTGATTCATCAGAAACTGGTCAAATTTATACAGAAAAAGAAAAGCAACATTTGGATGGCATTTCTTTAGGAGTATTAATCATGCTTTAGGATTATTAACCAATAATAATATAAGATGTAAACTACATATAACAGATAGAAAAAGGCATATTTCTCCACCCACTAAAAATTATATATGAAAATATTATGCTGATGTTGCTTTTGCAAAATGTCTCAGCATTTTAGGAGTACATAAAAATTTGCTGACATGGTCAAACTAAAAATTTGCTAATTTTTGGAGTAATTACCCACTCAAAGTATTTTCATTTTCTGTCATACAGATACATTTTAACATAAAACATAACTGATAAAAAAAGTACAGAATACATTTTATATCAAATGCAGTGCAGTTGTAAAAAGTTTCCATGTCCCAGAAGACAAAGAAATTATTTATCTTCTTATAACAAATTTTGTAAAGAGAGGAAATGTACTTTCATTTTTATCTATATAATCTGATTTAAATAATGGGTTAAATCAAATAGTTGTGATCCAAGAATTTTATATGTTGAGTTAGCAGTTCTTCCTTAATTTTTTAAATGGCATAAAGCATAAAGATATCTTTCTGGAGTGCTTCAAGCATGAATATCTTAGCAAACCTGTCCTTACTAGAAATCTATTGATCATATTATATAATGGTAAATGCATTGTTCAAATTGGTAAAATAATAATATAGCAGCAAACACTGAAAGAGTATTTTCTGTAGGTGAGACACTCTAAGTGCCTACCTCCATTAACTAAAATAAGCCTTTCATTAATACTGTAATACTGTAATTAATATAGAAGTTCCTATTTTTTATCTATATTTTAGGGATAACAAAATGGAGACACGGAAGAGTCATACAACTAACAACTGACAGAAACATGATTCAAACCTAGATAATTTACCTCCAACGTCTGTGCTCCACTATCAAGTATAGTGGAGCCCCTCAAATAATAAGGTAAAAGATGTTATTGAGAAATAAATGTCTACTAATGGTGAATAATTTCTTCCTATTTCTCTTGGGATTGATATCAGAAGAGCCCATTTCACAGTTGAAGTTCCTGGGGAAATACATGGAGAGAAGAGGTATGGCAGAATATTAATTAATTTTTGATTCTATGAAATTAAATGATAAATGCTTACGTCAAATTCTCTGTGTTGAGAGGTGGAGGAGAAAGACAAAGATGGAAGTAATTAAAGCTTTTCCACTGACAGGTAACTTGACTCCTCTCTCCCTATCTTATATCAAATAATTAAGTCTTGCATATATAAATATGTAAAACTAAGTTCATGGAGAAATAGCAGAAGAGTGAAAACTTCTCTCATAAAAATGTAATAGGATATATGATCCTTTATTCCTATATATATATTGGATAGTGTCTTTCTCAATAAAGAAATGTGTCTTGATGTTTGACACATAAAGCAATTCCCTGGGTTCAAAATCAATCATTTTTTTTTCTAAGAATCTTATGTAGACAAAAAATATTTAATTATAATTGCAAGAAATCCTCTATGGATTTTTGTAATGAATTAATCATGACCTGCTTTGAAGCAGAACATAGGAACAAATGAACTTCATCATAAACAGCAAAAAAATTCCAAATCTTTTTTTGACCATTTAAAAAAAGTTTTTTTTAAATTATAAATCTTCTATTTAAATACAGGCATTTCAGGATGTCAATTCTTAATTATGAACTATCCTTTAGAAAGCTGTAAAATTGATGTGTATAAACATCTTCTAAGAAAAATCAATGAATCTAATGTTAAAGGGAATGAAATTTCAATGCATAAGACCTTTCATCTTTCCAATTATGTCTACTTATCAACACAAAAATTCTTTGATTAATAAAAAATATTTGCAGTGCCAGATAATCTTTCATTAAGTAGAATAAAAATATTAAAATCAGAGTGAAAATTAGAGACTTAAAAATGAAGCTAGATTGGAGATGTTATTTATATTCCTAACTTCTGATGTATGCATGGTTTAAACTTTTGATAATATTCCTAAAGAGTGAGCACTGTTAATCTTACCAGAGTTTGTTTGCTACACCTTTATTTTCTCTGCATGTCAAAGCCAACTTTTGGTTTTCTTCCTTCCTCCATTCCTCCCTCTCTCCCTTCCTCCCTTCTTCCTTTCCCCTTCCTTCCTATCTGTATCTATCTGCAAGGGTTAATTTTATGTGTCAAATTGACTAGACCACAGGTGCTCAGATATTTGGCCAAACACTATTCTGGGTAGTTCTGTGAGGGTGTTTTTAAATGAATTTAACATTAAAATGAATAAAATGACTCAAAGTAAATTACTGAGTAAAGCAGATTGCCCTCACTGATGTGGGTGGGCCTCATCCAATCAGTTGAAGGCCTCCATAGGACAAATGGCTGATCCTCCTTTGGGAATTCCTTCTGCCTAATTGTCTTTTAGCTGGGCTACAGGTTTTTCTTCTGCATTCAAATTCAAACTGAAACATTGGCTCTTCCTGGTCTCAAGCTTGCTAGTCTTTGAACTGGAACTACAACAAAAGCTCTTTTGGGTTTCTAGCTTGTGGACTGTAGATCTTGGGGCTTGTCAGCTTCCATAATTGCATGAGATAATTCCTTATAATATAGAGAACTCTGGCTAATCTCTGTCTCCTTCATCTATCTGTGTATACATATGTATGTGTTGATGTATGTGTGGTTCAAATAAGAATAACTGTACACATGCACTATTTAGAGAGACTACACTGTCTTGGCCTTTTTAAATATAACTTAAAAGAAGAGTTTGAGGACAGTCAAGAAAACTCACATTCCCTGAAAATAAGTTTCCATTTTGTCTGTAATATGCTGGCTAATTTCATTTTTATTTCTTTTCTAGAGATTAAGACCCAAACCATCTTGGTTTAGAATGTTAGCTCTGAAGTCTGGCAAACCCAGCTTTTCAACTCAGGTCCTGAAATCTAGGTCCTAATACTTATATCCTTGGGTAAATTATTCACCTCACTAAGGCTCAGTTTTCTCAACTATGAAATAGTGGCAAGAAGTCATCAACTTCTAAAGACACAATACCTTGCACATGATAGGACCTCAAAAAATAGTATTTTCATTTATCAATTATCTTTCTTATTATGCACATAGTTATTTTGTTGAAGTCTGTAAAATCATAATAAAATGCATTCTGTTAGACATTTCATCCAGTGAGTTGTCAAATAATATTATACTTTTGTTCCTCATTCTCCAGTTATTATCAGGTTCATTTTAAATCTTATTGTTTTATGAAAATCCACTTAAAAAATAATTTCACATATACATAAGAGGCAATATATGACCAATGTACTGGGAAAAGGTGTGTTAGATTTTCCTTTGTGTACAAAATCCACACATGATTTGAGAAATAGACACTCAATTACTCCTTAGATAAGTCATCTTTCTTGGATGTCTCTAAAGTCTTCTTTCCCATGTATGAACAAGAACCAAAAAAGGTTAGTCTCTCTAAATAGTGCTGTATCCCTAGAGTTAGAGATACAGTGACTCAAGTAGTGGGTGGTTGACGTCAGCTTCTGTTGCAGAAACCTAGATAACTCTTTAAAGATCAATTGATGTTCATTGGTCCAGACTGTTAAGGTTCTCAAATGTCTTATCATTCCCAAAGGTTCCATCTGATCATACAGCATTTAGTGAAGAGATTCATCTAACTTTAAATTAGTGTATCATGGTGTTTGATCTTATTTTTTGGCTTTATTGTATTTTGATCTTTCCTTTACAGAGAAGAGCATAGCCAACTTAACACTTTCTATTTGTACAATGTATACTAAAGAATTATGCTCTACTAAAAAAACAAAACCAAAGGCAAGGTGAATGATTTTAGAAAATTGTTGTTGTTTCCTATACTTCCCTTTGTCTTTTCACAGGAAAAGGAAATGTTACAAATAAAGGACACTCTACCTTGGCATATTTTGTGGTCCCTGGGACACAGCATTGTGTTGTCGAAGGTATTCATAGGCAATAAAGGCAAAATATTCCTCATGTCAAATTTACCTTTTTATCTCTTGGAGACCTGGGGGATACACTTTTCTAACTCAATTGTCAGAGCTCTATTCTGCATCCCAGCATGATGGCTCAGCAGTGTGCAGCTGCACATTCAGCAGAAATGTCTTCCTGGCCAGATTAATAGTCAGATTAATGGTATCTGTTTACTTTAAATAAATCTATTTTGAGGCAATGTCTCAAAGTGTTTGTCTAATTAATTCACAAGGCTCCCTGGAGGGCCAAAGGATAAGCATAAAATAAACAAAGGATTTTTTTAAAGATAATTTTCTCTAGTCAGTAATAGTCAATAGCAGATTGATTGGACAAATGAAAAATCATGTCTTGAACTTTTTTCAAAACCTGAAAAAGTTAAGATTAGGTTACTTTTTACTTGTTTTTCAGCTTATAAGTTTTTGGGATACTTAATAATGTTCAGGTGTGATATTTTAATAAATGATGAAGTATTTCCTTCCAGCTAGTAAGTATAGAAAATATTATTAGAAGGAGCTCTGTGGATCTTTATTTAACTCTTCCCTTCCTCTTTGAATTCATGTTTAAGAAAACTACCAAAATCATCTCTGCAATTTCCTGATCAACTCTGAAATATGATTTCAACACCTTTCTGAAAGGGTACCAGTTGTTTCTGAAATGATAATTATCTCTTTGTTTCTTTCACTTTCCCTCTTTGCAGGTTTGACACAGTTGAAAATATTCACCTGTAAACTTCATGCCTACTGAGTTTTTCAGATATGCTGAGCATTCTTAATCTCAGACATTTTTTGAAGCAGAGGTTGGGGGTGGATTATAGAAGGAAAGTACCTAAAACTGATGGATCACCTTTTATATGCCAAGTCGTTTACATCTATAATCCAATTTCATCATCATGTCAACTCTATGCTTTTGGAGGTTTATTAGTTTACAACAGATGGCATAATAAATTACCACAGACTGGCTGGCTTCAACAACAGAAATTTGTATCTGGAGACTGGAAGTGTAAGATCAAAGTATTGGTAGGTTGGTTTCCCTTAAGGGCCTTTCTCCTTGCCTTGTAGATAGCTGTCTTCTGCCTGTGTCTTCACATGGTCTTCCTCTGTGTGTGTCTGTGTCCTAAACTCCTTTTCTTACAGGACACTAGTCACAATGGATTATGGTCCTACTCATATAGCCTAATTTTACTTTAATTACCTCTTTAAAAGCCGTATCTCCAAATACAGTCACATTCTGAGGTACTGGGGGTTAGGATTTAAACACGAATTTTGAAAGGGATGCAACTCAGACCACATATGAGGGTCTTGTAGGAGGCAACTGGGGCTCCATGAGTTTAAGGATCACTATCATATGAAGTGAAATAATCAATTCAAAGTTTTCTGACTTTAAAGTCAATAACACTGCCTAACCACAATTTGCATCCCACCTGAGTCTTGTTCTTGTCTTGGTCATTAATTTTTGAATGATTTTGGGAAAGTTCCTAAACATTTTTTTTTTTGCTTATTCTGTGTGCAAAACAAGGAAGCCAAGTTCTTTGGTATTTAGAAAATCTTGCAGCTTTAACATTCTTTTATGAAATAGCAGTTGATTTTTTGTGATAAGTTCTAATTCCTCAATAACATCAGAGAATGCTTTTAGGGTGAAACCAAATGTCACTTTTTCATTCCACTAATAATTTTAACAATACTAAGTTTACAATTAGTTAATCAAAACTGGGCTTTTTAGTTTTCAATTACAATGGAGAAATGACAGGTTTTCACTTTAAAACCAATTGTATGCCCATCTTGTAAAAGTATCTAATGATTTCAACCTAAGTTATCTATGGACCAGCAGTTACAAAGGTAGAAAGTTAGGAAAAAATATTGCGAACTGAAGAATTGTCATGTGATTACAATCATTTGAATGCTTACAATTCTTCGTTGGCTATGATATACAACTCTTTTTTTTAAATGATTTCACACATTGACAAATGGACAACATGTAGTAAGCATGGAATAGAGGACCTATAACTGATTTATTAAATAGTTTCAGTTTTCAGGTTATGGACTATAATGAGCAAAAGCCAAATTTAAATCTCACTGTCACATTATCTGTGAATTCTTGAATTTAGGAAAACTGTGAGCATATGAATGTAACATTCATATGTTATTCCTGTGTAATAGACTATTGGCTTCTTGAATTTTGTTTATTTTAAAATAATAAATAATTCATTTCTTTGAAGATTTTTTACTAGGGGTTTCCTTTAGGTTAAGTGATGAGTAATTACTTTTTATTTTTTAAAGTGTATTCTATGTAAAATATCGATTGTTTCAAGATATTTCTTATTTTAAAAAATAAATAAGAAATTTTATTTCTTAAAATATATTATTAAAAAAATAAATATATTAAAAAGTATTTGACAACATGTTTTGTTGTGTTAATTTAAAAAAATTTATGTTTCAAACATATTTATGTTTAAAAAATTGACACCTAATTTTTCCATGTACTCATACCAAATGAACACTAACAATTGCCAATATTTTTACCTGTCCACAATTCATTTTTGTTTTAATCTGATTCTTAGAGTTGAAAATACAAGAATCATGTTTCTTTGCCCAGTTGACATAATAATTGTATCTGAAGCTATTAGCATGATGATCAAGAAAATAAAAATTATCTGAAATTTAAAATCAGTTCCCTTTTCTCTTGATATTTATTCTGCCTAACCTACAATTTGCTTCTTTGAAAACATGTGACAATCTCTAACCATCTCAGATATAACAATCTCTCATATAATAAGAATATTTTAAAACATAAATATGACAGTGCTCAATACTGTATACATTCCTAGTTAATTACTTATAAATGTGATTTTTCTACCTCTGCTTGGTTCATGGTTTTCTTTTATTTGTTGTTAATCCTATTGTTTGTTTTTGTGCTTTGAAGGCTGTCTTAAAATTATTCCTTATACTAGATTAAAATCCTGATTACTTCTATACATTTTTTCTTTCTTTATTTTGAATAAAAAGTATAATTATCTTCCAAGTACCTCCAAATAGTTATTATAAATTATAAGATATTTATTCAAGAGACAAATCATTTCCAATTTTTTTCAATTCATCTACTCCCCCAAAAATATGTTAGGATGCCCTTCATTCAATAACAGTCTACAACATTTTATAACCTTTACAATTGGGTGCTCAGAAATGGCAGGAATGCCTCAGAAAGGTATAGGAATAATGGATAACTTTCTTTCTTTAAAGTTAATGTACTATAAGGAACTGAATCTCTTTTTTTAAGTGACACCATATTTTGGTTTTAACGTGTATTTTTTTAACTAAAATTGATTTGCGTGTTTAGTTAACTGATTATTTCTGCAGTTTGTTGAGAACTTGTTTGGGGGAACTCAATATAGGACTTTATTTAATCTCTCCTGAATTTTCTATGCTGTAAACCAGCTTATCTTTCTAGTTTTTGAAAATCCTAGAAATTTGGAACCTAGTATTGTCATTCATTATCCCTTTGAGTTTCATGCCACTGTGGAATTCAGTAGAAATGATAATACTCTACTTCATCATTTCTTACAGGCTCATGATAGCATTACTTTTCCTGCATTCTGAAAGTTAAATGCATTCAAGGTCATTTCTAGAAAAAACTCACAAGAACCAGCTATTTTTTCTCTCTGTTGCTCCAATTGGCAATAAATGTAATAATGAGTATTCCATCAGCTTGGTTACTGGAGTGGGGGGTGACATAAAACAGAAACACCTCACAAATCTGAGAATACCATGATATGAAATAATAATAAGTAATCCTTTCCTGTTAAAAGCCATGGGGACTGAGAGGTTGGGGAGAGAGGTTGTACACATACTAAAATTGTATTGTTATTATGTATAAGGCTAGTCAGGTTTCATAACAAAATGTTGGTGGTTTAATGTGACAAAATTTAATTTCTTGCTCATACAACATGTCCAATGTGGGTTTTCATGGCAACTATTCCTTAGTATTGCTCAAAGACTCAGTCAGACTAATAGTAGTCCAATCTGACACATGCTTTCCTCTAGTGGCAAGAAAAGTACATATGTGGGAAACATCACCTACTCCCTGACTCTTAGAGTAACATGTTTCCCAGAAGTGATACAAATACCTTTTGTATTTCACTGAAATCATATGGAATCACAGAGATACATCTAACATTAAATACTAGGTGGGCCTGGAGGATAACCCCACATACTGTCACCACTGCAGCCACAGTTATAGAGTCCCAGTCACCTGGACCAGGGAAAGAGCCCTGCCCACTGCTGAAATACTGCCACTGCCCACCACAATAGGTGGGCACTCATACAGAGGATGCCCCTTGAGCACTTGCTTTTGGCTACAGTAGTGTGCTTCTTGGCCCTATAGGACATCTTTTACACAAGGCCACTCCTTCAAAACTGGAAGAAGAAGACAATTTGCCTAACACATAGAAACAAACACAAAGAGTCAGGCAAAATGAGGAAATAGAGGAATATATAAAAATGAAAAAATCTTCATGAGAAAGATTTTAATGAAATGGAGATAAGTAATCTACTTGATAGAGTTCAATGTAGCAGTCATAGAGATGCTGACTGAACTCCAGAGAAGAATGGATGAACAGAGTGAGAACTGCAACAAAGAGATAGGAAATATAAGATAGTACCAATAGGAGCTGAAGAATAGTAACTGCAATGAAAACTACATTAAATGGAATCAACAGCAAATTAGATAATACAGAAGAATGGATCAGCAACCTGAAAGACAATGTAGTGGAAATAGAACAGCAAAATGAAAAAAAAAAAGTATTTTAAAAATGTGGGTAGTTTAAGGAAACTCTAAGATAACATCAAGCATACTAACATTCACAATGTAGGGGCTCCAAGGAGAATAAAGAGACATAGGATCTGAAAACTTATCTGACTAAATGGCTGAAAACATCCCCTCACCTGGGAAAGAAAACAGATATCCAGTTCTCCAATGTACAGAGAGTACAAAATAAGATGAACCCCAAGAGAGCCATACCAAAACACATTATAAATGAATTGTCAAAATTTAAGAATCTTAAAGGCAGCAAGAGTTCTGTACATGGGAACACCAATAAGGCTATCAGCTCATATTTTTAATAGAAACTTTGCAGATGAGAAGGGAGAAGCATATGTTCAAAGCACCAACAGGAAACATTTACAACCAAAATATTCTATCCAGCAATTATTATTCAGAATTTGATTCCAAATCAAAAGCTAAAGAAGTTTGTCACAACTAAACTAGCCTTACAGGAAATGTTAAAGGGATTTCTTTAAGCATAAAAGAAAGGCCATAACTAGAAATTAGAAAATATGTGAAGGAAAAAAAATCTCACTGTTAAAGGAAATTATATTATAAAATTAGTGGAACAACTATTTATTAAGCCAATATGAAAATTAAGACAAAAATAGTAAAATTAACTCTAACTACTGTAATTGGTTAAGGGATACACAAAATAAAAAGATGTAAACTATGACATATAAAAAATGTAAGAAGGGAATAAATATGTAGTGCTTTTAGAATATGTTTGAATTTAAGATCAATTTTATAGACCACTATATGTGTACACTCTTATATATGAATCTCATGGAACCCACAAAGCAAAAGCGTGTGACAGACACACAAAAATAAAGTGTAAGGTGTCCAAACATGATACTAAAAAAAGGCATCAAACCACAAGGGAGGATAGCAGTAGAAAAAGAAAGGAACAGAACTAAAAAAACAACCAGAAAATACTTAACAAAATGGCAATAAATACATGCATATCAATAATTACTTTAAATGTAAATAGACTAAATTCTCCAATCAAAGGCACAGGTTGTCTGAATGGATAAAGAAACAAGAATGATATATATGCTGCATAACAGACTCACTTCAGATCTAAAGATACACACAGACTGAAAGTGAAGGACTGGAAAAAAATATTCCATGCAAACGGAAATAAAAAGAACCTGGGGTAGCAATAACTATGTAAGACAAAATAGATTTTAAAACAAAGACCCTAACAAAAGACAAAGAAGGGCAATATATAATGATAAAAGGATCAATCTATCAAGAATATATCATTTGTAAATATTTATGTATGCAATAAAGAAGCACCTATATGTATAAAGCAAATATGAACAGACATAAAGGGAGAAATTGACAGTAATAGAATAATAGGGGGCTTTAATAAACCCCCTTACATCAATGATAGATCATCCGGACAGAAAATCAATATGGAACATTGGTCTTAAATGGCACATAAGACCAGATGGACTTAGTAGATATACACAGAACATTCCAACTAAAAATCGTAGAATACACATTCTTTCCTATTGCAATTGAAACCTTCTCCAGGACAGATCATATGTTAGACCACAAAGCTCTCAATAAATTTAAGGAGATTTAAACCACACCCAGATCTTTTCTGAGCACACTGTATGAAACTACAAGAAGAAAAGGAGAAAAACACATATGTGGACACTAAACAAATGCAATTAAATATAAATGGGTCAATGAAGAAATCAAAGAAGATATAAAAAAATACCTTCAGACAAATGAAAATGACAATACAACATTCTAAAGTCTAAGTGTCACAACAAAAGCAGTTCTTAGAGGGAAGTACAAAAGATGCATGCTTACCATGAGAAACAAGAAAAATCTGAAATGAACAGTCTAACTCTACACCTAAAGGAACTATTATAAGAAGAACAAAGAGTGCCCAAAGATAGTAGAGGAAAGTATATAATAAAGATGAGAATGGATGTAAGTGAAATAAAGACTAAAAAATCTAACAAATGATCAATGAAACTAAGAACTGGTTCTTTGGAAAGATACACAAAATTGATAAACTTTTTGACAGACTGATCAAGAAAATAAAAGAGGGCCCAAATAAATCAAATTATTGGAGATTATAACCAGTGCCACAGAAATATGAAGGATCATAAGGAATTACTATGAACAAATACATGCCAAAAAATTGGACAGCCTAGAAAAAATAGATAAATTCCTAGAAACATACAATCTTCCAAGACTGAATCATAAATAGAAAATCTGAATAGATGAATTACTAGCAATGTAAATGAATTAGCAATCAAAAAATTCCCAACAAACAAAATAGATGACAGGTGAATTTCTACTAAACATTTAAGGAAGAGTTAATACCCTTCTCCAACATTTCCATAAAATTAAAGAGGAAGGAACACTTCCAAACTCATTTTACAAGGCCAACATAACCCTGATACTAAAACCACACTGAGTCACTATGAAAAAAAAGATAATAAGTCAATATCCCTGTGAACAAAGATGCAAAAATCATCAAAAAAATATTAGCAAATCCAACAATATGTCGGTCCCTCCCTGCTTCTGACCCACAGATAAGGGAGGAGACATTATGAGATACTGAAGATCTGAAACTACCAGCCAGGGAACTCTAGGTTAAACAGTGCAAGAGTGGTGCAGAGAGGACACCCTTCATATTTATTGAGCAAATAAATGTTAACAACAATAGAATTTTTTATGGGGGACTTAATACACAATCATTAACTAACTCTAAACAACCCTTGGTAGTCTCCAGTCTCCTGGGGTGCGATGTCTTACATGGTATTGAAACAATAGCAAGGGCAATTAGGTCACAGAAACTGTTTTGGTCTTGTTTGTTCTGTTCTTGATCACTTATCAGGAATTATAGGAAAAATAATCAAGTCATATATGATTATACATTTGATTTTTATACTTGATTTATATATTAATCCCACAACAATACTTTAAAATGATCATACATTAAACATGATCAAGTGGGATTCATTCAAGGGATTCCAGGATGGTTTAAGAACCATGAATCAATCAACATAATACATTGTAGTAGCAAAATTAAGGATAAAATCATATGATCATCTCAATAGATGCAGAAAAAGCATTTGACAAAATACAACATCCATTTAATATAAAAATTGTCAATGAATTGGGCATACAGGGAATGTACCTCAATATAATGGAGGCAATATATGACAAACCCACTGGTAATATCATACTCACTGGTGAATTCCCAACCACAGCAATGAGACAATAAAAGGAAACAAAGTACATCAAAATTGGACAGGAAGAAGGAAAACTTTCACTATTTGCAGAAGACATAACAGGATATAAAAGAAACCCTAAGGAATTCATCTATGAACTATGAGAACTAATAAATGACTTTAGTGAAGTTGCAAGATACAAAATCATTACACAGAAATTGGTTGCATTTCTATTCAGGAAGAGAAATTAAGACAACAATCCCATTTACAATTGCATTAAAAAGAATAAAATATATGGGAATAAATTAACTAAGGAGAAGAAAGACCTGTACACTGAAAACTATACAACACTGATAGAAAAAATTGAAGACAACACAAATAAATGGAAAGATATATAATCCTCATGGATTAGAAGTACTAATATTGTTAAAAAGTCCATACTACCTAAAACAATCTAAAGATTCAATGTAATCTCTATCCAAATACTACCAGCATTCTTCACAGAACTAGAACAAATAGCCCTAATATTTATATAGGACCACATAAGACTCTGAATAGCCAAAGCAATTTTGAGAAAGAACAACTCTGGAGGTATCACATGCCCAGATTTCAAACTATATTACAAAGCCATAAGAATCAAAACAGTATGGTACTGGCACAAATACAGATCCATAAACAAATATAACACAATAGAAAGCCCAGAAATAAATCCACACTTACATGGTCAAATAATCTACAATAAAGAAGGCAAAAATATACAACAGGGTAAAGATGGTCTCAAATGGTGTTGGGAAAACTGTAAAATTACTTGTAAAAGAATAAAACTGGATCAATTTCTTATACCATATAAAAAACTCAAAATGGGAGACCTGAAACCATAAAACTCCTAAAAGAAAATATAGGTAGTAAGCTCTGGGATATCTGTTTTAACAATATGTTTTGTATTTGTCTCCTCAGACAAGGACAATAAAACAAAAATAAATAAATGGGACTATATCCAACAAAAAAGGTGTTGCATAGCAAAGGAAGCCAATAACAAAACAAAAAAGTCAGCTGCTGAATGGGAGAAAATTACCTAAAGATAGCCAAGAGACACATGAGAAGATATTCAACATCTGATCATTAGAGAAATTCAAATCAAAACTATAATGAGATATCATCTAACACCTGTAAGAATAGTTGTTGTCCAAAAATACAAGAAATAACAAATGTTGGTGAGGATGTGGAAAGAAAGGAGCCCTTGTGCACTGTTGGTGGGAATGTAAATTGGTGCAGCCACTATGGAAAACAGTATGAAGGTTCCTAAACAAATTAAAAATAGAATTACTGTATGATCCAGTAATATCACTTTTGAGTACTTATCCAAAGAGAACAAACTAACACTAATCGGAAAAGACATATGTACCTTAGGTTCATCACAGCATTATTTGCAATAGCCAAGATATGAAAGCAAGGTAAATGCCCATAGATGAATGGATAAAGATGTTACACACACACACACACACACACACACACACACACACACACACACACACGAATATTACTCAGGCATAAAAAAGAATGAACTCTTATCATTTGCAACAACAAGGATGGACTTACAGGGTATTATGCTAAGTGAAGTCCATCAAAGAAAAAGACAAATGCCATATGATTTCACTTATAGGTGGAATCTAAGGAAGATCAAAACAAATCAACAAACAAAACAGAAACAGACTCATAGATACAGAGAACAAATTGGTGTTTGCCAGAGGAGAAAAAGGTAGGGGTTAGGCAAAATAGGTAAAGGGAATTAAAAGGTACATTTTTTCAGTTATCAAATTAATAATATCTAGGGATGTCATGTACAGCATAAAGAATATAGTCAAGAATATTGTAAAAACTATGTATGGTGGCAGATGGTAAGTAGACTTTTCATGGTAATAATTTTGTAATGTATATAAATATTGAATCACTGTGTTGTATGTATGCCTGAAACATAACACTGTATGTCAATTATATGTCAAAATTAATTTTTAAAGAATTTAAATAAACATATATATATAATACTTAGAATAACTTTGTTTCTCTGAAAAAACAATACAGCAGAAATATGCAAACTTACCATGTTCTCAGTAGGAATATAACCAGAATATTTATGATCAGCCCTAGTGACTACCACATGTACTATGTTCACACAGGTAAAGTGTATTTATTTATTTCAGAAATATGGAAATGATTTAGACAAGGGTACCAATACCATTCAACGGGAAAAGAACATTTTTGTCAATAAATGCTACTAGGAAAATTAGATACCCACTAGCACAGAAATTAAGTTGGAAACTTACCTAACACCATATACAAAAATTAACTCAAAACAAATCAAAGACCTAAATGTCAGATCTAAAAATGCAAAACTCTTAGGAGAAAACATGGGACAAAGCTTTATGACATTGGATTTGGCAATGATTTCTTGCATATGACACCAAAGGCACAGGAATAAAAAAAGAAAAGTTGGACAAGTTGGACTTCATGAAAATGTTTAAAAACAATGCATCAAAAGAGTAAAAAGCCACTACAAAGCCATAGTAATCAAGACAATTTGGTACTGGCACAAAAAAATAGCCACAGACCAGTGAAAGAGATTAGAGACTCCAGACATTAACCCAAACATATATGGTCAATTAATATTTGATAAAGGAGCCATGGACATATAATGGCAAAACGACAGTCTCTTCAACAGATGGTGCTGGTAAAACTGGACAGCTACATGTAGGAGACTGAAACTGGACCATTGTCTAACCCCATACAAAAAAGTAAATTCACAGTGGATCAAAGACCTGAATGTAAGTCATGAAACCATAAAACTCTTAGAAAAAAACGTAGGCAAAAATCTCTTAGAAATAAACATGAGTGACCTCTTCTTGAACATATCTCCCCGGGCAAAGAAAACAACAGCAAAAATGAACAAGTGGGACTATATTAAGCTGAAAACCTTCTGTACAGCAAAGGACACCATCAATAGAACCAAAAGGCACCCTACAGTATGGGAGAATATATTTGTAAATGACATATCCGATAAAGGGTTGACATCCAAAATATATAAAGAGCTCACACACCTCAACAAACAAAAAACAAATAATCGAATTAAAAAATGGGCTGAGGAAATGAAAAGACAGTTCTCCAAAAAAGAAATACAGATGGCCAACAGACACATGAAAAGATGCTCCACATCGCTAATTATCAGAGAACTGAAAATTAAAACCACAATGAGATATCACCTCACACCAGTAAGGACGGCTGCCATCCAAAAGACAAACAACAACAAATGTTGGCAAGGTTGTGGGGAAAGAGGAACCCTCCTACACTGCTGGTGGGAATGTAAATTAGTTCAACCATTGTGGAAAGCAGTATGGAGGTTCCTCAAAACGCTCAAAATAGACTTACCATTTGACCCAGGAATTCCACTCCTAGGAATTTACCCTAAGAATGCAGCACTCAAGTTTGAGAAAGACAAATGCACCCCTATGTTTATCGCAGCACTATTTACAATAGCCAAGAATTGGAAGCAACCTAAGTGTCCATCAGTAAATGAATGGATAAAGAAGATGTGGTACATATACACAATGGAATATTATTCAGCCATAAGAAGAAAACAAATCCTACCATTTGCAACAACATGGATGGAGCTAGAGGGTAGTATGCTTAGTGAAATAAGCCAAGTGGAGAAAGAGAAATACCAAATGATTTTACTCATCTGTGGAGTATAAGAACAAAGGAAAAACTGAAGGGACAAAACAGCAACAGAATCACAGTACCCAAGAATGGACTAACAGGTACCAAAGGGAAAGGGACTGGGGAGAATGGGTGGGTAGGGAGGGATAAGGGGGGAAGAAGAAAGGGGGTATTATGATTAGCATGCATAATGGGGGGTAGGAAAAAAGGGGAGGGCTGTACAACACAGAGAAGACAAGTATTGATTATACAACATTTTGCTATGCTGATGGACAGTGACTATAAGGGGATTTGTGTGTGGGGGGACCTGGTATAGGGGAGAGCCTAGTAAACATAATGTTCTTCATGTAATTGTGGATTAATGATAACAAAAAAAGGGGGATTACTCCCTGATAGGATAAAACTAACTGCAAATCACCCATTAATGCATGCTTTAAATATCCTAAATTTTGATCATTTAAAGGGTGTCAGATGATCAGCTATGGAAGTACATTTTTCTGATAATATTCCTTTCTCTTAAAAAAAAAAAGCAGTTCCTGTGTGGTGATCTCCAATAAGTTCTTCACAATGGCATAAAAGTCATATCAAAGTGTGGGCAAAGGGTTTGTTTGTGTTTATACAGAGGATCAAAGCCTAATTTGGCTACCCAGAAAATGAATTAAAGTACAATATGAAGAAGAACTTCCAACATCAACATCCTCCGGAAGATTCATTCCAGAAGATGATCATCAAAAAACTTCAACAAAGATCTTGGCGCTGTTGCAGTTGTAGCTGCATTCATCCCACAGGTTCCTGGACTTGCCATTGGAATGAAAAAGGAAATATCTAAGCTGGCCTGTGCATACAGTAAAACAACAAATTTGACTGGATCTATACTGTCGGAACTCAACCAAGAATTAGGAGTAGTGCAAGTTTGCAGCACTCCAAAATCTTGTGACTATAGACTATCTACTGTTAAAAGAACATATGGGATGTGAACAGTTCCCAGGAATGTGTTGTTTTAATTTGTCTGATTTTTCTCAAACTATTCAAATTCAGTTAGACAATATCCATCATATCATTGATAAGTTTTCACAAATGCCTAGGGTGCCTAACTGGTTTTCTTGGTTTCACTGGATATGGCTGGTAATTGTAGGTCTGCTTTGGTTATGTAGCTGTATTCCTATTACGTTAATGTGTGTATGCAATTTAATTAGTAATTTAAAACCTATACACACTAATGTTACACTTCAAGAAGATACGTCAAAGAAATTATCAATCTTTCCATGTTTTCTTCTGCCTGCTACTTCTATAGCTTCTCTTCTTCCTTCATAATTACAACCCTTAAGTAGAATTCGTGCCTCATATCTAAATTACCAAGTATCATAATTCTTCCAAGTGGTAAAGATCCCTCAAGACAAATGCTGGGCATAGAAGCCACAGGGCATAAATCTGCAAAGAAGTAGAAAGCTAACCTTTTCAAACAATATTGCTTCTCTCTCACTTACCAACTTTACATTTCCCTGTATTGCCCTGGAAGATGACTGGTTAGCCAGAGACAGGTAAGATTACTCAAGGGAGGAACAACCTAAGATAGGCTCAGTCACAGGGGGGCCATCAGGTGAGAAATTGGGGATCAACAGAGGTGAGGCTTAGAACCTCAACCCCGCCCCCACCCCTGTTTTGAGAGAAATCTTTCTGCATCCGTGGATGTTTTGTTGCCCTTGTCTAGCTTGGATTAATACTTCGTCTATAGGCACACACCTGATCATCTACATTTGCCCTCTTACAGCACTAAACTATGTTTTCTACCTTTATCTTGCATCTACCTACCACTTCTGCATTTTATTAATAATAATAAGAAGAAGAAGAAGAAGAAGGGAGAAATGTGGTATTCACATATAAATCAAGTATAAAAATCAAATGAATAATCATAATTGACCTGATTGTTTGTAGTTCATGATGCGTGATCAAAACCGAAAGTTTCTGTGATGACTGCCCTTGCACTGTTCACCATATAAGAACTTATTCACTATGTAAGAACTTGTTCACCATGTAGAACCTTGTTCATTATGCTTCAGATGATTGGAGACTGTTGAGAATTAGGGTTGGGGTTGATTAATGATTGTGCTTTGAGTCCCCTATACAGAATTTTATTGTTGTTAACAACCATATGATCAATAAATATGAGAGATGCTCTCTTAAAAAAAAAAGAGTAAAAAGCCCCCTTCAGAATGGGAGAAAATATTTGCAAGTCATATATCAGATTAAGAATTAATAAGCAGAATATAAGCTCCTAAAATATGAACTCCCATAATTCAAGAACAACCAAAAAAATTAACTGAACTAAAAAGTGGCCAAACTACTTCAATAGATATTTCTCCAAGAAAATATATAAATGATCAATAAGCACATGAAAAGATGCTCAACATCACTTATCATTAGGTAAACACAATTCAAAATTAATGATAGACCACCTCACACCCATTAGGATGTCTATTATTAAAAAATAAATAAACAGAAAATAACAAGAGTTGATGACACAGAGAAATTGAAAGTCTTATTTACTGTTGGCAGGCATGTAAAATAATACTGCTTCTGTGGAAAACAGTATGGAGGTTCCTCTAAAAATGAAAAATAGGATCACTATATGGCCCAGCAATTCCATTTTTGGGATATACCCAAAAGATTTGAAGGATATATTTCTATACTCATGTTCATAATAGCATTATTCATAATAGCTAAAATATGGAAACAACGAAGCATCTATCAACAGATGAATGGATAAGGAAAATGTGGTATATACATACAATGTGATAGTCATATTTAAAAAGGAAGGAAATTATGACATATGCCACAATATGGACAAAGCTTGAGGACAATAAAGAGCAATATAAAACACACACCTAAGTCATCTTCCCCACACACAACTATATACAATTGTGGGAAAGGGACAGGAATGTCATGATTTTTCTATGGTCTATGATTTTCCTCTGGACACTATCTCAGTCCCTTGACCGTGTGACTGTATGATTTCCATTGATAATAAAATGTCAGAACTTCTTTTTGCTGAAGTTTTAAGGGCCAATGAATAAATCATTATGCTCTTTTCCTTTTACTGTTGGCATGGTAATGTTCCAGATGGTAGTCTCCATCACTCTGGATCCTGGAGTAAGGAAACAAGAAGCAGATCCAGAAAAGACAAGTTAGCTCTTTTTCTAATGTGTGAGGATACAAGAAGATACGTTTCTCTCAGTTAGAAAGAGGCACTCACCAAAAACTCAATTGTACTGGCACACTGATCTTGGATTTCCAGCCTCTGGAACTGTGAGAAATAAGTTTGTTTTTTAAGCCACCCAGTCTGTAGTAATTTGTTACAGAAGCCCAAACTGACTAAGAGAAATTGGTGCTGAAAAGTTGGGTTCTTATATAAAAAACACCCAAAACTGTGGAAGCAGCTCTACAACTGAGTAATGGGCAGAGGCTGGAATTCATGCTAGAAGTAGAGGTTATCGTGGAGTGACTTTTAGACGTGAGCATTAAGAAAGGAAAGAAGATGTAGAGACAATTTCCATCTTCTTGAGAATATATAATCAGGTAGATATACGGCTAGTAAATGGCTATTCTGATGAGATCTCAAGTTGAAATGAGGAGGTATTTGGACAATGGAGAAAAGGCAATCCTTGTTATAAAGTGGCAAAGAAGTTGGCTGAATTGCATTTGTGGTTTAGTCTTTTGTGAAAGGTAAGCATTGTAAGCCATAAAATTGGATATTTATATTAGACCTTTTGCCCATGGGTGAAATTAGGAATACAATAAATACACTGAGTGTTATAATACTGTTTCTGAGATTTAGATTATGTTTAGAAATACATTTTATGACAGTAATAGTACAAAAGGATACAGTGGGGAAAAGTTTGTAAACAGTTTTAAGGTTTTTGCAGTGTCTGGCATTGGTAGCAGTTATAATTTAGGTAAGATATTAATGCAAGTTGTAAATTCTAAAATAAGCATTAAAGTGATATGTTTTAAAAAAGAATACATCAATTAAAGACATAAATTCATTGGGAAACATATTATGTTCACCAATTAGAAGTCCCATTATTAAGATGACAATTTCCCCCAAACTGATCATGAGATTTAATGTCATTCCAATCAAAATCCCAGCATCTTTTTAATGAAAATTCACCTGCTGACTCTTAAGATGTATATGGCAATAGAAAGGCAAAAAAAAGAATCAAAGATATCTTTGAAGAGCAAAAAGCTGGAAGACATGCACAATCAAATATCAAGATTTATTTTAAAGTAAAAACAGTGAAATATTGGTACAAAGAGAGGCAAATAGACTGGTCGAACAAGATAGGAAATGCAGAAACAGACCATGCATGTATGGTCACTAGAATTATGAAAAAGATATAACTATAGTACATGGGAGGAAGGATGACCTTTTCAATTAGCCTATCAGATCAATTGGTTCTCCATACAAAATAACATTGACTCTCTCTAGTAATACCATACACAAAAAATAAATTCATATGGATTATAAAATTAATTTAAGAAGTAAGACAATTAAGCTCCTAGAAGATAGATGGAACATTTTCCTAATGTTGAGCTGGGTAGAAGTTTTTAATAGTGACTAGCAAACATTAGAAACATTAATGATAAAATAAATGATTTTGTTATTAATAAAATTATTAAACTTAAAAAATTTTAATTAAAATTAATTTAATTTTATTAAGTCACAATTTTCTTTTAATTATTAATAAATTCTTAATGAAATTAACAAATTAATAAAATTGAGTAATAAATTGTACTTTGTTAAAATGAAATTTCTGTTCTTTAGAGACCCTATTAAGAAAGTGAAAATGCAAAGCAAGAAATGGGGGAAGATATTTTCTATTTATATGTGAGAAAAAGGACCTCATATCCAGATTATTTAAGACAAAACTATTTTCATTAAGATGAATTAGGCAAATGTGTTGTTTTTCAGGTATCTTCTGAGTGTGTTTTGAAACACTATCAATCTTATGTGAGTTCAAAGAGTTCAAACTGAAAGAAAGGAGAAAATCTTGGGTTTTTAATTTAAAATCACATATTAAGACTATAGAAGAAAAACTATTCCAAATATTAAAATCACACTTATGTCTAAGATTTCTTAGTATTTGTAAGGCAAGTAAAATGTCCACAGGAACATCAAAATAGCCAGGCCCACGCAGATTTTATTTAATCTTAACAACTATGCAATACAGATGAAAGAAATATCAAGGGCCCAAGTAAGAAGGGTGTGTTTTATATCGAAAAATTTAAAACAATAATAAAACTAAGGGACTTGGCAATTCTTTTTATTGGGACTTGGCAATTTAAAATAATGTCATTGATAAAACAGTGCTCCTCCGTATGGTGCCAGACCACTCACACTGCCTTTCCCTTGGGATGCCCCTGCTGGGTATAATCCATTTTGCAGGGAAAACTGGGATAATAAGTATATGATATTCCAGACCATTTAAACTAAATTATCTGTTTTCTTTGTTAAAGTTTTTACTTTGAAACTCAGATCTGAACTAAATTATCTGTTTTCTTTATTAAAGTTTTTACTTTGAAAAAACCTACTATAACTGATTTGCTGTTTTTCTTTAACCAAAATCATATGCATTATCAATACAGGCTTTCCAAGTGAAATCATCAAAATCCATGAGCGCAATAGCTGAGTAACTAAAAATTCAATTTAGAATTATTTCATATTGGTTTGCTTGCCTGTTTGTTTACTCTTCACTGGAAACGTTTTTAACTGTATGAGATGTCATGAGAATGATTGCTGAATGCACAGTGAATTAATTTATATTTATTCATGTTCAAAATGTTTTTGGGCTTATAGTCCATCCATTCTATTAGAAGAAAAAGTTAAACTTGAAAAAATTGTTATGAAAATGTAATTCACCAATCATATGTGCATATGCATTCGTCTGACCATAACATTGCTCAGCTTTCTGAAACTTCAATAATGACAAAATCTAAAACTTTGAATACATGAATTGTAAACGTATGTCCATTTCTCTTTTGTAGGCTAAAAAGGATGACCTGAAGGCTTACTGTTGCAAATACTAGTGATCTATTAAAAACATACTTAGGGATAAGATTCAGTTGTTAATAATTGTATTAAAATATTAAATTATACTTATACATCAATAGTATCCATTGCTGGGTTATTTATAATCCTTCTTAGTATTTTGCCTAATGGAAAAAACACTTTATATCAGGTCAATATATAAAACCATAAGGAATTTATATATTTGATTCAGAAACTACTCACTTTTAAAAATACATTTTGCTTCCAAGGAATATATTAAATTACAATATCATTGAAGTGTAAGGATAGACAACTCATTAGACTCATAAGAAGTCATTTTCTTCTTAGCAAATTTTAAAATAATAATTTTGGGTTTTAATTTAACTGAAGAAGCATT
This sequence comes from Manis javanica, assembly GCF_040802235.1. Classification (NCBI taxonomy): domain Eukaryota; kingdom Metazoa; phylum Chordata; class Mammalia; order Pholidota; family Manidae; genus Manis; species Manis javanica. The sequence goes on from NC_133163.1 coordinate 69,918,560, forward strand.
ATACTTCCTCTATAAGGGCAATAGTTAAGAAAAATTAATAATTTATTTGTAACTGAGAAAGGGCAGTGACAGGAGACAAGCATCATAATTAACTTTTCCTGCCTATGATGAAAAATGCTGACATACAACCAGTAAGTTAGGATGTAAGATTCCTAACATATTCTTTAGCAAACAGACAGTAACTCAGCCCACCTTGGGTGCAGGGCAGGCAGTCTTCATTGATATTGTTCCCAGAGGGATGCTGCTATCCTGGGGAGGAATCAAATCAGTAAATTTCTTGTGTTAAGTTAATTTTGCAAAATTACTTAGAAGACTGACAATAGAAGAGAAGAGAATGTCTCTCACCGGAGACAAGCATTTTGAGACCACTTTACAAGTTTATATCTTTGAGAAATCCTTAAAAGTGGGAACCCACAACTTTTTTTTGCTCCTCCTTTCTGAGGATGCCTGCACTTTTTCTCTCTTTAAGTGCACAACTTTAAATAAAGCTTTTTCATTGTTCAACTTAATTGGGTTTTGTCTCTCTGAGCTTTTCCAGTGCTAAGTGTCTTTGTTTCTTTGCTATTTCATTCTAAGTCTTCACTTAGTCTCGCTTTACTCCTGATAAGTAGGGAGGTCCTGCTGAGAGCTCAGATTTGGGCCTGCAGGTTCCCATTGCCTGGGTGACCTGGATGGACCAGCAGCTGCAGGAGACTGCCTGAAAATCTCCTTTCTTTGGGGAGTTCTGAGAACATAATCTCACTCTATTCCATGCCCCACAGCTCCCTGAATCCTGCAGTGGTAGGGGCTAGCCCCCATGCAGTGGAGATACAAGTGGACATGGGAGACCAAGTGACCCTGGCTTTAAGAGATAGCAAGGATATGTGCCCTATGCCAAAAAAATGTTCAGCAAAACATGTTCTCTCTTTTCCTGTGCACCTCTGCATTTTCCTGCTCTCAGCTGCATGCAAGATTGCTGTCATTCATTTCTACACTTGCTCTAATGAATTCCTTCCTTACCTACACTTTTCTGACCTGCTTGAGAATTTTTTCTCATTCAGAGTGAAGAACCATCCCCCATCTAGGTTGAGGTTTCACCTGGTGCACATCCCAGACTCAGCTGCCCAGCAACATAACTATTATATAATACTTTCAAATTATTTTTTATATCAGTTGACTCTGTACCTCTAATGCTGCCTCTTTATATTTTTGCCTTTTGTTTGTTTTGTTCACTAAAGTTAAGTGTCAGCAATGTATTACTTAAATTAACATGGAAGTAATTGTAATTCCTACCAGTGGAAATACTAGGATTATTATGTCCTATAATTCATTTTCAGATGGCGAAAGATACAATTATTTTGCAGGTTGGTTGAATATCTCCATTATATAAAAAATTCTCCAGTTGAATTCACAGGGATGATGATATAATGTTGACAGATATAATGTTGACATCTAGTCCGGATTGTGAAAATAACCAGATAAAAAAATATCAATCCAGAGATTTTGGGTGTTTTCAAAAAAACATTTACAACCCGACAGACCTGAAGAATCTATCACAAGAAACTACTTTCATTAACCCCTGACACAAATGTGAAAGTACTGAAAGTGATATTGTGGGGGAAAAAAACAGAAGGTTTATAGTATTGATGAGGAAAATATTTAACACAGCCAACAAGGTCAGTAGAAAACCTTTGGCCATCCCCCTCTGCTTCTCCTCTTTGGCAAGGTCAGCAGACCTGGTCCCCCTCCCCTTCATCCTCACTCCTCCAGACTCTCACTCCTCCAGGCTCCTCTTTCACCCTGCTTGCTTCCTGCTTTCTGTGCACATAGAAGTGCCACAGATACGGAAATAGAAAAATATAAATTGCTTCCCTTGCCTTTGTTCAGAGCTCAGACTTCTGGTGATTACACTCCTCTGAGCCTGCCACTGTGAAATAAACCTCCACCCTCCAAGACCTCTGAGTGCTGCTTGCCTCTTCCATTAGCGATCCAGTCCAGGTTTTCTGTAACATTTGGTTCCCTGACAGGGAATCCCAACTGTGCTGGCCCATTGTTGCCACCGGTTTGGGGCAATGGTGGGGGGGTGACAGAATGGTCAGTCACAACAGAGAAAGCATGCCCTGCCTGGTCTTTCAGCAGTCTCTGGCCTGGTCACCCCAGGACAGCCACGCTCTGCTGTTTCCGCCAGACTCAGGAAGGTTTGGCAGGTGAGGATCTGGTTCCTACACTGGATCATGGTAAGACTCTGGGGCCACTGACCCAGCCAGTTCCCATCCATTGAAGTAGAAGGGGAGCCTGATCACCTCCTGGAGGCTTCTTAGAACTCTTACAGGTAGGGATTTCCAGGGAGATTATGTTTAAACTGTGGCCTGGGTGTGTGAGTGAGTGTGCAGGGCAGCTGAAGCCATTCAGTCTGCACTGAATCTGTGATTCCATGGCCTGTGCTACAGAATCTGGGTGGGCCCTTCACCATATTTGTGGTCGGTCCCCATGAATAATGGTGACTCAGCTTCTGCTGACTTGGTCCAGGACTTACACAGGTGCACCTTAGTCAAGGATGATCAAATTGTCTGTGAGGAGAGCAAATGGATGGGCATCTGACTGGTCTCCTCTCTGAAGGGGGCACCCCCTCTCATTTGTTATTGTGGCACCATTACACGGACACTTCATGGGGTCAGAGCACAGCAAACCCACAGTTCTTGACACCATGATCAAAAATTTCAGGAAGGAATTTTGGGGAGACTATGGAGTAAAATTAACTCCCAGCAGGTTGGAAACCCTGTGTGAATCCAAATGGCCCACCTTTAGAGTAAGGTGGTCTCTGGAAGGGACCCTAGATTATCAACAGTCTGTTGAGTCTGGTAGGTAATCACTGGAGATACAGGTCATCCTGACTAGTTCCCATATATTGACTCCTGGTTAGGAGTTGCCCATACCCTTCCCCCTTGGGTGTGATTCACTTGCAATAGGCAGGGACAAGGTAGGGTCTTAGTTGCCTCAACAAAGCAGCCCACAAAGGATCAACAGAAGCCTGAGCCTCTGCAAATTCTTTCTGGTTATCCAGAGGAAGAGTCAATATTGCTCCCACCTTATGCACCCCCAAGGCCATAAGCACCCAGCCCCCCAGTCCCAGACACCCCACCACTGTCGGCCTCCCCACCACCTACAGAACCAGTGGACCCACTCTCCCCCAGACCAGCAGCCAGACTGTGCTCTCAGCCAGGAACGGGCACCTTTCATATGCTAGTGAAAGAAAAGCGGGAGCCTGAGAAGCATAATGAAGATGGGAACACCAGCCTGGCTGGTCCATGCTTTACTATCAACCCTTCTCCACAGCTGACCTCCTCAATTGGAAACACAACATCCTGTCATACTCGGAGAAGCCACAAGCCCTGGTTGATCTCATGGAAACCCATTGGCCATCCTGGAAAGACTGCCAACAGCTTCTCCACACCCTGTTCAACATGGAAAAGAGGAGGTAGATTATAAAAGGAACTCACCAATACCTGGAAGAACACACAACAGCCGTGGTCCTTGATCAGGGTGCATGGGCTGAAATCACTGACCCCAAGGAGCACCCCAAGTGGGACTTCACTACCCCTGAGGGGCAGCACCAGATCTGTCAATATAAGGATGCCCCCTTCCAGGGGATCAAATATGAGTCCAAAATGCCTATGAACATGACCAAAGTACCTTCAGCCACTCAACAACTAGGGGAGTCTCCTGAAAACTATTATGAAAGGCTGTGTGAAGCTTATTGCATCTATACCCCTTTCGACCTTGAGACACAAGAGAGCCAACAGATGGTCAACACCTCATTCATGGCCCAAGCTGCCCCAGACATTGGACAAAAGCTCCCCAAACTTAAAGGCTTTGCTGGGATGACTATCACTCAGCTGATTGAAAGCGCCAACAAAGTATATCTAAACAGAGAAGTTCAGGCTGATAGAGAGGCTGAAAGAAAAATGAAGAAAAAGGCCAGCCTCCTGGCAGCTGCCCTAAAAGAAATAGATGACCAAAAGGCAGAGAAAAGCCAGCTGTCAAGCAGGGGGAAGCCTAAGACCCCGCTAGCCAGGGACCAGTGTGCTTACTGTAAAGAGAAGGGGCATTGGAAGAATGAGTGTCCCAACTGAGGCAAAGCCCTGAATCCCAATCGCTACCGGGAAGAGCCTCCTGGGGAAAGGCTCACTGGCCTGGCAGGAACAGACGCAGATTGACAAGGACCAGGTTCTCTCACTCTCGGCCCCCATGAACCCAGAGTCAAAATGAAAGTGGGGGGCCAAAACATGACTTTTATGGTTGACACAGGAGCAGAACACTCAGTGGTCTCCCTCCCTGTAGCCCCCTTCAGTGAAAAGACTTCAACTACAGAGCCACTGGGACAAAAGCAGTCCAGCACACTTTTGCCAACCCCACCAATGTGAACTTGTAGGCCACAAGGTCCAACATGAATTTCTCTACCTACCCCAGTGCCCCTTTCCCCTCCTCAGCTGAGATATACTTTCAAATCTTGGAGCCCAACTACCTTTTTTTTTTCAGAATAATTTATTTTGGAGATTACTCAATATCAATATATGTACACTTACATCATTCTTTTTGTGGATACATAGTATTATATAAATTATTTTATTTAACACATCCAATTTGTCTTTCCTATTGTTTTATTCTTCTCTATTTTATTTATTTCTTCTCTGATCTTTATTATGTCCCTCCTTCTGCTGACTTTAGGCCTTATTTGTTCTTCTTTTTCCAATTTTGATAATTTTGACTTCAGACTATTCATTTGGGATTGTTCTTCTTTCTTTAAATATGCCTGGATTGCTATATACTTTCCTCTTTAGACTGCGTTTGCTGTATCTCACAGAAGTTGGGGCTTTGTGTTGTTGCCATTTGTTTCCACATATTGCTTGATCTCTATTTTAATTTGGTCATTGATCCATTGATTATTTAGGAGCATGTTGTTAAACCTCCATGTGTTTGTGAGCCTTTTTGCTTTCTTTGTACAATTTATTTCTAGTGTTATACCTTTGTGATCTGAAAATTTGGTTGGTAGAATTTCAATCTTTTTGAATTTACTGAGGCTCTTTTTGTGGCCTAGTATATGGTCTATTCTGGAGAATGTTCCATGTGCACTTGAGAAGAATGTATATCCTGTTGCTTTTGGATGTAGAGTTTTGTAGATGTCTATTAGGTCCATCTGTTCTAGTGTGTTGTTCAGTGCCTCTGTATCCTTACTTATTTTCTGTCTGGAGGATCTATCCTTTGGAGTGAGTGGTGTGTTGAAGTCTCCTAAAATGAATGCATTGCATTCTATTTCCTCCTTTAATTCTGTTAGTATTTGTTTCACATATGCAGGTGCTCCTGTATTGGGTGCATATATATTTGTAATGGTTAAATCCTCTTGTTGGACTGAGCCCTTTATCATTATGTAATGTCCTTCTTTTTCTCTTGTTACTTTCTTTGTTTTGAAGTCTATTTTGTCTGATACTAGTACTACAACACATGTTTTTTTCTCCCTGTTGTTTGGATGAAATATCTTTTTCCATCCCTTGACTTTTAGTCTGTGCATGTCTTGGGTTTGAGGTGAGTCTCTTGTAAGCATCATATAGATGGGTCTTGCTTTTTTATCCATTATAGTACTCTGTGTCTTTTGATTGGTGCATTCAGTCCATTTATATTTAGGGTGTTTATTGAAAGATATGTACTTATTGCCATTGCAGGCTTTAGATTCGTGGTTACCAAAGGTTCAAGGTTAGCTTCTTTACTATCTTAGTGTCTAACTTAACTGGCTTTTTGAGCTATTATGAACACTGTCTGATGTTTCTTTATTTCTCTCCCTTCTTTTTCCTCCTCCTCCATTCTTTATATATTGGGTCTTTTATTCTGTGCTCTTTTGTGTTTCCTTTGACTGCTTTTGTGAGTAGTTGATTTTATTTTTTGCCTTTAGTTAGTGTTTGGTTGATCTGTTTTCTTTGCTATAATTTTATTTTCTCTTATGACATCTACTTAGCATTAGAAGTGCTCCCATTTTGAGCAATCCCTCTAAAATACCCTGTAGAGGTGGTTTGTGAGAGGCAAATTCCCTCAACTTTTGCTTGTCTGGGAATTGTTTAATCCCTCCTTCATATTTAAATGATAGTCATGCTGGATACAGTATCCTTGGTTCAAGGCCCTTCTGTTTCATTGCATTGAATATATCATGCCATTCTCTTCTGGCCTGTAAGGTTTTTGTTGAGAAGTCTGATGATAGCCTGATGGGTTTTTCTTTGTAGGTGACCCTTTTCCTCTCTTTAGCTGCCTTTAAAACTCTGTCCTTGTTCTTGATCTTTGCCATTTTAATTATTATGTGTCTTGTGTTGTCCTCCTTGTGTCCCTTCTGTTGGGAGTTCTGCGTACTTCCGTGGTCTGATCAATTATTTCCTCCCCCAGTTTGGGGAATTATTCAGCAATTATTTCTTCGAAGACACTTTCTATCCCTTTTTCTCTCTCTTCTTCTTCTAGTATCCCTATAATGTGGATATTGCTCCTTCTGGATTGGTCACACAGTTATCTTAATATTGTTTCATTTCTGGAGATCCTTTTATCTCTCTCTGCATCAGCTTCTATGTGTTCCTGTTCCCTGGTTTATATTCCATTAATGGCCTCTTGCATCTCATCCATTCTGCTTTTAAGTCCTTACAGAGATTGTTGTATTTCTGTAGTCTCCCTCCCTACTTTGTTGGTTAGCTCTTGCATTTTTCTCTGCAGCTCCATCAGTATAGTTATGACCTTTACTTTGAATTCTTTTTCAGGAAGATTGGTTAGGTCTATCTCCTCAGGTTCCCTCTCAGGGGAGGATGTCTGTGTGATTCTGGTCTGGATCAAATTCTTCTGCCTTTTCATGGTGATAAAGGTAGTTGTGGAGAGTTGGCATGTGTGTTAGCTGGGAGAATATCCCTTCTTACTAGTTTGTGGCCTTCCTTTCCTGGGAGAATGGCAACCCCTATCAGCTTGTGCTGGGCAGTTGTGCACAGACGGTTCTCTGATTCTTGCCCGGCAGCTGTGGAGTAAGCTCCACACGGTTGCTGTGGGTGTGGCCAGCCTCAGGCTGCTATTGCAGGGCCATGCCAGAGGGGGAACTGATGGGAGGCTGTTTATCGCCATGAGTGGCTTCTGAGCTGCACTGCCACCCAGGGGGTTAGGGCCCCCAGAGTTCCCCAGGATTCCCAGCTGCTGAGCTGAGTGCACTGGGATGCTTCTGTCCAGCTGTGAGGCCCCTGTCCCTTTAACACTTTCAAAAAGCACTCGCTTTTCTTTGTCCCAGGGGCACCAGCTGTGGGGACTCGCTTGCAGGTTTTACTGTCCCGTTTCCCTAGTTTCAAGCACACCATGTACTGTGTGTCTGCCCTCCCAGTGCAGATGGCTAAGGCTGGGTATTTAGCAGTCCTGGGCTTCCACTCCCTCCCTGCTCTGAATCCTCTCCTTCCACTGGCTAGCTGGGGTGGGGGCGCACTCAGGTCCTGCTGGGCTGCAGCTTGTATCTTACCCCCTTCATGAGGCACTGGGTTCTCGCAGATGTAGATGTAGTCTGGCTGTTGTACTGTATCTTCTAGTCTCTCTTTTAGGAATAGTTGTATTTGTTGTATTTTCAAAAATATATATGGTTTTGGGAGGAGATTTCTGCTGCTCTACTCACTCCACCATCTTGGCTCCTGTCTCCCAAATACCTTTTAAACCAACTGGATGCACCATCCTCAAACTAAACCCAGGCCAAGAAGAGCCAGAGTCCTCCCTTGTACTGGCAATAACCACACCCAGAGAAGAGGAGTGGAGGCTATTCTGTGCCCAGACCCTCTCAGGTAGCCCATGTGAATTTAGAGCTGCCTTCTCTTTGGAATGGGCTGAAGATAACCCACCTGGACTTGCTCATAACTGAGCCCCTGTCATTGTAGAACTCACTCCGTGGTCCCAGCCACAAAAACAGTGGCAGTACCCCCTCTCACAAGAAGCGAGAGCAGGCATTGATGAATATCTGATCAGACTCAAAGAGGCAGGAATTCTAATTGAGTGTCACTCACCCTGGAACATTGCACATCTACCAGTCAAAAAGCCAGGTGGAGGGTACTGGCCTGTTCAAGACCTGCAAGCCATCAACAAAGTGACTGTTTCTTTACACTCAGTGGTCCCAAATCCATAAACCCTCCTCAGCCAGATCCCAGGGTCTGCCAAATGGTTCACTTGCCTAGACTTAAAGGATGTCTTCTTCTGCCTCTGGCTGGCCCCTCAAAGCCAGCTCTTGTTTGTCTTCAGAAGGACTGAACTGGATACGGAGCAACAGATGCAGTTAACATGAACATGGCTCCCACAAGGGTTCAAAAACTCACCCACTCTCTTTGCAAAGGCATTGGCTGCACACCTTGCCAGCTTTCCAAGGGAATCCACATGCTGCACCCTCCTACAGTATGTAGATGACCTCCTCCTTGCCAGTGACACCTAGGAAAATTGTGCAAAAGGCACAAAGGCCCTCCTGCAACTCCTGTCAGACTCAGGATACCAAGCCTCATGGAAAAAGGCACAATCTGCCAGCAACAAGTCCAGTACATGGGCTTCCTCCTCACCCAGGGTAAAAAGGCACTAGGGCTGGAGAGGAAGAAGTTCATTACCTCCTTACCCCAGCCCCAGATGAAGAAGGGCCTACGAGAGTTCCTGGGGGCTACTGCATTCTAACGAATCTGGATTGCTGGATCCTCAGCAATTGCAAGATCCCTCTACAACCTCCTGGGGTGGCCAGACTGAGATCCCGCTTTCTGGACAGAAGAGGCAAAAGTCGCCTTCCTTTTAATAAAGGCTGCTTTAGGACAGGCACCAGTTCTAGGCCTGCCAGATATAGAAAGGCCCTTCAATCTCTTCATACATAAAAAGGAAAAGGTGGCCCTTGGGGTTTTCAAAGAGACTGTTGGGCCCTGGTAGCGGCCAGTCACATACCTGTCAAAGAGACTAGATCCAGTTGCAGCAGGATGGCCACCCTGCCTCAGGTCACTGGCAGCCACAGTTCTACTCATTAAAAAAACAGAAAAAACTCACCCTGGGAGAAGAACTAAATGTCAAGGTCCACCAGGCTGTTGTGTCCCTCATGAACACACTGCTTCCTCTCCAACTCTCCGCCTGCACAATAACAAGGGGTCCTCTGTGAAAACCCATGGGTCACTGTTGAAACAGTATGGACACTGAATTCAGCAATTCTCCTCCCCACCAAAAAGGGGAAACCAGATCATGACTGCTCTGAAGGAACTGACGAAGTCTATGCAAATCATCCAGATTTGCAGGATCAAGCAATAAAAAATCCAGAAATCACACTACTTAGTGATGGCAGCAGTTACCTACAAGAGGGTATCCGGAAAGCAGGTTATGCAGTAACTACTACCACTGAAGTCTTAAAAGCTAAAGCTCTGCCAGCCGGATGGTCAGTATAATGGGCTGAACTGCATGCCTTGATTTGAGCCCTCACCATCAGTGAGAGCAAGTGAGCCAACATCCACACACCGACTCCTGATATGCCTTTTCTACTGTACACATACATGGGGCAACCTACAAGGAAAGAGGTCCCCTTACTGTAGCAGGAAAAGCAATCAAGAACAAGGAATAAATACTAAAATTCCTCGAGGCTGTCTGGCTCCCAAAAGAAGTAGCAATTCCACATTGCAAAGAACACCAAAAGGGAAATGACCCTATAACACAGGGGAATCAGCTGGAAGATGAAGCAGCTAAAGCAGCAGCCAGTAAGGAGACAGGTAAAGCTCCTTAACTCACTATAACCCTAACACCCCCAGTGGAGGCCCCTCCATCCAAGTACTGAAAAAGAGAAGGACTGGACCATGGCTGAAGGAGCTACTCTAACTGAAAAAGGATGGTGAATGCTTCCTAACTAACAGACGCATCTTTGACCTCACTGCAACTGGAAGTCATTTAGTCAACGAATACCATCAGCTCGCCTACCTAGGAAAAACTGCACTGGAAGCCCTCCTCAGAAAGCAATACTACATCAGCTAGTTGCCAGCATTATGCTGAGCAGTGAGAAGTGCATGACTTGCAGCAGAAATAACGCTCGATCTGCACCACAACCTCCACCAGGTGTGCAAAGGGCAGGAATTGCCCCCTTTGAAGACCTTGAGATAGACTTCACAGATGTCCAGCCAAGCAGAGGACTCAGATACCTCTTGGTGATAGTGTGTACATACTCTGGGTGGGTCAAAGCCTTTCCAACCAGGACAGAACAAAGCCGGGAGGCAGCCAAAGTCCTTCTGAGACAAATTGTGCCCCAGTTTGGCCTATCATCTACAATTCACAGTGACAATGGACTTGAATTTGTAGCAGATGCAATACAGATATTAAACAAATCTCTCAACATTACCTGGAAACTCCACATTGCATACCGGCCACAGAGTTCAGGTAAATTGGAGCAACTGAATCACACCCTCAAGGGAACCCTAGCTAAGTTTTGCCAAGAAATTAGCCTCCCACGGCCGGACCAACTGCCCCTGGCTCTCCTGTGTGTTCACTGCACACCTGGGACTCAAGGCTTTTCCCCTTTTGAATTAGGGTATGGATGCCACCCACTCCACCCCACCCTACCCTACCCCACATGTCTAGGAAGCCTCCCAGTGAACCTACACAAAATAGGAGATAAGGGAGTGAGAGAACAGCTCCAACCATTAGGAGCCACTCTAAATAAGTTGCAACAATACACTACAAAAAGAGCCCTGATCTCCTTAGGGACCCCAGTACATTCCTTCCAGTTTGGGGGCTCAGTTTGGGTCAAAGATCAGAAAAGGGATCCCCGCAAACCTCAGTGGACTGGCCCTCACATTGTTGTTCTAACCACTCCTACTTCCCTCAAAGTTATAGGCATCACTCCATGGGCCCATCATTCCTGAAGTGATAAAGGCCCATAATCAAGATGAAGAAATACATCAGTGGAAGGCCCAGCCACACATCCAGAATCCTCTCTGCCTCCATATCTGATGATTACCCTCTGACTAATGAACACCTGCACACCATGGATCCTGGCTCTCGTAGGAGTGGTATCTCTCATCCTGAGCATTGGACTCTCTGCTGTTGCCCCTTGGACTGGATTGTTCCTCAAAAAGTTGCCCTTTCTATTGTCTATTGGGTAATCGTAGATTGTTTTGCTGTGCTTACTTCTCTTTCCTAACTATACTCAAGCCCCAGCCTGTATCTCCCCATTACCTTTCTATAATGTTATTTCCATACCTATTTGGGCTGTGCTTAACTACCCAAAGTACGTCAGAATGATTTTGCAGTACCATTTCAGCCAGGGAATCAATTTGATCTTGAAGTTGATTCATAGCGGATTTAAGCTGCTCTAAATCTTGATTAACTTCTTGTGTTAGGGCAGTGAGCTCTAAGTCTCCTTTTATTAGGGCCGCTGTGCCCACTGCAGCTGATACGGCTCCACTGAGCCTGACTAGAGCAGGGATCAGCAAAGGGGCAGCTCATTTTGTAAGACAACTTTACGCTAGCTCAAAGCAGTTGGAAGTATGAGTACAAGCCATCTAATCCCCTAGCAATCACATCAGGTCCCGTGTTAACTCTCAACTTATCCCATCTGTTCTCATGGGAACACTTGGTCCATTGTAACCAATAGGGTTGCATCTGGGAAAGTAACAAAATATATATGTGCCCTGATGACCCCCCCCTGAAACCCAGGAAATGAAATCTTGCAACAACTCCAGATAGTTTTATTGTCCCCAGTGGATATGTGTTGCTGTAGCTACCTATTCAGGGGGACCAGTTGAAAATTCCTGGTTAGCTTTAAACCAATTAGGGTGGATACTTAATTTCACTATAAAACAATCTCACTATAATGAACCCCTACATTATCAATGGGGAACCGGGTACACTTGGGAAGTCTGGTTGTACAAGTCTAGATATGATCCAAGAGTTCTAATAACCATTTAGGGTAAGGAGCCAAGATTTGTCCTAAGGCCACACGGATCCTTGGCAGGCTTAGGGTATCCGTACTTCAACCCCCATAAAGCTCTCCCCAAGGACTGTCCCCGGCAGAAGCTTCAACCCACCCAAAAAGAAAAACGTGGCAAAATTCTAGCTTGTTTCCTATGTTGCAAAATATGCATCAACTCCTAAATATAACAATGCCTACACTGGCTAAAGACTGCTGGATGTGCCTTAGAGCCAGACCTCCTTACTGTATTGGAGTAGGGCTTACTTTGCCTCTCATTACTGTTCATAATCATTCCCTGTGCCTACACCCAGGGCCACAACTAACTATGGGTGACATAACAGGAAATGCCACCTGCCTCTGACCCTCTAAGAGCCCCCTAAACTGCAAAAAGGGGGCTTTGCTGACATCTGTGCAAATAACATACTGTTAATGAATCTTTAATTCACCTGGCCCCAGATAGCACATGGTGGGCCTGTGAAATCAGACCAGCTTGAGGCACCTATAGTGCTGCTCAGCCTGGACTGTGCATCCTTGTCCGAGTGCTACCCCAAATATTTACTTACAGTGGGCCTGAGAGAAGCTACCTCCTTTCCCCCAGTGTGAAATCTCCCAAGCAAAATGAGCTGTCCCTTTGCTGATCCCTGCTCTAGTCAGGCTCAGTGGAGCCGTATCAGCTGCAGTGGGCACAGCGGCCCTAATAAAAGGAGACTTAGAGCTCACTGCCCTAACACAAGAAGTTAATCAAGATTTAGAGCAGCTTAAATCCGCTATGAATCAACTTCAAGATCAAATTGATTCCCTGGCTGAAATGGTACTGCAAAATCATAGGGGGCTTGACCTCCTAATCATGTCCCAGGGAGGTTTATGTGTTGCCCTTGGAGAAGATTGTTCTTTTTTTTTTTTTTTTTTTTTTTTTGAGAGGGCATCTCTCATATTTATTGATCAAATGGTTAACAACAATAAAATTCAGTATAGGGGGGTCAATGCTCAATGTACAATCATTAATCCATCTCAAGCCTAATTCTCGTCAGTCTCCAATCTTCTGAAGCATAACGAACAAGTTCTTACATGGTGAACGAATTCTTACAGAGTGAATAAATTCTTACATGGTGAACAGTACAAGGGCATTCATCACAGAAACTTTCGGTTTTGATCATGCAATATGACCTATAAACCATCAGGTCAAATATGAATATTCATTTGATTTTTGTACTTGATTTATATGTTGATCCCACATTTCTCCTATTATTATTATTTTTATTTTTAATAAAATGCTGAAGTGGTAGGTAGATGCAAGATAAAGGTAGAAAACATAGTTTAGTGCTGTAAGAAGGCAAATATAGATGATCAGATGATCAGGTGTGTGCCTATGGACTAAGTATTAATCCAGGCTAGACAAGGGCAGCAAGACATCCACGGATGCAGAAGATTTCTCTCAAAGCAGGGGGGGTGAGGTTCTGAGCCTCACCTCTGTTGATCCCCAAATTCTCACCTGATGGCCCCCCTGTGACTGTGCCTGTCTTAGGTTGTTCCTCTCTTGAGGAATCTTACCCGTCTCTGGCTAACCAGTCATCTTCCGGGGCCATACAGGGAAATGTAAAGTTGGTAAGTGAGAGAGAAGCCATATTGTTTGCAAAGGTTAGCTTTTTACTTCTTTGCAGATTTATGCCCTGTGGCTTCTATGCCCAGCACTTGTCTCGAGGTATCTTTACCACCTGGAGGAATTATGATACTCGGTAAATTCGATATGAGGCACGAATTCTATTTAAGGTTTGTAATTAGGAAGGAAGAAGAAAAGCTATAGATGTAGCATATGAAGGAAACTTGGGAGGATTGATTATTTCTTTGACCTATCTTCTTGTATAGTACCTTAAGTATGTATAGGTTTTAAACTACTAACTAATTTGCACACACATATTAACATAATAGGAATACGGTGACATAAACAAAGCAAATCTATAATTACCATCCATCTCCAGTGAAGCCAAGAAAACCATTTAGGCACCCTAGGCATTTGTGAAAATTTATCTATGATATGATGGATATTGTCCAACTGTACTTGAACCATCAGACAAATTAAAGCAGCCCATTTCTGGGATCTGTTCACATCCCATATGTTCTTTTAACCATAGATAGTCTATAGTCATGAGATTTTGGGGTGCTACAACTTGCACCCCTCCCGAGAAGATTGTTCTTTTTATGCAAACCAGTATGGCATAGTTAAAAGCTCCCTAGCTAAAGTAAAAGAAAACATTCAATGTAGAAATAAGATACTGGAAAACAAAAAGTCCTGGTTTCAGGGATGGTTTGAATGGAACCCATGGTTAACAACTCTTTTAACTGGCTTTGCTGGGCCAGCAGCCCTTTTGTTCCTTGGGCTATTAGTAGGACCCTATATCCTTAACTGACTTATTAACTTTATCAAGGAATGCATTTCCTCTGTACAGTTTATGTATATACAAAGCCATTATGACCTTACCATAAACCAAGAAGATGATGCCCCCTAAAACGAAGTGTTTGAAGGGGCATCAGAGGGGGGCGTGATAAGGAAAATATTTAACACGGCTGTCAAGGTCAGTAGAAAACCCTCCGCCATCCCCCTCCACTTCTCCTCTTTGGCAAGGTCGGCAGAAAGCTCCTGGTCCCCCTCCCCTTCATCCTCACTCCTCCAGTCTCACTCCTCTGGGCTCCTCTTTCACCCTGCTTGCTTCCTGCTTTCTGTGCACATAGAAGTGCCACAGATACAGAAATAGAAAAATATAAATTGCTCCCCTTGCCTTTGTTTGGGGCTCAGAGTTTTCCTTTGAGCCTGCCAGTGTGAAATAAACCACCACCCTCCAAGACCTCTGAGTGCCACTTGGTTGTTCAGGAATCCAGCCCAGGTTTTCCATAACAGTATGTTAATGATAATGATTTCCTGGGGGGAAGAGTTTATTAATTAAAATAGGTGTAAGTACTTTAGGTAAATTAAGATGTGAACAATAGCAAATAACCAAAGGAATGAAGGATACTGATTAGTAAAAAGATCATACCTCTAAGAATATAAAGCTGATCACTTGTGGTTAATATACTACAATATTTATAGAAGAAAATCTCAGGGAGTATAATATTTATTTGCAGTGCCCCAGTCCTCAGCAAAATTAGGACAAACCAAGCCTTCTGTTTCATCATCAGATAATTTTTTTCTGAAATGACTTTCCTGAATAATAAGTAGCAATTAAAAATAGTCATCAAACAGAACATTACTCTTGAACAGTCAGTGATGTCTAAAGCCAATAGTCAAAATGCAAGTCAAAACCCATTTGTGGGTCAATTTAGTGAATTTTAACCAATGATTTAAAAAATCATAGGATAGAATAAAACAGTAAAGAATAATTCAATCATGCATATTTAAGGTAAGTGTGGTTTGGTGAAACATTTGCATATGTATATTTTGTATATTTCTGTAACATGTATATGCATATACTATTCCAATATAAAAGGCATTCTTAGTGTGACTCCAGGTCACAAAATTTGAAAGCTGTATTAATTTATATACAATCACAGACAGTAATGTAGTTCAACAGATAATAAATAAGTTTAATAATTATTTTAATAGCAATATTTATAATATATTGATGTGGAACAAAATGGCATAGAATAGTCAACTTGGCAGGTGTTGTAGTAATATACCCATACACAAAAAACAGATAATAATTTTTTGAAATTATTTTCAAGAGAGAAGGAGCAGTTTTGAGAAAGACAAGAGAAAGACAAGAGGAAGAAAAGATAAAATGAAATAAACTAGCAAATTCAGAAGAACTGGAAATATGACCATAGTATTAAAGATAATAAGGATATGTCAAAAGTGTTGCTTTTGTAGTGAAAAAACAAAGTCTCAAAATGTATTTTTGTAAGAAGTATAGTAGAATTACATAAGGAATACCAATTAAAATGCAGTCTGGGTCTTTTGCCAAAGTATTTAATCCAAATCTTGGGACATGCAGCTCAGAAATACGTTTTTTTAATAGACACCTCAGACGATCCTTATGCACACCAACATTTAAGAACAGCTTCTTTATATTGTAATCTAAAAGATCTCCTTTTATCAACTGAAAATTTTCATGAGAGAATGATTTAACTATGAGCACGCTCACAATTTTCTCACAAAGCCCATTATGTCTTTAGCATTGCAAGAGAAAAAACAAAATGGCATGAAATGCATTCTGATGAAATTCTGAAGATTACAATAAAAGTACATTCATATCAAATGTATCTAGTATTGGAATTTTTATAAGTACATAGGCTAATATTATGCTCCTGCATTCTAATATCATAGAGTAAGAACAGAATATGGTAGAAAATTAATTCCAGCAATTGTCAATCTTGTGCTTCTTCTAAAGTATTCACTTTGATGTTTACTTATTGGGATTCAAAAAGAACTATGGAAGCATTGAGAGCCACTTGGTATTTCAAAAGAGAATTAAACATCTAGTTAAAAGTTCTGGTTGATTATTTGTAGGCAATGCACTGCAATTAGCATTTAAATAATTCAATGTTAAAAACCATTTTCTCTGAGATTAACAATGACTCATTCTTACATGCTGTGTTTTTAATCAAAGGGGTGAAAGATATAGAGCATGGGACAGGAACAAAGATGTCTAGTTACAAACTCACTCTTGCAGTTTGCTAGTAGCGTACTTGCCTGCATGTTTAAAAGCAACTCGAATGTGATGTGAGGCCTATCAGACCTTAATGAGAATGTAAATGAAGGATTATTGGTTCCACCAGAGCATGATATTTCTTTAGAAATATTGCCCAAACTTTACTCTTTCAATTCCCAACTTCCAAAAAATCAGTCAATGATGCACTTCATTAATGATATTGCCATTGTCATTTAGGAAGCGTGGAGACCTGCAGAGTCATTATTAATTACAGCCACATGCATCAAAGCAGAAACACTCAAACTAATCACTGTGTTTATTAACTAACTGAAAAATGAGTCTCGTTTTATCAGTATTTTCCTGAAAATAACCATATTTTTTTAAGGATAGTATTTTTTCAGATGTCCACTGATCAGAAGAATCATAATATACTTTTCAACACAACTACTCAATTTATTCCAGTCCCAATTGTCTCATCTAAAAGAACTTGGTAAATACTATTCTAGCAAGGTTTTTTTTCTCATTCTGCCTCTATTAAAATGGTCTGATTGCCCCTTGTCCATTTCTAAATGATAGATAATATCCTCTTCTCTTTTGCTTTTCTTGTCTATTATGTCCTTTATTGAAAACCTAAAATGAGGCATTTCCTGCAAGCCTGCAGAGAGAGAACATTGAATAGGAAGCTGAAAGGGAATATAGAGACCAGGATAAAAGGCAGTTATTAAATTTGTGAACTCTATCAGAAGACAAGAAAATAAACTGTACCACTGGCTAGAAGGGTAGTGAAGTATGACATTTCATTTTTATGCAGGTCTCAGCATGACAGAAGTGACACATTGGAGAACACTGTAAAAAAGCAGTTAGTGCATTCATTGAATGCCAGCATGGCTCCTCTGCTGTTCTTTGGTTGATCCTTTTCTGTGTCTTTGTGAAGGAGTAGTTCAGAGATTCGTATATATGAGATCAGACCCACCATCAATCCTTTGTGAATTTTTATGAAGAGAGGCTAAAGCTCATTCTATGTAACTCCATGACATCCTGGCCCAGGTGAGCTTTATATTATTCTCCCACATCTTTTCTCCTTCAATGTATGAATGCAGTCTCAGGCAGTCTGTCTCCTGCTCTCTGACACACACATAGACTAATATCATAGGATAGGTATGTATAAATGTTCTTATGTTAAGGATTTTTAGACACAATGGATATTAAATTTTTACTTTAATTCATGAAAATATTAAAATTAAATATTTTTTGTTCTCAGTCCTTTTAGTTATTATACAAATAAATATTAGGAAAACAAGTATGATATCTTTTTTACTTCCATATATGTAGCTTTTTATAAAATTTTTTTAGTGAGCTGTGCTAAATGGACTGGGAACATGACACACCTTTATTTTTTCCTCCTTTCCTTTTGACAAATCTGATTTCTAGTCTCCAGGTCTACCAAACTTGGATGACATCTTGAGCAGGACTTACTGCTTTTCAAATACTTGCAGTCACAAAAAAGTCTCAGGTAAATAAATGAAAAGAACCATCCTGTGAAATTTTAGTGCTCAAAACTCATGAATGTTTTCAATATTTTTCTTTCTGTAGCTTAAGCCTAACCTAAGCTTGAAGGCCTAAAGTGGGGAGAGAGGCTCTATAAGCCGGTGACTATGTTCTAAGTCTAAAACACCTTACCAGCCACAGGTGTTGGCCCCTTTTGGGTGGATTCAGAAAATAGCAGTAAAGTTCTTCCTGTTTGGGTATTGGTGCCCTGCAGGTGCCAGATGTTCAGTTGCTGAGTTTTTTTTCTGGGTATTTTTTGTGTGTGGATTCTTGACAAAGCTCCTGACAGACACTTCCAACTACAGTTCTCTCATACTTGCTGTAGCTAACTGCTTTTCACTGCTCTCTGAGTGCTAGATATTTGGCAGTTCACCATATCACTGAGATTCTCCTTGCCTACTGGGTGATCCTTCTGGATCCAATTCCTTTTAATACTTGCAGACAGATCCACATCTGGTCCTTGGTAAATAGGCAGGTCTATTGATAACTGAGGAACTGCTGACTCTTTTCAGTGCTTTCCTGTTTTTGGCCACTTCAAGCCATCATAGCCATAGTCATTTATATTTAGAACTGTCCCTGCAGAGTGTGAAGTCAGTTTTTGTCTCATAAGCTTCAACCATCACCAGACATTGCTTATTTTGCCTTAAAGATCTTTTACTTGGTTTGAAGAAAGGGGAATATATGCCTTTTCTCCCCACTTCAAAGGGAAGCACTGTATGTACCACTAACTCATTCTAAGGCTCTTACTCTTTAATTTCTCCTCAGTACATAGCATTCTCGATTCTCTTAAGCAGCTCTGAGGAGAATGTGAGTTTAGGTTTGTAAAACTGATGTTGGCTCACGTGCTTCATAGATGTCAAGAGAGAACTTTATTTGGAAGCTACTGCTTTGTTATAAGCTTTGAGGGCCTTTGAAACTCACACAACAGGAAAAGTTTTCCTTAGTATTTATCTGGCAAGGAAAGCTACAGTGTGTCAAACCTGCTCACATCAAGATGTGTTAGGGTTGTTTGTGGTCATTTCTACTTTGGCCTCCTTTGTTTCTTAGCAGCGGTCCTTAATGCTGCCTGCACAGTTCAATTACTTAGGACCTGCTAAAACCTTGACCAGCTTCCAAGGATACTGATTCAATTGGTTGTTTTGTTTCTTTGTTTATTTTGCAGCATTCAATACTATTTAACTTTTCATCGTGAAAACTTTCAAACATGCACCCATGAGTAGAAAAGATGGTACAATAACCCCTAGGACTCTCCTCTAGCAGCCATTAATATGTGATCACAACTTATTTCATAATCTCTTCCACCAACCCCTCCTAAATCCCACCACACAGACATACTAAAGCATATCTATAAAGGACATCATTTCATCCATAAATAATTTGACACATATTGCTAAATGAAAACACTTTACAAACATTACCGTAATAATAGTATCACATCTAAATTTCAGCTATAGCATTTTAATAGCATCAAATACCCTGCCAAGAAGATAGACCCTTGTTTTTATTAGAAATGTAATTTAGGAGATTTTTTGAATCATAAGTTAAGCATATTGCAAACACTGCTCACATTTTAAATTTCTTTTATAAGATCTGCTTATTTTCCTCTCATTTGCCTTACACAACACCCATATTAAGATGTTCCTGATTATGTACTGATGTCATTTAACATTTTCTTCTATCTAGCTTCTTCTGTACACTGATTTACCTAGAAACTAGATCATATTTTATTTTTTGGCAAAAATACTGCATAGATGTTTTTTATGGTCTTTATATTGCAACACTATGGCTAGTGGAAATCACTTCACATTGGCATCTGTCTCTTTATGGCACAACACTAGAAGCATTTAAGAGCATCCTGGTTGCTAGTTTAATAAGATATTCCAGTCTCATATTGCAAATGTCCTACTATTTCTCTAAGGAGAATTGTTTTTTTGGATAAAGAAATGTAATTAGAGATCATAATCTAAGCATCAAAGATGTTTACTGCTAAAAGGTTAGTTACTGCATCTAGGCCTTAAAGGAAACAGAGATAAGAATCACAAATTTTTTGAAAGAGAAAAATACTGCATGAATGCATACAAAAATGTCCAAATGTTCAAATTTAAGATTATAGTGTTGCTTAAATAATCTGAATATAAATTTATCAAATTTTATTTTATGCCTACAAATTTTTGTTTTGATAATGTTAGCATAATTATTTATTTACTTTATGTATAATCAATGCACATATATATATGTTAATTATTAGGGTTCTCTAGAGAAACAGAACCAATAGGATATATATATAAATTTACATAAAAGGAGATTTATTATAGGAATTGGCACACATGGTAATGGAAACTGAGAAGTCTCATGACCTACCCATCTGTAAACTGGAGAACCAGGAAAACCATTGTGTAATTCAGTGCTAGTGTAAAGGCTTTAGAATTATGGGGCTAATGGTCTAAGTCCCCATTTGGGTCCAAAAGCCCAAGAAATGTAAGTGCTGATGTCCAAAGGCAGATGATGGATGTCTTAGCTCAAGCATAGAGAGCAAATTCGCCCCTCCTATGCTTTTTGTTCAATTCAGTTACTATATAAATTCCATGATACCCACCACATTGGAGAGGGCCATCAACTTTACTCAGTTCACCATTCAAATGCTAATCTCTTCCAGAAACATTCTCACAGACACATCCAGAAATAATGTTTTCAAAGCTATCTGGGTATCCCTTAGCCCAGTCAGGTTAACACATAAAATTAACCATCATATGTAAGCAATGGATATCTATTATATATTATGCACAATGTACATACATTAATGAACATAAAAATATCAAAAAATTATTGTGAAAATATGAATTCTTAATGTAGGCTAATATTACTTGCAGTTGTTAATTTTTCTTAGGATATATCTTACCAGGGTTGTTCAAATTACTGTATTTTAAAGATACAGAAAATATTTTTTCTTTGTGTACTTAAGCCACTATCTCAATACGTGAGTTGTTTTTGTTGCTCATTTTGCTTCAGTATTTTTTAATAGGTAAAATACTTACAGAATTTTAAGGTCAATATTATACAAGATATATTCAGAGAGTTTAACTTCCAAAATATTCCCTCCAGACTATGCCCTCTACCCCCTTAATTAACTCTCATAATTTACTGTTATTTTTTAGTAGACTTATTTGAACTTATAAATATATATTTTCATTATTTTATATATACATGTATTATGTATTTAATTCAATCAATTTTTTATTAAAAGATGCTATTTATATTTTTTGGAACAGTGTGCTTCTGGAATAAATTCCTAGAGGTAGGGTTACTAGATTAAAAGGTAAATACAGTTGTAACTTTTGTTAGATATAGCCAAATTCACCTCCATAGGAGGTTGTAACCTTTGTATTACTACCAGCACTGTAGAAGCATACTTATTTCCCATTAGCTTATCAAGAAATAACGTTGTCAGTGTCTCAAGTGAGATATAGTATTTCATGTAGTATTAATTTACATTGTTCCTAATTACAAATGAGAATAGTTTCTGTAAACTGATCCCATGTGTTGTCCATTTTCTGTAAATGATGGTATTTTTCATATCAGTTGTAGAAATTTTTAATATATTCAGAACGGAAACTGTGATATCATTGCAATTCTTTCTCAATATTCCATTTGTTTTTTTACCTTGATCTTGGTGTATTTCTATATGTAAATTTATAATTACAAATTTTAATTATAATTAAAAATTTATATTTAGTCATATGCTATTCTTTTGTATTATTACTCCTGAATTAGAGCTTTATTTAAGAACATTTCCCACAGCCACTTTGTAGAGAAATTGCCCAAATTTTTCTAGTAATCACACATTTTTATTTTTATCTGTAAATCTCTAATTTACTTATAAACTATTTCCTTGTATCTGAACCAGATCAAATTTTAATTTTTCCCTATGATTATCCAATTATTCAATACCTCTTCTCAAAACACATTCATTTTTCACTGATTTATTAGCTACCTTTTCATATGCAAAATGTTTAAATGTACTTTAATCTAGTTTTGAATTTTCTGTTCTTATCCACTTGATCTATTAATGAATCAATGTACACAATTTTGATTAAAGGACCTTCATAAAGTATTTTAATATCTGTTATATGTATCATTACTCAACACAGCAAAGGTTTTTATTCACTTTTTCAAGTCTAGTTTTGTATCTTTCAGGAGTGTTTTATAGTTTTTTCTTATATATATTTTTACACAAATTTGTTATGCATAAATATCTTTAAGTGCTCTCTCTGGGTGAATCTGATTTTACAGCTCAGAGACCCACTCACTTATTAGTCTACAGTGTTTCTGCTGAGTTTGTGCTTAATGTTGAGGTATTTAATAAATTTTAAGGTTCAATGTGAGTTAAAAGTATAAAATTAGAGGGACTGTTAAAAGTGCTAATATGAAGAAATATAAAATATTAATAAAGCAAACAATTGAGTAAATCATGAAATGAGAATTTTGCATTTGACAACATGGTGAACTACAAGTTCACAAAACAAAGAGAAGTCTTGATAGCACTATAGGGAAGGCCCCTCCTTCCCCACTTTCCCAGCTGTCCACTGCTTCACCCCAAATATGTCTGGCCTTGTATGGAACCAGATATATCTGGCTTTGAGAAACCTGAAAACATAGAGTGTTGTACCCATGAGAAAGGAGCTAGATGAGGGCCTTGAAGACCAGACACCTGGCCATTAAGGCTATATGCATGCGCATCTTCAATATTTATGCAAACATGAATTAGCACTGTAGCAGTATAAGAAGTACACCTTTATGCAGAGTAAAGAGGCTTCTTTTGAGCACCCTTCATGATGACTCTTGCTGCCTTCTTTGCTCTTCACGTTGCCCTAAAACCTCAAGGGCAACCCCCAGATCCCGACAGGCACCCACCAGATTCTGAACACTGTGAAGGCAGATTTGAGTCTTAGTCATTGGTACAACTGGCACAAATAAGGATTCATTATGTTTTTAAAAATCAGTGTGCAATATATGCTGATGTTGTGCCTATGTAACTGGCATTAAGAGAAGGGGAAAACTGACAAAATTGAAGAAGAGACAAAATCTTTGAGTATATGACTAAGAGTCTCAAATTCCTGGCCCTACAAACCTTATGGTGCTTGTACAAAGCCAGATGAGACCCCAAGCATCATGAAAATGGTATTATACTACATTTGCTATAAACCAAGGATGGTTCTATATATTCTGTGAAATTTAAAAGAAAATAAAAAGTCTGACCTCTCCATTGATCATAAAACTCTTCTTTCTACAATTAAAAAAAATCATATGGCAATGCATTTTTGTCTTAACCTCCCTAACCAGTATTATATTCTCCTATAATAAGGCTTACATGCTACTCTAAATAACAGAAAATTGAGTTAAATATAGCATTAGTCTGAGCTAATAAGATTTTTCTTATTGTCATATGATACAGCATGAAGAAGCAATGATTTAGCAAATAATTACCAACAGTTAGGCCAGTCGCAGAAGGTCCAAAGATGAGTGAAATAAAAATCCACTGAGAAGATCACAGTTTAGTGTGTCAAGGCAACATATTTTTTTCTGCAGATTTATTTTTAATAACATGAAACACTCCTATCCCCCTAGCCCCAATAAATTCACTGAAAGGAAAGTAGTCTTCATTAAAAATATCAATGTTTACACAATTCCTCATTAATGCTTCACAAATAATGGAAAGAATTAATGGTGTGTTTTTCTCCATATTTCAAATATGAATGATAATCACACAAAACAAAGCAAACCAAAACAAACAAAGCCAGCAAGTATGAAAAGTACGAATGAAATCAATTCACAGCTTGATAGCACTAGTTTTCCTTGCAGTCTTTTTGCGTGTACTGTAATATATTTATGGTAAGCACTTGTGATAACGCCAGCAAAATTTTTCCATCTTGCTGCAAGCTTAATTTCATCTAACTTGTTTTATGGCAGTGTGCTGAAACACAGAGCGAAAGTCTGTTTAAACCATTTGTCTCTGTTTCTCTTTGTGGAATGCCAACAGATTTGTTTAAACCAAAACAAAATGCATAAACAATCATGTCTTCTTTAAGCTAAGTATACAGCTTAAATTCTAAAAGTTATTTTTATAATACACTGAAATTGAGTAACTAAAATTATAATTCTGGTGCTGGCAACTTCTTTTTTTGTTCTTCTTTTCTTGAGGTGAAGAATATTTACTCATTTATTATTCTTTAGGTTCCTGTGCAGCAAATTGCTTTGTTTTTGTAAATTACACTATGCAAATATCCACTTCATTGAAAATAGGGCAATTTTAGGTCAGTAGTCAGTTAAATGGTAGTTTTTACTGTTTTTTGGAATATCAAACTGCAAACAGAGAGACAGATTCGGATATACTTTTAGTTTTTAGAGCACCTGTAAAATTCTTCCCACTTGGATAGTTAACATCAAATTGTTTCTCGTAACACTTGGTTGAACATAATTCATTTCACTTGTGATTTGCAGACAAGCAATAATTAGCATCACTGGGTCAGCAAAGCAGAATCTCAGACCCCTGGATTCTAACAAGATCCTAAGGTGATTAACATGCACTAAGCAATATGGTCTGACCAAGAACCAGGTGATGAAGGAGATAACGTGCAAGGAAGGTTTATTCTATATGAGTTTTTACTGGTAGTGGATATGAATGGAAATGATTGAATATTTGTTGGTTTTGCTGAAGAGAAAGAGTTCATAGAGACTAATATTATTTGATCTTAAAAGGACTTTAAATATTTTATATTAATCCTATTTTTATCTGAGGAAACTGGCATTGTGTTGTTTTCTGACTTTAGTACTTTGAGAAAGCAGCTGAAGATGTATATGGACTCACATCACAATTGTAAAAATATATATTTCGTATTGATTCTGTAATTTTTTCTAGAACAGTTTTAAAGGACTTAGAATGATATACAAAAATAGCATGATAAATAAAATAAAAATAAAAGAAACAAAAGAACAAGAATATAATGACATAGAAGTATAGGGCAAATATGGCTACAAAAAAATCAGTGCCAAATTTAACTTTAAGATTTTTAACTTCAAAGAAACAAAAGGAACCTTGTTAATTAGGCAAATTTACTGCAAAATCAGATCAAAATAAACCATCTGCTAATGAGAAGAATATTATTCTTTGTACAAATTGCAGACAGAAATTTCTCTACTGTGTAATACACAACATCTTCAAATTAGTCTTAAAAGAGACACAGGTAGAATGAGCTTCATGAGACATATTTTTTTTTCTTATAATGACACTTAATATCAATTGGCAACATCATGCAGAATTACATTTTGGGTAAACAGTTCTGTTAGTGGTCCACTGAGATCTGAATAACAAGCTTTTGCTAATCTGATTGCACCAATGAGTAAGTAAATTTTAACTGTAGAATGCTTTATGGAAAATACTTTCTGTGGATATTGTTTGACAATTACTACTGTTTTTGTCATCCCAAACACAACTACTGCCCATAAAAGTTTTGTTTGCATACCTGTGCATTCAATTGCTGAGGAATGCAGGGAAGGATAGATATTCCTTACAAATCTTGTTACACACCCTATAAGAGATAACAAACATAACATAGTTATTATCTATAGAGCTCTAAACTACAAGCATTCCAGTAAACATTTAATCACCTATTTTTGAAACTCTTCCCTACTATAGTAAAATTGCAAGATCATATTCTTCACCTGTGAATCAATCCTAAGCAAAATAGATAGTAGGTCTCATTACATATGCATTTATTTAAAATATTAATGGAAGAGTTACTGGACACATGATGAATCTTGGAGTTAAATGGAATATATGTTTTCAACTTTTGCAGTAGTATAGGAAAAAAAAAGAAACATCATGTCATTGGTTTACAAAACAAACTTATTTCTTACATATATTACGTGAAAGTTTCCCTTTGGCTGTAGTTCCAGTAGGATCCATGTGTCTTCTCACTTGGGACCCAGACTGTAAGAATAACTGCTCTCTAACTCATATTAGTCTGATGGTAGAGGGGAAGAACACAAGAGAGCCAGAGGGGACCTCACGATAATATTTAAAGCATCTGCTATAATGGGGCAATTCTGTTTTATGCCCTTCTCATTAATCAAAGTATGTCATCCAGCCAAGGCTAAAGTCAATGAGACAGGAACTCATATTCCTCCTACAGGATGAATTACAAGTGGCAAAAATATAATTCTATCTAACTTAACAGAATAAAATATTTTCTATTTAAAGGAACAAAACTCCTAACAGAAGTGCAGCAAGGTTGGCTGGGAGTCAGGCAGCATGAGTTTGACACCAGAATCAATCACTGTGTTAACTTGGGAGCGTTCAAAGTATCTAAAGCTTAGGTTTACCTCTATAAAAGAAGGATAATATCCAACCCTATGATTATTTATGATGATAATAAATTATTGATTTTGTTTCCCTTATTAACTCTTCATTCAGAAGTGATGGAAGATATGAGTCTAAATTCATTTTTTCGACTTGTTTGAAGTTTATCATAAATGAAAACAATGCTTTTCTCAAAGACATCCCAAATTGTAAAGGGACATTGTTCTCTGTGAGTACGTATGATACTCATTTCTCCATTTGTACTGGCCAATTACTGATTTTGGCTAGTAAATGCCAATTTCCTCAATTGTGTTTTTTTATCATATTAATTGGAAAATTGGAAAATTGGAAAATTAATTGGAATTTTTATACTTAAATTTTTTTAACTAGCACAATCTCCTTGTTTAGAACAGTTTTTAAAAGTTCAGAAATTATTTTCTGTATCTTTCAAATGTTCAATTTTAGATTTCCTAAAATGGTGACATCCTTATATTTCTTTGAGCTATACTGACATATATTAATGGAGCTATTTCTAAGACATTTCTATCTTCTCTATAAGGGTTATATTTGAAAAATAACTTAAAATCTCTCTTGTTAAGATGTTACATTTATACTGAAGAGCAGCTGTAAGTTTTATTTTTTTTAATGTTATGTTGAGTTCTCATCATTTATACTTTATAAACTTGGCTTGCCAAGACATCTTTTCTGTGTTTTGCTTATTTTTGCTCATAGTTTTCTTTCAGTTGTATTGTGAATATTTTCTCTAATCCACATTTGTGCAGAAATATTTTCATGTTACTTTTCTGTTTAGTAAGGTTTAGCTAAAAGCTAGATAATATAATTCATGACTATCTCTATATATTACATTAGCCAAAAACTTTGAAAGAAAAAAAAAAACTTGGGCACCACTGTAAGCTCCTCCTCTTTGTAGAAATATCATTTAGATAATTAGATATCTGGAGGGTTTCTCAGACACAGCCTTATTAGGTTGCTAATGTTGCCCATGTCTTAGCTCAGGCTGCTATAACAAAATATCACAAGCTGGGTGGCTGTGGATAAAATAGAAATATTTCCAGAATCTCTTGGCTGCCTTAATCCATCTCCATATCAATAGGTGATTACAACGGAGATGAGAAGCAAGCGTTCACCTCAACGGGAGAGATACTTCTGGGGTCCTTTTAGCATCCGGGTCATGAGAGACACAGGTGAGCAGAAGTAAATGACTGCTTGTAGCAATAAACAGATTTCTCTCATTTCATTTCTTCTTTTGACTGATTTCAGCTTCAAAGGTTAATTGCCCTGGGCTGGGAACATATTTTCCCTAGATTTACAGTGGCTTAAACAACAGACATTTATTTCTTACAGTTCCGGACTGGGGTGCCCAAGATCAAGGTACTGGCCAATTCAGTTCCCGTGGAGAGCCCTTTTCCTGGTGAAGGTGGACTTCCACTTGTTCACATGGCAGAGAGAGATACATCATCTGTCTCTTCTCATAAGAGCAATAATCCCATTCATGAAGACTCAAATTTCATGACCTAATTATCTCTCAAAGGCCCCATGTCCAAATATCATCACATTGGGAATTAGATCTTCAACAGAATTATGTAAATATTTAGTCCATAGCACCCACATGCTAAATATTTAAAGCTAAATTATTAAACTTTAGTTAACCTTTCACAAATAGATTGTCTAACTTTATCTTTCTTTTTATATTAGATTATGCTCTTCTGGAGTACCAACATCCACACAGAAGATCAGTAGTTAAAGTAAAATGCCAAGTGCCATGAGAAAAAAACAAGGAAAGTCAAGAGTAGGAAGTTGATCTGGAAACGACTCTCCATCTCAAGAGCCTGGTTATACAGCATTGTTCAGTGTGACCCAGTCTCCAGTTGGACAAGAATTTCATAGGAGGATTGATTTCCAAATTCCTAGGTGGGTTTCTATAAACCTATTATAAGATAGGTCAGCATCTTTTAAAATTTGAATTAATCAGTCAACTAGCTTAACAACCTTCATTTCAAAAACAATTCTTTTCTGTTTTCATAACAATTTTATTGAGATAAAATGCACACACAAAACATGCCTCTTTAAAAAGTGTACAAGTCAGTGGTTTTTGATATATTCACAGATATGTGCAACTATTACCACTGTCTACTGATAGAACATTTTCATCACCCCAAAATGGGGTCCTTTATTCATTAGCAGTCACTCTCCTTTATGTCTCCCAGCCCTTGACTATCATTAATCTTTTTTTTTTTTGTCTCTACTGATCTGCCTATTCTAGATATGATACCAAAAAAATCATATAATATGTGGGAGTTTTTTTGTATCTGGCTTTTTTCATTTAACACAATATTTGCAAAGCTCATTCAAATTGCAGCATGTCTTAGTACATTTCTTTCCTAGCTTAATAATATCCCATTGTAATCATACACTGCATTAAAAAAATATATTCATCAGTTTAAGGACATTTGGGATTATTCTACTTTTTGGATATAATAACAATGCTGCTATTAACATTTGTGTACAGGTTTTTGTATGGACATATGTTTTTACATCTTTTGTGCATATTCCTAGAACTGAAACTGCTGGGTTTTATAGTAACTCTACGTATAACTTTTTAAGGAACTGACAAACTGTTTTCTAAAGTTGTTGCATCATTTTACATTTCCATCAATTATTTATGAGGATAACAATCTCTTCATATCCTTGCCAACACTTGTTATTGTCCAACTTTTTCATTACAGCACTTCTAGTGTGTTTGAATCTCATTAAGATTTGATTTGCATTTCCCTAATGGATGACTAACAATGTTGAGCATCTGTTCATGTACTCATTGGCCATTTGCATATCTTCTTTGGAGAACTGTCTGTTCAAATCTTTGCCCAAATTTTTAATGTTGAGCTGTGAAACTTTTTTTTATATATTCTGAATACAAGTTACTTATCAGATACTTGATTTGCAGATATTGCCTCCCATTCTGTGGGTTGTCTTTTCATTTTCTTGACAGTACCTTTTAAAACACACAGATTTTTAATATTGATGAAGTTCAATTTATCTATTTTTTTTCCTCCTGTTCCATTTCCTTTTGGTATCATATCCAAGAAATCATTGCCTAATACAATGTCTCAAAGATTTGCTCCTATGCTTTCTTCTAAGATTTTAAAAATTGTCTATACTAAATATATATATTTATGTATATATGTATATATATGTGTATATATATATATATATATATATATATATATATATATATATATATATATAAAAGTGATTCATTTTGAATGATATTTTGTGTATGAGGTGAGGTGGGCATCCAGTTTCATTCTTTTGAATGTAGGTGTCCAGTTGTCCCAGCTCCATTTATTGCATTTATTGAAGAGACTTTTCTTTCCCTTGCTGAATTGTCTTGACTCCTTGTTTAAAATCAATTGGCCATAGATAAAAAGGCTTATTCATGAAATCACCATTCTTTTTCATTGCTCCTTATGTCTATCCTCTCTGTACCTCATTGTCTTGGTTACTGTAGCTTTGTTGGAAGTTTGAACTCACAAAGAGTGAACCTTGAAATTGGTTCTTCTTTTTCAAAATTGTTTTGACTATTCTGAGTTCCCTGAATTTTCTGTGAATTTTTGGATTAATTAAAAAATTAGAAATTTTCTGGAAAAACACACAGTTGGTGTTTTGATAGAGATCATGTTGATTCTTTGCATTAGTCTTACTAATATTACATCTTCTATTTCATAAAAACACATGGATATATTTCCACTTTTAAGGTATTCTTTCATTTCTTTCAACAATGGTAAAAATTGACAAAATTCAAATACCTCTTTCTGTATTGATTCATATAATTTAAAATTATATTTAAAGACATTGACAATCACACTATTGATCTTCCTTGTGAGATAGTACATTTTAGAACAACATGTATTTTTATTTATTTATTCATCTATTTATTTATGTATTTTTGTATTTATTTATTTTGATACCATTAATGTATAATTACTTGAACAACATTATAGTTACAAGACTCCCTCTATTATCAAGTCTCCCCTGCATGCCCCATTACAGTCACTGTCCATTGGTGTAGTAAGATGCTACAGAGTCATTACTTGTCTTCTCTGTATACACTGCTTTTCCCATGTCCCACCCCCACTACATTATGCATGCTAATGGTAACGCTCCATTTTCCCCCTTATCCCTCCCTTCCCACCCATCCTCCCCAGTCCCTTTCCCTTTGGTAACTGTTAGTCCGTTCTTGGGTTCTGTGAGTCTGCTACTGTTTTGCTCCTTCAGTTTTTGCTTTGTTCTTATACACCACAGATGAGTGAAATCATTTGGTACTTGTCTTTCTCCCCCTGGCTTATTTCACAGAGCATAATACCCTCTAGCTCCATCCATGTTGTTGCAAATGGTAGGATTTGTTTTCTTCATATGGCTGTATAATATTCCATTGTGTATATATATATATATGTACCACATCTTCTTTATCCATTCATCTACTGGTGGACACTTAGGTTGCTTCCATTTCTTGGCTATTGTAAATACTGCTGCGATAAACATAGGGGTGCATCTGTCTTTTTCAAACTGTGTTGCTGCATTCTTAGGGTGAATTCCTAGGAGTGGAATTCCTGGGTCAAATGGTATTTCTATTTTTAGTTTTTTGAGGAACCTCCATACTGCTTTCCACAATGGTTGAACTAGTGTACATTCCCACCAGCAGTGTAGGAGGATTCCCCTTTTTCCACATCCTCGCCAACATTTGTTGTTGTTTGTCTTTTGGATGGTGGCCATCCTAACTGGTGTGAGGTGATATATCTCATTGTGGTTTTAATTTTCATTTCTCTGATTAGTGATGTGGATTATCTTTTCATGTGCCTGTTGGCCATCTGAATTTCTTCTTTGGAGAACTGTCTGTTCAGCTCCTCTGCCCATTTTTTAATTGGCTTATTTGCTTTTTGTTTGTTGAGGTGCATGATCAACCCTTTATCGGATCTATCATTTATGAATATATTCTCCCATACTGTAGGATGTCTTTTTGTTCTACTGATGGTATACTTTACTGTACAAAAGCTTCTAGTTTGATATAGTCCCACTAGTTCACTTTTGCTTTTGTTTCCCTTGCCTGGGGAGATATATTCATGAAGAAGTTGCTCATGTTTATGTCCAAGAGATTTTTGCCTTTATTTTTTTCTAAGAGTTTTATAGTTTCATGACTTACATTCAGGTGTTTGATCCATTTTGAGTTTACCTTTGTGTAAGGGGTTAGACAATAATCCAGTTTCATTCTTACATGTAGCTGTCCAGTTTTGCCAATACCAGCTGTTGAAGAGGTTTTCATTTCCCCATTGCATATCCATGGCTCCTTTATTGTATATTAATTGACCATATATGCTTGGGTTTATATCTGGACTCTTCATTCTGTTCCACTGGTCTATGGGTCTGTTTTTGTGCCTGTAGCAAATTGTCTGGATTACTGTGGCTTTGTAGTAGAGCTTGAAGTCAGGGAGCGTAATTTCTCCTGCTTTACTCTTCCTTCTCAGGATTGCTTTGGCTATTCGGGGTCTTTGTTGTTCCATATAAATTTTATAACTATTTGCCCTAGTTCAGTGAAGAAATGCTGTAGGTATTTTGATAGGGATTGTATTGAATCTGTAGATTGCTTTAGGCAGTATGGCCATTTTGATAACATTAATTCTTCCAAGCCAAGAGCATGGGATGAATTTCCATTTATTAGTGTTCTCTTTAATTTCTCTTAAGAGTCCTGTAGTTTCCATGGTATAGGTCTTTCACTTACTTGGTTAGATTTATTCCTAAGTATTTTACTCTTTTTGATTCTGTGTATTAACTTTGTATCCCACAACTTTGCTGAATTCAGATATTAGATCTAATAGTTTGGGAGTGGATTCTTTAGGATTTTTTATGTACAATATCATGTCATCTGCAAACAGGGACAGTTTGACTTCTTGCTTGCCAATCTGGATGCCTTTTATTTCTTTGTGTTTTCTGATTGCTGTGGCTAGGACCTCCAGAACTATGTTGAATAAAAGTGGGGAGAGTGGGCATCCTTGTCTTGTTCCCAATCTTAGAGGAAAAGATTTCAACTTCTCGCTGTTAAGTATGATGTTGGCTGTGGGTTTGTCATATATGGCCTTTATTATGTTGAGGAACTTGCCCTCTATACCCATTTTGTTGAGAGTTTTTATCATGAATGAACATTGAATTTTGTTGAATGCCTTTTCAACAACTATTGAGGTGATCATGCAATTTTTGTCCTTCTTTTGTTGATGTAGTGGATGATGTTTATGGATTTTCTACTCTTGTAACATCCTTGTGTCCCTGGAATAAATCCTACTTGATCATGATGGATGATATTGTTGATGTATTTTTTAATTCAGTTTGCTAATATTTTGTTGAGCATTTTGCATCTATGGTCATCAGGGATATTGGTCTGTAATTTTCTTTTCTGTGGTGTCTTTTCCTGGTTTTGGTATTAGAAGGATGTTGGCCTCTCAGAATGAGTTTGGGAGTATTCCCTCCTCTTCTACTTTTCAGAAAAGTGTAAGGAGCGTGTATATTAGGTCTTCACTAAATGTTTGATAAAATACAGCAGTGAAATCATAAGTTCAGGTGTCATGTTCTTAGGTAGTTTTTTGATTATCAGTTCAATTTCTTTGCTGGTAATTGGTCTATTCAGATTTTCTGTTTCTTCTTGGGTGAGCCTTGGAAGGTTGTATTTTTCTAGAAAGTTCTC
Source organism: Manis javanica (assembly GCF_040802235.1). Classification (NCBI taxonomy): domain Eukaryota; kingdom Metazoa; phylum Chordata; class Mammalia; order Pholidota; family Manidae; genus Manis; species Manis javanica. Next base: position 69,951,802 of record NC_133163.1, read on the forward strand.
TATTTTTGTAGGTTATCCAGTTTTTTAGCATGTAGTTTTTCATAGTATTCTTTCATAATTATTTTGATTTCTGTGTTGTCTGTAGTGATTTTTCCTTTCTCATTTCTCATTCTGTTTATGTGTGTAGACTCTCTTTTTTTCTTGATAAGTCTGGCTAGGGGGTTATCTTATTTTGTTTATTTTCTTGAAGAAACAGCTCCTGGTTTCATTGATTCTTTCTATTGTTTTATTCTTCTCAATTTTGTTTATTTCTGCTTTAATCTTAATTATGTCCCTCCTTTTACTGACTTTGGGCCTCATTTGTTCTTCCTTTCCTAGTTTTATTAATTGTGAGTTTAGACTGTTTATTTGGGAATGTTCTTCTTTTCTGAGGTAGGCCTGTATTGCAATATACTTTCCTTTTAGCACAGCCTTCACTGCATCCCACAGATTTTTGTGTTGTTGAATTGTTGTTGTCATTTGTCTCCATATATTGCTTGATCTCTGTTTTTATTTGGTCATTGATCTATTGATTATTTAGGAGCATGTTATTAAGTCTCCATGTGTTTGTGGGCTTTTTCATTTTCTTTGTGTAATTTATTTCTAGTTTCATACCTTTGTGATCTGAGAAGCTGGTTCATGCAATTTCAATCTTTTTTAATTTACTGAGGTTCTTTTTGTGGCCTAGTATATGATCTATTCTTGAAAATGTTCCATGTGCACTTGAGAAGAATGAGTATCCTGTTGCTTTTGGATGGAGCATTCTGTAGATGTCCATTAGGTCCATCTGTTGTAATAAGTTGTTCAGTGCCTCTGTCTCTTTACTTATTTTCTGTCTGGTTGATCTGTTCTTTGGAGTGAGTTGTACATTGAAGTCTCCTAAAGCATGCATTGCATTCTATTTCCTCCTTTAATTCTGTTAGTATTTGTTTCACATATGTAGGTGATCCTGGGTTGGGTGCATAGATATTTATAATAGTTTTATCCTCTTCTTGGACTGACCCTTTTATCATTATGTAATGTCCTTCTTTGTCTCTTGTTACTTTCTTTGTTTTGAAGTCTATTTTGTCTGATACAAGTACTGCAACTCCTGTTTTTTTCTCCCTGTTAGTTGCATGAAATATCTTTTCCCATCCCTTTCAGTCTGTGTATGTTTTTGTGTTTGAAATGAGTCTCTTGTTGACAGCATATAGACGGGTCTTGTTTTTTTATACATTCAGTTTCAGTGACTCTATGTCTTTTTATTTGTGCATTCAGACCATTTACATTCAGGGTGATTATCAATAGGTATGTACTTATTGCCATTTCAGGCTTTAGATTTGTGGTTACCAAAGGTTGAAGGGTAATTCTCTTACTAACAGTCTAGTTTAATTCACTTCATATGCTATTACAAACACAACCTAAAGGTTCTTTTTTTTCCCTCCTTTTTTCCCCCTCCATTCTTTGTATGTTATGAATCATATTCTGCCCTCTTTGTCTGTCCCTTGGGTGACATCTATTTAGCCTTAGCAATACTTCCATCTATACTAGTCCCTCAAAAATGCACTGTGGAGGTGGTTTGTGGGAGGTAAATTCTCTCAACATTTTCTTATCTGAAAGTTGTTTAATCCCTCCTTTGAATTTAAATGATAACCTTGCCAGGTATAGTATTCTTGGTTCAAGGCCCTTCTGCTTCATTGCATTAAATATATCTTGCCACTCCCTTCTGGCCTGTAATGTTTCTGTTGAGAAGTCTGATGATGGCCTGATGGGTGTTCTTTTGTATGTGATCAATTTTTCTCTTTAGCTGCTTTTAAAAGTCTGTCTTTATCCTTGTTCTTTGCCATTTTAATTATTATATGTCTTGATGTTGTCTTCCTTGGGTCCCTTGAGTTGGGAGTTCTGTGTGCCTCCATGGCTTGAGAGACTATCTTGTTCCCCTGACTGGGGAAGTTTTCAGCAATTTTCTCCTCAATGACACTTTCTATCCCTTTTTCTCTCTCTTTTTCTTCTGATACCCCTATAATACAAATATTGTTCGGTTTGAATTGGTCACACAGTTCTCTGAATATTCTTTCATTCTTAGAGATTCTTTTTTCTCTCTGTGTCTCAGCTTCTTTGTATTCCTCTTCTCTAATTTCTATTCCATTTATTGTCTCTTCTACTACATGTAATCTACTTTTAAATACCTCCATTGTATGTTTCATTTTAGATACGGAATTTCTTAATGATTGAATCTCTGACTTAAATTCATTCCTGAGTTCTTAAATGTCTTTCTGTACCTCCATAAGCACGTTTGTGATATTTATTTTTTAGTTCTCTTTCAGGCAGATAGGTAAGTTCAGTTTCATTTGACTCTTTTTCTGGGGTTTGTGAGATTTTGGTCTGGATCATGTTCTTTTGATGTTTCATATTTCTGTGTGGCACCCTCTAGTGCCCAGAAGCTCCAGTCTCTGGAGCTGCTCAGCCCCTAGAGTGATGTTGGGGGTGGTAGGGGAGCAGAGGCAGTGCCTGGGGTGAGGAAAGATCTGTTTCCTGAATCCCGTCTCTGGTGCCTGTCTCCAGTGTCAGAGCCAGTGGGCCAAGCACACAGGTGTATGCCTCTGTGCTTTGCATCTCTAGCTGTTGTAGGCAGAGCCTCCCTCTGGCTGGGCTGATGCCAGCACAGTGACTGCAGGTTTGCAAACCTGTGACCACAGGCCAGGAGGAAGGCACAGCAGGCTGCGTGTCACAGTGGGGGCCTCAGGGCTGAGTAGGCAGCCAGGGGGATGAAGTGCCTGAACCTCCTCAAAGTTCCCTACCAGCTGGGAAGAATGAACTCAGACTATCTTGTCCAGCTCTCCCCTCCCCCATGCAACAAGCTCCATGCAAACCCTGCCCCTTCAGCAGCCCTCTCACTGATAGGAAGCCTCTCAAGCTGCCTGCCTTTCCCTTGTCCCGGAGTGGCTATGTGTGAATCCCCTCCTGCACAAACAGCACAATCTCAGTCTCTCAAGCACTCCACCTGTCCCAGCTCCCCATCATTCACAGCACCACACAGTGTAGGTTTCGGCTCCCGGAGGAGACCTCCAGGGCTGGGTGTTCAGCAGTCCCAGGTTTCCATCCCCACCTGTTCCTCCCACCGGTGAGCTAGGGTGGGGGAAGGGCTTGGGTCCTGCCAGATTAAGGCTTTAATACGTTACCCTGTTTCGTGAGGTCTGCTTTGTTCATAAGGTCTCTATGCAGTCTGGTTCAAACTTCTTTCTTGCTGCTGTTTTAGGGTTAGTTCTATCAATTAACTATATTTTTTTACTATTTGTGGTTTTGGGAGGAGTTCTCCGTCTCACCTCTCAAACCGCCATCTTGAATCCAGCATCATGTATTTTTAAGAATCTAATTTGTAAGATGATTTTAAAGCCATAAGGAATTATATTTCTCTTTATTAACAATAGAAAGACAAAAAAATTCAATTTTTTTCACAGTTAAATGCTCTTGGTTCAGAATTCTCATGAAGAAACCTATACATCAATGTATCACTATTTGGAGAATTGTTATAACACTTTAAATTGAACTTGCAGTGTTTTTGAAATAAGAGGATTATGTGGTAGTAAATCATATTCTAATATTTGGAATGAATATTTTCTTTATATTTTACAGAATTTTAGATCTCCAAACTCAATCAGACATACTCATTTAAAAGTAGTCTTTGAATTAATTAGCATACTCTTTTCAGTAAAAAAGGTGAACATGATTCATATACTTTATATCATTCCCCTAACAGAAAAAGGAAAAAGAGGAACTGACAATCCGACTCATCCATTGCCTACAATATTATAGCTATTCTGCAATACTGTCTTGTATATTTCTAAAATCTGAAAACTTTACAGTTAGGCTGCCAGATCTTGTAAATGTACATACATTAGACCCAGTTAAATTTGAATTTCAGATAAATAAGGGATGATTTTTTAGTATAAGTATGTCCTAAATATTTTGTGGGACAAACTTATACCAAAAAGCACCTGTTATATATCTGAAATTCAAATATAACTGGTGATTCTGTATGTCATCTGGCAGTCCTATATATAATCTGTGTCTAAATAATGCTCTTGATTAGTAGTTGGATAATAAATTAAAAAACACCTCAGTTGCATTCAAAGTTCTTTAATAACACACACTCCAGTTATTGATTTCAAGAAACATAAAAATAATTTGTTAATTCCTATAAGACTAAGATTTTATTTACATAGCTCTTTTGGGAAAATGTTCTGCAAGAGAAACTGTAAAGTGATTGCCAATTCAAATATATTTTTTAATGTTTTGCAATAACAAATGAAGTCTGGTACTTTACAAGACACATACTTCCTTGGTTGATTCTTTCTTAGTTAATATTTTAGTCAATTCTAGTCAATCTTCACAAATTTAGTTTACCTTCATTTACAGACATATCTTTAATTTTTCCCCACCAAACACACATGAGGAAACTGGAAAGTCAGATGATTGTTCAAGGTCACATAGTTGATGATACTACAATTGTACAGTGATCTTATTCTAAATCCTATTCTCTTCCTTTACAAACATTTTATGCTTTTGAATGTTTGCACATGGCTACCTGTTACCTAAATGTCATACCTACCTTTATTTCACTTAGTGCATTTATACCTGCACTTTAAGATATCAAATATCTAAAACCAAAACATACTGATTAATTTGACTTTAAAGATTATTATTTTTAAGCCCAGAAAAATCCTACACATAGTTTGTGATTCACTAATAATGATTCATTCAATTTTACTATGTAGGAAGAACAGCAAAGAATAAAATTACTTTATTTGTTATTTTAACCCTTCTAGAGACATCCCAAAAGAGAAATTTTCATTATTTACCTTGTTATACTCAGTTATTCCTTAACATGAAAACATTTCACGTGATGCTAGATCACTAATTAAAGTAGAACTTCATATTTTATTTACATTCAGGACAGTTTATAGATTCCCAGCTCTTTTTACATAGCAAAGTGAAATATAAGTACTGCTCATCACTTATTGGATACAAAGTTAAGTTTCACTAGGATGACACAAACTGCTTTTCTAACATTTCCCCATGATGGTTTAATGAACCAAAAATATCAATAAATCATAAGTAGAATTTAGCTTTAGGCTGAATCTAGCTTAGTCATATTTTTGCCTGAAAACAAATCTTACATTCAGGGTTATCTACCATGCATATATTATTGGAAAACATCACCTACTAACCTACATGAATCTATAACACATTGTGAAAATATCAAAATGGAAAATGAATGCTTTTATTTTCTCTTTAAGAAATTGGCAGGTACCCAATGTGGCAGATACATTATACATAGAAATGCTATAATAATCTGTAATAATCCAGGCTTCTCATAATTTATGTTCCCAAATTTAAATAACTGTCATCATTTCTTGCTAAATCTAAAAGTCTAAGCCCTAGGTTTTGCTAAAGGTAAAGATATAAGATGTTTCAAACTGGCTTTTACAATTTTTAGTCTCCCTCTTTCATTCATACTCTTCTCCCAGAGCAACAGCACGTGTCCTAGACTAGGCTCTGTCACATGTCCTAGGCTGGGCTTTTAAGACACTTTACACACTATTTTCAATTTTCATTCAAAATTATGTGCTATGTCTTGTGGAACTATTTAGCATATATTTATAATTTGGCATTTGCTTTTTCATTTACTCAACATAAATTGAGGGTTTACTGTGTATAAGTAACTGATGCCAACTTCTAGGGACCAAGGCTCCCTTAAGGAAAGGCAGAAACAAAGACAAATAAGAAGTAGGAGATATCCAAAGCAAAACAAACACCATATTTTTGCTTAGCTAACAGAATGTCATACCCTTTTAATTTTACTGCTACTTTTCTAGTAACAGTTTCTCAGAACCAATGCTAGTGCTTTTTGTCTTCCAACAATTTTTAAGAGTATAAGCATCCATCACGAGCTTCTTCTCAGTATCTACACACACTTCTTGGTGATATCACACTGTCTAGTAGGTTTAAATAAATTGATGTTCCTCTGGATTATTATCTCCAGCCCTTACATCCCCTGTGATGTCCAGACTTTCCAATAAAAGTTACGTGAATGTGACCTCCCTCCCTCTCAAAATATCTTATTGCACTGTCCTCATCTTTAATGATGTGAGATGGTAAAATGCCTATCAGATAAGATGAAGGGAGCTGAATAATGTATGCATATATGTATAATAATAGTGTAGCAATAGGTTATTATTGACTTTCTGACCATACATTAGAGGTAGGATCATCTGCTTCTGGACCATGGCTGACGATGGGTAACTGAAGTATGGATATGGGAGGACTACTGTAACGGCATCTAACTTAGCCTCTGTGTTTCCACTCTTGGTCTCTGTCTCCCTAGAATTTATTCTCTACTACCTATGAAACAAGATACTTTAAAAGGAAAAAAACACCATGAGGTGCTTTCAACTCTTTAATAATGTTAGGTCTACACCTGGAATAACATTTGAAGTCTGTGAAGTATCCAAAGGACCCTATATGATCAGACTTCTGCCAGTTTTCTAAAGCCCTCTACTCTGCTCATTCCAATCCAGCCACACCTGTCTTTTGGTCATGCCTTGATCACATCAATCATATTTCTGCCTTAAGGTCATCATCACATGCACTATTACTTCTCCCTAGAGTATCTTCAGTATAGTGATTTGGCTTGTATATGCACACCATTTAGGTTTTTTTCTTCACATATCACCTCCTCACTAAGATCTTACTGGACCACCTTATCACCCATATCTACGTGTAATCTGTAAATAATGTCTGTTTCCCATCTCCATCCTGCACCTTTTACTCCCTTCATCTCTATCTCTTTATCTGATTTTATTCCTTTTCATAACACTTATTCATGACATTATACTACATGTTTGTTTATGTTATGTCTCCTTGGCAACAAAGTAAGCTCCAAAGAGGTGAAAATATGTCTGTCTATTATGCAGTTCTTACCTCATGCCAGGGAAATAACTGATAATATAAACGACTTTCTCCTGTCTTCTTTGGCATCCACCACAAAATAGATACTTGTGTTCATTGTTTTTACATTTCATCTTCCACTTTCTCTTTTTCAAACTCCATTTGCATTTTGTCCCCTCTAATCCATTAAAACAACTCTTGTTTCCATATGAGAGAATGGGAGCTTTCAATTATTGTCAATTATGGAGACAATTGATAAAATCTTTTTGAAAATCAACTTTGCAATATAAAATCAAGTTTCCAGGGGACACATGCTATAGCCAAGAAATCTCATATCTAGTTATGTGCCCCAGAGAATATACACAGGGTCATGTGCAAAGGTATTTATAGCAGCTTTATTTGTAACGGAGAGATATTGGAAAAAGGTACCAATAATTAGAAGAATAAGCAGGTATATTTGGTACATTTCTATATTTATAATACATGAAATACACACACACACACACACACACACATATACACATACACACATACACCCACAGGTATCTTGGAAATTTAATGTGAGTGAAAAAGTTAAGTAATATGACTCATATTTATATAAATTGATAAAAATTAGAAAACACATACTAAACAATATATATTTGTGTGTGTGTGTGTGTGTGTGTGTGTGTGTGTGTGTGTAGTTAAAATATGAAGACAGGTAGTGGATAATATTTTCATAGTTAAAACACTGAGCAAAGAAAATGACAAAACTCAGAGTCTCTTTCTATCTCTACCCCTCTTCACCTCTCTCCCTCCCTCCCGCTTTCATTCAGTGGCAATTTATAAATCAACATCCAACTTCTATGCCATTTTTAAATTTATTAACTAGAACTTGAATAATAATTTTTCTGAACCTTCATATTTCATATTAAAAGCCGTTTCAAATATCTTTGTTCTGATTTTTTGCCTTTTTGTACACAACCCTAAGAGATCTCTATTTAGAATGCATGATTGGCATTAATGTCTCATGTTCTGATTTCCTTTTAATATTTTGATATAAAAATTAGGGTGTCATAAAATGATTTAGATAATGTCCCCTTTGTTTCTGTTACTTTACTTAATACCCACAGAATGAATTAAATCCCCTACTTCCTTGTTTCAAAGTGTTGCATTTATCTAATATGATGATTTAACTTAATTTGTAAATTTGTTTCCATTAAGGTATTCATAATCTACATATTTTAAAGTATTTCTTTGTGAAATGATGTAAGTTTACATAGAGTAAGATGCACAAACTCCAGCATATCGCTACATGTGTTTTACATTGGCATCCAGCCACTTACTAACTTCAGAAACTAAGACACTGAGCATTGCCAACACTCCCAGAAGATTCCCTTGCCTCCCCTATAAATAACCACTATTCTGATTTCCGTAATTGTAGGTTAGTTTTATCTTTGCTTGGCACTTCATACAAATGGAAATATACCCTAAAGTGTCTAGCCTCTTTTGCTCAAAGTTTTTAAAAAATTACATTCATTTTATATTGAAACCACAATGTTGTTCATGTGAAACCTTCATAAGATTGTATGTCAATGATACCTTAACTAAAAAAAAAAAAATCTGTTTATATTATATCGCTAGTGTACTTATTATTGTGCCATATCTCATTTTATGAATAAACCACAATTACTGATTTACCACTAAATGAATACTTTGGTTGTTTCTGGTTTTGGCTATTATGAGTAAAACTGCTACAAATGTTTTATATATCACAGTGCAAATATGCAGTCCCTTGAGTGTGTGTATATCTAAAACTATAATTACTGTACACTAGCTTTAGATACTGTTGAGTAGCTCTCCAAAGTCAATACAGGTATTATACATCTGGCAATTATTTATGAGTAATTTATTTATTTCTGGCAATTTATTTCCAGTTGCTCTATTATCTTCACCAACAGTTAGTACATCTGTTCTTTTTTATATCAATCATTAGGGTGAGAATTGATATGGAAGCATTTCCTTGTAGTGAATGAATTTCTCCTTATACTAATGATGTTAAGCACCTTTTAATATTTCTTGGTCACTTGAATATATTATGAGTTACTCTCAATGTTTTCCTATTTTTTATATGTCTTTATTACTGATCTGAAAGCATTCTGTTTTTTTTTCTTCTATCTTAATGCCTTCAGGAGATTTACATGTCTTATTGGTCTGACTTTTTATTATATGAATGATTTACTTTGTTGAATAGAAGTTCTATATTTTAATGAAGTCCAACTAATCAATCTTTTCTACTATAGGTATTTTTTTCCTATTTATCAAATAAATGTTTATCCCAAGTTCATGAAGATATTCTACCATTTTTATTCTAGAAACTTTATTTCTCACAATTTTTGAGCATGGTAGTATTAAGTTTCATATTTTCTATGAAGATATATATTTTTTTCTATGCAGATATCTTATTTATTCAGCACAATGTGTTGAAAAGAAATCCCCAGTGATCTACAGATGTATTTTATGTCAAGTGATTGTGTATGTGTGAGTCTATTTCCATACTTTGTCTTACTCATTTTGTCTTTTGTGCATCATTTTGTCAATAACAACCTCTTAATTATTGTATTTTTGTATTGAGACTTAACTTCTGATAATGCTGGTGCTCCCTCATTTTTCTTTTACAGTATCACATCTGTCTTATGTAAGTCTCCTTTCTTTTCATCAAAAAAAAGAAGGAGGGAAAAAACAAAAAGGCAAAAAGTAAAGAGACTTTTCTGAGATTTTTGAATGGTATTGCTTTAAATCTCTGTGTCTATTTTGATAGAATGGATACCTCAAAATAGTGGGTCTTCTAATGCAAGAATATAAAAAGTACCTTCCATTTATCTGGGAGTCATATAATATCTGTCAGTAATATTTTGTAGTTTTCAGTGCAGGGGTATTTTATAATATTTAGTAGATTTATTTCTATGATTTCTATGTTTGTATTTACATCAGTGTAAATGGAGTTTTAAATATTATCTGTATCATTTCATCACTTAGCTGGATGAGAATACATAGACATACATCAATTACTTTTCTCTACATAAAGTATTTTTACTAGAAATATTTACTCTTTTTTTCTTTTACCCAATATAGTACCAAACTGTCAGTAATTTTTTAATTCCATGTTTCTTCTTTTTTCTTGCCACTGCTTTACCAGAATACACTCATTGTCATTTATTTTTCCTCTATTGCAATTTGAAATTCCCTGGACTTAGATCTCTTCCCAAAAGTGCAATATCCATACCCTGCAAGTGTCAGGAAAATGAAAGAGGCTTCTATATAACAGGACTCATTTAGCTTAAAAGAAAGTTGTAGCTGTAACAAGCATGTTTTCTATTACAATTAATGGAACAATACTATGTGTCCTGTAAAGTGATACTTTACTGACATAACTATTCCTCAGATAATATCTGTAATTTCATACCCCATTCCTGTTGTAATATTTTAAATGACATAGACAGAGGCATTGACAAATTAAGAATTTTAGAAATAGTTTCATATAATAAGCAATGTTTTTAAGGAACAGAAATCAGTGATGGAGAAGACAAACGGAAAAAAGATGTCGAGGACATTTAGAGAAAATTCTCCCATTGGGAGAAAACTGGGTAAGATGAGTAAAGGCCAAATCAATTCTAAGATTTATGTTTTCACATGTCACTCTTTCCTCCGTTCATTCTTGCTTTGTCTTATCATTTATTAGAAAGATTTAATATACAGGGCAAACCTTCAGTTTGCTACCATACCAAATTTACTTAAATTTCAAATTTGTGTTAATGAATCTGGGAGAGTTATTGTATTTTAAGTGAGAAATATTTTCTTGAGAGCAATTTACTTATCTGTTGAGAAGGATTATTTATGCTCTTAAGAGATCAGTGTACTATTTGATCAAATTAAATACATGCTAAATACATTGCTAATTGTCACAACACTTCATTTTTCCTCTAAGAATGAATGTTTCATATTTCTGATAATGACTTTTGTATGTAGATGATATTGTGGAGAATTTTCCTAGATTAAAGCTACATGGATGCCTCTATATTTTCCAATTACATTGCACAAATACCTTATTTTAAAATAATGACTGATATGACAATTCCTGTTTTTGTTATAATGTTTATATGTAGAATCTAATTGTATATGATCTTTCTAGTTCCTTGACATTTATACTGGTAAAAGTCTAGGCACCCTGAAAATGCTGTCTCTGTATATACTCAATGACTTTCAAATTTGAACTCTGCAGATTTGCTAGAAATCCAGTATTTTTTATTATGCTTGACAGTAACAAAATTCAGTATTTCAATTTATTTGAGTTTCAGATTTTAGAATGATGAAAGAAAAAGAACTTCATGTTTCAAATTCACTATCTTCTCACATGATTACCATTTGGAGCTAATCATTGCAAGTTGTTATTATCCTTCACTAAAGCTGACAGGCCTCCTTTATCAGAAGGATGTTATTTTTTTTAAACAGGTGGCCATGACTTCAGAATGAACAATGTGGATTCAGAAATACTGTTAGGCTGGACTTAAGAGTCCTTGATCCATGCTTATTTTCATTTATATTTGGTTTGGTGTTCATAAAATATATGGATATTTATGCCTGCCCATCCATAATAGATTCGAGTAAAAAATACATTTTTTCATAACTTCTGTATGTGTATGTTTGCATATGTGTGGTTGCATTTAAGAGGTAAGTTTTAGAGGAAAATAGGTCACCCTATGTGTACACATGTTCTAAAATTCTGCCTGTTATTCCATTTGATTCCACTTTTCCTCCTACTTTCCCTAAAATACAAAGAGGTATTTTCCATTTTCCAAGCAGAATAACATTATTTCTAAATCACTATAGAGGTATTATTTACTAAATAATATTTCAAAATGACAAAATTGATTATAATTTTGTCCCTTTTCTGTCTGAAATTAACTTTCCTAGCTTTCACGTGATTAATCCTCATTAGTAAGATTTATTCTAGGATTCATGGCAATAATAATATTATAAAATTTAAAAAATGTACCTTACTGAAATAACTTCACTGTTATTTCCGTTTTGTAAGAAGGAGACAATAATCCAGATTTGAAATGAAAGCCAATTGTCTACATTTGTTACATATTATTACATGTTTGGATTGAGGCATTCATGAAGTATTTCATCATGATTATAAACAGCAAAGATGATTTTGCTTAATTTCCTTTTAATGCATTATAGACATTTAATCAAGGAAATAAAAGTAAAGTGAAACTTGCCTCATTAAAATCACATTGGAATTGTGCTTTTTGGGGATAGCTGATTCTTGGCAAATTTGTAATTGTCACTTGTTTAGACCTTGTGATTTTTGTCTCATTGATAAGTGCTTTAAACTTACCTGGATCATACAGGTCAATCTGTAGGGTAAAATTTTGTCAGATCTGTATCAGTGAGTTTTGAGTACCCTATAAATGTGTTCAGCTTCAACAATACTATCTACATTCTTCTAAGGAGTAAAAAACAGGATCACTTATTTCTTGGGGAGAAGCTATCTTATAAAACTGACTTGGTTGAAACAAAAACAAAGCCCAGAAATAAAAAATCCTCTCAGTATTCTCTAAAGCTCTTGTCATGCTTCTTACTATAAATCAGCATTTCTGACAAAAGTATTTCTTTCCTTTACTTATTTTCTTTTAGTTACCTGGTCAAGGTTTAACTTAAAATAAAGGAATGTAGTAACTTCTGGTGTCAGGTGGTAGAGAATAAAGCAATGCAATACTCCATTTTATCTTTCCTAATGTTTGATGGAAATGCTAATGAAAGTAAATGAAGGAATATGTATATTGATATCGTTAAAAAATAAATATGAATCAGTGTTGTGATAGTTTCTTGAAGATATTATCAAAGCAGGGACATATCACTCAAATAGAATATGAACAGATAAAAATATCTACTTTTCTTCAAAGAATTCCAGCAGGTAAATACTTCTTCATTTATACATTCCTGTGCATTTTCTTTATTCTTAGTTGTAGATTCTGTATGTGGTTTAATCCAGCTTGTTATTTATTCTGTTCATATGTGTATTTATTAATCTTTCTCCATTTATGTATTAAATAACCTATAGAGACCAAGTTCAGTGATTTTTTAAAAAATATCCATTGCAGCAATATATGTGTCCCATAGTTATAAAATCAGATAAGAGTGAGATTGTAACCACAAACATTAGACTTTTCCATTATTCTTCAGGTTAAGTTCATGGTGCATTATCTCCTTGGTCCCCAAGCTAATAAAAAGTCTTTGGAAATCTCTGCAGCAGAAAGAAAAGTCAAGAAGATACCATGCATGAGAAGGATTCTAATTGCCATTGCTGATTCTGAGATGCAGGGGCCCACGTGCAAAGACCAAAGAGAAGCTTCTTGTAACTAAGGGAGGTCTCTGGCTGGAAGCCAGCAAGGAAATGAGGACATCAGTTGTGTAACTGCAAAGAACCGAATTTGACTAATAACATAAAAGAGTCTCAGTCTTCAAAACGAATGCAGCCCTGCAATAGCTTTGCTTTCAGCCTTATGAGACCAATGTCAGAATTTGAAGCTAAGAACTGAGAGATACTAAGTGGGTGTTGCTAAAGCTGCCAAGTTTGTGTAATTTGTATGGCAGTGATAGCAATCTAATTTAGGCAACTTTAGAAGAAGCTCTTCGGAGAGTTTCACAGTATTTCTAATTGTCTTTCTCCTTTAGAGAAACAGATAAAATAAGTTTACTACCTATTTGAAGTTCCTATTTCCTTCCAAATACACTTTCTGAAGCAGTACTAGTAGTTTAACTGGTTTTATTGCTCACTATTTTCTTGTCAATATGTCAAATTCATTTAGACTTTTTTCTCTCCTACTCCATTTTCCATTGTTCAATATTACTTTCAGTTTGTCTTCCTTAAAATTTTTTTTCTATTACATTCTACAGTGAACCCTCAATGTGGCTGATACAATATGTGTTAGGAACAGAAATATTAAATTTTCATCTCTTTCCCATATATTTGATAATATTAGTAATATACCTGGATTAAACCTGTTGCAGTATCATTATCAAATACAGATAACCAATATTATTTAAATATATTCATTTAATTTTTGTAGGATGGTTATTTATTGCCTTATTGATTGTTAAATAAATTATTTCTTTTTAGGGTATTTTGATACTAGAGCAAAGAAAAAGTGTCTTTTCCAGGAATTTAGCAACAGAAACAATTTCTGTTTCTACAGAACAGCTTCTGTTGCTATAGATTGTTTCTATTTAAAATACAAAAACAATAAAGTATAAAGAAATACTAAAATTACAACATTCAAATAAGTGATTTATGTTTTATAAACCATTACTAACCAAATAAAAATGTTTCAGAGGTAGATATATAACTTCTCTTATTTCCATTCAAGGGAATAAAATAAAACTTAGGAAAATTTTTTCTTAGCCACAGCTAATGACCAGTTTTTATGAAAAAGGAAGTTTTTTATATCCTGTAGTTTCAATCAATTATTATAAATGCCTAGTAAGATAAGAAAAAGTCTATTAATTTTGAATCTTTGCATAAATAACTTACCTATAAAGATCATTTTTTGACCTTCAAAAATTGTTGTATCACTATGAGATGCTATGTGTCAGTAAATTCTCAACTTAAGCTCTTTTCAGTGTGAAGTAATTCCTTAAACTATTTTTAATGGTGGGATATAAGAAATGAGGTAATACTTTGTACAAAGCATGCTGACTTCTAATTATTCATTTATTCAATATGCATGCCATATACAACATGGAATTCTCATAAAGGGTAGGTAGAAATTAGAACTCAACCTGTAACATAGCCTAGCATCTTAGTGTAAAGAGTAATACTACCTTCAAGAAAATTGCAGGAAAAACAGTGGATGGAAGTACATAAAATTGTAAGTTAAGGGAGAAATTACTTGTCCTTAAGAAAAGTATATTTTCCCATGCAGTTATTGTTTCCAGGTGATGGGATAAAATTAGTTTTCATTGAGAGGATCATATAGGTAGTCAGACATGAAGAATAAATAGAATAAAACAAGGAGAAATGGATGGAAAGTGTTCCATAAAGAGGGACATCCTGAAAACAGAAAAGCAAGAAAAATTGTTATCAAGAGTTAGATTTTGTATTTTATCAGAAGTCCCTAGATTGGCTAGAAAATCTCTAGTCTGGCCAGAAATGTGGAAGTTATGAAAAGTAATACAGGAGAAAACTTTTTCCATTGGATTCATAAAAATAAATTCAGGACTGTTGTCTGGAGTGTCTGGCCAAGAACTCTAAGATTTACCATATAGACAATGAGAAACGATTAGCAGTATTTGGATGGGAGTGATAAAGGAGTTATTATCAGCAATTTAGTGAAACTTTTTTGATTGAAGTTGTAGGTATCTGCAGATATGACAGGTATGTTAATTATTTAGTTTAGAACACTTTTACTTCTTTCTAATTACTTGCTATGTAATGTTAAATAATGGCATCTTCCCTATTGATACATAATCCTTATTATGAATAGATAGCATTTTCATACATATTTATATTTAACATATGAAGAATATTATTTATAAAAGTCTGCATTTATATAATGCATTCCCCTTCTTTAAAACTGGTTTCATCTATTTGTCTTGAATCTACATGAAGCCAGATTGTGTCACTGTATGACAACTAGGGCCTAATATAGTAAGATAAATTCACAAGATCAATATACATTTGAATGACTGTAGTAATAGTGATGCTACACTTTAAAAATTAAATTTGTAAATTTTATTCCCATGTAGTATACAAACATTAATTTAGGATGGATTTTTCCCCAAATATATGCAGCCTACAGATTTAACCAAATTATGTTGTGGTAACAAATAACCCAAACACTTTAACTATCTACTGCAAAAGGGTTTTATTTTCTCTCATAATACAAGCCCTTGGAGGATTCCCTGCAGCTCTGTTCCAAGTTCCTCTTCATTCTGTTATCCAGGCTAAAAGAACATGTTCAATCATGGCCTCTTGGCAAAGGAAATAGGACATGACAATCCATGAGATGGCTCTTAAAGCTTTTCCTCCACCTATACCTGTATCACCTCTGTCCACATTCCACTGGACAAAACAAGTCATATGTCCACACCTCAAGCTAATGGGACAAGAATATATCCTCCTCTCATAGTGAAGTTCTGCCAGTTGCTAAACACCTAGTAGAGTCAAGTCATCTTACAGGCAAGGAAGCCAATA
The DNA here is from genome assembly GCF_040802235.1 of Manis javanica. Taxonomy (NCBI): domain Eukaryota; kingdom Metazoa; phylum Chordata; class Mammalia; order Pholidota; family Manidae; genus Manis; species Manis javanica. The sequence goes on from NC_133163.1 coordinate 69,967,952, forward strand.
AATGGTTACAAAAATGCAATTTATAACATTTAATTCCATAGATACTAATATCATGAGAAAGTCTGGTTTAAATATAAAGCCTTTGAAATTTTGCAAGGTATTATTTACTTTGAGATCATGATATACGTTAATATATTAAATGTGTTCACTTTTTTGTAGTATAAAGGTGGATGGATTTTTAGATTTATTTTTTTAATGGAGTTTGTCACAGTAATCTGCTTTATATGTTGTCTTATGAATGGTGACTTCAACTCATATCACTTACAAAAACCTGTTATTTCTCAGCAAATGTTTGGGATCTAAAATACTGCACAGGGAAGTACCAGGTAGACAGAAAACTAATCTATTCATATACTCTCTTAAAACATACTGAACTCATATGAAACCTTGGTTTTGTCTTAGAAATAACCTCCATCATTTCAAAGGAGAGAGGCAAATTTACAATTTAGATACATTCCACTTCTCACTTCCTTGTATCAGTCATCTATAATTTTTTTTTCCACTACTACTTTACAAACACTTTCCTATTATCAAGGAAACAAAAAGGACATACATACCAACTAGGAGAAAGGAGAGAAACTCACTGACTTTCAATAATTGAATCTGTGCTACTACTGGCCTTTTAGAAAGTCATTTACCAGGTGAAAAGTCATTTCTATTATGTGCTGTACAATGCCTATGAGATTCATTTACATAGTATCCCTTGACACTATTATTACCTCTTCATCTTGATAGTAGAAATAGTTCATTGGTATAGAGAATTGTACAGAGATGAGTATTTACAGCTTCAGCACTTACTGAGTTGGTTTTTATACATACTATTATGATTCCTTAGAATTATGTGCCTATATTTAAATGAGTACATTTTTGTGTATTTGCTAATAAAGTTTTATCTGCTCTTATTTCCAGTTCCAATTCTAGGAATTTCAAAATAATGGATGTAGCTGAGATTGCACTTTACATAGCAATAAGCCAGATGCTGCCACTTAAGAGGTATTTGGTAATACAGAATATTATTATTTAGCATAATAAGAGAACACAGCTTACCATTCCACATAGTAAGTTTAAAACTCAGCCCATATATTTAAAATATACTCTGCTTGAAAAATGAATAAAATTATCTTGAATTTGCTCTCACAGATACTAAATTTCAACTCACTGGGGGCAAGTGGATATTTACACGAATCTAAAATATTTCTTTGTTTAGCCAATTATTCATAGAAAAGCTGGGTTTCTCAAACCTTAGTGCATACACACAAACTCTTTACATAAGATTTAAATTTCAAGTATACTTCTTGATCCTCCAGAAGATATGGCTAAAATGTGCTTATGCTTTTTAGGTGCATAATGAAAGATATTTTGGGGAAAAAGCACTCACTGTATCAGTAAGCTTTCTGACAAAGACTCACCTTGATCAAGTTTTAGTTAGGCTTCTCTTAGACCTCTTCTCAATCAAGCCTCAGTGTGGGAATTCATATACAAAGTATAAAAATCATATGAATAATCATATCTGACTTGATTGTTTATAGTTCATGATTCGTGGTCAAAACAGAAACAGTTTCTGTGATACGAGTGCCTTTGCATTGTTCCCTATGTAAGAACTTGTTCAGCATGTGAGAACTTGTTCGTTATGCTTCAGAAGATTGGAGACTTTTGAGAGTTGGACTTGATTGATGATTGTGCATTGAGTCCCCTATACAGAATTTTATTGTTGTTAACAACCATTTGATCAATAAATATGAGAGGTGCCCTTTCAGCACCACTCTTGAGCTGTTACACCTTGATTCTCCAGGCTGGCTCCTTCAGATCTTTGATAACTCATAGGGGCTCCTCCCTTATCTGCGTGTCAGAAACAGGGAAGGGACCAACACCTCAGCCTTGGGCTTCTGTGTCCTGGCCTAATCCAATTTTAGCAAGAATCCTAAGTCACTTTTTTAGGAATCCACCTACCATGTTTAATATCACTCATGCCGCCTTTCAGCAAGAATCTTGTTAAATAAGTCAGTTTAGCAAGAACCCTTCCACCCTTAGTTGAAGTTTCTCTATAGTAATTTTCTACTCACTGATCCCCTCACCTTCTCACCTTGATCCTTGACTTTAAATTCTCACTTATCCCTGTGGTCTTTGGAGTTAAGTCCAATTTCTCTCCCCTATTGCAATACCCCTATATAGTAGTCTCAATAAAGTCTTCCTTTATGTCAGAATTTTTTTGTCTTAGTAGTTCTCCAAATGAACAGAACCAGTGAAATACAAATATATATACATATATAGAAAGAGATTCATTTTAAGGACTTGGCTGATGAGATTTGAAAGGCTGACAAGATCTGAAGGGCAGCCTGGCAGGACGGAAACTCTGGCAATTGTTGAACCCAAAATCTATAAGGCAGACTAACAGACTGCAAAATTAGAAGGGATTTCTATGTCATAGTTTTGAGGTATAATTCCCTTTATTCCTGAAAACCTTACATTTCGCTTTATGCCTTCAACTGATTAGATGAGGCCCACTCACCTAACTGATGATAATCTCCTTTATTTAGGGTCAACTGATTATAAATGTTAACCACATCTAAAAAAATATCTTCACATCAACATTTATTTTAGTATTTGACTGAACATCTGGACAACATAGGGTAGCCATGTTGACACATGAAATTAACCATTACAAGCACCAAAATCCATTCTGTTGTATTCTAAACAGCAAGTAACCATGTAAAAAAAAAGTGTAACAAAGAATTAAAGGTATATCTCAACTCTATTTAAATATGCGTTATTGGTACTGTATACTGTCCTTATCAACATTCCATGTTTTATATATCTTTATTTCTTAACTAAAATTATCTTCAAATTCATAGTATGATCACATATTTCAAAAAGATTCATGAATAATGATTATAACATAGGAAGGTGAGGGATTCATTCTCATTCCAAAAATCTTGATGGATGTATTGCTCTCATCTTATTCCCAAGTCAGCTGTGTTTTTGTAGACAAAACACTCAACTAAATCATTCTTAATTTTTAATACTTGGAGTATCCTGAATCCTTTAAGTAGTCCATTGGCACAATTTATGACAGTGATTATATGATTCACAGAAGCCTTAGGGAAAATCAGGGACTTAAGGGGCTTTGTTGGCTGTGCTTAAAGCTCTGATTAAAGCTTTTTCATAGTTCCAAATAGGAAGAGAAAATGATGATACAAATTGTGCCCGATGACTAGCAATTATTTTATTTATTTATTCCTCCAAAAGATTTATTTAGATCATGACAATTTGCCATCTAAAAATTAAAGGTAGTAGAAATAAATGACAAATGATTATTTAAATTCTTCCTTTAATGGAAAAGAAAGCAAAATTTCAGATCAAAGAAATGATTATACTAGGACTATGAAGGTCATAAAACTCCACTCAATCAAAGTCAGAGCAAAGGCAGACACAAAGTGGCAGCTAAGGAACATGAGGGGTAAAACACACAGAGAGAGACAGTGAGAAAAAAGGACTATGAAAGCTTTTCAAGAAGAGCAGATAGTTTCCATAGCAACAAAGCATAATGTTCTCTAAATGTAAAAGATCCTATTTTGAATGTATTACTGGTGATTCAGATGTAAAAAAAACGTACTTCAGAGAAGATGGCACTGTTTGCATACTACAATTCTTAAATCTAGGAAGCTATGAGTTGTTAAGACTTCATTTGTAATTTCTGTTGTTATATGTGTATTCCTAAAGATATCTGTATTTGGTGGTACAGCTTGAATCCACTGAATCAGTAACAGTAACTCAGTTAATTTACCAAACCTTGAACATTAGAAATGTGTCCACACATAAGAAATAACTCCTTTTTTCTAATTTGCACATGGTCTTTTCTGTGTTTGTTTGTGTGTGTGTGTGTGTGTGTTTACTGAGAGTAAGAAAGAAACATAAATGAAAATTTCATTTGAAAGTATATAACCCATATATAGAATAAAGTTGTTGCAGATTAGATAAACTAATTAACTAATTTAGAAATATTACTCCAGCCTTCCCTACCTCTGTAGACAGAAGATATGTCCCCAAACTTGATCTTTAGGATCAATAATGCTGTTTGCATTTTTTAATAGAATACAACAGGTATAAAAATGACAAAAAGCTTAAAAAAAGGCACTATTGATGTTGCTCACTTGAACCTCTACCATCACCCTAAGAAAAACATGCCGTCTAGCCTGTTGGTACAAGAAGTAAAGAAAAATAGGGAGCAGATACACTTTAATTGAGTCCCTCCTAGATCAGCTAATCTCCAGTTGAACATGGGAATGTTTTATTATGCCTAAACAGCCAACCATTACTAAATTTGGCAACTAGAAATGGGGTGCTGTCAAAATGAAATCCTAAAGTATGTAGCATTTTCATTGGAAGTGAGAGCAAATGAAGACAGGAGAAAACATAATACAGCTATTGGGGGCTTGAAAAATAGAAACCTGTCTTATGTCACTCACAGTAACTAAAAATGTACTTAAGGAACTGAAGCAGATCATTGCCAGGCAGAATGTTGAAAGCACAAAATAGCTTCTTTTGGCCAGATATGATCAGGTTCTATAAGACAGAGGTAGGCTCAGAAAAAAAGCCAAAAAAACAAAACTAAGCTAATTTATGAGCAGAATTCAGAAAGAATATAAAACTGTTGAATCTGGTTTCTGTTTCCGTATATACGAACCTACAAGTTGCCTCTCCTTTCTAACAACAATGAGAATAGCTGAACAGACTAAAAAATCAAAAAATTTTCTTGGATGCACAAGATAAGGGAGGACACAGGACAAATTTCTGCCCCAACACTGGAGAGATAGACAGGCAAATATAGGGAGTCGCTGCTTACTGGAGCAGAGACTCACCAGTGGAAAACAGAAACAGCCACAGGAATCAATGCTGAGGTAGGGATACTTGAACTATAATTGGTGACCTGCTGGAAGCTCAGTGTGGACAAGTCTGAGAGTAAAACTTTCCTGGGAGAACCAGTTACCCACAAGGGACCCAACAATATTGTGAGATTTACCTCAAGGAGCTTGACCAGGTGCCCATGATAAATATCAGACAATAAAAGAAACCTAATACTTCTGGCAGGAGGAGGAAAAGAGGAACAATTTTGAAATATGCCAAAATACTCTATTATTCTTAACAAGGTCTGCCCTCAGAAGTAATTATTTAACCAGGGCTTAAGCTGCAAGAGTATTATCAATGCCTAACTGACCCACGGGAAGGGAAATACACAACTCCAGCCCACATGAGCCATCCTATCTCACCTAAGAGGGGAGGAAAAAAACAGAAATACTTATGAAATTCACAGTCCAGAAGCATAGGCTCATTGAAAGACTGAGACTTAAACATTCTATAATGTTTCTCCTCCCATAACAATTCACCACCATATTCCTGAAGGATTATTTATAGTAGTTCCTTCTACTCAGTACATCATGCTTAGCTAGCAAGAAAAAAAAAATTGTAAAGCTTACAGAAAGGCAAAAAAATAAAAAATAAAAAAAGTTGAAGAGTGAGAGCAAGTATCAGAACCAGGCTTAGTAGGCTAGTTGGAATTATTAGACAAGGAATTTAAACAACTATGAATAGGAGGAAAAAGATGGTAGAGGAGGAAGTCAAGGTGGAAACCTCTGCTCAGAAACACACAAAACATGCAAATATACAAAATACAGCTAAACCTGAAAATGATCTGAAGGCTGCAGAACAGACCACCTACACCTGAGGAAGAAAGAAGACTTCACAGAAAAGGATAAAGTGGCAAAGCCAATGATCCAGAGGGACCCAAGCTCTCCCCCAACCCCAGCCCACAGGCAGAGCATGGAGGGAATAGGAACCCCAGGATCACTGAATACCAGCCCTGGAGATCTGCTCCAGGAACATGAGCCCACATTATGTGGGGTCCTGGTGATTAGCAGGGATGGACACAAAGGACAGGTGGAATACTCAGGGAGGCTGGAATCCCAACTGCTTGTGGACAATAGGCATGTTCGACCAGTCCCCCTGAGACAAAAGCAAAGTGGGCAGCTTGAAAGGCTTCCCAGCAGCAAGAGGGTTGCCAGAGAAGCAAATGTTGGACTGAATTCTTTCCTCAGGAGAAAGGGCAGGTGGACCATACCTCCCCAGCTCCCCCTTGGCCCAACAGGTTGGGTACTCTCAGGAGCCCCACATGTTCCTGGCCATACTTCTAACAGAAAACCCACGTGGACCAGCAGTAGTGTCAGACTTTGCTGCCTGGTAGGCAGAGGGAGCCTCTCTCAGCTTACTCAGCTCTGTTTCAGCCCAACTGGGAAGGTGTCTGCAGGAGCTGGTCCCAAGAGCTCCTTCCTCCCCACAGGTGTCCAAGCCTAGTGCTGCAAGTTGACTCTGGGCAGAGCCACACATCAGCCAGCCCACCCCACTAACCCTGCAGTTCCACTATGTGTAATGGTAAAACCAGATTATATGCTGAGCGAGAGAGAAATAAATCAGAGCTGTAGTACTTGAAACAATAATGACAGAACTTCCCCAATTTAATATCAGAAACCAGACCACTGATACCAACCAGAAGCCCAGAGAATTCCAATCAGAGTAAACACCAAAAATTACATTTAGGCATATTATTTTCAAAATACAGAAAGTCAAAAATTAAGATAAAATCCCAAAATATGTCAGAGGAAAGAAATCATCTTAACCTTAGAGGAACAAAAATAATAGTTATCTTTGGCTTCTGAGAAACTATGCAAGCAAGAAGAGAATGGAGAGAACATTACACATATATAACACCTTTTGTAGTTGTCCTTTAGTCCTTGGATATTTTCTGTGGTTTTTCAGACTTTGTTCCTTTTGTTTTTCAGTTTTTGAGGATTCTATTGATATATCCCCTAGCTCAGAGATTCTTTCCTCAGCTATATCAGATCTACTTATAAACCCATTAAAGGCATTCTTCATTTATGCTACAGTGTTTTTTTTATCTCTAGCATTTCTTTTTGTTTCTTAGGATTTCCATCTTTTAAGTTTTGAGAGAAAAAAAAGAACCTAGAATTCTCTATCCTGAAAAATTATTCTCCAAAGATGAAGATGAATTAAAGACTTTTTCAATAAAATGAGGGAATTTGTTGCCAGTAGCCCTGCCTTGCAATTAATGATACAAGTAGTTATTTAGAGAGAAAGAAAAGAATATAGCTCAGAAACTTGGATCATTGTAAAGAAAGAACAATGAAGAAGGAAGGAGTGATAGGAAAATAAAAACCTTTACTTTTATTATTCTTAATTAAAAATAACAGTTTGTTCAATATAATAATGCCAAGAGTGTGTTCAATTATTTATACTCATGTGTATGTGTCTATGTTTATGTATGCTAATATATAAATGAAATGAATGACAACAATGATACAAGAGACAGAAGGGAGATGTTAGGATTATTTTGTTATTATAAGGCAATCACAGTACAGTATTACTGGAGAGTAGATTTAGATTAGATGTAAATATGTGTGTATGGACCCCAAATAGCAAAAAAAAATTTTTGAAAAAGAAGAGAGTTGGAAGACTTAAACATCCTGATTTCAAAACATATTAAAAAGGAGTAGGAATCAAAACAGTGTGGTGCTAGAATAAGGATAGACATAGACCAGAGAAATAGAATACAGAGCCAAGAAATGAACCCTCATGTATACAGTCAAATGATCTTCTCCGAGGGTGGTGCGAGTTATGAATGAGAGAAAGGATAGTCTCTTCAACAAAATGATGATGGGAAAACTGGATATTCACATGTAAAAGAATAAGGTTGGGGAGAGATCAATTCAAGATGGTGGCATGAGAGGTGAGACAGAGAACTCCTCCCAAAACCACATGTAATACAAAAATATAGTTAATACAACTAATCCTAAAAGAGCAACAGGAAAGAGGGCTGCACCAGACTGCATACACCTGGAGAACAGAGCAGACCTCACAAAACAGGGTAACGTACCAGAGACTTGATCTAGTGGGACCCAAGCCCACCTTCCACCCCAGCTCACAGGTAGGAGGAAGAGAAACAGAGTGGAGAAGGGGTGGAGCCCTGGGACTGCTGAACACTCAGCCCTGGAGATCTGTTTTTCAAGCACTACCTACATTGCATGGTGCTCTGGAGATTAGAGGGGCTGGAAAGCCAAGACAGGCAGAATACTTAAGAGACTGAGATTCCAGCCATCTGTGGAGGACAGGGATCGACATCTGGCTGCTCTAGGATAAAGGAAAGGCAGGTGGTCTGAGAGGCTCCCTAGCAGTGAGAGGACTGCTGAAGGGGTGGGGTTTGCACAGAGCTTGCTGTGTGGGAGAAGAGATAGTTGGACAAGGTTATCTGGGTATACTCTGCCCAGCAGGTTGGGAGCTTTCAGGAGCTTCAGGTGCTCCATCCTCCTGGCTGAGTACTCAGCTCCGCGGCCTCCCACTGTGATATGCAGACTGCTGTGCCTTCCACCTGGCCTGCTGGCACTGGCTTGCAAACCAGCAGTCACTGTGCTGACATCAGGCCAGCCAGAATAAAGCCCCACCTATGGCAGCTATGGATGCAAAGCACAGAGGCTTACACCTGTGTGCTCAGCTCACTGGATCTGATACTGGAGACAGACACTGCAGCCAGGAAGCAGAAAACAGCTCTTTCCTCCCAAAAGGCTCTAGCACCACTCCCCTGCAACCCCATACCTCCCTCTAGGGGCTGAGCAGCTCAAGACTAGAGCTTCTGGGCACAAGAGGGTGCCACATAGAAATATGAAATATCAAAGGAACCTGGTTCAGACCAGAATTTTACAAACACCAGAAAGAGGGCCAAATGAAACTGAAATCATCAATGTTCCTGAAAGAGAGTTCAAAATAAAAATCATCAACATGCTCATGTAAATACAGTAAAATATTCAAGAACTCAGGGACAAATTTAGGATAGAGATTCAATCATCAAGTAATACCATATTGGAAATGCAAGATACAATGGAGGGATTTAAAAGCAGATTAGATGGAGTAGAAGAGATGGTAAATGTCATAGAAATTAGAGATGAGGAATACAAAGAAGCTGAGGCACAGAGAGAAAAAGGATCTCTATGAATGAATTAATATTCATAGAACTGTGTGACCAATCCAAACAGAACAATATTTACAATACAGGGGTACCAGAAGAAGAAGAGAGAGAAAAAGGGATAGAAAAAAGTGTCATTGAGGAGGTAATTGCTGAAAACTTCCTCAATTTGGGGAATGAGATATACTCCTATGCCATGAAGGTACACAGATCTCCCAACAGAAGGGACCCAAGCAAGGCAACATCAACACATACAATAATTAAAAAGGCAAAGATCAAGGATAAGGACAGACTTTTAAAAGCAGCTAGAGAGAGAAAAAGATCACATACAAAGGAAAATCCATCAGGCTATCAAAAGACTTCCTTACAGGCCAGATGGAGTGGCATGATATATTTAATGCAATGAAACAGAAGGGCCTCGAACCAAGAATACTATACCTGGCAAGGTTATCATTTAAATTTGAAGAAGGGATTAAACAATTTTCAGATAAGAAAAAGTTGAGAGAATTTACCGCCCACAAACCACCTCTACAGTGCATTTTGGAGGGACTGCTATAAATGAAAATATTCCTAAGGCTAAATAGCTTTCACCAGGGGAAATAAAACCATAGCAAAGTAGAACAATTAATTATTAGGCAGATGCAAAATCAAGTCAATACCCCCAAAGTCAATCAAGGGATAGAAAAGACTACAGAATATGATATCTAATATATAAAGAATGGAGGAAGAAAAAGGAGGGGTTAAAAAAGAACCTTTAGATTGTGTTTGTAATAGCATACTAAGGGAGTTAAATCAGACATTTAGATAGTAAGGGAATTACCCTTGAACCTTTGGTAATCATGAATCTAAAGCCTGCAATGGCAATAAGTACATACCCATCGATAATCACCCTGAATGTAAATGGTCTGAATGCACAAATCAAAAGACATAGAGTCACTGAATGTATAAAAAAACGAGACCCATCTATATGTTGTCAACAAGAGACTCACTTCAAACACAAAAACATACACAGACTGAAAGGGATGGGAAAATATATTTCATGCCACTAACAGGGAGAAAAAAGCAGGAGTTGTAGTACTTGTATCAGACAAACTAGACTTCAAAACAAGGAAAGCAATAAGAGACAAAGAGGACATTAGAAAATGATAAAGGAGTCAGTCCAACAAGAGTACATAACTATGATAAATATCTATGCACCCAACACAGGATCACCTACATATGTGAAACAAATACTAACAGAATTAAAGAGGGAAATAAAATGCAATGCATTCATTTTAGGAGACCTCAACATACCACTCACTCCAAAGGACGGATCAACCAGACAGAAAATAAGTAAGGAGACAGATGCACTGAACAATACATTAGAATAGATGGACCTAACGGACATCTACAGAACACTCTACCCAAAAACAGCAGGCTGCACATTCTTCTCAAGTGCACATGGAACATTTTCAAGAATAGATCATATACTAGGCCACAAAAAGAACCTCAGTAAATTAAAAAAGATTGAAATTGTACCAACCAGCTTTACATATCACAAACATATGAAAACGAGAAGTAAATTATTCAAAGAAAATGAAAAAGCCCAAAAACATATGGAAGCTTAAGAACATGCTCCTAAATAATCAATGGATCAATGACCAAATAAAAACAGAGATCAAGCAATATATGGAGACAAATGACAACAATAATTCAACACTGCAAAATCTGTAGAACACAGCAAAGTCCATGAGAAGAGGGAAGTATATTGCTATATAAGCCTACCTCAGGAAAGAAGAACAATCCTAAATAAACAGTCTAAACTCACAATTAACAAAACTAGAAAAAGAAGAACAAATGAGACCCAAAGTCAGTAGAATGAGAGACAATAAAGATTACAGCATAAATAAATAAAATCAAGAATAAAACAATAGAAAGAATCAATGAAAGCAGTAGCTGGTTCTTTGAGAAAATAAACAAAATAGATAAATCCCTAGCCAGACTTATCAAGAAAAAAAGAGAGTCTACACACATAGACAGAATCAGAAATGAGAAAGGAAACATCACTATGGACATCACAGAAATACAAAGAATTATGAGAGAATACTATGAAAAGTTATATGCTAACAAACTAGACAACCTAGAAGAAATGGACAACTTTCTAGAAAAATACAACCTTCCAAGGCTGACCCAGGAAGAAGCAGAAAATCTGAGTAGACCAATTACCAGAAATGAAATTGAACTGGTAAACAAAAACCTACCTAAGAACAAAACACCTGGACCAGATGGTTTCACTGCTGCATTTTATCAAACATTTAGTGAAGACCTAATACACATGCTCCTGAAAGTTTTCCAAAAAGTCGAAGAGGAGGGAATACTCCCAAACTCATTCTACGAGGCCAGCATCACTTGAATACCAAAACCAGGCAAAGATACCACAGAAGAAGAAAATGACACACCAATATCCCTGATGAACATAGATGCAAAAATATTCAACAAAATATTAGCAAACTGAATTCAAAAATACATCAACAATATCATCCATCATAATCAAGTAGGATTTATTCCAGGGATACAAGGATGTTACAATATAAGAAAATCCATCAATATCATCCACCACATCAACATAAAGGACAAAAACCACATGATTGTCTCCATACATGCTGAAAAAGCATCTGAAAAAATTCAACATCCATTCATGATAAAAACTCTCAACAAAATGGATACAGAGGGCAAGTTCCTCAACATAATAAAGGCCATATATGACAAACCCACAGCCAGATTCATACTTAACAGCGAGAAGTTGAAATCTTTTCCTTTTAGATCAGGAACAAGACAAGGATGCCCACTCTTCCCACTTTTATTCAACATAGTTCTGGAGGTCCTAGCCACGGCAATCAGACAACACAAAGAAATAAAAGGCATCCAGAATGGCAAGGAAGAAGTTAAAGTGTCTCTGAATACAGATGGCATGATATTGTACATAAAAAAACCCGAAGAATCCACTCCAAAACTACTAGATCTTATATCTGAATTCAGCAAAGTTGCAGGATACAAAGTTAACAGACAGTAATCTGTTGCATTCCTATACACAAATGATGAATTAGCTGAAAGAGAAATCAGAAAAACAATTCTATTCACAACTGCATCAATAAAATAAAATACATATAAATTAACCTAACTAAGGAAGTGGAAGACCTATACTCTGAAATTGATAAGACACTCATGACAGAAGTTAAAGAAAATACTAATAAATGGAAACACATCCCTTGCTCATGCATAGGAAGAATTAATATTGTCAAAATGGCCATCCTGCCTAAAGCAATCTACAGATTCAATGCAATCCTTACCAAAATACCAAAAACATTCTTCAATGAACTATGGCAAATAGTTCTAAAATTCATATGGAACCACAAAAGACCCTGAATATCCAAAGCAATCCTGAGGAGGAATAAGCTTGGGAGATTACGCTCCCCGACTTCAAGCTCTACTAAAAAGCCACCGTAATCAATACAATTTGGTACTGGTACAAGAACAGATCCATAGACCAGTGGAACATGCTAAAGATCCCAGATGCAAACCCAAGCATATGTGGTACATTAACATATGATAAAGGAGCTATGGACATACAACGGGGAAATGACAGCCTATTGAACAGCTGGTGTTGGGAAAACTGGACAGCCATATGTAAGAGAATGAAAGTGGATTATTGTCTAATTCCATACACCAAAGTAAACTCAAAATGGATCAAAGATCTGAATGTAAGTCATGAAACCATAAAACTCTTAGAAGAAAACATAGGCAAAAACTCTTGAATATAAACATGAGCCACTTTTTCTTTTATGCATGTCCTTGGGCAACAGAAACAAAATAAAAAATGAACAAATGGGACTGCATCATGCTAAAAAGCTTCTGTACAGCAAAGGACACGATCAGCAGAACAGAAAGGTATCCTACAGTATGGGAGAATAAATTTGTAAATGACATATCACACAAGGGATTAACATCTAGAATGAAGAACTTGCATGCCTCAACACCCAAAAAGCAAATAACCCTATTAAAAAATGGGCAGAGGGTATGAACAGACACTTCTCCAAAGAAGAAGTTTAGATGGCTAACAGGCACATGAAAAAATGCTCCACATCGCTAATTATCAGGGAAATGCAAATTAAAACCACAATGAGATATCATCTCACACCAGTTAGGATGGCCAACATAAAAAAGAATAGAAACAACAAATGCTGGTGAGGATGCACAGAAAGGGTAACCCTCCTACACTGTTGGTGGGAAACCATTGTGGAAAGCAGTATGGAGGTTCCTCAAAAAACTAAAAATAGAAATACCATTTGACCCAGGAATTCCACTCCTAGGAATTTACCCTAAGAATGTAGGATCCCAGTTTCAAAAAGGCATATGCACACCTGTGTTTATCACAGCACTATTTACAATAGCCAAGAAATGCAAGCAACCTAAGTGTCCATCAGTAGATGAATGGATAAAGAAGATTTGGTACATATACACAATGGAATACTATTCAGCCATAAGAAGAAAACAAATCCTACCATTTGCAACAACATGGATGGAGCTAGAGGGTATTATGCTCAGTGAAATAAGTGAGATGGAGAAAGATAAGTACCAAATGATTTCACTCATTTGTGGAGCATAAGAACAAAGCAAAAACTGAAGGAACAAAACAGCAGCAGACTCACAGAACCCAAGAATGGACTAACAGTTGCCAAAGGGAAAGGGACTGGTTTTGGAGGTTGGTTGGGAAGGGGGAGAGAAGGGGAATAAGGGGCATTATGATTAGCACACATAATGTAGGGGGGGCACGTCGAAGGCAGTACAGCACACAGTAAAGAAGTAGTGACTCTATAGCATCTTACTGGTGATGGACAGTGACTGTAATGGGGTGCGTGGTGGGGACTCGATAATGGAGGGAGTCTAGTAACCACAATGTTGCTCATGTAATTGTATATTAATGATACCAAATAAAAAAGGCAAAATAATAATAAAGTTGGACCTTTTTTTTACTAAATGTACAAAAATTAAACTAAAATAGATTAAAGACCTGAATATAAGAACTAAAACTATAAAACTCTTAAAACAGAAGAAATCTTCATGACATTGGATTTTACAATGATTTCTTGGACATGACTACAAAAGCACAGATATCAAACGGATAAATAGACAAATAGGACTACATAAAACTTGAATAATTTTGTGCTTCAAAGGACACAACAGAATGAAAAACAGCTTATAGAATGGGAGAACATATTTGCAAATCATTTAAGAGTTTAAAATCCAGAACATAAAAAAAAACCTTATAACTCAATGATAAAAAATCCCTCTTTTAAAAATGTGTAAAGCATTTGAATAGACATTTCTCCAAAGATGTACAAATCGCCAAAAAAATATATGAAAGATGATCAACATTACTAATCATTACAGAAATGTAAATCAAAACCACTATGAGATATCACCTCACACCCATTAGGATGGCTACTATCAAAAAAATAGAAAGTAAGTATTGGCAAAGATATACAGAAACTGAAACCCTTGTGCACATTGGGGGGATTGAAAATTCAGCAACCACTGTGGAAAACAGTAAGGAGTTTCCTCAAAAAATTAAAAATAGAACTATCTTATATCAATCCCGCTTCTGAGATTTCAATCCATTTTTAACTCCAAATAACTGAAAGCAGGGTCTTGAAGAGATATTTTCACACCTATGTTCATAGAAGTACTTATGTTCACAGCATTCACAATAGCCCACCCAAATACCCCTCGATGGATGAATAGATATACACAATGCAGTACATACATAAAATGGAATATTATTCAGCCTTAAAAAGAAAAAAAATTCAGACGTATGCTACTACAATGGATGAACCTTTAGGACATTGAGTACAATAAGCCAGTCACAAAATGATAAATACTAAATGATTTCACTTGTATGAGGTATTAAAATATTTAAATTCATGGAAACAGAAACGAGAATGGTGGTTACCAGAGACTGGAAGAGAGGGTTATACGAGGAACTGTTTAATGTTCATAGTGTTTCAGATTTGCAAGATGAAAAAGTTCTGGAGCTCTGTTTCATAACAATATAAAATACATATATTTAACAGTACTGAACTGTATACTTAAATATGGCTAAAATGGCACATTTCATGTTATATTTTTTACTACAGGTTTTAAATATATGCTGAGGCTTGTAAGTTGGTACAGACATAAGAGAAATGAATGGAGCAGAGCAGCCTCCGCTAAGGAGCTAAGGTTTGCTGTCTCTGGCCAACCTGCTTGTTAGTTAGGAGTGATATATAATTGTTTTTTAAGGTGCTAAGTTTTGGGATTTTTTTCTCCTGCAGGAACTGTAATCCAATCCAGAAGTAAAACTTGGGGGTTACTTATGACACAGATATACATAGTCTCAGGAATGGAAAAGAAGTAATTAGGCAAGAAATTACAGGTTATATCAAGATAACATTTTTTTTTCTCTACAAAATTAATCGAGAAATTAGTCACTTTTAGGAGTTTATGGGCTGCTTATCAACTTTTCAATTTTAAAATATGATATGTTATTTTTAGTATTATCAAGGTAGATTTGTTATTTCCTTAGTATTTTTGTGGCTATTTCAAGTTTACTCTATACAGTTACGTAATGCATATTATTGAGGACATACTAAGCACTATGTACAGCACTGAGTATATATACATATATTTTTGAGGAAAACAATAGGGTTAATACTTTCACGGATATTTCATTGTTTTTGATGATACAGAAGCAGATGACACACAAGCATATTATTAAAATAGTAATAAATACTTCAAAGGGGAACTACAAGATTTTTGGAGATAATACAAGAAAGTATGATCAAGGCTACTCTAAGGAAATCATAATATAATAAATATTATTATTTTTATCATGATATAATAGCTATCATTTACTGAACACTCAGCATGTACTTGGTATCATTCTAAGGACTTTACATGAATTAAAATACTTAGTCTTTAAAACTTATGAGGTAGTACACATAAGTCTTAAAGTACTGGTATTATTGATCTCACTTTATCAATAGGAAAAGGATGAAAATATGGTAAATGAAGTTTTAATAGCCAAACCCTCAAAGCTAGAAAGTGATTGAGCCTAGACTTGAAACCAGGAAATTTGGATTTAAGAGTTGAGATCTTAAGAATTAATTGGTACTTTTGATTACTGAAAATTGTATGTATTCACTCACTCCTTCATTTATTCATTCATGCATTTAACACAGATTTAATAAGGACACACCATGCATTGTGCTGGTATTAGCAGCACAACATATAATTACATTGTTTTAGCTAGGCAAGAATAGGGTGGTGAGCAGAAGTTAAAGAATTCCAGCAAGATAATAACATGGGCAAATTCCCAATAGGAGAAACATCATGGGGTAATTCTGAAAGTGAAATAAGGGTGGCATAACTAGAAAAGCATGTGGAAGGAGTGTCCTGTGAGATAAGGTAGAAAACAGGCAATCCTGCACCACTCATGTGCTTTTAAGCCCTGTTCAGATTTTTTACTCTGATGTATTGTACAAAATGGAAAGCCAATGAAAGATTTTCAATAAAATAGTGATAGTAATATTTTTATTTCTACAAACTTTACTCTGAATGAAAGGTGTTTTTAGTTCAGCAAGTCTAACTCCAATTTAACTTCATGTTGTTAATATACAAATGTGATAAATTAAAAATTTTTTAATTGAAATATAGTTGACATACAATATTATATTAGTTGTAGGTGTACAACATAGTGATTTGACAATTATATACGTTATGAAATGACCACCATGATATCTCTAGCTTATCTATCAGTCACCATATTGTTTTTACAATACTAGTGACTATATTCCAATGCTTTTTTTATTCGTGTAACTTATTTATAATTGGTAGTTTATACCTTTTTATCCTCTTCACTTATTTTGCCCATCCCTCCATACCACTCCACTATGACAATCACCATTTTTTCTCTGTATTTTTAAGTCTATTCTATTTGTTTGTTCTTTTGTTTTTGTTTTCTTAGATTCCACATATAAGTGAAATTATGTTTGTTTTTCCCTGCCAGACTTATTTCACTTAGAATACCCTCTAGGTACATGTATGTTGTCACAAATGGCAAGATTTCACTTTTTTTTCTATAGCTGAGTAATATTCCAGCATGTGTATGTGTGTGCATGCACATCTTCTTTATCCATTCATCTATTGATAGACAAAGGCTGCTTCTGTCTTGGTCATTGTAAATAATGCTGTGATAAACATCTGGGTTGCACATCTTTTCAAATTCAACATCTTTTCAAAGAGTTTTTGTTTCCTCAGGTAAATACCCATAGTGGAATTACTGGGACATATGGTACTTCTAGTTTTAATTTTCTGAGGAATCTCTATACTGTTTACTACAGTGGCATCACTATTTTACATTCCTGCCAATGTGTAGGAGGGTTCCCTTTTTGTCACATCCTTGCTGACACTTTTTATTTCTTGTCTTTTTAATACTACCCATTCTGGCTGGCATGAGGTGATATTGCACTGTGGTTCTGATATGCATTTACCTGATGATCAGTCATGTTGCATATCTTTTCCACCCAAAACAATCTACAGTTTCAATGTAATCCCTATCAAAACACCAATGGCATTTTTTCCAGAACTAGAACAAATAATCCTAAAATTTCTATGGAACCACAAAGGACCTTAAATAGCCAAAGCAATCTTGAGAAAGAAGAACAAAGGTGGGGGTATCATATGTCCTAGTTTCAAACTATATTACAAAGCCATATTAATCAAAACAGTATGGTACTGGCACAAAAACAGACACATGGAACAATAGAACAGAATAGAAAATCCAGAAATAAATCTTAGCCTATAATCTTAATTAATCTATGACAGAAGATGCAAGAACATGCAATGGGGAAAAGACAGTCTCTTCAACAAATGGTGCTGGGAAAACTGGACAGTTGCATGTGAAATAATGAAACTAAACCACTTTCTTATACTATACAGAAAAATAAACTCAAAATGTACTAAAGACTTTAATGTAAGATCTGAAAGCATAAAACTCCTAAAAGAAAACACAGGCAGTAAAGTGTTGGACATTTACCTTAGCAATTTTTTTATGCTTATGTCACCCCAGGCTAAGGAAACAAAAGCAAAAATAAACAATTGGGACTACATCAAACTTTAAAGCTTCTGCACAGCAAAGGACACCATTAACAAAACAAAATGACAATTTACTGAATGGAAAAAGATATTTGCAAAGGATATATCTAATAAGGGGTTAATATCCAAAATATATAAACTCAGTACCAAAAAAACAATCTGAATAAAAAATGAGCATAGGAGCTGAACAGATTTTTCCAAAGACATATAGATGGCCAAAAGACACAAATGTGATAACTTTTAAATATTTGTCACATTTTTTTCTAGTTTAGCTATTATATTAACCATTCTTATGGTAATTTTTACCTTCTATCTTACATGTTGCTTTTTAAATTATGACATCATAATTATATGATATGACTATAGATGATTTTTGATGATCTGTTCCCTGTAAGTTTTGTGTTTCCTGGAAAGCTAAAATATAAAATAATGGAATATTTTTCCTTTTCTCTTTTTCTTGGAGAAATCACAACAGACTCTGAGTCAAGTATTACAAATTTAATTGACTCCTGTTCTTTCAGGGATGAGGCAGGGACATCACACAAAGCACTTTTTCTGTGCACAAGAGAGGGAAGGAGAAAAGTAATATATAAAGCAACAAGGTCAGCACAGGCATTTTTCTCTTCAGACTGTCCAAGAGTTAAGGGCAAAAGTAACCTCTGTGTACCGAGGTTTCCCACTCCACTTCAAAGTCTGAAATCTAGACATGTTTGGGTGTTGGGATATACTAATGTTTGCAAAACACAATGATTGTATAAAACCAAAGCTTGATCACTAATTTCACCCATTTTCTTGCTTTTCTTTCTCTCCAAATGAGGATAACTGCAGAACAAACTGAGTATCAAGGCCTTCTATTCTACAATATACTCCCCAAAGTTAAATAGTCTCAAAAACATAATTTGCAAAAATAAAGATCAAAGAAGAACTGATTTGACCATTTCAAAAATTTAATATATGAAATGATTTGTTTTAATGTAAACAGAAAGGACTTTAAGGGTCTTGCAGCAGCACTGAGCTCTCTAGTTCAAATATGAAACAAACCTTTTCTGAGCACTACGTGTTGGTGAGAATTAATCACATGTTCTTGCCTAACAACACAGCAGACTGTGACACTGTAATCTTCCATTTGCCCCATGAAACCATTTGTTAATATGAAAGCTCTTTTGCCCTACCACTTTATCCATCCATGTTTACTCTGCCTACATGGGAGACCTGGCAGAAAATAAGTACTTATTCAAATTTAGGTTGATTGAATGAAGGTATGAATTAATAAAAGAGTAAGTCAATCTAGACTAGAATCAGTTTAGGGGCAAATTGTCATTGTTTTCCCCAGGTCTCACAGTGATTTATGAATGACTAAATAGAAAATATAAAAATTTCCTATCCAATATAAAAGAAAGTTGTGTTGCTGGGTAATAGAAAAGTCAGAGCTTTCCAATTTGGTAGTGAAAAAAATGCTGAATAATTGGGTTGGAGTGGAAATGGTATTATCCAAACTGGAGAAGTGACACATTCAAGAGCTCTTTCAGAGAAATTTAAGTGATCCCTCCTCAGTCAGTAGAAACTGTAATAGCTTTTTAGAAACCTGCTGTGGCTGAGAATGAGTTGGCCATCCATGAGTGGTCACTAGTGGTGTTTCTCACAACTACGTTACACTGACATTAGCTATACCCTATGGTAGTAGATTTTGCAAAGAAGTTATGGATGGAGCACATTTGGTAACTGAAAAACCCTGCCACCTTTAAAGACTGGCATTTCTTTTATAATACCCATCTCACATACTGAATGATCTTCCTTCTTTCAATGTTGCTCTTCTCATACCATAACTGTTTAAATTTATTTTATTAAAAAGTTTATCAAACATACAATAACTATAATGAATATTACAGTTTCAATACCCAAACACAAAGTTTGTATCTTTATTAAAATTCATTTCCTGGTGCATTTTCATTTAATTTCTCGTTTTATGTCATATGGCATGCATTAAACCAGCATGTTTATTACCCCTATTTAGATTTCTTTATCCAAGTGTGTCTAAAAAGCAATATATGTAGATCTTTACTTTTGTCAGAACAAAGTCACTAATTGTGTATTCCAACCTAACTAACTGACCACCTTAGGAAGTATTTATAATAAATAAATATATCCTAGTGCATATTGGGAATAGGGGAAATGTTACAAGCACCAATGAGGCAATCATGAATTTGACCTTCAGTGTTACATTTTTGTTAAGAGTTATGTGCACCACAACCTGAAAATAAATCAGATATTAAATCAAAGTCACACAAAAGAAGAATGAGATAGATTACAGTTATTCATCTTCATTTGTGCTTTAGGGATTTCTGTTGCCCTTTAAGGCATTCATCTAGTGGATATTCTATAAATAATAATTAACAGTGGTGACAGATTATGCCTGAATTCACTGTTGATAACTGAGACCATACAATAATATTAATATAGTAGCAAAAGTAAAAGTTGTTCATTTGGAGGCAACTCTATCCATAAACAAAAAGGACAGGTACAGATCAGTGTAATTACTAAGGGTGGAGAAGAAACCAGCTACAGAGAGTATTTGGAAAGGAACTGGTGGTATTGGTAAGGTACCCTAAGGAACTATTTAAGCTTTTCCTTTACCTCTAGACCTTAAATCAATTATATATACATATATGTATGTATATATATAATATAAAATATATGGAGTTTATAAAAAATTAAATCATTAATAATTTCACAGCGGCATACTGGACAGTCCTGACAGCCACGTGTGGTAGCTTAGAACTGTATTCCTTTGCAGGCTAAAATATTAATAGAACATTGACTACCTTTCCCGTGGTCTATAGGCCCACAAGATATTATGAAATTGGGGTTTGCTTTGCCTTCAGGGGATTTGGTTTAGTTACTGTATCAGCAGGGATTGCTGTGTATTTGGTTTCTGAAGGGATGGATTTTTGAAGCAAAGGCAGAAGTCCTAATAAATCATACCTTTGTGAAATATTCATTACATCTGTATATTCTTTACAAGGCTTCTATCAGAGAAATTAGAGAATGATTAAAAAACACTTAGCAAGTTGACAAGGCACTTCATAAACGTGGAAGATACTTGGTTTCTAACTAGAAAAGTTTTCAGGAGAAATCTGCCCACTTTTATTAGACAAGAAGAGTAAAAAGTATAACCAAAAAGCAAAGGAGTCCTAGAAATAGCTAAATTGTCTTTTTTGAAGGTAAATTATCACTTACTATGCTTTTTGGGGATTGTTATTTTTACCAGGGGATTCATAATATTCATTCACCGCTTAGAACTGATGATCTGCTGAACACAAAAGAATAGTAAAGGTTGAGCTTAGATCCAAAGGCCCTCAGTGTAAACCTGCTTGGATCCTTCCACATGCGGCATTAAGATCATAGACTGTGGAGCCTGACTACCTGGGTCTAAATTCAGCTGTTATGTAACTTTACTTCTTTCTCTTTGTTCTAATTCCCACACTTGTTAAATGGTAATTTTATTAGAATCCTAGCTCATGTGGTTGCTTTGAAGATTAAATAAGTTAATATATACTAAGTGCTAATAAAAGGACAAACATTAAGAATTGCAAATCTTGATTATTCTAAGGGATAAAAAGAATCGGAATTCAGAAAATAGAAAGGAACTGATGAGTGTACTTGTTTTGTTTTTATTTTGTGTATTTTAAATCTTATATTTAATCTCACATACATATATATAGCTAATACCACTCATAGCTTTTGGTTAGACAGAGATGAAATGCATTACATATGTGCCACTCCCACCTTTTGCACTGAAATCATCTTAAAAGGCTAACCTATGGCCTAAAGTTCCTGGCTGTGTGAAATTAACACTTAGATTTTTTACTGGATTTTGCCAGTACATCACTGTCCAGGTTTCAGCCAGCCCCTCTCAGAGGATATATACTCTCATGAATACAATTTTCACATTCTTAAGATTCATTTCCAGATAATTAATGACTGTCTTACCACCACTCCAGTTTAAATAGCCCATGTGCAACCTGCTGAGAAACTCTGTATTTGGGCATAGAAATTAATGATGCAGACCATTTTATTTCTCCCAAGTGCAAGGGTCTATGAGAAATAAAAGGATGGTGCTGACAGACTAAGTAAGTTATAGTATCACACTGCTCTGGAATATTTCATAAAGCTACTGCTGACTTAATAGTGGATTTGCTTTTAACAGTTTACTGTAATTGTTGTGGAAAAGTTAAAAGCAGGAAAAAGAGAACCATTCTAGATCTGAAATCAGGAATGTATTTATCTAAAGTTGAATTTTATATTACACATAGAATTTGGCAAACATATAAAAGAAGTTCTCATCTTCTGAGAAAAAGGGAGCAGTAACACTGATAAAGATAGATCCTATATTTCATGCTACTTCTCCAAAGCAGCCTTTTTGACCCAAAGTTACCTAAATTCGAGTCAGAGATACAGGTACCACAGTTGAGAAATTCTTCCTCCAGTTTCATAGCAAGCTCAAAGCAGGGGCTTTATACACAATACCATGGGGTTAGTTGTCACTTTGAACTGCAAACAATATTTAATCTGAAGCAAACAAAAATATTATCTCTTCTACACTATCACTTTTGGCCTTCAATTAGGTCTAAAGTAAGAGGAGAATGAAGAGGGCTTTTAATAGAGCCATTATTCTAAATTACAGGGATGCAAGATTGAGTGAAAAACAGTGAAGTCAGGTTATCTCAGTTCTACACCATGTTACAAACTCACTGCATTGTATTAGACAAAACTTATAGCCGTAGTTATTTTATCTGTAAATGAATATATAACCTACAATGTTAAGTCAGTAACCATTGATGTGGTTCTACTGTGGAGTGGGTATTGCCTTAAGTCCTCCATAACTCTAGTGAGTGTTAAATAACTGATATGCGTAACACGATAATCATACGATTTACACATTTGTTATCTAGTACCTACTTTTATTATTATCATCTTCTCCCACATCATCAGATCTAGGTATGGTCACTTTGGACCTAATTAGAATAGATGCTGAAGATGGTATTTAACTGTAGGAAACCTGAGTTTTAGGATGTTGTTCATACTGACACTCATGCAAAAATTTCTAACAATATTGCTAATGATTATTCTCACATATTAATTCTATAACTTGTTTAAGAGACTCAACTTTACAAAATTTGTCTCAATTTCTCTTTGCCATTGATTTTTTACACTATATATTTTAACTGCAAAAACAAATTTTATCTAGAATAGAATTTTAATGTGAATAAAAGATTGTTTTTTAAAATGGCATTTCACAATTTGACAATTTAAATACAGAACAAAAAGGTTAGATGTTGACAAAAATGGAAAATAAAATTGTAGGTCAGAAGTTAATCAACACTTTCATACCTTGTCCTTGAAAAAACAAATACAGATTCCAACTTCATGAGGAAAGACTTTCTTTCACACTTTGACCTATGCCAGGGTGAATGGATCTCTTTTTACATCTCTGAACTTGAAATGATATATACATAAATTTATTAGTTAAAAATAAGTTAGCCAATATGTAATTTATGTTGTAGTACACTTAACATTGCTGCTTCATTTGATGGACAGAAGATTTGTCATTGGTTACTCTGTCTTAAAATATCGACTAACACATTTTCAGACAATCTTGTTTTCCTGGGTAAATTTCATGGGTCTCAACACAGGTATCTAAGAAATGAAGGCAGTTTTCATAGTTATATGGTTATGTTTAAGACATAGGTATACATAGATGATAGTTGACAATGTACATAATTTTTAGGTAATATAGGAAAGGATTCTGCTTCCAGTGTTCCTAGTAAAAGAACAATCAGGAGCAAGCAATTAAATTTTTATTATATAGAGTGTTAATTTTCATTTTCTTATTAACTTATATTTTAAAAACATATCCATAAATTAGTTCATTAATTTGCTCAAAATAAATAAACATAATTTCAATTCAAGGCAAACTATATCTTTGGAATATAAGCTATCAGTTATTATCAAGAAGGGATAACATAAAATGCCAGCTTTCTTATTTGCTTAACTTTTATGACTTTCAACCCCTCTTCTTAAACCTAGTATGTATTTTAAGCATATGTCCAGACAATATACAGCACAACATTTAGTTTAAAACCCAGGCTTACAGTGTCTTTATCTCTCAGCCAGCCGAAGGCTAGTTGCTGGTGTCTGCCACTGTACATATGCTCTCCTCAACTCCCGACTGAGAAAACATGCCCGAAAGCAGTTCCCTGCCTGAAATTATATTAAAAATCCATACCTGTGCTAGCAGCATGAGTGCAAGTTGATTATTGTTCTATATCTGTGACTTCCAATTTATTCTCTTAAAGATATGAATACTTGCTTTTCAAAAGGCCACATACATAGGAATTATTATGAAGGCAATATTTAGTAACAATAATATACTTAGTACTCTATTGAGATTGAATTGGAACTCCCACATTAAGCCCCCTTAAAATACATGGAGCAAAACACATAAGAGAGGCCAAAAACATATATACATAACAGAATTTGCTTACTCCATCTCTCTAATACCACTGACATCAATATTACAGAAGTTTCTGGGAAAGATTTGCCACATTATATTTTGATGCATTTGTTTTTATATTTTACTTTAAAGGTAAAATAACCCTCCATGTGATAACAAAGGAAGCATAAAAAATTCTCAAAAATAATAAAAGTGGTTCAAGTTAATTCAAATGAAGGAATTTTTTTTTTAAGATGCTCACTTCAAGTTGGAAAAACACCAATGAAGTTGATTAAAACTACATCTATATGACTTGAATTGTGACCTTGGCCTAGTACTTCCCATCCTGGAAGATACTTATCATTTAGGATGCAGCCTTATTGATTTTGAGAGCTGTAACTGGTAGGAAGTTCAGACTTTGTACTAAACCAAGATCTGAACACCTATCCATAGGTTTTAGTAGTCAGCCTCAATATCCAATTTCTCTATCACACAGCATGCTTTCAAATGCTGTTAGGCTAATACCATGTCACTGCACCTATGTCTTTTTAAAGCAAACTATCTCTAATGACTTCCACTGTAGCCCATATTTTAAGGTTTCTAGATCTTTCATGAATTAGCAATTCATTTAATAAACTTCATTTGTCAAAGTTCATCTTATGTTTTAAAAGTTTGATTTTACCTGTTTTGTATTGAGAGATATTTTATTCTTTTTTATAGGGTAACTCTTTTTTTTGAGAGGGCACCTCTCATATTTATTGATCAAATGGTTGTTTACAACAATAAAATTATGTATAGGGGACTCAGTGCACAATCATTAATCAACCCCAAGCTTAATTCTCAACAGTCTCCAATCTTCTGAAGCATAATGAACAAGTTCTTACATGGTGAATAAGTTCTTACATAGTGAATAAGTTCTTACATGGTGAACAGTGCAAGGGCAGTCATATCACAGAAACTTCCAGTTTTGATCACACATCATGAACTATAAACAATCAAGTCAGATATGATTATTCATTTGATTTTTATACTGGATTTATATGTGAATCCACATTTCTCCCTTATTTTTTTTTTTATTAAAATGCTGAAGTGGTGGGTAGATGCAAAATAAGGATAGTATGCTCAGTGAAATAAGCCAAGTGGAGAAAGACAAATACCAAATGATTTCACGCATCTGTGGAGTATAAGAACAAAAGAAAAACTGAAGGAACAAAACAGCAGCAGAATCACAGAACCCAAGAATGGACTAACAGTTACCAGAGGGAAAGAGACTGGGGAGAATGGGAGGGGTAAGGGTGGGGAAGAAGAAAGGGTGGGGAAGAAAGAAATGTATAATGTGGGGGGTGGGGGAAAGGGGAGGGCCTTGCAACACAGAGAAGACAAGCAGTGATTCTACAACATCTTACTATGCTGATGGACAGTGACTGTGATGGGGTTTGTGGGGGGGACTTGGGGTAGGGGAGAACCTAGTACACATAATGTTCTTCATGTAATTGTAGATTAATGATAACAAAATAAAAAAAAAGATAAGGATAGAAAGCATAAGTTAGTGCAGTAAGAAGGCAAGTGTAGATGATCAGGTCTGTGCCCATAGCCGAAGTATTAATCCAAGCTAGACAAGGGCAACAAAACATCCACGGATGCAGAAGATTTCTCTCAAAACAGTGGGGGGTGAGGTTCTAAGCCTCACCTCTGTTGACCCCCCAATTTCTAGGGTAACTCATTTTTATTTCATAACACCATATGTGTTCCAAAATAACCATGTGAAGCAGAGTTTTCCAATACTAGAATATTCATGCAGAAACATGGTATGATGTTAGGTAGAGCATGCAACTGTGGAATATATGACATGTTACTGAACTCTATTAATAAAAGCCTACAGTATGTATTTTTTACATATGGCCTTTTCATTCAACTTCAGATCTGTGAACTATGTCCATATTTTTCTCTGTAGAAGGTCATTCTTTCTCATTCATTATAAATATAACAAAATTTATCCTTTCTATTTTTAATGGGCATATAGAATATTTCTAATTTAATGTTGGCATAAATAGTGCTGCTGTGAGTATTTATTTACAAGCCTTTGTATATAGACTTAGACTATAATTTCTGTTGGCAGCACACCTAGAAGTAGAATTATTGGATTATATGGTATGACTATAGAGCCCAAAAGTTTTCCAAATTGTTGAGCAAATTTATACTTACAGCAGGGTATGGTTGAGGTGTTATGTTAGTTAAAATTAAATATGACAGCAGCAAGCTCAAGCTCAAACATACAATGTCTCACATAAATAGAATTTTATTTTTTATCATTTAATCACACAGGGCAAATAAGCAGGATTATGGAACAAAATTTCACCAGTGACTCATTCGGGGGTCTGCTAGCTTCAACAAATGGCTTTTTAAGGTTTCCTTGGGTATCTGTTATTATCTAAATTACATATAGTAACAAAAGAGAAAAAATTTAAAAAGCATGAAAATTAAACAGTGTGGTTTCAGGCTCAATGACATAAATACGATTTTTATTTAAAGGTATAGAATTCAATGTTTTATTGCCTGTAGTACTTTCATAACAAAACTCTGTTCAGAATTAGAAAACTAGGTTAAGCCACAGTTCCAGTACTTTCTAGCTAGGGAAACTTGAGCTTTTTAGGTTTTCAGATTCAGGTAGGATTTGTCACATATTACCTCATATTTGTCAGATATTTTATTTTCTGACTGCTCTGGTGAGTGTTTTGGAATGGAGGGGGAAGAAATGTGAGTTTGCCTGAAAAAATAAAGTTTTGGAATACTAAATTGTGAACAGCTTATTCAGAAATATTTTTTAAAAAGAGTAAAGTCAAGGATTGATTGTAGTTCATGGGATGATATAGACCATATTCATTTTCCATGATTTAAGGATTTATTCTCACATAATACAGGGAAGGTGAAATTTAATATAATAAGGTAAATGATCTGCAAGGATATACACACCAGGGATACCTGGGAATGTAACTGAATGTACATGTTCACAGGTGAATGGTGTCAAGGAGAAAGGTGGGAAAGAGACATTTGAGATTTACTCTTCCTGCTCTCTTCTTAATTTTAGAGTATAATTGAAAATAATTTTCTCTAAGGTAAACAGAGTGAAAATCAGTTTTGGGTTGTGTTACTAATCATTTAGACTAAGCATTTGAAGCTCTGTCTAAAATGTTTTAATGCTAAAACAAAGGAATAATTTTTATAGCTTAATCTCATAAAATCAATTAATGCCTTCCTTTCAGACTGACACTTTGAACATGAGTGTTAATGCTGCTGTCCTTCAATCATCTACATTAGCTTACAGTGCAGTGAATTGTTGATGGATAATAAAGCACAATGTTCAGCTGCTGCCTGAGGGCAGAATTCAGAATTGCCATATCAACCCATAACCACATTTTCATTTCTTGGAATAGTTGCATTACTTAAAATACTTGCATTTCTGTCATTTTAATGTCTACATTAGGGATTATTCAAAAACTGATTATTCAGTTATATATTATTATTTTCAGTTATATATATATGTGTGTTTAAATCATTAAGAGCAGTTCAAAGTGTTTTATACTGCTGGTGGAAATATAATTCGGTGTACCATATGAGAAAATGGTTTAGTGGTATATTTAGCATAAAGATGAACAGACACATACCTGTTGACACAGCAATCCCATTCCTAGGTATGCTTGCCTATTTACACCACAACACATGCACAAGAGTGTGTGTGATGACACTTCTTCTAATACTAACAAAATAGAAGCATCTAAAAAAAATCAATAGTATATTATGTAAATAAACTGTGAAGCCAGCCATTAAAAAATCCCATAATGTATGATAACATTTACATGGAATTTAACAATAGGCAAAATGAATATATCAATCTAGCTCATTCTGAAGTCAAAATAGAGATTTCTTTAGGGTAGGAGAATTTGTGATTGGAAAAGGTCAAATTATAGAGGGGAGCTTTTATGATACTGGTAATTTTCTATTTCTTGATCTTGGGGAGAGATTTTGTTATCACAGCCAGACATGAGCACGGATGGAGTTGGGACTTTGGCTGGTGTTTATATTTGGTTAGATGCTTGTGTTCGAAACATTCCAATGTAAACTGTTCTCTTTGGATGTGGGGAGTGAGGGTATACATAATAGACCTGCCAAGACTGACTGGTTCCAACATGGAAGAAAAGCTGACACTGACTTTACCTTAAAATACATTATATACTCATTAGCATACTAAAAATCACTCTCCTTGACACCATGACAGTTCTGAGGCAGACTATCCAAGGACAAAAAGAGGGCATCACACTATTTCCTAGAAATACCCTCCCAAATCTGAGAAAAGCTCACTTTTCCCAATGAATATTCCACCCCCATTTAAACTCCAGCTATAACACCACCCAGCCCAAAACCACCAAGCTGCTCATCTCTGGAACACACACTCCCTCTTTCAGTGCGTACTTTAGCCTTATTAAACTACTTTGCATTTGGGTTGTTCCCAGATTCAGGCCACTATGAAATTACTTTCCCTTCCTGATATATGCCAGACCTCAATAAAGTTATAGAGCATAATAGAATGCCAGATCAAAATCCTAGTATATCAGTTATTACATTGCACATAAAGGGATGAAATACTCTAATTAGAAGACAAAAATATCTATTCTCTATGTTGCTATGTCTGATATTGCTATTTTTCATCTGGACCCTTTCTTCAAGTCATTTTGTTTTGGATTTTTAATAGAATACCTGCTCAACCTGCTTATGAATTCTTTCTCAATCAGAGTTAAGAACTTTTTCCTAGTGTGCAGAATTGGACTGGATTTTCCAACAGTAGTTTTATAGATGTATTCACTCTTTGAAATGAGTTTTACACTTACGATTTGAGTGCATGTTTGTATACATACCTCCTATAAAAATATTAATACAGTCACATAGCACAATTCAGAATTTCAAAGAAATTTGTATTAGCTATCCATTTTTAAATTAGGGAAGGAGTTGAAAAAGCATATATACTTACCTTTACTCAAAAAAGAAATTAAGCTTATATATCCAGGAAACAACATGGTATAAAAGAATTATATTCAAATAAATAATCAAATTTGTATATTTAAGAAAAGCAAGGAAGGAAAACAATGGATTTCCAGAAAGAGGATTTGCCATCATTTGACCATTCATAGAATATGAAAAAAATCATTAGTGTCAACCAATTTTTGAGCACCTCTACTGTGTAGTATGCATTGGGAACATAAACACTAAAAAAATGCTTGTCACCTCAAGAAACTTTAGAGTTTATTAGGAAAACTGACTATAAGCAAGAAATAACACAATATTTCCATTGTTACTATAATCAATATGTACATGGTAAAATATGCATAAATTACAGAATAATGGCTAGCAGGGCCTCATGGAATCAGGTGTGATTTGGGAAAGCTGCTTTCTTCCTCATGATTTGAAAGGAGGAATCAGAAGTTAAAGCATTTTAGGAATAATGAAAGGCAAAGTTTTGAGAAACTGTTCTGTGAAGGAATTTTAATTACTATATAAACATGGATGTGAAGAAAAATGGTGAATGTAATGTTAGTTTATGCAACTTTTTAATATTATTAATATGAACATATTTAACATCCCTTTGTTTATCGATGCTGAAAACTAGATAACATTTTAAAACTATTTTAGCCAGATTTTTTCTCTCTACAGTGAAAACAACCAAGAGAGTTCTGTGACCTGTTGCACAGTCCTGATAATTCATGTAATGGAAACAACCTTCCAGTTTAATAAAATCTGTAGAAAACTACAAACTACCTTAACTAGTGGTTCTCCATAATGACAGCTTTAAAAGTACAGGGGAACCAGAACAAACATCTAATCCAAACTTGAAAAAAAATATTATTTAAATGATAATATAATGATGATTGATGATGATACTGGTGATGAAAACACCTTTTACTGGGAACCTACCATAGTCTAAGCAACTGCTTTATTCTAAGCACTCTGCTCTGTGGGTGGAGTTTAAGAGAAAGAAAAAGATGATTCTAAATCTCTAGAAACTCTTATCAATGGAGAAGACAGAGACTTAGATCTGCTAAACAACCTTGCTTTCTTTCACTGTGCTTTGCCTAATAACCTCCCATTAAGTGACTCCCTCCTCACAGTATCTTTGTCTTGGAGATAGTACTTAAGGTGGTGGGCTTGGGCCATTTCTGAGAGCTACTCAGTTTAGCTGGGTCTCTCCCAAGTATGTAGGAGGTACACATGTTATTAAAGTAACATTTTTTTTTCTTGTTCTTCTGTCTTTGATTATAGAGCAGTCTTATAGCCAAGAACCCAGAAGGGTAGAGGGAAATTATTTTTTCTCCCCAATATACCCAAAATCCCAATGAAGTTATAGAGCATTAGGTTCACCATAAAAAGTTCCCTTGCATCTCTTCCCAGTCTATTCCTCCCCAAATGTAGGCATCCACTATTTGCTCTACAATCCTTACAGTGTAGTTTTGCTTGTCCCTAAACTTAATAAAAATAGGATTGTAAGCTGTTTATGTATGTATTTTTTGAGGTCTGATGTCTTTTGTTCAACATGGTGTTTTTAAAATGTTTCCACCTGTTTGTCTGTGTCAGTACCTTGTTTTCCTGTTGCAGGAAGGAATTCCTCATATGAATAAACCACAATTTGTTTATTCGTACTCTGGTTGATGGACATTTGGGTTGTTTCCAGATTTAGGCCACTATGAATAAAGCAACCATAAACATTCTTGTGCAAGTCTTTTAGCAAACTGTAACTCTGGGGGGGAAATATTTTCCCAGCCCCGGGGAAAATACCTTTGAAGCTAAATCAGTCAAAGGGAGAAATAAAGTAGGAGAAATCATTTTATTGCTTACAAGGAGTCATACAATTCTGCTCACCTGTGTCTCTCAGGAACCAGTTGCAAAAGGGACCCCACCCAACCTCTCAGGTCCAGATATGGCCTTGCTTGCCCTTGTAATCACCTGTTGATGTGGAGATGTACTAAGGCCAAGCAAGAGATTCTGGAAATATGGCAATTTTACCCACACAAACACATATTTTAATTTTTTGCCTGTAAATTACTGAAAGGAGTTGTAGATTTAAAATCAGAGTCCATTTAACTGTTTTACAAACTGTTTTCCACAGTGGCTATAAAATTTTATTTTAACCATATTTAAACCAGTAATATAGAAGAGATTTAGTTGAACCTTACACTATTCATCATTTGATACTGCTTGTATTTCAGATATCCTACTGGAAATACAATGGAATCTCATTATGATCCTAATTTGTTTCCCTAGTATCTATTATGTTGATCATCTTTTTATGAGCTCATTGACTATTCATATGCCATTTTGTATGAGTGTGTGAAGTGCCCAAATAATTTTTCCCTTTCTAAAATTGGGTGATGGTCCTTTTTATTTTGAGAGTAGACAATCTCAAGTACTATATGTGCTATATTTTCCCATTAAGTATATTTGTTGTAGGATTGTATAGGTCTTCACCAAACTGAGGCAATTTCCTTTTATTCTTAGTCTACTGAGAGTTTTTAACATGAAAAAGGGTTGATTACTATCAATCTTTTTTTCTGTATTTACTAAGATGAGTATTTTTTTTGTCATTATTCTATCAATGTGTCAAAATCATAAAGATTAATTTTTGAGCACAATTTTTGAATGCAAAATAAATCAGGGACTCCTGCAATTAACCCCACCTGGTCAAAATTAGTTTTCATTTTTATATCTTACTGGATTTAATATGCTAATGTATTCTTAGGGATATTTGTTTCTATAAATATTCATTATCATAAAGATTCATTATCAATGACTTTCTCTTCTCCTAAGTTCTTAGCACTATCTACTATTAGTCTTATAAGGACTCTTAATAGATTGGTAAATTGTCCATCCTCAAATTTTCTAAAATAAAAATCAGTCATTTCTTTATTAAACATTTAAAACAATCTTCTAATGAAGATATCTTGGCCTGCTGAGTTGTTTTTGTTAATTATTTTCAAATAATTTGAAAACACAAATTAAAAGAAAGACATTACCTATGTTCCACAGTAGAATGAAAACAATTTAATAAAATACCTGAATTTGAAAGCTCTTCATAGAAACTATAAAATGCTCTGTGAATGGGTCAAAAAATGAATCACAATGAAAAATTGGGGCAGTAATGAACTGAATGACAACACACAACATACCAACATATAGGAATACAGCTAATACATTGATAAGAGGAAATAGTATAGCTTTATGTGATTACATTATAACATAAAAGAAATATTAAAAATCAGTGATTAAAAATTCTATTTATAAAAGATGATATATGAGCAATAATCAGTGAAATAGAAAACAATAGGAAAAATAATCACTGTATCCACTAGCAGTGCTTAAAAAAAATTAAGAAAGTTAGTAATTCTTTAAAGGACTGTTGAAAGCAAAAGAGAAAAAATACAAATTCCCAATATCAAAAATGAAAGAGAGGATAATGTTCCAGATCCTTCAGACACTAAATGCCTCCAAAGGAAACACTGTGAACAAATTTATCCTAACAATGTGGTTGAAATGTCAAAAGCTCTTGAAAAACCCAACTTAGATAAAACAATCCAAAATTAAATGGATAAATGGTTTCTGTTGATGTTTTCTTAAATGTGGGCCTTGCTTTCTTGGCTTCATCATATATTTTACTGTATGACACAGTGTATATAGCATGACAGTGGCAAAAGAGGAACACCGTCTTATTGTTTTGTTTTTATTTTATATTTTTTGCAGTTAGAAGGAGCTCTGTTCTATGTGTGGATGCTAAAGGTGAGAAAGTAACCATTCAAATTTCACCACATTTTGAGTAGATATGCCACAGAGCCTCAGCTTTGAGAGACTGAAACCCCCTTGGGTCTGTACCACTCCTGCTTCTCCTGCACCATCTCTGCCCCTGGCTGTTGCTATGGCCATCCAGTGCTTAGCTGCTGTGGCTAGTGTTTGAACCTGAAGGGAGGTAAGCAGGAATACTGTGTTTGGAATAAATAGTTCTAAAAACCATGAGAATGGACAAGACTGCAGTTTCTTTTTGTGTTTATTTCTGTCAGGTAGCTAGGCAGACATGAGTGGGTCTCACCCTGTCCTGGACAAGGCCCTCCCCATCTTCATCTATCCTCCTGTCACCAGAAGGCAGAACATGACTCAGACCCCTCCTGTTTATGGTTGTCTCCTTCCTCATGAGGGGCAAACAAGATATTAAGAAGCCCAACAGGGCTTCCAGGCCGCCAACACAGGTTGACCACAGGCACACTAAGATCAAGAAGGTGGCCTGGAGCTACCTTGAGGTTCATTATACTATAATTATAATAATTTAACACTGTGGTCTAAAATTTTTAAACTTTATTTCATATAAATAGAATTCTTATAAATTATAGTCTTTTAGGACACTTAATGTTCTGATAACTATGCTTCTGAATGAAATTTTTACTGAAAATGGCAGCACAGAAAATAAAAAAATTCACAAAATTCTTAATAGACTATCATTTTACAAAGACCCTGTATTTTCAAATGGCCTATATGTCTGCTTTTAAAAGGTATTTTCAGCAGTTGATCTTCATATCCAATAAATTGTCTGTACTTTGAAAGAACAACAACCTGAACCCTTGTCTTTCTTTTCTCTCCTACCTGAAACATATACAAGATGGTTGAGGAAGATCACCCATCTTGTATCCATGAGGAAATAACACAAATTGAGCATGACTGAGCAGAAAGATGGAATGATCAAGGACTATGCTACTATCTTAGAGCCCCTATTTTGGCTCTAGACTATGATAATAAACCTTTTTCATAAGAAAAATACACAAGCCACTTTTTGAATAAATAATCAATTGAATACACTTGTTAACAGATACAAATATTTTAAAACACTGATGAATTAAACATACAAACATGGACAAATTGCATATTACTTTATCTACTATAAAATCCAAAATTGTCTTTATGGATCATGAGTTATTTAATGTTCTTTCACTCCTGAGCCCATAAGCCCACATTGTAAATTAGAATTATGTCAACCTTGAATAAAAAGAATTTAAAATCATGATCTAAATTTTCACTTTGATTTTGACTAGTGGTAAGATCTTTCATTACCTTCTTTATCTAAAAGAATAATATTTATGCATCTTCTCAATGTACAGAATTGCCTGTCTTTCTCCTGAGGGTAGAATATCTAGATTACATTTAACGCTTCTTTTTTTAAGGGAAAGGACAGCCTTAATAATACTGCCTCAAACATTAATTTTAATAAATGAGAGAAAAAATATATTACAGAAGGAAGTTGGATTTACTCCCAAAGTACTTGGAAGTTGTCACTCCTGTCCTTACAATGAGAAAAAGCTAAACAAATTGAAAATCAATAACTTTTCTTGGACATATCAGAGAATTGAGATTGTGAAGCAAACAGCATTGCAAAAATTGAGAAAAATGGGCAAAATCAGCCAAGATTTACCTCTTGGGGCAGATGTTGCTGAAGTCAAACCTTGTAGGAACACTTTGCTGCCAGGCAGCTGTGTCTGGGGGTCTCTCCCTGTGCCCCAGGTGGAATCTCAACCCAGATGGGGAAGGGTTCTTGACTCTGAATGAAAAAGACTTCTCCAGCAGGTTGGAAGAGTGTAGGGAAGCAAGGAATTCATTAGAGCAAGGGTAAAAATGAAGAGCAGACAGCCTTGCAGGTGGGTGAGAACAGGAAAGTGCACAGGGAAAGAGAAAAAGTTCGCAGAACATTTTCTTGGCATAGGACAGATTCCCTTGCCATCTCTTAAAGTCAGTGTCACTTGATGTCCTGGGTCCACTTGGTTCTGCATTGTGTGGGGGCAGGACCCTACCATCCAGAATTTGGGGAGCTGTGGAGCGCAGGATGGAGTGAGATTATGTTCTGAGAACTTCCCAAAGAAAGGAGATTTTCAAGCACGCTCCTGCAGCTGGAGGTCCATCCTGGTCACCCAGGCAATGGGAACCTGCAGGCCCAAATCTGAGCTCTCAGAAGCCCCTCTCTACTTATCAGGAGTAAAATGGACACTAAGTGAAGACTTAGAATGAAATAATAAAGAAACAAACACACTTACCGCTGGAAACGCACAGAGAGATAAAATGTAATTAAGTTGAGCAGTGAAAAAGCTTTATTTAAAGTTATGCACTTAAAGAGAAAAAGTATGGGAGTTCTCAGAGAGGAGACACACTGAAAAGTTGGGGTTTCTGTCTTTTAGGCATTTTTCAAAGGACCATGGGGTATAGACTTGTAAAGTGGACCCAAAATGCTTATCTTCTGTGAGAGATATTAAGTCTCATCTATTATCAGTCCTCCAGGTAATTCTGCAAAATTAACTTAGCACAAGAAATTGGTCAGTTTCTCTCCAGGATAGCAGCTTCCCTCTGGTAACCTATCAATCAAGACCACCCGCTCTGCCCCCCAGGTGGGCTGAGTTATTGTCTGTTTGCTAAATAATATGTTAGGAATCTAACTTCCTAACTTCCTGTTTTTTTAAAAATGGAATCTTAGCGTTAAGATGGAATCCTTCCTGTTAGTATACTGTTTATATCTTAGCATTTTTTCATCATATCAGGAAAAGTTAACTATGATGCTTGTCTCCTGTCTCTGCCCTGTCTCAACTTCAAGGGTAATTATGACTAATTCCTGGAGGCAGAATATGGATTAGTGTGAGGGGAGAAATCCTATGTGGCAGTTTTATGGATAGTCCTAAACTTTCATGGATTTTATCTCCAAGAACCCACTGGATTCTCAAGGTAAAAACTGAGAAAGATACTTTTCTCCTTGCAGGACAAAAGGAAGAATAATCATTATGAAATACAAGTGCCTTCTTCATAGCAAAGACTTATAGTTCAGGAAAAAAGACATTACCAGAGCCTTATCACACGTGTCCAGGAGGGCATTCTTCTCCAGTAGTCTTAAACTCACTTAACTGGGGGTGAGGGGAGGGTGAAATTAAAGATACACAGCTAAAGAAATATGTTTAAAAGACATAAAAGCACACAGGTCTTCTAAAATACTGAGATGTTAATCTTAACGTTATAGAACGTTTTCCCTTCCTCACACCTTAAAACTTGAACCAGCAGGACTCAGCTATAAGATCTAGCGATTAAAGCTGAAAGAGCTGCATGAAGCAGACACTCTTAAAGGAAGAGTGCTTAAGGAAGCTCAGAGTTAAGAGGGGAGGGAAAAAAGCGACACAAGAGGAACTGGAGGCCTCTGACACCTAGAATTCTAGCAAACACTAAAAATAGGCAACTCCAAGCCAGATTAACATTATCCTCACATTAAGGGTTTATTTATCTCAGTACTACCCGATACAAGATGTTTGGCTTCCGACAAAAAATATTACAAAGCGTGTGGCAAAAGGCAAAGAAAAATCACAGTATGAAGAGACAAAGAGATGAAAAGAACAAGACTTAGTGATGATGTACATTTTCTAAGGAGCAGACAGGGAATTTTAAATAACTTGATTAAGATGTTAAGGGCTCTCATGGAAAAAGTGAAAACATGCAAGAACAGATGGGTAATGTAAGCAGAGAGATGAAAACTCTGAGTATCAAAAGGAAATGCTCAAAGTAAAAAGAACTGTAACAGAAATGAAGAATGTCTTTGATGGGTTCATTAGTAGACTAGACACAGTTGGGGAAAAAAATCAGTGAGACTTAAAGATAGTTCAGGAGTAATATTTTAACTAAAATGCCAAGAGAAGAAAAAATAGAACATTAAAGGACTTTGGGACAATTTCCAAATTTGTAACATATATATAATTAGAAAACTGGAAGGAGAGGAAAGAAAAAAGAGAATAAAAATCTGAAGCAGGAATAGCCAAGAAACATTAAAATAAAATTACATGAACCAAACCACAGGTCTGGGAAGCTCTGAAAAGTTCTGATTATCATGCCAAAAAATGTAGCAACTAGGCATAACACATTCTATCCACAATGAACCAAAGATGAGAAAAATCTTCGGAGAAGCCAGAGGAAAACATGCACTACCTGTCGATGATGAAGGATACGAATTATAGCCCACTTTTGGTAAGAAACCACAGGAGCAAGAAGAGAGTGGGATGAAATATTTAAAGTGTTAGAAGAGTAAAAGCATCAACTTAAAATCCTATATCTAGCAAAATTATCCTCCAAATGAAGGGGAAATTAAAAACTACCAGACAGTCAAAAACTCAGGGAATCTATCACCAGCAATCCCACCATGCAAATGTATTAAAAGAGGTTCTTCAGGGAGAAGGAAAATGATACAGATCATAAACTTGCATTTGCATAAGGAAGAGTATGTCAAAGGGGAAATAAATGAGAGAGAAATGTTTATTTTTCTTATTCTATATTGATCTAAATGTATTGGGTAATTACAGCTGGATATGGGTAAGGAAAATGAATGATAGCAATGTTACAAGGAATGAGAAGGAGCAACTGGGAATGTTCTACTAAGGCACCTTAACATGTGAAGTGATGCAGTGTTATTTGAAGGTTATCATAGACTAGTTAAAAATATATATTAGGAACTAGGTAAAAAAGTTATGTTTACATGTTAGAGTAACTTGGGTTTGATGATAATTTTTTTAGTAACACCTCAAAAGCTTAATCTGTAAAGGAAAAAGTTGGGAAGTTGTGCTTTATTAAAATTAAATATTTCTGCTCTATGAAAGATCCTACCAAGAGAATGAAAGGACTAGTCACAGACTGGGAAAAAATATCTGCAAGACAACTGATAAAGTACTGGTATCCAAAATACACAAAGAACACTTAAAATTCAACAATGAGAGAGCAAACAATTCAATTAAGAAATGGACAAAGGATCTGAACAGAAACTCCACCAAGGAAGATATGCTGATGGCAAATAGCATGTTAAAAGATGCTCAATATAATTTTGCATTATAGAAATGCAAATTAAAACAATAGTGAGGTACCACTCTACATCGATTTGAATGGCTAAAATTCATATACTTAACAATACCACATTTTGGGAAGGATGCAGAGCTCTCATTCTTGGTGGGAATTTGAAATGGTACAGCCATACTAGAAGACAGCTTACAGTTTCTTATAAATCTGAACATAGTCTCAGTATACTCTCCAGTAATCATGCTCCTATGTATGTGCCCAAATGATATGAAAACTTATATTACATAAAAACCTACAGCAAATATTTACTGCAGTTTTTTCATAGTCACCAAAAACTGATAGCTACCTATAAAAACTTAAATAGGTTAATTGATAAGCTGTGGTACACCCATATAAGAGAATATTATTCCGTGATAAAAGAAAACCATCAAGCTACAAGAAGAAATAAATATTGAACACCTATTACTCTGTGAAAGAAGTTTATCTGAAGATGCTCCTACTGTATGATTCTAATTACATGACATTATGTAAAAGTCAAAACTATAGACACAGTAAGAAGATCAATGGTACTAGAGGTGAGGGAAGAGGGAAGAGGGTTGGATAGGTGAAATTCTAGGCTTTTTTTCTCAGAAAACTGAAACTATCTGTATAATAATGGTATATACATGACATTACTCATTTGTGAATATCCATAGAATTTTCAAGCATGGAGAATAAACCTTAATTTATGCAGTTTTAAAAAGTTATCATTTAGGAAGTAGAGAAATTACAAAATGGAATGCAGAATTTGATAAAAATATAACTATCAAAATGTATGAAAAAAAATCTCACTGAAGAGGGTGAGGGAACTGTGCTTAACTAAGTTAACTTTGGAAATGAAAAGGAAACTATAAAATAACAGGCACAAGGAACTGTACATAAGCACAGTACTTCAGTTAATAACGTTTTTTCCCACTGGGGTACAGGTTAACCATTCTGATAACACTGTACATGTGTGCTACAAATGAATAATTAAGTAAATTGATAGTAGATGGTTCACTGCTTGAGTGAGACTTTACCCATCAACAAGGCAGGAAGGCTAGAATGGACCACATAGTCATGTATGAGGTTGGAGACACCAGTGTGAAGTTAGATTTAGCTTAATGTAGAAATGTTTACAATTTCATGTATACAGGTTTATATACTGCTCTGCTAGTTGAGTGACCTGGAGGAACAACTCCTAAGCAGCAAAAAGCAAACCCAGCACCTGTATCTTGCTTTCCAGTACTGTTCTCCAATAAAAGGTATTATGTTAATCAATTGAAATTCTGATCGATATCCATTTATAATATCCACTTAGTACATGTTAGTGAAAATCACAATGAGATATTTTGTTTTAATAAGGTTCTTACAAAAATTGATTTAATGTTTTTAAAAGTATGATATTGAAGGATTAAAAAGAACTCATTTTTTCAAGAATAGTTTCAAAAACTACCAAGCCATAGAAATACCTCTATATTCCCATGCTTCTCAGGTTGCCACCATGAGCCATTGAGGAGATGACAGATTAAATATCATATTGTGACAATAGCACTCTCGGTTTCCAGTGAAATAATTTTTATTCAAATGAAAATATGTGTAAATTCTT
The DNA here is from genome assembly GCF_040802235.1 of Manis javanica. Taxonomy (NCBI): domain Eukaryota; kingdom Metazoa; phylum Chordata; class Mammalia; order Pholidota; family Manidae; genus Manis; species Manis javanica. The sequence goes on from NC_133163.1 coordinate 70,008,164, forward strand.
ATTAAGTACACTCCAACTAAGGAAAAACTAAATTATTTTGAGTAAAATGTCATTTATTCAATAGGCTATATTCAATGTTACAATTCATTTCATAAATTTGGCAGGGTTTTTAGGGAGGAACACTTCCTCCCATTGGGGAACCCTTCTTATCAGATCATTGGGTTCTAGTTAGATTCTATTTCTTCCCAAAACAGCTGAAGGCAAATGGACAAGTTTCATAAAACCTATAAATATAAGGCATTGCTACTAGGATCTGGGCGTGAAGGGAAAAGAACAAATCCCTTTTAAGCTCTAAATTCTAGTCACCCCAGTACACCAATCAGTAATTAATGACAATATATGAGTAAAAAGTTAAGCTCTCTAGTCTCAGGGGGAAAAAATCCCATTATCTCCAATATGCAAGATATTTTTTAATGGCTCTACTGAAAAAAGAAAATTTCACCTAAAGCTGTTGTTGATAGTTCTGCACCTTATATCCCTAGGAGCCCAGTGAAGATGAACACCTCCAGTGATCCTCAAACGCTTCCTGCCTTCAGCTCTTAGATTTTCAGTTCCTGAGTAATGTACCACTCCCATAGCCCCAGCAATATTCTAATCTGATTGTCTTTTCCTGTATTAGTGGAATGGGTTTTTTCTGTTGTTTCCTAAACTTTTCAACTCATCTGGTATGTGTATCTCATTCTTTTTCTCACACATGTAGGACTAATAGTACTTACTGGTTCAAAGTGCTTTCATCTCTCTTTTTTTCTCTACAAGTTTCTCCTATTTTTTTTTTTGTTCCTAATATACTTCTTTAGATTGTATTTTGTGGAGGCTAATGCACTGAGAGATTTGAGGTCAATGGATTCTTAATCTGTGTAAGCACCCCTTTTGCCCTCCCTGAGCTGAGATTTCTCCTCCTCTTCCCATTCCCATTTCAGGTCTCAAACTCCATCACTCTCAAAGAAATGTTCTTCTACCTCAGTCACTCTCTTTGCTTCACTCGAATCTTTCTGCTAATCATTTTCTGAAACCAAAAGTATCTTTTAAATCTCCTGTGTGTGTCTTTCTGTCTGCCTCATAGAGTTCTAAACATATATAAATTTCTTATATATTTTATTTATTGATTTGTTTTTTCCAACCCAAGATAATGTACATATATACCCTTTTAGGAGAATTCAGATTTATCTCTGTTCATGGATAAAACATATCACTCCACAATGTTTCTACAACAGTATAGGTTTCTGAAGATATAAATATATTAGCAGAGTTTATTAAATAAAGAAATTTGATATGCTGGTCTTTTTGGCAAAGAAAGAGAGGAGGAGGTAAACCAGGGATCTAGGAGATGATATCAATATATCCAATACTAATGTATTTCCTTCTTTGGCCTCAACTGTAACTTGGATGAGACAAACAGGATCAAAATTTGGGGTTACTAATTTAATGACTAGAGAATAGTGCCCAGATCTAACAAGCAAAGGTCAAAACTCCTTACACTCAACTTGGCTTAAAATTCACTGTTTGGCCTGGAATTCTGGCTAAAAAATATAATCTGATGTAGTGCAATCTGCCACACCAACACATGTTGAATATATGGTATACAGCACTCTGCTTCTTCAAATTGAGCTTTAAACTTTTTCCTTAAAAATAGTTACTTACTCTGTACTGCTGTGATTCCAAGGAACTCCAACCGGCATAGAACAAACACACACAGGAGGTTCACCAACAGCCTCCACACAGGGCATGCCATGCCTCCCATGCTAGCTCCGAGCATCAGCGTGTGTCAGGTTCAGTATAATGGCATGCAGTAGGTCTGCATGTTCATTTATTCTATCCCTCTTCTGGTTTTAACCTGTGTAAAGGAGACACAGGAAGTCCAGGGGAATCAGTCATTACTTTTATCAGTGGCTCTCTAACAACACAGTTGATACCATTGCTGGAACATCAAGGCTAAAGACGGGACCTCAGACAATCTTTCACAATATACGTTTAAATATTTCAACATGTATTCATACCATCTGACCATGGTCCAAGACTGAAACACCATTGAGACACCCATCTGAGTTTCCTGAGCTTAAAATGTTCCATCACACAGAGACTATAGTATTTACATTGCTCTGTGATTATACTTAAAGGATGATCTAATCCACCTTAAAAAAGACAATAGTTTTGTATAAGGCTAAATTTTAGCTACGGAATGTATGTTAGACATTATGCATTTTTCTTTGAAAACACATTATCTTCTTAGGTTAATGTAACACCCAGAGTTTGTTTTTAGTAAGTTGAATATAAAGAGAATTGGGAAGAGGACATATAGAACCACAACTTGAATGTAAAACTTAATAGTACTCTAGCCTTCCAAGATATATTTCTCAAATGCATCACTACTAGTGACAATGGAACATATTGAAAATGTGGAATCCCTCAAAAAGCTGATATGAGTAAAAACTGATAAATTACAGTGCTTTAATGTGTTCTTTATTCCTTAAAAAATGCAAGTAAGTTTCTATAGAATTCTCTTTAATTCTTATACTTTATAGATCAGTCATCTGCTGATTTTCTTATTTGTGGACTTAAGCATTTCTTAAGTAAAAAAATATGGGTTCGAGCTAATGCTATGTCTCTTACGGGGGCTACAACTTTGCTTAAGTCATTTTACTTCTAAGAGCCTCATTTGCTTCATCTATAAAATCAATAAAATCAAAACTCTGGTAGAATGATATTTAAATTCCTTCCCAGGTATAATATCCCCCAAACTCAATCTCCAATTTACTTTTTATATAGGAAAATAAAAGATGAGTTCTGTCCATCTAATTACTGTTGTGTAGAGACCAAAAATTTACACATTTCATATTACTAGGCATAGGTAATTTTTAGACACCTGCAGTATTCACAAGAAAAAGGAAAAAATTTCAATATGCAGAAAACAAGCATTATGCAAGATCATTATTATCATAAAGGTATATGAGTTGACTCTATTCTTAATTATATGCTTCTTGTTTAAATCCTTCTTCTATGGCAATAGAATATAAAATGCTGCTTCTTTTCTTTAACCTCATGATGGTAAAGGGGCAATAACGGTAAGATGAGAAATACATCCTGCTGTTGGAAGGAAGCAATTTATTCATTATTTAAAACTATACAATACATGAAGAAAATAATGATTTTTAAATGAATATTAATTAATTAAGATAAATTAATTTAAAAATAAAAATAACAACTACCTGATGTTATTTTGAATTTTTATGCTAAATGTTAAGTAAAAAGTTTATTAAACATATTGTTCACTCCTGGCCTCTATATTATAGTTTTATTTTTTATTTGTATATTTATCTGACAAATGTCATATTCCCTAAGATGTACATTTCATGAAGGAAGAGATTTCCCCACTTTTGTTCATAATACATCCAGTATCTTACAGCATATAGATTATTCCAGACATTTGCTCCAAAATTTGTTGAATTAATAAATAAATTAGCAAGTCTCTGGTAAATGAGATAAACATATACAGAAATGACTATTAATGGCATGATATGATAGGATGCTTAAAATTATTATAAACAATGGGCTATGTGAGTACAGAACAAGTTCCCAGTATACGGGGGTAACAAGGAGAAGAGCAGCAAAAATGTAATCCCCAAAACTAGAAGGAAGAAGCATTTATTAATTTCAACTTGTTTCTAAAAATTTCTTGAAAGAGTTTCTATTTTAGCTTTGTCTAAAAAAATAACCAGGAATTAGAAAAGCTGAAATGAGAGATTTTACATGCAGGAAATATTATCTGCAAATACATGGAAGTTGAAATTTCCAAGCTATAAGGTAAAAAAGTTGGGGAATAATGCAGGTTGCTAAAGGGAAGGTAATATGGAGCAAGACCTCTGAAGTTGTGAAAAACTTAAAATTTTCATTTTTATTATACTTGCTATGGAGAGCATGAGCAATTTAGAGCAGCATATGAGCCTGGGTTTCCTTATTTTTGAAAGAGAAATAATAATAATCACTCCGAGATATTAAGAATTAAGCGAGATAATGAATGCGAAGTATGTCATATATATCCTGGCAAATAATAGGTTCTCAATAAATGATAACTGTGATTATTAAAATATATCTTACAGAATTGTGTATCATTATTTAGGACAGAGTATGGGAAAAGATTTCTCCATGGCTCCCCAAACAGGACAATTTTGATGAATATATACATTTCATTCTGATAGGCAAGTTCCCAGCACATGGGGATAACCAGGAGAACTGCAAAAACGGAATCCCCAAAACTAGAAGGAAGAAGGCCATCTGAGACTTAAACTTTTTAAAGCAACCTAAAGGGTCTAAAGCCAAAAGGATTTTGCAGTATTGGGACTGAATTCATTAACATAGCTAAAGACAGAATCTGTCAATCACTGGATAGTCAGTCACCTATGGAAACTGAGGTGCAGATGAGGCTCTAAGGTATAAATCTACATTCTCTTGAGTGCAATTCCAAGTCCTGAGATAGGGAGGAAATTTGGGCTTGTGAACTGCCAATCCCACTGGCAAGACTTCCTACAATGGAAATACATGTGTCCTTTTGTTGTAGCTTGAGGTATTAAATATTCTTATTATCTATTATTATATATTATCTGATACGGTACATATCCAGCTCTGAAGGGACTATATTTTGTTTCACCATATAATGTGCATTTTGGGGGAAAATACGAATTTGTCATGCTGTAGTTAGAATTTTATTACATATAACACAGTTCTTGTTATAAACTAAAATTCTGATTGTATTTTCATTGTTATGGGTTATGTCTCTAAAAAAATATATTGAAATTTTAACCCCAGTCTTGTGAATGCGACCTTATTTAGAAATAGGAAATAGGGTCTTTGCAGATGTAATCAAGTTAAAACGAGGTCATATTGGATTAGGCTGGAAAGTGGAAATTTGGACAGAGACACAGACACTGTAACTCTGGGGGGCAATTCCCAAGCAAAATACCTTTGAAATCAAAATCAGTCAAAGGGAGAAATAAAGTGGAAGAAACCCGTTTATGTCTTTAAAGTAGTTGTCCGTGTCTCTCTCAAGCCAGTTGGAGAAGAGACCCCACTCAACCTCTCTGGTCCAGATATGCCCTGCTAGCCCTTGTAATTACCTATTGATACGGAGATGGACTGCTTCTCTCCACCCTTGGAAACACCTATTGACATAGAGATGTACTAAAGCCAGGTGAGAGATTCTGGAAATACTGCAATTTTACCAACGACACACAAGGAATGCCATATAATGACAGAGGAAGAGATTGGAGTGACGCATCTACAAATAAAAAAAAACACCAAGAACTACTTGCAACCACCAGAAACTAGGAGAGGCTTGGAATGGAGCTCTCCAGCCACAATTCCTCAGAAGGAACCAACTCTGCCACACTTTGATTCTGAACTTCTAGTCTCCAGAACTGTGAGACAATAAATGTTATTTTAAACCACTTTCACTGTGGGACTTTGTTATGGCAGCCTTAGGGAATTAATGAAATAGAAAAAAGAAATAATTTATCTCCCTATGCTCTGCAACTTAAAAAAAATTTTTTTAATAGAGAAATTTTTTCACTTGTTAGCTTTGGTTTTGTATGTACTAGGTCAAATGTCTTTAGTGATACTTTTCTTAGATGTTATTTTTGTGAACACTCTAAAGAAGATCACGAAAATCAATATATTCTGATTGACTAAAGAATTTGACATTTTTCATAGTTGATCATTAGTGGCTGCTGCTGTGACACGCTTATTGTCTTGGATGCTGTGTGTATCACTTGTAAAATAACTCCAGATTTTTCTGAAGTAGGAAATAACTCTTCTACAGTTGCCTTCAAACCGGACCTGTTTCTTAGCATAACAGAAAAGTGTGTTGTACAAGCTGTTATATTAAAAAGATACATTTTTTATTTCAATTCTTCAGCTGCTAACTAAATCTGACTTTTAGTAAGGAAATAATGAAATATATCATCAATAAAAGTTAAAGGAACAAGGTGAATCAATCTAATGGGAGAACCTAAATCTTTCCAAGGATCTATCTAAGTCCATAAAAAGAGCACCCGTTGATAGTTAACAGCAGGGGATTAAAGACTGAAGCAGTTTACTGCAGGCTATGAATGACCTGATCCCTTAATCCATCTGTCTTTTTATATGAGAATGTTATGTTAATTAGCTGTGTAAATTGCTTCCTGATGACATTAATTTTGTGCTTTTTTGTTATTCTGGGCTTTGACTTTCACTGTGATAAAAATATACTAAGGGACATTTCCAATTTAGATGGTTCTGAACCTGATAAATTCCAACACAGAAATAATGTTATGAGGAAATATGCATAAATAGCAAACTTAATCCTGGGGATAGACACAGAGACTTTGGCTTCCTATATAATCGTTCCCTTTAGCTTCTAAAGCATTACATTAACACACTTGAAATGTTGAAACATAATTCAAGGAGAACTTCTAACAAATGCAATTTTCATTGCCCCATTTTCTTTGGAGAAAATCAAGACTTGAATATTAACATAGAGAAAGTAATGGAATAGATAGTCGTGATGTGAAATCTTATTAGTAAACAAGAGCTGCATCTGAAAAAATATTGTCATTAAAAGCTATGTAGTAGTTAATTGAGTTTGATATGAAATGTAGTGCTGGAAAGTTAATGACTAATGCAGCTATTTCACAGAGCTTGGCTACTGCAGGCTCCATAATGATCTCCTTGTGCTTCAGAGCAACAATGAAATTAACCTCTCTTTTGTCCTGCAGGTGTTGTGTTCTGATAATGCATATCCCTTACAAGTTTGGGTAAATTATTTGCTTTGCATATAAATGAACCCTAAAGCTGAATCAATATTACAATAACGAAAATGTAGAGAATATTTTTGTTCTAAGAAAACAAAGATTTATAGCGAAGTATATCAAAACCATAGATCCAGATGCAATATCAGGAGAATGGAAAAGAAAAATGTTCACAATGCTCAAAAAAGAGACGTAACAAGAAAAAAGAAAAGAAAGACATGACTGAGGGGAAGGAAAAGTGATTTTGGAAAATGAAATACCATTTCATTATTTTTTTGACATTAGTCAGGATGAAATAATTGAGAATCAATATTTTGTTTTACAGAATAAAAGCAATAAGATGGTGCTAATTTAACAATTCTTAAATGACATCTTCTGAGTTCTACTTTATTGGGTATGTATTGTCCTTTAGTTAAATTCTAATTTCAAAATATGAAGCATTACATCTATAAGGGAAAAGTCCAAATTTCACTTACATGTGTGGATCAGTAGTTATACTTCACTGCCAGTAAAAAAATGTCTTTTTCTTCTTTTGTACCTCCAGAGACTTTTCCCCACATATTTTCCTTTGTATTTTTCTTTCTCTGGTATCTCCTCTTTTAAAAGTGTGTATGTGTCTGTCTTAATTATTCATAGGTGTGATTTCCTTTTTTGAAATGTTATCAAAATTCAAATTGCTTTTCTCCGGCTCAAAATTCAGAATTCAGAATTCAGAAGGACTTACTAAATATTTGACATACACATAAGGTACACAAATTCTTGTGAACTAGAAGTGCAAATTTAGAGCCACTTTCTCTCACTCTATATACTTAAAGAGTATGTTTACCCATGGACATTCATCAAAAAACTTACTGGTAATATTGCATGCTAAAATGGTAATAAATGCTATTATGAACATTTTATCAAAGTGATAAATTTAGTCTTTCATGTTTATTTCTATTTATTTTAAATGTTTATAGAAATAATCCTGTTTGGTTCACTTTAAAATATTCTTTATTCTCCTCCTTGGCAGTCAAGCATGGGGTATACAGTTTTGATATTTTTGGTTATTATCCATTGGGTTCAATGTTCATTCTTTGTTTCTAAATTCCAAAAGCAAAGTGGAATCTAAAGTACAATAATAATCATTAATAATTTATAAATGCCCATTTCCAAAACAGAATCAAGGATGCTATAGACAATAATAAGCACACATTAAACCAACTGGGCACTATGCCCAGAAAATCTGCCAACTATACACAATAGGCAAGAAAATAGCTTGCACGTGTATGAGGAGAAATAAGTAAGAGAAAACATTATATGAAACACTTGGAAACAGAACATCTAGGGAGTCAACAGATTTCCAAACTTACATAGAAAACAGAAATATTGTGAAGCCCTTTTTGCCGGGCCTACTAAATGTCTTACTATGTATGAGAGATTTGAGCCCCATCAGAAGAGGTATAAGCAAATGGAGTATATTCTAAACATTTCAAATTTGCTAGGTTTAAAGATTACTTGAGGTCTTATAAGCTACCAACTGATGAGTTCCTGGGCCACAACACAGCTACAGGTTAGTGAGGTTTTTCACTGTTGTATATGATGTAGACTGATTTTTTTCATATGATTTATTGAGACTGCTGCACTCTGCTGGGATGGCATGTTATCAAGATGAGGAACAAATGAGTCTCACACATGTGTTTTCTCACCTCATAAAACTATCTGGCCTTTCCCAGATCAGGCCTCTCCTGAAAAATTAAAGCAGGAAATACTCCCATGAGTTGAAGAAATCTACCAAAGTTAGCTTGCTGAAGTGCTGCCTGTGGCTTCATTTAGGGGGTTTTTCATCAGTTCTTGTCTAAAGAACAATAGCAAACACAAAATGCTAAAAATATTTTCTTCCTAAAGAAGAGCTCCAAAATTCTATTTTATGTAGGCCTTAGAGTTGAACACTAATTTGCTTACAATGCACTTATAAGACACTTAGGTAGATGCAATCCAGCTATAATTGGCAAGAGGGCAGCTAGGGATGTACATTTACTCTTGCTATTATAGCCAAACAAGAAGAATGGGAAAAAGTCTTTAAATGGGAATAAAAACTTAACACAATCATTTAACTTATTTCTACTAAGTACAAACAACTAAATAACACTTAGTAGAGCTTTAGGAACTTACTATATAATCTAATCCTCAATTTGTAATCAAGAATATTGCCAGTATAATTCTTGGGATTAGCCAAGTAAATAAATTGTTTTTTTGGCATATGAATATTTCCTTTTTTTCCTGAAGTAATATTCAGTGAACTAATAAATCTATTTTGTTAAATTGAAACCTAGATTTCAGGGATAATATACTCAACTGCATGCAGTATTTCCATCAAGAAAATGATTTTTATTCCATGACACTTTATTATTTATCAGCAATAACTGTCATTAAAACTTTTTTTAAACCATGTAAAACAGAATGATCCCAGTCCATCTTGTCCTTACACTGTGAAAACTTATATTGATAAAAGTATTAAGATAAGAAATTCTGGAAACTTTTCAACATAAAGTTATTAATTAGTCATACCACAGTTAAATAAGTTTTCTCTAGCAGTGTGAGTGTCCATGGAGTGGAGAGGCAGAAAAGCTGGAGGTGAATATCTCACCAGTAAGAAAGTATGCCCAATGTACTTCTCTTGTTGGTTTAATGAATTAGGCTGCCATAACTTTGTTACTTAATGGTTCATATGTCTGGATAATTCTGAATGACTATAGAAAACAACAGGGCTATTGTTTGTAAAGAAATCCATGGAAAAGCATGTAAACTTAAACATATGCAGAACCAGTTAGAAAGGTTTTTTTTCTTTCTAAAATGTATAGCTGAGCCAGTCAAATTTAGCAGTGTTTCTTGGAGCAACCTAAGTATGTGAGTAATATAAATGGATTCAGTCATTAGTTAAATCAAAGGGATTTAACTTTTAAAATTATTTTACCAAATCTAAAATGTATAGCTGAGCCAGTCAAATTTAGCAGTGTTTCTTGGAGCAACCTAAGTATGTGAGTAATATAAATGGATTCAGTCATTAGTTAAATCAAAGGGATTTAACTTTTAAAATTATTTTACCAAATGACTTATGAGGTTTTTTCCTAACTCCACTAGCCTATTGTGCAGTGCTGGACATTCACAACACAGAGTTAAGTTCTGAGGATGATTGTTGTAAACTCTGGGAAATAAAAGACTTCAGAGGACATTATTTTGAAAGCATAAAGTGAGTTCCAAGTAAAATATTTTACATTTTATATTTTATAAAATGAATGCTTCTGCAGGATTATGTATACTACTTAGCTATGTTGATATATTTTTATCCAATGTTGAATTTTCTCACCTTTCATTCAACAAAATTGAATATCACTTGCATCTGAGGAATCAGTGATAAATAAGATTCTTAACTTCAGCAAGCATATGGTTGGAAACTAAATAAAAAACAAAAACAAACATAATTACAGTAGAGTGTTTTAGTGATATATTAATATTAAGAATAGGAAGCTATAAGCAAAATTGGAAGAACATCTGACTGAATCTTTGGGGATTAAGAAAAGCTTTCTTTTCAACCTAAATGTCCATCAGTAGATGAATGGATAAAGAAGATGTGGTACATATACACAATGGAATATTACTCAGCTATAAGAAAAAACAGATCCTACCATTTGCAACAACATGGATGGAGCTAGAGGGTATTATGCTCAGTGAAATAAGCCAGGTGGAGAAAGACAAGTACCAAGTGATTTCACTCATATGTGGAGTATAAGAACAAAAGAAACCTGAAGGAACAAAACAGCAGCAGAAGCACAGAACCCAAGAATGGACTAACAGTTACCAAAGGGAAAGGGACGGGGGAGGACGGGTGGGAAGGGAGGGATAAGGGTGAGAAAAAAGAAAGGGGGCATTACAATTAACATGTATAGTGTGAGGGGGGCACGGGGAGGGCTGTGCAACACAGAGAAGACAAGGAGTGATTTTACAGCATCTTACTTTGTTGATGAACAGTGACTGTGAGTGGGTATATGGGGGGGACTTGGTGAAGGGGGGAACCTAGTAAACATAATGTCCTTCATGTAATTGTAGATTAATGATACCAAAATAAAATTAATAAAAAAGAAGTAAAGAAAAGCTTTCTTTTGAAATAATCTCTAATCAGAGTTCTCAAGGACAAGTAGAATTAATTTAAAAAAAGTAGAAAGAGTATGACAGGTATTGAAAGTGTTTTTTCAAGGGCTGGAAAGTGGATTATTAAAATGTTCAGTATATGGTTGATTTTGCTTGACATTTTGAAACCAGTACCATGTGGTCTACACCATAGTTGAGATCATAAACTTTAGCACATGTAACCCTGGTTCTGTGAAGTATTGATTGAGTATTAATTGAATAAAAATGGAGATGTGCAATATCTATGTGTTTAAGAAAAACATGGTTTTGTTAAAAATTTAGTGTTTTTTCCTATATGGTTCCTCTTTAATAAATTAATGTGCAATGTGACTCTCTAGGACGTATTAATAGTAGGCAGTATTTTCCAAAACTGTGTGACCAAGAAACTCTTTACTCATAAATCAACTGTTAGAACTAGTTTCCTGAAGAATATGCTTTGAGAAATGCTGCTTTAAATATACGTGGATATGAAATTTTCCAAATCCAAGGTCTTTGTGGTAGAAATTTCTGGAAAAGTTTGGGAGCAAATTATAGTTTCATAGAGAGAATTATAGTCGGTTGAATGGTGTTTCACAGAGATATATGTCCACCTGTAACCTCACAATGTGACTTTATTTGCAATAAGCGTCACTGAAGATGTAATTAAGGTAATGATCTAAGGTGCAGTCATTCTGGCATATGATGAGTGCTTTTCTAAGAGAGAGAATAGACAGAGACAGAAGGAGAAGACCACGTGAAGACAGAGGCAGAGATTGATGTGATAATGTCTATAAACCAAGGAACAGCAAGAATTGCCAGCAGTGGGGAATGCATTCTCTCTCAGAACCTCCAATAGGAACCAACACTGCAAACACTTAGACTTCATACCTCTGGTCTCCAAGAACTGCAAGATAATGAATTTCTGTTACTTTAAGCCACCAATTTCGTGGTAATCTGTTATGACAACAATAGGAACCAAAAACAAGCATATATTGCTTTTATAAGTAGGTTACGTTTCAACAAATTTTAACCTTACACGTATTATTAGCAAATGGTCCCAAATGAATCATGATGCCTCTTGACGTAATGTCCTTGCAGTGTCCTCCCAATCTGAATATGTTAGCCCTATGAGTTACTTGAACCAAGAATGCAGCAGAATTGACATTGTACATTCTATCCTAGACCTAAGGAGGCTTTGTAGCCTGCATTTACCCTCTCTTAGAACTGAACCACTGTGAACGGATGTCCAAGTGAGCTTCCCTGAGGATAAGAGGCCCCATGGTGGGAAAGGCCCAGGAGAATGAAAGAGTAGGATGACTGACAGGAAGGCCTGATCAGCTCCCCAGTCATTCTAGCCTGACATATAATTGGGGCCATCTTGATCCTCCAGTCCCAGTGGAGTTGCTTGCTGAATACAAACACATAGGAGAACCTAGTCACTGCCAGCTGGAGGAGAGGCAAGTCACACAGTTGAGTCCAGCCCAGACCGCAGAACTGTGAGCAGATAAATGCTGTTGCTTAGTTGTTCTAAGCTGCTCTGTTTTGGAGTGGTCTATGCAGCAAAAGAAAACTGTAATTATCTAGTACTACCTTTAAGTATTTATTTTTAAAACCATGATAGACAACATAGATATGGAGAGAATGTCAGTTGGTGTACTATAGCAAAGGCAGGTCTGACTTTTCACCAATTCAGAACTTAGATCAACTATCCTATACCTTTTTGAGTCCTGTCTTCCATTAACTTTAAATCACTGGGGGGAAAAGTACAAGCCACCTGTATGCAAATGGAAAGTTCTGTTCATGAACCCTTGAAGAGAAAGTTGCATTAAAATTCTGCACAAGTATAGCTAGAATACAAAGAGCTGAACTGCATTTTTAGCATGTTCTACACTCTGCTTCTTTGAGAAACAGACAAATGACAACCTAATCTCAAGGTTTATCTTAAAAGGTTATCATAGGTACAAAATAGACTAAGAGCATCTCTTACCACCTTTGTCTTCAAATCATTTAGATAACCGATATTCAGAATGCCCTTGACTGTCTTAAAATGGTATCTGGATATTAACAAATTTGATCAGTTATGGTTCTCAACATTTAGTTATGTATTGATATTTTTTATAATTGCAATCCACATGAGATTTGATCATTAAATGATCAGACGTTGAATTAACACATATCCTGTTTTTCAGCCATTACTAGATATAATCTTCTTAAAGATACAAGTGACAACTGACTATTGCTACAAATGAATTCTTATGAAAAAGTTATTCAAATCACACACACATATACACACTTGTATGCGTGTATGCCTTTGGAGTATGAGAGAGCAACAGAGTGAAAGCCCATAAATACAGAATTATATTAGAATTCCTGTAGCAAATAAGCTAACAGGGGAAGTGAGTCAACTTGGTAACTTAGTGTTTGTTTTGTAAAGGATATTTTCTCTTTCTCTATTCTAGTCCTTTCGATTGAATGAAGGAGGGCACACAATGACCACTCATCTATTTTCTGTGAACACATAAATTATATACTGCATGGAGAGAAGAAAAAATAATTCTGATTTTATTTAATTTCTAGAGAGCTTGATAGACTAGTATAAAATTAATATTTTAAATAAATTCATTTATAGCGCTGTTACTTTTGTTATTTTTTCACTTTCTTTTCCCAAAGTTTTTGGCTTTATTTCTTTTCTTCTTGTCTCTTTCTCTTCTTCCTTCCCTCCTCCTCCTCCTCCTACATTATGAAATGTAAGATGCCATCAGAAAGTCCATATAGATACTGTCATTATCTCAAGGAACTCAGTCTAACTTAGTGCTATGTCTGTGGCTGCTGCTTCTTCTCTTCATCGTCTTCTTTTATCTTTTTAATGTATGCTATGACTCTGGTTTTCACTCTGATTATATAGATGGTTCTTAAGGAAAAAAATCAATTTTAATGATAATTTTCACAGGACAGAAACAGAGCAAAACATTGTACAAACAAAATTTACTATATGTAAGTAAATAATAACCACTTCTTGTATGATAATATAATATTGCAACTGCTTTTATCTCCTGCAACATTTTTATCTGCTGTTCTTAAGTTCAGCATCCTGCAGCAAGCATTGCCAGCAATGCTGAATACTTTCAATTAGTAGTTCTCTGCTTCCCTGGTCACTAAGCAACTGACCTACGGGGAGGAATACATAATGAGCTGCACAGGTGCTGTGTGGTGGTAGGAAGTACAGGCCTCACAAGTTTCATTTGCTCTCTTGTGCTGATGCCACAACAGTTAAAAGCATGGCAATATTTGATACTAGTTGACTGTAATAAACTTAAAGTAAGGTCTGGACAGAGGTAGGAATGACACAAAATACATGACACAAAATGCCACTTTGACTTGCATATATATCATATTGCTTACAGGGAGGACAATTAACCAGGTTATTTTACTATTAAATGTATGTGTGCTAACCACTGGTAAAAGCAAAATTTAGCACGTAGGAGAAATGGCTAAAGACCCATTGAGAAGAAAGCAGGACAAAAATGGAGAAACTAAATGTGCCAAAAAAATGAAAATTACAAATAAAACCATATTTCCAGTATACATGTAAGTGTTTAGTAAAATGTCTTGATGTGTGTTAAAAAGAAAAATACTTATCTACAAGAATCAGCAGAAAATATTTGGTGCTTGACCCTTAGTGCTTTTCATTCTATTCATCTATCATACGTCTATTGGTTTTTATTCTGCTGACTACTACATGCACTGATCCTCAGTGAATCCACTCAATGGAGAGGAGAGATTGTATCTCTTCTTTATCAGTAGAGCTACTTAAAAAGATTTTTCCACATTTCTTGTATGTATTTTATCCAATTTGTACATTGTATTTTACAAGCTACTTTAGAACAGTAGAATAACTTTCCTTCAAACATTATAAAGCTTTTGACATACGTTGAAGTAATGAAAAATAAATGATTGCTTGAAATTTACATTCTCATAATGTAAATGCAGTATCAGTATTACCAATACTACTGGAATAAATGAAAATGGTAATCCTAATACATATTCGAACTTAGGAAAAGAAAACCCTGAATATTTACTGAAAAGCAACAAATAACTAAAATTTCATGTTACGCAATGAAAAAGACTAGATTTTAAATACAACTTTCATTATTTTTTATGATGCCATTCTAAACATTTGAAGTTCTCCTGGCAGATTGGCTACGACTAAACTTTTAATTTGCCTTTTAAACCATACACTGAATGCATTTGTGGAAATGACCTATAAACATACATTATAATTTTAATTACTTATCTTGAGTGGGGTCTATATTTTTTAGTTGAGCATATGTTTATGCAAAGCTATTCTATTTGGTCATGTGTAAGAAAAACCCCAAACCTAGTAGACCTTGCTCCTGACCTCTGCCTGGGTGGTATCAGAGAATGTCAGTTGCATGAAGGACCTTCTTTTGTACTGGATGGTGTGTCTCTCTCCTTCCCAACCAGACCAGTGCCAAAGATCAAGTGAGAAACTGGAACATTCACCCCCATCCAGTGGTAACAAGGTCCATGGCCACCTGATATGTGACCTCCCTCTAGTGAAGGCCATATGGGGAACAAAAGCAAGGAGCCCCAGTTTCCAAACGAGGTTGACTGGGGAACCTACACTTGCAACCCACCTAGTAACAGGCAGCCTCCACTTTCACCCTGTGTCATGTCAAAAGAGGTTTACAAACCAAAATGTAAATAAAGTACAAAGTCCCATAACACAATATTCAAAATACTCTGGATATACTGAAAATTACTGGGCATACCAAAAAGCAGAAAAATCATATCTTTAATGAGAAAATGATATATGCCAAGTGGAGATGACACATGCATTAGATCTGACAAGATTTTAAAGCTACCATTATAAAAATGTTTAATCAGCAATTGTGAACATATATGAAATAGATGAAGCAAATGAAAAACTTTACAAAGAAATAGAAGGTACAAAGAACAAAGTAGATATTTTGGAACTCAAAATTTTAATTAAAATTTTAAAAACTTTAATATTCTCAACAGCAGAGTGAAAATAACCAAGGAAGGAATTAGTAAACTTGAAAATAAAACAATACAAATTACCCAATCTGAAGAACAGAGTGAAAATAGACTGAAAACAACAACAGAAACAGAACTTCAAGGACTTGTGGACTATAATAAAAAATCTAATATTCATGTCAATATAGTCTCAGAAAGAAAGGAGAAAGAGGTTGGGAATGAATATGTATTTGAAGAAAGAGTGACTGAAAAATTTCTGAAGTTTGGTGAAAAGACATAAATGTACAGATTCAAGAAATTAACAAACTCCAAAATGATAAACTCAAAGATGTTCACATCAAGATAGAAAACAAACATCTTCAGAAAAAGAAAGCAGAGAAAAAATCTTGAATGCAATAAGAGTAAAACAACAATTCACCTATAGCAGAAAAACAATTTGGACAGATTTCTCATCAGAAACCATGAAGAAGTAACACATTTACAGATTTTGAAAGAAAAGAATTATCAACCCACAATTTTATATGGACAAAACTGTCCTTGAGGAATGAAAGAAAATTAAAGACATATTTAGGAAAAGGAAAACTACTCAGAGTTTGTCATCAGCAAACCTACCCAAAAGAATGGCTAAAGAAGTTCTTGAAACAGAAATACAATGATGAAAGGTGTCTTAAATATCCAGGAAGCAAGAATGAACAAAAAGAGGAAAAAATATGGGTAAGTACAATAATTTTTCCTCTTCTCTTGAGTTTTCTATATATTTTTTATTGAAGTAGAGTTGATACACAATCTTATATTATTAGATTCAAGTACACAACAGTTCAACAGTCACCCATATTACTAAATCCTCAGCCCCACTAGTACAGCTACTATCTGGCAACATAGGAAGATGCTATAGAATCATCGGCTATATTATCCATGCTGTACTATGATCCCTGAGGCTGATTGAGAATTTTTGTGCCCCTTTTCCCCCCTCCACCTTCCCACCTACCAAGCCCAACACCTCCTTCATGGTAACCACAAGTCACTTCTCAGTGTCTATGAATCTACAACTATTTTGTTCATTCTTTTTGGCTTTATTTTTTATACCACAAATAAGTGAAATCATGTGGAATTTGTTTTTTTCTGCCTGGCTTATTTCACTGAGCATAATACTGTCTAGATCCATCTATGTTGTTGTAAATGGCAGGATTTTTTTATGGCTGAGTAATATTCCATTGTGTATATGTATCACAGCTTCTTTATCCATTCATCTATTGATGGACACTTAGGTTACTTCCATATCTTGGCTATTATAAATAATGCAGCAATAAACATAGGGGTGTGTATATCTTTTCACATGAGGGATTTCATTTTCTTCAGGTAAATTCCTAGAAGTAGGGTTACTAGGTCAAATGGTATTTCTATTTTTAGTTTTCTGAGGAAACTCCAAACTGCTTCCTGTAGTGCTGTACCAATTTACTTTCCCACCAACAGTGTAGGAGGGTTCCCATTTTTCCAAATTCTTGCCAACACTTGTTAGTTCTTGTCTTTTGGATAGTGGCCATTCTGATTAGTGTGAGGTGGTATCTCATTGTGATTTTGATTTGCATTTCCCTGATGATTAACAATGTGGAGCATCTTTTCATGTACCTATATATTATTTTTTACTTGCAGCAAACAAAATATAGCATTCTCTGGTGTGGTTCTTAATGTATCTAAAGGAAATACTTTTTAAAATTATAAATGGTTGGGTAAAGAGTCTTTGAGAGACCTAAAGATTTTACACTTCACTAAAACTGGTATTCTGATAGCAGAAAATAAGATACGGTGTTTACATAAATAAGTGAAAGCACATGAAAGAGATTAGCTTTGCAACTGACTCAGTCCAGTGCTGGAAAGCTTAGGGACTAATACAGAGTTTATGTTACATACTTTAGAAAGCCAAAGTCATCTCTGAAAAGTTCTATTTTCATATTAAGTAAGCTGACAGAATTGTCAATCTATAATATCACTCTGTTTCTATAGTTCTCTTCATCCTAAACCATCTAGACATTAAGACTATCATTGATAATCATTAACTACAGGGGTAGGGAGTGGGTAGTGGAAATGCAAAGAAAAATAAAATGTGGAGAAAGTAAAAAGAAGAATATCAAAGCTTCCTCAGAGAGAGTTTCAGCTAGATATAGTTTAACTACAACACTGCCATAAATTTCTTATCCCTCTTCTAGTACTGACTGCTTTTTTGCTGAATGAATCTACTTTACAAAGATAAGTAAAAAGATTTTACCTGTTATGGGTAAAAAATTATCAAGCATATCTGTATTTATATAAAAGATTCAAGTTAGATTACATCCATTTCTATTATCTTTCTCACAGAGACAGTTATGGTCCTATGCCTCTTTAATGGGAGGGCCAAGAAATATGTTCACCTGTAATCAAGAATATTCACTTTAGCTAATGCTCATTAGCTAATATTAATTAGAAAATGTTACCACATTATCTGCCACTCCAAGAATGTTGGAATACTTATAAAATTGCCTTCATGATATCTAGAATCATTCAATACAGTGGCAAAATTTGCTTTTTATTTTTTCATCTATATTTCAGTTCCAATGGAGTTGTTTTTAATAAAAATCTTTTTTTATTGGACATGATTTGCATGTCCCTTTCAAGGAGATTTGGAACCCTGTTTGTAATGTTCATCCCCAAGTAAATTTCAAAGTGGTCATAACTTAGAAATATTCATAGAAAACCACTGAGATTTACAAATCAGAGATAAGGAAGTTACACAACTCTAATAGAAATCTTGTGGTATTGACCCCTCTCCATAGAAAACATATTATTAACTTATAGTGTTTGATCATGTCCATACACAAAAAGTGTATCAATCACTATATGTTTCTTTCTTTTTTTAAAAAAAACTATATATATATATTTATTTATTTTGTTATCATTTATCTATAGTTACATGAAGAATGTTATGTTTACTAGGCTCTCCCCTACCCCAAGTCCCCCAAACAAACCCCATTACTGTCACTGTCCATCAGCGTAGTAAGATGTTGTAGAATCACTACTTGTCTTCTCTGTGTTGCACAGCCCTGCCCTTTCCCCCACCCCCCACATTATACATGCTAATCATAATACCCCCTCCCTTCTTCCCTGACCTTACCCTTCCCTACCCTCCCATCCTCCCCAATCTCTTTCCCTTTGGTAAGTGTTAGTCCAGTCCTGGGTTCTGTGATTCTGCTGCTCTTTTGTTCCTTCAGTTTTTCCTTTGTTCTTATACTCCACAGATGAGTGAAATCATTTGGTATTTCTCTTTCTCTGCTTGGCTTATTTCACTGAGCATAATACCCTCTAGCTCCATCCATGTTGTTGCAAATGGTAGGATTTGTTTTCTTCTTATGGCTGAATAATATTTCATTGTGTATATGTACCACATCTTCTTTATCCATTCATCTACTGATGGACACTTAGGTTGCTTCCATGTCTTGGCTATTTGTAAGTAGTGCTGCAATAAACATAGGGTGCACCTGTCTTTTTCAAACTGGAGTGCTGCATTCTTAGGGTAAATTCCTAGAAGTGGAATTCCTGGGTCAAGTGGTAAGTCAATTTTGAGCGTTTTGAGAAACCTCCATACTGCTTTCCACAATGGTTGAACTAATTTACATTCTCCACAATCTTGCCAACATTTGTTCTTGTTTGTCTTTTGGATGGTAGCCATCCTTACTGGTGTGAGGTGATAACTCATTGTGGTTTTAATTTGCATTTCTCTGATAACTAGCTATGTGGAGTATCTTTTCATGTGTCTGTTGGCCATCTGAATCTCTTCTTTGAAGAACTGTCTGTTCAGCTCCTCTGCCCATTTTTTAATTGGATTATTTGTTTTTTGTTTGTTGAGGTGTGTGAGCTCTTTATATATTTTGGATGTCAAGCCTTTATCGGATCTGTCATTTACGAATATATTCTCCCGTACTGTAGGATACCTTTTTGTTCTATTGATGGTGTCCTTTGCTGTACAGAAACTTTTCAGCTTGATATAGTCCCACTTGTTCATTTTTGCTTTTGTTTTCCTTGCCCAGGGAGATACATTCATGAAGAAGTCACTAATGTTTACGTCCAAGAGATTTTTGCCTGTTTTTTTTTTTAAGACTTTTATGGTTTCATGACTTATATTCAGGTCTTTGATCCATTTTGAATTTACTTTTCTGTATGGGGTTAGACAGTGATCCAGTTTCATTCTCTTACATGTAGCTGTCCAGTTTTGCCAGCACCATCTTTTGAAGAGACTGTCATTTCCCCATTGTATGTCCATGGCTCCTTTATCAAATATTAATTGACCATATATGTTTGGGTTAATGTCTGGAGTCTCTAATCTGTTCCACTGGACTGTGGCTCCGTTCTTGTGCCAGTACCAAATGGTCTTGATTACTGTGGCTTTGTAGTAGAGCTTGAAGTTGGGGAGTCAGATTCCGCACTCACTTTATTCTTCTTCCTCAGGATTGCTTTGGGTATTCGGGGTCTTTGGTGTTTCCATATGAATTTTTGAACTATTTGTTCCAGTTCGTTGGAGAATGCTGTTGGTAATTAGATAGGGATTGCATCAAATCTGTATATTGCTTTCGGCAGGATGGCCATTTTGATGGTATTATTTCTTCCTAGCCAAGAGCATGGGATGAGTTTCCATTTGTTAGTGTCCCCTTTAATTTCTCTTAAGAGTTTCTTATAGTTTTCAGGGTATAGGTCTTTCACTTCTTTGGTTAGGTTTATTCCTAGGTATTTTATTCTTTTTTGATGCAATTGTGAATGGAATTGTTTTCCTGATTTCTCTTTCTATTGGTTCATTGTTAGTGTATAGGAAAGCCACAGATTTCTGTGTGTTAGTTTTGTATTCTGCAACTTTGCTGTATTCCGATATCAGTTCTAGTAGTTTTGGAGTGGAGTCTTTAGGGTTTTTTATGTACAATATCATGTCTCCTGCAAATAGTGGCAGTTTAACTTCTTTAGCAATCTGGATTCCTTGTATTTCTTTGTTTTGCCTGATTGCCGTGGCTAGGAACTCCAGTACTCTGTTAAGTAACAGTGGGGAGAGTGGGCATACCTGTCTTGTTCCCGATCTCAGAGGAAAAGCTTTCAGCTTCTTGCTGTTCAGTATGATGTTGGCTGTGGGTTTATCATATATGGCCTTTATTATGTTGAGGTACTTGCCCTCTATAGCCATTCTGCTGAGAGTTTTTATCATGAATGGATGTTGAATTTTGTCGAATGCTTTTTCAGCATCTATGGAGATGATCATGTGGTTTTTGTCTTTCTTTTTGTTGATGTGGTGGATGATGTTGATGAATTTTCGAATGTTGTACCATCCTTGGATCCCTGGGATGAATCCCCACTTCATTGTGATGTATGATCCTTTTGATATATTTTGAAATCGGTTTGCTAATATTTTATTGAGTATTCTTGCATCTATGTTCAGGGATATTGGTCTGTAATTATCTTTTCTGGTGGGTTCTTTGCCTGGTTTTGTTATTAGGGTGATGTTGGCTTCATAGAATGAGTTTGGGAGTATTCCCTCCTCTACTATTTTTTAGAAAAGTTTAAGGAGAATGGGTATAATATCTTCTCTGTATGTCCAATAAAATTCCGAGGTAAATCCATCTGGCCCAGGGTTTTATTTCTTGGGTAGTTTTTTTATTACTGCTTCAATTTCTTTGCTGGTAATTGGTTTGTTTAACTTTTGTGTTTCTTCCTTGGTCAGTCTTGGAAGGTTGTATTTTTCTAGGAAGTTGTCCATTTCTTCTAGGTTTTCCAGCTTCTTAGCATATAGGTTTTCATAGTAGTCTCTAATAATTTTTTGTATTTCTCTTGGGTCCGTCGTGCTGTTTCCTTTCTCGTTTCTGATTCTGTTGATGTGTGTTGATTCTCTTTTTCTCTTAATAAGTCTGGCTAGAGGCTTAACTATTTTGTTTATTTTCTCAAAGAACCAGCTCTTGGTTTCATTGACTTTTTCAATTGTTTTGTTCTTCTCAATTTTGTTTATTTCTTCTCTGATCTTTACTATGTCCTTCTTTCTGCTGACTTTAGGCCTCATTTCTTCTTCTTTTTTCAATTTTGATAATTGTGATGTTAGACTATTCATTTGCGTTTGTTCTTACTTCTTTAAATATGCTAAATTGCTATAGACTTTCCCCTTAAGACTGCTTTCACTGCGTCCCACAGGAGTTGGGGCTTTGTGTTGTTGTTGTCATTTGTTTCCATATATTGCTGGATCTCCATTTTAATTTGGTCATTGATCCATTGACTATTTAGAAGTGTGTTGTTAAGCCTCCATGTGTTTGTGAGCCTTTTTTGCTTTCTTTGTACAATTTATTTCTAGTTTTATACCTTTGTGGTCTGAAAAGTTGGTTGGTAGAATTTTAATCTTTTGAATTTACTGAGGCTCTTTTTGTGGCCTAGTATGTGGTCTGTTCTGGAGAATGTTCCATGTGCACTTGAGAAGAATGTGTATCCTGTTGCTTTTGGATGTAGAGTTCTGTAGATGTCTATTAGGTCCATCTGTTCTAGTGTGTTGTTCAGTGCCTCTGTGTCCTTACTTATTTTCTGTCTGGTGGATCTGTCCTTTGGAGTGAGTGGTGTGTTGAAGTCTCCTAAAATGAATGCATTGCATTCTATTTCCTCCTTTAGTTCTGTTAGTATTTGTTTCACATATGCTGGTGCTCCTGTGTTGGGTATATATATATTTATAGTGGTTATATCCTCTTGTTGGACTGAGCCCTTTATCATTATGTAATGTCCTTCTTTATCTCTTGTTACTTTCTTTGTTTTGAGGTCTATTTTGTCTGATACTTGTACTGCAACACCTGCTTTTTTCTCCCTATTGTTTGCATGAAATATCTTTTTCCATCCCTTGACTTTTAGTCTGTGCATGTCTTTGAGTTTGAGGTGAGTTTCTTGTAAGCAGCATATAGATGGGTCTTGTTTTTTATCCATTCAGTGACTCTATGTCTTTTGATTGGTGCATTCAGTCCATTTACATTTAGGGTGATAAAATAGGTATGTACCTATTGCCATTTCAGGCTTTAGATTCGTGGTTACCAAAGTTTCCAGGTTACTTTCCTTACTATCTAAGAGTCTAACAACTCACTTAGTATGCTGTTACAAACACAATCTAAAGGTTGTTTTCTATTTCTCCTCCTTTTTCTTCATCCTTCATTCTTTATATATTAGGTATCAAATTCTGTACTTTTTGTCTATCCCTTGATTGACTTTGGGGATAGTCAATTTAATTTTGCATTTGCCTCACAATCAGCTGCTCCACCCTCCCAACCATGATTTTACTACCTCTGGTGACAGCTATCCAACCCTAGGAACACTTCCATCTATAGCAGTCCATCCAAAATAGACTGCAGAGATGGTTTGTGGGAGGCAAACTCTCTCAGCTTTTGCTCATCTGGAAATTGTTTAATCCCACCTTCAAATTTAAATGATAATCTTGCTGGATAAAATAATCTTAGATCCAGGCCCTTGTGCTTCATGGCATTAAATACATCATGCCACTCCCTTCCAGCCTATAAGGTTTCTGCTGAGAAGTCTGATGCTAGCCTGATGGGCTTTCCTTTGTATGTGACCTTATTTCTGCCTCTGGCTGCTTTTAACTGTCTGTCCTTATCCTTGATCTTTCCCATTTTAATTACTATGTGTCTTGCTGTTGTCTTCCTTGGGTCCCTTGTGTTGGGAGACCTGTGGATCTCCATGGCCTGAGAGACTATGTCCTTCCCCAGATTGTGGAAGTTTTCAGCAACTACCTCCTCAAAGACACTTTCTATCCCTTTCTCTCTCTCTTCTTCTTCTGGTATCCCTAAAATGTGAATATTGTTCCACTTGGATTGGTCACACAGTTTTCTCAATATTCTTTCATTTTTAGAGATCCTTTTTCTCTCTGTCCCTCAGCTTCTTTGTATTCCTCTTCTCTAGTTTCTATTTCATTTATTGTCTCCTCCACCATATCCAACCTGCTTTTAATACCCTCCATCGTGCTCTTCAATGTTTGATTCTCCAACCTGAATTCATTCCTCAGTTCTTGGATGTCTTTCCATACCTCCATTAGAATGTTGATGATTTTTATTTTGAACTACCTTTCAGGAAGAGTCAAGAGGTCCATATCATTTAAATCTTTCTCTGGAGTTTTATTAATAATTTTACTCTGGACAAGGTTCCTTTGGTGTTTCATGTTTATATGTGGCACCCTCTAGTGTCCAGAAGCTCTATTCTGGAGCTGCTCAGCCCCTGAAGCAATGTCAGGGTTTTCAGGGGAGTGGTACTGGTGCCTGAGGGGAGGAAAGAGCTGTTCCCCGCCTCCTGGCTGCTGTGTCTGTCTCCACTGCCTGAGCCAGTGGTCCGGTCACTCAGGTATAAGTTTTTGTCCCAGAGCAGCCGGGTATGGATCTCTGCTTTCCACAAGTGGCTGGAATCCCAGTCTCCCCAGGAACTCTGCCTCTATTAGCTTTCCAACCTGGTAGTCATGTGAGTCTCATGAAAGCACCATGAAAAGTAGGTTTGTGCCCCTAGTGCAGATCTCCAGAGCTAGGTATTCAGCAGTCCCAAGCCTTCCACTCCCTCCCTGCTCCATTTCTCTTCCTTCCGCAGGTGAGCTTCCTCCCACAGTGATGGGGGTGGTGGTGCTTGGCTTCCACGGAACCACAGCTCTGGTACGTTACCCCGTTTGGTGAGGTCTGCTGTTTTCTCCAGGTGTGTGCAGTCTGACACCATCCTCTTTCCTGTTGCTCTCTCAGGATAAGTTGCACCAATTAAATTTTCTAATTGTATCCAGTTTTAGGAGGAAGCCTCTGTCTCTCCTCTCACTCTGCCATCTTTAATCCCCTCCTCCTATATGTCTCTTAAACTCATTAATATCTGCCTAGCATTAAACCAGAAAATGGATATGGAGATTCTTGATAATAAGGGTCAAATAATTTCAAGTCTAATGATTGTTAAGTATGTAACTTGAGTAGAAATACAACAAGCACAAAACTACAAGTAAAACATTTTTGCCCGAATGATAGAGACTAAGTTATGTAGGCTAATTATCTGATAATGCCAATTCTTCAGTGGTGTGCAGGAATTCTCTTACTAATCTAATAAGGATTTTTGACTGCTTTTCCACAAACATTTTAAAAGGTGCTTTACACCTCCACAGATTGAATAAACTGTAGTTAATTATTTAAATAATTGCTAATAATGTTGTATACTGAAATAAAAAATAACAGTAATCATAATATCACAACAGGTTTTTACTAATTCTTAAATATTTGATACTGTAGATTTCATGGCCTAATGATTTTAAGCTATACACATTACTTCTTCTGAAAACATTAAAGAAACAGCATCCAAAGTTGTAGAAAAGTTACATTATGTATTTGTTTTCTTGATTTTTTGTGGACTTTAAATGGTTACTTCAAAGGCCTATTTCTAAGAATGTCTTATAAAATTTTATATATCACCATGTTTAACTTTGTTGTGACTATATTTAAATGTATGGATAATATATATGTTCCTGATATTTTATGTATGTATGTGTATATATATACACACACACACACACACACACACACACACATACACATATTTCCATCCAAAAGTACTATTATAGAAATATTTTAAATGTTCATATTTTTATTCACCTTATATGTTCAGTATAGTTATAATTCCTTGTAGTTTTGTGTTCTCTCTCTCCAGATATAGGTACATATATGTGATCTCTCAGAATATTCTCTACCTCTTGCTTTTCTGCTAACTCACTCTTTTGAAAGTACTGTACTCAAGTGCAAGGGTGAGGGAATAGATATATTGAATGGTAGGGGTATTAAACAGCTAGGTACAATGCCAAAATTTAACTGACATAAAATAAAGAAGACAGAAGATTTAATAAAAAGGAGAAAATGAAACTTGTGAAAAGTTTCTGTTGTAATATACATACATGTTAGTGAAAATAGTAGACTAAATTGTTGCTGAAAAGATATAAATTGATAGTGTTGCTTTACTCTTTCACCAGCAGGAAAAGATTTTGACAGGAATGGGAAATTTTTCAAGTTCAGTGCAAGTATTCTCCTGTATATAATTCTCACTTGGCAGTGAAGTTACTTGCCTTAAAGTAGACCATAATACACAGTTCCTAATCCTTCTTTCATTTTTCTTCTACCTTCTGCTGTAACTTTAAAAATCTAAATCCAATCAAGCTGCCTCTGAGGAGATGCTGCTATATTAAACATTCAAATGTTTAAGACATTAAATGTAGGCTAGATTTCAGTATGTTAGAAATGGCAAAAAATTAAAAAAAATATGGAAAATAGTATAAAGGAATTGATGCCTAGTCATTTATATTATATTAAATATAATTCTTGATTCTAAGAACATAATGTAATGACTAGGTCATTTTTCACTTTTTCTATGTATGGCCAGAGAACAAATGAAGGGCAAGTATGTACATTAATATCCCTGGAGTACATCAGGTATTGCTGAATGATATAAAGTTTAGGACTATACTTTCACTACATATATTACAAGGCTGGTGATTTAAGTTAATTTTACATTTAGGAATCACTAAAGTGTAAGTATGGTACAATTTGTTTTTCCTAGGTTTTTTTCTTTTAATTTGGAGTAAAGATAAAAGAAGCTAGCACAAAATCCATGTCTACCTGTTCCTAAATAAATCTTGATATGTCATGAGAATCACATGAAAAACTTAGTTGTCAAAAAACCTGAGTCCTCTCTTTCACCAGACGAAGGAAACAGTCTTTATCAAAATGGATGAATCACGAAACTGTATACATGTCTCTACTGAAGAAAAGAAAAAGACATTTTTTGTAATACTAATGTCACTTGGAAAAAAAAAGTTTTAGTTATCCAGAACAGCCCCTAGTATTTATGGGACCTGGGGAATAATATAAATTTAGATCCTTGTCACATGCCTAAACATTTAAAACTCATAAGTCAAAATTAAAAAATTGTTAGATCAAGCATTGCCTACCATTTTATGTTGACAAATATAACTTCATAACAATGTAGAAAGTCAAGCTAGAACTCTGAAATCTTGGACTACTGGAGTTCCATGCTAGTGTGTGCGTAATCTGTCTCCATTCTCTTCCCACCCCTACTTCCATCTTGCATTGTGAAGTGTTTTGGTATTCAAGATACTGCAGCCTGTTGTCCACTTTCCCCTCTGTCAGCCACTGATTTGGCCTTGGATTGTGCATACCAGTCCATTTTCAAGTGTTCCTAAATAAGCTAGTGAAGCTCTCCACCTAGGGAAGAGGCTTGAAGAAACCTTGAAAGCAATTTCAGACCTTCTTTCCTTGCTTCATGGACTCCTCCTGCCATTCGAGGGAAATGGAGGGCTGCACACTAAAAGCTAAGGGCTAGAACATGAGTTCTGCTTCCTTTATTCCTAAGTGCAGCCCTGAAGCTATCCTTTTCTATTATTTTTACCACACAATGACTCAAACATAGGAAGAGTCCAAAGGCATTGTTAACAATTATTTGTAAATGATATTTCACTAATATTGAAGGAGACATATCAACACAGCCACTCATTTTGAAGCTGAAAAAGAAACACATATTTTACAGGATTGATGTGTGCATTGATGTGTTCTGTATGATTAGAAAAGGTAGCATATAGAGTTTTCTTTACCTTCAGATAATTTAGTATCCAGGTCTCAATATAAGAAACACAGACAGTAAAAATATAAAAAAAGGAAAGTGCAGTGCAATATGTACTGGAAATTCTCTAGGAGGGAGAGGCCATTGCAAGCTATGGTGATCAAAGAAAGGTTAAAGAGGAAGTGAAGTTTCATGATATACAGAAATGATTTTATGAGGAAGAGAAAGGAATGTATTGCAGATTATTTAAACAAGAGCAAATCTATACTGAAGGGTTTGTAGAAACATTGAGGTTTACAGAATACATAAATTAGAAGAAAGTGGTTGTTTCAGAATATTTAAAGATATAGTTAGAAGTTAATGGTCAGGACAAATTTTAGAGGGTTTAGAATATTAGTTTAGAATATTAAACTAAGGAATTTGGTCTTTATCCTGTAAATAAGTGGAAAAAGAAAAAATGAAGATTGCCAGAAGAAAATGGAGCACCCTACAAAAGGAGAGCCATGAGCAATAAAATGCATTGGTTATATCCAAGAGGAAATCAGGACTAATCTGAATCATCATTCACCTCGCCTCGCCTTTTAAGTATAAGGGCCACATTGAATAAAGAAAGTGGAAATGGATTCGAGAAATCATTGAAATAAAGATTAAGAATATGATTTATAGATATGGGCAAACCGAGAAGGTGAGAGTGTCACCCTCCAGACTCAGAATCAGACGGATGATGGGACCTCCGACACAGAAAGGGGAGATGAGTCCGGGAATTCACACTTCACCTACAGTGCCTGGCATAAAGGACAAAGCCAGCTCTGCACAGCTAATGAGTGGTAAGGCTAAGATCTTAATTTACCTTGAGTTTAGATTTTAACCATTATGTCATACTGCCTTCCTGAAGTGTTATTGATTCATGAAGAAACCCAAATCCAGGAGAGGCTGAGATTGTGCAGTTAGGGGAGAGATAGGTTAGCTAGGTCTTAACTTCCCAGAGAAAAGGATGGAGAAATCTACTCCTTGATTGAACTATTAAACCAAATTTCAGATATTCTAGTCATAGAAGACTGAATACTATAATTCTTTAGGTCTTAATATGTTATTAATATTAGGTTTTATGAAGAAAATCAGCAGGAAACATAACTACACACAAATTAGTACAGTAGGGAGTTATAGAGGAAAGATTTTAATGAAAGAAGGCAGGAGTATGAAATGGTAGCCATATCAAGTGGCATATTTCATACATTTATCTGCAGTTAAAGAACCTCAGAGGATTAGCACCTTAAAGTTGCCAGACAAAGATTCAGTGCTAGAGATGAAAAAGGAAATTGCATTTAAAGTTCTGGTGAAAAGGTTAGTCTGGATAATGGGCCTCTTGAAAATTGAAGAATGGTTGAAAACAAAATGTAGGAAAATGAGAGATGGGGAGAACTACAGGTACATGAGGGAGCTCTCCACAGATGGTCACAGATCATCTCAATGAAACAGAAATGAATCCCCCTGCCAAGAATAAAGTGAAGTAATTGGGAGGTCAAGGAGATTGGGTAAAGCTGGAAATACATCACGGCAGTAGTATATCATGGAAGTATTAAGTCTTACTAATTACATTTGTCCATTCATTCAAGAATTGAGTTAGTCATACGTTTCTTAACATACATTTTTATTATGGTAAGTAACATATAAATTTCTTGATTGTTTTTTCTTGCCCTAATATCTCATCTCTATTTTTATTTTCTCTTCCTCTCCCCTCCCCACTCCAATTAAACTATGTGTTTGTTATAGGCTTCTGAAGATATATTTTTTAAAATTATTTAAAATTTTGAAAAGTTTTGGAATTTATATTTTTCTAATACTTTTCTTCATTCAATGCTATATTATTAAGATTTGTGTTCTTATGTGTATCGCTACTATTTAGTGCTACACAGTATTCCATAATTTTCAGCAATTAGATATATATTATTTTGATAGTGGTGGATTAATCAGTTCCCCCCAACTCCCTGTAACAACAAATAATTATTTAACATTATGTCCTTTTGTAGATTAGGTGGGATCTTATTTGGCAAATAGATCAGGAGAAGAATTGCTTTTTCACAGGTGTAGGCTTCATTTCACATCGCACTTCTAAATTGCTCTCTAGAATAGCTGTACCAGTGTGTTCTGGTTTTCCTGAACCTTTCTGTTAATTCCTACTATCTGAATTTCACCTTCTATTTCACTAATGAGTACCTCACATTTATCCCTGCTGCTATTTACATCATGTATTTCATCCTTAATTTCAAAAGATACATATTTCATACTCAATATGTATTTTGTGACTGTTCATTCTATGTTACATTTCAAATAGCCTCCCTTACCACTTTAAGAAAATTTGTTATGCATATTTTAAATTATTGCTGTCTTTGGTACATTTTTCTGGCTATCTTTGTTGTATGTTGACTTTCTTTTAGCCTCGTTGAATTCCAATAAGGTTTTGTCTTTTGTTTTCTTTTGGTGAAATTTATTATGCTGAGCTAGAAAAGGCAACAGGGCAGAGGGCATGAAAAGTAGGCTCAAAGCTGATGCCTTTATAGTAAGTCTTGAATAAGGGACCATTTAGGGAAACAGCTGGATTCTACCATTCCATTCCACAATCCTAGGTATTATTTTTTACCAAAGCAGTCTCCCTAAGTTTTCATCACAATCTAACTCTCACTGTGAAGTTGCAGGTTTAGCAGAGAATTCTTAGGGTTCAGTTGGTTTTCTTCACTTGTCATTATTCTCTTATTTGCCAACATGGTTGAGCTTCACCTTATTGGTAACATCTTGCCTGACAGACTCTAAAATGACATTGAAGGAGTTGGCAATGGTCTCTTTTTTAGTTTTGCTCCCACTAGAATGGAAGTTTCATTTGGGCAGAAGTTTGCTTCTTTTGTTCTCTACTATATCCTCACCCCTCAGAAGAATACACTGCACATAGTGGGTACTCTACATTTTCAATGAGCAGGAAAAAAATGAATGCAAGGAAAAGAAATTGGTACAACTAAAACCCCTGTAATTGAAACCATAGAAACCATAGAAAACATAGCTAGTAAACACGTGAACATTAGCATTAGCAATTTTTTTTCTGGATAGGTCTCCTCAGGCAAGGGAAAAAGCATAAAAAAAAAAAAAGTGAGACTACATCAAACTAAAACGCTTTTGCACAGCAAAGGAAACCATCAATAGAATAATGAAGAGGCAACCGACTGGATGGTAGAAGAGATTTATAAATAATATATCTGATAAGAGGTTAATATCTAAAATACATAAAGAACAAATAAGACTCAACACCAAAAACAAATAATCCAATTAAGAAATGAGCAAAGGCACTGAATAGATATTTATTTTCAAAGAATATA
The DNA here is from genome assembly GCF_040802235.1 of Manis javanica. Lineage (NCBI taxonomy): Eukaryota > Metazoa > Chordata > Mammalia > Pholidota > Manidae > Manis > Manis javanica. The sequence goes on from NC_133163.1 coordinate 70,039,110, forward strand.
CCGATGACTGAATAGATATTTTTCAAAGAATAGATACAGATGACCAACCCACATGATGCTGAACATCATTAATCATCAGGGAAATGCAAATCAAAACCATAATGAGATATCACCTCACACTAGTCATAATGGCTAGCATCAAAAAGACAAGAAATAACAGGTATTGGCAAGGATGTGGAGAAAAGAAAACCCTTGTGCACTGTTGGTAGAAATGTAAATTGGTGCAGTCACTATGAAAAACGGTATAGAGGTTCCTCAAAAAATTAAAAATAGAAGTACCCCACAACCCAGTAATCCCACTTCTGAGTATTTACCCAAAGAAAACAAAATCACTAATCTGAAAAGATATGTGCTTATTGCAGCATTATTCACAATAGCCAACATATGGAAGCAACCTAAGTGTCCAGGGATTAGTGAATGGAAAAAGAAGATGTAATACACATATGCAGTGGGATATTACTCAGCCATTAAAAAGAATGAAATCTTGTTATTTGCAACAACATAGATGGACCTAGAAGGTATTATGCTAAGTGAAGTAAGTTAAACAGAGAAATACAAATACCATATGATTTCACTTATATTTGGAATCTAGAAAAATAAACAAAACACAGATAGACTCATAAATACAGAAAATTGGTAGTGGCCATAGGGGAAGGGTGTGAGGGGACAGGTGACATATGTGAAGGTCAAGAGGTACAGACTTCTAACTATAAAATAAATAAGTTATGGGGATAAAAAGTACAACATAGGGAATATACTAATTAATTGTTTTTTTTTATTTTAAACTTGTGTTTTTTTTTTTTTGAGAGGGCATCTCTCATATTTATTGATGATATGGTTGTTAACAACAATAAAATTCTGTATAGGGGACTCAATGCAAAATCATTAGTCAACCCCAAGCCTAATTCTCAACAGTCTCCAATCTTCTGAAGCATAACAAACAAGTTTTTACATGGTGAACAAGTTCTTACATAGTGAATAAGTTCTTACATGGTGAGCAGTGCAAGGGCAGTCATCACAGAAACTTTTGGTTTTGATCACGCATCATGAACTATAAACAATCAGGTCAATTATGATTATTCTTTTGATTTTTACACTTGATTTATATGTGAATCCCACATTTCTCCCTTATTATTATTATTATTATTATTATTATTATTATTAATAAAATGCTGAAGTGGTAGGTAGATGCAAGATAAAGGTAGAAAACATAGTTTAGTGCTGTAAGAGGGCAAATGTAGATGATCAGGTGTGTGCCTTTAGACTAAGTATTAATCCAAGCTAGACAAGGGCAACAAAACATCCACGGATGCAGAAGATTTATCTCAAAACAGGGTGGGGTGACGTTCTAAGCCTCACCTCTGTTGATCCCCAATTTCTCACCTGATGGCCCCCCTGCGACTGTGCCTTTCTTAGGTTGTTCCTCCCTTGAGGAATCTTACCCGTCTCTGGCTAACCAGTCATGCCATACAGGGAAATGTAAAGTTGGCAAGTGCAGATTTATGCCCTGTGGCTTCTATGCCCAGCATTTGTCTTGAGGTATCTTTACCACATGGAAGAATTATGATACTCGGTAAATTCGATATGAGGCACGAATTCTACTTAGGGGTTGTAATTATGAAGATGAGAAGCTATAGAAGTAGCAGACGGAAGAAAACATGGGAAGATTGATTATTTCTTTGACATATCTTCTTGTAGTGTAACATAAGCGGGTATAGGTTTTAAATAACTAATTAAATTGGGTGCACACATTAACATAATAGGAATACAGTTACATAACCAAAGCAGACCTACAATTACCAGACATATCCAGTGAAACCAAGAAAACCAGTTAGGCACCCTAGGCATTTGTGAAAACTTATCTATGATGTGATGGATATTGTCTAACTGAATTTAAATATTTTGAGAAAAATCAGACAAATTAAAACAACACATTCCTGGGAACTGTTCACATCCCATATGTTCTTTTAACAGTAGATAGTCTATACTCACAAGATTTTGGAGCGCTGCAACTTGCACTTCTCCTAATTCTTGGTTGAGTTCCGACAGTATAGATCAAGTCAAATCTGTTGTTTTACTGTATGCACAGGCCAGCTTAGGTATCTCCTTCTTCATTCCAATGCAAGTCCAGGAACTGGTGGGATGAATGCAGCTATAACTGCAACAACACCAGGATCTTTGTTGAGGTTTTTTGATATTCATCTTCTGGAATGACTCTTCCAGAGAATGTTGATGTTGGAAGTTCTTCTTCATATCATATCTTAATCCATTTTCTGGGTAGCCAAATTAGGCTTTGATCCTCTGTATAAACACAAAGAAACCCTTTGCCCACACTTTGATATGCCCTTTATACCATTGTGAAGAACTTATTGGAGATCACCACACAGGAACTGCTTTTTTTTTCTTTAAGGGAAAGGAATATTATCAGAAAAATGTACTTCCATAGCTGATCATCTGACACACTTTAAATGATCAAAATTAAGGATTTTTAAAGCATGCATTAATCAGTGATTTGGAGTTAGTTCTATCCTATCAGGGAGTAATCAATCCCCCCCTTTTTTTAATCATTAATCTACAATTACATGAAGAACACTATGTTTACTAGGCTCTCCCCTATACCAGGTTCCCCCCAACAAAGCCCCTTACAGTCACTGTCCATCAGCATAGCAAAATGTTGTATAATCACTACTTGTCTTCTCTGTGTTGTACAGCCCTCCCCTTTTTCCCACCCCCCCATTATGCATGCTAATCATAATACCCTATTTCTTCTTCCCCCCCTTATTCCTCCCTACTCAAATATCCTCCCCAGTCCCTTTCCCTTTGGCACCTTTCCCTGAGTCCATTCTTGGGTTCTGTGATTCTGCTGCTGTTTTGTTCTTCAGTTTTTCCTTTGTTCTTATACTCCACAGGTGAGTGAAATCATTTGGTATTTCTCTTTCTCTGCTTGGCTGACTTCACTGAGCATAATACCCTCCTGCTCCATCCATGTTGTTGAAAATGGTAGGATTTGATTTCTTCTTATGGCTGAATAATATTCCATTGTGTATATGTACCACATCTTCTTTATCCATTCATCTACTGATGGACACTTAGGTTGCTTCCAATTCTTGGCTATTGTAAATAGTGCTGCGATAAACAGGGTTGCATCTGTCTTTTTCATACTTGAGTGCTGCATTCTTAAGGTAAGAGTGGAATTCCTGGGTCAAATGGTAAGTCTATTTTGAGTGTTTTGAGGAACCTCCATACTGCTTTCAACAATGGTTGAACTGATTTACATTCCCACCAGCAATGTAGGAGGGTTCCCCTTTCTCCACAACCTTGCCAACATTTGTTGTTGTTTGTCTTTTGGATGGTAGCCATCCTTACTGGTGTGAGGTGATACCTCATTGTGGTTTCAATTTGCATTTCTCTGATAATTAGCGATGTGGAGCATCTTTTCATGTGTCTGTTGGCCATCTGTATTTCTTTTTTGGAGAACTGTTCAGTTCCTCTGCCCATTTTTTAATTGGATTATTTGTTTTTTGTTTGTTGAGGTGTGTGAGCTCTTTATATATATTGGATGTCAAACCTTTATCAGATCTGTCATTTACAAATATATTCTCCCATACTGTAGGGTACCTTTTGGTTCTATTGATGGTGTCTTTTTCTGTACAGAAGCTTTTCAGCTTAATATAGTCCCACTTGTTCATTTTTGCTGATGTTTTCCTTGCCCGGGGATATATGTTCAAGAAGAGGTCACTCATGTTTATGTCTAAGAGGTTTTTGCCTATGTTTTTTCCGAAGAGTTTTTTGGTTTCATGACTTACATACAGGTCTTTGATCCATTTTGAACTTACTTTTGTATATGGTGTTAGACAATAGTCCAGATTCATTCTCCTACATGTAGCTGTCCAGTTTTGCCAGCACCATCTGTTGAAGAGACTGTTGTTTCGCCATTGTATGTCCATGGCTCCTTTATCAAATATTAATTGACCATATATGCTTGGGTTAATGTCTGGAGTCTCTAATCTTTTCCACTGGTCTGTGGCTCTGTTCTTGTGCCAGTACTAAATTGTCTTGATTACTATGGCCTTGCAGTAGAGCGTGAAGTTGGGAAGTGAGATCCCCCCTACTTTATTATTCTTTCTCAGGATTGTTTTGGCTATTCGGGGTCTTTGGTGTTTCCATATGAATTTTTGAACTATTTGTACCAGTTCATTGAAGAATGTTGCTGGTAATTTTATAGGGACTGAATCAAAATCCCTATAATATGGGCCATTTTGGCCATTTTGACAATATTAATTCTTCTTAGCCACGAGCATGTAATGTTTCCATTTGTTAGTGTCCCCTTTAATTTCTCTTAAGAGTGACTTGTAGTTTCCAGGGTATAGGCCTTTCACTTCTTTGGTTAGGTTTATTTCTAGGTATTTTATTCTTTTTGATGCAATTGTGAATGGAGTTATTTTCCTGGTTTCTCTTTCTATTGGTTCATTGTTAGTGTATAGGAAAGCCACAGATTTCTGTGTGTTAATTTTGTATCCTGCAATTTTGCTGTATTCCGATATCAGTTCTAGTGCTTTTGGAGTGGAGTCTTTTGGGTTTTTTATGTACAATATCATGTCATCTGCAAATAGTGAGAGTTTAACTTCTTCTTTTCCAATCTGGATTCCTTGTATTTCTTTGTTTTGTCTGATTGCCTTGGCTAGGACCTCCAGTACTATGTTGAATAACAGTGGGGAGAGTGGGCATCCCTGTCTTGTTCCTGATCTCAGAGGAAAAGCTTTCAGCTTCTCGCTGTTCAATATAATGTTGGCTGTGGGTTATCATATATGGCCTTTATTATGTTGAGGTACTTGCTCTCTATACCCATTTTTCTGAGTTTTTATCATGAATGATTGTTGAATTCTGTCAAAGCTTTTTCAGCATCTATGGAGATGATCATGTGGTTTTTGTCTTTCTTTTTGTTGATGTGGTGGATGATATTGATGGATTTTTGAATGTTGTACCTTCCTTGCATCCCTGGAATGAATCCCACTTGGTAATGATGTATGATCCTTTTGATATACTTTTGAATTCAGTTTGCTAATAGTTTTTTAAGTATTTTTGCATCTACATTCATCAGGGATATTGGTCTGTAATTTTCTTTTTTGGTGGGGTCTTTGCCTGGTTTTGGTATTAGGGTAATGTTGGCTTCAGAGAATGAGTTTGGGAGTGTTCCCTCCTCTTCTATTTTTTGGAAAACATTAAGGAGAATGGGTATTATGTCTTCTCTGTGTGTCTGATAAAATTCCGAGGTAAATCCTTCCGGCCTGGGTGCTTTGTTCTTGGGTAGTTTTTTGATTACTGTTTCAATTTCTTTGCTCGTAATTGGTTTGTTTAGCTTTTGTGTTTCTTCCTTGGTCCATCTTGGGAGGTTGTATTTTTCTAGGAAGTTGCCCATTTCTTCTAGGTTTTCCAGCTTGTTGGCATATAGGTTTTCATAGTAGTCTTTAATAATTCTTTGTATTTCTGAGGAGTCTGTTGTGATTTTTCCGTTCTCATTTCTGATTCTGTTGATTTGTGTTGATTCTCTTTTTCTCTTATTAAGTTTGGCTAGAGGCTTATCTATTTTGTTTATTTTCTCAAAGGACCAGCTCTTGGTTTCATTGATTTTTGCTATTGTTTTATTCTTCTCAATTTTGTTTATTTCTTCTCTGATCTTTATTATGTCCCTCCTTCTGCTGACTTTAGGCCTCATTTGTTCTTCTTTTTCCAATTTTGATAATTGTGATGTTAGACTATTCATTTGGGATTGTTCTTCCTTCTTCAAGTGTGCCTGGAACCCTATATACTTTCCTCTTATGGCTGCTTTCACTGTATCCCACAGAAGTTGGGGCTTTGTGTTGTTGTAGTCATTTGTTTCAATATATTCCTTGATCTCTATTTTAATTTGTTCATTGATCCATTGATTAGGAGCATGTTGTTAAGCCTCCATGTGTTTGTGAGCCTTTTTGTTTTCTTTGTAGAATTTATTTGTAGTTTTATACCTGTGAGGTCTGAAAAGTTGGTTTGTAGAATTTCAATCTTCTTTAATTTACCGAGGCTCTTTTTGTGACCTAGTATGTGGTCTATTCTGGAGAATGTTCCGTGGGCACTTGAGAAGAATGTATATCCTGTTGCTTTTGGATGTAGAGTTCTATAGATATCTGTTAGGTCCATCGGTTCTAGTGTGTTGTTCAGTGCCTCCCTGTCCTTATTTTCTGCCCAGTGGATCCTTTGCGGTGAGTGGCGTGTTGAAGTCTCCTAAAATTAATGCATTGCATTCTATTTCCCTCTTTAGTTCTGTTAGTATTTGTTTCACATATGCTGGTGCTCCTGTGTTGGGTGCATATATATTTCGAACGGTTATATCCTCTTGTTGGATTGAGCCCTTTATCATTTTGTAGCGTCCTTCTTTATCTCTTGTTACTTTCTTTGTTTTGAAGTCTGTTTTGTCTGATATTAGTACTGCAACCCTTGCTTTCTTCTCTCTGTTGTTTGCCTGAAATATGTTTTTCCATCCCTTGTCTTTAAGTCTGTGCATGTCTTTGGGTTTGAGGTGAGTCTCTTGTAAGCAGCATATAGATGGGTTTTGATTTTTCATCCATTCTATTACTCTGTGTCTTTTGATTGGTGCATTAAGCCCATTTACATTTAGGGTGACTCTTGAAAGATATATATTTATTGCCATTGCAGGCTTTAGATTTGTGGTTACCAAAGATTCAAGGTTAGCCTATTTAGTACCTTACTGCCTAACATAGCTTGCTTATTGAGCTGTTATATACACTGTCTGGAGATTCTTTTCTTCTCTCCCTTCTTATTCCTCCTCCTCCATTCTTCATATGTTGGGTGTTTTGTTCTGTGCTCTTTTTAGGAGTGCTCCCATCTGGAGCATTCCCTTTAAGATGCCCTGTAGAGGTGGTTTGTTTGAGGCAAATTCCCTCAACTTTTGCTTGTCTTGGAATTGTTTAATCCCGCCATCATATTTAAATGATAGTCATTCTGGATACAGTATCCTTGGTTCAAGGCCTTCTGTTTCATTGCATTATCATGCCATTCTCTTCTGGCCTGTAAGGTTTCTGTCAAAAAGTCTGGTGATAGTCTGATGGGTTTTCCTTTATAGGTGACCTTTTCCTCTCTAGCTGCCTTTAAAACTCTTGCCTTGTCCTTGATCTTTGCCATTTTAATTATTTTGTGTCTTGGTGTTGTCCTCCTTGGGTCCTTTCTGTTGGGAGTTCTGTGTATTTCCGTGGTCTGTTTGATTATTTCCTCCCCCAGTTTGAGGAAATTTTCAGCAATTATTTCTTCAAAGACACTTTCTATCCCTTTTTCTCTCTCTTCTTCTTCTGGTACTCCTGTAATATGGATATTGTTACTTTTGGATTGATCACACAGTTCTCTTGATATTGTTTCATTCCTGGGGATCCTTTTATCTCTCTGTATGTCAGCTTCTATGCATTCCTGTTCTCTGGTTTCTATTCCATCAATGACCTCTTGCATCTTATCCATTCTGCTCATAAATCCTTCCAGAGTTTGTTTCACTTCTGTAATCTCTTTCCGGGCATCTGTAATCTCCCACTGGACTTCATCTCTTAGCTCTTGTATATTTGTCTGCATCTCCATCAGCATGTTTATGATTTTTATTTTGAATTCTTTTTCAGGAAAACTGGGTAGATCTGTCTCCTTTTCTGGTGTTGTCTCTGTGATCTCGGTTTGCCTGTAATTTTGCCTTTTCATGGTGATAGAGATGGTTTGCAGAGCTGGCACGAGTGATGGCTGGAAGAACTTTCCTTCTTGTTGATTTGTGGCCTTCCTCTCCTGGGAGAACAGCGACCTCTAGTGGCTTGTGCTGGGCAGCTGTGTGCAGACAGGGTTTCTGATTCCTGTACGGCTGCTATGGAGTTTATCTCTGCTGTTGCTGTGGGCATGCATTTCCTTGGGCTGCTGCTCTGATATGGTAGAGCCGCTTTGGAGGGGGAGTGGCCGGGAGGCTATTTATCTCTGTGATGGGCCTCCGTGCTCCCTGCTGCCCAAGGGTTTAGAGTGCCCAGAGATCCCCCGATTTCCTGCTGCCGGATTTAGTGTCCCGGGATGCTTCTGTTCGGTTTTGGGGTCCCTGTTCCTTTAAGACTTCCATATATTTGTTTCCATATATTCCTTGCAAAAAAAAAAAAATTAAATAAATAATTTTAAAAAAAGCAGGTCTCTTTCTTTGTCACTGGGCGCTGGCCTCAGGGACCCACTCACAGGTCTTGCTGTCCTGTTTCCCTAGTATCCAGGACCCTCCGCATGCACTCTGTCTGCGCTCTGGTGTGGATGGCTGGGGCTGGGTGTTCAGCAGTCCTGGGCTCCCTCTCCCTCCCCTCTCCGACTCCTCTCCTTCCGCCGGGAGCTGGTGGGATGGGCGCTCGGGTCCTGTTGGACTGGGGCTTGTATCTTACCCCCTTCACGAGGGGCTGGGTTCTCGCAAGTGTGGATTTGGTCTGGATGTTGTCCTGTGTCCTCTGGTCTTTATTCTAGGAAGAGTTGTCTTTGTTATATTTTCATAAATAAATGTGGTTTTTGGAGGAGATTTCCGCTGCCCTACTCCCGCCGCCATCTTGGCTCGACCCCTCAATAATATTTTAATACATTTGTATGGTGAAAGATAGCAACCATGCTTATCATGATGAGCATTTTGTGATGCATATAATTGTTGAATCACTATGTTGCATACCTGAAACTGATAGGATATTTTATGTCAACTATACTTCAATAAAACAACAACAAAAACAAAAAGAAAAACCCTCTGCCTCAGCTTACTTTTCTGTTCACCACTGTTCTTACTCCTCCACTCACAGACCTCACTATAGTTCATAACTCCAAGGGCTTCTCACATCCTTCAGTATTAGATGCATCAGCCTGTCTCTTATTTCTGTGACATTTCTAGGGTGTACTCATGGAAGAGAGCATATACCATATTTATTTTCCATCTTTTCAGAGAAAGCTTAGCTTAGTCTAAACTTTCATGGTATCCAAATATCTCTTGTCTATTTTCAAGTTATTCCCATTTATACAAATTTCTTTGAATAATTTTAAATTTCAAGAGTCTAACCAATTATTGATTAATCTAGGATATAAATTTTTCTCCTATTGGATGAATCTATGATGAATATCCTTGCTAGTGAGCTTTTCCGAAATCTCTCACAGCCAGTGATAAAGCATCAGCAATTTGCAGTTTCTGCATCCTCATTTCTGATCTTCAAAAATGGAATCAATGATTTTGCTATAAGAATACAAATATAAAAGTTATGAGTGGTAAAATGAAGTACCTTAAAAAGCAAGAGAGTACACTTGGACAAAAAAAAGTGGCATAGATAAGCAAATATGTAGACACTCTCCCTGGCCCTTAATCATTATGTAAGTCTGGTGAGCACATTTCTTTTGAGACTCAGTTTTTACAAAGGTAAAAGGGAGACAAAAGAGCTTCTCTGTCCAGTTCACAGAATTTCTGACAGAATAAAAGGCAGTAAATGTTTTTGAAAGTATTTTATAAACATTATAAAGCACCATAATTTTAAATTTAAGAGGAATGCTTGCTTCTTTTTGTATCCACTTTTTGCTGTAAAAAATGCTTGTTTGGTTAATATTATTTTTCTGCTATTCAGTGTTTGACCATTGACATTCTCATATAAATATCTTCTGCAAAAAAAATGATTATATGGCCATAAAATTCTAATTTTATGTGCCCATTTTATTAAAGATACTACTGTGATTCCTTTGTAGATAAAATAATTATATTCTAGTTTAGATTTTATGCAAATTATAGCTAGGCATTTGGATTAAATAAGACAATTGATGCAGACTACTTTTCATTTATTCAAACCTTTTGTTTCCAATCAGAAGTGAACCATTTTCCAGGTAAACAAAAGATTTGGTCTAGCAAACTCTTGTTTTCAAATTCATGCAATGCCATTATTTTCCTATTTATGTTTTGGATAACTTATTCTAAATTATCCAGAAAGACAGAATATGAAAAACAAACACAAGAATAAAAACAAACAACTGTAGAATCAACCTAAGTCTAAGGCAAAAATAAAAGGAGAAGCGTAGCAAGGAAAAATAAAGAAAGGAAATTGGACTCAAGTCACGTAGACATCTAAAGTCTTTGATGTATATGAAATCTTCAGTTTGGGACAGGACACAGAGGAAAGAAAGAGGTATTGAATTACTGACAAAATGCATGCTTAGTGCTTTGTCTATCAATTTGCTATATACACATTTTACACATTTACTTTTTTTCCCTGTGCTTTCTGCACTGAAACCAGTACATTACAAGCTTATCATAAAAACAATTGCAAAAATAAATACTTGCCATTTATTCTCTATTTCATCTTTTCCTCCTGAGATTACTGCCCTACACATAGCCATTTTAACTTCCTCATGTCTTTGACAGTGCGAACATCCTGACATGACTCCAATTCCAATATGTTGGAAGAATAAAAACATATTTACTTGAAAATTCTAGAGCATATTAATGAAACCACAGAAATACATCCCACTTAAGAAAAATCTAATTTTACCTTTGTTAACATGTTTTAATGTGACTATGTGATTAAGGTTTGTTCTGGGCAGACTACAGCTGGACCAAGTGCAGCTGCAGCTGCCAAGGAAAAGCAAAATATTTTCAAAGCAAAGCAAACAGGAAGGCCTCCACAAATACCTTAGTCATTCATCTCATATATCCTATTTGCTGGGTCTTCTTTCTTACTCTAAATATGTAATGAAATATCATCATCACTACCAACCTTACATTAAAGCTTAGAGAAAGAAGGAAAAGCTATCCTAGCATTGATTTTCAGGCCATTTCACTCTGGAAGATCAGTAACAAGAGGATTTTCATTTGCTTTATCTTTGGAAGTGGGCTGTTGTGCATCTACAGCAAAGGTAACAGGGGTCCCTGCATTCTGGGGACCAAGCAGCGGTAACCTATAACAGCAAAGATATGAAGTGTTTACACAGATTTTCAATGGGAAAGACTCTGTTGGCCTGAGTTCTTACCAGCTTCATGTCCACCCCAATTTCATCAAGGCCGTATATGGAATAAGCAACAAGAAAAAGCTCAGAATGGGCATCGCTAGAGCTGATGATGCTTCAGTTACAGGCATATGAATTCTCTAATAACAATGCAATGCTAGTGACAAAAGTCTGTATTTATGCTAGGAATCTGAACATGAGTGTATGTTACTGTGAGAGAACTTTATACCCTTTTGATTTCGGCTTGCTCTAGACCTCTAGTGTAAAAAACCTAGCAAAAGTCCAGTAAGATTTGCTTTTTCCTCCTTCAGTAAGGATTGGAATTTGCTTACTGTAGTTTGGGATGTAGTGACATGTGAACTCATGGTGAAAAGCCACAAAAACCAGGGAATTCATGAGTAAGAAGGCAAGCTGAACTTAGTGGCCTGCCTGATTTCTATTGCAAATATTACTTACACAATCAGAGCAATCAAAATGCTTACAGAACAACTGTAAGAGGTCAGCAAAGGGTGGCCTGCCTGAGTATCTTGGGACTAAACCTTGAAGAATTACAATAAACTATTAGCTATATAGTGGCCACAATTTAAATGCAGCTGTTAATTTAGTTCCCATTTTGCCTTTTGACATGGGCCCAAATCAATACTGAATAATTCCTTTGTTACGGAAAAAAATATAAGAGCCTCAGAAGAAATCAAGCTCTGGAATCCTTTAATAATCAATTGACTATACATAAAAATTATTTGAAAACAGTATTGTAGAGTCTTCTAGCTTTGCTCCTCTGTCCCTTGGGGTTGCTTATCACTTACTTAGAATCACAGTGCCTCCTACAATTTTAGTATTTACTTCCTTTCCTAAGAAGATTTAGGGATTTTCTAGAGTCAGTGGCACTTCATAGATTTTCCGTATACAGGGTGATGTCAGGACAGAGAAATGCTGAGTCATTAACTCCATAAATATTTATTGTGCAGCTACTATGTTCCAGGCTCTGTGCTAAGCACTGGGTAGACAGTAGAAACAGAACAAGCATGTTCCTTGTCCTCATAAGTTCAGCCTAGGAAGGAGAATGAAGATTCAGGTATAATGTGCATTTACTGTCTTATATTACAAAACATTTTTTTGTTTTTTTGTTTTTATCTCCATTTCCACTGGAGGAAGGTGATGTGTGGCTATGGGAAATTTTTCATGTAGAACTGCCCCACTTCTAGTTTCCAAATTAAAATTATCTAGACCATCTTTAAAGGGTATGGTTCCAGGCTTTGTGGGAACTAAAGCTTATAAAATGTGGGGTTCCTTTTTAGGAGAAAGAATGCAAGGCCTTAGTAGATGAAAGGATCTACCTGTAAGTAATTGTCTAAAAATCTGGAGGCAAATGAACTTATCATGGCCTACTCCGACTTCTTTTCTGAGTGGAAGATCTCTTAAATTTCACACCAATTCCAAGGAGGGTTAATCTTTTTTGTTATTTTTGTTGTTCATCAAAATAAATGAATATACACTATAAGCTCTAAATGCTTCCTTTAGATCTTGTAGTTTTAGTTCAGGATAATAGAAAAGTTCCTAAAAATGTTTTCTATTACATAATGGTTTATACATAAAAATATCCTGTCATGAACAGTTACATTAAAACTTCTTAAGACATTTAGGTATATATTAGATGAATGAAAGCATAAGAGAATAGAAAAATGAAAGAACAATGGGAAGGTAAGTCAAAACTTATGTTAACAGTCAGAGCCAAAAGTAGAAATTTAAAAGTTGGATTAAAAAAAAAATAAGCAAAGACTAATACAGGTATTAGGCTACCTAATTTGGTACTGATTGAAGCACTTTAAGAAAAAATGAGATTTATATCTGATTATACTTCTTTAAATCCTATCTGAGATATTTCCTTATGATTTTATCACTGTAAGAAGATAATAAAAACATATTCTATAACAGTTAATCAAGTGAAAATCTTTTTTTCTTTTCGTAATATTTTTGTTGAACTTTACTGAAGGATGACATATATGCAGAGAATGTGACATTATATATATTGATCATAAAAGCATAACTTGATGGGATTTCATCAAGTGAATGATATTCTTTGGTAATCAGTGTGCGGATCATCAAGAAACAGAATATTGCAATATCCATAAAGAACCTATCTCTCCCTTTTTGTCATTATTTACTCCAAACCCTATTTCTGCCATCAAAGTTAGCAATTACCTTGAATTTTAACATTCACTATTAACACTGAATTTTAGATTTAGTTTGCCTGGTTGTATGTGGATACAGACATGTACAACTCTTTGATGTAATTTTAAGCTTATAAAAAGTTGCAAGAATCATATGTGGAACTCCCACACGCCCTTTATTCAGATTCACTCAGTGACATTTTGATGTATTATCAACTCTCATGCTTTCCTTTCTGAACCATTTGTAAGTAAATTGCAGATGTCATGCCCTTTAACCTAAATACTTCATAGCGCATTTCCTAAAAACCAAGACCCTCTCTTGTGCAATTATATTATATTATAAAATTACAATACAGTTATCAGAATCAGGATATTTTAGAGTTGTTACAGATTTTATAAAAAATTTTAAATATACTAGTGTCAATTATTTGTTAATTGATTCAACATAGATTTGGAACTAAACAACCATAACCAGGACCACTACTCTTTCTTTGTGGAAATTACTGGCATATTCTTAAGGAGAAAATATCAAACTCTAGGAGACATGTCTTGCAAATTCATCATTTAACATGAATTACAGCTACCAGAAAAGCAATGACTAGCTTGGGTCTTTAAGGAAGTCTCTGGATTTCAATAATTATAAAATTAATGGGAAATCTGGGTCATAATTCTACCTTTTTTCTTCATAGACTTAACTCCAGGGTCCATTAACAATTCCATTGAAAGTTATCTTCTTTCATCATCTATTAAGCTGTGAATCGGTTTGCTTGTGTAGACACTGCTTATGCTATTCCTTAATGTAATGCTTAAAGATGGATCAACTTACTATTCCATTTTGAGTTACTTTTTATTCATTACAGTAAAATTGAGAAAATATGTCTAGCATACTACCCTGCACATGATACTCTGGAAAATACAGGTGGATAAAAAGCTTCCATGCTCCTAATGATCTTCAAAACTAATAGAAAGACAGACTCTTGTGTAAGAAGAGTATGTCTTATGCAGAAGAAAGTACCAGTGCACTGGGGATTTTGATGAGGAACATGTCATTTCTACTTGGGTGACTGGAGAAGGCTTCTAGAAAGAGCTGTTATCTGAAATATGTCATGAAAGATACGTAGGATTTCTATAGACTATCATAGATAGAAGGAGAGAATATTTAAAGGAATACTTACATAAAGTCACAGAGGTAGAAAAACTCTAGGCAAAGTTGAAGGTTCTGAAGAGTCTGATGAGTAGATGGTCTAGTATGGGCAAGAAAGACAAAATACTACTGGAACAATTGTGAAGGGCTATATGTGACTGACCAAAGAATTTTGATATTAGTGGGTATAGGGAACAAGTGAACATTTTGTTTTTTGAATAGGTGATATATGATTCAAAATTTTAAAAACTCTCTGTTCTATACTTGTTCCTCATCTGCCCAGTTCTCACTTCTTACTATGAATGCTCTTCTTAGTGCCTTAAGAGTTCTATGCACTTACAGAAATAGCAATATAAATGATTGATTTCCCTTATTTTGGCAGCATATGATATGTCTTCTCTGAACTTTGCTTTTTTCATTAACAACATTTCTTGAAGAGCTTTCCATGTTAATACATACAGAGAATTCTCATTACTTTTTACAGTTACAGAATATATCAAAGGGAAGTGTCATGATTATTTATGTAACATTGTATTGATGGTCTTGTTATTACCAGAATTTTGCTAATATGTGTTTTACTGCAATGAATACATCTATATATGTGATTTCACATGTAAGTAGTTATTTAGGATAACTTACCTAAAGTATAATTAATTAGAAGTACTTGTGTGCATTTTTCATTTTGGTAGATATTAACAAATTGCCATAGATAGGGTGTGTACCAATTTATATTCCAATCATGAGTTTACATGGATGGGAGTACCTACTTCCCTGTTTGTAGAAGACTGTATTAATAAATGATGTGTCATTCTAATAGGTGAAAGATTGTTATCAAACTATATTTTTAATCAGTTTCTTACTATGAGTGGATCTGAATATTTTTCACATGTTTAAAAGTCACTTGCATTTACTTCTCTATGAATTGTTTGCTTATATGCTTGCCCATTTTTATTTGAATTTGTGAACATTTGATTCATGTATTTCTAGAAACTTCATGTTTTAGAAAAATTATACTATAAAGGAATCAAATATTATTTCTCAATTGATCATCTGTAGTTTCATATTTATAGTACTGTTTTTGTATGAAGTTTATTTTTAATGTACTCATGTACATTATTTTAATTGCATGGCTCTGGACTTCTATCATAATCAGGTTATGATCACATGAAGCTCATAAAGGATATTTCTCATGTTTTCTTCTAGAATCTTTATGGTTTTATTTTTCTGAATTTTTCTATAATGTTTTAATCCATTGGAAATGATCTTATTATAATCAATAAAAGGTACAGATAAAGTCATATTATTTTTTCACAAAATAGTAACTGATTTTCCTTTACCAATTTGAGATTTAGTATTTATATATTTCTGGACTTCTTATTCTTTTCCATTCACCAATATCTCTGTTCCTGTACTATATTTTATGTTTAACTTCTGGAACACTATTATTTAGTAACCTATGATGTTCTACAGGGTGAATTAGAATGAAAAGAGATAAGAACTGATAAATACTGGAAATATGGTAATAGCACAGATTAGAAAGGAAGTATGACTTAGGAGATGTATTGTGGTGAAAACATGAACCCCTATGTTTACTGCAGCATTATTTACAATATCCAAGATATGCAAGCAACTTAATTGTCCTTTGATAAATGAATGGATAAAGACATGACACACAAGCACACACACAAATGTGCACACAATGGAATATTATTCAGCCATAGAAAAGAATGAAATCTTGCTATCTGTGACAACATTGATGGACCTAGTGGGTCTTCTGCTAAGTGAAATAAGTCAAACAGATAAATATATATGATTTCAATTACATGTAGAATCTAAAATAAAACAAAACAAAAAGAGGAATACTCATAAATACAGGGAATAAACTGGTGGTTGCCAGAGGGGAGAAACTAGGGAATGGGTGAAATGGTGGATGAAGAGGCACAAACATCCAATTATAAAATAAATAAGTCTTAAGTATGAAAAGCACAGCATAGGGAATATAGCAAATAATACTGTAATAATTTTGTATGACAGATGGTAACTACACTTAACTTGGTGTACATATCATAATATATATAATTGTCAAATGACTATGTTGTATACCTGAAACTAATATAATATTGTATGTTAACTATAAATTAAAAAATACCCTTTAAAGCCCAGATTCTCTGAAGAATTTAGGGATTCATTAAAATTGTCACATGGTGTGCCACTTAAGAAAATTTTTGTTGCTCTTCTCTATTAGGTACATTCCTTTACATTCTTGGGTCTTTTATCATAATTTATGTCTCTTACTTTTAGTTGTATATAAAGGGCATAGGTTCCTGAAAAATATGTTATCTGAATATAAAATGGAGATGTTTCATAACCGATACTGTTTACTTTTTGTGTAAGTCATGTACCAGAGTCTATTTGATGCAGTAAGAAAAGACCAAGAGAGTCATAAATTTCTCTCTGCTTCTCCCTGGGCCTCTAGATCCTAATCTCATGTCCTCAGAATGATTAGTAAACCCTGATTCACGTGAGTCCAATTTGACATTTTGATCCTTTGTATTACCCCACTGATAAAATTTAGGAGTTACTTCATGGAGAATATGTAGGTTCCTAGGTAAGTAGATTAGAATTTTTGTTAAGTTCATTTAGGAAAGTATATATGTCCAGTATTAGCTGATGATGACACATACAGCAATGACTTCTGTACATATCCAAGGCATGGAAAGAGTTTGGATGTAGGAATTTGACAAAGTGACTATACCACAACAATGCACATCAGCTTATCTGGTAGGAATAGCCCTGAAGTATAATACTTTGATTTTATGATATAATCTACCAAGGATGATATATAAACTGCTTTTAATATTATTGAAATAATTATTTTGTCAGAAGTGAGCTTGAGAGATAATATTTAAAGAATTTTCCATTTCAAAAGCTTCTGATTATACACATCAGAAAAAGAAATTTACTTAAGCACAGAACATATTCAAAGAAAGCTCCCAAACATCATACAGGGTCTAAGAACAGCCCTAACAGTCAAAATGATGTACTTAAAGTCTCAAAGTAAACTGTTCCTGTTGTAAATGAGAAACATTTCTACTTTCTAATTCTTAGTGCACAGAAAGAACAGTTGCTGACCATTTCAAGTCTCCTCCCTTATTTATTTGTATTTATGCCAGTGAATTTTATAATATATATATAGCTATATATATATATATATATACACACACACACACCACATATTAAAAGTTTATATATATATATATAGTATATATAATAAAAGAGTAAAAGTTATTCTATAATGGTACCGTTACCTTGGTTGCTGTAAACTACTTTTGTGATGGTATAGAAAACATTACCTGCCTTTAAAAGTGTACTCATGATATTCACAGAATTTTGAAAACAGTTTAATGAAATAAGCAAAGGGGTTATATGTATGAAGAAAGAACCATTCCAGTTGGAAAGTACAATTTAATATTTGGATTTGTTGTTTAGGATTTTTAACTTGCCCAATCTCTATCCTTACCATGTTAACCAGCTGTAAACTGCAATACTCTAAAAAATTGTCATTGGAAGGCAATTCCAGAACTTCCCCTGGTGTTATATGTAATATTATTTACATTTAGAATACTCTCTTTATGTCTAAACTAAAATATTTAGCTCTAATTCTAAACAATTACTTCTAGCTCCCCTTTCCCTTCCTCCCTCAATCCTCTGCAATGTCCTGCATATTTGGTATATTAGCTACTTTCCTCCTTTAATTTTACCCATGTTGTAACAAAGACATCATAAGATGCAGCATCTTAAACCAAAGGTTTTGTTTAATGGTGGAAAAGCCAAATTCTGTGGAAGACCATGAAAAGAGATATTTTTCATTGTACATCATTTTAGCATGAGTCAAATCACATGAAAGTCAATTTTATTCTCTGATTACACATACATATGCAATGGATTTATCTGTGGGAGAATCTCTCTTCCTCCCCTGACTTGTTCTTTTTTCTCTCAATTGTTACATTCTCATTTTCACTTTTTCCTAAAGTAATTTTTTGAATAATTATTACATGTTATTCAGTTTGAGTAACATGAACTTTATCAAAGGAAATTTCACATAAATGATCTCTTTAGCCCTCTTTAAAAACCTGCACTAAGGGGAAAATATGTGAACCAAACAGTCCTATTTTATTGAAGCCGAAGTTACACGTGTGTGTGTGTGTGTGTGTGTGTGTTTGTGTGTATGTGTGTTCATCTGATATAAATGATTATAGTTTGAAACCACATGCTTATCTGAAATATAAAATGCATGTTATTCTCATAAAATCCAGTATGTATTTTAACTTTTCCCTAATAGTTATATCACTGTAGAATAAAAAATACAACTCATTTGTATTTACTGGCTCTGCAACTAACTTACCGTGTGACAGTGACCACACAGGGTTTTCACAGACCTGAATTTCAGTATCAGTAAAATAAAGGTATTTGATTTTACATGGTCCCTAAAATGTCTCTTTTCTCTGGAGCTCTGATTTTCTCTCTTAGTATACTATAGCAGAATAGCATAAGGTGAAAACTGCAATGCTTTACCATGAAGATTATTGATATTCCTATGTATCCTGTTGTATAGAATTCCCTTCTCTGTTCCTGAGATAAAACTTGTGTCTCAAAATGGGTAAATATAAAACTCTATTTTTTCAATAAAAATTTATTGTGTAAATCATATGAAGCAACATGATTGCTCGTAAAAAGGGAACAGGATTTGTAACCCTAGAATATGTCACTTTGACATGGGGATTATTTTGAGTTTAAGGCAATCAAAACCCAGCAGATTCAGAAAAAGCACTTTACCTCCTCCTTCATCTGTTTAAATTTACATTGGAAAGGTGGCCTATACCAGGAAAAAAACTATTACAAAAAAATTCCTTGTTGTGCAAGAAACTTATCTGCATCACAAAGCAACCTTTGTTTCCCAAACATCTCCTCTGCCATCAGGTGAACGGTCTTCCTGTCTTTTGTGTCTCCAGACCCATTTTTTAGCTCAGATGTGATATAAGCCTCAACTGGCTGCCTGAAGCTGGGGGAGGAAGGGGGTTCCCCACCCGGGGCAAGTTCTCTATGTGAAACGGATGAGATTGAAGGAAAACAAGGGTGAGGGGTTGGAAATGAAAGGGTTTATTCTCACAGGTCAGACTCTCCCCCGCAATGGCGCTCTGCTCCAAAACCCTGCTGCTCAATTCTCTGTCTGCCCCCTCACCCCCATGCCCTCATATGCTCTGTCCCCTCTCACTTGGCTCCTAAGCCCTCTCTCTTCGGCCCCAGAACACTCTGCTTCCAGTGCCTGCCCAATTACATACACGAACTCCAGAAAGGACAGCCTCTCCAACCCGCCTCCCCTCACCAAGGCTGGAACTTCCGTGACTGACTAGACACTCTGCCACCAGTAAATATCCCAGTTGATGTGAAAACAGGCTCTTATATGTATATACAGTGGGCATTATCAAGGCCAGGCAGGAATTCTGGTTGAAAACTTCCATTTTCCCCACACTGCCCTTTGGGGTCTCATATTTTTGGGATTCCTGTCTGTATGAAACTTTTCTCCTGAATCTGTCATATCAATTTAAGCATTAGGGCACCCAAAAACATAGAAGGGAAGAGGATAAAAATTTTTTACTTCTACAGTTGGTGACCTTGAAGGGACTTTCACTGGCTAGACATTGCTCATTCTGGGGCTACTGCAGCTGAAGAGTGGGACCTCTGACAAAAAGCAGCAGAAGGTAAGAATTCTTACCACATCATTCTCCTGGATCTCTCTGCTTGTGGGTCTGATGGAAGTGAGAGTTATGAGAAGCCTTTTCTTTTTCTAAATTTAGGCTAGCAGAAGAAAAATATTTGGGTGAATTAGTTCCTTAGGAATAACAACTTTAAAGTTATTATGAGTACTTTCGTTTTCTGTTCACTCCTTTCCTCTGTGAGATGATCACTGTTTTCTATTATCACTGCTGTAAAATTTGGCCAGACAGTAATATGCAGCTAGATGTGTCTAAACCTTTCTTTCTGTTCCATTTGGGGGTGAACTTTTTGGATTATGAGGGCTACATCTTTTGCACTGTCTTTGGGATACCTCTGGCATCCATGTTTAAGCCATAAAAGGGCTTATTGGTTTCAGGCACTGCTGAGATTAATGTAAGAGCCCTCTTGTTAATGGCCAAACAGTGGATCCTTTAAATTGGCTATATTTAAAAGGGGGAAAAAAGTAGAGGGCTTCCATCATAACTAACCGTCTTATTGGTACCTATGGAAAGACCAAGTTGGAAAATGGATACAAAGGAGTATAATGCCTAGCCTTAGGAACTCTCTTAATAAAATGAAAGCACAGAAATTGGACACAGAACAAAAATTAAGATCCACATCTAACATAAATTCTTCTCCAGTCTCTTATACACCTCATTATCTACAACTTCCTGTTCCTGACCTTCTGAGAGATCTGGACATCTGAGACTCTTGTTTAAACTTCCTCTTTTAAAAGTCCACCCCATTATTTCAGTAAATTCTGTTAGATACCAATACTCTTTCAGTTCCAGAAGATCCTACCAAATGTTGAGAATAGATGAAACCATTAGTGGCCATTCACCACCTCACTCACAGGTACCTATATTAGCCAATAAGGGATATTTTTCCCATAATAATAATACTGTAGTTATCAGAAAACCAAGTGGCCCCCTCACAGAAATCCCCCCTCACAGAGAAGACAAATGTACAGAATTTCTTCTAGGCACTCCTACAAATTACCAGAAAATGGCTCAGCTGGGGGCTAATATTCAGAGGCTGATAGAATCAATAGTAGAGGTTGTCCCTCATAAGGTGAATTGGTGTAAGGTTGAATTATGCACTCAGAAAGAAGAACATCCAAAGACTTTTGTTGAATGCTTCATACAGGCTTTTTTTAAAAAGGCATATTGCCCTAACCCTTAAATTCTATAACACATAAATTGTTTGATTTCCATATTAGTTGGAAATCTCCCTGACATAAAGAAGCAAGTTTAGTGGGATGGGGTCAGTATCTTGATATTCAGGCTAAAACCCAATTCTTTGAAGAATTGAATGCAACTTGTCTTGACAATTTCTATAAAACAAGGAATGTGACTCCAGAAACAATTAAAATCTCACCTATCCTTACCAAATTCTACATCTCACCTATTCATTCAAAATGCTTGTAGGTATTGCAAAAGATCAGGGTATTGGAGACAGAATTGCCCTGCCCTTAAGAAAAAGGAAAATTTAAATAGTAGTTACTCTAGACCTCTGATAATAGGCAAATATACACCAAAACTCCTTGTAGAAAACTGGTATTTTCTCTGTGCCTTTGTGATGTAGATTTTATATTTCCATTCCCTCTAGAATCTAAGAGCCATTCTTTAAAATGTAAACTTTAGGGAGATGTTTCTCATTAAAGAAAAAATAGGGGATGTATTTAATTGAGCAAATGAAAAATTTCCACAAATATTAGTGAAAAGCTTTAGCCATGTGAGCTGGTGAACATAACTTATTCAAAGAGACAAAAAATACTTTGAATCCAACTCCTCTTTTATTAGGTAGTGAGTTTTTAAATATTGTACCTGACTCATGGCTAAAATTTTTAAATGAATGCTATAAGGCCTCTGTTTGCATCCTTCTGTATATTTACGTGTGTCTATATGTACGTGTGATAGATGTAATATTTTTCTATCTCCAAAATTTATTGCCAAAAGTAATTTGTAATGAGCTCTATTTAATTGGCTTAAAATTAAGCAGTATAAATTAAGTATTCATCAAATTCTCAGATAAGAGAAACTAATACAAATTAAATTGATTTTGTTAAAATAGGCATGTCTTTAGCATTATCAACACTAATTATAATGCAGAAACATTCTATCTGGGTTTTACCAAATTCATACTACCTGTTACAAAATTTGTCAGCAAGAAAAATATTGAGATCATAGCCAATTTTGTCTATCTCATGAAGTTTGCATGGGTGATCTAAACATAACTGGTGGGAGCAAGTGATTTACATAGATGTAAGTGGGACAAGAGTTTGCAGGTGAGCTTTTTAGTAACAGGTATATTTTATGGTATATGTAATTAAGAATAGCTTCCAGATCTTTTTTTGTAACTTTAGAATTTTGCCACGTTTGAAAAGTTTAGAGTTTGATACTTTAGAGTTTTGCTAAGTTAAGTTTAATTATGGAAATTTATTGAAAATCTAGCCCTCTTCCAAATAAGATAAAGTAGTGAAACATTAATTACTGAACATAGGTTTATCTACTTTGGGCTTCCCACTACAGGGAAACTAAAGATAAACCTGGGTCTATTAATTAAAATGTAAGGGTTAAGAATTATAATATATGTGATTAAAGCTACTGGAAATAAAAAAGGGAAATGTCTCCATATGCAAGGAAGGTAGGATGTGTGTTTTAAGTAAAAGAAGGTATAAGAAGTGGAGATGCAATTTCGTTAAGGAAAAAGAAAATTATTTTTTACTAAAGTAAGACTGGTTATTTCAGAATGGAAAAGAGAAAAAACAGGGAAACACTATAGAAGGTATGTAAAAAATGAATCTTGGGAAAGGAATTTCATACATAGTCAAGCTGCCTAAGATTAGAATCAATTTAAGTAAAAATATGATGAGTTTTGATATCAAAAGTACACTGGTACAAAATTAAAATCTTTCGTCTCTTTGTTAGAAGAACAGTTTTCTTGGACTTCTGGTAAGAGATTTTTTTTTTTTTAACCTTTTAAGAAATCTGCCTGAACAGCAAAGATTTCTATCTTACCAAGATAATTTGGTGCACTTCATATTATTTGTATCATCAGGGTTTTAATTACCTAAGAAAATTGAATCTTCTAAATATTAAAAGAGCTAAGTTTTGCTAACAACTATGTTACTTTCTCAATTTGCCTTTGAAACCTTCTATTGCAACTACAGTTAAATATGTATTATTTCATAATGATCTGTGATCTGTATTTACTCAAGTGTCCAAATCTTTTGATATTCTTGACAAACTTCCCAAAATCAAAATCTAAATGAACTCTCTGTGACCTTGAACCAATGTTTGGATTTTCCAGAATGTTTGGATGTTTCCCTGGAACATCTCAAAGATGTGTTTTGTCTCTTTATAAGAAGAAAGATATACCAATTAGGCTTATTTGATATGGAAGCAGTGTCAAATAATAAGTAATACTAAGCCTTTTTTATGTTGTGTTTTATAGGTATATAAGCTCTCCAGAAATTGTATGAAGTTCCTGGTGTTCTGTCTTTATTTACCAAATTCTGAAATGGTATAGTATTATCACTTATAATACCAGTTATTATAAAATATTGTGTCATAGAAATAATCAAATTTCTTTATCAATTACATTATAATGAACACTCATCTGATCTTTAACCATTGCTATTTTAAAGTCTTTCATAATTTACAATTATTTTGATGCTCTTGCAAAACTGTTCCTGCAAAAGGGCTTCATCTTCAAGGAGATTCATGAAAATGACTCTAGAAGCACAGGTTTGTTTTTTTTTTTATCACTTTCAGATCATAAAACTGAACTGAGTAAGAATTTTCCAAAACTAATGAGAAAACTGATTCAAGCAGAACAATAATTTATTCATTGGACTGGATTAAATTTATGAGGGTGATTATAGTTTTTATGACTTTTCCTCTGACACATTGTTTATTCTTTAAAGTTTTGTTTATTCAGATTTAAGGAAACTTTTTCTCGTAAACTACCTATGTCTTAGAGAAACTTGGTAAAGTGTACCCTTTTGTTAAATAAAGACAACTTTTTCTTCCTACCTGATCCCTCTAGAATTTGGAAACTTCTAGTGAATATTCTTATTCTCATGGCAATATATTTATTTGCTTAAGTTCAATAATAATCTCTTCTTGTAACAGGACAAAATTGGGAAAATTGGTTATATTACCCAAGCTTTGAAGAAAATGTCTTATTTGAAAGAGATGGGCAGAGAATCAGATATGCCAAACAGCTTTAAGGAACTAAGGATGACTTTATGGAGCCAACAAAGTAGGTTGGAAACACAACCTGATACCTTGCTAACAAGGTTCCTGACAGCCTAACCAGGTGACTAAGTAAGGTTACTTCCTAGCAGGTAGAGGAACCTCAGGGTATCTTTGGGACCTTGAAGAGAGGAATTCACACAAATCTGTTTATTACAGATAATGTCTTATAGCAAGTAAGACATTGGCTTGGCTTCAGGGCCTTCAGAGGCTTTTAAAAGTTCAATATGAGATTCTTTGTAAAAAGTTCCAGCAAAGCAAACTTTAAACAGTTTATATGGCCAATCATTATTCTTGGTGTCCTTATGTAAATAATCAGGCCAAGTTTATTGAAACCACACTTATTTTACAAAATAGTCTAAATTTGGCTATCTTTGGTAGAAATGGGTGATTTTAGAGAGAAAAATTATGTTTCAGTAGCATATTTTGTAGATATTAGATTCTAGTACTATTCATTATCTTTGAAGTCTTGTTATTTACCTGTGAACAACTGGATCCTAAATTGTAATTAGTTCCAATATCTGGCTATGACTCACTAAACTAGCATTTCCAATTCTCTCCCGTCCTTCTGACTTGCAATTGCTGAGAACTAAAATTGCCCTTTTTTCCTGAAACCCTGCAAACTGAGGTTAGACAACATAATATAAACTTCAGATAAACTGTAGCAATAGCTCATGTTTAGACAATGTTTGTGCTTTTTGCTATATGGGTCAATCAGAAAGTTTACCAATATACTTGATGATATCACCAGAGATGGTATCACCAGAGATAATGAAACTGCAAACTAGCAAAATCTGTCAGACTGCTATTACCTGCCCTCACTCCATCTGAAGATGCTTCTAGCCTGACATCTAGAAATCTTGACTGGAAGCCCCAGGAATCAGACACTGTGTTTATAATTTGCTAGAACCATCAACCTTTGTTTTCGCAGAAATGCTTATTACTTGATTACTTCTACAATATTGTCCTAACTTTGGGAGATAACTGTCAGTAGGAAGCATTAAATGTCTTAAACGACAGACAGGAAGAAAACTAAGAAGGGTCCATGCAAATGTTAAAATACTAATGAGGCTTAGATCTCAGGTAGTGGTGATAGGACTAAATGAAGTGAATAGGTTTCAAGTAAATTAAACTGAACAGAAACAAGTGAACTGAACAGATATAGGAGAGATCCATGAAGGAAATAAACCTGTATTCATGAGACCTTTCAATGTCTGAGAGCATATTACATTTGAATCTTTTTCCTTTGTGGTATATGGTTAGTCTTCCCTTTAAAATACTTACAATAAAATTCATTAAAATCTTGGATTTTGTCAATCATACAAGACAATAGCAGAATCGTATGTTGTGCAAACAATTGTATGCATAATTTTGGAAGAAAGATACAAGGAAAGACATTCTCTGAGCTGTTAGAAACACAGGGTTTCTTTTTCTTTCTTCTGTTTGCATTAAGGTTGTCTTTTCTACTTTATAGCTATAAGAAATATTCTGAATACTAATGTGACAAAATCAGATGCAATCCCCAAATAACATATTTGCTTACTGATAAAGACCTAGTTCTTACCTTTAAGGAAATTTAGACAATTCAGTTTGTCCTGTAGCCTTGGGGTACTCAGAAAAGTTAGGCATAGTATTTTAATGCTCATTCCTCTTCTTAGCTGTTAGCTATCATTAATCCCTAATGCCTGGAACAGCATAAATTTTTTCTACAAAGGAAGCCCACAGGTCGTTTTTATTTGGAGCACTTTTTTTATATGCACTACAATATATTCCATTATGTATTACCTCATCTGAATGCAAAACTGTTTTATATGCAGATTTAAGGTAATGAGCACTCAAGTTTAAAAAATGGCTCTGGTATCCTGTAGCTTCTCAATAATAATATACTCTTACATTCCAACAGAGAAGGATGGATTATGGGTTTTTCAATTTGCATCAGGCATATTAATTGCAGAGTAGGGCTTCCACATAAAATATCAATGTACTGGAACAAACTGTTAATGTACCAGAATATGAACACTTACATTCATTTCTGGTACTTTAAAAGAAATAATCCTTTTTTCCTTTTTTCTTTCTTTCTATTTTTTTTTTGTTTCTAGACCTCTGGAGATGGTACAGTTTTTCAGTCAGTTAATGAGAACTATGTAACCTCTGTTTCTCAAAAACTCCCTAATTAGATTAAGTGCAATAGGGCTTTTCTAGTCATTCTGCTGGGGAACAATACAACAAGCCATTAGGGAAAGAGAATAATTTAGAGGATCTGGAGGAAACTTATTTTAGAGCCACTTTGAAGAAACATGACATGGAAGATCAACTTTATGTTGTAGTTGGAGGCAGAGAAGCACCCTCAACTTTTATTTGCATTATATTTCTCAACTGTGAAGAGAATACCTAAACTAGTAAAACTGCAGTTGGGAAGTTTTATAAGTAATTTTCAGCTGAGGTTTTGCACTATAGGTTTAATTGTAGAGATGTGTATTATGGTTTTATTTCATGAAAATACTTGAATTATGTATCCTCTTACAAGCATAAAATTGTGAATGTTCATTTTTTTAAAAAGTATTATAATACATGAATGAAGAAAACTCTTATATTTTATCTTTTCTTAAAAGGTTTGATAACTAATATAAATTACACATCAAGATTGGTTAGACTGGAATAGAGATTTGAATATTTTAAAATATGTTCTTTATATTTTGTAATGTGGATATCTTCCTATGTTGAATGGATAAAGCAGCTGGAAGAAATAAACTGTGGGATTTAAACATACAGACTACATTTTTTCCCTAAAACCTGTATATAACAAGCAAATTCTAAGTCACTGATGAATATTCAGAATAAAATTCTCATGTTTTATCCTAAATTGTCACCTATATTGCACTATTTTATTCCACATTCTTTTTGATACTAAGTGAGATTTGTGAATTTATTATTCCCAAACAACAGTAAAGTGGGACCCACTTTTCAAAACAATCCTAAAAAGACAATATTTGAGTTTGCATGCCACGGGTAGAAGCAACAAATTACCTCACTAGGGAAGAGAAGAAATACCACCCACATAATCCAACAGGAGACTTGATTCATTTTGTGTCTGGAGCAAACCTTGCGATCAATGTTAGAAACTGAAATGAGTTTCCTTTTCAATCTTCAGGTGAAAAAGGTAGTGAGTGCCCTGTTTTCTCTATCAGTTTATTTTCTTACCTATTTCTTAAGAAATCATCTGTCTTTGTATGTTTTATTTTGAATGGTAGCTTTGACCTCTTAATGCTATTATAAGGCTGACTGTATCATGGGTCAGAAATGAAAGCAAGATAGACTTTTCTCAGCATTAAAACACAACCTAATCTGTGGTAAAAGTAATTTTGATACTGTTTTTAAAGAAATAGCCCTGAGCAACATGGACGTTCTTTTGCTGGAGCATGGTGGCTGAAAAACAGGCCTAGATCTATGCTCAGTGAAGAGACTCGGGTGAATCACCTGCATATAAACTCTGCCTGCATCTGTTTGGTTGCTAGGATTTTGAGAAATGCTGAACGTATCTTATTCTCATTTTGTATTACACATAGTGGGTGTATTTTAAACTCAAGCAATTTTATTTCGAGTAAGAAAGTCAAATAAAGTGTTGCAATTGTTTTATTTATGGGCAGTTATTTCAACTGAACACCTTTTATTTCCAGATGTTTCTTTCTCCTTGTTTGAAATGCTACATAACGCAAGATGCTGCCTATTTCATGTGCCTTTTTATATTGTATACATAGATGGGGACTTCCTTCAAGTTTTATACTCAATTCCATCAGTTGAAAAGATAACTTGTTTTCAGAATTTGCTTTTCTTTGTAAACATCACTAACAAAAGTTTAATGTTTATGAAAGTCACCATAAATCTTAATTTGACATATAATACTTTAAGTTTTATGAAATTTTACTATTTAATAAAAATTGCTTTTGAATTATAAAGGATGCTTTTAGAGACATCGATTAAATACACCTGCCCCTTCTCTTGATGCATCTATCATCTATGTCTTCAGATAAAATTTAAATGTAAATTAATCTCAGGTTCAATGTGATGTTAACTGAATTCAGGAATCTTATGATGTCCTTCCTTTGAAGCATCATTTGAAAACACAAGTACAATTCCAGCACAGCTGTTGATTTTTAGTTGTAGCTTTTATTTTTTAATTCTTGTGGGGAGAGGGACTTCATCTCTCAAACTTGGAAGGTAAATTACATTGATGAATGCATTCTGACAGGAAGCTTTACTGAAATGAAAAGGACTCATGTGTAAGGGTGGGAATACTATTCTAAGAGCTTTTTCATGGAGCTCGTTGCCAAGGAAACCACTGCTTTGTCTGTACGTGTTTGGAATGGCTGCCTCATTAGAACTCAGGTTCTCATTCACTTTGTGCTACTGATAAAATGAAAGGGAAGAACCTATTTTAGTTGATTAACCCCAAATTAAGCAAATTGGCATATTTCAGAAGCAGATTTCTAAAGCTAAATATATAGGCTATAGGGCAAATGTAAAGGTAATACTGATTAAGGCTTTTGAAGCCATTTGTGTGATTGGAAAAATATTTTTATTGTTTTCTGTCCCTTGGCCTATTTACAAATTTATGAGCAAATGTATTAGCACCACCCAATAAACACTGGATGTGACAGATTCTGATATTTGCACAAATATGCACATACTTCTCTTATTAACAATTCATTTTTTCCTTGCAGTGACTGGCCTATGTCACAGCTACAATTATTATCAAAGTAGTTGAATGCATTGACTCAAGGGCAAAAAGGTATTGGAAACCTGTGTTAGAAACCCACCTTGGGGTAGTTTTCATTTATCTTGAAAGAACAAAGCAGTGGTATACTCAGAAATTATATGAGCCAATATTAACAAAGAGGGCAATAGAAGTTCTATTATTGCTCTAAACTTAAAATATTAAAAAAAAGATAGCCAGCAGGCATGAAAACATCAAGTTCAAAGAAGTTCAGACCAACTTATAATGTAAGAGTACTTCTTCCTGACTTTTATGAGTCACATTTCCTTTGGCAATTCATTGGTATTTAGAATTCCTATTCCTGACTCATGACAAAGATAGGAAGCAGCAGATTTACAAGCTCTTTTCTTTCAAAAACAAGTTCTATGAATTTCTTGTTCTGTCATTCTATATAAGTATACTTAAGGTACTAGAATCTTTAATTTTATTATCTAACAATTTATCCTGAAGGGAGAAAGATGTACAAAATATAAAGAAAAAAATTTATCTTACCAGGTTTTTAAAATCCATATTACTCATATAAGTTAGTTTTAATCAAATTGACAATATATATATTTTTTATCTGTAGTTACATTTCAGGAAGAGAAATGTCAAAATTATCTTCTGAACTTTGCAAGACTAATTTTGATTGACTGTATCAAAAATTTGGTTTTATATCTGTTAAGCTTAAAATGGCTACTAGACATTTGAGAGATGTTATTACAGAACCTTTTACAAAGATAGAATGCACAAGAGTTGGTTTTTAATTGAGTGTGAAATGATAGGAAATGTGGAAATAAATTCAGGGTTTGTCATGACTCCCAGGTCTGGACTAGTAAAATTTTAGTCATTTACTGATATTGGAATTACTAGAGCAATTCTCATGGTTCTCAATCCTGGAGACACATGAGTGTCATCTGGGAGTGTTTAAAAATGGTAATGCTCAAGATCCAACCTCAGAGATTTTTATTCATTTGGTAAGAGGTCAGATCAGAATGGTATTTAAAAATGGCTTCCCTATTAATTCTAGAGTGAGGCCAGATTTGAGAACCTTGATACTAGAATTTATTAAGGTGCTTTTTGCCCTTGCCTCAATGTTACAGGCAACCTGAAAAATAAAAGTAACCCCAATACCCAGGCAGCACACTAGGATGATTAAATCAAGATCTGTGAAAGTATGGTCCACAACTTTGAATTTCCGAGGTGATTCCCATGGGAGTCAGTGCTCTAAATTGTGATACTAGAGAAAGAACAGTTTAGGTGAAGCAGCAGGTGTTAGAAAGTAAAACTGAACTTGAATTGGATCTGGGACATGCACCTGAACGTACTTGGAGGAGACTTGAATATGAGTCTAAATCTATAGGGCACAGGCCTATATATGCAGTGTGGATTACAGAAATATGTATTTATAATGGAATGCTACAGAGAGGATGCAGTCATTAGGATCCTTATAAAGAACAAGAATTGAAAAAGGGCCTAGAGCAGAAGGCTTTGAGAGGAGGGAGGAGGGAAAGAACTTGAATTGAAAACCGAGAAAAAAAGGAAGGAGTTTGGAAAGCTGAGACATCATGAACTCAGGTTGTTCACATTCTCTCAGCCATCTCCTTTCCTCCTCCCCGCCCTCTCTGTCCCTCTCTTTCTCTTCCTCTCCTTCTCTCTCTCATTGGACACTTACTACTTCTTTCCACTCTAAATTTTGCTTTTATCATAGATAATATCTAGGTTAATAGATAATATAATTTCAAATTGTTTGACTTAAATATGCTAATATTGCATCATAGAACCACTCTTTAGTGGCTACAACCTATCTTAGATGTTGGTTAATCCAAAACTATTTTGAATTTGAAACTTCAACCTTTCATCTATTTGAATTGATGATCTAATCTATTTCAAATAAATTCATGCTAGGATTCTCAATGTTTAAATCTTTTCATCTTATGTTATATTTTCCCTGATAATGACAAGTATTGGCTCTTTTTCTCTTATCTCCTGATATCAAAGTGTTACTGGAGAAAATCACATATTTATGTATATCATGATGCTCTAAATCTCACCTAGTCAATATGAACTACTTGAAAATTATCTTTACCTGTTGCCTCTTTCCATATAGGTTATTCCAAATTTTTACCAATCTCTTCAAAATCTTCATGTCACTGACACTATTACTGCAGAAAATGAATATAATCTTAGGAAAAATTGTGGCTATCAATTAAATTCCCTCAACTTCCTGTTCTAATTTCTTTACATAATACACAAAAAAGAAAAACAACAGAATTATAATTGTACCCACTTTTGTATCTTTTTCTCCAGTTATACAGAATGAGCTGTTCACCATTCTCTTCTAGGACAATTTCTTCACCAGTGACCTTGATCTCCGTCCTTCCATTTCTTCCATAACCTGGATCATAATCCCAAGTATTTTCAACTTCTGTTCAGACACAGTTGGCCCTGTTATAATTCCAATTGTCCTGCTTCTAATTTTCTCCCTTGATTTCCTCTCCTTCCATTTGAAGACAACCTACCAAAAAGGATACTCTATGCAATGGCTTTTAAACCTGACTGTATATTAGAATCACCTGGTTGTGGAACATAACGATACCCAATTCCCTCTCTCAGAAATTCTGATTCAATTGGTCTAGGAGTAGAGAACAGACATTGGTGATTGCTTTTGGTTTTGTTTTTAACTTCCATGTGATTCTAATATATAGCCAGGTGTAAAACTTCCGTTCTAACTCAGACTATAGTCACTCATTCCCTACTCTTTACTCCAATCTAGTTTCTACTTCTACACCTCCCCTGAAACTACTCTCTTAAAAGGCACCAATACTTCCTTGATTTCCAAGTCCAGTTAAGTATCTTCGGTTTTCATATTAACTTTTCATACTGAGCCCCTGTCAAAATTTATCACTCTTCTTTTCTTCAGAGTCTTTGCCTTCTAATCTTTGCACAGCTGAAGTGAATCCTTGCTTATTTCTTAGTTTTTGCTGAACTCAGTATGGGCAATGTAACAACAAACCAAAATGATTGGACAGATTTCTTGTGTTATGTAAGTATAAAAAGTGATTATAGTATGTTTTTTGTAGTAGTAGGGTATCTCCTTAAAGTGAAGTGTCATTTAAGCAGACAGTGATTCTTTGTTTCTCGAGTTTAGAGAGATGATGAAAATGGAAAAATATTAAAAACATAAATGCTGGAGAAAGCATCACAACAGAAATGAAGAGTCCGACTTTAATAACTGCCTTTAAAAAAACCATTACTTCTAGAATATACCACGTTTAATTATTTAAAATTCTTGTCTTAAGTTTTTTGTTCAAAAAGTAAAAACTTGAATGCAATCAAAGAATATTGATAGAAATACAGTTTACTAGACATGGATTTGAAGGCAGAAATTAGAACTAAGAAAACTAACTGGAAGACCATTTTATTAATCAAAATGTCAAGGATAAAGGCCTTGGATAAAAATCTTGAAAGTAAAAGTGGATAAGAAGAGACAAATGTGAAGACGGTTAAAGTGGTAAGTGGAAGAACTCAATAATAGATTAAAGTTTACAGCAAAGAATGAAGGGAAAAAGATCTCAAAATATAACCTGAACAATGGGAAGATTTGTGTTACAGGTGATAGTATAGGATAGTTGAAAAAAGACAATGATTTGAGATGGAAGAAATGATTTTCAGTTAAGACATAATCATTTTGAACTTAATGGCTGGCCATTTATGTGACTCTTGAGAGTCAGTGCACTTGTCAGTGTGGGGGCCTACAATGTATGGAAAGAGCCAGAACTGGAGATATTGCATACAGAAGTGGGTATTCAAATCTTAAGAATACATGAAATTTCTAAAAGGGTAATTATAAATGATGACAGTGAGAATGTTGAGAAACACCACCATTAAAGAAATATGCAGCATAGTATGATAAGAGAACAGTCTTTCTGAAATCAGACTGAATTGCGTTTGTATTATGGCTTCAGTATGTGCTAATTATGTGATCTCAGACTTTCCTCTTAACTAGTCAACTTCATTTTATTCATCCTTAGATCGTGGATAATATTATCTTCCTAACAAGATTGTGGGAATCTGTATGGGTGTGCTAGTACGTATATGTTTGACAGAGAGAGACACAGAATATAAACTATTACTCACCGCATATTTCTTTCTTTGTTGTAATTGAAGATATAAACCAAATAAAAAGTTGTCAAAGTAATGTGAGGGGTTAGAAGATATAAGAAAAATGCAGTTTTAGAAACCAAGGGAAGATAGTTTTAATGACAGTGAGTGGTCAATAATTTGAAAAATCATTAAGAAAAATTACTCCTAAAAAATGTGAATAAATCTATCCACTATAAGGGTAAGAGCCTGGTATCACATCTGCTGTTTCATTACTTCTCAAAATTGACACATTAAGTACTTGTATGCATACTATCTTACTCAATTTATTAATGTGTAAAAAAAGGGAAATAATTTCGATTTTCAAAAACATATAGTGTTTTTATTAAAAATCCAAATTGTCATTGGAAAAGTGATGCATGAATGAGATAAAAAAAATAAAATAAACCTGTAGTGGTAAATGATTTGCCAAGAAAAGGAGTTCTTCTTCTGACTACACATACCAGATTTCTTCTCAGCAGAAACTGCCATTGGTTTCTGGTGTTAACTTTGTATGTTTTTGTGAACATGTACAAGTTTACCTAAATGTGCTCATTATCTTTTATTTTTAAATGGAGAGAGAACACGTGTGTGTGTGTGTGTGTGTGTGCGTGTGCACATCTGTTCTCCCTATTTCTTTCCTCTGCTGTATTTATGCACATTTTGGGAATCATTCCCAAAGGCACATAGGTTCGTTTTTTGTCCTTGTCTTCTTCTTCACCTCTTCCTTCTTCACATTGCCTATTATTCCATTCCATAATACGCTTAGATTTATAGTTATTTCTTTATTGAGAGATACTTAGGGTCATATAATTTCTGTTAAACCTCTGTAAAATGTCCTGAGTGTTATAATTAACACAAACCCTTCATACTCTAACTGGAACCATATGAGACAACTATTTTTTCCCCAGCTGTGCCTACAAGCTTACAGCTAAACAAATCCTAGAACTATCAGGGCATTTCTGGGTTTTCATTCTGCTGAACTCCAATTCAAAAAGTAAAGAATTTTTAAAGTTAGTGTAGTAACACATAAGTTGCACTGGGAGACATATTAGCATCTTTCTAGAGGGAACTTATAGTTAAAAAACCTGGTATGTGGGACTGAATAAATTACATGGGTGTCTTTGGCATAGCAAGACTGTGATTAAGCAAAGGCATGTGTACTGTGAATATGCTCATCTAGTCACGCAGGAATCACACACACAGCCCAGGATATTAAAGCAGATGAAGACCCCAGGAGGCAGGTGATCTGGTTTATTTTTCAAGTTGTAATACCTGTACAAATACATACATATGAATTCCTTATTTCTAGCTCCAACGTTCAGGGATCTCAAATATGAACAAATAATTGCACAATTCTTTGTCTTTTGTGACTTGAGACATAGAGGACCATAGGCTGCAGAAAAGGATTTGGATTATATAATTTATAGCCTCCAAAATATTGATAATTAGTTGATCATAGTCTCATTTTTCCACCTTCACTAGAACAGGTTACTGTTATTTTTATGGGAAGTGGTAAATATAAATTAGAAGTAAGCTGAAGTTAAAGAGAAGCTACAACATCAAATTCCTTGACAGGAAAGAAGTACATTTAAACAAGTAAAAATTTCTTTGTAATTTTCACTAAACTAAAATGTATTTCCAGTTGTGTTTGCTGATTTGAATCATTCTGAAAATAGCCACTTCCTAGTATTTATGGGGAGTATATTTCTTCCTAAGTCTCAATTTCTGAATATTCACAAGGTGAAAACTGTGTTAACCTCTATTCAAATGGAGATTCTCTGAAGTGCATTTGGATGGCTATTTTATAGAGTGAACCACAGATAGGACATAAAACTTTTAACTGTCATATTGTAAAAGGACCTGAAAGGTGTGTGGACACGTATATGAAGAGTGTCAGTGTTGCATGGAAGCTATGAAATTGGATAGATACAAAAAATATATGCATGTATAACTTGAATTTCAAATTATTAAAAATGAGATTGTGTCTCCAGTAGAAAATAATACAGAGCAAACTTTTAAACATTTTTTTTTGGTATGCGTCCATTTCTCCCATTATCTCTGGTTTTTCAAGAGAGCTTCTAAAAGCCACAAGTAAATGAAAATATGTTTTAATTTTTATATGCATGTTAATATTTGAATGTTGCCTATTTTATATTTCTTGGTAGGATTTATACTTAATCAATGCTTTTGTTTTTAATGAGTAATAATACATTCTTAAAAGATACAAGGTAGTAAATAATCATCATTATTTGTAATGTAAACATATTTGAAATGTGTACTATAAAGAGAACAGTTAAATGGTGGTACATCTTTGCTATGGAATATTCTAGAAACCATCGAAAATAATGCTGAGATGAAGAGGGTATCTGACAAATTGATACATTGGTTCTTTGACTGAAAATAATTCTGTTTGTATATATAGAATTATATGTCTACAGAGCAATAGCATTATGCAAATTTAGCAGGTATGTAATTCGGGTATGTAAATCTAGCAGGTGCTATCACAAATACATTATAAATATTTCTGCATACAAATACACCATGAAGAGAAATGTTTAGCATTTTAAAAATGTATATACATTTATGTAGAAAAAGTTATGGGAGTAAACACTGCAAATTATCAACAGTGGAAATCCTTGACATGTAGAATGTTCAAAAGAGTAGTGGTGAGGTTAGTTTTGCTTTATATACCTTTGTTTTGCTTGAATTCCTCAATCGAGTTTGAACTATCTCCTCAACATTTTTCTTAAAAATGTAACTATAATTCAAATTTTACTTTGTGAATTATATGTCTAACTCATGTTGTTTTTCCTTAATCACCAGTTTCTATACTGCCTTTATAAAGAGTACCAGGATCCCACGAATCAGAGAAACCAAGGAATAAAAGGAAGCACAATAAAAAAGTAAACAAACTAAAACAAAGACTTCTTTTAAGAATATCTCCTTTAATGCCAGGTCTTGAAATGAGATGGTATCAACAAGCCTTGACTTCTCTCTCCTGAAGATGTTTGACTTAAATAACCAACTCCAAATACTGCAATGACCCAAGAAAGATATCCCTTATTTTACCTTTTTTCTAAAATCCTAGCTTGGTCCATCCAAGCTAGTGTCATCTTATGTGGATCATAGTTAATAGCTTCTTTACTGGTTTTCCTACCTTCAATTTTACCTTGTCAGTCACCCCTATACATAGCCATAGGGTTAGGTTCCTAAAATGTAGGTGAACTCATGTTGCTATGCTCAACCAAAATATATGTAGACGCTGTCATCCACAGAAAAAGTTTCAAATTTCTAGACAATACATCTAGGACGCTTCATGTCCTGGTGCTAGATTGCCTATTAGCAAGACTTTAAACTGCACCTTTCACTCCTGAACTTCCATAAATGTAATATACCATTTCATGCTTCTGAATCTTCTTACTATATCATGTTATTTACTTCTTTTATTCTCCTCATCCTTCCAAGTTCACCACAAATACCATTCTTTCTAGGAAACTATTTTATCTGACAGTGGGATTAAATACTCCTATTCTCCTGGAGCATTATGCTTAACCTATATTAGAAATCTTATTTCCTGTGCATTTACATTAGTTGGTTTTTAATTTGTCTTGTTCGTTATTAAATAATTTGTTTCTTGAAATCAGGACCTACTTTTTACTGACTTACGAAGTCTCAGGATTTCTAACAAAACTGTGTTCAGTTTATTGGTTTGCTTGCTTTTAGCCAATGTGTTTAGAATTCATTTCATATGCTTATTAAGCAACACTATCGATGAGGTTCCTGTATGTGGACATGACTACCTCCATAGCATATCCATGGCTACGGATAAGGTAAAAATACATGTGACCTTAGTTCTATTCCAAGGTAAGTATATATATGCCCTACCCATTTTTTTCAATAGATAAAGTACACAAATTTTCCAACTACTTGTGAACTTGCATCTTTGTCTTACTGATGCTCTGAAGATGTGCTGTTCAGTATAGTAGCCAACAGACACATATACCTATTTACATTTATAATTAAATTAGTTAAAATTAAACAAAATAAAAAATATACTTCCACAGTTATACTAGCCATGTTTCATTTTTATAGAAATTATCAATATTATAGAAATTTCTATCATCACAGAATTTTCTATTAGACTGTGCTGCTCTAAAGTTTAAACTCAGAATACAAATTATAGCTATGCTAAATTGGTGACATCCTGATAAAGAAATACCATACTCTACAAATGAATCTTAGCATTACCTTTACCTAAATTGTATATATCTGTACCACTAGCTTATTAGACAACTGACATAAGGCTAATATCATTTCTTTCACACTTGAAAATTTACTCTCAATAACACTATTGATTGCATATATTCTTTTACACATCTGTGTCACATGGATTGCACACATCAGCTACTTTGTGAAAAGGGTGGGAGGGATTGACTATGCATACTTGAGGAACACTTATTATTAAAGGAAACCTCCAGCTCCCTGTGACAGAAGATCTGACCATTCTTAATGTCCTGTTGATTAATTTAGCAAAAGAATCTCAAAGAATGGACCATGAGAAAATACATACTTACGGCTCAGAATATAAAAGCCCACTTGTTCTCACCTCTAGTGTGGTAATGTCCCAACCTTAGGTGAAGGTCAGACACAGTGGCACATGCTTGTATGCCTTTATATTGTGGCATTCACTTCACTCACTCTGCTTATCCTTCAAGGCTTACCTTGAACTTTTTTTCCCCTCTATCTTTCCCCATGCTGGTTAGGAAGTCTGCAAGTACAAAATGAGATGAAAAAGGAAATTTCTGTCCTTGGGATGAGGACTGGACTCAGTAATACAGTATGTTAGATACTGTGGTAACAGCATTTTTGATACATATTTGATCACCTAACATAGAAGTTGAAACTTTGCCATCTGCTTGACAACCACCACTTTGCTAACTCCATTTTACACCTATAAAGGAACTTGCTGTTTTTTTGTTAACTACATGAGCTGTATTTTTCACTGTGAAAAGATATATCCCTGATACTTCGATGGTGAGGTACTACCTCACGATATTCTGTTATTAAGGTACTGTAGTTTTGATATCATACTTTTCAGCAGAGATTCAATGGAATGAACTAAAATCTAACAAAGGATCAAATTGTTATTACTGAAAACATAATAACCTTTAATAATGTGAAGACTTCTCAGTGGGAGGAAGGCTTTCAAGTCTACACTTTTCCTGATAAGAGAACTCTTTGCATATACAATCCGTGAAGTATGTGTATAGCTTTATATTTGATATGAAAAGAAAAAAATTGTTTTAGAAAGCTAAAGCTAAGTCACCTTTATTCAACAGTGGAAGTAAAAATGATGTAGGAGAAGATAATCTCAAACTTTTAGTTGAATCAATTTCCACAAGAATATTTGAAAAGTATTCATCCCACAAAATTAATTTTCACTAATTACATCTTCCAATTTCCCCTCTGCAATGCTCCTTTTTACATGAACAATGTTTCCTTTAGTGCATTATGCAAATTATCAGGCATATGTAAATTAATATTGAATAAGAGAATATTGAATGAGAATAAGGTACTCATTCAACATATATGTATTAACACTAACCACAGCAAAAATGTAATAAAAAGGTATTTTCTCTACTTAGACATACTAATCTCTTATACCTCATATTTGCTTTTATATGACTATTCAAATATATTTATACTCTGCATTACTGCAAAACAATATTATTCAGGGAACCAAATGAACAAAATTTCCCCATCATTTTAAACCTTTTTATTTTCCCGTCACTTTCTTTTTTCTGTATTAATGATTTTGTACGTCACCATGTTCCAAAATGTGAAACCATAAAAGATTTCTCCAGGCAAAGTCTAAAGATCACTATGTTAAGATTGCTAAGCAAACATATTCAGATATATTTTCATGACTGAATTTTTATTAAGCAAGTTCAGTGTTTACCTTTTCCTTGTTTATATGAAAACTGTTATAGGATTTTTCTGAAAATAACATCACCCAGATAAAAATGTTGAAAATATCCCAAAACACATAAGGCTCATAAAGAGTGAGTAAAGCAAGCATGCCAGCTAATCTAGTTCACCATTCTCATAAAGGGGAATGGCGGCACTTTAGAGTCAGTACATCTATTCATTTTCATGGTAATAAAACCATTCCTGAAAGTGACTTTGTCCAGAGTAAATGGTTCTGTGTTTTAACATGATCTACTTCAGAGGTGAGTTGTCATAGATCAACAAATAATGTGACCATCTTATATCTTAATAAACCATTCTCTGTTTATTTCAGTATCTTTGACTCTTTCCAAAATTTAGCCTATTGTTTCAGTGGAAAGACAGATAATATATAAATGCTAACATGGCCAACAAATGTAAATGGATGCAGAGGAAATAAGTAGGTGTTTCTTTTTCCTCATAAAAAAAGTGAAATTGTTGCATTTAAACAGCAAGGAAAAGCTGACATGCTATGAAAGAAAATTCTAATGTAAAGATCATTGTGATTAAAACTGAAAATTATGAAAGCAATAGTTATATGTATTCAGTGGATTTGATGTGCTTTTTTTAGAAGAAGTGGTTTTTTAAAGGTGTATTGAATTATAATGTCTTTAAAATATATTTATTAATTTCATAACCTTCAAGTTGAGTCACTGAAGTACAAAAGAAACTGGATTTCATTTGGAAAGTATTTTATAAATGAATTCCTCATATAAATCAGAAATGTCATATAGACCACTGTTCAACATATATATATGTAAAAGAACTGCATTTTCAGGTAATAATTATGTAGTTATGTATTTGTGTTCTCAAGAACACTTTA
Source organism: Manis javanica (assembly GCF_040802235.1). Lineage (NCBI taxonomy): Eukaryota > Metazoa > Chordata > Mammalia > Pholidota > Manidae > Manis > Manis javanica. Next base: position 70,079,203 of record NC_133163.1, read on the forward strand.
CTATAAATCATAATCACCCATTCTTCCAAACATGAATGGAAATGGCAAATAAATTTAAAGGGAAAAGACTAGAGAAGAGAGAATAAGAAAGGCAGTAGAAATATTTCTAGTTTTTGTATTAAGTTTTTGATTTTGCTCTTGCTGCTGATTTTTTTTAAAAACTGGAATCTATACACCTGCCATCTGAGTTCACTGTTATCCTCTCCTTAGCTTGGATTAAAAGAAAGGCAAGGATAGAGAAACCATTCACAGGCAAGAGAAAGCTTCTGATCAGGTCACAGTTTTTACCTCATTATCAATGTATAATTCTCATTGTTAATTGAAACACACTGCTAATAGAGCTCAGTATTGATGGGTGGTTCAGGGACTGGACTAGTATAGTTCTTCAGATGGGACTAAGAACATCCATTCCTCTTCCACCCTCCACCAGCATGCATAGTAGAACCCTGCAGAGGGCAGTGACTCTATACCTCAGTTACATTTCTCTTGGTGCATAAATTATCTGGGGTATAGACTAGTGGTGCCTATAGACTCTCATTGATAGACTTTGTCTAAAAGTGGTTTATATCACAGAGTTAGAAATATCCTTTCTGTTGATATGGTTCAAATGCTCATACATTTAAAAATCTTTTTAAAAAGTTTTTAAAAAAAGAACAAAGAATTCTTCACAGACACAATAATATTCTCTAATTGCATTCCATACTGTAAAGGTACCTAATGTTTTCATGTAGGACAGTTCAAATGAATGTATGATTTTAATATACTCATCATTATAAATTTCAAACATTGCTTCAGAAGCAATACTAAGAAATTTACTTCTTTTTTAAAAATTCAAATAATCTTTTAGATATTTGAAGACAATTAAGTCTCGTGGTTGACTGTAGGAGCTGTAGTTTTGATACTCCACTTGCTTCTTCATCTTGCATTTCTTTTCACATTTCCCTAGAATATCATATTCCAGTGCCAGATGGTACAGAACAGGTTTTCTCAACCTCAGCACTGCTGACATTTCAGCCCAGAAATAATCTTGTTGTCGGAGGATGTCCTGTGTATCACAGAATCCTTAGCATCACCGTTAGCCTCTATCCACTGAATTCCAGTACTCCTGACACTCTGGTGAGAACAAAACATTTCTCCTGATACTGAAAATGTCCCTTAACAGGGTAATTGAAGAGCATTCTTCCTCATGTACATGTAAAAGGAATTCCCTATCACTAAGGAAATTCAAGGAGAATCCTCTTTGGGTTGATAAAGACTGTGACAGACATAACCCATTGCCTCCCCAGTCAATTATTTTTTCTATGTATTGAAAGGAGCCTGTTTGTGATGTTATGAAAGTGTTGGACAGACACTTCCCAGTCTCCTATGCTGTTAAGGGAAGCTACAGCAAATGAAAAGCAAATGTAACATACAGGGTGATGCCTCTGGGAAAGGTCTTTAAAAGGAAATAAACTTATCTGGCATTAAGTCTCATGGTTGCCTTCTGTCTTCTTATTGCCTAGGCTATAGATATTAAGTGACATAAGCCATGAGGACCAAGGAAGAAGGTAAGAATATAGCAGTAAGTGAACTTCAAAAGTCTTGATTTTTACTCATGTCCATGCTCATTCTTGCAGCATCTTTTTGGGAGGAAGAATAGTGAGGAGGAGGGGCTAATTTTTAAAATCCACTAATTCTGTCTTCTATAAAGGAACTTAAGTTAGCACAGTCTATGATTAATACTACTACCTTTGCTTTAGGGAAAAATAAAATAAATGTCTATAAATGTGCAGAGGGATTGGCTTAAAGATGGTGGTGTAAGAATTAAGACAGAAACCTCCTCCCCAAAACACATATAACATGAAAATATAGTAAATACAAAGAATCCTGAAAAAGCAACCTGGAAAGAAGATTGCAACAGACAGCCTACATATGGGGTAAAGAGAAGAAATCACTAAAAGGAGTAAAGTAGCAAAGCCACAATGTGGGAGGACCCAAACGTTCCCCAACCCCAGCTTCACCAGTGGGAGGAAGAGAAAAAGAGTAAGAAGGGGGTAGAAGCCTAGATTGCTGAACACCCAGCCCTGGAGACCTGCTGCAGCAGCAAAAACCCATATTACATGGTGTTCTGGAGATTAGTGGGGTTGGAGAGCAAAGACATACTCAGAATACTCAGAGAGACTGAGAATCCAGCCGCTTGTGTAGAACAGGTGTACAAAATTGGTTGCACCAGGACAAAAGAAAGGAAGGTACATTGAAAACCTTCCCAACAGTGAGAGGGCTGCTAAGGGGGCAAGGATTACATAGAGCTTGCTTCTCCAGAGAAAGGACAGGTGGACAAAATCATCCTAAAACACGGCAGGTTGGGAACTCTCAGGAGCTTCAGGCATTCCTTCACCCTGGCGGGCAATGCATGCTGAGGCCCCCACAACAATATGCAACCTGCTGTTCCTTCCTCCCGGATGGCACTGGTTCTCAAATCTGCTGCCCCCACCACTGTGCCAGGCTGCTGGAGGCGGGGGTCCTGCATACAACAGCTACCAGGACATAGCTTACAGGCTACTCCCTGTGTGTTCAGCCCATGGGCCCTGGAAGTGGAAGCAGGCACTGTGGCTGGGAAGCAGGAAAGAGCTCTTTCCTCCAGGCAGGCACTGGCACCATGCACCTGTGACTACCACCATTGAAGCCAGGGGTGGGACAGTTTGAGAAAGTAGCAATTCTGGGCACTAGACGGTGCCAATGACACAAAGTTATTATTTAGTAGTAATCATTAGCAATATGAAATGTCAATGAACCTGGTACAAACCAAAATCCCTCATATATGAGAAGGAGGGCTAAGTGAAACTTAAATCACCAATCTTCTTGATAAAGATTTCAAGATAAAAGTCATAATCTACAGAAAAATATTCAAGACTTAAAGGAGGACAAGAAAGAGAGAAACTTTGACAAATACAGTATCTTAAATAAAACATACAATGGAGGGATTTAAGAGCAGATTAGATAAGGTAGAGGAGATGATAAATGAAATAGAAACTAGAGAACAGGAATACAAAGAGGCTGAGGCACAGAGGGAAAAAAGAATCTCTAAGAATGAAATAATAATAAGAGAACTGTGCAATCAATCCAAAAGGAACAATATTCGCATTATAGGGGTACCAGAAGAAGAAGAGAGAAAAAGTGATAGAAAGTCTCTTTGAGGAAATAATTGCTGAAAATTTACCTAATCTGGGGAAGGACATGGTCTCTCAGGCCATGGAAGTCCACACATCTCCTAACACAAGGGACCCAAGGAAGACAACACCAGGACATATAATAATTAAAATGGCAAAGATCAAGGATAAGACAAACTATTAAAAGAAGCCAGTGAGAGAAAAAGATCACATATGAAGGAAAACCCATCAGGCTATCATTAGATTATCAGCAGAAACCTTACAGGCCAGAAGGGAGTGGCATGATATATTTAATGCAATGAAAGAGAAGGGCATTGAGCCAAAAATACTCTATCCATCAAGATTATTATTTAAATTTGAAGGAGGGATCAAACAATTTCCATATAAGCCAAAGTTGAGGAAATATACTTCTCACAAACCATCTCTACAGTGTATTTTGGAGAGACTGCAATAGATGGAAGTGTTTAATAGCTGTCAACAGATAAAAAGAAAGCAGAATAAAGGGAGTAGACCTATTAATTACAAAGCAAATGCAAAATTAAATCAACTACCCACAAAGCCAGTGAAGGGATACGCAAAGAGTATAGAATATGACATCTAATATGTAAAGAATGGAGGAGGAAGAAAAAGGGAAAAAATCAAAGAATCTTTAATTGTGTTTGAAATACTGTAATAAGTGAGTTAAGTTAGGTTGTCAGATAATAAAAAAGCTGCCCTGAAATATTTGGTAACCACAAATCTAAAGCCTACAATGGCAATAAGTACATATCTACGAATGCACCAATTAAAAGACATAGAGTTACAGAATGGATTAAAAAACAAGATCTATCTATATGCTGCCTACAAGAGACTGACTTCAAACCCAAAGACCTACACAGAGTAAAAGTGAAGGGATGGAAAAAGATTTCATGCAAATAATAGGGGGAAAAAGCAGGAGCTGCAGTACTTGGATCAAACAAAATAGACTTCAAACAAAGAAATTTGCAAGACACAAAGAAGGACATTACATAATGATAAAGGGGTCAGTCCAACAAGAAGATATAAGCATTATAAATATCTATGCACCCAACATAGGATCACCTACATATGTGAAACAAATACTAACAGAATTAAAGGGGGAAGGAGAATACAATGCATTCATTTTAGGAGACTACAACACACTACTCACTCCAAAGGACAGATCAAACAAAAATAAGTAAAGAATACAGAGGCACTGAACAACACACTAGAACAGATAGACCTAACAGACATCTACAGAACACTCGACCCAAAAGCAGAAGGATATACATTTTTCTCAAGTACACACACATTTTCAAGAATAGGTCATATATTAGGCAACAAAAAGAGCCTCAGTAAATTCAGAAGGATTGAAATTGTACCAACTAGCTTCTCAGACCACAAAGGAATGAAACTAGAAATAAATTATGCAAATAAAACAAAAAGACCGCAAATACATGGAGTCTTAAAAACATGCTCCTAAATAATCAAAGGATCGATGGCCAAATAAAAACAGAGATGAAGCAATATATGGAGCCAAATGGAAAAAATAACTCAACACTCATCATGATCAGGTAGGATTTACTCCAGGGATGCAAGGATGTTACAATATTCAAAAATCCATCAACATCATACACCACATCAACAAAAAAGAACAAAAATCAAATGATCATCTCCATAGATGCTGAAAAAGCATTTGACAAAATTCAACATCCATTCATATAAAAACTTTCAACAAAATGGGTACAGAAGGCAAGTATCTCAGTATAATAAAGGCCATATATGACAAACCAACAGCCAACATCATACTTAACAGCAAAAAGCTGAAAGCTTTTCCTTTAAGATTGGGAATAAGAGGATACCCACTTTACCCACTTTTATTCAACATAGTACTAGAAGTCCTAGCCATGGCAATCAAACAACACAAAGAAATAAAAGGCAACCAGATTGGTAAGGAAGAAGGTAAACTGTCACTGTTTGCAGATGACATATTATTTTATGTAGAGAACCCTAAAGATTCAACCCAAAACTACTAGAATAACTAGAATACAGCAAAATTGCAGGATACAAAATCAATACACAGAAATCTCTTGCATTCTTATATATTAATGATGAACTAGCAGAAAGAGAAATCAGGAAAGAAATTCCACTCACAATTGTGTCAAAAAGAATAAAACACCTAGGAATAAACCTGAACAAGGAAGTGAAAGACCTATACCCTGAAGACTATAAGACATTCATGAGAGAAATAAAAAAGACACCAATAAATGGAAACACATCCCATGCTCATGAATAGGAAGAATTAATATTGTGAAAATGGCCATCGTGCCTAAAACAATCTACATATTCAATCAATCCTTATCAAAATACCTACAACATTCTTCAACAAATTAGAGCAAATAGTTCTAAAATTCATATGGAAGCACAAAAGATCCCAAATAGCCAAAGTAATCCTGAGAAGGAAGAATTAAGCAGGGGGTGGAGGTGATTACACTACCCAACTTCAAGCTCTAATAAAGCAACAGTAATCAGGACAATTTGGTAGAGGCACAGGTACAGACACATAGATCAATGGAACAAAATAAAGAGCCCAGATATAAATCCAAGCATACATGTCCAATTAATATATGATGAAGGAGCAATGAATATATAATGGGAAAATGACAGCCTCTTCAACAACTGGTTTTGGCAAAACTGGACAGCTAGATGTAAGAGTATGAAACTGGATTACTGTCTAATTCATACACAAAAGTAAACTTGAAGTGGATCAAAGACCTAAATGTAAGTCATGAAATCATAAAACTGTTAGAAGAAAATGTAGGCAAAAATCTCTTGAATACAAACATAAGAAACATTTTTCTGAATACATCTCCTTGGGCAAGGGAAACAAATAAAAAATGAACAAATGGAACTACATCAAACTTAAAAGCTTCTGTACTGCAAAGGACACCATCAGTAGAACAAAAAGGCACCCTACAGTAGGGAGAATCTATTCATAATGACATATCTGACAAGAGGTTAACACCCACAATATATAAAGAACTCATATACCTCAACATTCAAAAAGCAAATAACCTGATTAAAAACTGGGCAGAAGATCATGGGAATATGGCGGCATGAGTAGTTCAGTGGAAATCTCCTCCAAAAAATATATATATTTATGTAAATACAATAAATACAACTATTCCTAAAAGAGACACCAGTGGATGCAGTACAACAGCCAGGATACATCTACATCTGCAAGAACTCAACATCACATGAAGGGGGTAAGATACAAGCCATGGCCAAGCAGGACCCAAACGCTCCCCCACCCCAGAACCTGGCAGGGAGAAAGGAGTCAGAATGCAGAGGGAGTGAAAGCCCAGGACTGCTAAACAACCAACTCTAGAAATCCGTACCTGGAGCACAGACACAAGGTGCATGGGGTGCTGGATATTAGAGAAACGGAAAAGCAAAACATGTGAGCAGGTCCCCGCAACCAGTTCCCCTGAGACAAAAGAAAAGCAAGTGCTTTTTGCAAGCCTTAAAGAGACAGGGACCCCACAGCTGGATGAAGTCGCCCCAGCACACTTAGCCAGCAGCTGGAAATCCTGGGGAACTTTAGGTGCCTTAAGCCCCTGGGTGGCAGCGCAGCTCTGAAGCCCCTCATGACATTACGCAGCCTGCCAGTCATTCCCTCAACTAGCACGGACCCCAACACATCCGCCCAGTAGTGGGAGAGTAGCAGTGTGCACCAGGGGTGGCAGCACCGGAGGGGACCAGGAGCGGCTCACAGAGCCCAATGTGGCAGTGACCAAACAGCCTGGGAGGGGCCCATGCGTGCCAGTGGCACTGGTGCAAGAGGAGCCTGGGAGAGGTCAGCATGGGAGAGGCCCATGCACACCTGCAGTGGTGCCAGAGGGAGCAACTGTGCTCCCAGCAACCGACCTGAATCCCAGCCCGATGCACAGCCACCCAGGCCAGACCCAAAGGCTGCTGCTGGCACACAGCTGCTGGGCAGGGGTGCTGCTATGGAGGAGAAGTGCACCTGGTATGCCTGCCATTCCCTGAAGGACTCCACGCTGCTCTGACAGAAACCCCGCCCACAGCAGTTTAGGGGATTAACCTGGAGGCTGCTCCAGGAGTGTGGGTAACTGACAAAGGCAGCAGAGAAGGGCAAGGCATCCAGCAAGCAGGAAAAGACTTTCTTCTCCCAGCTGACACACCTGCAACCTGCCTACAGCCACTGCTATCACCATGACAAGGCAAAAAAATTTAGTCCAGTCCAAGATAGTTCAGACAACCCCTGAAAGAGGATCTGCAGAGACAGACCTAACCAGTCTCCCTGAAAAAGAATTCAAAATAAAAATCATAAACATGCTGAAAGAGCTGCAGAGAAATATACAAGAGCTAAGGTATGATGTTCAGAGGGAGATTACAGACATGAAACAATCTCTGGAAGGATTTATAAGCAGAATGGATAAGATGCAAGAGGCCATTGATGGAATAGAAACCAGAGAGCAGGAATGCATAGAAGCTGATGCAGAGAGAGATAGAAGGATCTCCAGGAATGAAACAATATTAAGAGAACTGTGTGACCAATCCAAAAGGAACAATATCTGCATTATAGGGGGACCAGAAGAAGAAGAAGAGAGAAAAAGGGATAGAAAGTGTCTTTGAAGAAATAATTGCTGAGAACTTCCCCAAACTGTAGGAGGAAGTAGTTGTTCAGACTACGGAAGCACACAGAACTCCCGACAGAAGGGACCCAAAGAGGACAACACCAGGATGCGTAATAATTAAAATGGCAAAGATCAAGGACAAGGACAGAGTACTAAAGGCAGCCAGAGAGAGAAAAAAGGTCACCTACAAAGGAAAACCCATCAGGCTATCATCAGACTTCTCAACAGAAACCTTACAGGCCGGAAGAGAATGGCATGATATATTTAATGTAATGAAACAGAAGGGTGTTGAATCAAAAATACTGTATCCAGCATTATTATCATTTTAATATGAAGGTGGGATTAAACAATACCCAGACAAGCAAAAGTTGAGAGAATTTGCCTCCCACAAACTACCTCTACAAGGTATTTTAGAGGAACTGCCCTAGATGGGAGCACTCCTAAAAAGAGCACAGAACAAAACACACAACATATCAAGAATGGAGGAGGAGGGTTAAGAAGGGAGAGAAATATCATCAGACTGTGTTTATAATAGCTCAATAAGCGAGTTAAGTTAGAGACAGTAAGGTAGTAAAAAAGCTAACCTTGAACCTTTGGTAACCACAAATCAAAGGCCTGCAATGGCAATTAGTACATATCTTTCAATAATCACCCTAAATGTAAATGGACTGAATACACCAATCAAAAGATGCAGAGTAATAGAGTGGATAAAAAAGCAAGACCCATCTATATGCTGCTTACAAGAGACTCACCTCAAACCCAAAGACATGCACAGACTTAAAGTCAAGGGATGGAAAAAGATATTTCATGCAAACAACAGGGAGAAAAAAGCAGGTGTTGCAGTACTAGTATCAAACAAAATGGACTTCAAAACAAAGAAAGTAACAAGTGATAAAGAAGGACATTACATAATGATAAAGGGCTCAGACCAACAAGAGTACATAACCATTAAAAACATATATGTACCTAATACAGGAGCACCAATATATGAGAAACAAATACTAACAGAATTAAAGGAGGAAATAGAATATAATGCATTCATTTTGGGAGACTTCAACACACCACTCACTCCAGAGGACAGATCCACCAGATAGAAAATAAGTAAGGACACAGAGGCACTGAACAACACACTAGAACAGATGGACCTAATAGACATCTACAGAACTCTACACCCAAAATCAACAGGATACACATTCTTCTCAAGTGCACATGGAACATTCTCCAGAATAGACCACATACTAGGCCACAAAAAGAGCCTCAATAAATTCAAAAAGATTGAAATCCTACCAACCAACTTTTCAGACCACAAAGGTATAAAACTAAAAATAAATTGTACAAAGAAAGCAAAAAGGCTCACAAACACATCGAGGCTTAACAACATGCTCCTAAATAATGAATGGATCAACGACCAAACTAAAATGGAGATCCAGCAATATATGGAAACAAATGACAACAACAACACAAAGCCCCAACTTCTGTGGGACACAGCAAAGGCAGTCTTAAGAGGAAAGCATATAGCAATCCAGGCATTTTTAAGAAGGAAAAACAATCGCAAATGAATGGTCTAATGTCACAATTTTTGAAATTGGAAAAAGAAGAACAAATGAGGCCTAAAGTCAGCAGAAGGAGGGATATAATAAAGATCAGAGAAGAAATAATCAAAATTGAGAAGAATAAAACAATAGAAAAAATCAATGAAGCCAAGAGCAGGTTCTTTGAGAAAATAAACAAAATAGATAAGCCTCTAGCCAGACTTATTAAGAGAAAAAGGGAGTCAACATACAACGAGAAAGGAAAAATCATGATGGACCCCACAGAAATGCAAAGAATTATTAGAGACTACTATGAAAACCTATATGCTAACAAGCTGGAAAACCTAGGAGAAATGGATAACCTCCTAGAAAAATACAAACCGCCAAGACTGACCAAGGAAGACACAGAAAATCTAAACAGACCAATTACCAGCAACGAAATTGAAGCAGTAATCAAAAAACTACCCAAGAATAAAACCTCTGGGTAAGATGGATTTACCTCAGAATTTTATCAGACATACAGAGAAGATATAAAACCCATTCTCCTTAAAGTTTTCTAAAAAATAGAAGAGGGAATACTCCCAAACTCATTCTATGAAGCCAACATCACCCTAATACCAAAACCAGGCAAAGACCCCACCAAAAAAGAAAACTACAAACCAATATCCCTGATTAACGTAGATGCAAAAATACTCAACAAAATATTAGCAAACCGAATTCAAAAATACATCAAAAGGATTGTACACCATGACATGACCAAGTGGGATTTATCCCAGGGATGCAAGGATGGTACAGCATTCGAAAATCCATTAACATCATCCACCACATCAACAAAAAGAAGGACAAAAACCACACGATCATCTCCATAAATGCTGAAAAAGCATTAGAGAAAATTCAACATCCATTCATGATAAAGACTCTCAACAAAATGGGCATAGAGGGCAAGTACCTCAACATAATAAAGGCCATATATGATAAACCCACAGCTGACATCATACTGAACAGCAAGAGGCTGAAAGCTTTTCCTCTGAGATTGGGAACAAGACGGATGCCCACTGTCCCCACTGTTATTCAACATAGTACTGGAGGTCCTAGTCACAGCAATTAGACACAACAAAGAAATACAAGGAATCCTGATTGGTAAAGAAGAAGTCAAACTCTCACTATTTGCAGATGACATGATATTGTACATAAAAAATGCTAAAGCCTCCATTCCAAAGCTACTAGATCTAATATTGGAATTCTGCAAAATTGCAGGATACAAAATTAACACACAGAAATCTGTGGTTTTCAAATACATTTAAAATGAACTAATACAAAGAGAAATCAGGAAAACAATTCCATTCACAATAGCATCAAAAAGAGTAAAATACCTAGGAATAAACTTAACCACAGAAGTGAAAGACCTATACCCTGAAAAGTATAAGACACTCTTAAGAGAAATTAAAGAGGTCACTAACAGATGGAAACTCATCCCATGCTCCTGGCTAGGAAGAATTAATACCATAAAAATGGCCATCCTGCCCAAAGCAATATACAGATTCAATGCAATCCCTATCAAATTACCAACAGCATTCTTCAATGAACTGGAACAAATAGTTAAAAAATTCATATGGAACCACCAAAGACCCTGAATACCCAAAAGAATCCTGACAAGGAAGAATAAAGTGGGGGGCATCTCGCTCCCCAACTTCAAGCTCTACTACAAAGCCACAGTAATCAAGACAATTTGGTACTGGCACAAGAACAGAGCCACAGACCAATGGAACAGAATAGAAACTCCAAACATTAACCCAAACATATATGGCCAATTAATATATGACAAAGGAGCCATGGACATACAATGGGAAATGACAGTGTCTTCAACAGATGGTGCTGGCAAAACTGGACAGCTACATGTAAGAGAATGAAACTGGATCTCTGTCTAACCCCATACACAAAAGTAAATTCAAAATGGGTCAAAGACCTGAATGTAAGTCATGAAACCATCTCATGGCAAAAATCTCATGGACATAAACACGAGTGACTTCTTCCTGAACATGTCTCCCTGAGCAAGGGAAACAAAAGCAAAAATGAACAAGTGGGACTATATCAAGCTAAAAAGCTTCTGTACAGCAAAGGACACCATCAATAGAACAAAATGGTATCCTACAGTATGGTAGAATATATTCATTAATGACAGATCCGATAAAAGGTTGACATCCAAAATATATAAAGAGCTCACACACCTCAACAAACAAAAAGCAATTAATCCAATTAAAAAATGGGCAGAGGAGCTGAATAGACAGTTCTCTAAAGCAGAAATTCAGATGGCCAACAGACACATGAAAAGATGCTCCACATCACTTGTCATCAGAGAAATTCAAATTAAAACCACAATGAGATATCACCTCACACCTGTAAGTATCGCCATTATCAAAAAGACAAACAACAACAAATGTTGGCGAGGTTGTGGAGAAAGGGGAACCCTCCTACACTACTGGTGGGAATGTAAATTAGAAATTAGTTCAACCATTGTGGAAAGCAGTATTGAGGTTCATCAAAATGCTCAAAACAGAAATACCATTTGACCCAGGAAATTCACTTCTAGGAATTTACCCTAAGGGTGCAGCACTCCAGTTTGTAAAAGACAGATGCACCCCTATGTTTATTGCTGCACTATTTACAATAGCCAAGAAATGGAAGCAACCTAAGTGTCCATCAGTAGATGAATGGATAAAGATGTGGCACATATACCCAATGGAATATTATTCAGCCACAAGAAGGAAACAAATCCTACCGTTTGCAACAACATGGATGGAGCTAGAGGGTATTATGCTCAGTGAAATAAGCCAAGCAGAGAAGGACAAGTACCAAATGATCTCACTCATATGTGGAGTATAAGAACAAAGGAAAACTGAAGGAACATAACAGCAGCAGAATCACCGAACCCAAGAATGGACTAACAGTTACCAAAGGGGGAGGGACTGGGGAGGATGGGTGTGAAGGGAGGTATAAGGGCAGGGTAAAAGAAAGGGGGCCTTATGATTAGCATGTATAATGTGTGTGGGGGGCACGAGGAGGGCTGTAAAACACAGAGAAGACAAGTAGTGATTTTACAGCATCTTACTATGCTGATGGATGTGACTGTGAAGGGGTATGTGGGGGGGACTTGGTGAAGGGGGGAGCCTAGTAAACATAATGTTCTTCATGTAGTTGTAGATTAATGATACAAAAAAAACTGGACAGAAGAAATGAACAGACACTTTTTCAAAGAAGAAATTCAGATGGCCAACACACACATGAAAAGATCCTCCACATCACTAATTATCAGGAAAATGCAAATTAAAACCACAATGTTATATCACCTCACACCAGTTAGGATGGCCAACTTCGAATAGACAAGGAGCAACAAATGCTGGCACGTATGTGGAGAAAGAGAAACCCTCTTACACTGTTGGTGGGAATGCAAATTAGTTTAACCACTGTGGAAAGCAATATGGAGGTTCCTCAAAAATTTAAAAATAGAAATACCATTTGACCCTGGAATTCCACTCCTAGGAATTTACACAAAGAAAACAGGATCTCAGATTCAAAAAGTCATATGCTCCCCTATGTTTGTTTATCACAGCATTATTTAGAATAGCTAAGATATGGAAACAACCTAAGTGTCCATCAGTAGATGAATGGATAAAGAAAAGGTGGTACATATTCACATTAGAATATTATTCAGCTGTAAGAAGAAAACAAATCCTGTCATTTACAATACGGATGGAGCTAGAGGATATTATGCTCAGTGAAATAAACCAGGCAGAGAAAGACAAGTACCACAAGATTTCACTCATTTGTGGAGTATAACCACAAACAAAACTGAAGGAACAAAACAGCAGCAGACTCACAGACTCCACGAAGGGACTAGTGGTAAACAAAGGGGTAGGGTGGGAGAGGATGGGTGAGGAGGGAGGAAGAAAGAGATTGCAGGGCATTATGATTGGCACACAAGGTGTGCAGGGGATCCTGAGGAAGACAGTGTAGTACAGAGAAGAGAAGCAGTGACTCTGTGGCATCTTACTACACTGATGGACAGTGACTTCAATGGAGTATGCGGGGGACGTGATAATATGCATGAATGAAGTAACCGCAGTGTTTTTCATGTGAATCCTTTATAAGAGTGTATATCAGTGATACCTTAATAAAAATAAAGTAAAATAAAACAGATGTCTATATTATAAACATCTCAGGTCTCTTTTGATCAAGCTGTTTTCATGTGTGTATACTAGTTACCAGTCATGCCACACTTGCAGTGTTTCAGCCACAATGAGCAAGGTATCCTACTTGGATCCATATATAAAGATGGCTATATAAAGAACAGTTCCTTAGAGAGTTTCTTAGGATAGGGAAAATAAAATATGGGGCTGCTGGTGTTTTGTTATAATCATGTACAAACTATCAGGAGAGGAATAGGAAAATATTAGACAAGAAAGGAGATGAGCTTCAATAAATAATAAGAAAAACAGTAATAATACAATGTCAATTTTGGACATTTCAAAATATATGATAAAAGCAGAAGTGGTTATTTCTAAAAATTTAATAATTTTTATCCATTACCTCACCATTATTTATAAGAGTTCATAAAACAAAATCTGAGTTTTAAATTTCCAAAACTATAGGCTATCCATTTAATTTGTTTTTAATTGTATGTCAAGACCAGCAAATTTTGAAGGCCATTAGACTTATTATTTTTGTTTGTTTCAGGATATATCTTTTGTTGCTGAGACCATTGCTGAGAAATGAAAAAAACAATTTTTTTCCAATGGATACACCACTGGGAACAAGCTTTCTGTTAAATGTGTGCCTGTGCTCCTGTCTTCCTTGTGCATATTCTGGGCTTACTGATTGTAGTTCTTTCCTTCCTATCAGCAGATTTGCTTCATGAGCACTAGACTGTATCATTAGTTATGACTCATCATTTCTGGCATAATTCTATTAATTCCTGACCAATGTCTTCTGTCCTCATTTAAATACAAATTTTCTTCTATTGCCAAGCTATCAAATACGTTTTATTCACTGAGTCTTGTAATAAAAGAAACACAGCATAGTGTGCACTCATCAGCAAGATTAAAACAAAGTTGTAACATTCAATTTATTGCATCTGTATTTCTAAAGTTCTTCTTTATTTTTGAAAAATCTAACAAGTACACAATCCTACATATATCTGATTACAGTTAGTGTCCTGAGTAAACACTATGAAAAAAATCAGGAAATTATCAATCACATCAAGTTTGTTATTCTTTTAACCAATTGCCAACCCATTTGGAATTGATGCAGAGTATGAAAATCCTGACAATTCTCATAATCAGTGATGCTTGAATATCAACCTACTGAAAAAATAAACTCTAGCTTTTTGAACTTTGAAGTCCAATATACTCAATGTTATAAATGGATTTTTTATTTTTAGTGTAATGTAATTAAAGGTAAACACATTCTTACAGTTTCATTTACAATCATCCTTTAGTTTTACCCATTTAAGAACCACCATTAATTTAATGCTTTCTATTCATTTTTAAGACTTTATTAGTACTATTCCCCCATTGTTATTTTAGTGCTGTACTCCAATTGCTCAAGGGTCTGTGGTATGTACATAAATAATACTTCTGTGTTGCATGACCTCAGTAACACTCAAACCTGCACTAGTTGCAAAATAAAAACTGAACACCAAACTTTCCCAAATAATTTTACCACATATTAAAAATTTTTAATTCCCATTTATTTAGTTTCCACCTTATTTTGTTCTTGTTTTTTTTCTCTAAATAATCATAAACTGACTCTGGATTCAACTCTTCCCTTGAGACAAACTGTATAAAAAGTTTGTTTATTACCCTTTGCCCTTTGAAGGATTTTTCCATCTATAGATGTCTATTGGTAGGCTGAGAAGCTAAGCAGAAATGCTGATAATCTTACAGTGCTGAGGAGGATAAAAAATATGGTTCCAAGCTCAAAGGGAGGAAGACCCCTTAAACATCCAAGGCTTTATTTTGAAACCCCAAAGGATTAGAAAAGTAAGAATGGAAATGAAATAATTATCATTCACAAAAACTGCAACCAAATTGCAAAGAGGTTTAACTGCTACTGGCTTAAAAGTGATCTCTAATGATGCTTAGACCAGCCCTCAAAAGCAAAATTGGTCCCCTCTGGGTAAAATTAATGTAAACAAGATTTTTTTAGTTTATCAAAAAATTTTTCATAAGCAATGAGCATCCTTTAAATATGTGTGTGTAGGTATGTGTGTATATACATATAATATATATTGTGTGTATTATATATACACACATAATAAAATTATATAATAATAAAAGATAAGTTTGACTAATACATGAGAAAAAATATTGACAATAGAACCAAGCTCAGAACTAATATGAGTCATAAGATTTAGACTTTAAACACTTGTGATTCAATAAAGACATATATGGAAATTCTAAGCACAAAATAATAACTGAAATCAAGAAATTCAAAGGTAGACTTAATGGAGTATGAAGTAATACATGTTTAGAGTTAAGCAGAATTAACTACTAAGCAAAATTCCAGAGGAGATAATAGATAAAACAGGAAAAGCCACATTTAAATAGGTAAAATTAGGTTAGAATTTTCCAAAGTGATGAAAAAACTTTAACTCATGTATTCAACAAGTACTACACTGAAGCAAGATAAATACAGAGATAGCTATATAGCTCTTATAGTAAAATTAAAGACAAGATTCCCTTAAAAGTAGTTCTTGAAAAAGATATTACTTTCAAAGTAGTGACAATATGACTTACATATGGAAGACAACTACCAACTAGAACTCTATACATAATGAAAATATTATTTACTGTAAGTGGGGAAAAACACATTCTAGAAAAACAAAAAATGAGGTATTTGTTATTTGTCTACATCACATATACACTACACTAAATGAAACAGTCAGAAAAAGTATGCCTGATAAACAGACAGAAATTCAGAAACTAAGGTTATATAAGGAAAGGATAAAATACACAGCTAACCTAAATGAGTATTGACAATATAAACAAAAAAATTGCTGTAATGTAAAATTTTAAATAAAAAGCAACAAAAATATATATAATAAAATACATCAAAGGTATTCTCAGGTCTTTGTAGTTTAAGAAAAGTGATTAAAGGTTTACTTTGCATGAGGCATTAATACTTTAAAGAATCATATAGTATTATCTAGGGTAAAACCAAAGATAATATAAATGATAGGATAATAAAGGGGCAAATGGAATAACAAAGGTGTTTAAAAAAAAAGAAGGCAAGAAAAGTGAAGAAAAAAGAACATATAATGGGGAAAATAGCAAGATATTAATCTATTAAAAATCTACTTTAATCTATTAAAATCTGAATATCTTTGGCTAAATGTAAATCATTTTAACATTCTAATTAAAGGAAATTTCCAAAATGATTTTTTAAAAATATTTAAATGGGGATTCAAGATGACAGAAACAGAGGTGAGACAGAGAATTTCTCCCTAAACCTCAGGTAGTATGAAAATGTAGTTAACTGATACAACTAACCTTAAAACAACAACAAGAAAGAAGACTGAACCAGACTGCATGTAGACCTCACCAACGGAGCAGACCTCATGAAACAGGGTAATGTATGAAAGCCTTAATCAGGTGGGACCCAAGCCCTTCCCCCACCCCAGCTCACTGGCAGGAGGAAGAGAAATGGAGCAGGGGAGGTGGTGTAAGCCTAGAACTGCTGAACACCCAGCCCTGGAGGTCTGCTTTGGGAGCAGAAACTTACACTGTGTGGTGCTCTGGACATTGGGGAGCTCAGACAGGTGGAGTGCTTAAGAGACAGATTCCTGCCATTTGTGGATGACCAAGATCCACACTCAGCCCCTCTGGAAGAAGGAAAAGGCAGGTAGTCTGTGAGGCTTCCTAGCAGCGAGAGGGCTGCTGAGGGAGCGGGGTTTGCATGGAGCTTGCTGCATGGGGGAGGGGAGAGCTGGACAAGCTGGTTGGAAACTTTGAGGAGCTTCAGGTGCCCCATCCCCCTGGCTGCCTACAAAGCTCCGAGGCCCCCCACTGTGATACACAGCCTTCTGCACCTTCTTCCTAGCCTGCCAATACTGGTTCACAAACCTGCAGTCACTGTGCTGGCATCTGGTTGGCCTGGCCTACAACACCTAGAGACACACAGCACAGAGGCTTATGCCTGTGTGCTTGGCCCACTAGCTCTGACACCAGAGAAAGGCAAAGCAGATGGGACTCAGAAAACAGATCTTTCCTCAATCCAGGCCCCAGAGCCACTCCCCTATGACCCCCAACCTTACTCTAGGTGCTGAGCAGCTCCAGAGACTGGAGGTTCTGGGCACTAGTGGGCACCACACAGAAATATAAAACGTCAAAAGAACATGGTCAAGACCAAAATCTCACAAACCCCAGAAAAAGGGTCAAATGAAACTGAACTCACCAATCTGCCTTAAAGAGAGCTCAAAATAAAAATTACAAACATGCTTATGGAGGTACAGAAAAATATTCAATAACTCAGGAATGAATTTAAGTCAGAGATTCAATCATTAAGAAATTCCATATCTGAAATGAAACATACAATGGAGGTATTTAAAAGCAGATTAGATGTAGTAGAAGAGACAGTAAATGGAATAGAAATTAGAGAAAATGAATACAAAGAAGCTGATGCACAGAGAGAAAAAAGAATATCTAAGAATGAAAGAATATTGAGAGAATTGTGTGATGAATCCAAATGGAACAATATTCTTATTATAGGGGTACCAGAAGAAGAAGAAGAGAGAAAAAGGGATAGAAAGTGTCATTGAGGAGGTAATTGCTGAAAACTTCCCCAATCTGGGAAAGAGATAGTCTCTTAGGCCATGGAGGTACACAGATCTCCCAATACAAGGGACCAAAGGAAGACAACACAAAGACATATAGTAATTAAAACAGCAAAGATCAAGGATACAGAGAGACTATTAAAAGCAACCAGAGAGAGAAATAAGATTACATACAAAGGAAATCTCATCAGGCTATCATCAGACTTCTCAGCAAAAACCTTACAGGCAAGAAGGAAGTGGCATGATATATTTAATGCAATGAAGTAGCAGTGCCTCAAAGCAAAAATACATTATCCCACAAGATTATCATTTAAATTTGAAGGAGGAATTAAACAAGTTCCAGATAAGCAAAAACTGACAAAATTTACCTTGACAAACCATCCCCATAGTGTATTTTGGAGGGACTGCTATAGTGTTCCCAAGGTTTAATAGCTGTCACCAGAGGTAATAAAACCACAGCAAAGAAAGTAGAACAGTTAATTACTAAGCAAATATAAAATTAAATCAACTACCCCCAAAGTTAGTCAAGGATAAACAAAGAGTATAGAATATGATTCCTAATATGTAAAGATTGGAAGATGAAGGAAAAGGAGGAGGAAAAAAACATTTAGATTGTGTGTAATAGTATGCTAAATGAGTTAAGTTAGACTCTTGGATAGTAAGGAAGTTAAACCTGAACCTTTGGTAACCACGAATCTAAAGCCTGCAATGACAATAAGTACATACCTATTGATAATCACTCTAAATGCTCCAAACAAAAGACAGAGTCACTGAATGGATGTAAAAATAAGACCCATCTATATGCTGCCTACAAAAGAGTCACTTTAAATCCAAAGACATACACAGACTAAAAGTGAAGGGATGGGAAAAGATATTTCAAGAAACTAAAGGGAGAAAAAAGCTGGAGTTGCAATACTGGTATCAGACAAAATAGACTTCAAAAAAAATCACAAAAGACAAAGAAGGACATTACATAATGATAATGGGGTCAATCAAACAAGAAGAAATGATCATTATAAATATCTATGCACCCAACACAGGAGCACCTACATATGAGAAACAAATACTAACAGAATTAAAAGGGAAATAGAATGCAATGCATTCATTCTAGGAGACTTCAACACTCTACTCTCTCCAAAAGACAGATCAACCAGACATAAAATAAGTAAGGAGACAGAGGCACTGAACAACACAATGCAACAGATGGTCTTAACAGACATCTGCAGAACTCTACACTTAAAAGCAACAGAATACACATTCTTCTCAAGTGCACATGGGACATTTTCAAGAACAGAAGATATACTAGGCCACAAAAAGAGCCTTGGTTAATTAAAAAAGATTGAAATTGTACCAACCAGCTTCTCAGACCACAAAGATATGAAACAAGAATATAAATTATGCAAAGAAATAAAAAAATCCTGCAAACACATGGAGACTTCACAAGATGTTCCTAAATAACCAATAGATCAATGACTAAATAAAAACAGAGATCAAGCAATATATGGAGACAAATGACAACAATAATTCAACACCACAAAAATCTGTGGGATGCAGAGAAGGCCATGCTAAGAGGAAAGTATATTGCAATGTAGGCCTACCTCAGGAAAGAAGAAAAATCCCATATGAACAGTCTAACTCACAATTAATGAAACCAGAGAAAGAAAAACAAATGAGACCAAAAGTCAGTATATGGAGGGACATAATAAAGATTAGAGCAGAAGTAAATAAAATTGAGAAGAATTAAACAACAGAAAGAATCAATGCAAGCAGGAATTGGTTCTTCATGAAAATAAACAAAATAGATAAACAGCTACCCAGACTTATCAAGAAAAAAAGTCTGCACATATAAACAGAATCAGAAATGAGAAAGAAAAAATCACTACAGACACCAGAGAAATACAAAGAATTATTAGAAAACACTATGAAAAATTAAATGCTAACAAAATTCAACATTTATTTATGACAAAAACTCTCAACAGAATAGGTACAGAGGGCAAGTACCTTAACATAATAAAGGCCATATATGATAAACCCACAGCTAAAATCATTCTTTTTTTTTAAGATAATTACTTTTTATTGAAGGGTAGTTGACACACAGTATTACATTAGCTTCAGGTGTACAACACAGTGATTGAACATTTATATACATGATAATTCTAGGTACCAGCTATCACCATACCAAGTTGTTACAATATTTTGACTATATTCCTTATACTATACATTACATCCTGGTTACTTATTTATTTTACAATTGGAAGTGTGTAATTCTTTTTTTTTTTTTGTGAGGGCATCTCTCCTATTTATTGATCAAATGGTTGTTAACAACAATAAAATTCTGTATAGGGAACTCAATGTTCAATGTATAATCATTAATCCACCCCAAGCCTAATTTTTGTCAGTCTCCAATCTTCTGAAGCATAACGAACAAGTTCTTACATGGAGAACAAATTCTTACATAGTGAGTAAGTTACATGGTGAACAGCACAAGGGCAGTCATCACAGAAACTTTTGTTTTGATCATGCATTATGAACTATAGTCAGTTCAAATATGAATATTCTTTTGATTTTTATACTTGATTTATATGTGGATACCACATTTCTCTCTTTGTTATTATTTTTAATAAAATGCTGAAGTGGTAGGTAGATGCAAGATAAAGGTAGAAAACATATTTAGTGTTGTAAGAGAGTAAAGGTAGATGGTCAAGTGTGTGCCTGTAGACTATGTGTTAATCCAAGCTAGACAAGGGCAATAAAACATCCACGGATGCAGCAGATTGCTCTCAGAACGGGGGGGGGGGGGGAGGTTCTAAGCCTCACCTCTGTTGATCCCCCATTTCTCACCTGATGGCCCCCCTGTGACTGTGCCTGTCTTAGGTTGTTCCTCCCTTGAAGAATCTTACCCATCTCTGGCTAAGCAGTCATCTTCCAGTGCTATACAGGGAAATGTAAAGCTGGTAAGTGAGAGAGAAGCCTTATTGTTTGAAAAGGTTAGATTTTTACTTCTTTGCATATTTATGCCCTGTGGCTTCTATGTCCAGCATTTGTCTTGAGGTATCTTTACCACTTGGAAGAATTGTGATACATGGTAAATTCGATATGAGGCACGAATTCTATTTATGGGTTGTAATTAGGAAGGAAGAAGAGAAGCTATAGAAGTAGCAGGTAGAAGAAACATGGGAAGATTGATAATTTCTTTGACATATCTTCTTGTAGAGTAACTTCAGCATGTATATGTTTTAAACTACTAATTAAATTGTGCACACACATTAACATAATAGGAGAACAGTTACATAAGCAAAGCAGACCTACAATTACCAGCCATCTCCAGTGAAACCAAGAAAACCAGTTAGGCACCTTAGGCATTTGTGAAAACTTATCTATGATATGGTGGATATTATCCAACTGAACTTGAACAGTCTGACAGAAATTAGACAAATTAAAACAACCCATTACTGGGTACTGTTCACATCCCATATGTTCTTTTAACAGTAAATAGTCTGTAGTTGTGAGATTTTGGAGCGCTACAATTTACACTTCTCCTAATTCTTGGTTGAGTTCCAACAGTGTAGATCCAGTCAAATTTGTTGTTTGACTGTATGCACAGGCCAGCTTAGATATCTCCTTCTTCATTCCCATGGTAAGTCCAGGAACCGGTGGGATGAGTGCATCTACACCTGTAGCAGCGCGTGGATCTTTGTTGGGGTATTTTGATGATCATCTTCTGGCATGAGTCTTCCAGAGAGTGCTGATGTTGGAAGTTCTTTTTCATATCGTATCTTAGTTCATTTTTGGGTTAGCCAAATTAGGCTTTGATCCTCTGCATAAGCACAAACAAACCCTTTGCCTACACTTTTATATGCCCTTTATACCATTGTGTAGAACTCGTTAGAGGTCACCACACAAGAACTGCTTTTTTTTTTTGTTATCATTAATCTACACTTACATGATGAATATTATGTTTGCTAGGCTCTCCCCTATACCAAATCCCCCTATAAACCCCTTTACAGTCACTGTCCATCAGCATAGCAAAGTGTTGTAGAGTCACTACTTGTCTTCTCTGTGTTGTACAGCCTTCCCTTTCTCCCACCCCCCCCATGCATGCAAATCTTAATAACTGCCCTTCTTCTTCCCCCCCTTATTCCTCCCTACCCACCCATCCTCCCCAGTCCCTTTCCCTTTGGTACCTGTTAGTCCATTCTTGAGTTGTGTGATTCTGCTGCTGTTTTGTTCCTTCAGTTTTTCCTTTGTTCTTATACTCCACAGATGAGTGAAATCATTTGGTATTTCTCTTTCTCCACTTGGATTATTTCACAGAGCATAATACCCTCCAGCTCCATCCATATTGCTGCAAATGGTAGGGTTTGCCCTTTTCTTATGGCTGAGTAGTATTTCATTGTGTATATGTACCATATCTTCTTTACCCATTCATCTATCGATGGACATTTAGGTTGCTTCCAATTCTTGGCTATTGTTAATAGTGCTGAGATAAACATAGAGGTGCATCTGTCTTTCTCAAACTTGATTGCTGCATTCTTAGGGTAAATTCCTAGGAGTGGAATTCCTGGGTCAAGTGGTAAGTCTGTTTTGAGCATTTTGATGTACTTCCATACTGCTTTCCACAATGGTTGAACTAATTTACATTCCCACCAGCAGTGTAGGAGGGTTCCCCTCTCTCTACAGCGTCGCCAACATTTGTTATTGTTTGTCTTTTGGATGGCAGCCATCCTTACTGGTGTGAGGTGATACCTCATTGTCATTTAAATTTGCATTTCTCTGATAATTAGCAATGTGGAGCACCTTTTCATGTGTCTGTTGGCCATCTCTATTACTTTTTTAGAGAACTGTCTGTTCAGTTCATCTGCCCATTTTTTAATTGGGTTATTTGTTTTTTGTTTGTTGAAGCATGTGAGCTCTTTATACATTCTGGATGTCAAGCCTTTATCGGATCTGTCATTTTCAAATATATTCTCTCATACTGTAGGGTTCTTTTTTGTTCTATTGATGGGGTCTTTTGCGGTACAGAAGCTTTTCAGCTTAATATAGTTCCACTTGTTCATTTTTGCTGTTGTTTTTCTTGCCCGTGGAGATATGTTCAAGAAGAGGTCACTCATGTTTATGTCTAAGAGGTTTTTGCCTATGTTTTTTTCCAAGAGTTTAATGGTTTCATGACTTACATTCAGGTCTTTGACCCATTTTCAGTTTACTTTTGTATATGGGGTTAGGCAATGGTCCAGTTTCATTCTCCTACATGTAGCTGTTCAATTTTGCCAGCACCATCTGTTGAGGAGACTGTCATTTCGCCATTGTATGTCCACGGCTGCTTTATCAAATATTAATTGACCATATATGTCTGGGTTAATGTCTGGATTCTCTAGTCTGTTCCATTGGTCTGTGGCTCTGTTCTTGTGCCAGTACCAAATTGTCTTGATTACTATGGCTTTATAGTTGACCTTGAAGTTGGGGAGTGAGATCCGCCTTACTTTATTCTTCTTTCTCAGGATTGCTTTGGCTATTTGGAGTCTTTGGTGTGTCCATATGAATTTTTGAATTATTTGTTCCAGTTCATTGAAAAATGTTGCTGGTAGTTTCATAGGGATTGCAGCAAATCTGTATATTGCTTGGGCAGGATGGCCATTTGACGATATTAATTCTTCCTAGCCATGAGCATGGGATGAGTTTCCATCCATTAGTGTCCCCTTTAATTTCTCTTAAGAGTGACTTGTAGTTTTCAGAGTATAAGTCTTTCACTTCTTTGGTTGGGTTTATTCCTAGGTATTTTTTTTTTTTTTGATGCTATTGTGAAAGGAGCTGTTTTCCTGATTTCTCTTTCTATTGGTTCATTGTTAGTGTATAGGAAAGCCACAGATTTCTGTGTGTTAATTTTGTATCCTGCAACTTTGCTGTATTCTGATATCAGTTCTAGTAGTTTTGGGGTGGAGTCTTTAGTGTTTTTTATATATAGTATCATGTCATCTGCAAATAGTGACACTTTAACTTCTCTTTGCCAATCTGGATTTCTTGCATTTCTTTGTTTTGTCTAATTGCCATGGCTAGGACCTCCAGTACTATGTTAAATAACAGTGGGGAGAGTGGGCATCCCTGTCTAGTTCTCGATCTCAGAGGAAAAGCTTTCAGCTTCTCACTGTTCAATATAATGTTGGCTGTGGGTTTATCATAGACGGCCTGTATTATGTTGAGGTACTTGCCCTCTATTCCTATTTTGCTGAGAGATTTTATCATGAATGGATGTTGAACTTTGTCAAATGCTTTTTCAGTATCTATGGAGATGATCATGTGGTTTTTGTCTTTCTTTTTGTTGATGTGGTGGATGATGTTGATGGACTTTCGAATGTTGTACCATCTTTGCATCCCTGGGATGAATCCCACTTGGTCATGGTGTACAATCCTTTTGATGTATTTTTGAATTCGGTTTGCTAATATTTTGTTGAGTATTTTTGCATCTACGTTAATCAGGGATATTGGTCTGTAGTTTTCTTTTTTTGGTGGGGTCTTTGCCTGGTTTTGGTTTTAGGGTGATGTTAGTTTCATAGAATGAGTTTGCGACTATCCCCTCCTCTTCTTTGGAAAACTTTAAGGAGAATGGGTATTATGTCTTCCCTGTATGTCTTATAAAATTCTGAGGTGAATCCATCTGGCCTGGGGGTTTTGTTCTTTGGTAGTTTTTTTATTACTGCTTCAATTTAGTTGCTGGTAATTGGTCTGTTTAGATTTTCTGTTTCTTTCTGGGTCAGTCTTGGAAGGTTGTATTTTTCTAGGAAGTTGTCCCTTTCTCCTAGGTTTCCAAGCTTGTTAGCATATAGGTTTTCATAGTACTCACTAATAATTCTTTGTATTTCTGTGGGGTCCGTGGTGATTTTTCCTTTCTTGTTTCTGATACTGTTGATTTGTGTTGACTCTCTTTTCCTCTTAATAAGTCTGGCTAGACGCTTATCTATTTTGTTTATTTTCTCTAAGAACCAGCTCTTGGTTTCATTGATTTTTGTTATTGTTTTAGTCTTCTCAACTTTATTTATTTCTTCTCTGATCTTTATTATGTCCCTCCTTCTGCTAACCTTAGGCCTCATTTGTTCTTTTTCCAATTTTGATGTTTGTCACATTAGACCATTTTTTTGGGATTGTTCTTCCTTTTTTAAATATGCCTTGATTGCTGTATACTTTCCTCTTAAGACTGCTTTTGCTGTGTCCCACAGTAGTTGGGGCTTAGTGTTGTTGTTGTCGTTTGTTTCCATATATTGCTGGATCTCCATTTTGATTTGGTCATTGATCCATTCATTATTTAGGAGCATGTTGTTAAGCCTCCATGTGTTTGTGAGCCTTTTTGCTTTCTTTGTACAGTTTATTTCTAGTTTTATACCTTTGTGGTCTGAAAAGTTGGTTGGTAGGATTTCCATCTTTTTGTAGTGAGGCTCTTTTTGTGGCCTAGTATGTGTTCTATTCTGGAAAATGTTTCATGTGCACTTGAGAAGAATGTGTATCCTGTTGTTTTTGGATGTAGAGTTCTGTAGATGTCTATTAGGTCCATCTGTTCTAGTGTGTTGTTCAGTGCCTTTGTGTCCTTACTTATTTTCTGTCTGATGGATCTGTCCTCTGGAGTGAGTGGTGTGTTGAAGTCTCCTAGAATGAATGCATTGCATTCTATTTCCTCCTTTAGTTCTGTTAGTATTTGTTTCAGGTATGTTGGTGCTCCTGTATTGGGTGCATATATATTTATAATGGTTTTATCCTCTTGTTGGACTGAGCCCTTTATCATTATGTAATGTCCTTCTTTGTCTTTTGTTACTTTCTTTATTTTGAAGTCTGTTTTGTCTGATACCAGAATTGAAACACCTGTTTTCTTCTCTCTGTTGTTTGCATCAAATATCTTTTTCCATCCCTTGACTTTAAGTTTGTGCATGTCTTTGGGTTTGAGGTGAGTCTCTTGTAAGCAGCATATGGATGGATCTTGCTTTTTTTATCCATTCTATTACTCTGTGTCTTTTTATTGGTGCATTCAGTCCATTTACATTTAGGGTGATTATTAAGAGGTATGAACTTATTGCCATTGCAGGCTTTAAGTTTGTGGTTACTAAAGGTTGAGGGTTAGCTCTTTACTATCTTACTGTCTAACTTAACTCGCTTGTTGAGCTGTTATAAACACAATCTGATGATTCTTTATTTCTCTCCCTTCTTATTCCTCCTCCTCCCTTCTTCATATGTTGGGTGTTCTGTTCTGTGCTCTTTTTAGGAGTGCTACCATCTAGAGTAGTCCCTGTAGGATGCCCTGTAGAGGTGGTTTGTGGGAGGCAAATTCCCTCAACTTTTGCTTATCTGGGAATTGTTCAATCCCTCCTTCATATTTAAATGATATTCGTGCTGGATACAGTAATCTTGGTTCGAGGCCCTTCTCTTTCATTGCATTAAGTATATCATGCCATTCTCTTCCAGCCTGTAGGGTTTCTGTTGAGAAGTCTGATGATAGCATGATGGGTTTTCCTTTGTAGGTGACCTTTTTTTTCTCCCTGGCTGCCTTTAATACTTTGTCCTTGTCTTTGATCTTTGCCATTTTAATTTTTATGTGTCTTTGTGTTGTCCTCCTTAGATCCCTTGTCATGGGAGTTCTGTGTACATCTGTGGTCTGAGAGGCCGTTTCTTCCCCTAGTTTGGGGAAGTTTTTGGCAATTATTTCTTCAAAGACACTTTCTATCCCTTTTTCTCTCTCTTCTTCTCGTACCCTTATAATGCATATATTGTTCCTTTTCGTTAGTCACTCAGCTCTCTTAGAATTCTTTCATTCCTGGAGATCCTTTTATCTCTCTGTGCATCAGCTTCTCTGCGTTCCTGTTCTCTGTTTTCTAGTCCATTAATGGTCTCTTGCATCTCGTCCATTCTGTTTTGAAGTCCTTCCAGAGCTTGTTTTATTTCTGAATTCTCCTTGCTTAGTTCTTGCATATTTCTCTGCAAGTCCATCAGCATGGTTATGACTTTTGTTTTGAATTATTTTTCAGGAATGCTGGCTAAATCTATCTCCCCAGGTTCCTTCTCAGGAGAAGATGTAGCAGATGCCGAAGCTGTCCGGGTTTGTCTTGTCTGGATCATAATTTTTTGCCTTTTCATGTTGACAGGTGCTATTGACTGTCAGCTGGAGGGGCCAAACTTTCTACTTGCTACTGGCCTTTCTTTATTGGGACTACTGCGACCCCTAGTGGCTTGTGTTGGGTAATTGCGTGTAGACTGGGTCTTTGTGTCTTGCTGGGGGAGAGGGTGGGACTTGCCTTAGGCTGCTTCTCTGCTTTCCCAGCGCCCGGAGGGGTAATGGATAGGGGGGGTTGTTTGGCTGTTTACCTCCGTGAGGGGTCTCAGAGCTGTTGCCTAGGGGGTTAGTGTGCTCAGTTTTCCCTGTAATTTCCAGTGACTGGACTGTGACCTGTGTTGTTTCCATCCAGCTGTTATGTCCCTGTACCTTTAAGACTTTCAAAAAGCACACACTTTTCTTTGTCACAGGGGCATCAGCTTCAGAACCCACTCACAGGTCCTACTGTTCTGCTTCCCTAGTTTCCAGCCCTCCATGCATGCACTGTGTCTGCGCTCTGGTGCGGTTGGCTGGGGCTGGGTGTTTAGCAGTCCTGGGCTCCCTCTCCCTCCTGCCGGGAGCTGGTGGGAGGTGTGCTCGTGTCCCACCGCGCCAGGGCTTGTATCTTACCCCTTTCACCGAGCGCTGGGCTCTCGCATGAGTGGATGTAGTCTGGCTGTTGTCCTGTTTCTTCTGGTCTCTGTTTTAGGATTAGTTGTATTTGTTGTATTTTCAAAAATATATATGTTTTTGGAAGGAGATTCCCACTGTCCTACTCCCGTCGTCATGTTGGCTCCACCTCTCTAACATCATTCTTAACAGTGGGTAGCTTAAAGCCCTTCCTTTAAGACTGGGAACAAGGCAAGGATGCCCACTCTCTCCACTTTTAGTTCTGGACATTGTCACCACAGCAATTAGACAACGCAAAGAAAGAAATCTATCCAGATTGGTAAGGAAGAAGTTAAACTGTCCCTGTTTGCAGAGGACATGATATTGTACATAAAAAACCTTAAAGAATCCACTCCAACACTCCTAGATCTAATATATGAATTCAGCAAAGTTTCAGGATACAAAATTAATATGCAGAAATCTGTTTCATTCCTATACACTAATGATGAACTAGCAGAAAGAGAAATCTGGAAAACAATTCCATTCACAATTGCATTAAAAAGAATAATATATCTAGGAATAAACCTAACCAAGGAAGTAAAAGACCTGTTCTCTGAAAACTACAAGACTCTTGAAAGAAATTAAAGAAGATACCAGTAAATGGAAACATCTCATGCTCATGGATATGAAGCATTAATATTATTAAAATGGCCATACTGCTTAAAGCAATCTACAGATTCAATGCAATTCCTATCAAAATACCAACAGCATTCTTCAATGAACTAGAGCAAATCATTCTAAAATTAATCTGGAACCACAAAAGACCCTGAATAACTAAAGCAATTCTGAGAAAGAAGAAAAAGCTGGGGGGATTATGCTCCCAAACTTCAAGCACTACTACAAAGCTACAGTAATCAAGACAGTTTGGTACTGTTATAAGAACAGAACAATAGACCAAATGGAATAGAGTAGATAGCCCAGCGATAAACCCAAGCATATATTGTCAATTAATAATGATAAAGGAGCTATGGACATGCAATGCGGAATTCCAGCATCTTGAACAACTGGTGTTTGCAAAACTGGTCAGCTACATGAGAGAGAATGAAACTGGATTATTGTTTAACCCCATACACAAAAATAAACTTTAAATGGATCAAAGACCTGAATGTAAGTCATGAAACCATAAAACTCTTAGAAGACAACATAGGCAAAAGTCTTCTGAATATAAACATGAGCAAGTTCTTCATGAAAACATCTCAAACAAGGGAAACAAAAGCAAAAATGAACACATGGACTAAATCAAACTAAAAAGTTTCTGTATGGCAAAGGACACCATCAACAGAACAAAAAGACATCCTGTAGTATGTGATAATATATTGTAAATGAGATATCCAAAAAGGGGTTAACATCCACAATATATAAAGAACTCACACACCTCAGCACCCAAAAAAGCAAATAACCCCATTAAAAAATGGGTGGAGGATATGAAGAGACAATTTTCCAAAGAAATTCAGATGGCCAACAGACACATGAGAAGATGCTCCCACATCACTAATTATCAGGGAAATGCAAATTAAAACAACAATGAGATATCATGTCACACTCATTAAGATGGCCAGCATTGAAAAGACTAAGAGCAGTAAATGCTGGCAAGGAATGCAGAGAAAGGGGAATCCTCCTACATTGCTGGTGGTCATGTAAGCTATTTCAACCATTGTGGAAAGCAATATGGAGGTTCCTCAACAAAGTTAAAATAGAAATACCATTTGACCCTGGAATCCCACTCCTTGGAATTTACCCAAAGAATACAATTTCTCAGATCCAAAAAAACATATGCTTCCCTATGTTTATCACAGCACTATTTACAATATCCAAGATATGGAAGCAACCTCAGTGTGCATCAGTAGATGAATGTATAAAGAAGTGGTGATACGTATACACAATGAAATACTATTCAGCAATAAGAAATAAACAAATTCTACCATTTGCAACAACATGGATGGTACCGGAGGATATTATGCTCAGTGAAATAAGCCAGGTGGAGACAGATAAGTGTCAAATGATTTCCCTCATTTGTGGAGTATAACAATGAAGTAAAACTGAAGGAACAAAACAGCAGCAAACTCACAGACTCCAAGAAGAGATTAGTGGTTACCAAAGGGGAGGGGTGGGGAGTTTGGGTGGGGAGGGAGGGACAAGTGGATTGAGGGGCATTATGTTTAGTACACAGGGTGTGGTGAGTCATGGGGAAGATAGTGTAGCACAATGAAGGGAGATAGTGAATCTCTGGCATCTTGCTGCACTGATGGACAGTGACTGCAATGGGGTATTGGTGGGGCCATGGCAATATGGGCAAATGTAGTAACCACATTGTTTTTTCATGTGAATCCTTCATAAGTGTGTATATCAATAATACCTTAATGAAAAAAAGAGAAAACTAATGACAAAATAAGGATAAATTTTAAGATATTTTATCATTTGTACACCTTTTATCTCCTGATACATCATCCATATTTGATTTTATTTGAATACTTTCTTTAAAAATGTTTTCTATTTTGTACAGTAAATCAATTGAGGCTGAATGTGTCTAGGAATTTTTTTTAGTATTCTCAATGTTCAACAGACACATGAGAAGCATTTTAATTGGATATAGAATTCTACATCAGAGTTGTTTTTCTTCAAAACTTAAATAATATTCATTTATCTTCTCACAACCAGGTTTGTAGGTATTAAACCTTGATATAAAACTAATTTTCAGTTCTTTGTAGATGATCAGCTTTTGTTCTTTTGTAGTTAGAATTCTGTTTGCCTTAACTTTACCAACAAAACTATTGAAGGAACATTTTTTTCAAGAGCACACAGGATGTTTTACAAAATAAAATAACCATATGCTGGCCATATACAAAGTCTAAATAAATTTCAGGGTATTTAAATCATTCAGATATGTCCTCTAGCCAAAATACCTGGAAAAAGCATCATATTTTATTACTTTGTTTCAAATTCTTCAGATGATAGATGTATAATTTTTTTAATCTGATAATGGCAGAGAGTGTTAAATTGGTCTAGCTCTTCTTTTTTCTTCTGTACTGCTTTTGTTTTTGTTTTTTATCATTGCTTATTTTGTGCAAGTGTATTTTATTTCCTCAAGTGTTGAAGTTTGTTTGTTTCTAAAGTATTAGTTGGCCTTGATCAAGCTACTGTATTTAGTGATTATATCGATTTCTCACCATTTCCCTAACCTTAGATTAAAATTTTTCAGAGTTGTCATTGGTAGTTAATTTCTCCCAGTAGTTACATTTGTTCTGCCTTATAAGTAGTGAGAAAAAGACTTTAAAGAGCAGTCTAGAATTTTGCAATTCAGGAATCAAATAGATTTGAAATAGATGGTGGTTATAGAAATGTAGACAAGCGTAAGGCTCATCAATACAATG
Source organism: Manis javanica (assembly GCF_040802235.1). Classification (NCBI taxonomy): domain Eukaryota; kingdom Metazoa; phylum Chordata; class Mammalia; order Pholidota; family Manidae; genus Manis; species Manis javanica. The sequence goes on from NC_133163.1 coordinate 70,110,482, forward strand.
CCCATTCTTTACAGTTTAGTTTACGATTAGATTAGAGTCATGAAAGGAGCAAATGAAAAAGGTGAAGTAAGAGAATATAGATGTAATTTTAAATTTGACATTGGATTTCTAAACAAAAAAGAATATAACTTGTACAATGGGAAACTGGAGAGGAGATGAACTTGGGTGGATGAAATGAATTTATAGTGTACATGGAAAGACCAAGATCAAGGGAATAATGTCTCTCAGACACAAACTAGAGAAATAAAATAAGCCAGTAAGAGAATATAATAAAAACTTCAAAAAAAATAGAAAAAATGGAAGGGTACAAAGTCACAGAAGACAAAAAAAAGATTTCAATGAGTTTGACTATAGCAAATAAATATGTATGAACATACAGAAAAAATTAATTTTGTACAATAATTATTTCATTCATTGAATATTTCTGACCAAAGAATAATAATTTGGATCAAATGTCATATTTTGGTAAATACTTTTCATTCTAATTCCTCTTTTTTTCTTAAATATTTTAACGTTCATGAGATGGCTATAATAATTCTTAAATCCCTTCCTATTATTTTTGGCTATTCAACTGATTATTTTTAAAGTCAAACCTCTTTTCATTGAGTCCTACGTATGTCATCTGATTACTGGGGAGCATCCATGTACTACTGATAATCTTATTATAAATTACCTCCTTTGAAATTTTGCTAGAATACATTCATATATGTTATTTTTTTGTCACTTTGTCACACCTCTGAGATTATAAACCAAAATACAAATTTGTGTGCATGTAGGTAAGAAAACAATACATTAGTATTAGGAGAGTTAAGAAAATACATGTATCTAAAATTAATCTTTATTGGAATAAAAGAATTAAAAGATAAACTAAATTTAATGAAATATTTGATTATGTATTACTTATGAGAATATTGGGAAGGAAAAACATTTGAAAAATAAAGACTCATAATTTTGAGTTAGGTTACATTATTAGATTGGGAGAAGATCAATTACCAATAATAAACAAGTGAATTTTTAATAATTTAAATAAGGTACCAGAAGGAAAAAAGCAGAAAAACTACAAGTAATGAGTGAAAATTATAAGTCAAAGTAAAGTGAAACTTGGATATTGATTCCAGCCAACTGTGACTGACAGAATTACATGAGTTGGAGAATAGATGAACAGGCACAAATAATTTACTGTGACATTTTAATATAAAATGGAAGAGAGGAGAAGAAAAATTAAGAGAAAAGAAGAAATATTCTGGTAAGACTTATTTACAAGCCACAAATAGACTAAGTATGTCAGAAAAATGTTTGCCATATGCTTCAACTTATGTTTTGATTATTGCTCAACAAGAACAACAAAAGAATATTTGCCCAAGAAATTGTACAAGTCATTTAACATAAAAATACAATTTATAATTGCTGATATGTTTTATTTATAGAAAAGAGTTTAGTGTAATATAAAAGTCGTGATGTAATGGGTATGTAATTATGTGTGTTGGTGAAGTTTGAAAGATGATGCTTTGATAATTTCAATGATTGTTCCAGAAAGATGATTTTTTATTTAGGAAAATAAATATAAGATAAAGGAACTAAAATAGAGAACATGTGAAATACAAAAATCAAAATTGCATATAAATTAAGTATAAAGAGGAAAAAATTAATTAATCTAACAAGTGGAGAGGAAAGCAATTTGATGGGTACTTAAAAAAAATGGGGAATACATGGACTAGGAGGAATGAAGTACAGGTTAGAGGGAAACCTCAAGAATTTGATAATCAAATAGGAAAAAATAGAAAAATAAGGAAGGAAATATAATACAACTGAAAAAAAAACAAAATGAAAATATAATACAACTGAGAACTATAATTCAAATGATAAAACACACAATCATTTTCCAAATGTAAGAATACATGTTCTCACCAACTTTGTGAGGGATATTGTAGGACATTTAAATTTATTAGCCTAGGGAATAGTAGCAGAGAAACTCATATTGTTTGTCTTCTGAGAGATAAAATGTGAGAAGGCCATTGGCTGCCATAATTTCACTGAGCTTCAGGTCTGCTCTGGGCCCCATGCTAGCCCTTGGGGCCTCATTTTTTTTCCTCCTGATGCCAGTCTTAGTGAAGATGGAGGAGAAAACATGAGAAAGGGTTTTATATACATATTTTATTTACACACATATATATGACAATGTATGTAATTATATATTTTGACTACCTGGTTTGAAATACTACTTAATATCGACAAAATGATTACAAAAGTTTCATTTCTCATGTTTTCTCTTGCTCCATAATAAATTGCCACAAATTTAGTGACTTAAAATAACAGCTAATAATTATCTCACAGTTATGTAGATCAGGAATCCAGGCCAAGTCTATAGCATTTTTTACTTAGGATTCTTTACACACAAGGCCAAACTCAAGATATCAGCAAGGCTGATTTTTAACTGGAAGCTCCAGGAAAGTCACCTCTAAGTTCATTCAGGTTCTTAAAAGAATTCAGTTCCTTATAGCTATAGCACCAAGGATCCCATTTCCTTTGTGGTTGTCAGCTGGGAATCAATTTCAGCCACTAAAAAGACACTACCTTGTCATTGCCTAAGTTTCCTTCCTTCTTCAAGGTCAGCACCAATGCACCAAATCCTTCTCATACTTTAAATCACTATGACTTCAACTGTACGCCAGAGGAAACTGCTTTAAAGAGTTCATGTCAACTGGACAGAAAGCAATATCCCTGCTTATTTTCTAAGAAAAACTTTAAGATGGTGTATCTAATAAATGAATTGTGATTATGAAGTTGCTTGTGCATTTGTACCTAAAATCTTTGTTTTCCTCAGTTCTTGATGGCTCTTTCACTTTGAGTGATTCAGTCCTGCTGGGAACAACTACTATTAAAAGGAATATTAAAGGAAGTAAATAACATGTGGTTGCTCCCTAACAAAAAGAAAATAAATAACAGTTTCTTCTTTGAACAATACCTGGTGCCAAAACTAAATGACAGTTTTTGACTCTCTAAATCTGAATGTTTAAACCCATACATACTGACATTTTATTTCAGCCTTTGATAATATAAAATACTTTTGAAAGCTTAGAAAAACACACCTATTTTAGAAGAGTGAAAGTAACAGCTTCCTCAGTAGCATATAGCTCTCTACTTATTTGGAAAAGTACAGTTTCAGCTAGAAAAGATGAGTAATAGAGACAAAGTTTCAGGTCTGTTCAATATGAATAAGAAGGTTTGACAGATAAAAAATAAGTATCATGCATAAACTTCAAAGGAACTTCCCCTGTCCTTCTATTACTGCCCTCTCCCCCTACTGGCTATTTATTGATTTCTCTTTCTCTGCCTGCTCATTAAATGTAGAACTCCCTCACATTCATTTCCTTTATTCATTGTGTCCCTGGACATTGCCTTAAGTGATTCTTCATATCCTGAATATTTTTATGAGGCCTGTATCTAAATGACTATCTCTTCCTGTTCAGCCTAAAAAAAAGGAAAAAGCTACCAATTACAACAACATGGATGGGCCTGGAAGACATGCTAAGTGAAATAAGCTAGTTATAGAAAGACAAATAATGCATGATTCCACTTACATGACTATTTGAAATAGTCAAATTGATAGAAGAAGAAAATAGAATGGTGGCTGTCAGGTGATGAACAGAGGGAGAAATGAGGAGTTGTTTAATGGGTATACAGTTATACAAATTACTATGTTCTAGAGATTTGCTATATAACAGTGTCTGTCATTCACAATACCGTACACTCAAAATTCTGTTAAGAGGTTGGATCTCATGTGAAGTGTTCTTATCACAAACAAACAAAAAACAGAGACAGAAAGAAAATTTTGGAGATGATGAATATGTTTATTATTTTGTGATGATAGTATCATGGGTGTATGCATACATCCAAACTAATCAAATTGTATTCATTAAATATCTACAGTGCTTTGTGTATCTATTACATGTCAATAAAGCTTTTAAAAATGATAAAATAAAGACATTTTCAGAACAAAAACAAAAGCAGACTCTTTTGGGGGCCATTGCTATAAATAAAAAACAATAAAAAAGGTTCACTAATATAACTAAGTCCAAGGGTAACTGGATTCAGGCAAAGATCATTTCAGGGTCTAACTGAAGTAATAAAAATCCAGCTTATCCCCATTTGTTATCTATCCTTCCATGAGGATGGAACCATTTTTGCAGAAGCACGCCCTTCATGTACAAGACTATATATCTCTCTTCAAGTTTGGTACCAAGAAAAAGCTTCCCATCCTTAACCACCAAATACAAAGTTCTGCACCCGATTCTCTTTAGCACAAATTGGGTTTGGGCATTGTTGTTCCACATCAGTGAGCCCTCACAAACGAGATAAAAGTTGTGCGTAGCCCACTTATCCATGGTCCAAAATGCCCCACCATGGGGAAAGGCTGGGGTGCTTTTTAGGGAGGTTCTGACTGTGAAGTGGAAGAATCTGAGTTATGTAGACGAGGGTTTTTTTGAATCACCTACTCTAGAAACTTTCTGAGCTCTAATGGCCCATGGGCTCTTGGACTGACTCTGAGTTAAGATAATTAATAAAGTGTATTATCTGCATTATTTTAATTTTTCTACTTTCCTGCATTTTTGCTTGGAGGTACCACGATCTGAAATTACGCAGAAGCTCTTGCTGATATCTGGTGTAAATTGGTCTGCATTCATATTATTTTACTGTGTCCATTTTATCACCTGGGAGTTTCCAGACTGCTAGAGGCTTAGAATAGAGCAAATTGGCTCGAAACTTGCCTATAGGTGATAGCACAGTCATTTAGGAGAGAATTTAAGACCCTTCACTTTTTGGTTTCATCCTGACCTATTCCAGCCCTTACTATTTTCTTTTCATGCTCTAGTCACAAGAGAATTCTTGGTTGGTTGTTTTACTACTGTAGATTTCTACAAGTACCTCAACACATGCTGAGTGAGTGAATGAATGAATAAATGAATATTTCTTGAATGTGTTACTAATTTATGTCTTCTTTCTGCTTCAGATTATTTCATACCTTTGGAGTTAAATGAATTCCTTTCACCCTTTCTAGGTCCAAAATTAAGTATAATTTCATCATCAAGCTTATTCACTTCCCCAATAAAAATGTTCTTCAATTTTTTGTATGTCCAAAAATATATGTATGTATATTTCATGCTTTATTTGATTCTGCCTTGATTATTTTTGCTCTCCACTTTTTCGTTATCCTTCTCCAAAGAGTAAAGTCCACATTTCTTTCATTTCTTTATTCCTATAGCATCTAAGAGTTGTTGTTCAAAGAATGTCATTTAATGAATAGTTGTATACTTTGATGTTGTTCACTTGTTATTTCCTACATATATGTGGTAGTTTTGTTCCATAACTATTCTCAGTTGGAAAGCATTAGAAGGTACAGAACTGTATTGTATAGATTCAAGCACAGAATGAACAAAAATAAGCAATTTTTCATTTACCACTTATTAGAATCTTGACCTACCTATTATCCAATTTTATATAAGCCTTAATGTTATTGGAAAATATCCCTTCCTTAAAACTCAGAATGTGAGATTATATACCTGAGTATCTTAAGGACTGAACAATGACACTATACAGATTTTTTTCCAGATAACATTTAGAAATAAGTGTATATTTTTGCCTTAAATAACCATATTGTTCCTTACAGGGATTTAAGGAATAGATACTCTACAAGGGAAATAAACTTACACTTTCAAAGAATTTTTCCAACAGATCCAATTAATCTTTTGCACAGAAGATGTGCAATATTTTATTATATAATGAGATGAAGATATATTTTAAATCAGATTGCTAATATTTTAGAAGCATGCCTATATCAGAAGCATAGTTTAGAATTCTTTGTTCACTTTTGTTTTTAAGTCAAAATACTTCATTGAACTGTACTTGTGTTTTATCCAAAATATATAAAACTCTTAAGATATACAATGTTTTAAATGTTGGTAAATAACTTGCTTTTCTTGAATTGATTATTAAAGGTTTCTGCTATCATTGAGAAAAAATGACAGACTACAAAACTAGTTATCCTTCATAGCAATGGGAACTTTAATTTACTACTCTAAAGCAATAGAACAGTGAAGGGCAAAGTCAAATCAGTGTGGTCATATTTATTTGAATATAACATTCAAATTCACAAGTGTTTTATGTTTTTTTCTGATTTCTAACTCAGCCTTTAGAATTTATGAAGACAGTAGACAAATTAAAATATGGTTTCTATCTTTGCAAAGTGATTAAATATATTTAGCAATGTGTAAAATAGATGAATTTCACAAGCATAATTTATTTACATATGTAGAAAAATATTTCATGTAAGTGATGTTTCTTCTTTTGCATAAATCACGCAAAAGTGAGGATGCTAGTTTTAATATTCCCCATTGAATGAAAGGCCAGTCCTATGATTTCATGCTGAATGAGTCAGGAAATTATATGATCAAGAGATTCAGTATAAGAAATGGACTCTCTCTTTCTGGCATGAACTTTGACCCTATACTTTCAGTCAGCTATGTAGGTCAATATAGTATTTCAATATAACTATCATTTTGCATATGGTTACTCTAGGTGGCATATTTAGTGTTTATTTTTAAATAGATTAACTAAATGAAAAAAATTAATCCAGAATAATAAATAATTTTAGTTTGTCAAATGTTCTTTCCAATCACCTATTTTTTCTAGATGTTATAGGTGTCAATTTTCATATAATTTTGTCCAAATGGAGTATAAAAAGAATTTTCAGCTACTTCTTAATCTTCTTTTTATTTTTGGTTTATGTCTACCTGGGTATTAATAGGGATCATAAGTAACTCCTATAAACCATACATAGCTCCATGTATCTTCAATAAAAGTATTTTTCTTTTCTAGAAAGGTCTCCCTGCTTGATGCCATGATGTTACAGTAACATCGAACTAGTAATCTTTGAAAATGTACTAACATATTTATGTACTGTAATATTCAATGGATTTTTGTTTCTAAAGAAAACATAATTGAAAATATGAAAGTAAAATTACCCAGTAATGAACATCATAATGAGCAATATGGATCTTTTTCCGAGTTAAACATTTTATCCTGTCAATCACAAGGAAACTAAGTCCAAATAAATAAATAAATAACACTTTCAGGGCTAGTTGTATTATTTACTGTTGCTTGAACTTGTGTAAAAGACTAGTTGTTGATAAAAGTTATCAGGACACTTCTTCACACATAGAAGTTTGCTGGGGACATTGTGGTTGCAATAAAGATTTAAAGAAAACAGGAAGAACAGCAGTCTGTTGTAAATATTGACTGATAACAATGAGGTCTTTAGAAATTACAAATTATTTTATCATTATATTCAAATGTAGGATATGCTTCATTTGAATAATAGCAGTTTTTATTACATTATTGCCTTTAGAGATAATGAACCGAATAGTGCTATGGGTTGAACTGTATGCCCCAAAAAGATACACTGAAATGTTAAATTTCAGTGCTGCAGAATGTAACTTTATTTGGAAATAGGGTCATCACAGATGTAATTAAGATGAGGTCAACTGGAGTAGACAGCTTACTCCAATATGACTGGTGTTTTTATAAGAAAAGGACAAAGAAACAAAGGGAGAATGCCATGTGACAACAGAAGCAGAGACTGGAATAATGCAACTGCAAGCCATGGAATGTCTAGGATAGATGGCTGCCACCAGAAGTCAGGAAGAGGCAAGAAAGAATTCTCCCCTCTAGGTTTCAGAGGGAACATGGTGCTCCCAACAACTTGATTTTGGATGAATGGCATCCATAATGTAAGAGTATGAATTCCATTGTTTAAGCAACTAAGTTAGTGGTACTTTGTATGGTAGCCGTAGGAAACTAATAAAAATAGTAACTCATGCAAACTACCTCCCTTCTCATTTTTCATCATAAAACTTATTACCCCAAAACTGAAATTATATTCTCTATTTTACAATTATCTGTTTTACCTAGTAGAATGCAAACTCTCTGGGGGTAGGAACTTGGTTCTTTATTTTATTCAGAACACTTAGAATATTGCCCAATGGTTGAATGTTTACTAGTCATGATAGGTTTGGTTAACATACAACAAGAAACACCCCAAATGTCAGTGGTTTATGAATGGTTGATTTTAGTGTATTGGTTATTATACAGTAAGAAACACCCCAAATATCAGGGGTTTATGAATGGTTGATAATTATACATGTACAGAACAGAAAGGGGCTCTTCCCTACCAATGTAGTCAAAGTCAGGCTGCTGGAAAGGATACACTTGGTATATGTCTTTGTCGTTGTAGAGACAAGAGAAAGAGAAAAAAGGAAAGCAAGAACCTGACTCTCAAAAATTTTTATATTTTGTCTTAGGGTCTCTACAGGAAATAGATGGCAAGCAGTTACGAATAACAAGGAATGTTTTAATACAAAGAAAGGAGTGTAAGGAAATTACAAGTAGTAAGTCTAAAACTGGGGCTAGATGGGAAAAGTAGAGGTTAGCAAATCTGGAAAAAGAGGGAGCTGTAGCGCAAGCCACCTTAAGAACAGTGACCTTCTGCCGAGAGATGTACCTAGTTAAAAAGACCTCATGGAAAAGCAATCAGCAGAATACATACTATGACCCCTCTATCCTCTATCCTTTCTATCTCCTGCCAGAATTCCTCACACACCAAACCCTGAAGCCAGAGCGTAAGGGAGCCTTTTGATGTAGTCCTTTAAATCAGTACCGTAAGTCTGAACGGAGCCAGGAAGGATGAAGAGTAAATTGGAGGTGGAATAGTAGAAATCTGGCCCATTAAGTTACTTTCATTTTTTGACATTGTAATGGCTAATCCAAGGAATAATCTTACACACCAATTTTTGTCTACCTTTCAAATTGTTTATTTAGGATCCATTCCTGGATTTCTTTAACTAGTAGACACTGTATAAAAAATTAGCTTACTTTAACTAGTAAATACTGCATAAATCCTAGTCAGCTGTTTATTAACATTTACTTTTCTTTGTGATTCATAATTCCTCATAATGCATAGAGATGCTTTCATGTTTTTCTCATGAAATGTAAAAGACTTATTTGTACAGGATTACTATGTTACATAGTGACAAGATGAGGTTAATTGTGTAGAAGACAATTATTGAGGGTGGTTCCAAGAAATTAGGTTTTCAACTGCAGAGGACCAGAGTATATTGATAGGAACATTTTTAGTGTATTTATTTATTGAGCATCTATTTTGAAAGTATTTTTAACAATCTAAATTTAGATTGATTTGCAATATATTTTCAATGTTGAGACTCTGGCTCTATTTCTAGTTGTGTCTATGAAATGTGATTTTCACATTGTCCCTATTATTAGGTTAAGTAAAAGAGAAGTGTTGGCTATATTGATTTATTTGGTATCTATTAATAGAATCATTAATCAATGAACAAACCTATATGCTTAATGGTGTGGTAAATTAAAATTAAAAAATCTGGTATTTAATCTCTGATGTCAAGGGAAACAAACACTTGTTAGCCACCAGATTGTAACTTAAAGATAACAGTAATATGAAGCAGGATGAAATAAGTACTATACTAGTTGTCAGTGTTAAGGAATTATTTTAAGGTTTGGGGAGGAAAGAAGAAAATGATTTAATTCTATAGTGGAAAATGAGAAGTGTTCTTAGAAAATGGCATTTGATTAGAATATTAGTGAATATGTAGGATTTTACAGTTGAGAAAAGAAGGAAGAACTTTATAGTCCAAGGGATGAATATAAGCAGAAGTACAAAGGTAGAAATAGTACTTTCTGGGAAAAGTAAATAATACTATATTTTGAAGTACCAATGCTTTAAATTTTGACAAGGTTGAATAATAAGTAAGCTGGGTCTGAAAAAAAGGCCTAGAGGTCCCTCCATTTTTGTCTTAAGTGATCCATTTGTTTATTTGAATGGAGGTTTTAATACAGAAGAGGGAAACATAGAAACATAGAAGACTGCTAACACAGGCTAGAAAGAAAAGACAACCCTTATAACCATCTTTAAACTGCTAACCAAACTGGACCAAACAAAGGAATATATGCAAACATTTATAACAAAATTCTGTTTTCCAAAAATGTCGGCAATGGCCTAAACTCTTATTAGTGTTCACTCTCGGCATTATTTCAAAGAAAGGGTGAAATACAAGGAAGCAGCTTTGGGTTCTGGAACAGAGGCATCTCTTTCCCACCCAAGAACAGATATGCTGAAGAATATCCTTTCCAGCTCAGGACTTTTGACTTAGTTTTCTCATTATGTGGAACTGTCCTTCTTTTTGGCTCTACTTGGTAAATTTGTCATCTGAAAAAGTTAGATTCTTCTCATGTACCCTTTAAAAGTCCTTTCTCTTCAAAGTCTGTAATTATACGTATTTTTACATAGATCCTGAAAAAGTAGAATACTTGAAAATTTAGATAAAAATTATTCAATATGCCAAAAAAAATTGCAGGGAGTAATGATTAAGTCATATCCTTATGAATGTATTGACTTAGATGGATTTAAAAAAAAAGAATTCTATAGGGAATTATCTTGTCCATGGAATTTGCCTCTAAAGAAGGAAAAAAGTTTTCTATGTATTTTTGATGGAAAACAATTTTCTTCTTTATATGGCTAAAATATAAGAAATATATTCTCAAGTACTTGGAAATTATGAAAAGAAAGCATGCATATACCTTTCTGAAAAATAAAAAAATTATTTTGAGCAAGTAATCCAGACAACTATTTAATTAGAATTGAAAAGTCATAATAGTGTAGTTAAGTCATGAAAAACCTGATGATATTTATTTTTTTAACTTCCCACAACACTGCATAATCTCTTTATTAGTTTTGTGTTTCTTCCATCATATGTGATCAATCTACGATGTGTCTACAGAATTTTCATAAGGATGTGGTTTATATTAAGTTGAACCATATATTGCTATTTGTGTAGGTCAAAATGGCTGAATATAAGCAATTTCACAAGATTCAACCTCATAATTAGAATTTTTAGTTTCAATGATGTTAAAATAATTTTTTGTCAGGCAGCTGCATCTGAGGGGGTGTCTCCCCTGAGTACTAGGTAAAACCTCAACTTGGACAGGAGAGGGTTCTTGACTGTGATGGAAAAAGAATTCTAAAACAGGTAGGATGAGTGTAGCTAAGAAGGAATTCTCCTGCAGGCAGAAGAAAGCAAGGAAGAACAGAGGGAGGAAAGGGAAGCTCATTGAACAACTGCTTGGCATACGGAAGATCCCTTGCCAACCCCTAAAGCCAGAGTCATCTAGCATCCAGCATCCACTTAAATCTACAGGGCATGGAAATTAAGCCCCTACGACCCCAGGATTTGGGGAAGCTGCAGAGCACAGGATGGAGTGAGATTATGTTCTGAGAACTTCCCAAAGGAAAAGAGAGGAGGTTTTCAGGTAGGCTGCAAAACATGATCATACAGCTGCAGTCCTGTCTGGGTCACCCAGGTGACAGGAACTTGCAAGCCCAAATAAGAGATTTCAGTATCCCTTCCCTTCTTGTCTGAAGTAGAACAGAGAGTGAAGACTTGTGCTCAAGTCTAGAAAACTGAGTGAAATAGTGAAGTAACAAGGGCACTTACCACTTGTAGAGACAAAACAGAGTAAGTTGAGCAGTAAGGCTTTATTTAAGGCAAAGAGTACACACTCAAAGAAAGGAGGGTGCAGGCAACCTAAGAGAGGAGACCCAGTTTAAGGTTTAGGATTCTGTCTTTTAAGTCTTTTAAGAATAGGGCAAAGGGTGGCGAGTGTGGAACACAGGCTTGACATGTGGTCTCATGATGTCTTTCTCTAGTGGGAGACACACCACCATCCACAATCAGTCCTCTAGATATTCTGTGAGATAAACTTAACACAAGGAATTTCTTGATTCTGTTCTTCTTCAAGATACTGGCTACCCCCAAACACCAGGAACATATTTAGGACTGCTTGCCCTGCTTTAAGATAGGTTTTTGACTGATTATCAAAGAATATTGTTAGGAATCTTACCTCCTAAATCCCTGGTTTTTAAAATGGAATCTTAGCCATTAGATGGAGTCCCTCTTCTTCTTCCTCTACTGTTTATATGTCAGCATTTTTCATCATAGGCAGAAAATATTAATCATGATGCCTGTCCCATGTCACTGCCCTACCTCAGTTTGGAGCACTTTTTCTTTAATCATTTAGATCATATTTTTAAAGTATATCTTTGAAAATTAGTTCTTATGCCACCATCCTTCTCTGAAATCCATGACTTTTCTTAATTAGATTTCCTAGTAAGTTCCTCTTTTCCAGATTAAAAAAAAAAATCTTGCCAGAACACAATAATTAGGTTAACCTTTCTTTGCTCAAAAGTTCACTTGTAAAAGTCATTGTGATTTATAGTAACATCAGTGTACCTTCTGAATGTTTAACAATTAAATCTATTTTTGTTCTTATCTTCACTTTGAACTAAAATTTAATCATTTTCATTATTCCAAGACAAGATTTATTATGTGGAAGTAATTACTTTCATAGCTAATAATTTAATCACTTAAAAATAAACATTCCCAGTATAAGCACTTTATAACTTTTGTTTACAAATCTGGATAAGGAGAGAAAACCATAGCTTGCTTAATCCTAACATCTGCTGTTAACAAAATATTCTGTTTTGCAGAAGGATTCTGGAATATGGCAACCTGAGTATACCTTCCTTACCACCCAATCCCAATTGCTTCTGTTTAGCCAGGATTCCACTAAAATGAAAACAACTTGAAATGGCAATACTTCTATTAAGTTTTCAAAGGGCTCCCTTGTTGGTAGTCTTAGGGAGAAAAATCACTTGAGAATAGGGAAGTGCTGGAGCAACAGATCTCAAAAAAAAGCCTAGTTGTCAAAGGTGTGAGTACTTAAATCTAAAGAGAACAGCAATAGAAATGAGTATGTTGGTGTCCTTGACATTGAAAAGCTCAGGAGAAAGCCATTAACATTTTTGACTTTCACCAAATGTGAGATTCCACCCTTACTGATATTTAAAACTCAAGGTTTCAAATTCAAGAAGCCATAAAAGAAACTAACTAGCATTGAACTTATTTACAAAAATAGAAGGTAGAAAACTATGATTTACAGGAAAAATGAAAACAATGATAGAATGAGAGTGAAAGATTTCACTCCAACAATACCATAACTGTCATGGAAGAAAAAGTAAAAGAGATATGAAGCCATTTAAAAACTGAGAAAGCTTACTACTCAAGTACTGGAGGAAAGACTTCACCCAAAACTGCAGAAAATGAAACAGAGACCTCATATGGGGAAAGATGAACAGCAGAAGAAATAGTGGTAAGAAGTGAACCTTGATAGACAGGCATTTATTGGGTAAAGAAAGCTTCTTTAGGAATATGCAATATCAATACTAAAGGAAGTTTTCTGAATCAGAAGAGTCATGGATTAAGAGAATTTCTGTTAGGTATTAGTGAACAGGAAAGAAAACAAAAAGCTAGGAAATGAAGATTGAGAGGGGGGAAATTAAGTAAATGTACGCTGAAGTTATCACAGAAAAAAAGAGAGAAAAACTAGTGGTTGGAAGAAGAGAAAGTAAAATTATTAAAAGATCGTATCCTTCTTTTGAGAGGGGAAGTAAATTCATATGCCACTGTTGAGGAAAAATAGACCTCAGTGATGAAAAAATGTTCTTTTTAAAAAATAACTATTAATCATACCTGATTAGGAGAATTGATAAGAGGAAGACAAATATTTCAAAGAATAGAAATTAGAGTTGATAGAAACTTAAACAAGACAAAGATCTTGCTCTCTCAGGAAATAAAATAAATTCATTATTTACTCTTTCAGGAGGTAATATTTCTATGAAGAAAAATGAAGCAGAATATGTGGTCAAGAATGACTGACAGGTCAAGGAAAATGTCTCTATGAACATGGAAATGCCATAATTTGAAAGTATGTTTGGTTTATCTGGGAAACAGAAAAGAGACAATGTAGCTCAAGAAAAATGGTAAGCAGGGGAATCAGAATGAGGGCCAAGGGAAGCCACCCCAGATGTGTCACTGTGACATGCAGATTATTTGGGGCTGAAAACCATCAAGGCCCAAAAGAGTCAGGAAGATACTTTGACCTTCCCACCCCATCCCAAATACATAAGAAGAATTTAGATGGAGGAACTACTCCAGGAGGAGAGCCATTCCCATAGATGCTACTATAATATAATGTAGGGGTGACAAACAGGAAGCAATGTGATAGACTTAAAATTTCTTTGTGCCCGTTGTTTCTGTGTGACTATCAAGTATTTTGTTTACCAATCATTTACTCTTTTCATATTCCTGTGAATTACTTCCCTTTTCCTTTGAAGTCTCAGACCCCTACAACTTTCTCTTTGGTTCAGGATGACATATGTACCTCATTTCCCTGTCTTTAGAACCCATGTCTATTGCTTCCCTGTACATATGTAATTAAACTTCATTTTCTTCTCCTGTTAATCTGTCTCATGTAAGTTTGATTCTTAGACCAGCTAGAAAAACCTCAAGAGATAGAGGAAATTTCTTTCTCCCTAACAGTATCATATCATCTGCAAATTGTGACAGTTTTATGTTTTCCTTTCCAAATTGGATTCCTTTTATTTCTTTTTCTTGCCTAACTACTCTGGCTAGGACTTCCAAAATCATGTTGAATTAAAAGGGTGTGTGGGCATCCTTGTCTTGTTCCTGACCTTAGAGGAAAAGCTTTCATTGAGTGTGATGTTAGCTGTGGGCTTTTCATATCTGGCCTTTATTATACTCAGATACATTCCCTCTATACCATTTCATTGAGATTTTTAGTGTAAATGGATGTTGAAATCTGTCAAATGTTTTTATCTGCATCTATTGAGATGATTATATGATTTTTATACTTTTTGATAATGTGGATTATCACAATGACTAACTTGAGGATACTGAATCACCCTTGCATCCTTGGAATAAAGTCCATTTAAGTATGGTATATGATCCTGTTAATGTATTGCGGAATTGTTTTGCTAATATTTTGCTGAAGATTTTTCTGTATATGTTCATCAGGGACATGGGCTATAATTTTATTTTTCTTGTGTCATCCTTGTCTGGTTTTAGTATCAGGATTTATAAATGAGTTTGAAAGAGTTCCTTCCTCTTTTATTTTTTGAAAGAGTCTGAGAATCATTTATATTAATTCTTTGAATTTTTGGTAAAATTCAACAGTAAAGCTGTCTGTCACTAGTCTTTCATTTTTTGGAAGGCTTTTAATTACTGATTCAATGCCCTTAACAGTAATTGATCTGTTCAGATTTTCTATTTCATTATGATCAGTCTTGGTAGGTTAAATGTGCATTCAAAGATTGCTGTTCATTGTTATATACAATTGTCAACATTATGTTTTCATATAATATGATTAATAAATATGAAAATTCACCCATTTTGAAATCCTTTAAATATATGTGAAATCTCAGGAATTAGGTAAAATATGCTAATTCCTTCAACTGTGGTCTCAGGATTCAAAATCTTGGTTGACCATCTGATTGGCTCATTCATGCTTCATTGGTCTCTATGCTTCCAATCTTTTGTTCCAGCCTTCCTGAGTTATAATTGACATACCACAATGTGTAAATTTAAACCTTATCTGGCCTTTATTATACTTAAATATACTTTATATATTTAAACCTTAAATTTACACATTGTGGTATGTCAGATATACTGCAAAATGACACATATACTGCAAAATGATTACTACAATAAGATTAGTTAACACATCCATCATCTTACATAATGACATAATTACCATTTTTGTGTGTGGTGAGAAATTCAATTTCTTTTTAACTTTCAAGTATATAATATAGGACTATTAACTATAATGTACATCTTGTATATCCAGCCCCAACTGCTCCCCTCTCCAATACAGTGACTCACAGCAATTCGATTAATTTGGAAAATCTAAATTGGATAACATAACACCTTACAGTAAAATCATCCAAGAGGTTCTAACTTCATAAATAGTAAAATACATTTAAAAACTGTGAAACACAAGAGTCACGTTGACCTTTGAACATCTAAAATGTATATTAATAAATATTTTTCCAAATAAAAGTCTCAAAAATACTTTTGGTAAGATCAAGTTAAATTTTGTGTCTAATGTTATTGAAAATAGATCAGAACTAATTTTTAGTAATAAAAATATTAATGCATAAAATTATGGTAACAAATGTTAAGAACATTTACCATTGGTGAGATTATGGTTGTTTTAAATGCTTTTATTATGCTTTGTCTATTTTCTAATTTTGTCTAGTTAGCACAAATTCTATTGTCTAATTTTTTTAGAATGAGCATTTATTTGTGTAATAAATTTTTAGTGATAAAATCATTGACTCAAAAATATTTCTTGAGAGAACCAAGATGGCGGCATGAGTAGAGCAGCAGAAATCTCCTCCCAAAACCAAATATATTTTTGAAAATACAACAAATACAAGTAATCCTAAAAGAGAGACCAGAAGACACAGGACAACATCCAGACCACATCCACACCTGTGAGAACCCAGCGCCTCACAAAGGGGGTAAGATACAAGCCCCAGCCTGCTGGGACCCAAGTGCCCTACACCCCAGCTCCGGGCAGGAGGAGAGGAGTCAGAGTGGGGAGGGAGAGGGAGCCCAGGACTGCTAATCACCCAGCCCTAGCCATCAGCACCAGAGTGCCGACACAGTGCATGCGTGGGGTGCTGGATACTAGGGAAACAGGACACTATGACCTGTGAGCAGGTCCTTACAGCCGGTGCACCTGGGACAAAGAAAAGCGAGTGCTTTTTGAAAGTCTTAAAGGGGCAGGGACCCCACAGCTGTACAGAAGTGCCCTGGGACATTTAGCCCAGCAGCTGTGAACCTCAGGGAGCTCTGGGTGCCTGAAACCCTGCAGCGCAGCTTGGAGGCCCCTCACCATGATAAACAGCCTCCTGCCTGTTCTCCCTCCGATGCAGCTCCACCATATTGGAGTGGCAGCCTGAGGCCGGCCACGTCCACAGCAACTGCAGAGCTAAATAAATTCCACAGCAGCTGGGCAAGATCAGAAGCCCCATCTGCACACAGCTGCCCAGCACAAGCCGCTAGAGACTGCTGTTCTCCCAGGAGAGGAAGGCCATAAACTGGCAAGAAGGGACTTTCTCTTACCCAACACACGTGCCAGCTCCCCACAAATATATCTATCACCATGAAAAGGCAGAAGAAATTGATACAGACCAAGATCACAGAGGCAAACCCTGAGAAGGAGATAGACCTAACCAGTCTTCCTGAAAAAGCATTCAAAATAAAGCTCATAACCATGTTGCTGGAGATGCAGAGAAATATGCAAGAGCTAAGGGATGAAGTCTGGTGGGAGATTACAGACATCCGGAGGGAGATTACAAATGGCAGGAAGGAGATTACAGAAGTGAAACAAACTCTGGAAGGATTTATAATCAGAATGGATAAGATGCAAGAGGTCATTGATGGAATAGAAACTAGAGAACAGGAATGCATAGAAGCTGATGCAGAAAGAGATAAAAGGATCTTCAGGAATGAAACAATATTAAGAGAACTGTGTGACCAATCCAAAAGGAACAATATCCAAAAGGAACAATTATAGGGGTACCAGAAGAAGAAGAGAGAGAAAAAGGAATAGAAAGAGTATTTGAAGAAATAATTGCTGAAAACTTCCTCAAACTGGGGGAGGAAATAATCGATCAGACCATGGAAGTGTACAGAACTCCCAACAGAAAGGATCCAAGGAGGACAACACCAAGACACATAAAAATTAAAATGGCAAAGATCAAGAACAAGGACAGAGTTTTAAAGGCAGCTAGAGAGATGAAAAAGGTCACCTACGAAGGAAAACCCATCAGGCAATCATCAGACTTCTCAACAGAAACCTTACAGGCCAGAAGAGAATGGCATGATATACTTAATGCAATGAAAGAGAAGGGCCTTGAACCAAGAATACTGTGTCCAGCACGACTATCATTTAAATATGAAGGAGGGATTAAACAATTCCCAGACAAGCAAAAGTTGAAGGAATTTGCCTCCCACAAACCACCTACACAGGGTATTTTAGAGGGACTGCTTGAAATGGTAGCACTTCTAATGCTAAATAGATGTCACCAGAGCAAAAGAAAGCAGACCAACCAAATATTAATTAAAGGCAAAAAATAAAATCAACTACCCACAAAAGCAGTTAAAGGAGGCACAAAAGAGCACAGAATAAAACAACCAACATATAAAGAATGGAGGAGGAGGAATAAGAAGGGAGAAAAATAAAGAATGACCAGACAGTGTCTAAAATAGCTCAATAAGTGAGTTAAGTTAGACAATAAGATACTAAAGAAGCTAACCTTGAACCTTTGACAACCATGAATCTAAAGCCTACAATGGCAATAAGTACATTATCTTTTAATAATCACCCTAAATGTAAATGGACTGAATGCACCAATCAAAAGACACAGAATAATAGAATGGATAAAAAAGCAAGACCCATCTCTATGCTGCTTAGAAGAGACTCACCTCAAACCCAAAGACTATAGGAACAAAGAAAGACTGAAAGAACAAAACAGCAGCAGAATCATAGAACCTAAGAATGTACAACAGTCACCAAAGGGAAAGGGACTGGGGAGAAAGGGAGGGAAGGGATGGATAAGGGTGGGGAAAAAGAAAGGGGACATTACGATTAGCATGTATAATGTGTGGGGGGGCATGGGGAGGGCTGTGCAACACAGAGAAGGCAAGTAGTGATTCTACAGCATCTTACTACACTGATGGACAGTACTATAATGGGGTTTGTGGGGGGGATTTGGTGAAGGGGGGACCCTAGTAAACATAATATTCTTCATGTAATTGTAGATTAATGACAACAAAATAAATTAATTAATTTTAAAAAATATTTCTTGAGCAACTATATGTACTTGAGTCTTTTCTAGGCTCTTGGATACATCAGTGCATAAAAGAGAGAAGATTCTTTGCCTTCATGGAGTTTATATTTAGATAGAGGAGAGAGACAATGAGCAATACACATAAGAAGGAGCTAAATTACAGACTACTTTAAAAGGTGGTAAGTGCTAAGGAATAATAGGAAAAATTGGAGTAACATAGGGGAGATCAAAAGTGCCTGGGGAAGGGGGTAGTTACAATTTAATGGAATATTCAAGAGAGACCCCAGTGAGAAGTCATATGAGCAAAACTTTGTAAGAGATGGAGAGAGAACCATGTTTACATCCCAGGCAGAACAAACAATATAGTAGCTCTAAGATGTCTGACCTATTTGGGGAAGAACAAGATGGCTAGAAGAGCTAGCTATAAGCAGAAAGTGGCAGAAGAGGTGAGGAAGTCCAAGGTCCAAGGTGACCCATATGACTTCTTATTTCTCCCATCCCAATACATATATGAGATGTACCTATCCATCTAAGATATAGATATATCCATCTGAAACATCTGAGATATACATATATATGCATATTAATGACAAATTAATCCTTTTAAGTAATTTTCTTTTATCCTATTGGGTCCTCATGCCTGCATGACTTAATCTGTTCTCCTGATAGTGAGGTGAGCCCTCATAAGCAAAAAGGCTTTAACACCAAAGAGCTCTGCATTCAAGCCCTCGCTTAACCAGTAAGGAAATATGTCCTTGTACAAGTATTTACTCTTTCTAAGCCTCCATTTCCTTACATGTAAGATTTAGAAAATCTTACTACTAGCTTTGTGATTTTTGTTCTGAGGATTAAACTACATGCTGGGAAAGCACAGAGTAAGTGCCCAAACTTCAGCTATTTTAATATCATTTTATTGTTACTATAATTATTGTTATCCTGTCATCACAACTGCTTCATTATTTTCCCTGTATTATCTCCCATTGTCCTCATATTCAGGCCATCTGCATCTCCTCCAGATAAACTGGAATAAAAAAATTTATGCCAGTTCTACACTATGTTTATTTCTCTTTTGATTTTATTTAAATTCTAATTACCTTTATGCTTTACCAATTCCACTGAATCCATTTTTGTGAATTTTCTGTATACTTTCTCTCACCTTGAAAATCCTACAGAACTTGATGTCTATACCATTAATTTGTCACTGGTCAATTGCTTACATCCATTGTTAGTTTTATTTTACAGTTACAGCCTGCTTTCCCAACTGTCTGCAAGCTCCTAAAGACAGGGAAACTACTTTTAAATAGTTATTATAAAAATGTCTTATACATGATAGTCACTCCATTAGTTTTGTTGATTTAGTGTTAGAGAAAAAGATAATATATCCCTTTTATTACAAAACTGAGTAGTGTGTGCAGTTATGGCTGGGGTCACTTTGTTAATAAAAGAACTACTGGCAGGATGTTTAAATTATGGTTACTTGTCTAACATATACTGACTGCAAAATGAAGTACTACAATTTTGTGTATTACTTCTTCATCTGGCCTGGAGAGAGAGGTGGTAGTAAAGCTGTTGGGGGTGATATAAAACTTTTAAAAACCTGCTGGAAAACTGCAGAAAACAAAGTGGGAAACAGGACTGGAATGGCAGGAACATAGGTCTAGTTGCCAGAACTACTGTAATGTAATAAAAGTTTTTCCAGCAACCTCATTTAGATCACTAACACCTGCCCCAGCTGCCTAGGCAGCTAGCTCTGAGCTCACTGTTGGCATACACAAAACCCAGCTGCTGCTGTGATTACATTATTTACCTCTGCTTCACTATGGGGTTGCTAATGCTCATCAAATCCTGAAGCAATTCCCATACTAATATTTAAATTAAAAGGCTGACTGAAAGGTCATGCATCTCCCTCATATACACACTTACAATTCATCTGGATGTGAAGAGTGAGAACATAAATACATATGTCAGGACTGGTTTAGCCTAATCATAGATTTGGAATGGAAAGTAGAAGAATTCAATCTTTGTTAAAGCAAAGTAAAAGTTTTGGGACCATAACATATTATAGAATATTCTCAGGAGTTCTTAATTATGAAATAGCTTATCAAAAATATTTAACATAAGATATTTTGTTTTAAAATTTGGGATAAATAACTAAAATTATAACATGTAATGTGTATTTAACCATTTTAAAAGCTGTATATTTTATAATATTATTTTGCAGAATGATGTACAGTTGACCCTTGAACAACACAGGGATTAGGAACACCAACCAGACATCCAATCAAAAATCTGTATATAACTTTGACTACCCAAAGCCTTAACAATTAATAGCCTATTAGTGACCAGAAGTTCTACTTGACAACATAGTCAATTAACATATTTTGCATGTTATACGTATCATATATTTGTATTCTTACAATAAACTAGAAAAAATGTTTTTTCAAATTGTTTCAAATCTCAAAAGAATTTTCCAATATATTTATTGAAAAAATCTGCATATAAGTGGATCTTGCACAGTTCAAATCCATGTTGTTCAAGAGTCAACTGAACAATTTAGAAATGCAATGTGTCAATTAGTCTTATTTTTAAATGTAGGTCAAACCATTCTTATGCATCATTACTGTGGGACCAATTAAAAAATATATAAACATTATATGTGGCCATATTTTATAAATTAAAGATACAAAAATTGTTTAGAAAACTGATAAATAATTTCAGCAGAAAACATTGGTGAAGACTTTCATTTATTTCCTACCCAAAGACAATTGGCTGAATGGTTGATTGTGGATCAGTTGGGTATGACTTCTGCTATCAATTGCATTTTAAACACCATTTATGTCCTTCTGAGTGGTTTAGTTATGACTACATGGTCTCTGGTGTTTCAGTATCTGGGATGAAATCCGAGCTTCACCACTTGTCATTTTTATAAACAGTCAAAAATGGGACCACTTCATGTCTCAGCAGAACAGGGGTGCTGACAGCAGTAGTTAATTGTGGTTTGTGTGAGTATGCATAAAGTAATCTATTTAGACACTATGCTTAGGTGCTTAATCAGCAATAATTGTGAAGATTAAATGCACATGTGAGTTCTGGAATCCAGCAAATGATTTCACCTATTCGTATTTAGGTTTTATAAATTTCATGTACTTTTATGGGTTCTTAGAAATCAAGTTAAGACAAAGTGCTCTAAATAATAGCCACATTAAGATGAGATAAATTTCTAATCCAAGCAAGAATGATAAGATTCAGCAAAATTGTAAAGAGACTCAAAGTGACAATGATCAAACTGGAAGTAAGAAACATTTTGGTTATTACAGGAATGTAATATTGTGCAAGGAATATGTGCCTGTTTTTTAAACTTTATTTAATTTTTTTTTTTTTTTGAACAACGGAGTGAGGCTTTAATGATCTTGCAAGATCGGGGGTCTGGTGGGCAGGCCAACTTTATTTAATTTTAAAATGAATCACACATAAAATCTGAATGACACATGAAACAGGAAGTTTCCAAATAAAGAAATGTTACAGTCTGTTTTTAATCTGATACCAGTGCCTCTTTGGTATAAAATTATATATGTATTTGAAACTATCAAACACATATTATAATCAGAAAAAAAACCCAATACCAAGTTAGGTGAGGTTGACAGAATGACCCCATTTTTAACAAGAAATAACAAATTAAAAATGTGTTGCAACTAGAAAGGCTCAGGATTAAACAAATGCAGATATATATTTAGAAGAAAACTCTTTGATCATTATATGGGATAGGAAGGATTTGGTGGGAGTAAGGCAAACAGTCATGACTACAACAGTATAAGAGGTGCATTTTCAAACTTCCTGGACACAGAAACAAAAGAACAATGAAAATGATGTGAGAAGTAATTCCCTCAGCATAATCACAGTGTTGTGTATACAGGCCTCGACACACTAAGTTAAAAAGACCTTGGAAAACTTGAAGAAGGTTTAAGGACAAGCAATAAACATGATTAATAGCTTGGAAAATAGAATCTCAGAGGAAAGGTTAAGGGAACTAATATTATTTAAGTTGGAAAATAGGCTGGGGAAACAAGCTGGTTTTCAATTACATGAAGGATTATTACACAGAAGGTGCTGATCGGTACTCTGATGCCACCGAGAGCAGAACAAGAATAAGTGAGCTTGAAATGTTGTATAAAGCATTTAGGTTGGCTAAAAGAAAGAACTTCCATCAGGACTACAAGTCATTAAAATGGAAAGTACTAAATTTCTTTTTGTATAGACCTTTCAAAATGTGCCTGAAACTCATTTGTCTAGGAAAGTTTACATGAGGCCCAGCCTAAAAAGTGGAGAAGAAAGAGAAATAACATTAAGTTTTTACAAGCACTATCTTTCCTAAGTTTCCCTCCATACTCTAAACGGTAAATGTCTGTGTTATGAATCTGTTGTAGTGAATAAGCAAGGAGAAAAGTACCCACAAGTCAAGATCTTTGAAATACACCTTAAGTGTGTACAGGCCCTTAAGATAACAACCTTAAGAAGAATTGTTAACTCTAAAACTTCTGGTAGCTTCAAGCAATTTTCACTGTGTACTAATTCAAGTCTATTAGATTACTGGCAACTAATTGCTTTTTTGTTTCTTGGTTTCTCATCTCCTCCTTTGGAACTAATTTTTTTGTTTCTTCATTTAGAAATGAATCAAACCAATTGAATATTCTTCTGTAACATAATAAAAATAATGTCTTTTCTTCCAAAAGATTTTATTTACTTAGAAAAATAGGCTATCTTCTGAACACCTGCACACTTAATTCTCTTAGAGTTAAATTATACAAGAATTCCATACTCCTGATTTCTGAGGCTTGTGCTAACAAAGATAAATGAAAGCAGGGATTTCAATAAAATTTTACAAACAATTCTGTTAGAGCTTGTCAAATATGCACAAGATATGAGTTCTAACTCCTATTATTTATGTGTCAATGTTATGAAAATCACTAAATGAAACTATGGACTCTGCACACAATCTGCACACAAAAGGATAAAAATGAAAGCTCTAGTTCTAAGTTTTTAACTATTGCTTTGGTGATGATGTTTATTTTTCCCCTGTAAAAGATTTCACTTTCTTTAAAGTTTATCATGAATAAATGAACATTTCTACCAAATAGAAAGAGGCAGTAAAGTTGCATTATAATTTTTTATTTTAAACAGTATGTATTGTTTATGTTTGGGAAGTACTTTCTGAAGGGTCCCCACCAGTAAGATGGCAAACTTCCGGCTTCTCTTCGGGGTCCTCAGTTCCCACCGGCACCACCTGAAGCCCAATCACCTCTCGCCCCTCTCCCAATCCCAGCACCTAGCCAACAGCCAACAGCCCTGTAGAAGTAACACCTCAATCAATTCATGCCCCTTCCTATATAACCCAGCACCTTTCCCTAATAAAGCAGAACTCTCCGGTGAATTGCTGCTATGTGTCGCTCCTTTCCTTTCATTGGTGCCAAAACCCGGGAGACGGGACACCCCAACTGGGCCCCGTCTTCCCCCCGACACCAGCAGCAGCTTGCCCTCATCCTCTTTTTCCGGCGCTGGCTCATCACACTCACCACTCCTCTCTGGCCTTTAGGTAAGTTTTCCCCCCGGAGTGGGCCACTCTTCCCTGAGCTATCGCAGTGCCATTGACTGTGATCGTCTGGCAAGGCTCTGACGGGGATGAGGAGGGAACTCTCCCCGCCTCAGGCCTTCACGGCTGCAGCGGACCTTCAGGCCCCTCCTCCAACAGCCATAAATCCCCACCTCAAGCCTTTACGGCTGCGGCGGACGCTCAGGCCCCTCCTCCGACAGTCATAAACGCATTCACCGTCCCTTCCATCAGTGCTGAAACTTTTTAAGCAAAATTTCCCTGGGGTGGGCCACTCTTCCCCGAGCTATCGCAGTGCCATTGACCGTGATCATCTGGCAAGGCCCTGATGCTCAGAGATGAGGAGGGAACTCTCCCCACCTCAGGCCTTCATGGATGCGGCGGACCCTCAGGCCCCTCCACCGAAAGCCATAAATCCCCGCCTCAGGCCTTCACGGATGCGGCGGACCCTCAGGCCCCTCCACGGAAAGCCATAAATCCCCACCTCAGGCCTACACGGCTGCGGCCGACCCTCAGGCCCCTCCTCCAAAAGCCATAAATCCCTGCCTCAGGCCTTCACGGATGCGGCGGACCCTCAGGCCCCTCCACCGAAAGCCATAAATCCCCACCTCAGGCCTACACGGCTGCGGCCGACCCTCAGGCCCCTCCTCCAAAAGCCATAAATCCCCACCTCAGGCCTTCACGGCTGTGGCAGACTCTCAGGCACCCCCCTCCAACAGCCATAAACGAGGTGACTCCTTTGAGGATGAGAACGCTCCCTTTCCCCGCCCC
Source organism: Manis javanica (assembly GCF_040802235.1). Classification (NCBI taxonomy): domain Eukaryota; kingdom Metazoa; phylum Chordata; class Mammalia; order Pholidota; family Manidae; genus Manis; species Manis javanica. Next base: position 70,135,720 of record NC_133163.1, read on the forward strand.
CTCCTCCTTCTGTCCCATCCACCGAAATCTGTTCTGTCTGCCGAAAACGCCTAGGGCTAGGTACCTCGTGACTCCGGCACTCTGCCTTCTTAGGGAAGTCTGGGTGACGACCCACACTTCCTAAGAAATTCCGACTCGTATATGAGTTTCCGCAGACCACCAAGGATCATCGGGGATGCCCTTTGTCTCCTTGCAGTCTGCCTCCAGTCTGAGGATCTCCGTTCAGCTTCCCCTGTTTGTCACCTTCTCTGTCCTTCAGCCATGGGAGCCTCCTCATCCCTCCCTGAAAGTTCACCTCTTGAATGCCTGCTTAAGCATCTAGCTACCCTCTCCCTGATGCCTGATATAAAACCAAAACTTCTCCGTAAATATTGCTTCCAAGATTGGCCGACATACCCCCTAGACGATAACAACCAATGGCCCGCAGGGGGAACTCTTGATCCTAACATCACTCGCGATCTTTTTAACTACTGCCAGCGCCTGAAAAAATGGAAGGAGATTCCCTATATCGAAGCTTTCCTCCTCCTCCTCCCCCCCGCCCCCTCCCAAGTTCTCCTAGCCTGCAAGCCGCCGCCCCCGCAGAAGCCTCCCGTTCACTCCCTTCCCCTTCTTCTCCTACAACAGCCCTTCTCCCTTCCTTCCCCACCATCTCCTCCCCCATCTCACCTCCTCTGCCTCGTCCCCCGCAGATTAAGCTTGAGCCTTTCAGCCCCCCCTTTAACTAGGTCCCAGGGGCCTCCTCCGTCTTTGCCCTCATCACCTATTTCTCCCCTGTTAGGGACCACCTTTGTCTTCTCACATGTTTGTAGGGAGAATGGGAAAGCACCTTCCCCCATGTCTGAACGCAGCATGGGAAAGCACAAGCTAGAGAACAACCGGTGCAGTCCTTGGAAGTTATCTGTCCACAAAAACATATCTTGTCCTCGAAGACGAGTCAAGACACCTCACTCTGAAAATAGGGAGACCTTGAAGATGTGTAGAAACACGGCCCCTGCTTCTAGCTATGCCCTTCCCCCACTTGCCGATGTGGCAGGAATGGAGAACAAAGAACATTCTGTTTAAGCATTCCATAAGCAATTAACTGGAGCCCAGTTAGTAGAGCATGGGACTCTCAACCTCAGAGTCATGAATTCAAGCCCAACTAGAGCAGCAGAGGCAAGCAGCTGAGCTGCAGGCTGGCAACACGTGAGTCTGATTCTATCGTTCTTTATTTTCTTTGCCCCCCTTCCGCACTTCAGGACCTGCTTGAATAGGTGCAGCTAGACCATGTCACTCCCCCACAGACTGAGCCAGAACCCTTCAGTCCCTCTCAGACTCAGTCCCGAGAGCCTCCCAAAATTATCGTCCCCCTCCAGGAAGTAGCAAGATCCGAAGGCATCGTGCGTGTTCACATTCCTTTCTCCTTAGGAGATTTAGCCCAACTAGAGAAACGCCTAAGTTCCTTTTCCACTGATCCCACGACATACATCAGGGAGTTTCAATGGACCCTCCAGTCTTACAGCCTCACACATCATGACATCTTCATGCTCCTGGCCAATACTCTCCTCCCTGAAGAGCGTAGACGAGTTTGAGACTTTGCCCAAATGCATGCTACCGAAACTCACAGGACTGACCCCACCTGTCCCCCTGGTCCCACTGCTGTCCCCGAACAAGACCCACACTAGGATTATAACACCGCCGTGGGTGTCCACTCTCGAGATATTTTTGCCTCCTGCTTAATAGCAGGTCTAAAAAAAGGCAGCTCGTAAAGTAGTCAATTTTCAAAAGCTCCAAGACATAATTCAAAAGAGAGATGAAACCCCCTCCGAGTTCTTAGACAGACTCACTCAAGCCCTATTATAGTATACCAGCCTGGACCCAGAAACACCTGAAGGAAGGCAGGTCCTTATGACATACTTCCTAGCTCAAAGCTACCCCGACATTAAAGCTAAACTCAAAAAGTTAGAACAGGGCCCCGCTACCCCACAGACTGAGATCCTAACAGTGGCCTTTAAAGTCTTCCATAACCGGGAGGAGGAGAAAGAACGCTGTAAACAAAAAGCTGATCAGGCCAATTTCCAGAGGTTGGCCCAGCTGATAAAACCACAACCTGGGCGCCCCTCTACAGACAAGCCCCCCCCAGGAGCTTGTTTCAAGTGCAGAAAAGAGGGACATTGGTCAATGGCATGCCCCTCCCCCAGATCTCCTACCACCCCATGCCCCAGATGCCACAAAAAGGGCCACTGGGGGTCTGATTGCCCAACCACCCGAAGGGGAGGCTGGATGAACAACCCCCATCCTAAGCCCGCCGTAGTGGGGCTGGCAGAAGAAGATTGATGGGGCCTGGGGGCTTCTCGCCCGACCATTTCCATCACCAAACAGGAGCCCAGGGTTACTTTAACAGTAGATGGTTGCCCCATCTCCTTCCTCCTAGATACAGGAGCCACCTTCTCAGTATTGCGAGAATACCGGGGCCCTACCACGCCAGCCATTACTCCTATAGTCGGGGTAGGAGGTAAACAGATTTTCCCATTAACCCCCCCCCTTTTATGCACAATCCTAGACAGTCCCATACCTTTCTCCCACTCCTTCCTAGTTATGCCCCAGTGCCCCATCCCTTTACTAGGACAGGACATCCTTTCCCTTCTCCACGTTTCCATAACTATATCCAATCCCACAGCCCCCAGTACTCCCTTTCTGATGGCCCTCATAGCCGACAACCCCCCTCTACCCAATGAAAGCTCTGGTTCTGCCCTTATACACCCTATAAATCCCAAAGTTTGGGACATTACAAGCCCCTCCATGGCCCTATGTCCCCCTGCCTCTATCAAATTACGTGACCCCTCTCAGTATATCTGTCAGGCCCAATACCCCCTAACCACTTCAGCTCTCATAGGCCTCCAACCCATCATTCAAGATCTCTTAAACAAAAACTACCTCAGACCCACTCACTCCCCATTTAATATCCCCATATTAGCTGTTAAAAAAAACAACGGATCTTTCTGCCTTGTCCAAGACCTACGCCTCATCAACATAGCTGTTGTCCCTATCCATCCCTTAGTTCCAAATCCATACACCCTTTTATCGCAGATCCCTGCTTCCGCATCCCACTTCTCAGTCCTAGATCTCAAGGACGCATTTTTTTCTATCCCTCTAGACCCCTCCTCCCAATATTTTTTTGCCTTCACCTGGATGGACCCATACACCAGACATTCTGTACAACTTACTTGGACAGTTTTACCACAAGGCTTCCGAGATAGTCCCCATATTTTTAGACAAGTCCTAGCTCAAGACCTCAAACAGTTTCACCATGATCACCCCGAGTCCACTTTATTATAATACATAGACAATCTTCTACTCTGCAGTCTCTCGTGGGAACAGTCTCAACTTGACACTGCCTCCCTACTTAACCTTCTAGCTTCCAGAAGTTACCGAGTATCCCCCGTCAAAGCTCAAATCTCTTCCCCTTCTGTCACTTACCTCAGATTACTTCTATCTCAACAAAGAAAGTCCATTACCTTAGACAGAAAATAGCTCCTCTCTGACCTGCCCATTCCCAAAACCAACCTTTCCTTTCTAAGCCTAGCTAGATATTTTAGAGCATAGATCCCTAACTTCTCCCTCCTCCCTGTTGGCAAGACCCCTATACGACCTCAGCAAGAGCCCCCCTAAAAAACCATTATCCTCCTCACCCTGACATTCCTTCATTCAAGCTCTAGGAGTCCTAGGCCAATATTATGGCCCATCCTTTGCCCCAGTAGCTTATCTCTACCCCACAGTTCAGAGATGGGCCCCCTGCCTACGAGCATTAGCCGCTAGACAGCTCTTGCAGAAGGCAGCTCATAAACTGACATTCAGGGCGCCCCTTACCATTCTGTCCCCACATCACCTAAAAGATCTCTTAACCTACAAAAGTTTACAGACTCTCCCTCCCTCCAGACTCCTGACCTTAGTGTCCTCTTTCCTCCAAAATCCTGTTCACCCCCTTTGCCATCCATACCCGAATCATAACTTTTTCCTCCTTTACTGCTCTCTTGCTTTTTTCCTCATTCTTATTGTATTCCCCGCCACCCCAGCCTCCTTTGTATGGCGATTCAAAGTCAGACAGACTTATACACAGCATCAAACCAAAGTTACTGCCCTCATTGCCACACCAGACTGCCCTCTGAAAAGCTGCTCTGAGCCTTTATACCTCCACTTTCCTCCCTCCACCAAAGTGTTCACTAGCAGCTACCCTTATTCTCCCTTCCTCTGCTTCCTCTATGACCAAAAACAAGCCTATTACAGGTGATAGCCAGACACCTACAGGAGATGTCCCTACTAGTCTTGCGCCATTCACTACATAGGTAACTTCCAGTACCCACAGTATTACTCCTCCAACTGTTTCATGAAATATCCCAATGGCTCATTCTCCTTATCAATCCCAGATCCCTGGGACTCTCGATGGGCCGCTGGAGTCACAGCCTCAGTTTACTATGAGGGGGATCCTCGAACCCCCACGGTACCCTTCATATCTCTCAAAAGTATGTTCCCTCTCATTCCCAGATCTCTCAAGTTGCATCAGATAGCAGACATTCCAAAAAAGTCATTATCCAAACTCTTGACGGCGCCTCTTCATCTTCTTATCCCCGCCCCTCTTCCCATTTCTCCTACTCTTCATTACAGCTCATTCAGGACACCACCATCTTTCTCAACCACACCCTTAACATAGCCAATTGTTTCTTGTGTGCATCACTACAGCGCCCACTGCTGGCCACCGTGCCCCTTAATATTTCCAACTACTCCTTCCATGCAGAAAGACAACCCCTCTGCCCCCTGGCAGACATACCCCTATGGGAACCAGAATACGCAGATAATCTCACCATCCACCACTGTGTAGGCCCAACTCCACCACCCCCCCTCCAGTGCACTTCACTGCCTCTCTATCTACACCCCTACCTCCGGCTCTAAGACTTTTACGCAACCGGGACACTTCTTTTGGTGTAATAGCAGTCTTTTCAACTCACTGCCTCTCAACTCCGATACACCCTGCATTCTTGTCACCCTAATCCCACAGTTAACACTTTACAGCATGGCAGAATTCCTTGAGCTCCAACCTCCCTTGCCCTCACGCACAAAAAGAGCTGCTTTCCTTCCCATCATGGTCAGTAGCTCTTTGATCACCTCAGCCATTGGGGCAGGGTTTTCGGGAGAAGCCTTGGGTCACTCTCTATAGGCAGTTAGAGATCTCAATGCCAAACTTGAGGGAGCCCTGACATCCACTGCCGATTCTCTAGCCTCTCTCCAAAGACAGGGCACTTCGCTAGCTAAAGTCACCCTTCAAAACCGGCGGGCCCTAGATCTGCTTACAGCCGAGAAGGGCAGCACCTGCGTCTTCCTCTGGGAAGGGTGCTGCTATTACATCAACGAATCCGGCATTGTAAAAACTGACATTACCAAACTCACCGACCTTGCCTCCAGTCTCCACTCTGCTTCCAATTCCAACCCATTCTCTTCAATACTAACAAACCCCCTCCTCACCTAGCTCTGGCCCATTGCAGGCCCCATAATAATCATTCTTCTCGCCTGTCTCTTCTTACCCTGTATAATAAAGTTCATCAAATCCCAAGTCAGAAAAATCTCTAATCAAGCTTTCAACCAGCTTTTACTCAGGAACTACCAGCTTCTGGCCACAGAAGATCCCTCACCCTCACGTGACCTCCTCACCACACGCTGAGATGGACCCCTCTCTCCACTGAAAACTGTTCCTGGCAACAATGGCCGCAGACGCCTGGCTCCTGACACCCATATCCTCTTAGCACCATTGGAATCAACAAGTCCTCAACCTATAGTTACAGGGAACCTTCATTAATTTCCAAACGTGAAGAAGTCCACATCTACTCGTCCTTACTGCAGGGAGTCCTATCAACCCTTTCCTCCCAATCCTCAAGCCCTCACTCCCTTCTCCGCCCCTGTTCAGCAGGAAGCAGCCAGAGAGAAAGCAACGTCCACAAACCCATAGAGGAGAAAGGGGGGAATGAAGGGTCCCCACCAGTAAGATGGCAAACTTCCGGCTTCTCTTCAGGGTCCTCAGTTCCCGCCGGCACCACCTGAAGCCCAATCACCTCTCGCCCCCCTCCCAATCCCAGCACCTAGCCAACAGCCAACAGCCCCGTAGAAGTAACACCTCAATCAATTCATGCCCCTTCCTATATAACCCAGCACCTTTCCCTAATAAAGCAGAACTCTCCGGTGAATTGCTGCTATGTGTCACTCCTTTCCTTTCACTTTCCAGTCACTATTACTTCTTTACAGTGTCGGTAAGAATGCCGTGAGTGACAGTTATTTCCTTTTCTAAGATGAGAAAGGGAGTCATGAAGAAATAAATTACCAAGTTTACATAACAAGTTATTGAAAATAAGGAATTGTAACTTTGAGTTCTTAACTAAAGATTTTTGTGTTTTGATTCTATAAAAAGATTGGAAAAGTCGTCATAAACAAAAGGAAACAGTTAAAACCCTGTACCAGAAAGGAAACCAAAGGAAGTTAATCTCCCATAGTGTCTAATAGCTAGTTCATGCTGATGGTTCCCATCTAGGGGAAAATAAGTATTCACAAATGTAAGACTGTACTCCTTGTTCAGAGCATGACCAACAGGCAAAGTCCCCTGCCCCTGGTAACTAAAGTAACATATAGTGAATAGAAAGATAACCTTTATTAAGAAGGTATGCATGACATGCCACTTGAGAAAAGGTAGCAGTGCTTATTACTATTTGGGATTTGCCATATTTGTACAATCCATCTGAAAATAAATAACTTTTTCATTATTTTAGCTCAGTCTAATTTATTGGACTTTGGCATTTCCCCTCAAATAAATCTACTGGGAAACCCATTCTGAAGCTTAGTATTTCCTACAACCATAATTCCTATGCCCATCACAGAGGATCATCAGTTTCTACTTAGCAATTACACGAATATCAAATGAGTGATACTCCTTGAGAATCAGAGTGGTTTGCTCGATCACAATAATTTAGTGCCCATATTTCTCCTGCAATGTCTCTATTGGGTCTGCCTCTCAGGTTCCACCCCCGTTTATTATTCAGTTAATATGCTCACTACTCCAGTACCACACCAATGACTTGGAGAGCCACAAACTAGAACAATCATCACAGTATTTTCTATAACTATTCATCTCCTCATACTACCACCCACTTAAAGACGTCCTCTGTAGTTGGAATGGCAATTTTGGAAAGACTTAATTCCAGCTAGAACTTTTAAGAAAGCATTCTTTCTACCTCAAACTATTACCCATATTAACATGACCTGAAAAAGAAAGGTACATAAATAATACTTATATTTGCCATTTAAAACAAGGAATAGAAATCTACCATTTTGTCATGTATGAGACAGTTTTGATATTTCTAATTTTTCTTTATAATGAAAATCTACATTCCTTTTTTTAGCTTCTTTTTAATAAGGTATAGATATTATTTTTTGTGACATATTTGAGATGGCACATCAACTGTTCTCTTAACATCAATGGGAATCAAATCTGAGATTTTCAAGATTCGAATTTCTTTCCCTTTTGCTGCTATAAGACCAGAGTCTCCACGATTGAGAGACTGAGAGGAGGGAAATGTTGCTTTCTGGAAGGGTCCTAAACTAAGCTTTATTTGAAATATATTGTGAACACTATATACTGGGCTTTCTGGCAACATGCCTTGAGGTTATACCTACAGCTAATTATTAAATCTTCTCCCAATGACCTAGAAAATTGTCTTATATCTAGCTTCTTTTTCTGATTTGCCAGTGGTCATAGATTGCTAACTTCTGAGGAATGCATTGCAAAATCTAAGAAGTATGTGTAACATATTAACATCATCAGATAATTACTTAACAAAAAATTCAGGACTTCTTGTTTTTTACTTTAAAGCACCATATGACAGGATGCTCAAATTCCTTAAACTCAAAGGAATTCACTTTTACCGCCAAGTTATGGGACTGAAAAGAAAAGAAACACCTCTCAGTGTTATGATTCTAGGTTTCTAGGAGTTCTTTTCCATTGTGAAATAATATAAGTGAAGTTCTTTTCCATTGTGAAAGATGAAGTGAACTTTGCTCCAAATTTGTCAGTACCAAAATCATTTTCACTATTACTGAACAAAATCACTAGAAGCATGTATCTAAATTTTGAATTACAGGTAAAAATCCAAATGATAAAGTGCTTTACCAGCATTAATTAGAATTTCCATTGCCTGATAAGTATCCCTACCACAGGGCCGCAGAGTTCCATAAAAAGGGCAAGTGGAAAAGGCAAGAGGCCAATGAAAAACACTGTGCAGCTGTCCTATGTCACAGTCTTCTGAAAAGAAGAAATTCATGTAGTCCATGCTCAAAGGCATGAAATTCGTAGGAATTTGAAAATGCCATAAAGTTGCCATGCTTTCTCACTGTGTTTCTTTAGCTACAAAATGATGGTATTGGTGTACAAATTTCCTAACTCTAGTAGGAAGCATTTATTCAATACTGGACAGGGCAGGCAATGACGATTTTAAGAAAGCATGCCAAATTTGTTGCAAATTGTCAGAAAAATACTGTAGAAAACACCAGTCCCTTTTTTCAGAACCACTCTAATTTCATTGCCTTTTTCCTAGTTTTCTGACATTGACAAGGTTTCCCTCTTTGCTACTGAGCCAGTCTTGGGCATAATGTCATGTTCTCACTTTTCTCCCATTTTTTCCTCATCTGGCTTAAAGCCAGTCAATACAAAATGCATATTCTTACCGCTGTCTCATTCCTTTTTCTACCTTTGAAAAATCTGCCAGGAATTTGATCCTTTCTACACTGACATTAACTCATTTCTCTAATAAGCACCACATTTATATAGAACATGATAAAATATATTACAAGCCAAAATACCTAACATGTAAACAACACAAATCACGTGAACATTTTTTACACTTCAGCCAGTACTGCTGATAGGCCTTTAATCTTTTGACTTATGAGTAACATGAGTGCTTTGTTAAAATGGTTGTTTTAAAGGAGAATTATTTAGGAGGAATACTATGAGCAGCTAGCATATGAAAAGAGTTTTAAATATTTTCATCTTCTATCAAGTATATGACTTATTTATTTTTCCTAGGAAATACTTCTCACTTCTTCCTTTTTCATTTATAAAAGCAGATCTAGATTTAAGTCATAAAGACAGAAAATGTATGCTTTAAACTTTATATTCCCTTAGCACAACAGTGTTTGAAGTCTTGCTTTACCTTTATTATCTCATGAAAAATGTTTATAAAAACACTAGGAAGATGTTATTTTCTGCATTTTAAAGATGAAGAAAATGGACAGAGAGAAATGAAATAATTTGCTTTAGGTCACACATTTTATAAGCAGTAGAGCAAAGAGAAATATAAGGAATCTTATATGAAAGAACTCACTCATAAATACTATGTACTACTGAAGTAGCACAATGTACATGTTCCTTGTGTATGGCAAAATCATATGTATGTACATACACAGGCATACATACATGCAAATACATCTTGCAAGTGGCAAATTAATAGTTTTACTTGTTGCCTATTGAATGGAGTATTACCTTTTGGAGAACTTTGAAAAATATAATCCCCCTTCAATAACTCATAAGGCTATGTTTGAATAAAGCATAATAAAATGAATTGAAATATTTATAGGGATAACTAATAAAGGGAAATAAACTATCATAGTGAAGCAATGCCAAATATAGAAATGAGTATGTTATAATTAAAATCCATAGAGAAACACAAGAAATTGTTATGCAGTCGTAACAATAAAGCACTAAGGAAACAAGATGAGACAGCTAGTTGAGAACTGTTAATTCAAACTTTGAAATGGAAAGACATCTACATGACTTTAAAGTTCATTATCCATAGCTTAAGAATATTTAGTGTTGAGGGACTTTAAAAGATAATGAAGCAGGAGTTAGTGAGATGCAGGCAAACAGAACTAACTTATCGTGGCCCCGGTAAGACATAGCCAGAGGGAACTAAGATCAGAGCCTCACGATAAGCAAAAAATACTTCCTGGACAATTGGGCCTGGAAGATGGGAAGGTCTTCTGACTTTCATCATGGTACCAGCAGCAACTCAAGCCAATGGCAGGGACTTCTTCCTTTCAAAAGCTCCGATTCAACCCAACCATTCCAAAGTACACTTAGGCAGAGAGACCTCAGCACTGACTGGTTAGCCCTCTGCAAATGAAGCATTGTACTTTTAGCCAATCAGAGTGACTTGTGATGTCATTAGTTCAGTTTTCTATTAGGTCTGCAGGGGATGGACTTCCTTCTTCCTATAAACTTACAAACCCCTAGACCCAGCTGCCTCAATGGCATCCTCTCTTGGAGCCCCTCTAGCTAGCTGCAGTATATCCTTTACCTTACTCTTTAAAAGCTTTGCTGGTTGCTACAAATTCATTCTTCGTTGCCTCCCAGACATGACCCTGGGAAGTACAGCATCTCAGCCGGTAACAATAACGATAAAACAGTGCAGATGAGAAGTACACATTGGCAAAGGGGTAAGGAAGAGATGTGGTCCAGTATTTCTCAAGCTGATGATGGAACACAGAGTACATTCAATTACTGAAAAGCAGAAGCTTTCCCCAAAACACATGATTATGGTGTCTGTGACAGAAAAAAATAGAGAAAGCAACTATGATTTAATAATATGTTGTTAGCAGTTCAAGTTTGTTGGATTATTGTATCAAAATTAGGTGACTTTTTGTGTGTAGCATTTTCACTTGAAAATATATTTGGTAAAATAGTGTAATCATGTTCAAGTGAATGACGTATTTGTGTAAACTTATGATGGTATTCATTCTATAAATATGTATTATGAATACTTTACATCAAGAAATATACTTGAATAAATATCGGATATTGAAAAGTGATTGAGACACAACTTCCTTTTAGTACACAGTTAACAAAAAATGGCAGGAGAAAGCAAGCATGAATTATTATGTAGTAGTGCTGATGATGGAAAGGATACAATATGAAGTGGGAAAATAAAAAGTTAAAAATCTTTACTGAGTAACTCAATATTTGATATTTTAATAAAGAGCAAGAGTTTCATGGACCCACCAAAAGAGAAGTATATTTAAGACCTAGAAAATAACTGGGAGAGTTCAGAAAGATGTGAAACACACATCATTTTCAGAAATGTAAGAGTAAGTCGCATAATGTGTTCAAGTTAATTTTTACCATAAAGAAACTTAAGATCCATGATCATATGAGACCTAAGAAGTACATTAGCTGAAAAACCAATGGCAGGATTAACTAAACATGGGCTTTTCAGACTGAAGTTATATAAGAAATTCTAGATTGCTCAAATTACCAGTCAAAAGGGATGCCAATAATGTCACAAGTATTCAGCTGAGTTAATAGACCAATAAAGCTAAGCTCTTGCCAAAGATACACTTAAATCTACAGCTAGGAGATGATAGATGATACATATAATGATAGATGATTGATTGATTGATTGATTGATTGATAGTACCATTTGTATACAATACACATAGAATAAGTATTTGGAGCAATGCTCAGTGGAGGGAGAGACAGAGCTTATTTTCCTAACATGCTTCCTAGATCTGTCTCTGGATCTCTTACATGTGAGAAAATTAAAGAGGGAGGAAACAGGATAAGGACAGACAGCTGGAGTTATTTAGTGTATCAGCTTAAAACAGCTTAAACATTTCTGCATATCTGAGGTTACAAAATTATTCAAAGAATAGAAATATTTGTTTCCTGTTTGCTGACATACAACCACTGCTATTATGTATAACAGTAATTTATTTGCAGAAAATTGCAGAAACAAAAAATATAGGCTTTGGAAATCAGAGAACTCTGAATTCAGAATCATTATCTTTCACTAATATTTAAGGACATAAACTGACTTCTTTGGGCCTCGCATCTCTCTTCTATTCTTGGAGGTGTTACTACCTGACTCGTGACATACCTGGGAAAATGAAACAAAACCGTCCATGTAAATTGCCTGGCATGTTTTCAAACCAGCTGCACATCAGCTCTAAGAAGGTAAGTACGGTATTTGGAGACAGAAACCCTCTATTCTCCATGTTTTCTTGTAAAGGGAATTCAGGAAAAGAAAAATCTCTAAATTCTTTCCTCATCCCTTACTTTACTTGGTAAAGGTGAGTAAAAGAACTCAACTGTTTGCCTCTCTTTTGAACATTTTATAGAGAAATCACATTATGGCGTCATCACCACTATGTGAAAGATTAATAGTGACTCCTGTGTTTTATCTCAGTTGACTCCTGAACTTCAGTGCAGAAGATGAGGGTGTTATGTCTCCTTAAAGCCCAACATATGATAGTTATTATTTTATTAGAAATGACCATTATGGATTACTCCTTGTAAGTTAGAATTTAGAATCACTTTCTGTAATAGCCTTTAAAGCAATGTTTAATTATAAATTTTAATTTAAAATTATATTTAACAATTATAACTTTTAAAAGTTTAAAGTGGTTCCAGCACAACACTAAGAAACTTAGAGATTTATAACATTAACAGATATCATGGGGTGATAATGAGAAGAATATTAGTTATTTATATGACATTGTGTGACAGAAATGGTTAACTCAATTAGATCCTGGTGCTATTAAAGTCAAGGTCACATATTTAATTTCCATATGGGCCTGTATACTTCTGACTGGGAAAACTCTGTTCTCTACTCACGGACTGCACCCCTAATCCCAATCTGTTATTTCTCAATTATGTGCCATTAATTGATGCAATATCCTACTGATAGTGGGTCATCTGTTCCATCTGCATAAATGAAAGACAGCATGTTTATAAGGCAACTGACAGAGAACAACTTGAGGCCAATAGTACCAGAAAATTCACTAATAACCTGTAGTTTTCTTCAGGAAAAAAATAGCTCCAGGTTTCCCAAGGGAGAATTAATTGCTAGCATTATTCTAAAGTAGGCTGGAATGAACCCACAGTCCCTTCCTGTAAAAATTAGGCAAATAGAAGCTCAATAATCCTAGCATGCTTTTAAACTATATTCTGTACATATTTATCTGATAAGATGTTCCTTCGTGTAGCATGTTCCCTAACAAAAGAGACTTCTACAGTTTGCTATTTTTGTTTATTTGCTAACTCTGTGCTCCCTTCCACTAGTTCTAAATCCTATTGGGAATTTGTAACATATTCCACTGCCATCCATTAACAAATATAATATACTACAGCATATATGAATAAAGTCACAATGTAACATATACAGCAAGTAGTTGGATATTTCTCTTCCTTACTCAGTAATGAGAAAGCTGAACTCTATATTCTGGCAAATAACTAATTCAATGTTATATCACAAGCTAAAGTCTATATACAGAGACTGATAATTTGAATAGAAGCAGGCAAGGACTTCTAAGTCCTACCTCTGTTATTCAGTTTTTTAAATGTCTTCTTCGTAATTCAGGATCTCTAAGTAAGCTCTCTGCCAAAATTGCATTAAGGAGATAGATGGAAATCACTTAAACTCTTGTTAATTAATGATAAAAATGTTTCATCTCTGAGAATAAAGATTTGAGGTGCTATCTATCTAGGAGATAGAAGCATGTGTCTTAATATATATTTCAGGTAGTCACTGGATGAAACAGAATTTTGTGTGTACATGTTGGGGGATAGTGAGACATCAGTACACCCTAGACATATATTTCCTAAAACATCAATGTTAGAGACATTGTTCTCATAAAAGAAGATTTAACAGAATATAATAACTTGAAAGTCCCTATGCTTAAGGATTTGGCAGCCTAATGGGTAATGAATTGAAAAAGTAAAAAAGAGATAAACAATTATTGACATAAGAATAAATATCTAAAATAATCACAGGGTATTTGATTTTAAATGTTACAAAATTGTCCCGAACAAGTCCTATAAGAGAAACAGTATGATTTTGATTCCACAATAATTAACACATTTCAAAATGCCTTGTTTCTATCTCTTCTGTAAACATTTTTCTCATTCTCTTTTCAATTAAGTAAAATCCTACTGCATTATCAGGCTCAACTTCTGCATCATCCATGGAGCTTTTCCCAACAAAAATTTAGAAAAATCTCTCAATGCTCTGACTTCACATGACATCTGGAATCTGTTTCTGCTGCCAGTCTCATGATGAATGATGCTTGTACCTTTGTACTTTACCCTCTGTCTCCCAGAGATGGTAATGCTCAAGTTGACCATGGCCCCACATACTTAAAATATCACAGCCTCTGTCAAACTGGGTCTAAGAGAATGTGTGCAATATAAACCAAAACCCATGTTGGTATCAACCTGAACTCTTATGAGAGCTAGAAAGAAACAATTATGCTGAGAGAGTTACAAAAATTCAGATCTATATGTTACTATAGTCTATAGACTTCCATAATTAATATTCCCCATAGCCATCTTGAATATATCCAATCAAATAACTTGTACTTATCAATGCCACGCTTAGAGAGTGTTATTTGCTTTCTCTAGAGAAACAGAGCCAATAAGAGAGAGACAGAGAGAGACAGAGATGACAAAGATGGAGTTAGAAAAGAGATGCTTAATATAAGAAATTGGCTTGGAGGATTAAAGATGGCAGCGTGAGAGGTTAGACAGAAACCTCCTCCCAAAACCACATATAATATGAAAATATAACAAATACATCAAATACTGAAAGAACAACAGGAAAGAAGGCTGCGACAGACTGTCGACAACTGGGGAAACCAGCAGACCTCAATGAAAAAGTAATGTACCAAAGTTGTGAACTGGAGGGACCCAAGCCCTTCACCCACCCCAGCTCACCGGAAGGAGGAAGAGAAATGGAGCAGGGAGGGGGTAGAGGCCTAGGACTGCTGAACACCTAGCCCTGGAGATCTGTTCTGGGAGCACAAACCTATATTACATGGTGCTCTGCAGATTACTGGGGTTAGAAAACTAAGACAGGTAGAATACTTAGAGAGACTGGGATTCCAGCTGCTTGTGGAAAATGCCACATTCCAGCCACTCTGAGACAAAAGAAAGGTGGCCAGTCTGAGAGAATTCCTAACAGTGAGAGGACTGCTAAAGGGGCAAGGATTGCACAGAGATTGCTGCTCAGGAGAAAGGGCAGGGGGACAAAATTGTCCGGGTGCACTCTGCCAGCAGGTTGGGAAATTTTAAAAGCTACAGGTGCTCCATTGACCAGGCTAACTATACAGCTCCGAGGACACCACCATGATATGCAGCCTGTTATGCCTTCCTCCAAGCCAGCACCAGCTCACAAACTGGCTGCCCCTGGCATTGCACCAGGCAAGCCAGAGGGCAGCCCAGTCTATGGCAGCTACTAGTGCAGCACACAGAACTTTCTCCTTCTGTGTTTGACCCAATGGCCTTGGCAGTGGAGACAGGCACTGCAGCCAGGAAGCAGGAAAGAGCTCTTTCCTCCCAAAAGGCACCAGCATCACTCCCCTGAAACTTCTGCCATCACTCCAGGGGCTGAGCAGCTCCAGAAAGTAGAGCTTCGGGGTACTATAGGGTGCACCTAAAAATATGAAACATCAAAGGAACCGAGTTCATACCAAAATCCTACAAACAACAAAAAGAGGGCCAAGTGAAACTGAAGTCATCAATCTTCTGGAAAGAAATTTCAAAATAAAAATAATAAATATGCTCAAGGAGCTACAGAAAAATATTCAAGAACTTAGCAAGGAATTCAGGAATGAAATACAAACATTCAAGAATACAGGATCTGAAATGAAACATACAATGGAGGGATTTAAAAGCAGATTAGATGAAGTAGAGGAGAAAATAAATGAAATAGAAATTAGAGAACAGGAATACAAAAAAGCCTGAGGCAAAGAGAGAAAAAAGGATCTCCAGAAATGAAAGAATATTCAGAGAACTGTGTGACCAATCCAAACAGAACAGTATTTACATTATAGGGGTGCCAGAAGAAGAAGAGAGAGAAAAAGAGATAGAAAGTGTCTTTAAGGAAGTAATTGCTAAAAACTTCCCCAATCTGGGGAAGGAGACAGTCTCTTAGGCTATGGAGGTGCACAAATATGAAAACACAAGGGATCCAAGGAAGACAACACCAGGACACATAATAATTAAAATGGCAAAGGACAAGGACAAGGACAGAGTATTAAAAAGCAGCCAGAGAGAGAAAAAAGAACATATACAAAAGAAAACCCATCAGGCTATCATCAGACTTCTCAGCAGAAAACTTACAAGCCAGAAGAGAGTGGCATGGTATATTTAATGCAATGAAACAGAAGGGCCTCCAACCAAAAATATTCTACCCAGCAAGATTATCATTTAAATTTGAAGGAGGAATTAAACAATTTCCAGATAAGCAAAAGCTGAGAGAATTTACAACCCACAAACCAACCATCTCTACAGTGTATTTTAGAGGGACTGCTATAGATGGAACTGTTCCTAAGGCTACATAGCTATCACCAGAGAAATAAAATCATAGTAAAGAAAGTAGACTAATTAATTACTAAGCAGATTGAAAAGCAAATCAATCACCCACAAAATCAGACATAGAGTCATTGAATGGATAAAAAACAGGACCCATCTATATGCTGCCTACAAGAGACTCACTTCAAATCTGAAGACAAACACAGACTAAAAGTGAAGGGAGGGTAAAAGATTTCATTCACTAATAGGGACAAAAAAAATCATGAGATACAGTACTTGTATTATATAAAATAGACTTCAAAACAAAGAAGGCAACAAAAGACAAAGAAGGATATTACATAATGATAAAGGGGTCAGTCCAACAAGAGGATATAACCATGATAAATATCTATGTACCCAGCACAGGAGCACCTACATACATGAAACAAATATTAACAGAATTAAAGGGGTAAATAGAAAGCAATGCATTCATTTTAGGAAACTTTAACACACCACTTACCCCAAAGGACAGATCAAACAGACAGAAAGTAAGTAAGGAGACAGAGGCACTGAACAACACATTAGAACAGATAGATGGACCTAACAGACATCTCCAAAACACTCCACCCAAAAGCAGCAGGATATACATTCTTCTCAAGTACACAAATATTTTCAAGAATAGATCATATATTAGGCCACAAAAATAGCCTCAGTAAATTCAGAGGCATTGAAATTGTACCAACTAGCTTCTCAGACCACAAAGGTATGAAACTGGAAATAAATTATGCAAAGAAAACACAAAAGCCCACAAACACATGGAGTATTAACAACATGCTCCTAAATAATCAAAGGATCAATGACCAAATAAAAACAGAGATCGAGCACTATATGCAGACAAGTGAAAACAATAACTCAATATCCACCATGATCAAGTAGGATTTTTTTCTAGGGATGTAAAGATGGTACAATATTCAAAAATCCATCAACATCATATACCAAATCAACAAAAAAGGACAAAAATCACATGATCATCTCCATAGATGCTGAAAAAGCATTTGACAAAATTCAACATCCATTCATGATAAAAACTCTCAACAAAATTGGTGTAGAGGACAAGTACCTCAAAGTAATAAAGGCCATATACAACAAACCCACAGCCAACATCATTCCTAACAGTGAAAAGCTGAAAGCTTTCCTTTTAAGATTGGTAAAAAGACAAGGATGCCCATTCTTCCTATTGTTAATCAACATAGTTCTGGAGGTCCTAGCCGTGGCAATCAGACAGCACAAAGAAATAAAAGAAATCCAGATTGGTAAGAAAGAAGTTAAACTGTCACTGTTTGCAGATGACATGATATTGTACATAAAAGAAAACCTAAAAAATTCACCCCAAAACTACTAGAATAACTGAATTCCACAAAGTTGCATGATACAAAATTAATAAACAGAAATCTGTTGCATTCCAATATACTAATGATGAACTAGCAGAATGAGAAATGAGGAAAACAATTCCACTCCGAATTGCATCAAAAAGAATAAAATACCTAGGAATAAATCTAACCAAGAAAGTGAAAGACCTATATCCTGAAAACTACAAGGCAAGAAAAGAAAAGAAAACACCAATAAATGAAAATACATGCCATGCTTATGGATAGGAAGAATTAATATTGTCAAAAATGGCCATCCTACCTAAAGCAACCTACAAATTCAATGCAATCTCTATCAAAATACCAACAGCATTCTTCAACAAATGAGAAAAAATGGTTCTAAAATTCATATAGAACTGAAAAAGACCCCAAATGCCAAAAGCAATTGTGAGAAGGAAGAATAAAGCATGGGGGATTACACTCACCAACTTCAAGCTCTACTACAAGGCCACAGTCATCAAAACAATTTGGTACTGGCACAAGAACAGACCCATAGATCAATGGAATAGAATACAGAGCCCAGATATAAACCCAAGAATGTATGTCCAATTAATATATGATGAAGGAGCCATGGATATACAATGGGGAAATGACAGCCTCTGCAACAACTGGTGTTGGCAAAACTGGACAGCTACATGTGAGAGAATGAAACTGGATTACTAAGTCCATACACAAAAGTAAACTCAAAATGGATCAAAGACCTAAATGTAAGTAACGAAACCATGAAGCTCTTAAAAGAAAACATAGGCGAGAATCTCTTGAATACAAACATGAGCAACTTTTTCCTGAATGCATCTCCTTGGGCAAGGGAAACAAAAGTAAAAATGAAAAAAATGGGACTACATCTAACTAAGAAGCTTCTGTACAGCAAAGGACACCATCAGTAGAACAAAAAGGCATCCTACAGTATGGTAGAATATATTCATAAATGACATAACTGACAAGAGGTTAACATTTACAATATATGAAGAACTCACATGTCTCAACACTGAAGAAGCAGATAACTTGATTAAAAAATGGGCAGAGGTTATGAACAGACCATTCTTCAAAGAAGAAATTCAAATGGCCAACAGGCACATGAAAAGATACTCCACATCACTAATTATCAGGAAATGAAAATTAAAACCACAATGAGATATCACCTCAGACCAGTTAGGATGTCCAACATAGAAAAGACTAGGAACAACAAATGCTGGCAAGGATGCAGAGAAAGGGGAACCCTCCTACACTGCTGGTGGGAATGTAAATTAGTTTAACCATTGTGGAAAGCAATATGGAGGTTCCTCAAAAACCTGAAAATATAAATACCATTTGACCCAAGAATTCCACTTCTAGGGACTTATCCAAAGAATACAAGATCTTAGATTCAAAAAGGCATATGCACCTCTATGTTTATTGCAACACTATCTACAATAGCCAAGATATGGAAGCAACCTAAGTGTCCATCAGTAAATGAATGGATAAATAAGAGGTGGTCCATATACACAATGGAATACTATTCTGCCAAAGAAGAAAACAAATCCTACCATTTGCAACAACATGGATGCATCTAGAGGGTATTATGCTCAGTAAAATAAATCAGGCAGAGAAAGACAAATATCAAATGATTTCCCTCATTTTTGGAGTGTAACAATGAAGTAAAACTGAAGGAGCGAAACAGCAGCAGACTCACAGACTCCAAGAAGGGACTAGCGGTTACCAAAGGGGATGGGTGAGGGAGGATGGATGGGGAGGGAGGGAGAAGGGGATTGAGGGGCATTATGATTGGCACATATGGGGTGTGGGGGTCATGGGGAAGTCAGCGTAGCACAGAGAAGACATGTAGTTACTCTGACATCTTACTACATTGATGGACAGTGACTGCAATGGGGTTTTGAGGGGACTTGATAATATGAATGAATGTAGTAACTACCAAGTTTTTCATGTGAAATGTTCATCAGAGTGTATATCAATGATACCTTTATAAAAAAACTAAAACAAACAGAAAAAGAAATTGGCTGACACAGTTCTGAGAAGCCCCAAGGGAAGCTGATGAGACCCAAAAGAGCCGATGGTACAATTTCATTGCAAGTTCAAAGGCAGGAAAAAACCAAGTCCTAGCTATAAAATAGGTAAAGTAAGCAAATTCTCTCTCATTCTTTCTTTTGTTCTATTTAGGCCTTCAATGGATTAGATGAATCCCACTCACACTGGGGAGGGCAGTCTAAAGATACAAATGTTAATCTCTTTCAGAAAGACTCTCATGACACACCCAGGCCACTGTTTAATCAACTATCTGTGTACCCCATGGCCCAAAAATGTTGACAGATAAAATTCAACATCACAGAGGGTAATCTCTAAAAAGCTGAACACAATACTACAATGGTAACCTACTGGTGAACAGTAAGGCAGCATCATTACCACCTTTACTCTAAAAATTGCATTTCTACTAATACAGCCTAAGTCTAAAGTACAATTTTTGGAAGATACATCAATACTATATTATCCTTTCTCAGGACAACATCTTTCAGATATTTGACCATCATGTTACTCACAATCTTACACTCATAGTTTTAGAAATATAGATTTAAATCAGAACTTTCTAGAAAGTTAGAAACTTTCTTCTTGTTGATTTTATTCCAAGTAAGATTTTAATAAAAAAGATGAATTTAGATGTAATTTTTTATGAGAATACAGGACAACATTTTTTCTCTGCTGCAAGATAATTGTTAGTTTTGGTCTAAATAGAAACTACAGATGCCCATAGTATAATATCAAAATTAAAAAAAAAGCATTGCCTGTGCTTACATTTGTAGGTTAAAAAATGCTGTGACCATCAACCCCTGCTCTAAGGGGTTTCAGGCCTTGCCACCAAATTTCCTCCTCTCTTAGAAACACAAACAAAACAGTTTACATTTTTCTCACAGAACAAATGTAATTTTTTACTCTGTTTAATTAGACTTTGGTTACAAACCAATAAGGCATTAATGAAAGGAGTAACAGTATTATAGATAAAATACACCTATGGTAAGTTCACTGCTCCTCATTTTATTTTTGCAGGCCTCTTCACTATGGTATCTGATTTCCAGATAACACAATTGTTTTCTACTTTTGTTCAAAGGTTGAACTTAGAATTGTTGCTTTTTTTAAACCCTTGGAAAACCAAACAAATCAGCATGCCAAGCTATGTTCAATTTCCTTTAATGATAATATGACTAGACTGGTAATAAGTTAGTTCAGCATACAGGTGAACATAAAATTAGATTTGACAATTTAGGAAATATAACTAATAGAGTAAGAAATTGCTCATTCCTTTAGAACAAAGTAATCATCTAATGAACCAAGTGGGTTCACATTTTAGGCTTATATTCTTCCTGATTCATTAAGTGACATTTGAAGACGTTTTATGTGCTATAATTAAAATTTTAATTCACTTAAAGTACCAGAAGCAACACTAGCATTCTTTATTCTTAAATACCTGGTTATTTTGTGATGAAATATCATAATTTACTCTTCCTTCTTTAAAATTGTAGTGGTCCCTAGGTTGGAGATTTTCCTTCTGTGTTCACTGATGTACCCCAAATACCTAGAGTAATCAGTGGCACACAGTAGGTGTTTCATAAATATCTGCTGAATTATATGAAACACTGAATGGATTATTTCCTTGGTCTCACACTGCTATTGTATTCATCTTCTTTCTGTTTCTAATATGCTAAGTCCCTTCTGGTTTCAGGGGCTTTGCATAAGTTCTTTCTTCTCCTTGAAGCTTTCTTCACATAGCTTTCCCTTACTTAGTGTGTAGGATTCATATCCTAATAGCACTTTCTCACTGAGGCCTTCCCTGAGCACTAAAGGAAAAAGCAGAGGCTTTCTCCTCTGGTCTCTCTTTAATAGAGCACTCTATTTTATGTTCTTTGTAGCACATATCAGTTTTATATTCATTGAAGGTAAAGATTACAGACTCTATTATCTGGAAAAGTGTTCAAGGGAAAATTAGTCATTGGGAATATACTTGCTGGTTGCTTCAAAGACCACTATGTGTCTAACCCTTTGCTCACTGCTGAACAGGCACTGGTGAACAGCTTGCTCTTATGGAATTGACAGAAAGAAAATAAGCAAAAAAACCATTTCCCACAAATCATTATAAGATTATGAAGAAATGAATACAGTAATACAGTAGAGAATAAAAAGGGAACCTATTTAGATTTCTTGATCAGCAAAGACTTCTCAGGTGGCAACACAAACAAAAACCTTAGGCATGAGACAGCAGCCATATAGAAATGTGGGTGAAAATCTCTATAGGAAGAGAAAAGCACATATGTTAAAGCCAACACAGAAGAAAGCAAGGTGTGACTGAGAAACTGGGTGAAGACAGGTGCCTAGGGTGAGTTCACTGATGTAGGCAAAGGCCAGGTCAGATAGAGGCTTAGATTATGGAGTTTTTATTTTATTGTAAGATCAATAGAAAAAATTAAAGATAGGTGTTTGCTTTGCTTTCAGATTCCTGTGTCCACTGTGTAGATAAAGATTCGAAGAAATAAAGACAAAAGTGCAGACAGAAACTGTTTCAGGAGTCTGGTAGCTGATTTACAGTGATGGCAGCAGAGACGGAGAGAACATGCTGGATTTCAGAAACATTTCAGAGATAAAATTGACAGAGCATAATGATTAGCTCTGAGATAATCACAGATGATTATGTTGCCATGTAATTTGTCATCTAAATGGGACACTCTTGAAAGGAAAATGAGGTATCATTAGTAATTATGCCTTGACAAAAGGGATTGCCCAAGAAAAACAGGAGGTATGGTCATTCTCATATTTTTAAAATATTTGGGGAGTGATAATGTTTTTCATAAAAATGTAGGCAATTCAGGAAGGGAAATGGTAATGAGAGTTGGGCTAAAGGTTTTGTCTGGGCAATCAAGACAGAAGGATCTGAATGTGCAAACACCCTGACATGGAAACACATGACAGGCTTTGTACCTGTCAAATGGTTCAACTATAATAGAAACTTGACCAGGTTATGAAAGATATGGGTACTGCTCATCATATGCTATTATAAGTTATTAGTCTGTGGGAGCACAGTTTTGTTACATTTGCCTAGCATAGTCTTTGTCTGAAAATAACATTAAAAAACTAGTATAGTTTTCTAGTTACTAAAATGAACAATTTAAATTCCAATTGTTTAATCTCCCAATAGTTCTAAAATGAATCATGATGCCTTAATTATAAATGGAAACACTTTAAAGAAAATTGGATACCCTTTATAGAAGACTTTATTTTGCTGAGTTGCTCTTTAGAAACAAAAGGACTCATGGCAAGCCTGATTCATACACTAGTAACAATCAGAATAGAAAATATTTATGAGCCTTTGATGTAACTTAAATTTAAATGCCAAACAGACTCAGAAAATCTCTATATTTACCTCAGATTGGATCTAAAAGTCTATTTTTATTTAATGCTTAGCATTATTTGTAGTGAAATACAAAGTCGGGATTACTGATGTAAGTTGGCCATCAGATTTAGGAAAACCTCTACATCACATAACTTTGAATACAGATTACCACACAAGTGACTGTTAATTCTAGTTTGGTCAAGTTTGATAGGGTTTATAATGACTGGTCCAAGACAAAAATTAAAGGTTAATCTTTACAGAAAATCTGTTCACTGCAGCTTTCACGTTAGAGTCAGATAAAAAAATTCATATCCATAGCAAATACAGTAAATGGAGTTTTTCCCATAGATTAAAAAAAAGATTTATTATTAAGAACTGTTACCATTCAAAAAATTGTTTTTAGGTTAAGAGCCCTGATACAACAAGCCTTATCTATTTTTTATTCTCTACCTTCTTATATTTTGATCAGTGTTTAAATGCATAACAGTGTACACATGTACACATTTGCTGTCCTGATAGATGGCAACTTTTGCTGATATGGTACAGCTAATGAAAAAGATGGCACAAACACTTAAAAGATACATGAAGATTTATGAAACAGTAAGAAAGTCTGAAATGCTAAGTTCTTAATAAAAGATGAAGAAGATGATAGGGGGCTAATCTGAGACAAATATTTCCACTTAAATTCATTTTATGAAATGAAAATTTATATTATGCTTAGAGGATTGTGGTTCCAAATGTTCCCACTTTTTCTTTTCTGTTTGGAACCTTCTAGTACCACTATATGACTAAATAGGAAAATGCAGAGAGTATTTTCCAAAATTACTTGGGGAAGACTTCTTAATAATTTTTTGAACTTTTTACTGCATAATAAGGTATTAAAAGGTGAATTGACCAATAGTAAGTATATAGCTAGATGACTTTTCTTAAACTGAATAGACCCATGTGAACAGAACCCAGGTCAAGCAACAGTACCAGCACTCCTATGCAGGCAATCCCATCACAAAGGTTATCTGCTTTTTAACTTTAATATAATGAAATTCTTTTTTGTTTGAATTATATGCCAATGGCTTATCACAGCATGAACTCTTTTGGATATGACTTCCATCATCCAATTTGTATTTGTTAGATCTTATCAATGAAAGCAGTCATGGCATGCTTACTCTTGTCATATATTACTATTTCATGCCTTAATATAATGTACTTTTTAAACCATTCTACTGCTGTTAGCAATATGAGTAGTTTCAGGTTTTAGCTATTATATACAGTGCTTATGTGAATATTCTAACATACGTATTTATTAAACGTATGTAAACATTTCTGAGGGTAAATACTTAGGAGTGGAATTGCTGGGGGATACTTATGAAAATGATCATTGCCAGTAAATGGTGCCAAACAGGTATTAAAAGTCATTTTATCAATATATGTTCCCACATTTTACCAACATTTGGCACTGACTTTTGTTTCATTTAGTGGTAATGGTAGCATATTGTAGTTACATTTTTCAGTTTCTTGAAGATGAATGAATTTAAACACCTTTACTTATATTCTGGCCATATGACTATATTTTTTTAAGTGCTTATCCAAATCTTTTGCTTAATTTTCTATTGGATTTCTCTTTTTCTTACTGATTTCCAGGGGTTCTTTATATATACTTTGGCAAGTCATTAGCAAATACATGTATTGCAGATATCTGATCTCACTTAGTGGTTTGCCTATTCACACTCTTACTAAAAGGGGCTGAACTTAATGTAGTCTAGTTTTTTAAATATAGAAAACCAACCTACCTAATGTTCTCTCAAAAGACCACAATCACCCTGTCTTAAGGTAACTATATGAATGTATAGTGATCTTATTCCATACTCTCTATATGTATGGCAGAGTACTAGAAGTTACAGAATTTTTAATATTTTTTTCCTACTGGAATGTAAAGACCAAAAAAACATAGGAAATCGTTTCTCAAATATTACTTTAATTATAAAAATTAAGTTTCCAAACACATAAACATCTCTAAATAGATTTAGTATTACTTTTATAAAATATATTTTGGTTTTTACTATAATTTAAATAAAACACTATAATATTTCAATGAATCAATCCCAATTTATTAAGTGAAAAGGATGACATTTTGAATATCTTTTTATTTATATAAATCACATGATTCAATATATAGACACAGTATAAATATAATTTTTTTTAGATTTTAAAAATTTTGTTATCATTAATCTACAATTACATGAAGAACATTATGTTTACTAGGTTCTCCCCTCCCCCAAGTCACCCCCACAAACCCCATTACAGGCACTGTCCATCAGTGTAGAAAGATGTTGTAGAATCATCATTTGTTTTCTCTGGGCTGCAGAGCCCTCCCCTTTCCCCCACCCCTCATTATACATGCTAATCATAATACCCCCTTTTCTTCCCCGCTCTTATCCCTCCCTACTCTCCCATCCTCCCTAGTCTCTTTCCCTTTGGTAGCTGTCAGTCCATTCTTGGGTTCTGTGATTTTGCTACTGTTTTGTTCCTTCAGTTTTTCCTTAGTTCTTATACTCCACAGATGTGTGAAATCATTTGGTATTTGTCTTTCTCTGCTTGCATTATTTCACTGAGCATAATACCCTCTAGCTCCATCCATGTTGTTGCAAATGGTAGGATTTGTTTTCTTCTTATGACTGAATAATATTCCATTGTGTATATGTACCTCATCTTCTTTATCCATTCATCTACTGATGGACACTTAGGTTGCTTCCATTTCTTGGGTATTGTAAATAGTGCTGTGATAAACATAGGGGTGCACCTGTCTTTTTCAAACTGGAATGCTACATTCTTAGGGTAAATTCCTAGAAGTGGAATTCCTGGGTCAAATGGTAAGTCTATTTTGAGCATTTTGAGGAACCTCCATACTGCTTTCCACAATGGTTGAACTAATTTACATTCCTACCAGCAGTGTTGGAGGGTTCCCCTTTCTCCACAACCTTGCCAACATTTGTTGTTGTTTATCTTTTGGATAGTAGCCATCCTTACTGGTGTGAGGCGATATCTCATTGTGGTTTTAATTTGCATTTCTCTGATAACTAGCGATGTGGAGCATCTTTTCATGTGTCTGCTGGCCATCTGAATTTCTTCTTTGGAGAACTGTCTGTTCAGTTCCTCTGCCCATTTTTTAATTGGATTATTTGCTTTTTGTTTGTTGAGGTGCATGAGCTCTTTATATATTTTGGATGTCAAGCCTTTATCGTTTCTGTCATTTATGAATATATTCTCCCATACTGTAGGGTATCTTTTTGTTCTATTGATGGTGTCCTTTGCTGTACAGAAGCTTTTCAGCTTGATATAGTCCCACTTGTTCATTTTTGCTTTTGTTTTCCTTGCCTGGGGAGATATGTTCATGAAGAAGTTGCTAATGTTTATGTCCAAGAGATTTTTGCCTACGTTTTTTTCAAAGAGTTTTATGGTTTCATGACTTACTTTCAGGTCTTTGATCCATTTTGAATTTACTTTTGTGTATGGGGTTAGACAGTGATCCAGTTTCATTCTCTTACATGTAACTGTCCAGTTTTGCCAGCACCATCTGTTGAAGAGACTATCATATCCCCATTGTATGTCCATGGCTCCTTTATCGAATATTAATTGACCATATATGTTTGAGTTAATGTCTGGAGTCTCTAATCTGTTCCACTGGTCTGTGGCTCTGTTCTTGTGCGAGTACCAAATTGTCTTGATTACTATGGTTTTGTAGTAGAGCTTGAAGGTGGGGAGTGAGATCCCCCCCCCACGTTATTCTTCTTTCCCAGGATTGCTTTGGCTATTCAGGGTCTTTGGTGTTTCTCTATGAATTTTTGAACTATTTGTTCCAGTTCATTGAAGAATGTTGTTGGTAATTTGATAGGAATTGCATCAAATCTGTATATTGCTTTGGGCAGGATGGCCATTTTGATGATATTAATTCTTCCTAGCTAAGAGCATGGGATGAGTTTCCATTTGTTAGTGTCCTCTTTAATTTCTCTTAAGAGTGCTTTATAGTTTTCAGGGTATAGGTCGTTCACTTATTTGTTTAGGTTTATTCCCAGGTATTTTATTATTTTTGATGCAATTGTGAATGGAATTGTTTTCCTGATTTCTCTGTCTATTGGTTCATTCTTAGTGTATAGGAAAGCCACAGATTTCTGCGTGTTAATTTTGTATCCTGCAACTTTGCTGTATTCTGGTATCAGTTCTAGTAGTTTTTTTTTTTTTGGGATAAACATCCATTTCCTTTTAATTTAAGAAATATTTCCAAGGACATATTGTATAATAATCAATATAAATATTGGGAGATGTAATTATCTACTCCCAGAGATAAGCTTGAGAAAAAAAGATATCATATCTACAGCTCTAATTCTTATATTTCTTTAACAATAATGTGGAACTTAGGTATTCATAGAATAATGCTGAAGAAGAATAAAAGTTGACATATTGTGTTATGCTTATTTTAACATAATATTTTACATAATACAAGATAAAAACTGCAGTAGTAAAAAAAATGTAGCAACATATAAGATATCCATAAGCAAGCCTGTCTCAAAGAAAATATGTGATCAGACATCAAATTACAATTTAGAAAATAAGTGGAAATCTCAAAAAAAACCATGAGTAAGCATCTTGAGAAATAATAGTTTTAAAAATAGGAATGTGGGTTTTTAAAAAGCTTTATTTTTATAGATAGTGCATCAAAGAAGTATAGTCATGCTAGAATGAAAATAAAACCGCACAAATTAATATTCAGATTAATTGCAGGCTTCTGTCACAGTGCCTCTATTCCCATGGAATACTTATATCATTCTGTGACAAGATTCATTTAAGGTATATTTTCTATTTGCACTTTTACCACATCTACACATATCTGTTAAGAAATAAAGACTCCCCATTAATGATGACCTATTGCATATTAACTCACTCAATTTTGAACTACTTATCCTCCTCAATGATATTTTATCAAACAACTTGATTACAGGAATATGTAACAATATGCCATAGATTATACATTTTAGTCATGTGAATCATAGACATAAGAGATGTTTGTTTTTATCACTGACATTTCACTTTTGTAGATATTGTTAATGTGTGATAGTGAGTTTTGAGCACATTCACTTTATATTGAGGAACATGGAAGAAAATGCGGAATCTTAGTGTACAGCTTGATGAATATGTACATGTGTATACATTCATGTAACCATCACCTTGATCAAGATAACATTCTCATTAATTTTTTATCCCCTTTACCTATTTCACCCATCCCACCTTCACCTTCCCCTATGGCAACTTCAGTCTGTTCTCTGTGTTTTTGACTCTATGTCTTTCTTTGTACATTTGCTTTTTTTGCTTCCACATATAAGTAAAATCATATGGTATTTGTCTTCAGCTGTCTGAGTTCCTATACTTACATGATATCATCTAGATCCATCCATGCAGTAGCAAATGACGAGCTTTCAATCTTTTTATGACACGTTTTTCTTACACAATACTTTTTTAAATCTAGAATTCTACTTACGGATACCACACAAGGAAGTGTTTGGCAAACACATACATAATTGTAGGAATCTGAAGGTCTAGTTAATAAAATGGGTATAGAGGGAACATACCTCAATATAATAAAGGCCATATACAACAAACCCACAGCTAACATGCTCAATGGTGAAAAGCTGAAAAATTTTCCTCAAAAATCAGGAACAAGACAGGGATGCTCACGCTCACCTCTTAGATTCAACATAGTACTGGAGGTCCGAGCCACTTGACCTCTTGGGTTGAGAGGCAGACAGAAACAGAGCTGCACTGGCAGATCCATGCTCTTCAGTCTCCATGCAGGTTCTGTTTTGATCTTATTTTTTTTCCAAAGAAAAAAGAAAAACTGGGCAGTTTCAAAGCCACTGCCTACTGTTTAGAAAAGCAGAGGTCATGAATGTTTCATTGATGTATCTCAGATGTTATCCCTTATGAATGAAGGGTTTCTATGCAACTTGACTGTGAAAATTATCTGCCTTTATGGCATGGATTTCTTCAAGCAATCGTTGTGCCTGTCTCTGGTTTTTTAACAGTGCATCTTCAGTACCCTTTTCTGACTTCAGTTTGCTCACACTCCTGACAAATCTTCGGATAACCAAAGCTCGGATTCTCTTCACTTCTTTTCTCATCTTCACAACCTCGTTATTGAGGTTCGGAGTCCCTGGCCCGGCCACAAGAGGTCCACAAAGCGACAGCAGCCCCCACCTCCTGGCCGCCGCCTGGCCGCTGCCGGCACGTCCAGTTCTAGTAGTTTTGGAGTGGAGTGTTTAGGGTTTTTTATGTACAATATCATGTCATCTGCAAATAGTGACAGTTTAACTTCCTCTTTACTAATCTGGATTCCTTGTATTTCTTTGTTTTGTCTAATTGCCGTGGCTAGGACCTCCAGTACTATGTTAAATAACAGTAGGGAGAGTGGACATCCCTGTCTTGATCCCAATCTCAGAGGAAAAGCTTTCTTTCAGCTTCTCGCTGTTCAGTTTGATGTCGGCTGTGGGTTCATCATATATGGCCTTTATTATGTTGAGGTACCCGCCCTCTATACCCATTTTGCTGAGAATTTTTATCATGAATGGATGTTGAATTTTGTCAAATGTTTTTTCAGCATCTATGGAGATGATCATGTGGCTTTTGTCCTTCTTTTTGTTTATGTGGTGGATGATGATGGATTTTCAAATGTACCATCCTTGCTTACCTGGGATAGTCATGTTGTATGATCCTTTCGATATATTTTTGAATTCAGTTTGCTAATGTTTTATTGAGTATTTGTGCATCTATGTTCATCAGGGATATTGGTCTGTAGTTTTCTTTTTTGGTGGGGTCTTTGCCTGGTTTTGATATGAGGGTGATGTTGGCTTCGTAGAATGAGTTTGGGAGTATTCCCTCCTCTTCTATTTTTTGGAAAACTTTAAGGAGAATGGGTATCATATCTTCTCTGTATGTCTGATAAAATTCTGTGGTAAATCCATCTGGCATGGGGTTTTGTTCTTGGGTAGTTTTTTATTACCGCTTCAATTTCTTTGCTGGTAACTAGTTTGTTTAGATTTTGTGTTTCTTCCTTGGTCAGTCTTGGAAGATTGTATTTTTCTAGGAAGTTGTACATTTCTTCTAGGTTTTCTAGCTTGCTAGTATATAAGTTTTCATAGTATTCTTTAATAATTCTTGGTATTTCTGTTGGGTCCATCGTTATGTTTCCTTTCTCATTTCTGATTCTGTTGATGTGTGTTGATTCTCTTTTTCTCTTAATAAGTCTGGCTAGAGGCTTATCTATTTTGTTTATTTTCTCAAAGAATCAGCTCTTGGTTTCATTGATTTTTTCTATTGTTTTATTCTTCTCAATTTTGTTTATTTCTTCTCTGACCTTTATTATGTCCCTCCGTCTGCTGACTTTAGGCTTCATTTATTCTTCTTTTTCCAGTTTCTATAACTGTGATGTGAGACTATTCATTTGGCATTGTTCTTCCTTCTTTAAGTATGCCTGGATTGCTATAGTTTCCTCTTAAGACTGCTTTCGCGGCGTCCCACAGAAGTTGGGGCTTTGTGTTGTTGTCATTTGTTTCCATATATTGCTGGATATCCATTTTAATTGGGTCATTGATCCATTGATTATTTAGGAGCATGTTGTTAAGCCTCCATGTCTTTGTGGGCCTTTTTGCTTTCTTTGTACAATTTATTTCTAGTTTTATACCTTTGTGGTCTGAAAAGTTGGTTGGTAGAATTTCAAGGTTTTTGTATTTACTGAGGCTCTTTTTGTGGCCTTGTATGTGGTCTGTTCTGGAGAATGTCCATGTGCACTAGAGAAGAATGTGTATCCTGCTGCTTTTGGGTATAGAGTTCTACAGATGTCTATTAGGTCCATCTGTTCTAGTGTGTTGTTCAGTGCCTCTGTGTCCTTATTTATTTTCTGTCTGGTGGATCTTTCCTTTGGAGTGAATGGTGTGTTGAAGTCTCCTAAAATGAATGCTTTGCATTCTATTTCCTCCTTTAGCTCTGTTAGTATTTGTTTCACATATGCTCGTGCTCCTGTGTTGGGTGCATATATATTTATAATGGTTATATCCTCTTGTTGGACTGAGCCTCTTATCATTATGTAATGTCCTTCTTTATCTCTTGTTACTTTCTTTGTTTTGAAGTCTATTTTGTCTGATACAAGCACTGCAACACCTGCTTTTTTCTCCTTGTTGTTTGCATGAAATATCTTTTTCCATTCCTTGACTTTTAATCTGTGCATGTCTTTGTGTTTGAGGTGAGTCTCTTGTAAGCAGCATATAGATGGGTATTGTTTTTTTATCCACTCAGTGACTCTATGTCTTTTGATTGGTGCATTCAGTCCATTTACATTCAGGGTGATTATCAATAGGTATGTACTTGTTGCCATTTCAGACTTTAGATTCATTGTTACCAAAGGCTCCAGGTTACTTTCCTTACTATCTAAGAGTCTAACTTAACTCACTTAGTATGCTGTTACAAACACAGTCTAAAGGTTCTTTTCTATTTCTCCTCCTTTTTCTTCCTCCTTCATTCTTTATATATTAGATATCAAATTCTGTACTTTTTGTCTATCCCTTGATTGACTTTGGGGTAGTCAATTTCATTTTGCATTTGCCTCGCAATCAGCTGCTCCACCCTCCCTACTGTGGTTTTACTACCTCTGGTGACAGCTATCCAACCCTAGGAACACTTCCATCTTTAGCAGTCCCTCCAAAACAGACTGCAGAGATGGTTTGTGGGAGGCAAACTCTCTCAGCTTTTGCTTATCTGGAAATTGTTTAATCCCTCCTTCAAATTTAAATGATAGTCTTGCCAGATAAAGTAATCTTGGTTCCAGGCTCTTCTGCTTCATGGCATCATGCCACTCCCTTATGGTCTGTAAAGTTTCTGCTGAGAAGTCTGATGTTACCCTGATGGGCTTTCCTTTGTATGTGATCTTATTTTGGCCTCTGGCTGCTTTTAACAGTCTGGCCTTATCCTTGATCTTTCCCATTTTAATTACTATGTGTCTTGGTGTTGTCTTCCTTGGGTCCCTTGTTTTGGGAGATCTGTGGATCTCCATGGCCTGAGATACTATGTCCTTCCCCAAATTGGGGACATTTTCAGCAACTACCTCCTCAAAGACACTTTCTATCCCTTTCTCTCTCTCTTCTTCTTCTGGTATCCCTGTGATCCAAATATTGTTCCACTTGGATTGGTCACATAGTTCTCTCAATATTCTTTCATTTTTAGAGATCCTTTTTTCTCTCTGTGCCTCAGCTTCTTTGTATTCCTCTTCTCTAGTTTCTATTTCATTTATTTTCTCCTCCACCATATCCAACCTGCTTTTAATACCCTCCATCGTGCTCTTCAATGTTTGATTCTCCAACCTGAATTCATTCCTCAATTCTTGGATGTCTTTCTGTACCTCCATTAGAATGTTGATGATTTTTATTTTGAACTCCCTTTCAGGAAGAGTCACAAGGTCCATATCTTTTAAATCTTTCTTGGGAGTTGTATTAATAATTTTACTCTGGACAAGGTTTCTTTGGTATTTCATATTTGTATATGGCACCCTCTAGTGTCCAGAAGCTGTATTCTGGAGCTGCTCAGCCCCTGAAGCAATGTCAGGGGTCGCAGGGAAGCAGTAAGGGTGCCTGGTGGGGAGGAAAGAGCTGTTCCTGGCCTCCTCCAGGAGGCTGCTGTGCCTGTCTCCACTGCCTGAGCCAGTGGGCCGGGCACACAGGTATGTTTTTGTCCCAGAGCAGCCAGATATGGGACCCTGCTTTCCACAAGCAGCCAGAATCCCAGTCTCCCCAGGAACTCTGCCTGTATTACCTTTCCAATCCCGTATTCATGTGAGTCTCATGAAAGCACCATGAAATGTAGGTTTGTGCTCCCAGAGCAGATCTCCGGAGCTAGGTATTCAGCAGTCCCAAGCCTTCCACTCCCTCCCTGCTCCATTTCTGTTCTTTCTGCCTGTGAGCTGGGGTGGGGGAGGGTCTCAGGTGCTGCAGAGCCACAGCTCTGGTATGTTACCCCGTTCGATGTTGTCTGCTCTTTTCTCCAGGTGTGTGCAGTCTGACACTGTCCTCTTTTCTGTTGCTCTCTCAGGATTAGTTTCACCAATTAAATTTTCTAATTGTATCCAGTTTTAGGAGGAAGCCTCTGTCTCTCCTCTCATGCTGCCATCTTTAATCTCCTACAAATTTTTTTTAGTAGACTTTTCTCCCTTTACAATTCAAGTATTCAAGTACATATAATTATTTAGCTTATGTAAACTGAAATCTAATGAGAAAGTTTTCTCTTCAGGGCTGTAATACATGGGTTGCTAGAAGTAGCTTAATATTTTTAGGAGAAATGAGCATGATTTGAAAGAGGTTCAATTTGTGGTCCTTTCTCAGTGTTTTCTCAAGGCTCTGGTTTGTTGCCCTGCTTAAGTGAATGTCACTCACATTAAACAACACTGTGCACAGTGTGGAATAGAGATAGATTATTGTCTTGCAGGCAGATAGTATGTTATGTCTGTATGATTTTATTGCTATCCTTGTTTCTGAAATGAAAGCATACCTTCATCATAAATGAAAGTCTCAGTTTTAATTATTCCCAGTCTCTTTACTGTTCTACTAATATATTTGATTCCCCTATGTTATAATATAACTTAGTTTGCTGTAGCTTTGTACTAAGTTCTGATAACTGATAACTCTTCTTACTTTCTTCCCTTTTACATTTTTCCATTACTCTCAAGCTTTCACTCAATATAAGAACCCTTGCATAATAAAAGCATTTCTCAACTTCCAAAATTATTCCAAAAAATTTTGTGTGGAATTACTTCAAATTATATGTAAGTTCCCAAATTTGACATGTATATTTATATGATATTAAGACTTCCTATTGTGAATCATAATATGGTGATATAGTTGAACAAACCTCACTTATACTTTTGTAATGGTTTTATTATTTTTATATAGCTCTTATAACTTTCCTGTAAATACATTCCTAGTTATTTTAAATAATTTTAAATTATTGTTACTATATAGGTTCTTAAGTAATTTATAATGGAAATGCTAATAAATAGAAAACTTGGTTTTGAATATATAGCTTATTAATTAGGAAAATATCAAAATTTTAAAATTAATTTTGTAATAGTTATTTTTAAAACTGTTGCATTTTCTGGGAAGGCCATCATATCATCTGCAAATAAAAATTTTTCTTCTCACTTATTTACATTTATTAGTATATTTTCTCATCTGTTACAGCTATCTTGAACTTCTATAAAAATATTAAGTGTTTCTGTGTATCCACAGCTTGTTCCTAATTTTAATGAAAATGATTATCAGGTGTTAATTTTTTTTATGTTGTTTGCTGTGATGAAGTGCACCAAGTTCAAAAAATAAAATATAGTAAAGCTAAAAATCAATTTTATTTCCAGTTCTTTCCCACAGTTCCCATTTTCTTTCCTGGAGGCAAATGCAGTGACCAGTTTCTGTATATCATGCCATTTATTTTACAGAGAATTTCAAACATATCAATGGACATAACTTGATTTTTACACAATTGTTAGCATAATAAACATATGGTCTCTCACCTCTCTTTTCCCCATACGGTAATAAAACCTGATCCGTCTTTCTTTTCTACATCAGCTCTGTGTCAGAGAAGAGATGCTCAGGAATAAATCTATCCACTGTCTCTCATTCCCACCCTCAGTAAAGTAGGGTCATCTAACTAGCTATGTCCAGTTGGCTGTGGACAGTGATATTTTTCACTTTCCAGTCAAAGCTTTAAAAAGCTGGATAATGTTCCCATAACCACTTGTTTGTTAAGTCTGTGACTGAGATAGACACTTTTCTAGTTGGTACAACTTGGAAACTTGGAGATATTATACAGTAAAAATTAAAAAAACAAAACACAGTTAAAAGAACTTAAAGGAGACCTAAATAAAAATAGAAAGACACTTTGTGTTCACAGATAGAAGAGGTTATATTGTTAAAAGAGCAATAATCCCAAACTGATCTACAGGTTAAACCAAATCCCTTTCAAAATTCCAGCTGCCTTTTTTTGCAGGACTAGCTGATCCTAAAATGTATATGCAACCAACAAGGAACCCAGCACAGCCAAAACAATCTAAATAAAGAATAACATAGAATATTCATACTCACCAATTTCAAAACTGACTACAAAGCTACAGTAATCAAGGCAGTGTGGAACTGGCATAAACAGACATATTGATCAATGGAATAGACATTAAAGTCTACAAATAAACACTTGCATTTATGGCCAATTAATTTTTTTGACAAGTGCATTAAACAATTCTATGGAGAAAGAAAAGTCTCTTCAATAAATGGTGCCAAAACTGCTGTATATCCACGTGCAAATAAACGAAATTGAATCCCTACTTCACATACAAAAATTAAACCAGTATTGTCATAGACCCAAATGTAAGAGCTAAAACTATAAAACTCTAGAGGGAAACATAGGACTATGTCTTCCTGACTCGGTTAGGTAGTGTGTCCTGGACATGACACCACAGCACAAGCAACAGAAGAAAATAGGTAAGTTTTGATGAAGTGACAAGTAAACTGTGCCTCAAAGGATACCATAAAAAAGTGAAAAGACAATCCACTGTACAGGGAAAAATATTTCCAAATCACATATCTGATAAGAGATTTATATCCAGATTATTTAAACAATACTTATAACTCAATATGAAAACACAAGCACCCAATTTTAAAATGGGCTGCGGACTTGAACAGATATTATTCCAAAGAAGACACAAAGGACTTCTAACTGCATGAGATGATGTTTAAATCAATATTTAACAGGGAAATGCAAATCAAAATTGCAATGAGACACCACTTCACATGCACTAAAGAGGCTAAAAAAAAAGGCCAGAAAAGGTAGGCAAATTCAAATAGACTAACAGAAAAACACCAATTTGGAAAAAGAACAATGAGAAAAATAGATGAAATTTTAAGGTAAAAATAGGCAAAAGGCAAAAAAAATCATAAAATAAAAAACCAAGGAATCCATGTAACTTTTAAAATTGCAGAAGTCATCATTGGTGATGAAATGAGTAGTCTCATATTTATAGGAATGTATTTGTTCTAATTATGGTGGGCCTTTTCAAAATAACTGCAAAAACCATGAGGAAGCTCATGTACTTTGACACACAATTCTATTCTAGAGATTTAGCCTAGAGAAAGTATGAATTCATTTGTGCAAATATTTTTACTTTCAGTTGTCCTTTATGGTATTGTTTAAAGTATTTAAAAAATTATAAAATAGAGATACTGTCAAAATACGGACTTGTTTAAAAATTACGATTTCCATATAGTGGATTAACATTCAGTCTGTAGAAACAATGTTGCATATGATAATACATTCACATTACAGGTTACCATGAAAACAAGGATTATGAAGATGTAGTATAGATGAAGAGCAATTTCAAAACAGTATGTGTATGTGTAATGGTTATGTATTACACATATGCACATTAACGTAGAAATACAGAGAAAGAGAGAGATATCTGAAAGTACATGCACATAAAGGTATTAATAGCTCATAGCCATATAACAGATTAATCATTTTCAGAGAATTTCTATTTTTAAGGAAACATACACACACACACACACACACACACACACATACAAAAGTGCTCGGTGGAGGAGCCGAGCACTTATGGAAGCAGCATATGTTTAAGTAAGCACTTTGATATGTGGAGGAAAGGAGTGTTAACTGAGGTTGTGACATGGCTCTGCAGCAAAACAGTGAACATAATTATGGTCTCAATGATCATTTATGGAATCAAAAGGAATGAAAAGTAGTGCTTCAAAATTTCTTAAAATTATGCACAAAGCCCACAAGGAATGATGCTAGTTGTAAAGTGGTGGTGTTATGTTTTATAGACTAGATTATGAGAAGAAACAATTTAGAAATTTGCAAGTTATTCAGGTTATATTAATAATGGGTTTTAAAGTGCTCTCTTTATTGTGTTTTTTTCAGTGTAGCATACAAATTATTTATTATGTCTGAAAATTGAGCAAAATGTGTGTATGTGGTGCAAGACTCTTCTTTTTTCACAGTCCCATATGTTGTCTATTATTATTTCATTTCCTTTCAAAAGTTATATAAATTTAGTAGATAAGCAATAACATTTTCAGAAGAAAAATATTTAATATCATTTGGAGAAATTGAAGTCTCTTTGGAAATGGCTAGGAATGAACATAAAGTAACACAAAAATTATAAAAGTATGTTAATGTTTATAGTGTATAAAAATACAGATATCTATTGCATTAAGATGTAGATCCACACAAGTGGAAATATTTTTAAAGTTACCACTTTTCCCCACACTTCTCTTTGTTTAAGTAATGGAGACATAGTATAATCTGGACAAATGAATGTGGGCTTGGAATCTGACAGATTTGAGTTTATTTCTGCCTCACCATTGATGGACTGTAATACCTTTGGAAATTTCCTTAACCTTTCTCAGTTTATTCCCTATCTATAAGAGGTAAGATAATAACATCTACCTCTGAAGGCTGCCCAAAAAACTTGATGAGATAAGATGTTAAAATGGGTGTTAAGTGAAAACATGTAGAAGATCATTAGGTATGTTTTCCCATTAAGGAACAAAAAGGAAACATGTCTTAAAAGTATAATCCATTCTATATAACACTTATTTTGTGAATGTAAATTTATCCCAACACTTGGGAACAATTTGAGCACACAACTAATTTTGAGCTTGTTTATACATAATTTTATCCATCAGAAATGTATGTGAATGCATAAAAGTGAACCCAGCTGAAAACCAAGTAATATAGAAATAACATCTCCTATCCCAAACTCACTGTGTGGGTGTGCATGCACATGTGTGTGTGTGTGTGTGTGTGTGTGTGTGTGTCTGTCTGTCTGTCCATGTGTGAGATGAGGCACACCCATCTAGACTAGGTTATGAATTTCTATCTTGATCTCAGTTAACCTCCTTCTACCACCTATCTATAGTCTAACTTATCACAAGGTGTAACCCTACTTGTTCCACAAGCAAACTTTAGGTCTTTTTCAAGGTTAAGTGTATTCATTGTAGTATCAGTGCATTTCTAACAATATCACATAAATAAAACTGTTGATGTTTTTATTATGTCCCATATTTCTTTTTTTAATGTGTGTCTTAGTCCTTTCAGGCTATTATGATAGAATGCCACAGAATGGGTAGCTTATAAGTGAAAGAAATATATTTCTCACAGTTCTGGAAGGTGGAAATCTCAAACCAGGGTGCCAGTATGGTCTGGTTCTGGTGATGGCTCTCTTCCCGGTTGTAGACCGCCATTTATTGCTGGGTCGTCACATGGTGGGGGGACAAGGGAACAATCTCAGGCCTCCTGGACAAGGGCACTAATCCTTCTCACCAGGGTTGCCAAATCATCTTCCAAAGGTCCCTCCTCCTAATATCATCATACCTGGGGGTTAGGATTTCAACATATGAATTTTGGAGAACAGAACATTCAAATTATAATAATATGTCAATGACAAAGTTTTTGAGTGTTCTGTCTCTAGCCCTATTTTTTCCATAAGGCAAGTATTTTTATTGTGCTATTTTGCATAGTACAATAACTTTTAGAATGCATATGTCATGTTATATGACAGTAATAGTCCACAGCTATTATACATACTCTCAATATTGAATGCTTTTCAGATTTCTCCAATCTTTATATAGTTCATTATTTTTCCCTGAGGAAACATATCATGAAGTCATGAGCAGCTTAAGTTTAGGGAGTTAGGAGATTGGTTCATCTATACATTTCTTGAATAATCCCCAAGTAGACAATTGTAAATAAGAAGACAATTCTTATAGAGTACAATATCCAAATATTTGAACATTGAACACACAGAAACAACTTCAATAGACAGATGTCTATGCTAATTAAGCTTCCTGCATTCAAAATGTAGCAGATAACACAGTAGGTGCATAAATGTACTGCTCACGCCCTATAAAGAAAAGACTTGCTAACCAGCTGTGAAAAAGGTGGTCAGCAAATGGCCTTTTAACTGTCAGGTATTTTAGGGTCAGCCACAGATGCAGAAAA
This sequence comes from Manis javanica, assembly GCF_040802235.1. Taxonomy (NCBI): domain Eukaryota; kingdom Metazoa; phylum Chordata; class Mammalia; order Pholidota; family Manidae; genus Manis; species Manis javanica. The sequence goes on from NC_133163.1 coordinate 70,174,973, forward strand.
CTTGGAATAGAGGTCATACCCTTTCCAAAGCAGCCCATATCTGTTGGATAAGCAAGATGATGATATTCACCATTATGAGGCAATGTGATGGCCAATAAATATTCCAGAGTTTCCTGCAGGATTGGTTTTTTCAGAACTGTGCTGTAGCTTGATTTTTTCTCTGCCCAGTCCTGCTTCCCTTCATTGGTGTTAATCAACAATAAACATTTTTTACACCACCATTCCATCACAGCCTGAGATCCAACCTACAACAGATTATTCTTCACTTGAGATCAACATTTCCTTTAGTAGAATATTATCTTATGAAACTCAGTAAATGAATGCATGTATTATTTCATCTCAAAATAAGGTAGGTTAATAGAACCAGACATTTCTCTTTAACAGATAGGTAGTTCCATTTTCAAGTATTCAGAATGATTCAGACATGTCATGTAATAACTTGCTTATAATGTTGAAGATTTTACATTATTAATTTTTCCATTTTCCTATTTGTTGTTGTCAGTAGTATTGAAACTGCAAGTTTGATTTGGATCATAAAACTTTCAAGAAAACCAATTTGGTATATCTATCTCTACAACTTAGACACAAGAGCAAATGAAGAATGCCTCCTGCTTTGAGTATCTTAAACAAGAAAGTAGAACAATTGCTAGAGGAATGTTTGAGGCTAAGGATGTGTATTAGGAAATGTTTATACAACAAATCAAGATAATTTTGCCATTAGTTTCAAAATTCTTTTTTTTTTGCATTCTGACAAATACAAGAAATGTTTTCTCTTTCAACTAAAAATGTCTGTAGATCAGAGTTTCTTTCTTGTTTTCAAGCAAGCCTGATTCCTGGTGGAGAACTTTCTATGAAATGTAACTATTTTCCTATTACTGGCTTTTCTTTAAAATGAGTTTTTATCTTATCATTCATCTTCTAAGTGAGGCAGACAAGTAAATCAGTAATAAGTGTTATGATAAATTTTTCTATTAGGTAGCATAGAAAGATAGTGGAGAATAATAGAGACTGGTATGTTGAATAAACGTGATATGTGAATTGTCATCAAAATGCAATTTTATTTTCTTCCACCATCCCATTAAATTTTATTCAGTGGGGGTAATCTTAGTTGCAATTAGGTCTCAACTGTGATAAGCCCATAGCTTTGCTCTCTCTTAGGTAACAGACAGTCCTATCATCACATTAAGTCAGAAACACTCTCAGTTTAATTAGAATGCCTAGCCCTGTGTAATAATTAAAACCCAAAACCTGACCAAATATATTTATTCCATATTTGGGCCTGTTTTCAGGCTAGAAGCCTGCTGTGGGAAAGGGATATATAGTTGCTTTTTTCTGTTTCTTGCCTTGCTTCTCCCAGCTTTCTAAATCCCTCCAGTGCTAGAATTTTGAGACCAGGAAGAAGAACAGGGGAAGTAAAGATCTTCCTTGAGCTCAAAATTTTATAAGCTGGTTCTGTCCTTTCTGGTGATGATAGGTATTTAAAGACAGAGTTCTTCATTCTTGTGGAATTTTTCATGAACTTTAAATACACACCCACTGGACTCGTCTATCTTGCAATTCCCTTTGTCTAGTCATGGTCTCTTTGTCTATCTGGTAGCTCCGCTAGAAAAGACTCAAGGTGATTCCGTAGTGATTCTCTCTACCACAGGGTACAAATCTACTCTATGGTGAACCATCATGTATCCCTTGTCCCCAGACTCTGAGTATTAGGAAGCAGCACTGTGCTGGCTGCTTCATCAAAGGAGTTCCCCAGCTCTTTGCCTTCTCAGTTTCCTTGGACAGGAGTCAGTGTCCAGTCCAGTGTCCACCAAGAATACAAAATGCTAATTTGACACCATCTTCTGTTCTGCATATCATCCCTACAGGAAACATTTTAAAGCTTCACAAGGCTGCTAAAAGCATAGAGATTAAAATATGTAAAGCATAAAGGACTATGGAATGTAAAGCTTTTGAACAACTTCCCTGTGAATTACCAGCAATTCACTGTATCTTCTGTATTCTCTCAGATCTAGCTCCAGATTATGCTTCCCTATCAGTTGCCCAGTTCTGAGTCAGTTAGCACTTCTTCATCTGGACACAGAACCTTGTGTGATAGATATTGCATAGTACAAAAAGAGTCCACATAAAGAAACTTTTTCAAAAGGATTTTGAAACTGCTTTTGTTATTATTATTGTAGTTTAACAGTCTAAAGTAAGAGACTGGAAAGTGGTCAAGTATAGACTAACTGAAATATATGTTAAAATACTCTACTATTACTAGAATACTGGTATAAACTTGAAATTTACATTACCATGACTTAATTGCACAGGTTGACTAAAGCAGTTAAACAAAAAATGCAAAAAGTGAGACAATAGATTTCCTTGTCTATAAACAGCAGAGTTCCACAGGGTTGGATTCTCTGTCCCTGCATCAGTTATCCGCTGCTGAGGGCCTTGGTGCCTCACTGCCACTGGCCAGAGGGCCAGCTCAGTTCTGGCCACTTGACCCTCTCCAGAGGACCACTCACAACATGGTCACTGGTTTTCATCAGTGAATAAGCAAAACATCAAGAGATGGGGAGCACGAGAGAAGCCAAACTCTTTTGACCTAATCTTAGAAATGGTATTCTATCACTTCTTTCATACTGTTTTTATGAGAAGCAAATCCTTGGGTCTGCTACACACCAGGGAGATGACACAGAGCATATATGCCAGGAGAAGGGGCTCACTAGAAACCACTTCAGAAGCCGACCACTACAATGGGTCAGCATCTTCTCCGGGAGCATCTTTGCCACAATTTACTCTGGTACAAACATTTTCATCACATACTAACTGGTCATAAGGTGATTTTACAATAAAAGATAAAATGACTCTTTGACAATTTGGTTTCATTTCTTCATTAATGAAGTTCCCATTTTTATACTACATAAACTTTAGCTAGCCCTCATTATGGTCAAGTAGACATGTTGGTTGTAACTCTGGGAGGAAAATTCCAGGACAAAATACCTTTGAAATTGAAATCACTGAAAGAGAGAAATCTAGTAGGAGAAACCTGTTTATTTCTTACAAGCAGTCATCCTGCATCTCTCTAGACTGGCTGCAGGAGAAAAGAGAGAGCTCTATGCAACCTCTCTGGTCCAGATAAACCCTTGCTTGGTCATGTAATTACCTAATGATATGGAGATGGACTACTTCTCTCCACCCCTTGGAAACACCTATTGATAAGGAGATGCACTAAAGGCAGCCAAGAGATTCTGTAAAGATTGTAATTTTACTCACAGCCCACCCATCCAGAAATCTTGCCTCACAATCTACATGTTCCCCATCTTTCACAATGGCTCCTGTTTGAGAAAACTGAAGCATTTTAACCAGACTAATAACATAAAATCATAATAATCCTCAAGATGGAGGATTCAGCTAGGTTAAAAGTCCTATGCAAATTAAGTCCATAGCTTGTCCATTCCACAGGCAGTCAGTAGTTGAACAGGTAGGGAGTTCAGAGCAATCATCAAGTGGCAGATGCAGCTGGGGGGCACATCCAGGCCACAAGGACTGTAGAAGAAAATAACTTTAAGGGTGGCAACATACATGTTTTAATGATACCATCATAGGCAAATCTTGTCCATCAGGTAGGATACATGCAAGAGAGTGCTCCTGTGATAGGACAGTGGTAGGATTGGATCTCATCCTGGTCTAGTATTCTGGACATTCACCCCCTTCCCAGTGGGAGTTACAGATGGGTGAATATATAGGACTACAGGAGGTACATGCACTGGCTATAAAAACAAAACAAAACTTTGCCGTAAGATGCTCTTACCTCCCAGACATTTTGGGTATATTACCATGATCTTTGGGGGCACTCTGCTCTTACTCCAGGAATAAATGAGGCCAGCTTCTAGGCCTTCTTTCAAGGTGCCAGAAGAGCTAGCCATCTCTGTTCCATGTGTCAAAATATCCAGGGTCACATCCACTAAACAGGGTCTCCAGGGTTTAATGCAGTTCAGGCTGGCAGCAGGAAGTTGCTCTGCTGGCCATATCCTGGCTTCAATAACTCCTCTTTGATTTGGACATACAGTAGTGTAGGAGAGGCAGGAATGTGTGTTAGCATACCCACAGAGCTCAAGGCTCATTTTCTGGGCTTCTCATTCAAACATGGTATCACTATCCATAAGCAAACTGACCAGCCCCATAGACTACTGGTGTCCAACTTCAGTTCAGATTCCAACAAATCATTCTACTTTTCTATCATGTCTGCCCCAGTAGGTTGATATTTGTACATGAAAATTCCACTTTATTCCTAATTGCAGCACCCATTCTTGTAATGCATGTCCAGCAAAGTGGATGCCTTAATTGCTCTCAATCACCTGTAACCAGCTATAGACCCAATTGTTGTCCTGTAAGGGCAAGTTATGACAAGATCCTATTGAGCTGCCCATCAAGTTTTTCTTTTATTTCCCTGGCCCTTATCAAATTAACCCACATCTGGGTCCTTGAGACCTTCACGAAGCCCTTTGCACCTATACTTTCAGTCATAGCCCATACTTCCTTTATGCTCTTATTGTTTCAACTTCTCCCAGATCTGCTAAAGTACAAGTAACCTCACTTATAGGTTGCCTTCTGTGGGGGGCAAGAATAGTCACTAGGGACCCAAAGAGTGATGGGGGAGCTTTATGGGGCACAAGATTTCTCATTCCTATGGTGAATAACTCCTCATTGGGGTCCTGGGGGTCCATATTATAGATATTTTTCATGCCCAGCTTCCATAACACCTGCTGGAGCTCTTCATACATTTTCCAGCTAGTGGGTAAGTATGATAAATCACCCTGGGTAGGCCAAACTGCCCTGATGGCTTCTGCCAGCCAATCCAGAAGTGCTCAATTCCCTGAGGTGTGACAGCCACTTTGCAATCACTGCAGGAGAGAAGATAAGTTGTCAGGGTAGCCAGTCTATTCACTTCAGAAATCGACATAACAGTGTTTTCCATCCTTTATCCCAGAGACACAAAAGCCATGTAGGCAAAGGTTCCCATGTCTTCTGCCGATACCAGATGTTCATGTCCACCAGCTCATCCTGGGTATGCTCCACAACCTGGGGTGGGGGTCGTTCCTCCCCGCGAAGGAGACCACAGTTGTTGCATTTTTACTTTATTAATTATAATCAGGCGGGCCTTTAATACACAAGAGGATGGTACCTTGGGTGGTGGCCTCAGCAACAGATCGGCCCTTGGCCACACCCTCTCACCCAATCCCGATATCTCTATCATCTCTGTGGATGAATGCACTGCTCGTTCCTCCCCCTACCCCAGGACCTCCTGTAATATGGACTCTCCTGCTATCTCCCCCCTTGCTGCTGCTCAGGAATATTCCAGGAGTGCAAACCATCTTCTCAATGGCTGTCTCTTTTCCTTTAGGGTATCCCACAGGTCATCACCCAGTTCTTTTAAGGGATGCTGAAGTATGTCTCTCTCCTGCCAAAGTCTTTCTCTCTCCTCAATAACATTTCTACTATTTCAAAAAAAAAAAAAGATCCTGCAATGCCAGCTGCTACACAGTCATTCAGGGCCTCTAAGCAGTCTTCTATTTCACGGAGGGCTAATTCTGCATCTTCCAGTGTCTCCACCCTTTCTCACTTCTGGAGAAGGTCCCACCCCTCTAGGAGGTACATTATCCTAGACCAATTCCCCATTAGGGGGTCCCCAATTGGAAGCCCCACAGATAGGCAGTTCCCAAGTGAAGCGGCACCCTTTACTGCTGAAGCCACTGGGGCCTTCCCACCATCCACAGCAGGAAGTGGGTTCTGGGCACCTATCCACCATCTCTAGAGGCAGCCCAACCAAGGGTTACATCCATGTAGAAAGATTTTGGTTTCAGAGGTCCTACTGACTACCACCAGATGTAACTCTGGGATAAATATCCCAGGGCAAAATGTCTTTGAAGCCAAAATCAGTCAAAAGGAGAAATAAAGTGGGAGAAACCCATTTATTTCTTACAAGCATTCATTCCACATCTCTCTTTACCTGGCTATAGAAGAAGAGGGAGCTCCACCCAGTCTCTCCGGTCCACATAAGCCCTCATTCATCCATGTAATTACCTACTGATATGGAGATGGACTACTTCTCTCCATCCTTTGGAAAAACCTATTGATATCGAGATTCACTAAAGCTAGGCAAGAGATTCTGGAAATATTTCAATTTTACCCACAGTTGTCTTACAATAATGGATAACAACCATGTATATTATTTGATAGAATATACATTGAAAAAAATTATTGAAAGTGTGAAATGAATGTAAATGAGACTGCGTACTCTACTAGAAAATAACATATCAGATATCATAACAAAGCTCAGTTACAAATGCATTTCAGAAGTAGCATTTCTTCCACATTTTCCACAGAACTTTGGAATGTCTATCAACATGACAATGTGCCAAGAATGAACAACAATGTAGAAAACTTTTACAACATACACATCCTAATATTTGGACAATTGGCACCTCTCCTAATACATGGAGAAATTAATAATTCATTTTATTAATTTTTCATGTTTTATCATGCCTTTAATGTCCCCCATTTATTTTCTATTATAACTTTTACAGTAAAATTGCCTTACAGTCAATTAGTTATGAGGCAAAAATACTTATGATGAAACTGAGGTATGGCAAGGACAGGGGATAAGCATCATGATTAACTTTTCCTGCCTATGATGAAAAATGCTGAGATATAACAGTATAGTAAGAACAGGAGGGACTCCATATTAAAGCTAAGATTCCATTTTAAAAAGCAGAGAGTTAGGAGGTAAGATTCCCAGCATATTCTCTGGTAATTAGTGAATAACGCACCTTATCTTAATGCAGGGCAAGCAGTCTTAACTGATATGTTCCCAGTGCTTGAGGGAAACCACTAACTTGGAGTGGAACTGGATCAATAAATTCCTTGTGTTGTTTAACTTAGAGAATTATCTAGAGGACTGACTGTGTGGATAGTGACCTACTGTCTCTCTCACTGGAGAGAGACATCATGAGACCACAAGTCAAGCCTACTCCCAAACCCCAACCCCCATCCTTTCTCACATTCTTGAAAACCTTAAAAGACAAAATCCTAAGCCATTAAGTGAATCTCCTCTCTGAGGTTGCCCACACTCCCCTTTCTTCTAGTGTGTACTTTTTAAATAAAGACATCTTACTGCTTATCTTACTGTGCTTTCTCTCTGTGCTGCTCTAGTGGTAAGCATCTTTGTTACTTTGCTATTTCATTCTGTTTTCTAGACTTAAGCATAGGTTTCTCTTCTACTCAAGATAAGGAGGGAGGGGCTTTTGAGATCTCTGATTTGGGCATACAAGTTCCTGTCACCTGAGTGACCTGAAGAGGACTGCAGCTGTATGATGATGCTATTTAGTAGTCTTCCTGAAAATCTCCTTTGTTTGCCTTTGGGAAGTTCTCAAAACATAATTTACTCCATCCAGTGTTCTGCAGCTCCCCAAGAATTCAATGAATTTCCCTCTCCTATCTCTGCTCTTCTTTGCACTATGCTGCCTGCACAGCTGCTGCCACTCACTGCTACTTTAGCTTAATGAATTCTTCCTTACCTACACTGCTCTGACCTGTTCCAGAATTCTTTCTCATCCAGGGTGAAGATCCCTCCCCCGTCCAGACTAAAGTTTTGCCTAGTGCTTCACCTAGTTTCCATGGAAAGACTTCCCCAGACACAGCTGCGGGGCAACAAACCTACCTAGAACTGCCACAATCCCCTTTCAATTCTAATACTCTCTGATCCAAAGACTACTTGCTTTCTTACAATGATAGAACATCTACTGATAAATTAGTAATTCATGAATTTCAATTCATAGTAATGCTCAAACACCTACCGAACACTTCTGGCTTTTAAGAAATGCTTAGTTTGAAAAACTTGTAAGTTTTCTAATTTTGTTTGACCAATTGGAATAAGACAATGAAAAGTCATATTTTCCAAACACCCTATAATTAATAAGTATTTCTACCCAGGCCCACTGACATGACATAAAAACATGACAAACAAAGTAAACATAAAAATAAAACAGAAGTAAACAAGGGAAAGCAAAAGAATGATAATGTTCTTTCGCCTCTATCACTACTTTGGGCTTCAGCAATAAGAAAACCTGGAAAGACAGAGAAGAGGAATGCTGGAAAAATACAGAGAACTCCAAACATTTTGAAACTGATTATAAATGGGAAAGGAGCAATGTGCTGCCCAAGGAAGAACTGGTAAGGCCTGGTAAATCTTGAATATGCAAGTTGTAAGTTTCTTTGTTGAAATTTTAAGGACTTCAACAAACTAACATGTTTATTTGCCATTTTGGACACATGAATCTAGTATTTTGTTAATAACCAAAAAACTGCTGAAATTCTATCATGTGGAAAAGAGTGAGAGTTTGCTGTTTTAAAGTTAATCTTTAAACAGGTGCTGAGTCTTGACTAGCATAAATTTCATATAAAATAGTTGTTTGTGACAACATTTTTAATCTAGAGGATTACATTTTTATATACTGTTCTGATTAGCTCAGCAATTATCACTAAACAAGTAAGTAAATTTAACTTCTCATGACAAATATGTTACACAAGTTTAAGTAAACAAAATTCTACAAAACAAACATTATAACAAATGTTGTTTTACAAATATATAGTTTCAAAGTTACTAGTTATTAATTTTTGAAAATTAACTGCTGAGATATATATTCAATGTCACAGGAAAACATTTGTTCTTTTTAATAAAATAGAAACTATATGATGATAGGCCATAAAAAGGATACATTTTTTGATAATTTATACAAATATTTGGTGACCTTTAAAAATACTTCAGTATAAATCACAAGGACAAAGCTAGTGCTTTGCATTCTAACAAGGACTTTTGTCAACAACTTTATAGAATCTGTTATTAAGAGCTGCTGAAACTTGCTGCCAGTGATTTAACTATAATTTTAATGATGACACACCAAATAATTTGGAGTTCATAATTATTTTTACAAGTAGAAATGAGAACATATATAAGGTCATCCTAATTTTTGCTAATAGGGTTTTATACCTAGTTTGAATACTAAACAGAGCCTGGTACCTTCCAGAGAATGTAAAAATGAAAACAAAAAAGAGGCTAGTTAACCTTACAGTGTGGTGAATGTCTTTCTTCACTTATAGATTTCCTTATTAATTTAAAAATGTATAATGAATACCCATCATTTTACATACTAGCAATACACTGGCAGTTCAGTTAAATCCCAAAAAACTTTGTCACCTTAAAAAAGTGAAGTATGAAACTAGGACTAAACTGAGTCCACGGTCAAAGGAGGAAGTTCTACAGAGAGGACATGTGCTAGGGAAAGGGAAATCACACTGACTGGGAAGCAGAGTGAAGGAAGAAGCAAAATCATGCTGCAAATGCCTAGACAGTGGCATTTTATTGGGCAGAAAATTTCAAGTAACTTAGTTCCTATCATGTTTCCTTTTTAATCGAGGCAGCTGATATATCTCTCAGTAATTTTGTAATAAAAGTGTGGCAAAGATTAGAAATGCAATTTCATGTTTTTACAGATCCTGAAGCATCAGAATTCAGATGTTAACATGGCTTAAATGTATTTGCTGGTGTGCAAATTACAACAAGGTCACAATACCAAGTTAAGAACTAATTATATGCATGTTAGAATAATTTGAGCATTGTCTTTCCGATGAACATCTGATCTCAACAGGTCCCTCTGAGGAGAATATATTCAATTCTGGGTCACACCTGCCAAGCCTCCCACATCAAAACCTGTGCACCTGCCTCTGGTCTGTCTCCCAGATAGTGCATTTTTAACACATCATCTGCCAGGGGGAAAATGATCACATAACAGAAGCTTGCTTCAAATGAAAGATGTCTGCTGAGAGGATTGGGAATTTATGCTGCCAGGTTGGAGATGATATAGAATCATAAATCTGAAACCTATTCTTTCATGTCATCTGGTTTGGGACACTTTCATTGCCATTTCAACCCTGAATTCTATCCATATATCTGTGCATTACTTTAAATAAATAAAGATACAAGC